>NC_140775.1:148888443-150138443 GCF_044657685.1 Stegodyphus dumicola
ACCATACAGTAGGTTCATTCATTGTTTCAAGATTCCTATGAGAAAAGTGATTTTTCTAAATATATCTTGACTCTTTTCAAGTCATCCCTTGCGACAAATATTTCTTCAGTTCCAAAACCTACTGGGATTTCCTATTGTCATGACTTTAAGAGAGTTAATCTTATAAGTGCTTGTAAGTGGTATCGAACTATTTATTCGAGGATTCGAGAAAGTCATCGCGTGTTTTCTTCCTGTTACATTGATTTCAAGTGGAAGAAATAAGTATTTGTACAGAGGATTTTAAATTGTTCTTAGTAGGAGATAACTGTTGCAATATGTAACATTACTTGAAATGATGAGGAAAATATTATTACTAGTCAAAGGATACATCAGCTATACCATCAATTATAGTGCAGTAGTTGTCATAGATAGAGCCTATAGTACCAGCTATACTATCAACTAGTCTATATTATCAATTACTCTATACTACTATACTATCACCGCTCAACCGGGATAGTGGTTAGCGACGCTGACTGCCGTACCGAAAGGCCCGGTTTAGAATACAGGAGAAGGCTTGGATGTTTACAAATGTATAGTGTATATACGGCATTGGGCACTCTAAATAGGCGGGAGCCGAAAATGCCTCTCGAGAGGTTGGTGGTAGGGGCGGGAGACCCTTGGACCCGTCCCCTCGGGGTGCTTTCGATCAAAATTAAGGGCGGACTGAGCAAAGTTGTACTGTCACCCGTATGATGCTCAAGGTTCTTGCCAACGACAAGCTCAATCTTGCAAGATTTGTCACGATAAATTTCGTGGACTTGTTCTGAGTTACTCTCAGACAAGTGAGATAAGTCACAAAAACAACAACTATATTATCAATTAATAGTACAGTGTAGTTACGGATAGAATAAGGATAACGTTTCTAACTCAACCATAACTCGATATGTAAAAAATTAAAATAAATCGTGCACTTACGGAAAGTTCACTTTCAAAGGTAGAGTATTAACGAAGTTGATAAAACAATTTAATGTGAGAGTTCTGGAAATCATTTCAGTAAAATAAGGATTTTCAGTGTCAGAAATTATTTAACCTTTTTTTTTTTTTCGAAATGTTTTGGTTTAATTGAAATTTACTAAATTTACTCTACTTAGCAGACCGCACGAACTCTCGACTTTGAATGAAAGTCTTCCGAAAAAAAAAGTAAATTTCTAGAATTTCTATTCTATAACGAGCAGCACTTGGCTTCAAAATGATTGGTTTTGCGAGTTATTAATAATTAATCCTTCGTAAATCAAAATCGAAATTATTTAGGAGAAGACCCATTACCATACCACTATATAGAATATTTGGTTTTCGCTTATAAGACTTTATTTTAAGAGGATTATAACCATTTATAAGACCATTAAACTCCAAATTGTGGCTGCCACAGTTATTGTAAAACTACAGTTCATTACTAAATTGTAAGTATGAATGAAGAAGATACTTATATCTTTAGAGAAGACTTTGTGTCTGATGAGATAGGTGCAATAGGTCTGCTTCATAGTCCTTATTTTATTTGTCATAGATTTCTAAGTGTTTTTGTTCCGGCTATCCATAGTAGAGCAGTGGATAAACAAAACGTTTGAAGATGGCTTCAGGTAGGTTTTGGTTTTAAGTAAGCCTCCGTTCGCGCAACTAGAGTCATGATTAAACTCATCAAAGCTCAGAGTAACTGAGTTATTTACTCTTGAGTCCCCAGCCGGCAACGTGCTCAGGAGCAGTTATAATGAATGGTACAACCTATGGTTGTGTTAGTTATCTCATCACCTAGGGCATACGTGACCTTCGTCAAAAGAGAAGACCCTCTTGAAAGCCACAGTATAGCCCAGTGCCACAGGAAGTAGATCATTATTGCATCCACGAGAAATGGCGTCAAATATATACGAATGAATAAGTTTAACGCAAATTTCGAACTGGCATAGCCACGCTATAGCAACTATACCGTCCAGTGCCATGTAGATGTATTATAGTTATGTTAAAATTGCCAGATCTGTGTTTAAAAACATTTTTATATATTATAATATTAATAAAAGGCATTTAGGAAAACAAGCATGGAGCATGTTTAGTTTCGCCTGAAATATAGTTTCATAAACATTAGAACAATTCTTGGTTTCCTGCGTATGAGGGCAATTCTTTCATCTGTAACAGCGATAGATATGTGCTGCTAAGTTATATTTTAAAAAAATGTTATAATTATTAGTTAAAGCTTTATTCAGCTTTATTCTTTCTAGCTCAGTATATGTCAGATAATATAAGAAATTAATAAGCTGGACCCGTGTGAATAATTGTGACCAAAAGATATCAGTCTCCATACGTGATTGGCCTAATTTGTTTCATGTATTATGATAGTAACTGCGATGTTCTACAGAGTGAAAAAAGAGAAAAATTATGATGAACTATTTTTCGTAATTTTTATTACTTCACCCGAACTAAATTTCTATTTGCTTTCAAAATAAATATCTGAAAGAAATTTGAGAATTTATATTATATCTTTAAATGGAACATTTGAAATTGCCGTACCATCATCTAATATTTTTGTAATTCATATTTAATATTGAAAGTAAAATATTATTTTCTAAAATTTGTAACTCTTAAAAAGGCAAAAGTCTACTGTTGGTGATTTTATTGCCATAACGACACACGAATGAAATATTGCTTAAAGTCATCTTTTACTACTCTCTAGAATTGTCGCAACATATTGAATAGTGATTAAGAGTCATTTCTATGGTGCGGATTGTCAAATATTTATTTTGCCTGGCTCATGAAAGATTACCGTATACTGAAATGCGGTATGTATCGAGTTAGAAATTATATTGATATTAAGCATAATAATGTTACAAATATTCATATAAATCAGTCAAATATATTATGAAATGTATTACGTAACTATTTCATTAAATGTTTAAATCAGTTACTATAAAAATAAAAAAATATAATAAGAAGTACATCGATAACTTTGAAAAAAGCTAAAACAGAACCTAACTCTCTTAATTTATTAAACTTCTTATACGTTAAACGCGCTATATTGTCTTCTTCATTATCATCAAATTCTCTGTCGACTGGTGTTATAAGATCATTCAGTTCTTCGTTAGTCGTTTTTCGGTTAATTCTTTGACTTCTTCTTGAGTGGTTAGAACCGCTAAATTATAGTACTTCGACCTGGCTTGGGTTCAAACACAGGCAAATGTGCCGTTTCGAAGTTGGTATTCGTGGTTTCCCCCAACCTGTAACGTGAATACAAACCAGTTTCCCCCAGAAAGTCATCCAGGAAGACATCCCATCCTTTAGGCAGATAGACCTCGTAGCTTTGTCATATTCAAATAAACTAACCTTTGACATTTTCTCTTCTTTATTTGAAAGTTCTTCTCAGCCATGGCTGCATTTGCTTTTGCAATGTGTTGGCGTCGTTTATGGATGAAAATCCTGTACAGGTGTTGATAACTTCTGGCAAGAGCTGATGCCAGCAAACAGTCAGTGTTGCTAAATGTTCGTTGAACTGCGCATGAAGGAAGGGCTCGACAGATGACGCGTATATGCGAAATTGCATTTCGCAAGTTAGCACTCGGCAAGGACTTACTATACTCTAAAATATTAAACTTACTAATAATAAATTATATATATATATATATAATTTATTATTAGCAAACTTTTTAATTCCATCTCCAAGGAACAGAAATTCAATTAAATACATAAAATGTTTAATTTTGGTATTTTTGAGGTTCAGAATTTTTATTTTTACTTTTGTATGGTTTTTACTGTAATAAAAGTCTAGAAATACTAATTTAAAATATAAATTAAAACACTGTATAAAAATGTGTTTATTATGTGTACTAATTTATTGTTTTAATTGAATTTCTGTTCGTTTGAGATGGTATTAAAAAGTTTTCTAATGATAAATTATATGTTTATTACTTTGCTGCTTTAGCGCAAGTTATGGGCTTATTAATTTACTCTTAATTACTTTCTTTAGAATTTTCATCCTATATATATATAGCTAAGAATTATCCGTCTTTCCCATGCAAGACCACCTAATTCTAGAATTTGCGCAGAACATGATTATTACAAACTGGTCGTAGGGTAAAGTATGTAAACAACGAGAAAATACCGATAAAAATGGACTATTTTCGTTAGGCTTCGCTATGCAGATAAAGAAGAAAAAGGTTTAATATTATATAGTAAAACAGCATTTGTGCATTTCGCATTTATGTTTCTCTACATTAAACATGATTTCATCTCTCTCATGACCTCTCTTATTCATGTTCATACATGATTGTACATTATTAAGCACATGACTCGTTTAAACAAATTTTATTTATTTTATTAGGAAATTTATTATTTGCTCTTTAATTAAAATTACATATTGTAAACAGTCTTTATTTAATAGCTGCAACCTGTAAACGATGTTTTCGTATTTTGAAATTTAACTAAGATATTTAAAAGCATATAGTGTATAAAATGGCATTATTTTAATCTCCCATGAAACAAAATATTCCAAAGTGTTTGTTTCATATTTTTGCCTTTGTTACACCTTCTAAGTCTTTTTTCATTAGTTTTACTCTACCTTTATTTATTGTTTTAAGTAATTAATTGCAACTGCATTTAACTCAAACTAAAGTTTGCCTATTAAATCTTTTGCTAAAACATCTAGATAAATTTGTGCAATTTTACGTATTAAATTGCTATAAGGTATCTGATTAAACAACATAACGTTTTAAGTTGCAGTTGCACTAAATGCATCAGAAATTTAAATCTTATCTGCAACTTTTCCCCTCCCCTTCCCCACACTTTAAAGGGCTTTGAAAAGTTTAATAAGAGTAAATGTTAAAGAACTTCTTCTTGAGCTGCAGAGTTCTCTTTAAAAATGTATATTATGCCGGGAAATTCAATTTCTGTGGAAAAGTAAAAGATTTTGTTTTGATCAAAGTAAGTATTTATTCATGAGCATATGAATATATATTGGATAGAGACGCTGCTTCTTAAAAAATAGAAAGAAAGTTGCCTTTTTCTTACATTTGAGGTTGTTATGCGCTTCAATGAATAAACGGAATCGCCAGTCGTAAATCAATTCCTTGTGTGCTTTGTAAAAAGTTTTAAAATAATGAAAATGCCTTCAAGTAGACAACAGCTTTACCATTCTGTATGAATATAACATGCAAAGAACAACATACTGCATTTTCAGATATGAAAAAATCGCTTTGATCTGCAATAAAATCCATTGATTCTTATGGAGAAAAACTATGTATAAGAGTTAAAAAAAAATAATTAATTCTTTTTTAAAATAAGTAAGGAAGCAAGGATCAGAGAGAGTAATTAGCAGACCCAAATTTCTCAGCAGCTACCTTTTGTTAAAGATATTTTTAGCCCAAAGGGAAATTTGCGCAGAAGGGCTATTAATTTCGTGTTGGCATTTTGCGTTGGTTCATATAAACGGCGTTTCAATTGTTGCCCCCAAATATTTAAAAAAAATAAAGAAAGAAATAATCTGCAGGGATGTATATATGTTTCTTCCACTAGAAAAAACAACGTTACCTACAGACATCAAATTTTGAATAACATAGTTCTCCATTTGAACATGGAGAAATCCATCCTAAATTCAGAATTTGGAATTTGTTTTATTATTGATTTCAGATTCTGTAAAACTTTAACGAATTTTTCATTAACAAACTCAATGATTTGAAAGCGAGCAATGGCAACATTATTCGAAAAAAAAATCATTTTATCTCCAGCACAGGAGACTGTGCATCGGAAATTCTAAAGATATGCTCCTTTTAAAGTTATTTTGTGATATTGCTGTTAAATTGAATGTTATGGTTTAAATGCGAAAAACATGATATTTATGTAACAAACAAAACGTTAAAAAACGCTCTTTTGGGCGTATTTATCTGAAGGCGTATTTTTAAAATTTTATTTTTATTATTTTTTTCTATTTTTAATCCTAAAACTTGGAACAAATCTTAACACAGTAGGCTCAAGTACCTGAACTATCTGCACCCTATTTTGGAAAACTGAGTTCCTTTGCTTCCTTACATTAAATAAGTATTCACGATGATGCAATTAAAGAAGTTTTTTAATCGCATTTTATATCTATAAAAACATGCTAGTTAATAAAATGATAGTAACTTCCATCTAAAACTCAATCCAAGAGGTACTTGCTTCGGCAATAATATAAATTTAAATTATTTTTCATTTGTGTAAAGATTCAAATCTTTCCTGGTTCATCTGGAATAAAATAAGGCAATAAATTCTTATTTGTGAACGCGTGAAATAAATATGGAATTTTGATTTTGTTTTCATCGTACCAAATTAAAAAAAAATCTATTTGCGTAAACCGAAACAGATACTAAGAAATATCCAAATTAAGATTTGTAATAAAGTAATAAATTTAACCTAAAATTTGTAATAAATAATCTGCCTTCATTCTAGCGCTTCTCATGAAACGAAACACCCTAAACGAACCGTCGGTTTAAAAACTCGTTCAAGAAGCAATAGCAAAGAGATGTCAAAATTGGACGAAATTAGGCGAATTTCTACCGTCAGCTATATACTGCTCAGTTGACTTGGCCAATAACAGGAGCTCTTACTCTCTGGTGGCCACAAGAACGTCGTGGACATAACTTTGAATAGATTCTGATCATGAAGATTGGTAAAAGCGATAACAAATCAGATGCAGAACATACAAGTTGTGAAACATTTCCAGTTCGATTAAATTTATGTTCTCGATGTTTTACGTGAATTGCTTACGTGAAGACAGGTGTTTTAGTTTTCATCATGTGTAATGTAACTACAGACCGGCATTCATTAAAATTTTCTCCTTTTTCGCATTTAACATTGCCTTCTAAAAACTTATGTGCAACCAAGCAATCTATTGCTAAGAGACTACATGTAGAAGTATTATCAAGTAATACTGTAAAATATTCTGCACTTTTAAGATACTGAGAGAAGGAAAAGAAGAGAAAGGTTTAATAAATTTAAAAGGTTGCTTAAAAATGTTTGTTAACGTTTTCATTCTGTCGCTGAGCTCGCACTTTACCAGTCTGGTGATGTACTCAGTCCTGCTTACCAATTCTTTTTTTGTCTTTTTAGCTTTGTTATTAAGCATCGGTTTCTTGACACTCACGCCATATACAACTCGACAGAAAAGTCATAAAAGTTCTAAAAGCAGCGTAGCAGCATTTGTTTAGAATTTCCTATGCAGGTAAAATGTTGGCATACATTTTCTGTTTTTTTTTTTTTTTTTTTTTTTTTTTTTTTTTTTTTTTCAGTTTATATCAATGTTCAGTTTTCTTCGTCAAATGGCTTACAAAAACTTTTTATTATTATTTTTTGTTTGTCAACTCTATTTCTTAGATATCCTGTAGAGTTATGGTGGCAGGACTTAGTGTTAGAGTTCGCTGAAAGTACAGTCTGCACTGTAGTTCAAATTTGCAAGAGTTCAGGCTACACTAAAGTTTAGTGTACACTGTGGTACTAATAGCACTAAATTTGGAGTTTGGCACAGTCACTAAGTTATAACGCAATTGCTATAGGTTGGTACAGTCGCTACAGCGCAGACACTATGTTAGGCACAGTAATTTGAGTACACAGTCACTGACTTCATTAGAGAGAACCAGTGATTCTGACTAGCGAGCGTCCGTCTTTTTAGGCTACTCTTTCATAAGCTATTATTACGTTCGGCCGCACTTTAGGCCCTTGATAGCTTCGCCATTATTTAGCGTTAAAGGGCAAACTCGGTTAGAATCTTGATAGCTTCGGCTATATCTTTCTAATCTCTTTATAGTTAAGATTAGTTAAGTTTTAGTTCTTAGTTTCCTGAGTTAAAGCCCGAGTGGAGGCTTTCTTGTAAAACTCCAAGAAGAAGTTCTGTTAAACTTTATTGGAATAATAAAGGGTAATTTTACCCTTCGTACGTTTTGCTTTCTCTGACGAACTCTAGCGATTATTCGCTTATCAGTTCTTAAGATTCTTCAACTGTAACTATAACTTAAAAGTATACATGTTATAATCTTACAATTGTTTTTAAAATAACACAGGCCGATAATATACGAGTATGTTTGTAACAATTTGAAAAATTATTTGTAGCTTTAAGTGAATCTATGCAAAATTCCGTTTCTAGTCTAATAGCCGCTTTTAAGCTGTTAAATTATTATGCATGCTATAGTATATGTAAAACATGCATGCTTGGACTGTCTAGAAAAAACGGCATAATTCTTATCATTAAGTAACACTTTCTTAAGCTGTCATGAAAGAAGACTACTGTATAAACCTGAAAACATTTCTGTATTTAAAACTGTTTACGACATGAACTGAACCTGATTTTTTTTTAGAGCGTGACATAAAACAAGTGCAAATATTAGAGTGAACTTTCAATTAAACATTTAAAAATTACAGTTATCTGTTTCATTTATTAATAAATTAAAGTTATCGTATTTAATACGTTATTTAATATGTTTTTCATTTTAATGCCTTGTTTATTTTTAATTTTGAATGCAAATGCTTTCAAACTTTCTTTTCACACATGGATAATAGGATAAGTTATGTATTTATTGAATTCACATTTACAGCACAGAAACATGAACTATAAACAATTATAGTTATTAATACAGAAGTTAAAAATTATGCAAATGAGTTTTCAAAACGATATGCAAATGGAAAAAATGCCTGTATACAATTATTGTAGTCTAAATGTAACTGATGCGTGCCTTGTTAATATCGACGTCTCCTTGCATCTATTTCTTTTTATCGTTTTTTCCTCAATGTAAAGCGCTGCATAACTCCCTATATTCTTTTTCCACAGAATATATTATAAAAAAACCAATAATAAGCTGATCCATCCCTTCGCTATAATCTGGAGAACCGCCAAAAAATAGCTTTCCAGAAATCTCGCACGTTACGAAAGATCTCTCGAAACTCAATTGCCGTATCTTCACTTTTGATCTCCGTCACGGTTAAAGCTACGAAGGTAGATAAATCAGACTACGAATGGCCTTTTGCTTATAGGTCGTTAGATAGGTTGACAGCTTTTTATTTTTCTTCATAACTCCGGTGGAATACATGGCGCTAAAGGCTGTTTGAAAAGATCATTATTGGACATAGATACATCGATACTTTCCAGAAACTTTGGTGGCAAGGTGGAATGAAATTTAGTAACCAGTTTTATCCGATAATTGTTAACATAAACAAAAAAAAACTATTAAAAACAATAATGATAATACAGAGATGAAGATGAAAATATTCATGTTTCTTTTCTTAGACATTTCCCGGAAGTTCGATGTTATATCTCATTCAACAAAGTGTAACTACAGAACTACTACGTTAAAGAGCTGTTTAAAAATACATGTGCATTTCTTAATTTTTTTTTACGTTTACATTTTTCACTTTTACTTACTTTTAAATATAAATTCAAAAAGATACATTTTCACTAGTAGCATTCTTACTGAAACGTTTTTGAGAACCAAGAAAACAGCTAAATGTGGTCGAAAAGAAAATCTGACAAAAAATACTTTTAAAGAATTTTGGTTTAGGTTTTGCACAATTTTGTTTTTTGATCTTTCTGGCATTAGAACGTCCTCAGAATGTCCTCAAAGAAGACATCGCCTCTTTTCATTGCAGACGGTCAACTCATTTGCCTTAATAGCTAAACAGACAACTGATTTCAATGGGGATATCGAAGACATAGACAAACGTTTGCCAACACACATTAGTAAATTTAAAATTCACAGGTGTAATATAGTCATAGGCTTAATATAAGTTCTTTCGAATTATTAAACTTCGAGTAATAAATAATATTGAATATTATTTATTTATTTTAAATATGCATTTAAACATTTAAAAGCATATAAGTACTTGAGTAAAGGAACTTATACTTTTAAAATTATGTAAGGTAGATAGATTCAATTTACTTATTTCTAACATTATACCGTTTGAAAAAATTCGTTTCATATCTGAAGTGCAGCATATATGAGTTTGTATATGAATGTTAGTAATGATAAATTTAAACTATGTTTCGTACATTGAGGTATAAAATTCCTTCACTTAAATACAAGGCGTTTCAAAATTTATCGTTCAAATTTCGTGTGGAGGTAGTGAAGACGTCAGGGAACTAATATTACATAGAAAAGTGTGTCCGCAAATATACGCGAGGGGCTTTATGTGCACCTAACAAGTGTACCACTCACCCGACTACTCCCGCTGACTTACTAGTAATAAGATGTACGAGCTGACTTACTAGTGATAAGATGAATCGTTTTACGCATGAAGAGCTAGTGATATGCATCTCGCATATAGGGTGTTTGGCGAAAGTGGCCGTCGAGCTCGACAAGTTTACGAAAACCGATACCCCAGTAGAAGAATACCGAAGCATCAAATGTTTGCACGTGTGCATTGCAATCTGTGCGAACGTGGTTCACTGCGCAGCAACATGCAGAATACAGGAAGAACACGACTGACGCGGACTGTCAACGTCGCAGAACAAGTCCTACAGCCCATTGAAGATAATCCAAATACCAGCGCCCGAGCTATTGCTCAGCAGCTTGGGGTCTTTCACTCAGCAGTGAGGTGGATACTGCGCGAGAAACTTGTGAATCTTCACCATCTGCAAAGGGTACAGTTACTGCATTCTAACGATTATCCGAAGGGTGTAGAATTTTCCCAATGGTTCATGAAGAAAGGTGCTGCGGATCCTCGTTTTCCAGCTTCTGTCTTATTTACAGATGAAGCTTCATTCACTCGTGAAGGTACTTTTAATACGCACAGTTCATGTGTGTAGGCTGGAATCATTGGTGACTATTTGTTGGGACCTTGCTTGCTACCACTCCTACTGGACTCCCGAAAATACCTAGATTTTGTCGAGACACTGTTACTGACATTTCTGGGCGCTGATCCTGCGCATATCCGTCGAGGCATGTGATATCAACATGACGGGGCTCCAGCCCATAGCATAAACGATGTGCGTGATTACTAAACCGAGCATTCGAAGCTCGATGGATCGGCAGAGGTGGACCGACCGCTTGGCCACCCAGGTTACCTGATGTATCGCACATGGATTTCTTTTTGTGGAGGTCCATGAAAGAATATGTCTACGAGACACCCGTCGACAGTGAATTGGACTTTGTTGCACGAACAGTGGCCGCCGCAGGAACTGTCCGTGATATGCCAGGCGTTTTTGAAAATGTTCGGAGGTGAAAGCAACAGCGCTGTGAATCCTGTGTTCGTGTAAATGGTCGCAATTTTGAGCATCTACTGTGAACCTTTACTTTGCCTTGTTAGAATAAAGGTCACATCGTTGCCACTTAACTGTACTTTGTTCTTGAATTAAATTTACTTGTCCATTTTGTTCATGTAGATGACGTTTGCGGACATACTTTTTTATGTAGAACCGATTCCCTGACGTCTTCCCTACCTCCCCACGATATTCGAACGATAAGTTTTGAAACACACTAATTGAATTAATTTTGAAACACCCCTATCTAAACAGGATATAATAAAAGCATTTTTAATTTGTTTTTTAGATTTACATTCCTTTTTATAGTCACATAACCAGCGAACAAATCCTAACTCATTTAACAAAATAAATAAATAAATAAATAAAATAAAAACCACATTTACTTGACAAACTATCTGGCAGAACATTTTGACAGCTTTATAAAGAACTGCTACTAATAGAAAAGTATCAACAATAATTTAATCATCAAATTATCTATAGAATTATTGACTAAGTTTGTTTTCAGGAATTCGTTAAAAAATAATATAAAGTACCGGAACAACAAATTTGTAATCGTAATTAGGAGTTGATGGGCTATGAAGCTTTAGTAGGAAGGATATGGCTCCACTTCTTGGCATAGTATTCTAATTCAAATATTTAAAAATACCAGCGAAAGGAACAAGTGTGTGTAGCGGCGATGATCTGTCATTAAATTCATAACTGCTATCGACGTCTTGTCTTCTTTGATAAGCAATTTCCTTCACAAAGATTAGGTTGTTTGTTTCTGCTATTACATTTCTTCACGTAGAGTTGCAGAGTATGTATATATTGGATTGGCAAAAACGTAATTTTGGTTTCACAAATAGCCCACAAATAGCGCTCATATTGTTATCGTATAATTTTTCTTTTATTTTGAAATTTGGCAACTGACACTTTTAGTTTGCTATAGAAACAAATTCCGTATATTTTTATTTACTACTGGTACTTTACGGTCTATTTCAACGTGGGATGTAAAAATAAACATTTTCGATATATTTTACGTTTTTATTGTCATGAAGGCAAGAACGCCGCTAAGGATCACAATGTGATGTATGAAGTTTACGGTACTGATTGCTTAATAAAATGCTTGTGTTAGAACTGGTTTAAAATATTTCGTTCTGGAGATTTTTAACTTGAAATGTCAAACGTTCCGACAGAGCTTCCTAAATCGATGACGACAAAATTAACGCCATAATTGAAGCGAACATTATATGTCCGTGCGGGAGATTGCAAAAAGGTTAAATGCATCACAAAACACATCGTAAAATCACGTAAGATGTTTTGAACTCGATAAGAAGCTTGATATTTGGGTTCAGTATGAACTGAAAGAAATTCACTTAACACAATGAATTGAATTTTAAGATACGCATTTCAAACGCAATTCTTTCGACCCTTTATTAAAACGAATTATCACTGGTGATGAAAAATGGACTGTCTGCAACAACATTAATGGAAATACGTCCATTAATGTGAATTCAAGCGAATCAGCGTAAATCACATTCGAATGCTAAATTGCATCAAAAATGATCATGCTCGTTCGATTACAAAGGCGAATCTCGTTGGATTATAAAGTAATCCAACGAGATTGGCAACGTTTATTGTAATCTGCTTCCCAGCAACCAACTGATCAACTCAGATATTTACTCCCACCACGCCCGAAATAGAAGCAAGCAGTCAATGAGAAAACACCAGAATTGTAAAATCATAGAGAAATCTTGTTCCACGACGACAATGCGAGAACTCAAACGTCTTAAACAACACGTACGAAATTACTAGAGCTTGTTTGGGATGTGATGTCGCATTCCACACATAGCTCCGACCTTGTACACTCATTACCATTTATATTGAAATTCAGAAAACTTCGTAAATAATAAATATTTCAGCGATGACCGATAACGTAATAACGATGCCTCAAATCTCACGTTTTGAGGTTTATGCTGATGAAGATCAGAAGTTATATGAGTGCGGAATCACGAAGTTACCAGAAAGACGGAAAAAGGGCTTCGAACATAATGGAAGATATTTGACTGATTAAAGTCAATTTTCTATTTCGAATTAAAAATCCAAAATGTGCGATATTAATGTTCTTCACAGTTTTTTTAGATACTGTCTCCATATTATTTAGACTCATCCTGCAACATAAAGTGCCATGCAAAGAAAGGCTACATTGAATAAATTTAGACCTGTGAAACAATCGTTTTGATCGATAATTTACCACTATGCTTTGCAGTCACAATTCAAGCTCAGTCAGGGCAATCTAGTTCCTACGATTCTGAGTCACAAAGACAACAAGATAATTAAACATCTTGACTGATGATGTCAGATTGAGAACTCCTTACATAATAATAAAGTGAAGATGGCTCCTTAGAGGAAACGATGTTTTATTGCTGTTGTCTTTAATGGCAGTGATATTCAGTCCTGTTGTTCAACGCAACTGTAAGTGCTTGAGAGATTAGCTTTCAAAACATATTTTCATCCTTTTTTATTTCGCATTACGATTGCTACACATTCCTCACTAACGCAAAAATGTTTGGGTTTAAAAGACATAAAATCTCTCATATTCATAAGAAACCTTGCAAAGAGACAATAATCTCCGGGTGTCATAAAATAATGTTTAAGCTTTTAGGCAAACACTTTTAACCCAAGACAAACGAAATCTGCCCTTCCACAGTAAATAAAGAAACCATTTTTAGATAAATATTGTTCCAGCCCATTCGAGTAAAAATATATAGTACGCATCAATACAGAAGGAAAAACCTCTAGAGGCATTTAAGAGTTATTACGTGAGTTCTAAACTGAATAAAAACGAAAAAGACGGAAAACGGTTGCGAGTGTCTGTTTGGTTCAAAATCCGTTTTGCTTTTCTTGACAATTTTAAAGGAAGAAACGTTGACATAACTTTGTTTTCGGATTTGTTCGCATACCTTCCTAAAAGTTTCTCCTATGCACCTGAAAATATGAGCACCACAGTTTCAGAGAAAATTAAAAGAGCCCTTTTGGAAAACGACGCGTCCACCAAAATACAAAGCCCGCTAGTCTTTTTTTTTTTTTTTTTTTACTTGGCGTATGCCGAATGAAAAGAAACGCATTGAACCTAGAAACCTATGACCAAAAGGAGCGTTAAAACTGTACACTATTGATAATTAAAAGTGAGCAGTATGGAAAATACGCTATTAAAAATTTCATTTTCCAAAAAAAAATGTGCAGCATAAATATCAATTGAAAATTTCGGAAATATTGGAAAGCCTTTCTGAATATGAATGCATATAATGAATGAAACTACGTATAAGTTTGCATAATGTGATTTTGTTTCCGGTATGCATATGTGCATACAGTCACATATATTTCCTTTTCATGGGCTGTGTATCATATTTTGACCACTTTATTCTGGTTTTTGACTCTCCGTTCTCTGTCTATTTTCTCAATTGGCATCATTTTTAACTATGCACGTACATAAATCTTTTTAACTTAAGTAAATATTGATTTGGAATAGTATAAGTTTCTTTATACATAGATTCTTTATTGTATAAGCCCATATTAATAAAAGGAAAGTAAAAACGTTTTACCAAAAAGGTACATCTTCACGAGAAATAAGGGAATACGCAGTTTATTTTCTTTACTAAATTTTTCAAATAACACTATTTTGACAGGGAGTTTAGCTTCATTTAGCTGCTCTTGCTTGCGATGAGAAAAGAATACTTTTAGTTAATAAAAAATGGCATGTTATGCATCAACCGGACAGATAATTTTGTAGAGTATTATCTATCGCAAAATGGCTTATAGTCTCATTACATACGAAAACTGCCATAGTAATGTTTATGCTGCCAGCCTGTTTCCAGTATCGAACCTGTATCGAAATACAAGTTCTTAGCAATCGTATTCATTTGATCACCAGTACGCCCAAGAAGAGCGTAAGGAACGAGTGCTAAAAATACAGTTTACATCCAGGTAACATGACAGCACAGGAAACCCCGAAATAAGCAGCTGAACTTATCAGCTTAGTTGCTTATTACGTGGGGCCATCCACTATCTGCTATTTATTATAAGGTTTTAAATATTTACATAATAAGGACAATATTGCATAATTTGGTTACGTAATAATATCAATAACTTAGCAATAATATCAATAACATAACAATTGCATATAGGTAACATAATAGTTATTTTTGGTAACATTTTGGTAATATAACAATTACTTTTGATTAAGTAAATACATTATAATATTTTATTGCATAGTCATATGATAAAGTAATGGTATTTATGATGCCTTTAAATTGTCGCAGCTTATTGATAAATGGTTTGTTAAATTTTGGGGCTTTTGTTTGAGGACGTTACTTTTTAGTAGCTTTTTGAACCCTAGTTTGGCATTTTCTGATGTATATGTTTGAAAATGTAAATCTTGAGTTATATCACATTCAAACATATAGTCATCGATTGTTCCTGTAGTTCCACATATGTATTTAGTTTTGTGATGTAAATTAAAACGATGTAAATATGTTGCAAAATGACCATGAGCAGAATGTTATGGCGAGGCTAGATAAGGTGTCTTGAAGTATATAGGAATTTGAAAGTTCTTCTACCCGTTTCTTCTTGTGACCATTTTACATTCCAGAGCGATAAAAGATCTTTTTCTAAACGTGATTATAAATAAAAAATTGGGTAAGGTATGATTATCGGTTGCATTAACGGAACTGTTCGCTACTTCTTTTGCTTTTCAGTCTGCTATTTCATTGTCCATGTGCCTACATGGGTTCGTGTCCAGTGCAGTTATGGTATTAGGTATTAGTTGTTTACGGAAACATCCAGCAAAAGCTCGCTCATTTAGTCAATCCTTTCCCTATTATAATAACACACAATGAATTACCGGAGTTTTTATCCACTCAGCCAATGAATGGCCTGATAATTATTCAATAGCCGCGAATTTGAATATTTGATAATTTTCTGTATTCTGTGTGAAAATTTTCAATTACAGTCACATTCATGAAACTGGCATTTTATTCAAGGTTACGTTAGTGATAATTTAGCTCATAATATCTCCCTAATTTAAAATCTTTATGGTTAATTCGGAAAATACTTATTTTTAGATTGTCGATAAAAATTTTACTCATAATTATTTTCTTCTGCTAATTTCAGTCGCATTCTCCTCTCAGATACTCAATAATCTTTTTTTTTTTTTGTAAATCGTTCCTTTTTTATTCAGATTTGATGTCAGAGATGTAAATTATTATTTCTTAAATGAATTTTGTTTTATTTCTGCCGTACAGTTTTAATGAGCCGATCCTTGAGCTCGTTAGTGCTTTTGAATTGGTTTCCTTAATTATCTCTCTGATAATCATTTTAAATATGAGATCATGTTATTAAAATGCAGTTTAACTATCTAGTGATAATGAAATAGGACGCTTACTGCTAATTATCCAAGTGTATATTGTATCTAAATAGGGTAGACTTTTTAATAAAATATATATTTTTTACATTAATATTATCACAATTATAGTTTTCGCACATATACTCAAGAATTTGTTTTTACTGCATTTCAAATTATTTTACCACCCGTTTTAAGTAAAAAAGGGTTTCAGAAAGAAGTCATGCAGAAATTTAACTAAATTAAAATGTTTCAGCTTTGTTAATCGAGAACAGTAAAAAAAGTCCCTATTTAATTATGACTTACAGCTGAAATTTCTTTCCCGAGATTTATTACCTTTTTGCGTGTCATGGTCCATTATTTTGTTATATTGTACTATAAAAGCAGATTATTTGTTCCTTAATTTTTAAAGATAAGTGTACAAAACTTTATCCATTTTCGCCTCTGAATGCAAACGTTTTGTGAATTTTCTACATTAAATTATTTTTTCTGTTTCGATAAAATAAGTAAATAAGGTGAAAGACGTCTCTGTGCTATAGATGTAAATAAATAAGAGCTAATAAGGTTTAATAACATTTTACATCTGGTCAATTTTTAATACGTCTGATCAATTTTGAACGAATTTAAACTTTTCATTTCAAAACAGGTAGTAAAACGTTAAAAGTCATGAACTCGTTTTGATATAAAAAGAAGAATTAATAATACTTAACATAATAAGGCATTAACCAGTATCAGCCTTTACTATAACTTCTCCTTTCCGTTTCCTTACCAGAGATGTAAATGAGTTAGGGAGTATTTAGGCTGAGGTTTTTCAGATTGAAAGTCAGAGCGTGTTGCTGAGTCTTGAGGCCACGTTTCTTTGGTTGTGCCATCTCAATGAGTTTTGTAATTATTCGGCTTATGAGTTATTTGCTGCCTATTTAAATTCTTAAGCCATTTAAATCAGCTATTTAATTTCTTCGCCAGTTAGAGCTTCGAGCCAAATTAGATTTAAATTTACATGTATAATCCTTGACTACCAACCTAAGTTTAAATTAAATTTAAAAGCTACTTTAATTGCATCCCTCCCCCCAAGTGGTGGTTGATTTCTGTGAGCAAGAAGTGAATTTTTACTCTAATTTCTGAAAGGTTATTTTAAACATTTCCAGGACTTTATAGTTAACTTCAGACGCAGCGTTAATTTACTCTATGTTTATTAAGAGTTTGGATATAGTTTATGCTTTCAAAGAAAGCTAAATTTCCAAACAGAAAAACTGGTTTTAAAATTTTGCAAAACATATTCTAAAGGGAATATTTACTATTTTTCGGTGATCTGCGTAGAGCAATTAAAATATTCCTAAAATTATTTTTAACTTTTAATTAGCGAAAATATTCTGTTCGATGTAAGAATTCTTTGCAATCAAGAAAATTTGGAAATGTGCGGAAGTATTAAACTGTCATCATTTCCGTTACTAAAAATTTTCTCTGTTTTTTTTAATGATTTTTATTTTAAGAAACCATTTGTATTTTCCTTATTAAAAAGTAAAACAATTATCTAATTTTTCCACTGGGCTTAGAACGTAAAGCACACTTTTTTAATTTGAGTGTTTTCATTAGGTGTCAGAAACATCATTATTGGAAAACAGCGCCTAACAAATTTAATTTGAAAAAGCATTTTTGGAGAAATGCAGACGTCATTAAATACTCTTCGCCTGTACTTTCAGTGTAGCTGCTATGCATTTTAATGAGGACAGTTGTATAATTTGACAAACTTGAAAAGCAAAAAGTATTAATATTATAAATCCTGCTTATCCTCATTGTATTTCGTAGTTAATCAGTTTTCAGTGTAAGAGCAGCTGTTGGCGACATTTGCAACTTATTGGCGATAGGTTTAATCTCTCAATATTGAAGCAACTTATGATATTACATTGATTATTGCCTTTATAATAGACGAAAATTGTTAACCTTCAAAATAACGATTATCTGCATCATTTTACGCGAACTCATTTTCCTCTGTCACATTAATTTTTCTTACTGTTTCATGTGCCTTAGACTATATCTCAAGGTCTTGAAAAACAACCCGTAGAATACTCCCACTCAGTTCTAAAAATATAATAAACCAAAATAAAAATAATAATTGTAACTTTAACTTGGGAGGGACAATGCAGTTTTATACTATACCCAAATAAATGCAGTTTTAACTTGTATTTTTTGGGGGTAAAAGACAAATGCATTTCTTTGAGATAACCTGATTCATTCCTAATGATGTCCTCAAATATATATGAGGGTAAAAAGATAAATACGACTTTAGCCGAATTTTTTAATTTGACAGTATTATTTTTAAAGAGAGACGCGAGGTAGTAGTTTTTAACTAACATTTATTAATCGTTAGATATTTCTTCTTTAGAAGAAGTTATTTATTCAAAAGATTTCATTTTTGATTTCAATTTCATTACTTTTCATGTGATAAATATATCGAATTCATAGATATGTCTATTGTACGCTTGATACTTTGTAATATTCTGACATTCATCCTCAAACATAATATTAAATATGAATGAAGAAATATTTGGAGTTACGCATAGAAAATGCATGTCTTTCGTCTATACTATAATGCAGGTCTTCCATAAAGCGTCAGCATCTATGATAAAATATGGAAATACCTTCAAATTACAACACACTTAAGCATAAATGCCTTCGTTACTGAAATAAAATACAATTATTGATATTTATTTTAAATAAATAATAAGTTCGAAAAATCATTTGGGTTTAATGAAAGATTAGATGCGCCATAAAGTGAGCAAAATTGCTCAAACGTTGCTACTTCCTTTACTTTAACTTCAATGACATCTGATACTGGTATGTCTAAATCTAAAAGTGCTATCAAAATATATAGATCAAAATAATTTAACACTTAGTTTATCTTATAAACTTGCTGTAACTTATCATGTACTTGTTTGGGGCTCTTGCTTCTAAAATTCAAATTACTAGGAATTTTCTGCAATGAAATATGTAGTAACATCTTCAATGCAATTTGATACATAATAAGACTGAATACGTAAAATTAATTTAAAATTAAATGCGTATATGACAGTGTATAATATTTTGAGAAAAAAACCCTTATTGATTATTAAATTCTTAAAATACTTGTAAGTGCTTTCCTGCATGCACTTGTTTGATAGATAATCTTTTAATTTGGCGACCGTAATTACTTTGGAAATTGTAGAGCGTCTGGCTCAAGGAAGCTTAAGTTAAAGACTTAAATCTTCACTTTCAGTATATGTAAAATGAAATTCGCGAAGTTTGATTTCAAGATATTTTCAGGCTTTCTTAATCGAAATATAGGTCAGCAGTAAGCGTAAAACAAAAGTACAATTGAACTCTGTGGATCGAAATCTATTGAGCTTTATTCAAGATGTATGCCAAGCCAATACTGCTCTTTTGTCTAAATTGGAATTTTACGTTGTCGTTTCACATTGTTTTTTGGTTTGGTTTATTTAATTATGGTAAAGCACACTAGGGCTACCTGCCTAACGGCAGGGATGCCTAAGGGGAGGACTTTCTAAGGGAAACTGGCTCATATATACGTTACACATGGGGAAAACCACGAAAACGTCCCTGCAGCCAGCCCGTTCGCGGGATTCGACCCTCAGACCGAACTACCAGTGTTCAGCGACTTTACTGCTCGGCCGATGGTGGGCTTCGTTTCTCACTGAGTTTGACTGTTTTATGTAGGTAGGATCTGTATGATTTTACTCAAGCATCTGCTAGTTTCAAGATCTAACTGAAACTACGAGCTGCATTAGAAAACAAATTTTTCTGATTCTTCTATGCGAACATGTTTAGCATTTTATGTCACATTTACAGCCTACGACCTGAAGGAAGAACGCCAAAACGTAAAAGGTGCTTATCAACCTTATTAAACTAGTATTACAATGATAGCTGATGCTTTGACAGCTATGTATGTGGGAGTCATCAACGTCCAATGCTGAATTAGAATACCAGGATTATGACGGCATCAGTATAGCATCACCCAGCGCAGCAAGAATCATCCCAGACAGCGCTGAGACCTGGTCGAGAGCGGAGGACAGACGTGAGCAGACGGCTCACACGTCTTCAAGAGTTTATGAACTTAGATTGTGCTTTTGATGTTATGCCTTTAGGTGTAAAAGGACTACATCATTATGTTAATCCTGCATACCGTTAACTTCATCTTTATATACATTTCTTAATTACTTTTATTTCTTCCTATTAAATAAACCATTTAAATATTACTTCGTGCTCTCATGCTGTGAATTAAGTCAAAGTCTACATGTATCTCCATTTCTTCCTATGTTTACTACAATAGATCAAGTATTATCGCTTAAGTCACCTGGAAAATAAAATACACTGCGCACTTACGCTTTCATTGTTAAGTTCATCTACAGTTCAGTGGTACAGCAAGCTTTTAAAAAGACTTCAGTACTTTTAAAGTATAAGTGGAACAAATATATATGAGGGTAAATAAAGGGAAAACTAACTAAATAGAGTCCGCTAAATTTCAAAAGAAAAATAATAGTATCTTTTTGTTTTCAGAGGCATTAACACCATAAAAACTTGAAAACGTACAAATTACTAAGGTATATAACCAATAGTTTAGTTTAGCTATGTTTAATCAAAGTGTGTCCCATAACGGCATTTAACTGTGGAATTTTTTTTCGTCTGTGTTCTTTATGAGATAAAGGAGGTTAATACAGAGAAAGAAGTTCTCCAGATGGCGAATGACCTTCTGCGGAGTTAATCATACCATTTTTATTGTGTACATTACCGTCTGTCTTTGACAGCTTTTCGAGGAACAAGCGTCTGACTTCAATAAAGCTTATTTTTTTCGCCATTCCGAGCTCATTTTCTCCCACCCTGCTTTCACATTTTTTAAAGTAACAAAAGCGATGGTTTTGACTGAGCCTAGGATTTTTTTAACCATTTTTTTCATGCTTTCAAGTTTAATGGTGTTAGTTATATTCTTGAAATTCTTACCGATCTTAATAAGTAGTTTAACACAATGCAAAGTATTCTTCGTATTAGCGCAGTTCTTGAAATGCCGCGTTATAAACATCTTTTTTAACTCGTTGTAATGGCAGAAAAATTGTAATGGTTATAACTTTAAAATATTTTATATAGCGACTGCTTTTAAGCATGTAAATATTTGTGTTTACATGATGCAGAATCAGTTTTGGGATTTTAGTATATTACCACATCCAACGAAAAGGAATAAGTTAACACCATTAATTAGAAATGGAATAAATGTATTTTCAATATTTCTATACTATTTAAAAATTTTCTGTGAATTAGAGTTTCATAATACGCAAATATATCAATATCTATCAGTTGTTTGAAACCCATTAAGTACGATAATAGTTAGATGAGGTTATATGCCACTTCAAAGGATATTTCAGATATATATATATATACCAATGATAATTACTCGGTAATCATAATATCACGTTCCGAGACCGATTACATCCTACCTTGTCACCTTAGCCGTCAAATTTAGCACAATGTAATTTGAGTCTTCAAGGTTAATTTAAGACCATGTACCAGTATTTACCTCTATCTCGATGTTTAACGAATATGATACTTCTAAATTACCATAGTTGTATTCAGGTGGACATTCAATGTTAAAATAATTATGGAATTATTTTATATTATTTTAAAATATTCCACGATATTATAATTGACAATTTTGATGAAATTTTTCAAAATTGTTTTACAGCTTTATTTTAAAGCAGTATGTTTAGATTCCCAAAAATGCCTTTTCCTTATCTCTCTGGTGATTAGAAGCAGAGTTATGATTGTTCCTGTTCTACGTCGTAAACCAGAAATCGCTGTTTAAAAGGCTGGAAGACGATGTTTACAGGAACACAGAAGACTGTAAGTACATTTAAACTGAGCATTTGTCATCAGAACACTTTTCGTGATGTTCGAAAGATGATTTTGAAAACTTTCTATTCATTATGAACTGCTTGGGAACAAAATTAATTTCACAATTTAAGTTCCATATCAGGAAACATTTTCTTTTTTTTTCTATTTATATTTACAGTCTGAGGCCTTATCCTATTTCCTATTATTCAATGCTTTATTGCATTTTTAAAAATTTTGATAAAAAAATATTTTGATTTACAAAATATGCAGTCTGCCAAAACAGCAGGTTTTTTTCACTACTACTCTTCGAAAATACTTCTAATGTATGGACAGTATCCGAAGGGAGTTGACAGCTGTTGCAAATTTGAAAAATGGGATGCTTTGGAAACAAATTATCAATATAAAACTAAAGGGTTAGCAAAAGCTGTTATAGATATTATAAAACCTGTGTATACAGAGCTTTGTGATGTCAGACTGGTCAAAATGCGGTTGCATTCAAAACTGCAATGACAGAATTAATAATATGTTGTAGAGTATGATACTAAAATAAGTGTTTGTTGAATTAACCGCATTGTTTCTAGGCTCCTATATAGGAGCAATAAATTTTAATTACGAATTCAACGGTATGATTAAAATATTAGAAAAACGTAATATAAATTCTCAACGATATTCTGTCAAGGGATATAACTATATTGATGAAACACAGATTGTCTACCCAAACCATATCTTTACCTTCTGCAATAATTATGAGAAAATATTAAAAGTTTCATTAAACTAAACATGCTCTAAAATCATGTTAAAAGAAGTAAAGTGCAAAACAGGGCAGTTTTACAAATGTAGAATATCAGTTTCTAACATATTTTCTAAAAACAGAATTTTAAATCTGTCTTTTAAAAAACTTAACTATATCAACATTTCCGTTATGAAAAATCACCGTAACATGAGATATAACCATAGTAACTTTATGAAATGTTACACAACAATTCGGTGCAATATTATGAAACGTTTAACTAATTCGGCTAAAGGTTTAGCTTGGTGTACATATTTAAAAGCTTTGCAAATAATTTATACTATTATTAATTTATACTTTGATCATATTTTTATCGCCTATTTCTATCATTTTAAATAATATTCTACTAAATAACATCAATAATTGATTTATTTGTATTATTTTTCAAAATTTATGTGTCGAACATAATCAAATACCTTTAATTTATTTGCATACCCATATGCTGCTGTTTTTTAGGTTTATATATGAAGATGTGACCTTTATAGTGCTGTTTTTGTGTGCTTATATTGAAAAATCTTAATTTTAGTGTTCTGCTTCTTTTATGTTTGTATATGAACAAGGTGGTAGTAGCTCTCTAATAATTCTAGCAAAACCACAAATATCAGAAGCTGAAAGCTGGAAATCAGGTTTTCGAAATTTCTCAAGCTTTTCAAATGACAGAAATAAATACAAAAGGTAATAAAAAATATTTAGATAAGATCTCTCTACCTTTGTCATACGTTAGGAAGCTCAATAACATACAAAGAAGTCATTGTTGGGATATGTATTGCTCTTTGAGAAAACTCATATTTTCGTCTAGAAATACTTTAAGCATAAGATTTGTTCAAGCGAAATTTCAAGTGCATTTTACATTCAAAATTCTTGATTTATGAAATGTATTTGTATCTGGAAATTAGAAAAATGCCTTATAAGAAATTTTACTGGTATTGGAAATGTACATTTATACTTGCTCATACAGTTGTACTGAATGCATCACAATTCAATAAAAATCCTTTGTTGCCATTATGCTGTCCCTACAAGAATTCATAAGCGAAAAAGTAGGAATGGTTGAACATTGAAATACATGTAATGCATGCACACATGTTTATTATCCTGTAATATAAAATTATTTAGGGAAATCAAGTCAGTGTAGTCATAATCCGATAAAAGTGACTATTTTGTGATTGATCGACTGTAGTCACGATCAATTACCTTAGCATGTGGAAATTAATAATATTTCAACTTAAAAAAATAAATTTATACATTAAATGAAAGAAAATAGTCGATCACCGAGTAAGCTAAGGAAGTAACAAACGAACATTATATTCATTAATAAAAGGACTGAACTTTTAAGGAAGGAAGAAATGAGAAACGTTCCTGAAATTTGGCATATATATTTATAAAAGGAGAAAATGAATGTATTTAGTAAAATGATAATAATTAAATTTTGCTTATGTGAATAATTATTCTTACGAATTATATTGTTGTTAAGTATTACTATGAAAATGATGAGATAAGTCTTAACATATATTAGGGACATTATATTTAGCGATAAAGATATACTTAATATAAGTTTTAACATAGATTAAGGAACAAACATTAATATTTCAAGCTTTATTAACGAGTACACCATTACATCATAATTGACCGAAACCGCGGAAAATTTCATTCTGGATTTTCTCATTTCGACTTTTCAGTTTTCAAATGTTTGAAGTTTTTGAATAATACTCGTACCACATAGTATAATTAATTTAATATAAATAAAAAAATCTGAAATCTTTGTAATTTTTATATTACATCTAAAGCGGCGTTTTTCTCATTTACACATACTTCCATGTTTCGAGAGCATATGGGCTAAAATATTTAAAAACAGCATATCTTTCAAATTTTCGATAGACAGTCTTGTGCGCTGGACATAAAACTAATTTATTCCGCATAGTGTATTGTCAAAAATTTGTTAAAGTTTGAAAAATATAAATAGATAATGAAACAAATTCGAAATCCAAGATTCGAGCTTCCAGGTGCCCATATTCGGATAGAGGACTATGTTATTCAAAATGTGGTGGCTCTGACTATCTTTTTTTTTACATTGCGAGAATCATACGTACATTCATGCAGATTATTCCTATTTACTTTCTTAAGAAAATAACACAGAGGGATAATATTTGGGGGCAACAGTTTGGAAAGTATTACACCCATTTGTAGTGATTCGATACAAAATGCCTTTTAGAGACTAATAGCCATTCTGGGCTAATCCCCTTTGGGCTATTATATGCCAAGCTTTTAACTTTGGGCTATTAAATGCCAAGCGTATTCAAAATTAAGAATTTTATATTTCTATAATACATTCTCACAAAATAATGTTTTTTTTTCCTCCTTTCCATGTTTATCAGGTAGGGGAAATGAAAAAATCAATTAGAGATTGCTTAGATTTCAAATTACACATTTTTATAATTTTGTTCATGAAAGTTTTAATTTTTTGATAATATGAATTACGAAACTGTTAATTTCAAAACCAGACAAATTTCTAACTGAGATTGACATTGGTTTAAAAAAAGCCATCTAAATATTTCAAGAGCCAGTTTGAATATCATGTGAACTCTGTAGTTTTACAGAGAAGGAAATTTTAAGTTTTTAGTGATACATTTTATATCAGTTTCTCACTCCATCACTGACATATATGCTTCTAAAGGAATCAGACTATTTTCGGTGTTGAAGTAAACGAAATCCTGTCAGATTTCCTCAAAATTCAAAAGTTTAATTTAAAATGCATATCGAAGGTCGAATTTAGTACGCATTATATAATATTTAAGGTTGAATTCCGCAGAAATAAAAACCTAATGTAACTTAAACATTGAATGTATCTTAATTTTACATAATCTAAAGCTTAAATGTTAGGTAATCTAAAATTCATTTTGAAGATTTTTTGTCCTGGAAAGAGAAAGGAAAACATTCTAATAGAGGAAGCTTTATCACAAAATGCACAGGAAATGCACAGGATAAAAAATATGCACAGGAAATAAATATACAGGAGTAAAATAAATACACACTTTGATTGATAATTAACGATTTTGAAACAACTCTTCCATGGAATTTGTGAGCAAATAATATTATAGCAATTATTTGTTTTTCGTCTTTTGGTTTTACGATTTTGTATAGCCATTTCAAAAATCAGATTTTATATTCTATATCAGGGGTGGCCAAGTTCTTTGATAGTCCGAGCCATTTTGCAAAATTTGAAATTTTTCGCGAGCCGCAATTAAATGCGTATTTAAAACGTATGCGAAAAAGGTATTAAAAATTATATTTATTGAAAGCATATAAGTAAAAGAACAAAATATGTGTATTGAATTTAAATATTAAAAATTAAACACATTTGTTTTACTTCTCTTGATAATTCTTTAAAATTTGGTGAATAAATGGTGACAGCACTTCTCAGTAATTCTTTGAGATGCTGGTTAATTAATACTGATCGGTGTTTGGATTTCACGAATTTTAAAGTGGAATAAATTGAGTCGCATAAGTACGTTGTTCCGAATATTGAAATAATTTGACCAGCAGTCTTTGTTAATTCAGGATACTTCGATTCTGGTACAAATTTCAAAAATTCAGTAATCGGCTTCGATTTATATTTTAATTGTAGAGCTTGATCTTCTTGCATCTCTAATAATTCTAATTCTCCAGATGTGTTTTGGGTCATAATTATATTGTAAATACAAAACTCACCTTGAATAATGTTAATTTCAAATGGATTCAGAAAAAAATCAAGAGACGATGGACGAAAATGAAATTTGTTACAACGTTGCACTCTTAGTCTTTCATATTTGTTGTCTGTAATTTAAAAGACATTTTGAAACACATACGGAACGATAATAATTTTTTAAAATATAATAACGCAAAAATGAAAAAGAAACTGGGGTACATTTATCGAGAGCCACAATCAAAGAGCCGCATGTGGCTCGCGAGCCACAGGTTGGCCACCCCTTTTCTATACATATAATTTTGAGGAAACTAATCCTTTTTTCAATAGTCCTGTTTTAATTCCTAGTTTAAAAGAATTTTAGATATTAAACTGAAATTTGTAAACAAAGAAAAAATTGAAATTTTTTAATTTCATAATTTTTATGTTTTTAAACCTTTTGAAACTTTAATATGCACCTTTTCGTCATATTCGATAACACGAAATTTAACTGATTTCAAGATTTGTCACTTCACGAATGTTTTATTTATATGCTAAATAACTATCATTATCTAATTCCTAATTTCCTTTTATCAGAATTAGTTTATTTTTTTTATTTAGTAAACTTATGGTGTGAAGAAGAAGGAACAGTAGAGTGAAGAATCTGAAAAATAATTCGGTGCCTTATAATTCGGTTTATAGTCTAAAAAGGATCTTCGAATATGAGAGTTCGTAGGAGGAGCAAATAGAGGTAAGTTGCGACTTGGAATCGAGTGAAAAGTGATTTTTGTATTTAAGAATATGCAGTAAGTGTGTAACATATGAGTTTTTTTTTTTTTTTTTTTGCAATGCTTTATTTTATTATCTATATTCTATTAGTGAATTGCTCAAAATAAGTATGTAAATAAAAGTATTTTGACAAAATTATTTGTTTCTAATCTTTCCTCTTTTAGTAAGGTTTATATAGATACCCATGCGGCCGAATAAATGGGTCTGATCATAAAGTTCTGATCATTGCATTAATTAACTGACACAGTAGAAATATATTATAATTACTTTCATTTCCTTTACCATAAAGTACCTAAAGGGAAGCACCCTGGCCTTGAATCGATTAATCCAAACAGATGATGGATTACCATCCAACACTTGCAGTTTCACCTCCAGATGTGGTGAGGAAAGGGATTTTTGAAAAATGTTCTATGCCCTGTTTCTTAAATAATTTTTCATTTACATTCATCTTAAGACTCGATATAAGTTCTTTAATTTACCGAATAACCTTTACAAAATTATTCTTCAGTGTCATATTCTAAAACTGCTTAATTAATAATCCAAAATGTTTGTAAAAGTCATGCATAGTTGAACCTACCTAGAATTTCTAATTTTTATGCTTACTACTTGCTGAATATGTTATATCGTGTAATTTTAAATTTGCAGGATTTTAATATATATATATATATATCTTTTATTTTTGTAACTGAGTGTAAATTTTACACTATATTGGTCCTCTTATTCTCGCAGACTTGGGGATTTTATAAAACATGCTGTATTCAAGAACTATCACAGATTTTCCTTTTGGTATTCAAAGCGCATTTACAAAGTTTTAAGACTACTTATTTTAGAAAAATCCAGTAAACCCCAAACAGAAATCGACAACATTTATTACTATTCCATCTCAAATTATTTTCCTGTAATATCGTCTGTTGATGGACAAAGTTTTCTTTGCAGTTAATTGTTTAATTAGATTACGCGAACGACTGCGATCATGGATACTAAAGCGTAGGAAAGAATAGCTGCAGTATTACACTTAACTATTAAGTTAAGAAGTACATCTAAGAAAACATTTCAAATGTTATATAATGCATACGAAGAGTAGGCATTAATAGTGTCCAATGTTTTGTGATGAGTATTTAAATGCAATTGCCGGTTTTATGATGGACACAAAGATACTGATGATGAGCACAGTTGTAGCCGTTTTCGCAGTCTCGAAAATTTATGAACTTCGATCCTATTACCCAAATCTTACTTAGAAGCCATCACTTTCCTCAATGAATGATTGCAGATGAGTTTACTATCAATTAAGTCACTATGCGCAAAGTAATCATGGAAGATCTTGAGAAAAGAACATTTTGTTCTCTTTTTGTTTCTCATCCAATGATTGCAGAAAAAGAAGATGGTCAATATTTGGCGTCTCTTTTTAATCCACCAGGTTTCATCGCTTAAACCATAGATAATTAATCCTGATTTTTAAAACATACTGCCGCTATATATGACGTTAAATATGAAGCTCACGAGATTGATCGTTAATCATATACTTGCACTGGAAGTTTCGCCACTACCACGGAAATTTCAGCTTCAGAAATCTCGAGTGGAGACGATGCTGTAGTTTTTTACTTTAAAATAGGCACTTTAGGCCCATTTTCTTATTATCAACCACCTCTTCGTCACCAGCGTATGATACTTACAGATTACTTTGTTCTTCAATTTATTCTTTGAAATTATGACATTTGAAATGAAGTTTCAATTCAAATGATGTCATAATTTCAAAAGCATTAAAAAGCGATTCATAAAATCGCACCGTAATAAGAATATAATAAATTAAACGCAATTTTCAAATCTTTCAAAATTAAAATGCTAAATGTATCTAAAACATGCCTACGAAGAACATTCTGTTTAATGTTCATGTTTAAATTTCTTCTTTAATGCTTGAAAATCTATTTAAAGGTTTGGACGCAGTAATGCATAATAATGTATACGGCATATTTGTTATTATGACTTACATCGCGTCATATTTAAAAAACCTTTAGTGTAATTAATTCTAAAAAAACCGCTATTTCTAAATCTGCTAATTAAATATCTTAATTATAAAATTGTTTAATAATAAAAAGATTATATCATTAATCACAAAAATGTAATCTAACTACCGTATCGCAGCTGGGGGATGGAGGTGAAGGTACTTAGAATCAAGTAAACAACGTTATTCCTTACAATAGTATTAAGTGGGTATTAAAATGTCGCCTATGCTATTGAAGATCTCATTTTATTCGCAAAATTTTTAATTCCAAGTGGCTTATTTGTGTTTCCCTCTATAGTCATACTCTGAAGGAACCTTCATATATTTGTTAAAGTATTGCGGGAATTGCCAAAATAGCTATTATCCATTTCTAGTAAATGTGCTGCTTTTCAGATACCAGTTCAAGTATCTAATGATCTCCATTCTAATGTATTTAAAATGCTGTTTAATGCAATTCAAATTCAAAGAAACGCTCTTCAGAATACCCTGAGGATGGATTATTTTCCTTTTTCAATCATAATAAAAGGAGAAAGGATTTCTTATTTGTATATTAAATCTTATTTCGATTTGAAAATTCTTCTGAGAGAGCAATCCATTGAGTTCATTGATTTTATAACACTGACAAGTGAAAGTGAATATTTTTAATAAAAACTCTGTTAAGTGTTTTTTAGTTTTATTTGCATGATTTCTAAAATTCTGGCGTTTTAGTACTGGATTTAAGCTATATATATATATGCCCTCGTATTCTATATCTGCCATTCATGCTGTGTTCTTAAGTAAAGCAAATGGCTGAGATGTGATGTTAAATAGAAGCAATTGCGTGTATAAATGTGTAATTTCGTGTAATACATAGGAATTTATATGCATATTAGTATTTTATGTTTAACTACATTTTAATTTTAATTCAAATATAAGAAAAATCCTTTTAAAGCCAACTAACATTTGCAGTTCCCAATGTTTCTATTTTGTTGCCTACGGATCTTCTGTTATAATTTTAGGCTTGCTATATGCATATTTTGGAACTTAATTGAGCGTTCCATTTTAATATATTTTAATTAATGTTTCTATTTTGTTACCTACGGCACTTCTGTCATATCTTTGGGCTTGATATGTGCATATTTCGGCTTATTAGAGCCTTCTATTTTAATATACTTCTTCTATTTTAATATCTTCTATTTTAATATACTTTAATAACCGTTTTAACTTTTCATTGCTTTCCTATTATTTCCCGCATTTGGAATTTATCCAAAGCAGATCTAGCAGAGTGTTATTTAAACTGGTTTCTGAGGAGCCTTTTCTGAGTAAAGAATTATTTTATTTAGATTTGTATTTTAATTTTATTAAAGTTTTACTGGTGAAACATTTTAAATCGTATTTTAAATAAATATATGCTTCCAAATGCAATTTTGATTGTCTATATTGTGCTGCTAATGCACAAATTTTGAATCGAATTAAAACATAGTAGTCTTTGATAAAAATCAGCTGTTCTCTGAATTAGAATTAATTAATGTGTCTTGCATCTTTATCACATACTCAACTCTTCTGAAAGTCATACTTACTTTTGAAATTAACCCATATTGGAATTATAGCTGAGTAATGTTTTCTATAGGTTGAGCTCCCGAAGCTAATCATCCTCGCTTTCTTGTACATGAAATGAACTCCTGTACTACGTTTTTAGAATTTTTCCTAATTTCTTCATATTTTCATTAAACATTACTTACGTTTTACGACTTTATTGCACTGTAATTTCATCTCATTCATTACATTTTATATTTTAAACGACAGATGCTATGAAATAATTCTGGAATTTTTCGATAATTAATATTTTAAAAACTGCAAATTACATGCTATGTTCTAAAATTCTTCATTTTAGATTTATTTTTATTCTTTAAGCTTTAGTAATTATGCATCCAAACATACGTTCTCGCCCTTTTTTTATCGGAAAGACTACCCTCATTTCGATTGCAATTTATCAATCTAAACTATCCAAATAAAGTTCAGTAAACATAAAAAGCTACATTTCCCATCAAAATACTGGAGGTGAAATTTTTCAAAACGTTTTTAGTTTTCTAAAATAGCTAGGGAACAGAAGAAGAAAATGCATCGCAAAATCGAACAGCATTTCGCTGATTTACTTCGGGCCAAGAGGAAAGGAAAGCAGTAAAAATGATTTAATACTAACACAAACATTAAGAAAAAAGCAACTTAAATGTGCGCCGAGGAAAACACCTGGAGTTCACAAACTTCTCATATAATCCCTTCCTTATGTTTGGCATAACTCTAAAACAAATATAATATCATTTGCAGCCAAAAGAAAAAGTTACCTGCGCGGATTATTAAATAATATATAATAATAAAATAATATATATATAATAAAATAAAACTATTGAATTCAAAAATACGGCTTAGTATGTTATTCTCTTATGAGTGATAAATGAATCAATTTATTTTGGCATTATCTATTTTTATATGCTTCATTCATCAGAAAATAATCTCTTTATAAGGCATGCAAATTAGTTAAAGAATTAAAATGATAACGAATATATATTTTTATGAGGCACAGACTCAAAATTTACGGATTTATTTTTAAAATGTGACAACAATAATAGAATTCCTCTAATATTGCAAAGTTTCACGTAGAAGCTTTAAACGTAGACAATACCGTAAAGAGCCTTGTCAAAAGTGAAAAACGAAGAAAAATTAAAGAAAAGGCGCAATGGAAAATGTCGTATACTGTGATAAAGAGTAGCGATTTGTTTATCTATTTAAGTTTTAAACAGATGAAGTTGGGAAATGGGCTATTAATATCATTATGTGTCCTGCTGTTCTACGTTATTGAATGTAAAAGAAATTCAGAATGTTTGTCTAGGGCAGCGGGCTTCAAGCTAAGGGCGCGAAAATTTTTGGAGTAGCAATGTTGTAGAAACATTGTTGGAAGCAAGAGAGATTGAAAAATTAAAAACTCCTTCCCCGGGAATCGAACCGCGGACCTCTGAAATACGCGCCCAAAGTGCAGATCACCACACCACGAAGGCATGCCAAGAAAGCGGGAGAAATACTTTATAACTTTGCTGAAAAACTGCATAACAGGGATCCGACGGGTGGCAGTAGACACCGAGAACCTAAAATAAAGTCTCGATCCTAAGATGTTTCGGAACTACTGGCCTAGATCATTCCTGTAATATGCTGTTCGTATATCTTTATACGCTACATGAATATTCTGTGAATACCAATATAAGATATACTGCAAATTAATCGCTATAGCATTGCAATGGATAGACGAAATTATAAACATTCTTGCAAAACATTATACGTATTTCAATAACTTGTGCTGTACATTTTCGAAATGATTTTATGCTACTTGGGAAGAGATAGCTGCGTCATTATTACTGTAGTAGAGTATGTTTCACAGTTACATTTAGTTTTTACGGTTAATTTTTGAAAGCATAATTTAGCTTTTTGAAAAAAAAAAGAGAGAGAGAGAAAAGTTTTTTTTTTGGGGGGGAGGGGCCTGATAAGTGAAATCTACAAATATTAGTATGTTAATAAGTTGTTAAAATTTAAAATTACAATAGTATGTCTTTATTTTATGGTTATAAACGGAAACATAATTTAGCATCTTTACATATTTTATGGATTCACGAGACATCTTAATTTTAAAGTTTCAGTAGTCTGCAATCTGCATGCAATTTTTCTAAATTCCTGTAAATACACAAAACATTACTCAATATATTTAATAAAAATATCCGTCATTTATTTATTTCATAAATAACCCAGCACCACGTACAAGAAGATTACAAATATGCACATGCTCATCTTTGTGGCCATTTTGTCCGTGGTACGATTGAAAATCCTGCAAATAGTAATCTTTGTGATATTAATAATGCGAACGAGGCTTTATACAATTATTCATAGTAATACATACCTTGCAAATTAACATAGCAGGATGCTAATATGATTTTGCTAAAATGACTTGATTGCATATGAGCTTTGGTCAACAGGAATTTAATTGTGGGTCTGCTAAATTAATTTGTATTCAACTCGATTTGCTTGACATCAGTTTATTTTCCAGGACTTCTAGCAGTACATTTTAACTATCAGGTAACAGCAATGTCAGCAAGTTCCACAACGTTTTTATAGTCACTGAAGTTATGTTTCCTTATACTATTAATCAGTTAATTCTGTCTGCGATTGTTTATGATGTCATTTAGTATTTAATTACTTAGTTTTCATAATTCTAAGGCAAAGGGCTAAGGCCTCATAAAGTAAGTGAAAGAAAACAAGAAAACTAACTTTCAGAAAGTCAATGAAAGGCAAGTTCTTATCCGGTTGATGAAGTTTTCAATTCTTTAAAATATTCGGATGTCAGATTTATGAATAAGATATTTGTTAGTTAATCAAGAAATGGAAGCCATTCTTCCTGTATTTCGAAGCACAAATAATTTACGGAGAAGATGGGGAAAATTCAAAATCAATATTCCGTGCTCTCAATCGATCACAGTCTAAAATCATGCAAGGCTTCAAAGATGAATGAAGACATTCTTCATAGCTGAATTTCCATTAGTAAAATGGAAAGAGCACGTATACATAAAGGGCAAACAAAAGTGAAAATTTCCTAAATTTATTTGCTGTTTCTTGAAATGCACGTAAGGCGCTGAATGAAGTATTAAATAAAGGTAATGGTTTATTAGAAATGAAGGCAATATTCAATTATATGAATGTGTAAAACAAATAAAACACTGAATGAAACTGCTGATTAAATGTCTACGGCCAAAGCCATTACGCTAGTATTATGGGCACCTTATTTCAGAGGATGGTCACTCATTTTTTAAATCAATTTGATTAAGCAAATAACTGAAATAATTGAAACATTGAAATGTAATCAGCCAAAGTTTTTAGACTAGGATATAAAACATTTTCTACAGAAAAAATATTTCAACTCAAAACGACTTACAAGTTTATTTTTTATAAAATGCTGCGTATTTATGCTTCCCCGAGAAAGGTATTTTTTTTTCATCTTTACAACAAGAACTGATTTACAAGACTAGAGACTCAGGGCAATACCTACGGACCCCACGGAGCACCACTGGCCTAATTGTTTCCAATACAGATGATGTCTTTGATGCAAATTATATTTCATATGAAATATATTTCATATAATTTTCATATATTTCTTATAAGGTCAATAACTTATAATTCATTCAATATTTATAATATATAATTTTATAACTATTTCATTCAATATTTATAAAATTTTACTTTAAGGCAAAATTTTTATTCAAATTTGGAAAATTTAACAATTTAAAAAATTTCCCAGCTATTTTCACAGCATTTTTTTTCATAGTATATTAGCAGCATATCAGTTGATGAAACACATTATTTGAATCCGATCTCCAACACGGTAGATCCTCGCAGGAAGAAAATCTCTTTGAATATAACTATGGCTACACTTTGCAACATTTCCACTTTTCTTTTTGTATGCGGACTGGCTGTTCCATTTAATGAAATGTATTTTTTTAACTTAGGCTTTACTAATAATTACCACTAGAGTGCCAGACAAAGTCCCAGTAAACTAAGTTTTAAAGAAAGCAGTTAAAGACTAAACGTCTGATATGAAGTTTAGTTTCTGCTTTTAATTAAAACTTAAAATAGGAACAATATATGAAAATTTACAAATTTTGAATACTGCAGAAGGGCTAAGGCCCTTTTTAAAGTTGAGGATCAGGACATATTCCTCGTTACCGCCTGCGAAAATCAGCCCCTTCCTTAAAGCACAACAAACAATGTCATTCATTCACAACACCTTGTGTATTGAAATATTCCTTTTGCATTTGTTCATTAAACTACTCGCACTACAAATAAAAAATAATTATTTGTAAGAATTTTATAATTGTTTTAAAATTATTTTTTCTGTATTATTTATAATACGAAGCTCAACCAGTTTTAAATGAATTATTATTATTTAGCTTCCACAGACATTAGGTATTTTTGGAAGCAGGCAGAATGAAAGATTAGCAATCGCTCTTCCGGAAATCGAACCACGGACCACTGGAATTCCGGCCCAGCGTGCAGAACCACTACAGCATGAAGGCACGCCAAGAAGTTGAAAGAAATACCTTATAAACTCAAGTTTAAATATGATTTAAATTGTAGTGGTGGACCGGAGTAGTTAAATCGTAGTGGTTAAATTGTAGTAACTTTTAGATTGTAGTAAATACTCTAGAGTTAACATGATAAACTGCGCATTAAAAATTACCTAAATTTAAATTTTCGTTTTTATTTTAATAAAAATGTTATAAGGTTTTGAGATGAATTTAGTGTTAAATCGAGACTCTGTTTATTTAACTATGCACTCTAGTTCTAAACATTGCAATAATATGTAAATTCATTGTGAAAAAATGTTAAGATATTTTTATTGCTTGAGTTCGGTACTAATTTTAAAGTTTATATTTGTTTTCTTGCGCATAAATTCTTTAATTTGTATCAGAAAATTCATATTTATTTGCACGAAATTCCTGCTAGGTGGTTTTATATAAGATTTCTTTCATTCCATGATTTACTCTTGTTGCAATGTCGTAAAAAATTTATACCATATATCCTAACACTTTAAACATTTTGGATTAATTAAAAACAACAACGAACATGTAACTTTTCGAACTATTTGTCTAACAACTGCAGTCATCTATTCAACCGTACTATGTAATTTACTACTAATAATTAAGGCATACAAACTTTATTGAAATAGACCTTTATGATAACGAAGTTTTCCGTGTTAGCTACAGTTTTGGAAAATATTCGCAAAGTAACAAAAGCAATCCTTCTAATCATTGATGTATGCTCGAAATTTCCTCCTCAATGCAATTTCTCCGTGTACTTAATAAACCTTTGTTATAGCTCTATTGCATTTGTAATTAAGATGGTTTAATTCAAGCTAATTTCCATGAACGCCTAATATCTCATTCTCTGCCACTAACTTCCATTAACTACAGAAACAACCCAAAAGCCGCCCTACAACAATCATTAATGATCGCAGGGTTTTCTCTTCAACACTACTGCTCCCGGCGGTAGTTACGTGCATCTGCCTTAAAGCCATGGCTAGGAATATTATTATCGCTTAAAACACTTCACTTGAATCTGAACACTTCACTTGAATAGCAGTAAATTAAGAGCAGAATAATGTTTCCTTTACAGAAATTAAGAAGAATGGTATTCAAATGTCGTTTTCAGTAGTTATACCCTGACTACATTTTTATCGTATATATTATATTTTTATAATTGAGTATTTATAACAGAATTCAACTAAAGTCTTCGAAATTCGAAAGAATTATTCTGCGACATCACACTCTGCCGCAGATAAATGCGATACATCCAAGATGATGTAATGATGATTCAAGATGATGTCCAAGTAAATAAGATGTGTGCAGTAGGCGCAATATTTTAATGGCGTTTCCAAACGTTGGCTAGGCAAATTGCTTAAGTCGGGAAATTCACTGGCGGAGTGGGACAATAAACGAAGACTACGCTGCCAAACGCTCTTACATTGAAACACGGAAAACCTTCAACTTGAATACTAATTTGGATCCTATTGATGAGTACGGAAAAGTAGACGTTACAGTAAAAAAGGTTTAAATCATAATAGTTTAGTTATTATAAAATACTCTACAGAATCTACTTATTTATAACTGCTTTTCAAAAGGAATTCAGCTTTAGAGTTTGTAACCAACTGTAATCAAAGACTCAGTTTAATCAACCGTAACAACATTCATTAGTTATATTTTCATTAGTCATAACAAGTCATTAGTTAGATTTTCTCCTTTAATATGAATTATTTTTATATTTCCTCTAAACGAATTTTCATAATAGGATTAATTAAATTTTTATAAATATTATAAAAGCAGCGTTTTCTAAACACTTCAACTTACATGAAAGATGATCTAATTTTTAAATATTAGAATAACAATTTTTAAATTAACTATCAAAAGTGCTTTAAACTGAAGTAGTATAAATATATTTTTAAATGGAAAGGGATAAAAATTTCAAATTCAACAATTATTCTGTTTAAATAACTGTTTAGTGCATTTTTAAGAATCTTTTTAAATAACTGAGTATGAGAATTTGAAGCAGTTGAGAATTGAAAATTCATTATTAGGTTATATAACTATGCATATATAGTATTAGGGTTCTATAATTATGCATTTACGTCAGTTCATATAAAATACTTCCTTTTGTAGTTTTCAGTGCTTACAAAACAAATTTTTCGTGATGACTTTTCTGAATTAAAATTAAATAAAAGAGCACCATTCAGGTATATTAAATATTTTTTGGTATTTAAATAACAGTTAGTTTATTTCCGAGCAATGAAATTTAAATAAATAAAATCATAGTAAAATATTACGAAAAACGAACTTCAGAAAAATTATGACAAAGCGAGAAAACATTTTATTATAAATGTGGAAAAACGAAAGTATAACTCGCTTCATAGATTAAGTAAAATTTAGGAAATATTTTCTTTCTATTTTAGCATTTGCGGTCCTTAGTATTTAAACTATGCTGGTTGAAGAAGGATTTTACAGTTAATGTAATGAAAGTTGCAGAAAATAAATTAAAGAGAACTCGATTTTCCTAGAAAACCCTTTCTGTGATTCTTCCTTAAATTAATCCTAAAAGCTGATACATCAACAAAACTGAGGCTTATTTTTAACTGTTTATTTTTATTTTACTCCTTATTAAATTCAGTTAAATCAAGAACTTCTAAATTAAGAAGTTCTAAATGCGTGCATTTTTCGCCGTTGCTTATCAGCAATTCCGGAATGGTTTGCAAAGGGAAATGACTTTAAAGTGCTGTCCAAATCTAAAAATAAATATTTTCTTCAGAGCTTCATTAAGGAATGAAAATGGAAAACGCAAAGTCTACTTCAGCTTAAATATTTTCAGTTAGCTTAACTTTCTTATTCCTGATATTTCTTTGCTAGTATTAAATCAGAATTTCTAGATTTTCGCTTTGTATTAAATCGAAATATCCCCCTGCCGAAACTACCGATTTAGTAAATTCAAACGAAACATAGGAAAAAAAGTTACTTTTTATGCATTTAAAGACGCATTTATTTTTCATGTAGTGATTAATTTTTTATTGGCACTGCATTCATCCTTTCACTAAATACTATTATGAACATTTATTAACATTTTATTATTCCTGTTAGACTTTTTTTTTTTTTTAATTTACACAGATAGACTCAGGCAGCCTGTATTAAGTAAAGTTTGAAAAATATTTAGTTATAAAATATCACACTTTTTTCATACTTGTGTCCCACGAAAGACTAGCATTTCAGTTCTCTGCTTTGATACATGTGGAATATGAAAACCTGGAATACAGCTGATATCAGTGTTGCGTACATCAAATTGCTATACATGCAATTAAGTTCATGTTCAGGCGTTGAGCCGAATTCTCTAGCATAGATAAAGAACATCAATAGTTACAAAAGTAACAATTCTTTCAAAATATATCTGTCCAATCTGAAAGACAAATATCATTAATTAAAAAATAACCTAATTAGTTAAATATACATAGGTACTTGTGTAATTAGTGTTTTACACAAAGTAAGACGGAAAATACATATTTTATAAGCCAGTATGTACGAAGCAGTAACTAGACCAATTCAGCAGTCATAATAATCGTCGAATAGTTAAATTCACACAATTGCTGCTCAAAGTGAAGTTTTATTCTCCTTTAGCAACTTACATCAACTTTCAATATCTCCTATACCAAATTTCAATTTCTAATGGTGTAAGGATTATGTTAATTTTATAAACAGTTAAATTTGAAGTTAAAGTTCCTTTCCTGTAAAATTCTTACCTTCAACTTACTAGTTCCAGCCAGAACGTAGTTTTGGAATCTTGCTGAATATTTAATGAGGAGGAGTGGTAAACCACGAAGTTACTTACAGAGGCAGAGAGAATCAGAGTTTCTGATTTACGCGCGTCTGCCGTTTTGTCCACTCTCTCTCTCAAAGCTGTTGCTACGCTCGGCCGTACTCAGGCCCTTGCTAAGCTTCCTAGTCAAATAAGTTAAGGGGCCAACTCGATTTGAACCTTGATAGCTTCGGCTATATTTCTTTAGTTAATCTTAGTTTAATTCTTATTCTGTTAAGTTCAAGCCCAAGTGCGGGCTTTGTTTGTACACTCCCAGGCGGAGTTTTGTTAAATCTTATTGGAATAATAAAGGGTTAGTTACCCTTCTATATTGTTGTTTCTTGTCACCAAACGTAAGCGATTATTCGCTTATCAGTTCTTAGATTCTTCACTTCCAACATTAATTTAGAATTACAAAGTGAGGATATTTACAAAGGACCAAATTTCTCCAACAAAAGTCAATTCTCTGGTATCTTTAATTCATAAGTGGCCAAGTGAATAAATCCACTGAACAATTATTAGCACTTCATCTGAAATTGATGTTCCAGGAAACAGCCTACTTGTTTCGGTTTGCGCAGTTTTTATAATTTGCAGCGTGAATACAGACAGTATCTCTTACAAAACTCTCCACGGAGGCATCCTTACCTTAGGATGGAGGTTTGACTTCTTAAATGGTTTGATTTCTCAAATGTTTTGAAATACATTATAAGGTATTTCTCCCATTTTCCTAGCGTGCCTTCGTGGTGCAGTGGTTCTGCACGCTCGGCCGGTATTCCAGAGGTCCATAGTTCGATTCCCGGCGAAGGCGTTGCTAATTTTTCATCTTGCCCGCTTCCAAAAAATCCTAATGTCTCTACAGCATAATTAACTAACAAACCTTTTGCATTTCTTTCATTTCCCTTCTTGCGTTAGCAGGCTAAGCATTGGGTAATTTTGTAAAATTAAACGTGAAGTATGGAATTGCATGTACTGCTAATTTATAAATTACACGAAGATGTAATATTATATGAAATAGTTTAAAACGCATACGTTGTTGCATTGTGACGTATCTCACTTGTTTGAGAGTAACATCAGAACAATCCTACGAAATACGTTGTGGCAAGTAGAGCAAGACTGTGCCTGTCATTAGCAAGAGTCTTGAGCACCATACAGGTGGCATTACGACTTTTGCTCAGTTCCGCAGCAAGTTATAATGGAGAGGAACCCAGAGGGACGAGACCGAGGATCTTCCACCTCTCTCTCCCTACCACCAACCTCTCAAGAGGACATTCGTCTCATCCTGTCCTCATGCCGCACAGACGCTATAAATTTACAAACATCTATGCCTTTTCTGGGATTCGAACCCGAGCCTTTCGGTACGGCAGTCAACGTCGCTAACAACTATCCTTGTTGGGCGCATGAAAAACATATTGTGAGGATATACGAATTTAAATAATACTGTAAGTGATTTGTAGAAATATATATCCAATTTATTAAGTATTAAATCTGCAGTGTAAAATTATATGCAATGTTTATAACTTCTTATTTATAAATTCGTGTAGCAAAGAGTGGTGCAGCTGAAGTGGACAGCTTTTTCTGTGAGAAGGTTTTACAAGGATTTATCTTATAGATCTTCAAAGAAGAAAAATTATTGGGATTGAATACTGCGTTACATATTCTTCTACGTCAGAGGTCTCAAATTGGCAGCGGCGCCTACTTCTACTGAAGCAAATACGGTTCGTGAAGACATAGCAATCACGTATTTGTTGGAAATGCAGTATTGCAATGATTTCAAGCTGTTATGTTCTAGAAGTCTAAGTTAATTGGTACTTCCGTTTCCATCAAGAACGAATATGAGTAACACATGTGAGAAACTATAAATAAAACTAATTAATTTACAGTGTGATATAAATCTCATTCAAAGATTTAAAGGCATAAATTTTATAAATTTTATATTGTCCGATAAGCATATACAATCCGTCACGAAGGTTTATAATTATTTATATACAAACATATATCTTTTTATTTGTGAGTCGAAAAATAAATTAATATAAAAATGCGATTAAATTGTTATTGCTTATTCTCAAGTTTTTTACCACTTGATAAATTTCTCTAAAAATTCAGAAATTGTTCCTAATTAGTTTATTTTTAATTGAAATTAAATTCAAATTTTAGTGGTTAATTAAAAATCTCAGATTTATTTGAAAGAAATGTCAGGCTAAGAATTTCGTACTTAGCCACGAATACAATCGAATTCCAAAGTGTAATCAACATAATGTCTTACAGACACCAAACGTTAGATTTCAAACAAAAAATAAATATAAATTTAATTTTTTTCTCTGCAGTATTATTATTAGTATTTTTATGTGTGTTGTGATAAATATTTAGTAAACAGGATTTCCAATTTATTAAAAGTATTTTTGTTTTATTAATAAAGTATGTAATTTCATTAAAAATATTCTGGCCTGTCAGCTTTTTCAGAACCAGCATTCGGTCGGCATGCAGATTCAATGTGAGACCACTGCTTTAAATTACATATAAAATAAAGCACCTAAACGCTGATGCAGGCACTGCATTCTTTGGGATTTGACTCCACGCAGAATTAGCTGTATTCAGCCATCATGTATATCACATGTCTTATGCATATCACATGTACTTCATTTACAAACAAGTCTGAAATCTATGTGAACGCAATGGCAGTCCTCATTATAATGTAATTTAGTAAACACTTCAAGTGAGCTTCAAAAGTAAAATTTAGACCAGTAAATCATCTGTCAAGTAGACGTCAAAATGTTTTAAAACTCCAATAGCTGGTTTCAAAGAACAAAGAGCACGTGTATATTAATATTAGGTTTTTTACAAAAAGCGCTTTTAAAAAATATCTGCAGTTAATGAGCTAAACTTTTCGTGTGAACAGAACACTTTGCCTGCAGGTGCCTAGAGCTAGTGTCTATAGGTATTAATTATATATCAAACTGCTAAAATGGACGTGATCGAATGCATACACAACATCGTTACCTATAGTTATAAGAATTTCTTTACCAATTAACTTACAGTATCGGTACTGAAGAGAAGAAGATATTGAAGTTAAAAAATGAGCCTAGGTATAACATCAAGTTGTAAAACTTTATATATGTCATTGGTATATGCATTGTATCCCAAGTGGAAATAAAATGACTGGAGGAAAAATTATTAAACAAATCTGTAGCTAAGGAATCTTCATTTCATAAATTTGACCCAATTCTACTAAACCTGATTCCTTCAAGAATTTACAGCCAATACACTTTGCAAATTCGAGCGTAAAATAGTCGCTTATATAACGCAGTCTGTAGGATGATTGCATTGTACTGATTCGGTGTGTATAGTAATTGTGAATATGTAAAATAGCCTCACAGTTAACAAGATACGTTAGAGGTGTTCTACAAATGAGATAGTTAAGGGGACTCATACACCTTAAAACCCGTAAGATCTTCGAATATGTGACTGTTACAAGAATTGGGATAACTTATTTATTTTAAAAGCAATTACTTCCATCTTTTCACAGCTGACTACATAATATAGCTGCTTTCTGAAATAGTAATCAGAAAGTTTTTGTTGCTACAAATACTTTTATAATTTAATCCGGTTTGTGACAAAAGTTTTCGTCCTGTTTCCACTTTCCGCGCACAGCTAAAAATATTCTGTTGCATAATTTAATTCCATATTTAATATATAGATTTTATAACATTTGGAAACTACTGTGAAGCAAAAATTCTAAGAATTTCATGTGAAATTTTCATTTTATTTGGAGTTGAGTTTATAAAATGTATTGTATTAAAAAGGTCTGCAATGTTTTCGCGCATAGAATTTTTTAATATTAAAATATTCATCAGATTTTGGGTTCAGTTAAAAATTAGTGCCCATATAAAGAATTCCATCAAATTTCAAGTACGTACCATTAGCCATTTTCAAAATATCATGCGTGCAAGGTGGAAACATGACGACAAATTTTGTCACAAACCTAATTAAATTACAAAACTATTTGTGGCAACAAAAACTTTCTGGTTACTAGTTCCCAAAGCAGCTATATTATATAGTCAGCTGTAAAAGGTTGTAAGTAATTGCTTTTAAAATAAATAAAATATACCAATTATTGCAACAGTCAGATATTCGAAGATCATAAAGGGTTTAAGGTGTATGAGCCCCCTTAAGCGACTTAAGTATTATAAACTGAGACAGAAGCAAAGTAAATGTATAGATATTTAAAAGTCCGATTTAAGGATAAAGCAACACATTATCTTGCTCGTTTATAAACATCAGCTATCACGTATAAAATGGATATAGTTGAAAAGATTTTATCGTAAATTGGAGAACAAAACCAGGATCTCTTAATCCATATAAAGCATTATTTTATTGATTGTGCTATTTGAAAATATTAAGCAAAATCATGGTAACTTCATGGTAACTTATACCGTTGCATATATTACATAATTCAACACATTGGAGATTTAACAAGATCTTGGCTGATTAACTCGTAGTTTAATGGATTCATCAGCTTGCAGAGACATTAAGTATATTTTTGGAAGCCGGAGAGATTGAAAAATTAGCAACGCCTTCGCCGGGAATCGAAACATGGACATCTGGAATATCGGCCCAGCATGCAGAACCACTACACCACGAAGGAACGCTAAGAAGGCGGGAAAAGTACCTTATATACTCCCCCTTTTAAAGGGTGACTGGGGTTTTTAGGGGACTTAGTCGCCAAATACTGGGTGTGTAGAATCCTCATCCAACACCCTTTTAGTTCGGGCGCCGCTGTAGAGACATTAGGTATTTTTGGAAGCAGGCAAGATGAAAATTTAGCAACCGCCTTCGCCGGGAATCGAACCACGGTCCTCTGGAATACCAGCCCAGCGTGCAGAACCACTACACACGAAGGCACGTTAGGAAGGCGGGAGAAATACCTTATAAGCTAACTCAGGTTATTTAAAGCCATTAGCAATTTAATCCATTACTATATAGAACCATTAATCATCTCTAGTTCTAAGGAGCTATATAAACCTAGAGATAATTTATGCATGTTCATAAGATATGTCTATTTCTGATTTGAAATTAGTGATTGGATATGATTGTAGAGCCATGAGGTTATTTTAAATTTTTAAAAAGCGCGCACTGCCCTCGCCGGGACTCGAACCTGGACCTCTCGAATACGCGTCGAGCATGCTTCCACTTAAACTATGAAGGCATACGAAACGGAGGCTACCTTATGTGATGAGCCCATCACACAGTTTTCCGAAGTGAATTTCAGGAGGAAAGTCCCAACGTTATGTTCGTGTGAATACATTATACTTATTTATAAATTTATAAATTTCCAAACAAATATTGCGATGCATATATTATTTGTCAACTTATGTTTCAATGGTCTTTTTTAATTTCTTCTAGAGAATCACATTTTTTTAATTTACTTCTCATACCTTATCTACAAATAGGTTTCATTTAAAACTACGATAAGTAAACTAAAATTGTAAAAAATTACATTATGCTTGTTTCATTTGATCTTAAATTCGATTAATTCGAAACAAATACTGCGATCCATAAATTATTTGTTAACTTATGTTTCAGTAACCACTTTTAATTTCTTCTAAAGAACCACGTCAGTTTAATAATTAAAAACTGGAGGTCAATTGCTGGAAGAAGCGGGAGAGGGAAAGGCCCCTCAAGGAGAACAGGGCCCACAAGGTGTTGTCGTGCCAGTGCTGATGATGATCAATGAACCATTTCTTTTTATTTATTTCTCAAATGACAAGCTTATCTACAAATAGTTTTCATTTAAAAACACGGTAAGTAAATTAAATTGTAAAAAATTACGTATTGCTATTTGATAATTTAAATGCAAGATTTTAATTCAGGTGCAAGAGAGAAAAGAAAAGAAAGAACCAATTTTAAAGTCCATTGGTAAAATACTATAAAGCTGTTCAAAATAACGAGTGCAAAATTTTATTCTAATACGCTGTTTATGAATTTTCTAATTTATCAACAAAAACAAGAAACGTAAATGTTAGGCCATCTTGTTCCTTCTCTATTCGAATTTCTAAAATATGTCTTCCATCAGCTTTGGCTGCAGTGACAAGATTTCCGGTTTGTTTGAAACCAGCAAGGAGGTACTTAAGTTTAATGGCTAGTTTCCCAGTCTGTAGTATTTTTTAGCGCCTTTAAATGTTTCGAGTAGAATGTTTCTGGAGTAGAAATATATTATTTTGCTGCTTTTCCAAAGTAGTGATAAAGAAGTACGACTGAAAAGAAAATGTTCGGTTGCTTTTCTACGACGTGTGACCAAACTAAAATCGATATATTCTTCCACTAAGTCTCTGATGGCATAATTTTGACATACTGCTACAGTTTGAAGATAAATTCGACTGCGGTATTTTTGATGTGATATACAGCAGAGTGCTTGAAACATAATGCAGTTGTTACTGAAACTAATCTTATGTCAAAAGAGAAATGTTTCAGGAGAAGCAAAATATAATATAGGTCTACAAAACGGTAAACTCGCATACAAAGTAATCATGCTTGTTCTACTTCGGTAAAGCCGTTTTCTGAATACATGCAACGTTTTCCAAAAGTCTAGTTTTCACTATTGTCTACGTAATGCATTTTAATTTATATATGAATAATAGCCAACGACGTTAATATTTTGGTTTTCCAAGCTCCCATTTCTCTTTATTCATTCTATTAACGACCACACAAATAAGGCTCTTGAATACTGATAATTCGATCTAAATTCAAATCTCAGTGAATTAGGCAGCTGCTGGTAGGAGCTTTTCTGTTTTCTTTTCCCACGTGTAACGTCAACTAGAGATAGTTTATTTTAGTAATCCTTTCATGAAGGCAACTATTTTTTTTAGCAGTTAGGTCTAGCATACCTTTTCATAATAAAAAAAATCCAGTTCATTCTTTAGAATGCATTAATACTATGCGTAGTTTTAGGACTGAATGGCTGTTTATTCTATATATAGAAAAAAAACTACGAAAACACTTTTGCAGCTAACATACTACACAGTCCAGTCACATTAATGTGACCATCTGTCAAAAGCCAGAATAACCACCTTTCGCAGAGCGGACTGCTGCGAGACGTGCAGGAAGAGAGTCACATAGGTCCCTGAAGGTGTTCTCTGGGATGTTGAGCCATGCCGACTCTAATGCCGTGGCCAGCTGCGCTAGATTACGCGGTTGAGGATCCATGGCGCGAACAACTCGATCGAGATGGTCCCACAGATGCTCGATTGGGTTTAAGTCAGGTGAGTTTGCTGGCCAGGGGAGGACGGTAAACTCATCCTGGTGCTCTTCGAACCACGCACGTACACTGGCAGCTGTATGGCACCTCCCATTGTCCTGCTGGAAGATGCCATCATCCTGAGGAAAAAAATGCGCATGTAGGGGTGAACATGGTCCGCAAGGACAGATGCGTACTTGTATTGATCCATTGTGCCTTCCACAATGATCAGTGAACCTAGAGAATGCCAGGAAAACATTCCCCAGACCATAATGCTCCCGCCTCCAGCTTGGACCGTTCCGGCAATGGTTGCAGGGTGGTTCCTTTCAGAGGTTTCACGCCTTATACGTCAACGTCCATCTGTCCGATGGAGCATAAAACGTGATTCATCCGAAAACGCAACCTGTCGCCACTCAGTGGACGTCCAGCTGCTGTACTGGCGTGCAAATTCTAGCCTTCGCCGTCGATGAACAGCAGTCAGCATAGGTGCACGAACTAGGCGTCTGCTTCGGAGGCCCAGACGCAGCAATGTTCGCTGAATAGTACTTTGGGAGACACTTTTGGTAGCCCCTTGGTTCATTTTGGTGGTCAGTTGCTCAACGGTAGCCCGTCTATCTGCCCGAACGCATCTCCGCGACCGTCGTTCGCCTCTGTCATCTATGGCCCGTGGTGCACCACATTTGCCACGTCGCTGATTTTGGACAGTCCCATTTTGCCATGCACGGTACACTTTTACCACGGCGGCACGCGAACAGTTCACAAACTCAGCCGTTTCGGAAATGCTTCCACCCTTGGCCCGAAAGCCAATGATCATGCCCTTTTGGAAGTCGGATAAATCGCTTCGTTTCTGCATTACGTCAACGATTGAAATGTTTTCCGAAGCCCTCACACACCCTTTATATACGCTCAACTGCACTGTGCTGCCACCTGCCTTCTGTGATTGGTTATTTAACTCTGACATGGAAAGTACGTGGTGGTCACATTAATGTGACTGGACTGTGTATATTACCGCTTTCAACGAGAAAAGAACTAAATTTTCATCTTTATGCTATCATCCTTGATAATTTTAAGAAATAGTTCTGAAGATATTCTTATAATATTACAACCATTACAAAACTGTCACATTTATCATACTATACGCTGACTCCTAAAGACTATTCGTTCTTTACTTTTTTTTTAAATGTTATGGATAGTTTAGCTAAACACTGACCTGACTTCACGTCACCCACTTTCGCTTAGAATAGACTATCCAAACACAAAGGCCAGTCAAAGTTTATAAACGATCTATGTTAATTGTAAAGCATGTCTTGTTATATGAAGAACTGCTTTGCTGCTACAGAGTAGTCATCCTGATACATTTTAATGCTTTTTCAAGGAGTGTTGCTCCTAAAACACATCGAAACATATCTCATCAAGCTTTTCTTCGGTTTAGAAGTCATAACACCCTATGTAAAGGCCCTCTATGAATTATTTCACTGAAAAATTTAATTCAGTAGTTTATAGAAACAAGATCCTTACCAGTTTGGTTTGGTAGAGAGCGGAAACCTGTATCAAAACAGTTACTAATGTCGCGAGACTGTAATCGTTGATGGTGCCCAGAGGACCATCGCTGTTATTGCGTGGGGGAATAAATAGCGTGAAAACTGTATCTCAATCTTTCAACAATATGGAAAATCTTGTGGAAAGTTCTTCACTGATAGACTAAAATGCAAGATAAGCCGCGTGCAGGAATTAAAACATAATCATTATGATAAACTGGGGGTATTTTCTGGACATTTCTCCCAATACAGACGTTGACGAAACTTGGCTGTGGAGCATTCTGTAGGCTTCATCTGAATGAAACTGTTAACACTCACAGCTGATGACTTTGGACAACTGAACAATTCTGTGCAGTTCCTGAAATTTCATTGCGTTCACGAAAAGTCACTGTTGGTTTGGCTTCAAAGCAGATTTCATCTAACATTCTTTTTTGAGAACATTACTATAACAAGACCACACATCTCTACCGTTACAATGCAAAGTGTGACGATATGTGGACTAGTTCTGCCATTTCATAAATTCATTGCAAGCACCTTGATGTATCAGGTAATGTTTAAGCAGAATGGAGCAACATCGAAAATTGTTCTTTCAGTACAAAGGCTGCTGCGCCATCACTTTACAGAAGAAAGGATCATAAAGGGCTTTTTTTCTTCATGCATGTCCACCTTACTCCTCGGATTTAACCCCATGAGATTTTTTGTGGCGTTATTTGAAGTTCAAGGTATATCTTGGTGGTGTCCTTATCTCGACGATGTTAAAGGATCTATCACGGGCTTTGCTGAGCGTCCTTGGTAACATGTTACGTTTGGCCGTCGAGAAATTTGTGCACATGATGCAATGTGTGACCCACGTGAAGTTTGTCACATTGTAAGAGGTCTGTGCTTTCCCCGAGGAAGCGCTTTTATTGAATAATGTGCTACGATGCACTGGAATATCATCTCTGTAACCCTTTGAGGCAGTTCCTTTGCTGCGTTAAAGCGGTGTTGCACTAAAAGTTTTACTTTGTTATTGATTTGTTTAGTTCTCAGTTGTGTAGACTGGAACAGTGCCACATTACTCCCCCTCAGCAACTTTCGTAACTAATTTCTTTTTCACGAAATATTTTTTCCAATGTCGTCATTAGTACCGCTACCAAATTTGATGGAATATCATATAACTGATAGAGGTACAGATTGAATAGTGTCAATACACAAACAAACATGATGTATATGTCATGTCACAGCCGAAGCCCTGTCTTTTCAATGCTTTTGAATACATCCCCCGTAATCCTTCTCGAGGAATAATCCTATATGCAAAAGAGAGGATTTTTATTTCCCTTTCTTTACTTCTTTATGTCTGAGTCAAAATATTATTGATTTTTCCTCGCATTTTCTCACTTTCATAGAAATACCTTTCAAAAATACATTTGCATACCTTTTATTCTTAGGTATGTGAGATATTTGGAATGGATTACCGTTTTCAGTAAATGATATATTTAGCCTCTATGTATTCAAAATGGACAGCAGTTATCGAATATTTTTATTTTATTTATCCAATGCCTGGTCATTGACTATCAGGTCATTAGGCAACGAGCTCTCGAATACTTCTTTACAATACAGTCCAAACTCTTAAGTGCAGAGTACACGTCCAGATGAACAGCGTCCATAACTTGTCCAGAATCACACAAAGCACATAAATGTGAGGCAATCAGATATTTTAAAACGAAACAAATGAGCACCAAGGTAGTTATGTCCAGTCAATAGTCTGAACTCGGCCGCAGCAGTAGCACGAGGAGAGTCCGAGACACAAGTCGGCTTTTAATAGCACCCTCCATGAGAGTTACTGAAGATCAATAACAGTTGTAGCAATGTGTTTAAACGAGAAACACTACTCTGATAGACTAGAATAGCAAACTATTTGAGTAATGAAAAAAAAAAAAACATTTATTGGAACGTTTAATAACTTTTAAATTTAATATACCTGCACGAAATAAATGTTTAAAGTTACTTTGCCAGGTTTTCGATATAATTTCACTTCATTGTGTAAAGCTGAATTTAGTTAAGTTACTCCTGTTTAGCATTCTTGAGTTTCAGACGAATTCTCGTGTTCGCAATCTAGAATCCTAAAAGATCAAGATAATATGCCAAGATGTAAAAAGGTTTATTTAAATGCATGTTTATTACTTCATCTAAAATTTAACAAAACGTATTCACCTTATATGCTGAATAGCAGAAATGCAAATATTTAAATATATACAATACCGAAGATGACTTTCAGAGCTTTACTTCTCAGGCTCCAAATATTGCGGTTCCTAACCTTGTAAGTTAACAAATTAAAAAATGTTCACTCAATCATATCGGCACACAAATGAACGAGCCAAAACGTAGAGAGCGTGTCAGGGAACCGCCGCAACTCTCTCCCTCTCTCTCAAGTACATATTCAACCTAATCTGCATTCTGGTAAAGCTGACAGAAGAAAAAAGGTGTTACAGGAACGTAACATTATACAAATAAACTAGATACTGACTAAAATAAACACTGCAATTGCACTTAGCAAAGCCATCCAGCATGGAACAAAAATAAAACCGTTAGAACCTGTAAATCGCTCCTAAATAGCATCTTTAAATCCCTATCCTTGCTGTAAATAATCTTGCTATAATATGTATTGAGTTTTTGTTTTTTAAGTTACAATAAATACGTTGGAATTTCGATATGGAACGATACACGCCTGAAGAAAGAAGAAAGATCGTAACTTTTTACTTGGAAAACAGAAGAAGCATTATTTCTACTCAGAGAAACTTTCGAAGATGTTTTAATGCCATATAGGCTACTTCTACCAATACAATATTGCAACTTGTAGCCAAATCTGAAGAGGCAGGACCAGTAGGAGACGCAAGGAGGAAGACGACGAACAGCAACATCCGTTACGCTAAAAAGAACACATTATTTGCCATCGCGAAATGGGACATCATTTGTTTGACCGCAATTTTCGTAAATAAAAACTTCAAGAAACACACTTTGTATTATTAGTTTCAAAATATGAATTTACTTAACTTTTCATATACATTTTTCCATTTAAAATACTTTTGCGCCACCTTGTATATGCAAGTAAAAAAATCTCATCTTACAGCAAAATTTTGTTTTTGATCCTAACAGCACTGTACGCAAGAACTAAAATTAGAAATTTCGCATTTTGCATATTATGTGTTGTTAGAAATCAATTTATTATACTAAAGTTAGAAAACAACTTTTATTACAAAATTTTATGAACATCTTATAGAGTTGGGCTTACGTTAGGAGCATAAACTAGTTCCATACTCTAATAGCTATTAAGTGAATTATCGCTGTATCTGAAATTAACTCCAAAGTCTTCGAAAGGCTTTAAAATGAACCTTATTATTTAAATACAAACGCATTTCGTGTGCTTCGTGTGACCATCACTTGTCGCGTTATAACTAAAATAACAATCGAATTTAAATTAAAGCTAGTAGTTAAAGATTGCATTAATTTCAAACATATCAGAGCTTTCCGAAACGCACTATGTCTTACAGTCCTGAAACCTCACCTTAAATACTCTCTAATTCAAATTTACATTCTCATGAAAAAATGGGAACGAGAAGTAACAGTAAAAATTTAAATCACAATAGCTTTGTTTCAAATAATAAGCCTTTCCTAGAGAAAACGATTTTTAAAATTATTCACGCTAATTATCAACAAATGATAAATGTCTTCAATAGGGACGCTAAATTAAAGCTTATGGATTTTGTCAATTGTCAACAAACAAAATTTCACCAATACTTGTAGCATAAAATATTCTCTGAGTGAAAACAATATTATACTTCTGAAGTGTTAAATAATCTAAAAGGTTTGATTTTTGTATTTAAACTGGAGTTCAAGATTGAAGTAGATGTTTTGGAGGAAAATTGGAATTTAATCATTTTCCTCTCCCTCCCCAATTCGACACTCAACCACAAACAAGAAACAAATCAATCAACGAAAAATTCTGTCAATGAAGGTCGTCATAGTATTCTTAAGCGCATAAGTTTCTTGAATCATAGCTATGAGGAATAAACTCTATAAACGATTGCTTGCACATGATGTTATAGCATACGTTCTAGATGAGGATTACGCGAGAAATTAAGAGCTTAGAGAATTGCATTTGCAATACCAGAAGTAAAATTTTGTTTTATAACATGGAAGCTATTCGGACCTAGAAAATTGCAGTTTTTTTTTTCAGCTGAAATGAAAACAATTTGCATAACAATAACATCTGCGTTTTACATTACAGACGATGAACTTTTGGAGTAATCGGTGGGAAATTTTCACATAGTTAACAGCATTAATACATCTTTCAGATGCCTAAAGTAAGCATAGCTTTTAAATCACATTTAATTATGATTATTGTAAAAATATCAAATAAAACATAAATTTAATAATCTTAATTAACATAGCAAAGTAAAGCGTGAAAGAAATAGGAATGTTCTGTAATTCACCTAAAGGAGAACACAAGTTAGTTCATAAGAAGCACTCGTGTCTTCTATTTCCCTATTTATTAGACTTTATTTTATAAAATTACTTCAATAAAGAAAATTAATTATCGCATAAAAATGCTAAACTATATAATAATGCTGGATCAAACAAAAAAAAATGCGTCTTGCTTGCAAAGCTTTTAATCTTTACTGGTAGCTTTGGACGCCGAAATGATCATTTTCACCTCCGTGAACCAAGCAATGAACGGCTAGATGCACTTACAAATAACAGCACTTATTACGCGTGTCATGAAATAATGACACCCCAGACGTAAAGAGTTTTTTGGCAGCAATCCAAAGCTTTGTATTTAATCTAGGATAACGTTCTTTGTTGTTTATGTTGGTAAAGGAAGCTTACGGGATGAAACGACAAATTCGATAGTATTCGCAAATAGTTTCTTATAGATTTATGTTGTTTCGCTCAGTAATTAATCTCTTGGGCAGTCACGAGCCAATTTTGCATATGTAATTTCCATACATTATTCCTTTGAGGCAGTGTGGTATTTAACATAATAATAAGGACAATAATAAGGACTAAGCAATGCATCAATCTTAAAATTGGTTTTCAACGTTATTAGTTATTTCTGCTTTCTCTGCGGGATGTTGATTTTAGAATACTAAAAAGGAAAGATGTGTATTTGCATTTTTGTAATGCTGCATTCATGCAAAAATAAAAGAAAATTTCAAACCGAAAATGTAGATTAAATATTTTACATTTGCATGTGATATTAAATACAGATTGTAAGGTTCGATGTGGGTCTTTTAAGCTAATCCCCATTTTATACCGTCATGCCATTACATGAAACATCCAAGCACATTTGCAGGGCAATCATTAGATATGTGACCTCACTTTCGAACATCAGGCAGTCATATATAACTAAATTCTTTGAAGTACTAAATGTTACAGATCTTCCTGCTTAGTTGTAACAGTGAAAGTGACAAAAGGAAACAAGTACATTACAATGAAGGCAACACAAATATTCGTTAATATTCTAGCCAAATTACAGAAAACTTTCGTCAACGTTTGCGTAAATAGATGGCGCGTTAGTGACTTGTTTTCTGTTGCTAAGATAGAACATTCTCGAATTTCCTTTTGTTGCTCTCACACAGGTGCATGCTTCTTTCGTGTCATTTTCTCTCTCTCTCAGCTGATAAAAGAATTTCTACCTAACCACCAAAATCATAATCCAGCAAATTTATTTACATTAGGCAAATTCCTTTTGTTTACAATCAGTTACTTTAATACCAAGCAGTTCAGTTATACGCAGCGTATGATTTTAAATAAGATTATTTTCTTGCTAGACACACATGCATCTTATAGCGTTTATCTCGAGGCAATATTATTAAGACATCTGTCGTTGATAAGAAAACTAAGCAATTCTGAAAATATAATGGTCATTTGAACTACATCAAAGCAAAGTAGACAACTCCTGATGATGCCAAAATATATTGAAAAGTATTTTATATATTGTTGAAAGAACTTATTTGTTAGGAATTATCCTGTCCCTACAAAGCTTGTGCTGAGCATCGAAAATAACTCTGAATTTATTAAAAACAGCTGCAATAACATTAATATAAGTATACAAGTACCGAAAGAAAATATATTAACCTGAAAACGCAACCAATAATTTGTTGGAATTCTGGAAAGAAAATATTTTATGGAAGAATAAAGCATAAGAATGTATTTTAGAAAATTTTGTGTCGGTTCCAAGAGACTGTTATAATAATGGATAAAATATCTATTGATCATTTCATGTATCTAAAACAAAAAATCTGATGTGTACACCACATGACTTCCTTGTACGGAATATTAAATTATACGCATTTTTTCTTGCATTTTATTTAAACTTATTAGATTGAATTAAACCTACTTCGCCGACAGCGCATAAATCACAAAAGAATAAATGCATTCTTTAAAATTCACTTTGTTTACCATAGCGACACTCTGATGCTAGGTTTACTTAACAGTATTCTATTTCATTCATATTATAACTCAGAATGCACAAAATGTATATCATTTAAGAATTATCGAATCGTTGCCACATGTTCTATTCAAATACTATAATAAAGCTAGAACTATGTATAAAAGAAATTAAGCAAACAAAACAAAACAGAGACAGTTTTTCACAGACGATTGAGTATTTCTCATTCAATTAATTCAGTTCTCATATCGCGACAAGGCAAAAATACATAAAAACTCAAAATATCTATATTAAAAATTACGAAGTAAATCTCAAACGCTTATTTCCTAGAAAAAACTCCAGAAAGAATTAAGCATTAATTAATTGGCAATAATAAATAAATGCGTTATCTTTGTTGTTGCGAAGCTAAGTTTTTCTACATTGGCAACAAATCCACTAGTCTCCTGTTTCAAACATAAACATCAATGGCCGCCATTAAAAACAGGCTTAGGGGCAATTAAACAACTTTAAAATTGCTGATAATTCTAAAAATATTGCCCACAGATTTACTAAAGGCATAAAATCCTTAACCGGAAGATAAAAACAACATAATGTAATCATTTTTAAAGCAAAAAATGTACAATTTACAAACATATAAGAGTAAAGGAACTGAGATCACTGAGCCGGGCAATAGAGTGGATATATATCTAAATATATTTATATACGTTTGGTTCGGCCGATTGCAACCAAAATACGCGGTGCACATCTACATGTTACAGCAGTCCTATATACAAAATTTCAACATTCTGAGGCTACTCGTTTTTGAGTTATGCGAGATACGTACGTACGCACGTACGTACATACGTTCGTACAGACGCCACGAAAAATTCTCTTCAGAATTAATTTTAAAGCAGTTTTATAATTTTTTTGGAGGAAACGAGTCTTTTATTCTGTCCTTACGTACAGATATGACGCAAAAGCATCGTTAAATTGCATTCGATAGCGGTCAAAATGGATATTTTCATTGAAATATCCTGCCTGAAACTTTTCGCGATTACAATACTTCCTTTTTACTTCGTACAAGGAAGTAAAAAGGATTTTATTCCTCTCCAAATGTAAAAATAAAAGAATAAATGGTTGGACTCGAAATCCAGTTGTGCTAAATGACCCGTTAGTGTATGAATTAACTTTGAAAAAAGAGAAGGAATTTTTTCGGTTTATAGTAATCTAGACTTAGTTTCAAAACAATCCGATATCAATTAATTAATCTTAGATAGGAATATCTAACAATATAAAGCGTTTTACGGGTGTTATTATAGTTTTTTCCGTTATATTTGTGTAATTCAGACTTTCGGCTTTGACCAACAGAAAAACGAAAACAAAATTTCGGTTTCTAAATCTGGATCGGAAATGAGAGTGGCATTAACATTTTCACGCCCGATTATAAATGAAATTATCAAAAATCACCAAATCTCAAATTTCGTTTTAAGTGTAATTTGTAGTTTACTATGAAATAAACATTTTTGCTTATTTTACATTACGGTTACTAGAAGTTATAATCCAAAAACTCAGTTCTTCGATCGTTATATTGAACATGATATTAGAAGATCTTTCGAATTATAATATGTTGTTTCGTCACAACTGAAATATTTTGAAACAAACTATCTTCTTGAGAATTTATATTTTTCTTTTCTTTAAACAGTATATATATTTTATATAATATAAAATAAGCTTAATTTAAAATTTTCAAATTATAATTTTAGCCAAAGATTGTCCCTTTCTTGTAATTAATAAAACTGTTTCTATAAAAAGTGTCATCTATTATGTACATAGGCTTAAAATAATGTTTTAGTAATTTGTACGAATTGTTCAGTTTCATTTTTATTTTCTAAACTGAAAGATCTAAATATAAATAATGTATTAAATGCAAAAGGGATCACAAACTGAAAACAATTACTGAATACTAATTCAGGAGTCAAACAACAAAAAATCAGCGTTATATTTTCAAATTTTCACAGGACTGTTTCGATGGTTTTACCGAACCATCATCCTCAGCTACAAAAGCGCAAATGAACGAGATAGGATATAATGATTATATAAGATAAGAAAGCTTGGACAGGAGATAAACTAGTGGCGCCATCTGTTGATGAAACCAGAACTAAAACATAATTTCTTTAAAGGCAAAGGTGGATTGGAATTAGAATCGTTAACTAGAACAGAAAGATTTTTTTGAATGTGAAATGCCTCTAGAAAATCCAGTTCTCCAATGGAAGAAGTTTTTTGAATAATTTTGGCAGCAGAAAAATTGAAAATGTGATTTTCGGACCAACAATGTTGGGCGACAGAAGACTTCTGTGTTTCCTTTTTTCTAACACATGCCTCATGTTCCTTGAAGCGAAATTTTAAGGCTCCCTTAGTTTGGCCAATGTAAATTAAACCACACTGGCAAGGAATCGTATAAATACCCCAGGTATTCATATTTAGAATGGGGTCCTTGATTATGGAACTTGAGTATGTTTTTTGTTGTTTGACTTCTGAATTAGTATTTGTTCGGCATGTTATTGTGTCTTATTTACTGAATGTTTATCATTGTTTGGAAATATTACAAACTCTAGTATAAATGATGACTGGTAATCGAACTACGTTAAGTATGGCATTAAAAACTAGAAAACACATTTATTAAATATTAAAGTAAACTTCATAGAAACTAAGCATAATATTCGCTCAGTTCCTTACATTGCTGTGCCAACTTATTTTGTAATTTGATAAATAAATAAATATCTTTTGAAACGAGACTGGCAGCAGTTACTAGAACTGGCAGTTTGCCAGGTTGTGTGGACAATCAGAGAAAATAAAGTAGAGATCAGAAAAACTATATTACATGCGTTTTAGACGCCAAAATCTATCCTCTAGCAATCAATTTTGTACTGTTTAAGAAACTAATATTAAGCCCCTAAACAAAAATGACAATATTATCTTCATACTTCAAAATTTGATTACTCTGTAATCAGAGGTTTTCAGATAATTCAATTAACTCAGGCATTTGTATTTTTTTGGTTGTTTTCTAATTTTCATTTTCTCTAGCAGTTGATGAAATTTTAAAATATAACTTGCTCAACAGACAATTGAAAATATAAAGACCCAGTCAAAGTAAATGCTGGTAAATTTCATACACTTCCTGCTCTTATTTTTGAGAAAAAATGGCAACATTTCATTTTCCTTCTTTTTAATTAGCTTTATATGTTCGTTCTTTGTTTCACTATTTTTTACAACTTTTTTTTTATATATTGAGTTAATTTTTTATCTTGACGTTTTATTAGTAACTTAATGTATTTATTTTTAGTACATTAATCTGACTTAGAAATTATTTTTTACATTAACTATTTCCTCAAATTTCAGGATTATTTATTCACAGGAAATCGAAACGTTTATTTTCAGTCTTTCTTGTCTGCTGCCATTGTTGTTTGTATAAATATACACATTCATTAAAATATTATACGAAATAATTATCTAAGTTGCAACGAATATAAAAATAAATTGTTAAATACTATTCGCACCAAGACGGAAGAGAAACACGCCAAAGTAAAACATAAAATTAGCAAAGTAATAAACTTGTGTTTGACGTAGATTTCAGTAAAGACTCGATCGATTTGGCGTCAAACAGTTACGGGTACCTTTTCGTCAGCAGCAAAGAAATTTATTTACATACATTAAACAAGATATAATCAGTTTGTTACATATAAAACAATTATATACATTCTTTAACATTCTTTAAAAGCATACATTCTTTAAAATTAATATACATTCTTTAAAAGCGTTATAAGGTATTTCTCCTGCATTCTCAGCATGCCTTCGTGGTGTAGTGGTCAGCACGCTCGAAGCGTATTCGAGAGGTCCGTAGTTCGATTCCCGGTGAGGGCATTGCTCATTTTTCACGTCTCCTGCTTCGAAATAACAATGGCACCCGACCTAAAAATGGTGGTGCATGATAATTCTCCACCACCAGGATTCTGCAATTGGGTCCCCTGAACCCCAGTCGTCCTTTAAAAAGGAGGGTATATAAGAAATAGTAGGGATATAGTAGAGTATATAAGGGAGTATATAAGATATAGTAGGGATATACTTTAGGATATAGTACAGACATTGCTTTTAAACAACAGAAGAAAATTGGCTATAGTATTAAGAAATTTAAAGTGATATTCTTGTAGTTTAAAACTAAGTGTATTTAAGGAAATAAAGGATATAAAAAGGTATTTATATAATGATCCCATGAATATATAAGGTATTTCTTCCACCTTCATCGCGTGCCTTCGTGGTGTAGTGGTCAGCACACTCGACGCGTATTCGAGAGGTCCGTCGTTCGATTCCCGGCGTGGGCATTGCTCATTTTTAACATCTCCTGCTTCCAAATAACCTAATGTCTCTACAGAGTTTAAAACTGTATTTTTCTTGTGCTATTTGCAATGAAAGTTGCCAGTTACAGAAGGAAGTTACGAGCTGATATCCCATAGAATACAGTTTCATTTAATAACTAATCGTTTGTCCTGCAACTCTGTCATTTAGTCTTTTTTCCAAGTCGGATGTCTTCCGTCATCTGTTAAATTCACACGTTGTCTCAGTGCAGATATGATATTTCATGATTAAAACTTTGTTGTCCATTTACAAAGTATTTTCAAGACATTTTAGGCAATTTCTCTTATGTGCATTTCTTCAATTAACAATATTTGTTTGTTTTTAACCAAAAGTATTTCGCAATGTCTCCTGTTTATGAACAAAGGCAAGAACTACAGAATATGAAGAAAGTTGGTGCCAGAAGGTTATTGAAATAATCCATACATTTTTGCTTGATAATTTTGAGTAGCAAAGAACAACTAATTAGAATTAGAACGCTCATGCAGCTCAGGCATTTCGTTGTTTCCAGGCGAGCAAGTGACTTTGCCTTGAAATACCGAAGCTCACACTCAGTTCCTTGCAGTTTCTATTTATTAGTGTGATTGTGCTATTTAGCAAAGATATGACGGAGGGCGCATTTCACATTTTTAATATAAAGAGAAAAAAGAACATTAACTCGAAAGAAAATACATTCTTTTAGTTAGTTTTCTATGCAAGAAAAATGGCCACGAGATGATAATATTTTATCCGACAGGGAAAAAACTGGACTTTTCTATTTGCTTTCTTTAATGAAGTTTCGAAAGAGCTTCCCATTTTTTAAATTCTTCCTTGAAGCAGAAAAAAGCGTTTGTAAGTGCTTCTAGCATAGCAGATGAAGCCGAAAGAAAAATTGATTCTTTTCCACGTTCATTCAGATTTAAATGAACAAATAAAATAAGCAACTTAAAAAAAGAAAATAAGAATGAGAAGTAAAAGACATTTACGAAAACCTTCCAGCTTACAGGGAAAAATATTGTAATTACTGTAAACAGATTTTGCGATGAATAATAATTTTTTACTACTTTCTACTTCCATCGCGTGTTAATTTTGAAATTTCTTCCTATTCAAATGAATACTAGTTCACAAAAAAATTCAGATCAGATCCATAAAATAAAAAGAATGGTTTTATAAATTACACGTAATTTCTGAAAAAGGGCTATGTTTTTTTTTCTTTTCTTTCTTTTTCAAGATTAAGTACTTTCTGTGTTAGATGCAGCTTCGTGATTTTAATACGTCTTGTAATATGTTTTTTGCTATTGAAGTTTTACTCATATAATATAATTTAAGGGCTTAAAACTGGATAAAATCCATTTTTCTTTACTTAATGATATTGTTTCGTGTATGCTACTAATGTCAAAACACACATAACTCAGATAAAACTACTCTTTCTCAGTTTAAAAGAATTTTAATCTTTGAAAAAGTAAAAAATTTTAATGGATTAATACACACGATGTTGATTCATTGTTAAAGGCTTTATCTAAAACAAAAAATATCTTTATTGCAAAAGTAAGATTAGTTTAGGATTTCGATTTAGGATTTAGGATTCGTAGAGGATTTCGAACCTTGTCCCTTCTTACTTAACACTAGATAAAAACCATTAAAAGTGTGGTTCACACATGTATCGTTATAGCCTATTTCTATACTCAAATGGTAACGGGTGGTGTAGTGATTAGACTGATTATTAGGCTGAACACTAGATTCAGGATTGCTTTCAGGTCTTAGACCCATCCTCGCAGAGAACGGTTTGCGAGGATGGAGTGAAAAGCGGACAGAAACGAACGGACAATAGGATCGGGAGAAACGACGCAACAGAACCTCTAACACTGGACTGATTTCGTTCCACTATAATTTTCAGATTTCTTCATTTCTCTTTCCTCTCAGTTACCTTGGAGTAGATTCCTGCTCATTGTGGCATCGAGGGAAATGAAAGAGCCGATTTTACTGGCAAAGAAAGGAAAAACTATTCTACAAACCACTAATAACCATATAACTAATTCTGCAAAAACTTAATTAGAATTTAAGAGAAGGTATATGCCTTCTACCTATCAAATGTAGCTAAGGGAAAGGCGTGGGAATGTCTCATTAGTTCAAAGCCAGTTACTCCAGATTTTTCTCGTTCTGTAACCGTGGCATTATTTCGTCTTTTGAATGAGCACGGTTGTATGATTGCTTATCGTTTTAAAATTCGACTTAAGGACTCTAGTCCGTACGCTTTGTAACTCTGGCCAGTCCATGGATACGGAGTATATTGGCGAACGCATTGCACTATTATCTTTTAATTCTATTGTTCTTAAGTATTGGAAAGCTAGTGGCTTAATGGCATTTGTAAAATTCTCCTTTCTACATAGAACTAATAATAAAATTCTGGAATGTAAAGTATTCAAAAAGTAGGACATGATAAAAGAATTAAAAACACTTTTAACATAGGAGGATAAGTATTTTTATAATCCCTAGGATAAGAATATGTAGCAAAGAAAGAGTTCTTCTTACTTTCTTGTGGGTGTAATATCTGTCTCACTTCCTGTAATGCATCAGGATGATGTGATAAAACGATGATAAAACGGTTAAGAGAAGGATGGATTCTGCTATGCTAGACTAATAAATTAAATTACTAGTTGTAAGGTTTATGTTAATTAATCAGTTGTCTTATCACATTGTGTGAACTTTCGTCGTCTTCCACCACGATGCAATTTAGTTAAAGTATTTTAATTAAGAGTTGACGAGTTTAAAAGAGATTTTTTTTTACATCTGTCAACGCCGTCATTCGATCACTTCTCTCTGCGAGAGACTTACTCAAATCGATTTTAGCCTTGCTATCCGTAACTGCTTCGTGAAAAATATGAGGACTGAGCTACGTAAAAGCATTTTGCTTTGTATTTAATATTTTAAATTGACTTGAACATTCGTTTCGAAATTCTTGTAATTTGCAAAGAATTGATCTATCTGTTATCGCCAGTTTGACAAGTGAATAAAAAAAGTATGAGTTTCTGCCATTCTACATAGAAGTTAGGACGAGACAACAAGTCATCTATCTGCCTGGATGAGAACGGTTCTAGGAGTTTACTTTTAGGGTAGTGCGAAGACGTGCAAAATGTCTGGCCATTGAATAAAAAAGGAGTCAAAAATCGCTACAATTGCTTGCACAATAGTTCTACTTGAAGTATATAAAATAATTATTTTTAATCACATTTGAAATTACACCCTCCGAACTCAAACTTGCTCTAAAGTTCTTCGAAACACTGAGCATTTGTAAAAGAAATCGTTTGGTATTTATGAAATAATGACCGTCTCATAGCTTTGGATAGCTTGAATATCCTAAAAAATTGGACTTAATAGTACCATGGTGATAAGAGAGAAAAAAATGGACCGAATAGTATGAAATCTAGCATATAAGGTGGTTGTGACATTAGAAGCACAGTTTTTTATAGAAGAAGATCATATCATGCATCAACTGCTCATATGCTTTTGGCTCAAAATCTGATATTTCACCGAAAGCTCGAAATATTAAATTTAAAACGTTTCGCACTGTAACATAAACTGTATTGGCTATAATGATGCCCCTTCATACAGTTATTCAATAAAGATAACGTTAACGCCTTCTAATAACCATAAGCTTCATGCATACAACTTACCTGCGAATTTTTAAACAGGAGCGTAATCAGTGACATATTGTAAAACAATACATTCATTGCACCTCGATTATGCGATAGTGGCTTAAACATGTAATCTTTAGTTAATAGATGTAAATGACAATGTCAGATTTTAGATGGTAAAAAATATATTACTGATGTTCAGAGGATACCGATGAATAGTAATAGAAATACTATCTTGAACTCAGGAATTTGCTGAAGAACTCGTGGATCGGTGTCGCTATAGTCAAGTAAAATCCAATATAATCTAAAAGTTCTTACCATCACTATTTTAAAATAACCTTTTGAATAAACAAAGCATTAAAGCTATTTAATTACCTAATTTAACGCATTTAAAAGCATCTAACTCTGTTTAAAGGAAAGCTGTACCTTATTAGCAAAGCTGCACAATACTGTTTGATATGAATCCAATATAATCAAATCAGATAATATTAGAACTTTCAGTATAATGCTCTTGTGAGGTACGAGTTCGTGGTCTTTAAATAATCACTTCAGATGATCTGAAAGAAATTGACAATTTACTATAAATAATAATGAAACCAGGCAAATTAAATAGCTGTAAATACCTCAACATGAAAGCAGATATTAAGAAATTCCCCATTAGCACATGAGAAATATTATAAATTCCCCAAATCATTGACATAATTAACTCAAAAACGCAATTCAACTAGTAAAGTCGAGCAACAACTATGTGGTCCAGGTAGTCGGAGCTGCATTTATGTGGTGTTACACATTCTTCTGGAAGCTTCCGGGAATATCGGTCCTAGGACTCAAATGCATTTTCTCAAAACTTTCAGAAAGTCAACAAGCTGGTGAAAAATCGCCAAATTGTCTCCGAGGACCGTCAGGAGCCTATTTTGCCATATTTCGCTTTTTGTTTGAGCTATTAAGTTACTGGATTCAGGACTAAAACATATATATTTCTCTAAAAGAATCTACTTACATACAAAAGATATGGCCATAAGTTTAATTGCGCCCAAAATGAACTTCAAAACTAGTAAAAAAGTGCGGAAATAAAAAAGGTAAATCAAGTAATGCAAAGTATCTCAACAATTTACAAAAACAAGGGTTCAATCAAAAGATTAGAAATTTACAGTAGTACTTTTATTGCAATTTTAACAAACCTCTGACGTCAATGACTTCATTAAAAACCATTCGATTTTCCTACTTTCAACAAAACTGATCTAAGTGACTGATTGATTAGCTTATTTTTACGGCAATGCATGTTTATCGAATTATAAGAATAATAAAATCCGTCAACACAGGTTGATCTAAAATCGCTAAGACTTGCTAAATATAGAGCAGAATTTATGAGTAAATTAATTCCATCAAACTATGCGATGTTGTCTAATGGATTGTCTAGGATGAAAATTAAATTAAGTTAAGAAAAAAATAAACGTAAAGGGAAGCTGGTGAACTCTTAGGAACATTCTCCTTTATATAATTAATTCATCTTGAAAACAATAAAGGAGACAAAAGAACATGTTTCTACATCTAACACGTTCAAATAGTTAATTGGGATTATTACGGTAGTTTAATGATTATTAAGAAAGAAAAAACATTTTGATGTATTACCTGAAACCTAATTTTAAAGGCTTTAAATGAAACTCATTTTTTTTTAAATTTCCTTTCATACGCATTTTATTAGGTTTAGGCGCTACCAATATCTATATTTGATATGTATAATGGCAAAATATGCTAAGAATTAAATTCATGGAGGCAAATGTTTATAAGCGATAAGAAATAGTCATTTAAAAGAAATTAATGTTGTTGCATAACTTAGTAAAGTGAATATTAATATTAGAGAATAGACTTTAATGCCCTGTTGCTGTGGCTAAAATCACTTGCCTGAACTAATCTGAAAAGTCCATGAATTTTGTTTTGGGAGTGCAAGATGCCTTCCATTCCATCGATCCTAGACCAGTCGAAAGACAGAATTATTAACCACTATACCGTCTGGACGGTAAATCTCATAAATGAAACAAGTAAATTTTATAAAAACATCTAGAGATGATATCAATTTGAATATCAGGTGTAGCATGTAGTATCAGAAAAAGATTACCTATGAAATATAACTTTGAATTTTTGTATAACTTAGTGAAAATCATTATATTTTTCTCATGAAAATCATTATACAGGGTGTTTATAAAGTCCCGGACCCATTTTGATGTTTAATAACTCATAAAATAATAAAGATAGATTAAAATTAATAACATAGATGGTTAGATAGACTCAAAAAGTTTCATGAGCCTTGTCAATGAACTTCCACGTTTGGCCCCTTCGTCGCACGGAGAATATCAAGTCGATATTCAATCTCACGCCAGGTACCGGCAAGCATGTCGGCATCCACAGAGGCTATTGCGGTTGTAATTCTGGCTTTTAGGTCATCCATGTTCGACACTCTCCTCCTGTAAACGTTGTCCTCTGCAAATCCCCAAAGAGAAAAGTCCATAAGATTGCAATAGTTGCCAAAAACAAAAGAGAGAAAAATGCAATTAATAAGCAGCCGATACTTAGAAAAGTACAGATATTTAGACTGGAAAATGAAATTATCTGAAATTAACCACACGCGCAGATGATATTTGCAAAAGTAAAGATATTTAAACCTGAAAAGGAAAATATATAAGCTATTCCATCAATAAATGACATAAGTTTGTTTATATCTTCATTATTTTATGAGTTAGTAAACATCAAAATGGGTCCGGGACTTTATAAACACCCTGTATTTTTCTCATGTAAAATCTAGATTTTTCGGCCGTTGAAATAAAATTATGTTTTGTAAACGCTCGTCGTATACTACACATAATGCACCGGCAGAATGACCGATCCGTACAATTTAAACGTGCTTTGGGGTGTGTGCTCTCGAGAGCTTTAGATCCGCTGCGGGGATTCCTTGACTACGTTTTTCCTGTCATTTACAAGTGCGCCCAAGAGGTATCTATCTATATTAATTTTGGATATTATCGGAAAGCTTCTAGGTTAGCCATTTGTACTTTATTGTGCGAAGTAAATGAAATATTGTAATCGCGAAATATTCCAGGTATCATATTTAACGAAAATATCTATTTTGGCAGTTATCGAATGCAATTTAACGAAGGTTTTGCGTGACATCTATACGATAGGACAGAATAAAGGACTCTTTTCCCCAAACGAATTATAAAACCGATTTAAATGGATTCAGTAGAGATTTTTTTCGTGGCGTGTCTACATATGTACGTATGTATCCCGCATAATTCAAAATCAATATATATATGTATACACAATCTGTTATTCGGCTCGGCTCAGTGAGGTCAGGTTTTTTTGTTATTTTTATATGTTGGTAAAGATGCATTTTTTTCTTTAAAAACGATTGGTTTATGTTATGCTAAACTTACGGTTAAGATTTTTATAATACCTTTAGTTAATCTGCATACAATAGTTGTAAAATTATCAATATTTTAAAAATTGTTTAAGAGCGGTTAAGCCTAATTTGTCTTACCGTAGCATCCATATTTGTTTACATTTGAACTTTAGCAGAATAGTGAATCAAGTTCTGCAACTTCAGTGCTTTTTTGCCGAGTGGGACCAAACGGAAACTTTTAGTTTTGTGTACAACTCTAATTTTAATTGTAAATATTCATTTTTAAATTATTTTAACTATACTTGATGTTTTATGGCTAAGACTAATGATTTCTAATGAAAATATTTTGAATTTTTATGTATTTTTGCCACGAAGTGACTACTGAATTAATTTAATAAGAAATATATCTCTAGTGAAATTAGAGGAAATAAGTTAAAATCAGATGCAGAAAAAAATGCGTACAATTTAATATTCTGTGCAGGAAAGTCATGTGGAAACTTTGCAAAACTTTCACAGAGACGTTTCTATTGCTTTGCCCAGCTTACGGGAAGGACCGCGTGAGTTGCACGCAGTGCTATGAATGGTTTAAATGTTTTAAATATCGGTGAATGACGATCTTAGGCCTGGACGACCTTTTACGTCCAGATGATGACCATGTCGAAAGCGTTCATATTGTGATTTGGGAAAATCTTCGTTTAATTGTTCGAGAAGTTGTTAACGAAACGGCATCAGAATAGGATCATGCCATTAAATTTTGAGTGACAAACGTGAAATCTGTCATGTCAGTGCAAAATTGTTGATGCATTTGCTGACTGACGATCAGAAATAGATTAGGGTTGAAATGCACCAGGGACTGCTTGCCACTAGCAATGATAATGAAAGCCTCCTTAAAAATATCAAAACAGGCGATGAGATTTAAATTTAGGGCTATAATATTGAAGCCAAGGTGCAGTCACCGCTACGGGTGAGCAAAGGGTCTCCTCATCCAAAAACACACCCATCAGTCGATCAAAGATAAGAGAATGTTGGTTGTGTTTCTTCACTGCAAACGCATTGTCCATGAGGAATTTGAACCATGTGGTCAAATGGTAAACAGGGAAGCCTACCAGGGAAATCTAGCGCATTTGAGGGATGCTGGGCGCAGGAAGAGTCCTGAATTGTGGGAAAACTAGACCTTGGATGTTGCATCATGACAATGCACCACTCCTTGTCCGCAAGTATCTAGAAAAACATCACACTTCCGTTGTGTCCAATCCACCGTATTCTTCGAATCTAGCCTCAGCAGAACTTTTATTTTTATTCTCAAACTTAAAACCACTTTGAAAGGACGTCGTTTCGATACAATGCAAGATTAAGAACAATACGATAAGAAACTTGCATACCATCCCAGAAAATACGTTCCAGGAGGCTTTCCAAAAATGGAAGAAACGAAGGGAGAAGTGTATTGCCAGTATAGAGGACTAATTTGAGGGTGAGAGTGCTTAAAGTGTTGTACACTAAGGAATAAAGATATTATAACAAAATTTCGGTTTCGTTTTGAACACACCTCGTAAATTCAAAATATTGATCTACTTTTAGGTTATTTAATATTCCTCTAAACTAATAATTTTCATTCCTTTTTCTGTTGTTCTCTATGTGTATTTTAAGGTCTTTTGCATTTAACTCACTTACTAATTATTTTGACTTGTCTGTGAAATCATTAAAATGAATTCTTCTGAATAAAGTCGTTAAAATACTGTGTACCTTCCAGCTAGATATCAAAGAAAACTTCAATTGGTTTTTTACATGAATGTAAAATTAATATGCATAATAAACTCATTCTACGTATACGTATCTATCGCAATGGCCTTCTTCTTCGTTCTCACGTATTAATTTAATCAAAGTACTGGAAGCGCAAGGTACCTCCATTTGTTGATTAGCACTTTTTTTAATTTCCCCTGGGAGTTTAGATAATTAAATTCTCAAATTCGTTTTGAAAACGTTTTCGTTTCGTTCCAGCTGTAGACTTCAAAGTGCAAGAATTGTCAAGGGAAGTTATGCGATTTTAATCATGAGTACTTATATATGGTTTTAAATAAACAGCGAAAACAAGAATCTATTATTTGAATTAATTTACGAATTGATGTCCTAAATTTTCAATAAATATTTTGTCTCTCTGAAGAAATGTGAATATCTCCCTTTTGGGAGTAGTGTAACAGAAGTAAAATATTCAGTTATTAAAATAACAATCCCGCCCCCTTTTTCCTTTCTCATGCTGTTGCAGAGAGTTAATTATTTTATCTAATGATGTATATTTATTGAGCACAATAACTTAAAAAACACTGTCAGTCGTGTTCCAAATTCGGTTTAACCTTTTCTTGCGGACTATATGCGAAAATTAGATGGGTACTTTATAGGAAGGAGCAGGCGAATAAATCAACAGGGCCTTACACTCCTACTCCATATTAAAAAGTAAATTTTAAATTTCCATAATTTACTGAAATTTCTTGAAACAAATTTATCGTAGTAAAGATGTGGGACATATATGTCTCACCCCCATGGAAAGGTTAATGACTGAAAGATCTCATAAATGTTCTCTTTATAAGATGTGGGACATATATGTCCCACCCCCATGGAAAGCTTAATTACTGAAAGATCTCATAAATGTCTTCTTTATAAGATATTCCATATCTTATCATAATTATATACTTTATAAGATATATAATAAGATCATAATTATATACTTTATAAGATATATAATTATGATATTATTCATAAGATATTCTTTATAAGATCTTTATAAGATTTTTTATTCCTTGGTGGTGGGACATGGAATAAAAAGAAATGGAAAGGCTAATGACTGAAAGATCTCATAAATTTTCTCTTTATAGTGTAAACCATACGACACTGTTAGAATTATAAAAGGTCTATTTTTGTAAGTTATTTGTTTGTAACTGCGTATATAAATTCAAATATTTCGAAATGAATTTTTTAAATAATAATGATAAATATGTATGCCGTACGGAAGAGCCATGGTTCAAATCCCGGCGAATGCATGGATGTTTGTAAATGTATGGTGTCTGTGCAGCATGGGGACACTCTAAATATGCGGCGAGCCGAAAGTTCTCTCGAGAGGTTGATTGTTGGAGAAGAGGGTCGGGAGATCATCGGACCCGTTCCTCCGCGTGGGTTCCATCAAAATGGATACAGAACTGAGCAAAGTCGTACTGTTACCTGCCTGGTGCTCAAGGCTCTTGCCAACGACAGGCCCATTCTTGCACTCCTTGCCACGATGAATTTCGTGGGCTTGTCCTTAGGTTATTTATCAGAAAAGCCACAACAACAACACAACAACAGTATGGTATATAAATTAGACAGGAATTCCGAAATTTCCAAAATTCTAAAAACCCAAAGTTAGCTGAAATGCGGACAATCGCATATATGGCTCTTAGGGGAAAAAGCTTTTGAAATGTCTCTCTTTTTTAAAAATATAATGATCACGCTCAGATACGTTTCTAAAACTTTGGTTTGGGAAATTCCATATTCAGTATAGATAAGTGAGTAGTAATGTCTGATACCTTGATAATTATTATCGAGGACGAATTTATTATAAAGGAAACATGATATTTTGTATAATATATCTAAGATCTTGTTAATAGCTATTATTTATGTGGTATTTTGTTAATAACTTCAATGGCAATACAAATTATTTAGGTACATCTGTGCCCATCACTGCTCGTTCGCCTCTGAACATTGACAACTCGATCAGGGTTCAAATAGCGCCGAATGGAATAATCGAATTGGATGGTTTCGTAGATTTTATCATGTATAATATAAATACAAGCTAATTTGCCTCAGGGCGTCTTTTATAAAAGCGTCCTTTCCCTCAAACAGATAGCATAACTTTGCTTTTATCAAATAGCACAATCAGTATTTTATCTTTGAATAATGATGCAGTAGAAATCGAATTTACCAAAATATTAACGGGATGAAAATATGAAATCAATGATTGGAAGTATTTTTCCGAATACTCCTTGGTATGACACATATTAGAATTTGAAACCTGGAATTTTTAAATTTCTAGTAGTTACTGAACAGCTGCGAAGTTCAATTTCACATTTGGCCTGGGCGAATATAAAACCAATAGCTTAGTTAGTTAGGAAGACGTATACTGTATAGTAAATACTGAGCTTTAACATAATTTAGATGCTGTGCTGTGAAAAGTTTCAGAATTTCGGATATTTTAATTTGCTATTATTAGTCTCGTAGCTAAGTCAAGATTTTTTACTATAGACAACCTAGTAGTAAATGCTTTTAAACGTAAGATTGGTTTCGTTTTATTTCGCCTCCAGAGTAATGGAGTTAGACAACAGGGTGTCTTTGCATAATGCATTGGCCCTTCTAGAACTGAATTAAAAGTGACGAATTCAATTCTAGGCATAACTTACAGAAAAATTATTATATTTTTTTCAAAATTATTCTGTGAATATAATAATTTATAACTTAAAAGAATGATAAGTTCAGTATTATCAGCTGGTATAATAATTTTTAGTAAAAATAATAAGTACATTCTTAGACCAAAAAAAAAAAAAAAAAGAAAAAGAAAAAAAGAAAAAAAAAAGAAAAAAAAAAAAAAAAAAAAACGACGCACCCACGAACTCACCGAGAAGATATAAAGCAAATTGGAATTGAAGAGAAATTGATATGCATATTGGTTTCGACGGAAAACGCAAAATTTTACAATTTGGCTGCCAATGAATGAACGGTTGTCGCTACAACGCATCTGATCGGCGCAACTGGCAGGATATTTAAGAGGAGAAATCACGATTTCAGGTCATAAATTCTTCACGAATTTCATTCCGTGTACTTTGGTAGAAAGTAACTATGCCTCGCATGCAGGTGCGCGAATGATATGCGCAGATGTCAGATTTTCAGAGAGGTCGTGTAGTTGATCTCAAAGAAGCCGGTTGGTCTTATCGGCGAATAGCTCGACATTTGAGCAGAAGCGACAGAACGTGAAAACCGAGCAATCGTGAGAGCGGCACTCACAGTCCCAGATGCAACATTATCATCGATTGTACGTGCAACTAGTGCTTCAGTGACAGCAAGGACCATTTATAGACGGCTCACAGAAAGGGCGTTGAGGACACGGCGCATCTTGCGCCAACTACCATTGATCTCTGTACAACGTAGAGGCCCGTTTGCAGTGGTGTCGGGCTTATTCGCACTGTAATGTCACTGATTGGAGTAGAATAGTCTTCAGTGATGAGTCCTGCTTCAAACTGAGCTCCGATAACCAGCTAAGGCAAGTCTGGAGACGCCTCGGACAGCGGTGTGATACTAACCTTACTGTCTTCCGGCAAACAGGCTGACAACCAGGAGTGATGGTCTGGGGTGCCATTTCATTTCATAGTATGACCCCTTTGATTGTCATCCGTCACAACCTTACAGCACAGCGTTACGTCGAAGAAATTCTAAGGCACATTGTGTTGCCCTTCATGTCACGCCACCCTGAGCTTACATTTCAGCAAGACAGTGCCCACCCCCACACTGCACATGTTCCTACTGCTTGCCGGACATTACCTTGGTCAGGAAGGTCGTCGGATATCTCTCCTATTGAGCACGTCTGGAGCATTATGGGCAGTGCCCTCCAAGCAGCTCAGGATGTTGACGAACTAATGTGCCAGTTGGAGGGAATTTGGCACGATATCCCTCGGGAGGACATCCGCAATCTCTATCAATCGATGCCAAGCCGAATAACTGGTTGCATAAGGACCAGAGGTGGACAAACGCGTTACTGACTTTTCCACTTTGTGAAGCTCTATCACTTCGATAAATCATCAAATTTTTCTCAAACCGTAATCATTTGGTTTCTGTACATGTACATCACTTCTATTGATTTTCGTCCTATTCGGATAACTCATTCTTCGTGCGTTTTTTTTTTTTTTTTTTTTTTTTTTTTTTGTCCAAGAGGGTGGTTTAGTTGATTATGGCAAAGCACTCGAGAGATATGTGCCTAAGGATGCGGATTCCTTTGTGGAGCATTTTCTAATAGGAACTGGCCCACCAGCGGCCGAGCGGTAAAGTCGCTGAACACTGGTAGTTCGGTCCGAAGTTCGAATCCTGCGAACGGGCTGGCTGCATGGGCGTTTTTGTGGTTTCCCCATGTGTAATGTGTATACGAGCCAGTTTCCCTTAGAACGTCCTCCGCGGAGGCATCCCTCCCCTTAGGCAGATAGCCCTAGTGTGCTTTGCCGTAATTAAATACATACACACATTAATAGGAACTGCTTCGTATACACATTACACATGGGGAAAAACACGAAAACACCCATGCAACCAGCCCGTTAGTCAGGATTCGAACCTAGAACCAAACTACCAGTACAAAGGGATTTCACCGTTCGGCCTATAGCCCGTTTTAAAAATTAGAAATATATTTCTTAGGTTAGTTATTGTATCATACAAAATTATAAGATAAATTGACGAAATATTAGAACTTATCCAGGCAACATTTTTTAAAAGAATATACTAGTTAAGAGATAACATTTCATCAATTTAAAGACAGCCAGTTGGGAAAAAATGTCGGTTAAGATATAAATAATTGAGTTTTTATTAGTTCAAAGGAGCAATTTACCCAGAAAGACTATTAATTTCGTTTTGGCATTTTGCGTCGATTCACGATAAGCATTGTTTCACTTTTCAATTTGTTGCTACCAGCTATTATCGCCCTGTATTATATTTAAAGGAATTAAATAACAAAGAATCTGCATGAACGTATGTATGTATATGTCTCGCATTGTGATAAAACAACGTTACATAGAGCCATCAAAATTTGAATAACTTAATCCTCTTGCGAATATGGGCATCTAAAAACCAAATTTGAAATTCAGAATTTGTTTTATTATCGATTTCATATTTTGCAAACCTTTAACCGATTTTTGATTAACAAACTCAAGGATTTCAAAGCGAGCAGTGGCAACGTTTATAAGGTATTTCACTCGCCTTTCTTGTGTGACTTTGTGGCGTAGTGGTTCTGAAAGCTGGGCCGGTATTCCAGAGGTCCGCGGTTCGATTCCCGGCAAAGGCGTTGCTAATTTTTCATCTGGCCTGCTTCCAAAATAACCTAATGTCTCCACACGTTATTCAGAAAAAAACATTTTATCTCCAGCGCGCGAGACTGTGTCGGAAATTTTAAAGATATGCTGATTTTTGCGATATTGCTGTTGAGCTGAATTTTATGGTTTAAGTGTGAGAACATGGCATTTAATAAAAAAGGTAGCACGCAAAAATGCTAAAATAACGCCCCTTTAGACGTAATTTAAAATCTGAAACCTTTCAGATTTTTTATGGTATTTTTATTGTAAATCTTCACATGGATTCCCGTAAATAAGAGCTATGATAATGCAACAGTGGCAGATATAACCTTCTAAAGAATGTAATCTAGTGCACTTCGCCCTGTAGCAGAAAACATTCTCAGGTCGGAATACAATAAATTTCAGTTACGTGTTGCTTCAAGTAAAATCTTCTGTAATTAATTATATATTTAATATTACGTGGTTAGATAGGAAAAAAAAGTAATTCGAATAACTGAAATTCGACTATATAACGGTTTCATAATTTTTTGAGAATCTAATTTATAAAATATCCGAACCAAAAAATCCTTTTGTGGCATAATTTTTTGGTAAATTTCATGCAAATTGTTCGAGTGTATTATTGATACGTTAAATGCGTTTTCATCGGTTAATGACTGTAATAATAATTAATTTAACGTTCTTTGAGAGAAAGAACCTTTCTTTGAAAAATATGGAGAAAATGTATTTTTTTGCAAGAGAATTGTTTTTGTGTGTATGAAAATAACAAACAAGAAAAGGGATGTCTTTAAAAGCATTCATTTGGTAATGTTTCTTTAATTGAAAAGAGAAAACAAGAGTTTAAAGGTTCAGATGTTCCTAGTGAAATATATTTCATGAAAAAAGGTTATTAAAAAAGGAATTAAGTCAATGACAACAAAGAAAGAAAAAAAGAGAAGGCATAATTGAAATTTTTTTTTCACTTAAGTTAATAAGTTACAAAATCACTTACATTTAAGTGTGCAAAGAATATAGAAATAAACTACATAATAAACTAGTAAGAGAAATTTTCGCAATCTGATGCAATTTTATAGATTAAAGCACTATTTCCTTTTGCAAAGTGATTGTATGATTTGAATACTTTTCATAATTTTTTCTTATAGTAGTATTTAGTGTTAATAAAAAAATGTTTAAAAAATCGCATGTTTAAAATTTTAATGTTCTAAGTTTTGAAATTTACTAAAATGTGTTAGCTAAAATTTTACCAGGCGTTTTTATATTGGATGTGTGATGGTAACAAAGCGTCATTATATTGGGTATATGCAATATTCCTTATTTACGACAGCTAAGAGGCTAGTGGTGGAAATGGTTAATTTTTTAATTTCAGATCGTCAGTTTATATGTACTTCATACTAATTGCGCAATAAAAGTGCAATGCCCTTTCTTAGAATTTTATGAAATCTATCACCACACATTTATTATATGATAAATATGAGACATAGTAAATCAGATTGTTTTAATATAGCAATAAAGAGCTAATTGCTTCCGCCATTAGCTATCAATCAATGCATTCATACGTTCAGTATAAGACATCTCTAATCATTAAAAATGATTAAATAATTGCTAATAAAATTAACAATATCAATATATTTAGCTTATTGTATCAAGCTGTTTTATTATTCGTGAAAACTTTAGAATGCAAATAAATTCGTAAAAAGTAGAAACCTTCTCCCCGTTCCATACAGATTAATTACGCTGATTTTAAATATGGACGTTATGGTTATATTTTATTTTGAAAGTTTAACTGATACTCCTTGCATTTTTTTGAAATTATCAGGGTTTCATATGCGGAAGCTTGTAAATCAGCCTGTTGATAAAATTATAAATCCAGGATGGCGGACACAAGATAGCAACATATTAGCAAAAATCTGAAAATTAATTAATTCGTGTTTCATACATTGGAAACTATGAACAACACATCTTTTTTGTCTGAGGAAAGAAGAAATCTACAAACTTCAAAATAGCAGATCGAAAACGATCATAAAAAATTTTAAGGTTCTGAAAGAATAAAAATGAATGTTTCGTTTACAAAACATTAACTGTTAACCAATGTTTTATTTTTAAGATATTTCAGAAAATTTGAAATATAAAGATTATTTTATCAAAATAACAGCCAGTGTTTCAAAAACTGTGGTGACATCGGATTCTAATCTATTTGAAATTTAAAGATTTCTACGTTACTTGGAGATGAGTTATTATGAGTTCTCTCACTTTATCACCGCCGATGAAATTTGCAAAACAAGTTAAATAAATGAAAACAAATTTAATATTTTGTTACAGGCTTGAAACTCTACTTTTCAGTTACAAGAGAATTACATAGATTCCGTTTAGAAAGTACATTTTGTTTGCCTAGTGCATACTATAGAGTGGTAGAACCATTTTTATGAACTAACACAGAAGACGTTTACACATTATAGAGAATTTTAAAAAGCAAATATTTTAGAATAATTATTTCAGGCAACAGCTTACTACTTGAAATTAAAAATTCTCGTCTGTTACTTTTAAATTTATTCTTCTTTCAAAATGTCGCATATAATCAAGCTATAAATTAAAAGATATATTTCTGCGCTTTTCAAAGAGAAATATTCTTAGTAATAATTCAAAACTTGTGAAACGTATGGTATTAAAATTTCTGAATGAAAAGAAGCAATATTATTTATCGGAAAAGTAAAAATCTTCAGTCATTACTTCTACATGTATATAAAATTCCAAACAAATACCCGTAAATGGTACATACTATTTCAAATTCAATTTTATTTTTATCAAGTACATACAAACTGGATAGTAAATATGCTTACATTACAATAGTTTTGTTCTTACTGTCCTGTTACTATTCTACGGGGTGAGCTATTTTTCTAGTGCTGATTTTCAGCTATTCTAGTATTTTGATTTGCTATTAAAATGATGTTGCAAAGATACAATTCTCAAGGGAGGGGGAGAATTTCTTAGTACCTTGCTGAGCACAGCCTCATCACCATCTCTATTTTAGTTTTCGTCTGCTTGTTGCCGCAGGTATTCTGGAAGAGGAACGGAAATAAATACAGTGGAGATTTTAGGAAAAGGCCTTCTATCAACGAAATAAAGATGCAAACATATACTCCAGAAAATAGTTATCATATAAGGCATTTAAAAATCACTCTTCACATTTTAAACATCAGTTAAACGGCCCCGAAATTATTCTGAAATTGTGTAAACATTCTCTGCAAAATACCTTTCTCACGACTTATAATCTTTCTGAGTTACTTTAAGCCCCTCTTTTGTGTAAGTAAAGCACGAACTTAATTAGGACTGAGTGAACTTAGTAAGAACTAAAGAACTTAATAAGGTTGTGAAGTAAAATGTGAATGAATTGATAAATTTAGGAAGTAAATATATGTCAGAAATAAGAGCTCCTGTACAAGTTTAAATTCGTGTTAAAATTCCTACTCTGCTGAATTCACAAGTGAATTTTTATGATGTTTTCCTCGATCTCCTAATGTCAACTACATGGTATAGTTAGCTAAGAACTTGTTTCATTTTACTGTCCAAATTTTGGGTATTTTATTTTGTTTTCTAAACGAAACTCTCATATAAATGTACGAAATGGCTCTTTAATAAAGGACATAGCGTAAAACCTTACTAAAACACTTTAATACAGTTTTATATGTTCCTTTTTTAACGAAATGATGTTTTTGTTGGAAAAGTATCGCAAGGTAATTAACTTCAAAATTTATTCTGTGGAATGTTTCACATTATAACCCTCATACGAATTCTAATTGTCTGGTTGATACAGATATCTTTGAAACATAATTTTGTGAAAAGATCTGTTATCATGGAAATAGTGATAAAGACCAGTCTAAGTAAAAGGGTCTATCAGACACTGGCAAAAAAATATCCTTTTTATTTTAAACATTAATTAAATTGCCTTGAAATTTTTGTAAAAATGTGTAAACACAATCTGTATGTTCATAAAAATGCTAACGTTCATAAAAATGCTAACGTTCATAAAAATTAGCAGTTGAAATATATTATAAATTATATGAGGTGAATACATGAATGAAATGTAAATAAAGATTAAAATTATCAGGAATTTTATAAATTTCTAAATATCTGACAAAAATAATCTGGAATAAATTAATCATCTCACAGTTAGGCAGTCCGCAAAAGAGTTTTTGTACCTAGATTCTTAAATATGCAATGTGTAACAATGAAAATATATTTAGTATTCAGAAAAATTTTATAAAATTTATCAAATTATTTTTTATAAAATTTTTATAAAAATTACTATTAAGATAATCTTAAATCATATGATCTATACATATTATTAATTGTTTCAAATAGAAATTTTACAAAAACTATAATGAAGCTATACATTTTGAAAAAAATTCTCAGGTATCTGCCTATTTGCAGTAATTGACTGTTTCAGAAAATTTTTGTTGTATTTTCTAATGAAAGAAAAACCCATGAATTCTAATCCTCTTATGTAAAGTTTCGTAGTTTTTGCCCTCAACTAATTAACTATCAACATTATCACTTCATCTTCCCATTAGTTATACAGTGTGCATATTCCCTTCTACATAATAACTGAAGATTGGTATTCGATGATTGGTCTATTTACATCTTATGACAAAGCAGAAGAATTACGTCAAAACTTTTTATATGTCACAACAGTTTTTCGAATTTCTCCTTTAAAAAATTCATAATTACAACACGAGGTAGATTTTTGATCTCATGCTGCAGAGACATTTCTAAAATATGTTAGCTTCTGCTTCACCTCAGTATGAGAAACTAAAAACTTCCTATGACTATGGTTTCTGAAGAGATAATACTTGCCAGGCCGCGTGGATGATAATTTCCATGGTAATCTATTGCAAAGTAAGGCGACGATTTTAATGTACAAAGAACAACACTGGTTTCAATTAAAATGTGTAAAATTTTGTTTTACATATTGTAACTAAAAATTACAAATTTTTCAATTATTTCTAGTTATATAAAAATAACATCGAATTAGATTTAATAGAATAATGAATGCCGAACAGGAAAAAACATAACAAACTCGAAGCTCGTAGAAAGAAAGAAATGCATAAAAAATTTAAACGTAAAAGGAAGACAAAATAGGTTAATACGTTAATTATGTTGCCGGAAGAATCAATTAAATTTATCGCAGGAAACGAGAACTGACACGAACAATAAAATATGAGAGCTATGTGCCTTTGGAAAAGGAAAATTGATTTCTAGAGAAAGAAAATGAAAGACTACCAAAATTGAAACATAATTAATCTACATAACAAATTATTCAAATTTGAGGGAAGCAAAGGAAGGTTTAATAACATCAAGATCACAATTTTGACATATTAAGTACTAAATACAGTAGAAAAATAGTTGTCGTGAAGAGTTTACATCTTTTGGTTTATTTTGACCTGTTTTCTTCAAGAAAATGATTAATAAATTTAAATGACGATAATTAAAATAACGATGCTATTTCTGAATGAAATGCCAAGTAGCTCAAATGACAGAAAGATATTCTTTGCCAAATAAAATTCGAAGCTAAAATATTCAGAAATGTTTTGCTCCAGGACACACATACGCACAAAAACGAAAACTCTTTTATATATTTGTTTGTTTTACTTTCAGTGTGGTTTTGAATTTATAATTTAGAGAAAATGAAGGTTAAAGTGTAACGATTATACCATACGTTTCTCTGAAAAAACTGCTTTTGAAGTTTGCTCAGAATTACTCTTGTCAATTTTTCTAAATAGTAGTTCTCCAGAATTATGATTACATAAACAGATTTACATACATTCTATGAACAGATTTCGAAGTAGGTAAAAACGGTAGTAATTGGGTGTCTATCAAAGTCGTATATTTGACATAATTTGTCTCTTTGAGTTAGTTCATTACGGGTTTCATATGAAGCACAAAACAACATTAAACTATATTATGAGTAATATTAAAAGGGAGTTTACGCAATTATGTCATAAAATCATTTCACATATATATGGATAAAGAACTTTTAATTTCTAAACAATATAAAAATAATTTCTAATATAAAAATCCTTATAGGCATAGGCATACTAAAAGCCTATTAATCCAATGTTAAATGGGCATAGGTATATAATAGCTGTTCTCAACCTTTTGAATAACGCATACCATCTAAACAAAAATTGAAAAACTTTAGTACCACCACCACATTTTGCAATGATTATTTTTCAACTTCTGAATAGAAATATTAAAAAAATATATTTTGCCATTTGCACGACCTATTATTGCCTATTTGTATTAAATATGCACACATAAAAATTATTAAAAATTGGTTACCATTTTATTTATCAAAATTTAAGTTGTAATACTTTAATTCTAAAATTTACTGTAAAATTTGGGCCTGTTTCAGAGAGATCAAGTTCTTTATATCTGAGCTTATTTTACTTAGTTTCAAACGTAAGTTACGATTATTTAATAGTTAAAAATACTTTCTTTCCTTGCGTACCATCTATTTTTTTTCTTGCGTATCGTGGTACGTGTACCTCCGGTTGAGAATGCCTGAATTAAAATATACACCTTTCACGCACAACACGGACATACACGCACACACAAAAAAGGGAGGACAGTTTACATCTCTCGTTCTATTAAGCCGATTGATGAAACTTAACTTGCGTTTTCCTGTCTCGAAAGTGCGACTTAGGATATAATATTAAATTTATATATAGCCATTGATCTAACATAGGTGTATTTTTACACAAAATCGGACATTTTCTGAAATGGCATATCTATGTGTTTCCACATTTTGGTTCTAAGACTCAAATTTTGCAAAGTGCCAAGTTTGTAAGAATGGGTGGAGTAGATTTAAAAAAAATTAGCTCTCCCAATTTTAGCTCCTAAATATTAATTTGGTTTGATATATATTTATTTATACCTCTTCATTTATTAAACTTACTTGATTCCTTCTTTCCTATTTGGAAATTTAGGCTCAAATCAAATAAAATTCACAGCTATTTTCTGATTTGTTTTTAAAATTTGTATTTTTCAGTAATTTTTATAAACTTTTCGAAAACATTTCTGAATTATAAACTGTATAATTTTTACCATTGTCTTAAAGTAGATGCATTCCTAAGCATACCTACTAAAAATTAGAGCTTTTTATTGAAAACTTCCTAAGATATACGTGAATTTACATATTGGAACATTTTGAAATTTGGCATAGTTGTTATGAGCAATGATAACGCCAAACGTGGTTTACGCACTTTGTTAAAACTATTTGAAAGAAAGAACTAAGCTCCTTTTTGTCAAGCTCGTACACAGTGAAAGGGAGAAGGAAAATACGTTAACAGAATTTAAGAATTTCGCCAAGATAATTTTTATGGAGAAAACTGAAAAAAGTGCCCCAAGATAAATTTTTAATTTCTCGGTAAATTTCACATCAAATTTTACAAAATTTAATATTTAGGCATAATTTGAGTCGCAGAATCGAAATATGGAAAAACTAAAGGTATGTCATATCAGGAAAATCCGATTTTATCTTAAAACATCTATATTAGAACAATGCCATATATAAATCTAATCTAGATTCCAAGCAGAGCTTGCGAGACATGAAAAACGCAAGTAAGTTAATCTGCCCAGTAGAACGAAAGATACAGAACTGTCCCTTTTTAGTCCAAAGGGTGTTAGCCCAGATGGGATATTAGTTTCGTTTTGGCATTTTGCATTGAAACCTTAAATGCATTAAATCACTTTTCAAATTGTTGCCACCAACTATTATCGCTATTTGTTATATTTAAAGAAATTAGATAATGAATAATCTGCATAAATGTATGTATGTTTCTCGCATTGTAATAAAACAATGCTACCTACAGCCATCAAATTTTGAATAACTTAATCCTCCTCCCGAATATGGGCATCTGGAGGCCCAAATTTGGAATTTGTTTTAATATCTCTCTCATATTTTATAAAACTTTAAACAAATTTTTGATTAATAAACTCAACGATTTCAAAGCAAGCAGTGACAACAATGTACGAAAAAAAAATTTCGTATCGGAAACTCTAAAGATATGCTCTTTTAAAATTATTTTGTGATATTTCCGTTGAATTGAATTTTATGGTTTAAGTCCGAAGAATATGATATTTGATAAATAAAAGTCCCTTTGGGAGTAATATAAGATCTGAAAACTTTCAGACTTTTTTACTTATTTACTTATTTATTTTATTTTATTTATTTATTTTTGTGCAGAGTGTATGTATGTATTTGAATTAGATATCTATTTTGAATTAGACATATGCTAAAACGTCATTAATGTGTAAAAGCGCGACTGCTTTGGCAAGAAATCTATATAATTCAACAGGATAAAAGTTTCAACCTTGATGGGCCAGTTAGTACAAAGGAGTTGCTGTTGTCTTGTCCATATTACATGGAACAATGGTTGCCACAGCTTACTCCCAAGGAGAGATTGGACTTCTATTCTGTACATGTACATTAACTGTTGTTGTCGATGTAATGACGTAGCTATACGTAATTCTTTACTTTGTTTCAGTCGACAAACCAAAATATAAAAAAACATGTGTAGCTCACTTCTAAGTCCGCAAATTTTATTTAAGAATTTATTTAAGACTGTTGATTCAGATGAGCTCCACAATGCTATTCTATCCAAATGGAACTTTTAGCAACACAGCGTGGTCAAACAAACGAGCTGTTGAGTGGTCTTATCTGACTACGTAAATAGTTCTATTCCTCGGAAGTTCTTTCCCTGGAAAGATTCTGAGGTAATTTATTATTTCTCACGAATTTTCATATCATGTATGCTTTAAAATAGTGAAGTTTTGAACCGCTTTATTTCTACGACGATGTTTTACACCACGATGTCTCAGAACTTCGATGCTTTCTTGGCTCAATACCGTACTTTGTGGAATTGCTGATATTACGCATACCACAGTGTTTGAGGACAACAAATCGTGTATTAAATAGTCAGATAGGTTGAAAAATATAGATATTTGACTGAATTTTACTCCTGTTACCGTGGAAACACATTATCTCAAAACTGAACTTATTTGTTCAAATGTACAAATTGCTGACTTGTTAAAATAAACCTTTAGCCAAAAGTGTGATTTACCTTTGTGTGGTTTAAAGTTACCATATCTTTTGCTTTGGAAATGCGAGATTAGGGGCGGGTACTGTGGATGCAATTGCATACCCCATATTTAATTCTATACTTTTATTTCAATTGACAAAATTTAAAACAACATGTACAGTTCACCTCTGAGTCTGTAAACTTTACTAAGATTCTGACTGGTGTATTTGGTGAACTCCGCGTAGGTATAAATAAGGATAAAGCTAGTCCAGTACGGTAATCTGTTTTTAGAAATTATCTTAGTGACAATAACTGTTGCTGACTGCATTTTACCAGCAGTGAAAATTTTATCTTATCTAGTTCCTTGTTTTTGATTATTGAACTTATCTATTTAAATAAAACTAGTTAGATCCAAACGGAGAACCACTGTTTAATCCCTAAACAATTACTATAGAAGTTAATTAAACAGTAAATAAGCTTGATTCTTAGGCGTTGCTCAAGTAAAGGCAAAACAGTGATACAAATTTTTAAAAAATCTGAAAGTGTTCAAATATTAAGATTCACTCATAGAAAATTTTTAAAAGTTCATTAAGCTTAATAGAGAAAGCTCAGGCTCACATTTTGCAGGATACTAAATGAGTATACATTTAGACTACCATGGGAATTTAATATATATACTCTCTGTTTGAAAATTTGGAAAGTGCAAAAATATATAACTTAGTTCTATAAAATTATTTAATGTTTTTGAATAAATATATGAGGGAACTAAACACGTTTTTATTTAAATCTATCAGATTACTTATCTATCAGAATTAAAAGCTAAAAATAATATTCTTAACAACTGTTGCTTCCAAATAGCTTAGTTTGTTAATTAATAACAAACAAATTAAATTTGAAAACGACAACAGACTCGCATGAAAAGTTAAAGAACGTATCGTACAGTGGACGACGAAAATCGTGTTTCCAGAATAACAATCCTAATGGGATAGTTATCACTTTTTAACAGTTCCTCTAGATTATTCATTTACTTACAACTAATTCAGATTAATCATCTTAAACTAATATAATTATTTGAATATGTATTTTCTAACAGCATTTTAATAATAGGTAGTAGTATTGTACTGACAGCAAATTTTCGATTCTATTATCGTTTGTGATACTTAAATAGATGGGCATTTAGATTTAGTGCCTTCAAAAACGTTAATAAATTAAAGGAACTAATTACATCTATTATTTACAAATTTTAGTTAGAAAAGGCAATCGTTTTAGATAGCCATCTTCAAGCATCACAGTAATACATTAATGTTTTTGAAATGTAGTAAAATACATTACACGAAGCTACATATTCCATTTCCATGAGCTCTATTGCATGACATTCTTCAACACAGAGGTAACGGAGCTAGAATCGAAACGACGATACTCAATGGAACACATTTTCTTCCGAAGCAGCAGTAAACAGGTAAACAGGATCACTCTGTCACCTACTAGTGCCTTAATAACCCCAATAGGTAGTCAGATAACTGTCACATTATAATACTGGATATCAATGTATAAGTTCCATTCCGAATGATGACGCACAGCAAAGAAAAATATAAAGCGATACGAAAATGAAAATGCATGATGAGGTAGTGCCTGCTATTAAGACCTGCAAGACACTCGTAAGTCAGCCAGATGTAATTTTGATATTTGTCTAGTACTCTGCAATATTTTGCAGCTCTGAACTTAATCAGTCCTTTTCTTCATTTCTTGACTCAACTTGATAGCCATTTGAAATTCTATTCCTCTAGTTAAAATAACAAGATTAGGTTTGATTTTCATTGAAAACGTAAAAGCAAAGTTAGTGTGTCCAATTTCCATACTATCTGTTTTCTCTCTTGTTTTTTATCTTCTTTCTCTTCATCCTCCGTCCCCTGTTTTTCTACCTCTTTCCTCATATACATTTTAACATACACATAACATAACATATGCATTTTAAAAACTGTCAGTTCTAACAAGTTTGTCCAAGCCTTAGAGTACGTATAATTTTTAAACACAAAGCAAGCAGAAAAGGGCTATGTTCATTCATTGGCCAATCTGTGCCAAGTAACACTTAAATCCTGAATAGATCCCCAAGCATGTCTAGACGTCATTATATAAACTTAAAATGTTTCATCGACGATAGGTATTTGCTTTTAAATTGCATAAATTTTAAGATATTAGCGAAATAAGTAGTTCGATCTTATGGGTATACTGTCGAAGCAAAGCTGTCATAGTAATTAAGATATTTCAAACACAACAACTTATTCATGCTGTCTTGAATAGGAGAAGTAACCTATTTAAGTTCATATATTTGGAATGTCTGCTTGATATTTGCTGTGAGTGTTGATTTAATAATCTATCTGCCAAGCAACGAACATTTGAGTGCAATGATTTATTTAACTGCAGATGGTACTCGCAAACTTATGCAACACATCAAAGGAAAATAATACTTAATGAGAATTGGTAATGGCATTATTTTCTTCTTTAAATTAGTCATAAAGTATTTAAGTAATTTTTAAATACATTTATGCTTTTGTCGTTTTAAATAAGAAGATTTGGAGACCAAGCAGAATGAAAAGTGTTGCTACCTGAAGAAAATATTTGTTGCAATCGTCTTATGCAAGACAGCCAGTGAAATTAATAAATAACAATATATTTATTTCTTTTCTTTTTGATTAGGCGTTTGCCTTCATGTGGTGATAAGATATGATGAAGCAATATTATACTCATTTCTTTTGTACCATATCGCACTCCTATTTATAAATCCTGGTTATAAATATATAACGTACCGTATCCTTAAGTAGCATAAACTAAGTAGGCTTCACAGACTGTGTAGGGAAAAATTATCCCTAAGTATCACAAAGTCCAGCCATTTATTAATTCAATTATGATTCTCAGATGGGACCGACTCGTGCATACAAAGCCCAGCACTTTTGGTTTAACACAAAAGGTAACAAGTAAGTTAAAATTAAATTGAATTAAGCTAGCTTAACAGCTTTTCACAAGTTAAGCCTCACGGGTTAATGCGCAGACAGGCTCTGACTCCGAATAACCGGTGAAAACAAGGCTAACGGCAAGAAGAGCTCAACGCCCCAGAAATTTAATCATTAGTAAATCAAAGATAGAAACACGGCCTCCAGGCAGGCAGAACACGATCTAAATTCACCTTTGGAACTTTGCGGTTATACTGGCTTTCAGCAGGAAATTAAAGTCAAAATAAAATTAATTGCTAAGTAAATTAAATAAATTCCCAAAATTGTATGATTTTTTGTTCTCTGTCATGCATTTATATGGAAAGGAGTTCACTTCTTTAAGTAATATATTAACAATCATTGAATGCGATCATATAAAGAACAGATGACAATTTTTTTCGTTTTATGATTATGTATTTTTTAATTATTAAATATTTTGTTCATTTTTCTAAATTATAAATTCTTTAAAGGACTAGATTGTAATAAGAACTTCATTTTAATTCATTTATATTTTATTTATTTTTATTTATTCATTTATGTTGCGAGAAATGTCCGTCTGCCAATTTTCGATGAAATGTTAATTGATATTGATCGGTTCAATTGATTATTGCTAAAGAGGTCAGGGCTATCCATTCTGAGATGAATGCACTAGCTTTGAAATGTCTAAAGGAGAAATTATGCCTTTCATCTGTTATCGTTCATCAGCTTGAAAAGAACATTAATCTTCAACTAAAGGAAAAGTATGCATGCGAAAACAAGAATAAGGTAAGAAAGGCCAACAATAATAGAATGTTGCAATAAAGAAGATAATTACAGAAAAGCTTGAGGCAGCTTTCAATCACATTGTGTAAAGTAAAGAAATTATTTTTTTGATGCTGATCCTGACATAAGGTGCTTCGAAATAGACTGAAATCCTGAGAAAGCAATCGCTAGATCTCGAAAATTGCATGAAAAAATGAAAATGCTCAGTAGCATTCTTACGATTTTTTTTTCAGAAATATTGCTTCGTTGTAGGTTTAGATGTTAAATAAATCGTAAATAATTAATATATATTAAGTTTGCTTAACTTATTTTTTAATACTTTAAATGTTTTTCCCAGTGCCTAAACCACATTTGATGCTATTATCTCATTCAACAAATATGCCAACAGAGCGCGCCAATATATAAATTAACCTATATCTTCGGAAATTTTGAATAAAGAACTGTAATGTTTTGCAGGTATGCTTAGAAATATGTATACTTTACGATGATGGTAAAAACTTTATAGATTATAACTCGAACTATGTTTCGAAAAATTTATAAAAACAATTTAAAATACAAATTTTAAAAATAAATCATAATAAATAGATGACTTTTAATTGAAATAAACCTAAATTTCGAAATATCAAAGGAACTATCAACTAAGTTTAATAAAAAAAAGAGTTATGAAACTAATTGGAGAGATAGAAACTTGGTAATTTGGAATATTAATTTTTAAAAAAAATCATGCCAACAGTAGCTTGCAAAGTTTTCTCAAGAGTTGTTGTGATTTTCATCGACATTCGTATTTTATTTACTGATGCTTATTTGATTACAGCATCCTTATTTCCTCTAATGTTTGCAAATCTTTAACTATTCTTAATGAAGATAAAATTTCTGGCGATTAAAGAAAAAACATTCATTTTTTTCCTGGTGAAATTTCCGCTATGAAACTGTTTGAAATACTATGAAATACTTTTTGAGGACAATGTTTTATTAGAAACAAGAACATTCTAGGGTTATAAGATGTTTAAGAAGAGCAGATATTTGGACTGTGCGCATTAGATTATGGCAAAGTATTCTGGGGTTGTTTGCCTATGCAAGGAATGACTTCGTGAAGGACTTTATAAGAGAAACTATCTCATCTGTATATTACACATATGTAAAATCACCATGACTACCCTGCAGCCACCCGCCCACCGACATTTACATCCGAGTCAACCTACCAGTTTTCATTCTTTAGGATCTTGGTAGGCAGAAAGGTAGATAATGCATCGAAGATGAATCACGGTCTGGTAATCCATTTACTTTCATAAATGAGTAACACGCCGATCAAGCCCAAAATGCTCGCCTTGGCGAAATTTTCTATTACATTTTCGTATTAACAAACAGTTCTTAAAGATCCTTTGGGCTTGTCGAGCGTTATTTCCCCTGCTGGTTTCAAGCATGTTCACAAATGACCCAAGAGATGCTTTCACAAAGAAGACAAATATTTTTCTTTACGCGTTATCATCAATGATGAAACATAAGTGTGCGATTTTGATAAAAAAAAGAGCTCATCAATTAAGTAAACGACTCTGTAAAAGTAAAGCATACACGAAAAGATATCACTAGAAATTTGATCAAACTCTAAGATAATGTTGACTTCCCCCCCCCCTGTTTATCAAAGTGCAGTGCATTATGAAACGAATTTCTATCAACTGCCTAAATTGTTACCAAAGAATATTTTTGAGTGACTTTTTACGTTTGCGTGAAGCAAGTGGTAAACAAACGGCAAGAAAATTCACAGATTTTATGCACTATAATGATGTACGCAATGATCTTGCTGCTTGGTGCATCATGACCAAAATTTTAATGTATTTGGTTTCGCAAGTCCACTATCATCAGACATATCGGCTGAAATTATTTTAAAACTTGCTTCTAGAATTGAGTGGAAGAACGCTTGTGTATGCCTAAAGCAGTCGAAAGTTGATTAACCTGAAGAGAAATGTATTAAATATTAAGGAAAAAAATTTAAACATTGTGTTTTATGGAATCTTTCTCATTAAATTTTTTACAGTACTACGTAGTTTCAATAATTTCAGTAACACTGCATATAGTTTAATTTATATTAATTAGATATTATAGAGTTTCGCATTCTTAGGAATCATAAACTATGAGCCCTGAAAGAGTGTACGAGGAATTATTCCCAGGTGTTAATTACAACAGAAATTGAGAAGAAGGCTGTAAAGAACTGTTTATTCACTCAATCACACAGATTGGCCCCAACTGGGCTTACACTTCTCGCTTAACTCAAAACAGTTAACTTAAAATAAAATGTAGCTCACAGGATGCTCTGACTCGTAGAAGTCCGGAAATCAAGCCTAATGGGTCGAAGCACTCAAAACCACAGCAGTCTAACCGCTAGTAATTCAAAATAGAAACGTAGCCTAAAGCAGGCATAAAACGCTCTCCCTAACAAACTGACTGAAATCACCTTCCAAAATCTTCGTTTAAATAGCATTTCTTTCTACCTCATTTGAATACACGCGAGCTAGCTTATTAAAATTCTCGCAAAAGCGTGGTTGGAAACGAGACTGAAAGTAAAGTTGGTTCTAAAAACTAACTGTTGGTTAATTTAAATAAATCTCCACAAGGTATTACTAAAACATTAAAACAGACACATAAATAAGAATTATTTTATTACTTTTAAATACCTCAAGTTATTACTCAATTACATATCGATTATATTCGAAACATTAAACATCTTACAGTCTATCGCATGCCAAAATTCTGAGAGCTGGGTAAGCTCAAACTAAATTATGTGTAAAATTATATTTTGCGTAAATTATGTGTAAAATTATGTGTATAAGTGTAAAATTATATTTTGCGCAGTGAAAAAAACTCTTTCAAAGTAAGAAGGATATACTTTGATAGTGTAACGTAACGTAAAGTTATTATCCCAAACTTTTATCCACTACAGCCATTTTAATTTCAATATGTATTAACTGATGTATGAAATACAGTGTTCCTATTACTTCTATAGTCTCATAGTCCACTTTAGATTTGAACAATTTATTTCAGATATTACTTTCATTGTGTTAAATCAAAATTTGCTGCCTTATTTCCTTTTGCACCGAAAGGCATTTTAAAGTTCCTAAACTAAAAAGAAAAAAAAAACGCTATATTTGTTTTTCTACTATTTCCAGTTTCCGGTAATGCAAACTTCATTACCGGAATACTTCATGTATTCTGGGAAAAACATCTTTATTCGATTTTTAAAGCCCCCAAACGGAAGAAATATAAAGATATACCAAGTGCAAATATTCTTTTTTTACAGGTAAAGGTTCAGAATTAGATTACGTTTCTAGAGTACTCAGAAATTTCACAACAACCAGTTTCGCAATAGTAAATGCAATACAAAAATGGATGCTCTGTGTTCGAGATACGAACAAAAATATTTTTTTGAAATTTTCTGCGATGCTTCGTGTTATGTTTTGTCTTACGTTTTTTAATTGGAAGAAAAAATTCATAATTAAAAAGGATTAATTGAAAATTCTAGACTAGAATTTTTATTTCAGATTTTGTAGTCAGTTATATGGCCTGTAAAATAAAATACTCTTTCTGAAAAGAAATTTGTATTTGGAAAGAAAATGGAATCCCTTGAGTAGTTTACAATTGGTTTATATAGCTACTCAAAATGAAGAGTGCTTAGATTAAGGTTAATGTAGAAAAATGTGCAAACGTAAACTGTTAAAAATATCTAACTTTAAAGATGCACTAATGATATTCTTACCGTAAGGTGTTAAAATATTCGAGAGGCAAAATATAAATATTACTTAAAATTTCCAATCTGCAAGATTCCTAACATTTCCTAACATTCTTCCGCTCTAATCTCTAAATTTAATCATTGTGCGGGTTTTTTTCCGTTTCTTACATTTTTCTTCTTATAATTTTATTTGATTGTTGAGAAACTGCTGACTTGAATTCCTAAGGAAATTCAAAATTCCCTTGCGAAAAATTATTTCTTCTTTTAAAAATGGCGAGATTAGAATAGATTACCTCATTCCTTCAGTCTTTCTGGGAAAGGAATATTCTAAAAGCCATTATTCCCATCCAACATAATTCTGTTTGCTTAGAAATGTGTAAAACGTTTATACAAAGGCTTTGTTTTACTACGTATTATTGAGACAGCGCCTAATTTTATCCGTACAGCTAAATTAAATTTTGGTGCATTATGAGATGTAGGTAATGTTTGTAGGTTTAGATCTTTGTACTTCGCATTGTTTATCACTAACAACTCTAGTTTTTTTCCTCTCCAAAAGCCGAATTTTTAATATAACTAAAGCATTATTTGCTTCGGTTATACACTTGTTGTTTGAAAACATTTCTTGAATCGAGAACATCAGTGAGATTAAGAAAACAATAAAATAATTATAATTGTTTTAATCGGGCACTACAAATAGAAATAATCCCAGATCTTATATCTAATACACTAAACAACAGCTTTAATACGTAACGTACGTACGTAAAAGCAACGAGCTCAGCAATTTCTTCAGTAGATGGTACTCTGCTTATGCTTCTGGTTTTGATCCCGCACAAAAAATTAAACTTTTTGACCACCATGGTTACATTAATTAGAGAATCATAAAATCCGCTTTATTAATAGTACTCTCATGTGATTGACGCTCAGGATATTCAAATAGAGGAGTAAATGGCAACATCCTTCAAGCCATTTTTGTTCCAAATTTATAAGGCACTAGTAAATGACGAATTATCGCCAAAGGAGTCTGAGATTTATGAGAAAAGAGATATACTCTCTTTTTCCAAAATGTGTGTGTCAGTCACGGACGTTTCCATTCTTTACTGGAATACTGATAAACATGGCGTAAAACCAAAAAGCAAAGCTTGTATTACAAAAGTGGAGTATATTCCTTAGTAAAACACCAGGGAATATTATACGTCCATAACATGATTTTTGTCACCAAAAAAATTATAGTAATCAACCAGCTCTAAAAAACAAAATATCTAATGTGGACACAACGTGACTTCCTTGTACGTCCTATTAAATTATAGACATTTTTCCTGCATTTCTTTTAAACTTATTTCCTGCAGTTTTGTTATACACATATTTCTCATTCAATTAATTCAGTTCTCACTTTGCGGCAAGGCAAAGATACATAAAAAAACTAATCCTTCATTAAAAACTCTAAAATACAGAAAAATCTAAAACACCAAATATAATTAAAAACAGTTAAATGTTTTTACAATTAAAATTAGAGTTTCTACACAAAAACAAGCAATTCGGCCAGTGCGCAGGAAGACCGAGCTTTTGGTGTGCAAAACTGAAAGTCTACTCTTTTTCCCACCCGGCAAAAAGACACTAAAGTTGGTGCACAAACTGATTAATTCAGTATTATACTAAGAATTTTAAATCTAAACAAAGAGCGGCTTCTTTAGGCTTAGTACCACTTAAACGATTTTAAATTTTTGGTAATTATACAGCTGTTGCATGCACATAACTAAAGGCATAAACACGTTAACCGGAAGGTTAACGTGTTTATGCCTTTAGTTATGCCTTTAGTTTATGCCTTTAGTTAAGACCAACATAGTTCAAACATGTTTAAAGCAAAAAGTGCACAATTTAGCAATTTACAAGAATAAAAATACTGAGATCACCGAGCCGGGTAACAGAATGAATATATATATATATATACTACATACATATAGATAGATATAATTATAGATATAGGTATAGATAGACATAGACAGAGATAGATATAATTATAGATATAGATATAGATATTGATATAGTTATAGATATATTTATATACGTTTTATGCGACCTTTGCAACCAAGGAGGAGATGCACAACTGCATGTTATATCAGTGCCATATAGAAAATTTAAAGATTCTGAGATTACTTCTTTTTTGAATTATTTTGAATTTATATACATACATACATACATACATACGTACAGGCGTAGCAAACAAAATCTCTTCTGAATCCATTTTAAATGCATTTTAAAATCCGTTTTGGAAAAAAAGTGTCCTTTATTCTTCCGTACGTAGCAGTCAAAGTGGATATTTTCAATGATACCCGAAAGTTTTTGCGATTACAATACTTCCTTTACTTCATACAAGAAAGTAAAATTGGTACACACTCAGAATGTTGAATGAGAGGAATAACAACTATATCAAAGACTTACTCCCGAAAGAAAAAATAAATTACAACGGAGCAAGATCATAGACATCTGCGTGACAATTCGAATAAACGTATAAGAACACAGACATAGAAATGAATTAAAAAAAAAAAAAAAAAAAAAGAAAGGAACGTGAATTATCGTATATAAGAATGTACAAATTAACAGATGACAGAAAAGAAACTTGTTGTGTATCATCGTAACTAAATAAGGATTTCCAATACGCAGCCATAAGTTATCAGGTGGTTTGAAAGGACTTTAGAATATAGTAGACACATTGCTTTTAAACAAGAGAAGAAAATTGGCTATAGTATTAACTTTAAAGGGATATTTTTGTAGTTTAAAAGTAAGTGTATTTAAGGAAATAAAGGATATAAAAAGTTATTCATAAAACGATCCCATGAATATATAAGGTATTTCTTTCGCCTTTGTATCATGTCTTCGTGGTGTAATGGTCAGCACACTGGACGCGTATTCGAGAGGTCCTTAGTTGGAGTTCCGGCGAGGGCATTACTCATTTTTCACTTCTCCTGCTTCAAAAATACCTAATGTCTCTACAAATATATACCCCGTGTCGCACTACTATATACACCGCATGCGAAAAAAAAATTGGGTCAGTTCTATCTATATCTCCCGTTCTCCTGGGCCGATTGACGAAATTCAAGTTGCAGTTTTCATGTTTCGAAAGCGTGACTTAGGATATATATTATATTCACATGTAGCATTGTTCTAATATAGTTGAGACAAAATCGGACTTTTTCTGAAGTGACATGTCAGTTTTTTTCCCTATTTCGATTCCACAACTTAAATTATGAGGAAATATAAAATTTTGTAATTTTTGGTGAGAAATTTACTTTTTCCGTAAATTTCTCACCAAAAATTACAAAAATTTTATTCAAAATTTTATCTTGCAGCATTATTTTCAAGTTTGCGTCAATAATAATTTATTTGGTGAACTTTTTAATATATGGCAAACTATTTTCCTTTCCCTTTTTTACATTGTGCATGGGTGGAAAAAAGTCACATCGTTCCTGCTTTCAAATAATTTCTAAGTGCCTAAACCCCATTTGATGTTATTATCACTTTCAACAAATATGCCAAATTTTAGAGCGCGCTAATATATAAATTCGCGTATAACTTCGGAACTTTTGAATAAAATACTCTAACTTTTCCCAGGTATGCTTAGAAAAACATCTACTTTAAGATAATGGTAAAACTTTTATAGGTTATAATTTTATATTTCTTTTCAAAAAATTTATACTTCTTTTTAAAAATACAAATTTAAAAATAAATCATAAAAATAGACGAATTTTATTTGGAATAAACTTCAATTTCAAAATGTGAAAGGAAGAATCATATAATTTTAATAAAAAAAGAGAGATTAATAAATATATACCAAATTCAATTTACATACAGGAGCTAAAATTTTCAGAGCTAATTTTTATAAAACAACTCGTACGATTTTTACAAAACTTTGCGTTTTGGTACAATTTCAGGCGTAGAAACGAAATATGAAAAAAAATGGGCATGTCATTACAGAAAATGTCCTATTTTGTGGCAAAATACTTATATTAAAACAACGTTATATATTAATCTAATATAGATCCTAACTCGCACTTTCGGGACATGAAACACAAGATGAATTTCATCAATTCAACTTGACTCAGTCAATTCAAGTCCAGTAGAACGCGAGGAATAGTACTCTCCGTCCCATTTTTTTTTTTTGGGGGGGGGACCGTGTACGTTTAATTACAGAAATTTTTAAATGATGCTAATAAATTCAGGTTTTGGAATTTTTAAATTTAAAAACATCAGTTTTGTGTAAGTTATCTAACTTTTTATCTATTCTTCCGGTTCTTATTTTTATATTTAGGAAAATTTCGTATTCTCTGTAAAAAATTAAACATAAAATGTTTGACTACCGTACGAGAAAAATTTACTTAGATATTTAACTTCAGAATTTACGAATACTGATGTCATTTTCATTTTGAATTGAGGGATCTGTTAATAAATAAATCACAATAATTTGAATCTGATTTCCTCCCATAAATTGCATTTAATTACATTCTTTCGTCATTTACTAATGTCTTTATTCTATTACATCTGGTATTCCAAAGGAATTTTCACACAAGTTTTTCATTCACACAAGTCTAAAAATTTATTTTTAATATTCTAATGAAGTTTAATTACTTTAGAATTCTAATCTGGTAATCGTACACATAACTCATAAAACTACAAATATTTTTTATTTGATATTAATACAAATAATATTAAAAGTTGGCTAAGTACCAGTACTGAAGGCTATTAGTGTTTTCTGGAATACAAATTCTGCAAGATTCGGTTATTAAGAACTCCATTTTGAAATTATTTCAATTATTTACACAAACTCTACGTAGAAATGCTCAACATTTCATTTCTTAACATCAGAAAACTTTCTGTTAACTAATATTTTAAAATTAGTCTCGTACAAATCCAATATTTCGCCTTTCAATTAACCTACGGCTTCTGAATATGATTTCCGATTTTTATATTAAATATTTATATTATTTTTTGCCGTACGAGAATCAAACTATTTTGTGCTTTATTTTTTATAAAATATATAAACTTTGTTTAAATATAATTATAAAGATTAAAGGAACACATAAAATGTTAAATTATTATTACATTTTTAGCCCAAATTTTTGCCCTGAAGGACTATGAATTTTGTTTTGGATTTTTGCGTCGAAAACATTAAAAGGCTATCTCACCTTTCATATCGTTGTCACGATATATTATCGTCCTGTCTTATATTTAAAGAAATTAAATAATGAAGAATCTGCATAAATGTATACGTGTTTCTCGCATTGTGATAAAACAACGGTACCTACAGCCATCAAAATTTGTATAACGTAATCGTCCATAGAATATGGGTATGTGGAACCTCTAATTTGAATTTGAAATTTGTTTTATTATCGATTTCAGATTTTGTAAAACTTGAAAGAATTTTTGGTTTAGAAACCTAAACGATTTCAAAGCGAGTAATGGCAACACTGTACGAGAAAAAAATTTTTTTTTCTCCAGTGCTCGAGACTCTGTATCGGAAATTCTAAAGATATGCCCATTTTAAAATTAATTTGCGATATTGCTGTTGAACTGAATTTAATAGTTTGAGTACGTAGAACAAGATATTTAATAAATAAAGGTAACACACAAAACGTTAAAAATGCCCCTTTGGACGCAATTTAAAATCTGAAACCTTTCAGATTTTTTTATAAATTTGATTTCTTTAAATTTAAAAATTGTGAAACTTGAATATTTGTGTCTTTAAATATTTTTATAGCTGGGATTATTTGTCTCCGATGAACTGATGTGAAAATAAAGGCTGGGCAAGGTCTTTTGTGGACATGTTGTGTATATATGTATATATATGTGCGTGTTACCGCTGACGTGCGAAAGTCATTAATGTGCAGATTAACTGATTTGCTCAGTTAAAGTTTGGAATCAAGAGTTTTCCGCATTTTACTGAGGTAATGTGCACAGTAACGTCTTCCGTATCGTTAAAGTTCAAAAGTTTGTTTCTTTCATTTCCTTTCCCTCTCCACGTTACACATTACCTACTAGTCACTCGCTAATTTGCACATTGTCAACCAGGCGCTCGTTAAACTAAAATAAGCCCTTTGCTGGAATAACAGCAACGTAAAATTAATACGCTTAAATTAATGTATCGTTATTTATTTATTTTTCGATAACTAAAAATTTAAGTTAATACAACCAAACAATCATCAAATTAGCTGATGGAATCAATCATTTAACAATTTAAAAACTATAATACAATGAATAAAGCGGTTTAAAATATTACCACAATTAAAGAAATGAATTTGCAAAACATATAGTAAAACACTATTCACTTATTAGAAAAATCTAAAGAATGGTGACACTTTTAATTATATAGCAAGTGGATTTTACGACAAGCACGACTATTTGTGGTACACTTAGATTTGCAGTAACATTTTCTCAAACCCTGCCTAATCAACAATTTAAAAGTGTAAGTGGCAGCTGTTTTCAGTGTACAGAAATGTTCCAGGAAAGACCTTATTTCAAATTTAACGAATGCCTCTTAGGTAATGTGCAGATTATCTAGGTAATTTTTAGAAATGAAACAATTTTCCGCACTTTAAATCTTTCTTTTCCGCAATTTTCCCTCTTGTTAATCTGCAAGATTATCTGCTAGATAATCTGCAGAGTAACTGATTTCCGCACTTCAGCGGTAACATACGTATATATATATATATATATATAATTTATTTACTAAATAATATTGATTAATTGATTATATTATCTCCTAAGTTTAATTATATATATATATATATATATATATATACATATGTGTGTGTGTGTGTGTAATATATAAAAGAAAAAAAATTATAAGCGTTCTACAACAAATAGATGTTGACGCATTAAAGTAAAAGAGGAAGTAAAAGTATAAGATAATTTAAAATTTAAAAAAGGAGGCTGGACATATCTCGTAACACATCTTCCAAAGTACGGCGCTTCAAGATAATGTAACAGTATAGCCATGCTTCTGAATTACGGCTCATTTTAATTTTATAACCCCTCGTTTTCTTTATTTATATATATTTAATTAATTATTTTTCTCTGAAAAGTTATGAGAAATGACAAAGACGTATGAAATGAAAGCTTTTAATGCTAAAATGTCGCCGATCGACTGGCTGGATGAAAATAAATGTCCTGGAAAGGAAGCAAGATGAAGGATAGTAAAATGACATATGCCTGCATTTATTCACGGAAAAAACTATGAAGGCCTATCTTTTGTCTCTAATTTGAGATATCTCTTCAACAAAATGATCAAGGTCCTCGTAATTGGTAGTTTTAGTAATTGCTCCAGGAAATCTCCCTTTCCTGAATTCCTGTTCCGACACTGGAAGAGGCATCATTAAGAGGAGAAAACGGAAATGTGCGCTATACGTCTAAGGTCTTAATTCGAGATGAGAAAAGTCTTTAAAAGGAATACATCGAGGCTCGTTCAGCTAAAACAATCAGATGGAGACTTTCTTTCAGTCCTGTTCTGTTCTTGACCAGTATAACAAATATCCCTTTTCAAACTGTCTAAAATATAACTTAGTATAACAAATTCGTTTCCTTGATTCGAAATTATTATGTAGTTAAAGGGAAAATTTTGAAAAATATTAAAAAAAAAAAAGAAGCGATTTATAGTTCTTCGAAAGGAAAAGGTACAGTTTTCGAATTACTCAAAATCGAAACATTTTTATTTGAACAAATTAGAAGGTTTGGCAGAATTTTTTTTACTTCTTTGTAGAGTCTTTAGGTACTTTTTGGAAGCAGGAGTCTTGAAAAATAAGCAACGCCATCGCCGGGAATTGAACCACGGACCTCTGGAATACGCACCCAGCGTGTACACTACTACACTACGAAGGCATGCTAAGAAGGCGGGAGAAACACCTTATATTTTTAAGTAATAGCATACATTTAGAAAATAGAATTAAATGTTTTTAAAAAAAAGCTTTTAAGCTACATAGTTTTAGTTAAATTCGATTAAAAGTAGCGCTTTTAGCTATCGTTATATTTTTGCCTTAAGTGATGGAAACATAAATTCATGGAGTATCCATACAATGAATTATATTAGGATATTTAAAGAATTTCATGGAAAAACATAAGTATAGATATGACGTATAACAAGAATGATTACATCAAATGCAATTAAATTTCTCTCTGACAATTTTAATTTAAAACTCACCATTCTTACCAGTCTATAAGATCCATAGAAGAGTTTTAAATAAATTTTCTGTATATCTTGAAGAATTTTATTTTTAGTCATATAAATTAAACTAAACTAAACTCGGCGGCATAAACAATCCTCAGAGAGCCATGGCCTGCAGTGCTCTGATATCTGCTTTCTAGACCGTGGGCTCCAGGGTGCTTATGCATTTTACCCTAGTCAAGTGTCTTTTTTTAAATGTTTAATTTCGTTTATATTACGTATAGGCCATCCTGAACAGTCTAATGGTTAAGGATGCTGACTGTTGTATCATTAGACTCGTCCTCGTATTCTGGAGGAGGCTTGAATATTTGTAAGAGATTTTACCCTAGACAAGTGTCTTTTTTTAAATGTTTAATTTCGTTTATATTACGTATAGGCCATCCTGAACAGTCTAATGGTTAAGGATGCTGACTGTTGTATCATTAGACTCGTCCTCGTATTCTGGAGGAGGCTTGAATATTTGTAAGAGATTTTACCCTAGACAAGTGTCTTTTTTTAAATGTTTAATTTCGTTTATATTACGTATAGGCCATCCTGAACAGTCTAATGGTTAAGGATGCTGACTGTTGTATCATTAGACTCGTCCTCGTATTCTGGAGGAGGCTTGGATATTTGTAAGAGCATAGTAACTATGCGATATGGTGGCATCAAAAGCACTGGCGAATTTAAAATCATGTTTAGAGGTTTAGTAGAAGAGAAAGAAGAAAAATGCATTAAAACTGATACTTGTAAATAAGGGCTTTTAGAAAAAAGGCAAAAGTTTCTGTTGTTGTTATGTAATAAATGGGAAACTGTGTTTAAGCTGATATAAGTTTTATTTGGTAAAAGTAATGCAGCAAAAATGCATTTAGAAAGACAAGGATATTTATATAGTTGCATCTTTGTTATAACTGCAAATTACAAATTTTAAGTGAATGGAAGATATTTTCAGTTTCAAATTCAAAGAGTGGTTTAAAATAAATAATGGTTTAAGCTGTACATAAATTTTTGCTAAAAGTAATTTTGTTTTTTCTTTTTTTTTTTTACTCCACACGAGATCAAAATCGTGTAAATAAATCATAATAAAATAGAGCTGAATAAACAGTTAATTTCAGATTATCTGTTGGTGAACTAAACGGGCGCTGTATAAAGAATTATTTTGCTTATTGTTTATAACGCAGATGCGGGAAACTGTCGTCACATACTATTAGGGTTAAAGAAAAGTATCTAAAAAATACAATAAAAAATAGAAAATACTTGAATAACTTATGAAATAACAGACACTGCCGTAGAGTTTAAAAGATCTTACCCACAGTAGTAGTAATCATAATTACACATAATGCAGAATATCTGTATACCTTGCGCAGGAAAAAATGTGACAGTTCTATATCTCCCGTTCTGAGGGACCGATTGACAAAATTTAACATACGGTTTTGTCTCGAAAGCGCAACTAAATTCTTGTATTAGATTTATGTATAACAATTGCTCTAGTATACATCTTTTAACACAAAATCGGACCTTTTCTAGAATAACATAACATTTTTTCATAATTCAATTTCATGACACAAACTGAGCCTAAAATTTTAATTAAATTTTATAAAATTTGGAGAGAAACGTAACGAGAAATATAAGAATTTATCTTGATGCGGTTGTTTTCAGTTTATGCCAAGAATAATTCACTTTGAGAAATCCTTAATTTATGGTAGCCTTTTTTTCTTTCCTTGTCATTGTGAACGAGCGGGAAAAAAGGTGCATCGTTCATTCTTTCAAATAACGTTAACAAAGTGCGTAAATCGCATTTGGCTTTATTATCGCTTATAAAAAAGTACCAAATTTTAAAACGCGCCAATATATAAATTCCTATATATCTTTGGAAATTTTAAATATAAAACTATAATTAATGTAAGTATGCCTAGAAATACATCTACTTTAAAGTGATAGTCAAATTTTCATAGGGTATAATTTAAAAATGTTTTCGAAAAATTTTTTAATTGGCTAAAAATTACAAATTTAAAACATAAACCAGAATATACATCAGAATTTTATTTGGATTGAATCTAAATTTCGAAATTCGAACCTAAATTTCGAAAGCATCAAATAAGTTTAAAAAAAGAGATATTACAATAATAAATAAAAAAAACAAATTCAATTAATGTTGAGATGCTAAAATTTTAAGATTCACTTTTTTAAAATCTACTCGTACAATTTTTACGAAAGGTTTTACACTTTGCCATAATTTGAATCATCCACTCGAAGAAAGAAAAGAAATCGGTTTGTCAATTCACATAAAATCTGATTTTGTGTCAAAATACCGATGTTAGAACACTGTGATATATAAATTAATTATATATATCCTATGTTGCGTTTTCGAGATATGAAAAAACGTAAGTTAAATTTCGCCAATCGGCCCAGTAGAACGGAAGATATAAAAATGACCCATTTTTACTTCCTTGTACGAAGTAAAAAGGAAGTATTGTAATCGGGAAAAATTTCAGCCAGCATATTTCAACGAAAATATCCCATTTTGACCTCTTTCAAATACAATTTAACGATGTATTTCCGTGATATCTGTATGTAAGGACAGAATAAAACACTCTTTTCCTCCAAAAAAATAATAAAACTGCTTTAAAATGAATTCTGAAGAGAATTTTTCGTGGCGTCTGTACGAACGTATGTACGTACTTATCTCGCATAACTCAAAAACGAGTAGCCTCAGAACGTTGAAGATTTGTATATAGGACTATTATAACATGTAGATGTGCACCTCGTATTTTGGTTGCAATCGGCCGCACCAAACATATATAAATATATTTATATATATATCCACTCTATTACCCGGCTCAGTGATCTCAGTTTCTTTATTCTTATATGTTTGTAAATTGTACATTTTTTTTGCTTTAAAAATGATTGAATTATATTGTTCTTATCTTCCGGTTAAGGTTTTTATGCCTTTAGTAAATCTGTATGCAATATTTTTAGAATTATCAACAATTTTAAAAGTGTTTAAGTGCCGCTAAGCCTAATTTGATGGCAGCCATTGCTCTTGTTTACATTTGAAACATGTGAGTAGCGGATTTGTTGACAATCTAGAGAAACTTAGCTTTTCAACAACAAAGATAATGCCTTCATTTATTATTTAAATCATGCTTAATCCTTTCTGGAATTTTTTCGGGGAAATAAGCGTTTAAGATTTACTTCGTAATTTTTAATACAGATATTTTGAGTTTTTATGTATTTTTGCCTTGTCGCGAAGTGAAAACTGAATTAATTGAATGAGAAATACTCAATCGTCTGTGAAAAACTGTTTCTTTTTTGTTTTGTTTGCTTAATTTCTTTTATACATCGTTCTAGCTTTGTTATAGTATTTGAATAAATCATGTGGCAACGATTAGATAATTCTTTAAATGATATAAATTTTATGCATTCTGAGTTATAATATGAACGAAATATAATACTGTTAAGTAAACCTAACGCCAGTGTGTCACTATGGTAAACAAAGTTAATTTTAAAGAATGCATTTATTCTAGTGTGGTTTATGCGCTGTCGGCGAAGTAGGTTTAATTCAATCTAATAAGTTTAAATGGAATTCAAGAAGAAATGCGTATAATTTAATATTCCGTACAAGGAAGTCATGTGGTGTGCACATCAGATTTTTTTATGGGTGTGCAAGGTGTACATATTTAAATACTCGATTGAAAGTAAGCCTTTCAAATTTAAAAATAACAAAGTATACAGCTATTAATCTGTTATACTGACTTCTATTGAAATAAAAGTCTAAAAGTAAACAGGAGGTACAGAGATTCAGAAAAAATATAAACAAAGAGAAGAAGGTTGAGGGTACGTGCTTAAAGAGGAAATTTTATTAGAGTACTGTTTTAGTTTATGCATTTTGCTTCAAAATATAATCAACTGTAAATAATATATTTCTTTTAATTATAATACATGTTATTCCCTTTTTATGCTTTTTTTACTGCTTTCGAATTAACAATAATTTAGAATTAAACGTGACTGGCGTTCTTAGTAAAATGCAAATTAATATTTAGATAATAAAGGCAAATATTAAAAATATTATTCAACACCAAAGTATTTTATATAAAGATCCTAATTATTAACATATTCTTGATACATTAAAAAGTCAGTAATTTTCTCAAGGGAAGTATCTACGCTTGAATAGGGTTCACCTTAAACTTTGTGCTCAAAAATGTACTTTCCAATTGCTCTTCAACGACCCAGCAAGCCGTAGGCAAAAATATTTCATTAAATTTAATGTTTCTCACATAATGCATTTAACTGATCAAAGATCGTTGCTCGTGACATTCAAAATCCTCTTATCTGATAATTTATTCACTTAATTCCTATAATTAGTAACAGCGTGTTAACAAATTTCTTTGCTTTGACGCTTTGACAAATAATAATTCATAGTCATAAATGAATTAATCAGCTAGGCAAGATATTTCATGACGCCGTGGGGATTTGTTGTCAAGAGCGGTTTCTTTGCTGTTTCACAGTGAACGTATTTTCACAGCTGCTTGGTTTAATTTTATGTTTACTGTCTCTTAAGGTTTTATTAAAATTTGATCTTAATTATAAAAGGAATACGTATCGAACGTTTGAATGCAATATTTTTCCATCATATAACTGTTAAAAATAATTTAATGCGAAATGCTCTAAAATCGTATTTAACTGCCGTTTAATACGATTTTAGAGCAAAAGAGCATTAAGAGCAAAACGGCAACGACAGATTAATACCTATAGAAACAAACATTGTTAAAAATTCGTAGGTATTTTATACCGATTAAAATATAGAAAAGCTTTGATATGATGTATTAAGTTCTGTTTCTTTTGTAGTGCCAAAACTCACAAAATATGATTCTGTACCCCACGTATTTATGTCATAAGTAAATTTTTATACGAATTATGCTAACAAATGCAAATGCATTTTTGCTTAAAGCTAACTAAACAGCTAACATCATCTTTCCTTTCGCAACCTTTTGATTTTAATACATACTAACAACATTGCTTTTAAAGAAAGCAGAACATGTGTCATCATATAATCATAGATACAATATATAAGAGAGTATAGGGAAGGGAAAAACTATCATCAAAATAACGGCACGAACTATACACAAGTGTAATAGAGAATAATATATACCAAAAAAATGAATAATAAAAATATATAAGCAAACATTTTTGATTGCAATCAATCGTAATAGGGTACTTTTCATTGATAGGCGAATTTTAGTCATAATTTAAACGGGTACGATATTTTTCAAATGAAACATATGTGAAAAGTGGTGATAATGGCCGCGTGATTACAGAATATCAAGTTCTTCATAAATTTATAAATTTTGCAGATTCTAATGCATCAGAGAGTGTTTGAAATCTGCTTTGAAATAAATTTCTTGGCTGTCTGTAAGGCTTTTATATTGTTACGACTGAAGCATTCCTAAATAAAGTATAGAACAGAGCATGGGGTATAAGATGGTTTTGTAAGTCCTCAGAATGCATGTGGGCAATACGAACTTTCTTGCTCAAATAGTAGACCTTCATTACAACATTTTCCAGCACCGTAGCTCATAGAAAATTATAAATTTCCAACATAGAGAATACTAGGAGCACTAAATCTTAACAACAGCAGCAAATTAAATGATTTCATTTTATAATTTTGCATCAGAGGAGCTATAAGTCTCGATTCTCATTTGTATTACCCGTAGCATTTTTCAAATAAAAGAAAGTTGCCACCAAAGATTATCGCCGTCCATTATATTTAAAGCAATAATATTGCGAATATAAAAAACGTAAGTAAACAAAATGCTAACTATTAAAAAAGTAATATATATATAGCAAATACAAAAACTATATATAAACAGCATTCTATCGGGAAAGTCATACGGTTTTTAAATGATTTTTATGATTCTGCTTGCTGTTGAAGTTTACATGGTATAAGTGGGAAGAACGTTATATTTAATAAATAAAGTGAAAAGGACAAAAGATTAATAATAGAAAACAAAAAAAGCTAGGTAAGTCATTTTAGAAAGAAAACTAAGCATTGATATGATAAACGAGAAAAGACTAAAAAACAAAGTCAGTGGAAACACTTTATCCGGAATTCTAAACTTACGCTGCTTTTAAAAATTGTGTTATTTTGCTTCTAAATTTTATGTGACGTAAATGAAACAAAAAGCGATGTTTAATGGTAAAGTTAAAAATGCAACTTCTTAAATAAAAAGTTGTGTTAGAAAGAGTGAGTTCAAGAGAAAATGTGATGTTAGCAAGAGTATAAAAAGGTTTTGGTGCAACATTAAAATCTGAATCCTTTCTATTTTTTTTTCTTTTTTTTTCTTATTTAACCTTTCTTTCTTTTTTAATTTTTATTTAATTTGTATACTTAAAGGGTGCATGAATATCGTAAAGCTAACAAAAAGGATAGAAAAGCAACAAGCAATATTTTTTCTCTTATTTAGATGCAATGTGTCTTTACTTCAGGAACAGATGAATGCTTTAAACAAAGAAGTAACTGGTAACTGAGGCAAAGGTATTTTTTTTAAATTATGCTATCAATATTTGGAGAATGCTCTATTGGATGGCTTGTTAGATTCAAAATTATCTATATATGATTCTGAGCTTTATAGTTTTCCTAGATCAGATGCATATAGAGGATAACATATTTTAAGAGTAGAGAAAAAATTTAACATCTGTAGAATCGTTTGAAGAGAGAAAAACAAAAGTTATTTTTATTTAATTGTTAATTTAACTAAATCAAGAGCTGACGAACATCTTAAAACTAAAATAACTGTAGAAAGGAAATAAAATACAAAGAATTTATTTTTCACAATCCCTACTTTAACAAGAACAGTCCCTACTTTAACAAGAACCCAGCTCCGAAGGTTTCTATTTTTTCTCAGAATTTAAACAAATATATTGCATTGGATATTATTTCTCTAAGAAGACCAAATCCTCCTAAATTCAACAGAAGCCACAGGAGATCCTCTTAGAGCGAGGTATTTGTAAATAGTTTTATCAATTAAAACATAACAGAAATCGTCCAGAGTTGAAAATTTTTCAGAAGTTAATATTTCTCCTAAAATGGAGGATATATATTTTATACTCTCATAAGTAACAAGAAAGTTGAATATTGTGTAATATATTTCTTCACTATTTATAGCACGTGAGATAAATATATATAAAAGAATTCTAAATCCTACTAATTTATATAAGTGTATTCTCTCGCAAGCAAATTAATGGAATTTCCTATTTTGCTAAAACATTTTTTAAAGATAATGTTTTATACCTAAGTTTTACTCCAGTTAAGTCTATCTTACATTTTTGCAACCCTAACTGCATGGTAATAAGATATCCTAGGGTTCCTGTCGCCATTCAATCCATTCAAAACCGTCATTCGGTACTGTTTTGAATTCCTAAGAAAGTATGTATATTTGCAATTCCGACATGGGATTTGTAAGTGTCTTTGGTGCAGAACTTCAAGGATTATCAAGTCTTCTCTAGAAACTGGTGAGAGACTAAGAAGGATGAGGGTTTCTCGGACCCATCCAGCAGGATTTTCTCTTGATAAATTGGAAAAATATCTCCCGTTTATCGAAGTTCAATTAGGCTAACATTTGTAATTCTTCATGGGGAACATTCTCCTTGTTGATATGGCTAAATGTCTAATTGATCAGGCTATTCCTAATGAATGTTTCTGATTCGGTCGTTGAAGAAAAAATGATTACAATTTCTTAGTTAAACTCACATTTTTTCTGGAAATATAAAAGAGTAAGTTATTACTAATAACTCAGAAAATAACGCCGACATAAGCTACTTAGTTAGTCGTTGGCTGGTTACATTTTCTCTGTGTAAAGGATGAATGCGCACGAGATTTTAAATGGTCTTCAGTACTGATACGTTTTCGTTAATAATAACATAATTGTTCACGCAGAACTGTTGGCTATAAGAAAAGAAATAACATACGCAAAGCTATTCTCAATAAGCAGTGTTAAAATTTCTGACAGTGCCTCAAGTATTCAAGCAATAGCTGGTCATAGTCCCTCTCCTTTGGCTCAAGATATACAATATTTACTCGCATATTTTCCGACTGAACAAAAACCTAAATTACATTGGGCACGTGCCAATGTAAGAACATTGGGCAACGAAATGGCAGATAGCTTGGCAAAAGAGGCAGCAAATGGTACTACAACAGCAATAACCTGTTTACCAAATCCAATATCACTTTTAAAATCAAGCCTTGAACAAAACTTAATTTCTCAATGGAACATCATGTCGTCACAAGATAATACAGGCAAACGAACTTTTATGATTCTACCAAAACATACACGAAATTTAGTTACAGCAAACAATGCAATAACATATCTTCTAACAGCACATAGACCCTTCATTTCATATCTTGTATCATACAGGTTTCGGCTTGTATCATACAGACAACTGCATATGTGGATCAACAGGAACAGCAGATCGTTACCTGTTTGAATGTGCAATTATTAAAGACCTCCACTTTCGTCTTTTCACAAGTGAAAATGCCCAAGGATTGTTCAAACGACTACTTAGAAATAAACCTCTCTGCAAAAAATTTCAAAATTTAATGGAGTATCTCATAGAAATTGTGATAATCTAAAGGCAGCATAAATTAAGGCATCATAATTAGCATCACTTCAAGGCAGCACAACTTCAATCAACAAATATGAAACTTACTCCAGACTAACTATAAAATTTATCAGGGCTTTATCAGAACTTACTTTAGACTAACTATCAACTTCAACAGATAAATAAACTTTAACACACTTATGAACTGTGAACTTTTATGAATAGTGAACTATTTATGAATTATTTTGTATCTAACTCTTTATTTGTATTCTACATTATGCATTCTATATTATACTTATGTACCATCAAAATTTCTGTTAATATTTATATGAATTCTGGCAATGTATGTCAAAATTACGTATACATCAAAATCAAATTTTTATTGTAATATAAAATTTTAAATAAGCGTGGTCCAACTGAGTGAGCAATAAAGCTAAAGTCTTTATGGAGGCACAGCTGCTCACCCAGTGGTCTCCTGTTTCCTGTAATTGTTTACAGCAGTTGCGAAATTGATTAACTCTGTATATAGAATAAATAGATGTAAGACGTATGTGAAAGCAACAGTCTTCTGTATGTAAAACAAAATTTCTTTTTAAAATTTATTACATAAAAGGATTGTTACTTTTATGTAGTTTGTGAAAGTTGCAGTCATTCTGAAATTAAAAATGTTTTTAGCTTTTGTTTGCCAGGTTTTACGTTATTTTACATGTTGCTATAAAGGTGTTTTGCATTGTTACTGAAGTAGAGTTGCGTAATTTTTATTTTGTTCCTGAAATATTACGTATATTTGATTTAAGTATCCTTGCCGATTTTAAAAATTCGATTTTAAAAATTGAAAACCGATTTTAAAAATTCGCAAAAGACACTGTTTTTGTTAACCACTTATTTTTGAACTAGAAATCTGGCATGTTTATTTTTTGAAGAAAACTGAATTTCGACTATTGGAGCGGAAAAGTCACAAAATTCAACAAACCGTCAATTTCATGATGTTATACTGGAATACCAAAAGACCCAAAATAAGCCAAATGCAATATTCCATGAAATGGTGCTGAAAAAAAAGAACGAAGAGGAGTTACAAATAAAGGCTATTGAAAGAAAATAGAAAGCTACAAATAAAGGTAGTAGACGAAGAGAAGAAAATCACACGTTCGAAAGCAAACTACGTGCCAAGCATAATCTATTGAGTAGCATTCATCTGCGAGTCTAACAGAACTCGAGTCTTACCTCAGCACCCATTAAAGGGAGAAAACAGAGGGAAATAGTGAGTTGTGTGGTGCCCTTCCTGCTCCTAAATCAGCAAATCAGTCAACGTTCTTAGAGAGCCTAAGTAATGTCTTCAATGAAATCCTCGTTACGCATTTTTTTTTTTTTTTATTTCTTGAGGAAAGAGGGAGATTTCATCGTCCTCCAGTTTGTTACTAAAGCGATTTTTATTCCCATTTTATGACATATCGGTCAAAATCGTGAAGGATTTCTATATGCGTAAAATGTATACTAGGACAAAGTTTGCATTATGCAGGAGATTGTTTTTCTGGGACTGACAACTGTCATGTATTCTTTTTTTAAATCACTATTTCAGTTGTAGCCTTACCTTCAGTGTATATTTCAGCTGTAGCCTTATCTTCAGTGTATATTTCAGCTGTAGCCTTACTTTCAGTGTTCTTAAGTTTTAACAATAGCTTTTAATAGAATGTTATAAAATATTTCATTCATATAAAGAAAAATATGACGGTAATAAATAGCATGTTCAAGTGAAACTTAAGGGAAACTTGAAAAGGTGGTTTTTAATGTTCATTTCGCTGTTAGAGAAAGGGATATTGTTCTGCATTTGTTTAAACTGAAAAATGGAATAAAAAATGTAAAGGAACGAAATGTGTGTATCAGTCTAGTAGAATCTAGGCTTCGATTCGACCTCAAAGCAACCATAGCCATCATGTATACCCTGTCAACCTAATTTGAAAAATACGATGAATACATGTTGTTAAAAGCTATGATATTATTTTCTTGGAATCCTTTTAACTTGTTCTTTAGGTTTTAAATTTCTTCGATCTACAAAAATTGTGATGCTTCTTAAATCATGTATTTTTAGACTAATTGTAATGCACAATTTACTGTACCCGATAGTTTATTATTTTCTATAAATTGAAAACTCATAAAATATTCATGAAATGTTGGCACAGAATACTTACTCATAATAATTTTCCTAAAATGTTGGAAAGCCATTCTTCTTGATATACAGTTAGCTTTTAAGCTTTCTTCATCTTGTTGCGTTTTTTTTTTTTTTTCATTACTATTCCCTCAGTTAAACGGAAACATGCGTAATTTTGGAATAAAAAAATAGTCTCTTCTTTCTTCACTTAACTCTTTTTAAAAACATGCATTCGAGTTATGGTTATTCACTGTCAGAGTTATTTGTTACATACTTATTCTGGGCGAATTATCCTCCTGACTACAATCGCGTACAAACACATAGATTTAAAATTCATCCACTGGTTTTTTGTTCGCTTCTGATGAGTAACACTTAAAAAACAATTCACGATTGAAAAGCTGATACCATCTCGGCCCTAGCCCACCAGCGGCCTAGTGGTAAAGTCACTGAATTCTGATACCTCAGTCCAGGGTTTCAGGGTGTAACGCGTATAACAGAAAGTTTCCCTTAGAAAGAACTCCACGAAGGCATCCCTTCCCTTAGGCTAGCCCTGGTGTGCTTTCCCTTAAAGCAAACTATATCAAACATTTCGGCATTAACTTAAAACACTTAGTGAGCAGCCTTGAATTTTCAATTATCAACATCATGTCGTCTTAAACAAGACACTTGGCTTTACCCTCAACTAATCACTATGATGAGACATTAACGAAACCCAAGCGGTAACGTGAAACGATGCGGCATCCGACAATTTTCTCATTGTTCTTATGAGGCTGGCTCTTGCGGGTATCATGGAGGCTCTTCTCTCCGCAAGAAATGAATAGCAATTAACCTGTGGTAGCATTTAAACTCTCTTTCACGTTACTTTAATTTGTATAATAAGCGAATATATGTCACGTGTTACAAAGGAAAGACAAGACAGTGTTTAAATTAAATAATAAAGATAAGATAATCATCAAAATCCTGAACGAGAGAGAGAATGTAACTCGTTTAGATTAGAATGCTTTAGCAAAACATTTGGACAACAACTAAATATACTTGACGCAAGAAATTAACGGGACACTGAGCGAAAGTATTAATTCTCAGAAAAGTTGTTTATTATTTTAATTTATTTCTATTATGAGTTTTTCTAAACAGAGAGAGACAGCGAGCATATACCCAATAGATACTGTATTTACAGTATCTTTTTGTTACATTTTAAGTTTTGAAATTTGGTTGCGTTTTATAATCGAATATTATGATAAATAAATTTACAGAATGAAAGGGAGGAGTTTAATTATCATATTAAAAGAATTACCCTGTTTAAATAGTAAATAAATCCTCGCAGATAATTTTCGCAATGATAAACTTATAACTGTCCCTAATTATAAAGATATGTCTACATGAGAGATTTCAGTTTAGGACTGCATCCATAATAAGCGAACATATATCACGTGATACAAAGGGAAGACAAGACAGTGTTTAAATTAAATAGTAAAGATAAGATAATCATCAAAAATCTGGAACGAGAGAGAGAATATAACTAATAATAATCCATTATATAATAATAACCAACTATATAACAATCTTCAATTTCCACGTATATTGCAGGCTTTATAAATTCATCGATGATTGTTTTCATGCTTAAATAAAATGTTTGTCGACTGTGATCTCACACATTTTATTATCAAAAGACTAAATCTAATCTTTTCTTATACGTTTCTGAATATGAAATAGTTTCACAGTACAGATTCCTATATTAGCGTTACCTGATGGACTTACTAATCGCCAAACAGTAAAACAATGTACTAAATTAGAATGGAAGAGATTTTACTCTCAAGATATCATCGCTGCCTGAAATTAATTTAGTCTTAATTTATGATGTTTCCAAGCATTTCTGCATTGCTGGTCATTACAAATGTTACATCAGAGAGGAAATCAAATACCAGAATTACATTCACTTTATTTACATAATAGAACATGAGGGAAAGAAGACATAATTAAATCTGCAGGCGGTTTGGGACACAGCATGCAAAATTTAGTATACTGAACCGCAGCAGCAACAGTTGTTATCTGGCTGGGTACCAACTCTGAGTTTGGATGACAGATGCGAATGCTTTATTCTATGCTATAATTCATCAACTGTACTGGATGGTGAATGACGACAAACCAGTGTCTGGCAAACCGATGACCAGGTGTCCTTGATAGGTGAGAGCCCTAAAGAACGTATTAACAAGGGCACCAGAAGAACATCTTCTGTACCCAGGAAGATCAAGATATCACAGGCAACTTGCGGTTGTGCATTATCTTGTTCAAATAGTGCGTCAAGCAGGCTGTAAATATTAGATTTTTACAGGATGTTTCTAATGAACTTTACACAACGTTTTCTCAACCAAAATGCCGATTAAAGATAATACTTCGAATTAATTAAGCGTAAAATACACAGCGCAGATAAATACTCCTTAGCATTAAATTATAATTAGGGATTGATACCATGTGTCATATTCTACTATTCAAACTCAGTTACTCTTTGAGGTAGCTTTGCAATTTTTCTCCTTCTCTTTACTGTAATATTTAAACAATAGTATTTCAATAAAACACATGACCATATTATTTCGCAAAAGAGGCTGTTGATCATGTAGCCTGCAAATTTGGCTACTTTTGCAACAAAAAGATCTTGAAAAGAAATAATACCTCATATATAATATCTGCGTATTGAAGGTATTCCACAACAAATAATATTAATACGGTTTATTTACTATGAAATTAAATTAAACGAAATTTTTGTTTAAGCACTAAAGTTGGAAAATAAATGATAAGTAACTCTAAAGTACTTTACTAACGTTAGGTTAATTTGTGAAATTATTCTGCAAATATCCAGGGCTGTCTACTTAAATGAAATGAAATCTTTGAGGAGGACATTCATAAGGAAATTATCTAGTGTTTGCATTATGAATAATGAAAAACATGGAAATCCATCGCTACAAGCCCATTTACTGAGCATCATATCCGGATTAAATTCCCACTGTTTAGCGATTTTAAAGACTTGACCTGTCGTCGATCTGAATCATTGATCATTGACTAGCACATATAACAGATTATATTTCACAGAAATGTATTTTGAGATGAAACCAAATTGTCTGATATTAATGCTTCAGCATTTAACGTATCTTGCCTTAAATAATATTTATCAGACTACGAGTCTGAAATATGTTTAGTATACATGTTCCTCTTTCCAATGAAAAAAAAATGTTAAAACATTGCTAAATTTGCAAAGTAAATAAATGAATTATAATTGTCATTACTCAGTTTTTAATTTACACTGCATGTAAAACCTTACACTGCACGCAAAACTTTTCTGCTGCTAGATAACTTTAAGAAGTTTACGAATTTGTCTGGTCTCTTGTGAAAGATTATGTGTTCTGCATTTTGAACATTAGCATATTTTTCTCGTCACTAAGCAGACAGGTTTTTGTAAACTGCCGTTTATATGTAAAAAATCGGTTTTTTAAATGATATATGCATGCATTTTCTCACAGATCTTCTGTTCTGTAGAAAATAATTCCTGAAAGGTATATATCTTTCGAAACATTCGCTACCGAATGCGTTTTATGAACGTTTTAAAGTAGCGGACCATAATACAATATTTACGAATATCTTCCGTTGTAAGAAAGCTTTATTTAAAATAACTTTACACTGTGTTTGCAGCAATTACGCTACAATATAAATAATATACACGATTCCTAACAATGTGAAGTGTGAATTTCTTATTCCATACTTTAAGATGCGACAACACATTAATACTAGACGGTACTCTAAATTTATTCCTACTTACCAGTTTTGCTCTTCGCTAAACAGGAATGATTCTGAGTACCTTTAATAGGACATGTAACTTCGAGTTATATTTTTCCATACTACCTGATGATATTTAATTCGTTAATTGCCTACCGATTCGTGGCTAAGGTATTATTTACTTTACATGTATTTTCGAGAAATTTTCTAACATGTGTAATTAAATGAAACGGTCTGAATTTATACTTTGCTTTTGTTTAAAATACAACAGATTTTTTGTATTTTAAAGACCAATTTACTGCATTCTTTATCTCGGATTGAAATTGAGAGTGAAATATGCAATTTAAAGTTTTAACCAATTTAGGTTTTTATTAAATTAAAATTGATTTTAAATTGTCTTAAATCGAATCATAATTACAGCTGTAGTCTTTAGAATATTTCTTAAGCATGAGACGTGAAAAATGTGTATTGTCCTTGCCGGAACTCGAAACTGGACCTCTCGAATACGCGCCGAGTGTGCTACAGTTACACCACGAAGGCATGCTGGAAGGACGGAGAAAAATCCTTATATACTTTTCCTTTTAAAGGGAGACGGGGAATCAGGGAACCCAATCGTAAAATCCTGGTAGTGGAAAATTATCTTCCACCACCTTTTAGTTCAGGTGGCAATGTACAGACATTAGGATTTTTTTATGCCTGATTACATGAATAATTAGCAATGCCCTTGCCGGGGTCGAAGCTGGACATCTCGAATACACGCCAAGTGTGCCAGCATTACACTACAAAGGCCTGCTCGTAGGAAGGAGAAAATACCTTATACAGCTATGTGAAACAGTTGGCGGATACAAAATATTAAACTGTCAAAAAATAAGATGAATCAGCTTAAACATAAAGTGGATCAACTTTACATATATTAGTATAAGTATAGTTACTCTTTTAATCCAGTATTTCAAGTTCTGTTTATAATAGTCTTCAAATATATTTCCTTAATAAAAAGCGGTCGAAAATGACACAATAAGAAATGCCTAAATGCAATATCAAAATACATTCTACATATATGGAGTTTATTAAAAAAAAGTTTTTCAAGCGCTAGAAAGTTTTAAATGAAAAAAAAAACTAACTAGCAGAGAAATCTTAACAAAACCAAGAGGAAAGGAAGGATTTCATTGTAACCCAGAAGCTTCGGTTACGTAGTATATATAACTCATGACAGTTTCAGAAAATTTGTGGAGTGTAAGACTCAACTGATATTGCATACAAGCTGATTGTATAAGATTTCAGTTAATATAAAAATGCAAATTTTAACATCTAAATTATTGATGCTACCAGCACATTTGCAGAACATTATAATTATCGATGTACCCAACATATTACCACCCAAACTGTAAGGAACATTTAACACCAGGCATTTTAACACTTCAAACTACAAGGAAATACGAAAATACTTTCAAATTTCCTCTTCTAAACTTATAAATGGTATAGTTTCGCAATAACGGCAAATATCGATAGCTCAATTGTCACTCATCAAGAGTTTCTTCCATTAATAAAAACCTAAAAAATCTTTTACTTTTCGATGGACCGAAAACGTATAAAAGAACTTTTTATGGTCATTCCTGAAATTCTTACTAAACTAGGAAAATGCCGTAAAAATACTGACTGTTGGTTTTATGGTACGACACCTTTTAGGTGTAAGGAAAATTAAGGGGTTATTCAGATCTGGGAAAGTCGGAGAACAAATTATTGGTTTACACAATGTGTCTCTAAATGTTAGTGTTAGGTTTTTAAGAAATCAAAATAGAAGAAAATTGAAGTCTTACTTCTTTAAACGGATCAAATAAAATAAAAAATGAAAATAATAATAATAATCTTCAATATATAATCCTCGTAATTCTACAAAATGCTTGGCATATTTGTACAGTTGCTTAATTCCTTGGAATTTTTTTTTTTTTTTTTAGAATACTACTTGAATTTCCAGTTACGGCTTTTTGAATCTTTTCAATCCTAATAAAATGACGATCTTACATATTAACTGTTCGCCCTGTGAAACAGAAAAAATCTTCAAATGACAAATCTGGTAAATAAAAGGATGTTGAAAATTGTAACCTTTTCCTTGCACTGGAACCTGACTGACGAGATTGGAACTGTGTGAAAGCGCATTGGCATCAGTTACTCGACTGAGCCTTCTCAAGCCTAGGTACTGAATTCTCTTCGGATATTTGTTTATTAGGTCTGTATAGATTATTCAGTTACCTACTCTTCCTGTCGAACAAACTCTTTGAGAATTAAGCTTTTCCAGTCCAAAATGGTCATCACCACGTATTTACTCGAAAGTTACGAAGTCGAAATTTCTGTGACCTTAGTTGGACCTTCTCCATCTGAAATAGCTGTTCGCAGTTATGTCTAAATAGCATTAAGTAAAACAATTAACTTCATCTTCAGACATAATTTTTTCAAAAACAGATGAGGGTTAATGTTCAAGAAATTTAATCGAGGCTGTAGTTCTACAATGAAAACGTGACGGAGAAAGCGAGAATAAATGTTTCTTTTTCAAGATCCTTCACGACACTTTCATGAGTGGTGTCTTTATTGATGCTAAGTTCATCAGCTGTCACTCAAAGAGATATGTGAAAGTCTTTTAGCAGCATTTATCGAATATTTCCGATGCTCTCATCCGTTCCAAACTACGAAGACTGAGCATTCTTGGGTTCATTGTCAAAATGTTCCCCATCAGAAAATCATACTCAAGGACAAAAGAAATTAAATCGTAGAAGGCTTCTTCCCTGTATGCTTTACACAAACTTTGATATAACCTCATTACTGTTTTCCTCGCTTTAGAACAAAGTTTTATTGGCTGTTGGTTAAGTTTCCCAATTCATGACAACAAGAATCCTTTAGATCTAAGCAAATGATTAATTGCGTTTAAAATTATGTCCTAATCAGAAGATACTTTAGGAAAAGCAAACTGAGATGTAATCGTGATAGATGATATTGGTTAGCCTATGGAAGCTATGTTAGACTTTATTAAAAATGCTAGTCCTAAAACTTTATAGACGCATCATGTAATTTGGTACATCTAAAAGCCAAATTTCATGGAGAATTACTTTTCGAGTTCTATTGTAACTAGCAATGTTATCATTAGAGAGGGAGCGAGAGCTTTTGATTTATGCCGTTATTATTAGATTTGAAACCTATCAAGTTAAAATATGAAACAAAAATCAAATGTTAAATTATATCACAATATGCTTCATTAAGTGAAAATGTGTTTTAAAGTCCAGAATATCGGCAAAAGGTAGTTTAGACATTAACTTCCAGATGTAATATGCTAAGCATACGTCATCTCTTGTATTATGAAAATATTAAGAAGATGAATAATCGCTTCTGAGCCCATTCATTATTCATTCATTATTTCCGGGTTGGAAAATTTTAAGTTCTAATAAATGTCGAGAAAATAAAAGTGTTTTCATGCATCGACAGGCTTACATTTTGCAATTTATAAAGGTTTCCAATTCATTTCGCGACTAGCATATGATACATATTAGTTTCTCCTGCAATCTCATATTTCAGTGATTCTGTTAACTTTCAAAGAAGCATTTTAATTCACCATGCAGTTCTATGAATTGTTTTAATACACACCAGATTAAGGAAAATGACGCTTCTTAGTTTTGATCATAGGGAAATGTTCCCTGCCCATCGTATTTCAAGCATCTATAATTAAACTTTTACATTTTAAATAACTTTGCAGAGACATTAAGTTGAAACATTAGCAACCGCCTTCACCGGAAATCGAATCACGGACCTCTGGAATACCGATCCAGCGTGCAGAACCACTACACCACGAAGGCACGCTAGGAATGCGGAAGAAATATCTTATAACTTTAAGAAATGAATTATTTGCATGATTTGAATCGATTGCGTATTCTAGATCATGAACCACTGCCTCATTGAATTCCAACATTCTAGCATTAATAATCTACAAAACGTTTATCAGTCATCAATAATATTAGGCAGAATATCAAAATAATAAATTAAAAATTCAGTCTTATTAGTTTACTATCATAGTCTTTGATAGATATGCATAATTAATTGTATTCATTACGTAACGACAGAGTTCTTGTTAGCGATAAGGTTTTTTTTAGTTGAGATTTTCAGAGTAATCTTCCTTGAACTTGCTCTCTTTAGTACATTGTGCAGCCTGATTAATCATCCCCGTTAATTTTACTCTTGTATTTTAGGTCCTCTGTTTCGCTAGTGTTGAAGACAATTTTAGAGGAATAAAGAAATCACTAATCGATGATACTTCACTGACGATCACTGATGATGAAATTGAGCTAATTTAGTGACAGACACGTTGCATGTTAAGGTCCTCTAACTAAGGCTGAGGTCTGGAAGTGACAATGTTTATGATGTCAAGAGAAGATATTGTGCTGAAAATTATTGACTAGTAGCCCTAGAGCATGCCGTGTTTGACATCTGTTAATGCTTCGATTGCAAACTGCACGGCAAAAATTCATGAAGTTTCTTATCTTTGTATAAGTCAAGCCATATTTATTGAATTGACATAAATTCTCTCTGATTAAGCAGGAGAAGCAGGAGAAGCCAGGATTTTGAATGGAATAAGTTGTGTAATTTAGAAATATGAATGGTCTATCTATGGCTGAGTGATATTCTCCCAATAACTGGCAAGCGATTAAATAATGAGCCAACTTCATATGATTTTCCTGTTTTCCCACTTTGTTACATAAATAAAATCCACTTTCTTTTAAAAAGTCTTCCATGAATGTATTCCTTTTAATGCAAATATTTCTTGTATACTTAGCCATAATAAATAAGTCACACACTAAAAAATAAAAATATTTTTACAAAGTTTAAAAATGAAGCTATCCATATTCCTTTCATATACGATACAATAAAATTTCATATTAAGATGTTAAATGTTTTATATAACCTGTTAATTTTGAATTGATTAACTTTAATCATATTATTAAGAAATCAAGAGAAAACTAAGTATTTGTGCAACATGTATACGTTCTTTTCATCATAAATTAAACTAAATATTTACTTCTGTTTTTATAACACCTTTCTGGTTGAGTAATCCATATTGAAGTTATTTCTTTACTTTGCAGATGAAATGAGAGATTATTTCCAAGAAAATGAATTTTGCACTTTACAAAAAACTTGGAAAACATTTAGCGATAAAGTTATATTTGAATTAGAAATTTTGATATTTTAGCAGCTGTTTTATGCTCCTTTACCATTAAAAAAACCCTCATTCCTTACATCCATGAACAAACAGTCTTCTTTTATCCAAATTCAGAATACAAGAACTAGTTTTTTTTTGTCAGCTTCAAGCAAAACTCCTTTTTTTCTAAAGGGTAGTAAGAACCAATAGTAGGTGCTTTGGAGGAAAAGGAATTGCGAGAAGTTAGTGCTTTAAAAAAAAGATGCCTGTTTCAGAAAAGGGAATATGTCTCCTCTTGTTTTGTAGAAAGTGTAGTTTTTATTTCTGGATTCAATTATTTAACTTGTTTTTTTTTTTTTTTTCTAAAAAAAAAAAAAAAAAAAAAAGATGATGGGAGATGGAAAAATTGCAGTTTATCTGTTCTAAATATCATAGATAAGCTGAAAAAAAAACATTCAAAACTAAAACTAGTTTAATCTCGTGTGTTCAATGCCAAGAAATTCCATCATAAAAGTAAATGTACTAATGTATGTGTTAAATTGGTTTTTAAACCATTTGAAAATATGTTTTAAAGATAATTATTAGACAGTTACAAGGTGCTTCATTTTTTACGTTGTTCAAAAGCATTAAAAACACTTGTATCTAAATGCTGCTATCATAAAATTTTGGACAGATAGTATACCTTTTAAATCTGGCTCCTTAGAAAACAGCAATATCGAAAATCAGAATTAGGGAGTACAAAAATCGCCCTTAAAGAAATTTCCGTTGAACTAGTAAACATATACTTGAATCTTGGCTTAACAGCCTAAGTACCAAAGATGCTGATCTTTAAGTACCAGAGATACTTTTGCACGGTAAGCGCTTAGAACATAAATAACTTCAGAAATTTTGGTGTTCAATCTTATTGAATCCATTATTACGCCTTGTCGAAAAACATTCAAATCCTTCGACTAATGTTTACACTGGCAGCATTAATTATTGTTTTAATTATTGCTTTAATTGCTTTAATAAAGTCGAATGGGCTTTACACAAGCAAAATTTTGCGTGACATCTGTATGTAAGGGACAGAATAAAAGACACTTTTCCTCCAAAAAAATTATAAAACTGCTATATTTTACTTTTAAATCTCGTATCTCGCATAATTCAAAAACGAGTAGCCTTAGAACGTTGAAATTTTGTGTGTAGGACTGCTATAACATGTAGATGTGAACCTCGTATTTTTGTAGCAATCGGCCGCACCAAACATATATAAATAAATTTATGTATATATCCACTCTGTTACCCTGCTCAGTGATCTCAGTTTCTTTACTTTTATATGTTTGTAAATTGTGCATTTTTTGCTTTAAAAATGATTGAATTATGTTGTTCTTTTCTTCCGCTTAAGAATTTTATGCCTTTAGTAAATCTGCAAGCAATATTTGTATAATTATCAACAATTTAAAAGCTGTTTAAATGCGGTTAAGTCTAATTTTTAAATAACATTGCGGACATATTTGTTTACATTTGAAACAGCAGAATACTAGATTTGTTGCTAATCTAGAGAGACTAAGCTTCGCAAGAACAAAGATAACGCCCTCATTCATCACTGCAAATTAAATCATGCTTAATCCTTTCTGGAGTTTTTTCGAGGAAATAAGTGTTTAAGATTTGCTTCGTAACTTTTAATACAAATAATTTGAGTTTATATATATTTTTGCCTTGTCGCGAAGTGAGAACCGAATTAATTGAATGAGAAATACTAAATCGTCTGTGAGAAACTCTTTAATTTAGTTTTGTTTACTTAATTTCTTTTATACATCGTTCTAGATTTATTATAGTATTTTAATAGAACATGTGGCAACGATTAGATAATTCTTCAAATGATATTTATTCTGTGCATTCTGAGTTATAATATGAACGAAATATACGCTGTTAAATGAACCTAGCGCCAGACTGTCGCTATAGTAAACAAATGTAGTGAATTTTAAAGAGTCTATTTATTCTATTGAGGTACCGTGTCTCACAAAAGTGATGGGACACTTGTGCTTTACAAAAGGAAACTTTAATAAAATAAATTAAAAAACATGTAAACATTTTTTTGTGTGTGTTTCATACTTAAATTTAGGAACAATTATTACATAACATACATTTTCTTAAAATACAAAAATATTAATTTAATAAAAATACAAGTGTTTAGAACGGAGCAAAAAATGGCTCACATAAGTGATGGGACACCATTAGATACTACTACGTACTACAATAAAAATATTTTTGGGGTTTTTATTTTTACTGAAAAGCAATTGGCAATAATTTATAAAATCTTGTGCAGTATTTATCTCCAGTTTGTTTTGGAATTTTTGTGTTTTTTAGTTCTGTGCAGCCATGAGTGCTAAACGAAAAGAAACTTTGCCTGAAATTCGAAAATTAGTTATTAATCTGCATATTGAACGTGGAAAATCTATTAGAGAAACTGCTGAAACAGTTAACTTGAGTCATTCAGCAGTTTTCAATATCATTAAACGATATAAAAAGAATCATATGATTCAGGATAAAAGAAGACCTGGCCGACCATCAAAAGCTATCCAATGGAATAAAGCGAATTATCGTTCGAAATATTAAAAAAAAATCCAAGAATAAGTGGTCCTAAAGTTGCTGCTGATTTACAAGCATTATATGGAGTAATTGTTAATCTTGAGACTATTAGAAGAGTAATTCGATCTGCTGGATATCACGGAAAAAATTCTTCGTAAGTGAAAAGATTAGAAAACTCAGACTGGCTTTCGCAAAATCCAACATAAATAAGAATTCTGATTACTGGAATGAAGTTATATTTGCTGATGAGAGTAAATTTAATATATTTGGTTCTGACGGTAGAATTTTGGTGTGGAGAAAACCCAGGGAAGAGTTTCGCAAACAAAACTTGGTGCCAACAGTAAAACATGGTGGAGGAGGAGTTATGGTATGGGAGTGTATGTCGTCCGCTGGAGTTGGTAATCTTGTTTTTATTGACAGTATAATGGATCAGCACAAGTATATTGACATTTTAAATCAAAATTTGAAATCTTCAGCACGAAAATTGAACCTTCATAACGATTTTAAATTCTACCAGGACAAATGACCCCAAGCACACTGCTTTGAACGTTAGACTCTGGCTGCTGTATAACTGTCCTGAAATAATAAAAACACCATCACAATCTCCAGACTTAAATCCCATAGAGAATATTTGGCAAGAATTGGAAGCAAGAATTCGCAAACACACCATTTCTTCAAAACAACAATTAAAATCGGTGCTTCAAGAAGAATGGGGTAAAATCACTCCAGAAATCACAAAAAAATTAGTCAAATCCATCCCAAGAAGATTAAATCATGTTTTAAAAGTAAAACGAAATCCAACAAAATATTAAAACCTTTTAAAAGTAAAATTTTTGGATAAATATTAAAGTGTCCCATCACTTATGTGAGCCATATTTTGCTCCGTTCTAAACAATTGTATTTTCATTAAATTAATATTTTAATATTTTGCGAAAATGTATGTTATGTAATAATTGTTACTAAATTTAAGTATGAAACACACCCACAAGAAATTTTTACATGTTTTGTTTTTAATTTATTTTACTACAGTTTCCGTTTGTAAAGCACAAGTGTCCCATCACTTTTGTGAGACACTGTATATGCGCTATCGACGAAGTACATTTAATTCAATCCAATAAGTTTAAAGGAAATGCAAGGAAAAATGCGTATAATTTACGAGTAATATTCTGTACAAAGAAGTCTAGTGGTGTACACATCGACTAACTCTTGATAGAAGTTTGGAAGAAACGTTTAGTAATACCTTCGAAATATAGAAGAAATGATTATGCGTAAACTTCAAAGTTATATATAGGGATCACAATGGAAAGCAAGTGCTCCCTATACATTAAACATAAAATTTTTAATTTTTAATTCAAATAGCAAATTCAATCATTTAAATAACAAATTGTATCATGAAATTTTTTAAACATGATAATGCTAGTTTCAGTCACAGTGTAAAGATAAGGCTCACATCATGCGATTACTTTAAGTACTTTTATTTTAATCGAATGACAATTGACGTTTGAATTTACTGGCATCATTTAGCGTTCATTGTGGGTAACAAAATTTTATATTACCTCAATATTTCTTTGTTATTTTCATTTGACACTATGAGGATTTCTCTGCTAAACCGTACACAATTTATCGCCCCTGAAATTAGCTGCCCAATGTTATTTATGCTAATAGACAAGCAGCACCATGACCCTTAATTATTATATATTATTATAATAATTATGTTATAATTGACTCCAACGATTAATTCCGTTTATCATAATTGTTCTTGCTGTTTATTTAAAACATTACAAGCGTTATATTGCGTTTACAAACCTAAATATAAGGAGTAAATATATCATGCTTATTATCTGCAATTAAGCAAATGGCGCAGCGTTCGCGTGATAATTAAAATTTTAGATAGACGTAACCTCTTAGTTAGTAGTTAATGGAAATTATTAATTACGAAAAAAGCTGATAGTAAAAGATTTTTAAATTTTATAGTCTTTAGATGTTTTCACTGTAACAGGGACGAAGATTTATGTTGAAGCTTTCATTTACATAAAAATTTCCTAGTTATAATATAATTAAAATTTAACCCTGAAAATTTCTCAGAGAAATTTTTTGATCCCTTATGCATATTAAATTTTGTTCATCTAACGTTTAAAATGAGAAAAATTAATCCATTAGCTTCTGCTGTTAGATATCAAAACAAAACGGTTAGGAGGAGATTTAAAAATAAGTAATTGAATAGAAAGAATTTGCATTAAAAGAAAATAAAATTTTCCCTAATAAGAATAAGAAATGTCAAATGCACCGTTTTATTATAATCTGCTGTTAATGAGTGATTAACAAAAATGCCGTAACAAAAAGCTTTATATAAAATATGTAAAATCAAATAGAAAATATCTATTTGCTTATTTTCATCTGCAGTCTGAAGTACAATGCATAAATATATCAGTATGCTAATTAGTCTATGACAGCAATTTTAGATTTTTCATGCAAAAAACTTAAAAATTAAATAACGAAGATTTAAAAAGACAGAACATAAAACACATTTTTTATTTTTCAAATTATAAAGGAGAAGCGGTATTTGAATGCATTTTGATATGCATTTCGGGATAATCAATTACTGAGTTATTTCTCAGATATCCTTGACAGAGAGGAGCAAACCTGACACATAATCGCCTATGTGATAGTGAGAAATTGAACATAATTAATCAGACTAAACATTCTCATAAATGCACTTTAAATTGATTGACGTGGTCTACCTGTTTATGTCATATTTTTCAGACATTGACCATTTATAGTAGTGTAGAGCCATGTATTCACTGAATCTCAACTCTAACATCAGTTCACTATATACAAATTTTGTTATGGGCCTTTGAGAAAAACAATTGCCTCTTTTGCAGTTGTGAACAAATGTATGTTAAAAATCAACAGCTTCTAAAATGCATTAGTATAGTACGGCAAGCATATCTGCAATTTTCGAACGTTTGCATTTTTCTATGATCTGCTTTTTGAATTTGTTTTAATGATAGCAAAGAACTCTACTTCATATTATTCTTTCCATCTGAAATAAATAATAAACCTGCATGCATTTTGCTTATGCAGTGAGGGTCATTTATTTATATGCATTCTTATATATTGTAACGCTGAAATCTCTGCGAAAAGTAGATGCATTCCAGCACTCGTGAATTTTCTCGTGAGTAATATGAACAGGAAAAAGCTTTCCTTAGAAGAAAGTCCAGCATGATGACCTTCCATTCTTTAGGCAGATAGCCATCGCGTGCTTTTCCGTTATCCAGATATCCTAATGGTAAGTATTATATTACGAGATTTTTACAATTTTTAACCTGCAAAACGCGTTAACGAGCTAACAACGACTGCGATGATTTTTTTTTTGAAAATGTGTTAATACTTAACTAGCAAATAAGTTTTATTCTTAAAATACATATATGATATGTTGAATTAATTGCTGTTTATCGATTTTAGAAAATGAGATGTATTATTGTAAAAATTATATATTTCATTGTCAAAGGAAGTCATTACCAGTCTCAAAAGAAAAATATATATATTAGGAACATAGCAAAAGTAAAACAGAAGTAATATAGGTTTCAAAAACCAAGAAAATCAAGTTTCATGCTCTCAGGCTCAGTGCACAAGTAGTGCACTGAGCCTGAGAGTATGAAACAAATAATTCATATCAAAAAAATAAAAAATAAATCATATGAAAAGGAATTTATACATTTTATATTTTTTTGAAATTTAATATAAAATTCTTGTAGTATGTTTGAATTACAACAGATTTTTTTCCAACCTGATATACTATAGTATTTCTCTATTGTCTCTACTATTTATTGTGCGTTTCTACCATAGTGTCTCTTTACTGTACGTCTCTACTATAGTATCTCTCTATTTGTACGTCTATACTATAGTGCTTCTTTATATCTCCGGTCACACATTCATAATTTTAAAAGAATCACTTTAAACTGTTCATAAAAATAAAATGAAAACTTCTCAGATTCATTCAAAGTGCAACCCTAATTCTAACAAGTAATTTACATAGGAAATCTTATTTTATTGTCAGAAGCAAGTGCCCTTGATCGAAAGTCTATGAATATAAGTCTATCGTACATCACAGAGGTAAAATTGAATTGGAATATTGCCAGCTTTGAGTTATTTCTTTCCAATATTTAAACTTTACAGAGGTAGGCGGTTTTTTCTGCAAAGCAAAAACCTTTGCATAATAAATATTTTAATAACTTATTTGTTAGCATCGTGATACAGCTGAATCTAAAGATGCAGATTAATTTAGTTTTATGAGATGTAAAATATCATTGTGATTCGAAATAAGTTTAATAAAGGTTTGCCATTGTGCATTACTGTATGGTTCTCCGAAATCTCCCGTTTTAAAATTACTTTGATAAAAAAATAAATGGAGCAATAAATAAATATTATTAGTAAACAATTACTTCTATATTGAGCTAAAAAGCAGCTTTGAGGCAATAATTCACTATAACCGTTACAAACAAAAGGAAAGATTTATATAATTAAGATAAAATAACACGCCGAACAAGTATTAATTTAGAAATTCAACAACAAAAATCAGCGTTATATTTGAAATATTTTCACATTTAAAAATCAAACAATAAAAATCAGCGTTGTATTTGCAAATTTTCACATTTGATTCACAAAAATTTGCGCTTTGGCAGCTGAGGATGATGGTAAGTAACCATCGGAACTAGTTCTGTGAAAATTTGCTAATATAACGCTGATTTTTGTTGTTTGATCTCTAAGTATATTATAAATATATATTTATTTATAATGTGTAAATCTGTCTTGAGGTAACTTCTTTACTAACATAAACTCGTTTTGAAAATCGTTTTGTAGATGATAGCAGGATATTTCCATTTATATTCGCTTCATTACGTATCAGAGCTCCAGTTATGTTAATTGCTAATATAAATTAGTAGTTAAAATTCTGTAATATGAAACAATGCTGATGAATCTCATATAAATTACGAAAGCATACTTTGGCAGAAGAGGATAACATTTTGGATGCACTCACATTTTGCAAAACCTAAAATGCCACTAAAATGCAAAGAACGTTTAGAATTCACTATTCTAGTAATATTTCGATTTTAGAATCTGCTTTGAAGTACTAAAATAGTCTAAAGAAAACAAATGACTTCTTAACTTGCAAATTTTTAATAAAAATTTGAAAGATCGTCTGGATCTACAGGAAAGAGTAACTTTTTGAAACCAAAAAATTGAATATTTCTCTAAGATACGAACTTTTCAAAGGAATTTTTATCCCTTTGAAGAGTTCGTATCTGATTTTTATCTTGATCTTTATTTTTTATCTGATTTTACTATGGTTTGAAAAACATGTGCTCATTTTATTTTGAATTCATCGTTAATTCTTAATAATTTTAGGGGAGGTTTCCAGGGTACTTTCTTATTCCACATCATTTAGATGTAAACATTTGTCTCAAATATCATTTATTTTAATTTCATTTAATAGCCAGACAGCTTTCAAATACATTCCTTTCATTAGTCAAATAAAGGATTAAAAAATTGAGTTTATAAATTTCTAGTTAATTTACGTATCCTTGGTTACTAGAACTTTAGAGAAGAATCTAGTGACTATTCGCTGGTCTTTATGCAACTATAAAGATAAGCCCAAAGAAGGTTAAAATACCCTTTTATTCATTCAAAGAAATAATAGAGAGGACTTCTCTCAGGCTTACAGTAACTTGAGCTTTAATTTAAGGTAGAAAATAATGAACTAAACTAATTCTAACTAGCTAAACTTTAGCCGAAGATATACAAAAATAACTAAACGAGTTAGCCCCTAATTAAATTTCACTGGGTAATATAACCAGGCACGTAAGACTACGGCCGAACTAGTAACATAGGCTTAAAGCAACGACGTAGACCGAAGGTATAACACGCTCTACAGAAAACTTCTGAGCGGAATGACTGAACTTCCCATTAAATACTGGTTCTAATAAAACAAGATACTGAAAACTCATTCTGGGAGTTGTAGGCGGAAACAAAAATGTAAAAGGAAAGGTTTTAAAATCAAAAATAACTTTTATAAAATTAAAATAATCCTTTAAGTTGACATGCAAGTACTTTCTGATTACCAAAATCATCTCAGAAATGGGGTAAAAAATGTCTTATCAAATAGTAACTATTTAAAACTGTCATGCAGTTACTTCTTCTTTTAATTGATATCTATATTTAGCTTCGTCCTGAGGATTGGCGTCAAAGTTTCATGAAACGCTACATAAATACATAACAGTAAAGATTATAGAATGTGCGATACCATTGCATTTGAAAGTTCATGATATATTTATGCCACATTTTAAGATGAGGAAAAAACCAGAAAAACTCTGAAATTAAATTGTGTATATTTATGTATGTATGTATTTAATTATGGCAAAGCACACTAGGGCTATCTGCCTAAGGGGAGGGATGCCTTTCGTGGAGGACTTTCTAAGGGAAACTGGCTCGTATACACGTTACACATGGGGAAAGCCACGAAAACGCCCATGCAGCCAGCCCGTTCGCGGGATTCGAACCTCGGACCGAACTACCAGTGTTCAGCGACTTTACCGCTCGGCCGCTGGTGGGCATTATGTATATTTAAAACAGGGGGAAAATTAAACTATCTATGCTGAGAAAAATCTTTTGCTTTCAGTCTGCTTGCTGAGATAAGTAATATATTAAACATAGAAAGTTTGTTACGGAAAGCAGTAGAGATGAAAATATTAATTAATACTATCGCTTAGTTGTACTCCTATTATGTCCTATGAATCATGTTTATTATTGATTACATTAATTAAATACATTAATACATTACTAAAATTTAACTAAATGTACAACATTTTAAATTATACGTATATTACACTCAAAATCGCTCTGTTACTTATACAATGTACTAGTTCAGGAAAGATAAATCAAAGATATTATTGGAGCATCAAATGGCAATACCTCTAAGAAATAATGACTTTGAAAACAGCACGGATAATAAGGAAGCCTTTACGTTTCAAGGAAGGTAGCATTTGCCAAGCCAATATGGAAAATATCTGTTCTGTTGGTGTAACATAATAAAATGTAACCGTGATAAAAGAAAGGGAAAACATAAACTATATCTGTTTCTAAAGAATGAAAGTTTGGAATTATAACCGCTAACCAAATCTGAAATTTTAGATATCTGAAACTTTCCCGACCGAATCTTCCCAAACTTTTAGGTAATTACTTTCCGCTAATCAAGCAGCTATCACTATGTGACCTCATTAAGTTATCATTCAAAGATGTAAGAGTTTTTTATTTTTATTTTTTATTTTACCTTCACGTAGTCTGTTCAATCTCCAGTCCTCAATAGGTTGTAATTCGAGCATAAGACCATTAATTTATCTTTCATAAAAACAATTTTGTAACAAAAGTCCTTTAATTTTTCTTTTGAATTACTCCGTAATGGCTTACATATGGAAAGATTCGAAAGCAATAAATGTATTTTTAATAAATTATATGTAACATAATTCATAAACATTTAATTACTATTATTCGTTTGTTTAATTGAAGGCGAACCACAGCTTTCTGCCGGAGGAATACTTTCACAAAAAAATCTAAACATCCATATTTAATTGTTATGTCAAATGGGCTATTCGAGACTAATAGCCCAGAACTGCTATTAGTTTCGAAAGCGCATTTTGCATCGAATCACTATAAACGGTTGTATCACTTTTCAAATTATTGGCACTAAATATTATCGCCCTGTATCTATTAAAGAAATTTAATAATGAAGAACCTGCATGAATGTACGTCTATTAAAGAAATTAAATAATGAAGAACCTGCATGAAAGTATGTGTGTTTCCCATATTGTTGGAAAAACAACGATACCTAGGGCCCTCACATTTTGTGTAACTTAGTCCACCACCCGAACACGGACAACTGGAAGCCCAAATCTTGAATTTCTAATTTTTTTATTATATATTTAATATTTTTTAAACTTTAACGAAAGCTGATTAATTTAATACGCATATATTTATTTTCAAAACCTTTGAACTTAACTGTTAATCATTAAAAATGCACTATTCTTTGAAGGAAATAAAAAAGAGGAATCTCTAGAGTATTTCAATTTATGTATTATTACAGAACAATATGTTATTTTTCGTAAATATAATTACATTCTTTGTATATATCGTAACTTGTTAGAAACATTTTTTGACACTCATACTATTGACATAAACCTTTATATGACTTTTCACAAAATATAAATATAAAGCATATGTTGTTTTTTATTCATTAATTTTGTTGCATTGATGAATGAAGCACTTCTGTTATCAACTATAAATGAAAGAACGGCAGGCGAGAAGTTTTTCAAAATCATAATTTTTAACATTTTGTGCAACGGAAATAGTATGATTTGAAGTATTAAAATCCGCGTTGTACTTACAAAAATCAATATAATAAGTTTATTGCTTTAGAATCAGAGTTGATCCGAAATGTGAATAGTTAATCTTTCGAATGCAAATACGAAATGCAATTGATTAATCTTTAGAAAGTAAGTCTGTGTTAATTACATGAAACGTTTTAATAAATAACCATCTTGTAATAATTTCATATTAAATAAGAGGCTGGGATATTTAAAAGTTCAATTAACCACTAGTCTATTTAACATATTTTGCAACTCTTCTAATGCAAATACATTCATTTTTACAATTTTATCAATAATGTGTAAATTTTTAAAATAAATAGTAAATAACAAGTGTGGTTAAAATTCTAACGAAAGAGGTAAATAAAAATATCAAGAATTTTCAGTTTATTAGACATAATAACTTAGCTTCATTCTTCTAAGTAGCTTCTTTTTTAATGGGAAATTTAAATGAGAAATGTGAAATGTAAAAATTAGTTTTTTTATATTTCCATTTCGCATTTGCATTTCTTAATTACTCATTCAACTTTTTTAAATGAATAAAATTAAATTATTTTTGACGCTGCTTCCTTCATTTTTCTTTTTCTGATAAGTTTATTTTGATAATAAATGCATATTTAAGGAGAGTTCTTTATATCTAAAGAGCACATTTCTTTGTTTTCAAATATCTGCATGCATTTGAAATGTAAAATGTAAATTAATATTAAAAAATTAACTCAATTAATTTATTTATAATTTGTGTGGGTACTTTAAAAAGAAAATTCCACTGTTTTTAGTTCTTTGTACAAAGTAAAGGAAGTATCGTTACCACGAAAAATTTCATGTATCATATTTACCCGCTCTCAAATCCATCTGAACGATGTTTTTGCGTGATATTTGTACGTACGGGTAGAATAAAGGATCTTTTTCCCAAAACGCATTGTAAAATACGAGTAGATTTATAATGGATTTAGAAGAGACATTTTCTTGATGTCTGTATGTACGTATATATGTATGTATCTTCCATAACTCAAAAGCGAGTAGCCTCAGAACGTTTAAATTTTTGTATATGCGTCTGCTACAACAAGTAGTTGTTAATCTCCCGTTTTGTTTGCAATCTGCCGTATCAAACATATAAAAATCTAATATAAACTTTACTGTAAAAGTGCGTAATCTGGTAAATTCTACGTTTTACAGGTAAAACCTAGCTTTTACAAAGTGGCTTGTAAAAATCTGAAGTATGCTTTAATATGACTGAATTTCAGGCTTTAACCAAGCTTTTGCGGTAAATCCTAGGAGTTACCAACGCCTTCTGGTAAAAGCACGAAACAAGGGACTGCTTACGATAGGAGTTTCCATTCGTAGGTATACTGTATACAGTATGTCCAGAAAAGGTTAACACACATTTTAATTTTTAATTGATGGTAAAAATTGTAAAAGTGACCAAAATAAGGTATGATTTAAGATTATTTCGATGGAACTGTCTTACAGTTATTTTTTAAAGAGTTACAAGAAATAAAATTTTAAAAATGCGACATTTATGCCATTTCACAAATAATATCCATGTGATAAAGCTGAACTAATGCACTGTTCTCTCAATAACTACTGAAGAGATTTCAATAAATTAAAAAATAATTTTCGCAATAATTAAAAAATTTAAATTGGAAAAAAAAATAAAAAACAAAAAATAAAAAAATATAAAACAAAAAATAAAAAATATAAAACAAAAATAAAAAATATAAAATTTAAAAAATAAGAAAAATGTAGTACATTTACGTGGTTTCAAGTAATGAAGTTAGATTGTTTTGAAGCATCAGGTAAAAGAAAGAACTACATATTTTGACGTTCTGCAATATCATTTTGATCCCGAGCCGAAACATTGGAATGGAACTTTTAATAACACTGCAATAACCAATTAACTATGATAACAAAGGTCCTCGGAGACGCAATTGAACGCATACATATAAAAAAATCTGATATGGAAACCATATGACTTCCTTGTACCTACTGTTTTTCTTTAAACCTCTCCATGTACGGCCTATTAAACTCAACTTACCAGTTTGGAATCATAATTCTTACTTGAGTAAAAGGCGAAACACCTTCGCATTATTGTTAATTGATTGGGGGGTTTGTTTGTTCCTCTTGAAAAGTCAAACAATTTCCGATCAATGATGATAATTACTTGGTTTATTGATTACTTTTCAATTTTTTTTTCATGATTCATATTTTACGTTATTTTTAAATGTTTATAAGTTCCTTCAACTTCATTCAACTAACTTTCGCAGAGGAGATAATATACTCAATATTTCATTAGTAAATAAATTATATATATATATTATATATATATATATACACACACACACTTTCGGTTATATCGATTGCAGTTAAAAAGGGCAGATGTGTATATCTAGAGGTTATAGCAGTCCCATGTACAACATTTCAACGTTCTACGGCTAATCAGTTTTGAATTAAGCGAGATACATCCGTACGTAAGTACAGATGTGAAAAAATTCTTTTTGAATCCATTTAAATTCATTTTACAATCCGTTTTGAATAACAGTTTTTATTTAGTCCGTACACACAGAAGACCACAAAATAAACAGCTGTCACCGCCTTCACGACTTTTCAGCTTATTTGCTTATTGAGTGGAACAATCTACTACCTGCTATGTACAGCCAAGGGGTTTGGTCTGCCTGTACGTACAAACGTCAAGCAAAAAAATCATCCAGATGAATTCGCGGAAGACCAAAATTGATATTTCTCTTGAAATATGATATTGAAAATGGTTCGCGACGGCAATACTTCCTTTATTTCGCACAAGAAACTAAAACAACAAACTGTAATACATTACGAGAAATATTAATGCGAGGTTGATTCGCAATATTTCCATTTTAATTCTGTCAACATTTGTGTGTGATCAGTGATTCAAGAACTTTAATTCTTAATAAAGACGAAAAAAGTATTTCATGGGGAATGAATTCTAATTAAAAAATTAATTAAAATGAAATCAAGTTTTAAAAAAAAAATTTAATATTTATAACTCGAAAATGTAAATAAGTAAATAAAAAAATTTTGTGAAATATGTTGTTATTTAAAACACATAAAACAACAAAATACAATTAAAATATTTTCGTAATATAAGTTTTTATTTAAAATGAATATGTTAATTAATACATTAAAATGGAAAAGCCAATTTATCATATATTTTGATGGGAATAGTGGATTGTACGATTTTATTTACAGAATTATTTACAATTTTACATCACGAATAATAAAAGCGGAAGGGGGCCTCCGATAACAGTAAATAAGTAGAAAATATAAGTAGTAAAGATAATGGCTTAATATATTGGACAATGCAATTAAAGGAATATAAAATTTTAAATGATAGTAGCTTATACATTTGCCAAAGCAATTACACTGGTGTGCAAAAATTAAGGACGAAGTCGAAAAATTAGCATATCAGCTGAACGAAGAGGCAGAGCGGACAGAAAGACCAATCAGGAGATTAAGTAAGGTGATGTACGGTAGCACATGCGCAGATATGCAGGTAGACGTAATGGGGGAGTGTCTGAGTAGTATAAAGCATGTTGTCGGTGTAAGATCAGTATTTCTGGCAAAGAGATTGCACGCCGTATAGCAGTTAAAATCACACCGAGTTGCTGCCTCAGCGAGAAATGGCGAATAATCAATCTGTTAGACGACATCTGGAGGCTTTTACCCGAGGTCGAATCATTGGGAAGTTGGAGGAAGGCCGCAGTGCGACAAGTGTGGCTGCAGAGTTCGGAATTGCTCACAGCATCGTTTCACGACTTTGGGAACAATTTCAAACTACAGGAACAGCTATCCGGGGGTTTAGTAGTGGTCGTCCACGAGGAACCACACCCGCAGATGACCGGTATATTGCATTACAGGCCAGAAGAAACAGGCGGCAGACAGCGGGAGAAATCGCTAGACACACGACACAGGCGACTGGATGACCGATATCGCGTTTTACCGTGGCCAGAAGACTGCACGGTGGTGGTCTGTTTGCACGACGCCCTGTACGGTGTGTACCTCTAACGCCTGCCTATCGGAGAAGGCGTTCTCTGTGGTCCCGGGAACACCGGAATTGGAGAGACAATGAAAGGGGACGAGTACTCTTTACAGATGAAAGCAGTTTCAGTCTGAGTAGCGATTGTCATCGCATACTCATCTGAAGAGAGCGGGGAAGCCGCAATCATCCCTCGAACATCACTGAAAGGGACAGGTATGGAGGTGGCGGTGTTCTCGTTTGGGGAGGCATCATGCTTGGTAGTCATACAGACCTTCACATCTTCGACGCAGGTTCAGTCAACGGGAGCCGTTATTGTAACGAGATTCTTCTTCCATATGTGCGTCTTTTTAGAGGCGCTACGGGTCCGCAGTTCCGTTTCATGGACGACAATGCACCACGTCATCGCACAGTAGCTGCCGAACAGCTCTTAGAGAGTGAGGATATTGAACGTATGGATTGGCCGGCACGATCTCAGGATCTCAATCGCATCGAGCATGTATGGGATTTTCTAGGCAGACGCTTGGCAGCTCGTACCTTACCACCAGTAACGATTCCGGAGCTTCGATTGGCGCTGCAAGACGAATGGGCAGCAATACCTCAACAACTCATTGACACCCTCATTCGCAGCGTGGGCAGACGCTGTGAAACCTGCCTAGCAGTCAGGGAAGAACATATCCCCTATTAAAGACCGGATGTTTCTTGCTGGACACCCATCACAGGGATGTTTCGGCCTTCAGTCGCATTGCGCTCCATGTTACGTTTCCAATAAAGCTTCTTTTTATCCCTCTGATTTCTCTTTTAGTAAGTGTTGCTTACATTACTCATGTCCTTACGTATTGGGAATCTTACGGTATTAAATGTGTTGATTTTGAAAGCTTTTGTACAAAGTTATATTGAAAAAACCGTCTCGTCCTTAATTTTTGCACACCAGTGTAAATTCACCGATTTTGTTGTTTAGGCGCTCCATGCTATTATTATTAACGGTATGGACAGTTTTGATCAAAAAACAAAACAACTGAAATTATGTTAAAATGTCTTATAAACTAACTACATTTTAAATACTTTTCTCTGTTCTATGCGATAAAATTCTGAAAATTTTAGTTTATTCGCTAAATGAAGATACGTGCGGAAAATCATTTCAGCAGGTTCAGGTTCAGGTGGAATTGTAGTGGGACACTCAATGTTTACTATAAGTAATGTAGGTATAGTCACACTACACTTCGGTTTATTTTTAAAGTTAATATTCAAAATAGTACATAGTATAATATAACACATAATATAACAGAATAAATAGTATATCGATATTTTGATTGATATCATATTTATTAGATATAATTATAGAAGTTATAATAGGTATAATAATAGTAGGCTAACAGTCATAATTTATAACAGTTCATAATAGTTCCTTGAGATAAAGTTTATTATATGAATTTGTATCTTCTTCCTCTTCTTTTTCCTTTTTTATTACTAATCATTATTTTTTTTTACTATATCAAGGGTTTGTTTTTAAGATAATTAGATAATAAATGTTTTAGATGAATTGCAGGTTCAAAAATAAGTTTTGACATTAATTACTTTAGTGCTCCCATATATGTTTGCGTATTGAAGATAGATATTTGATTGTATTTTCTATTTTATTTTTTAAATGTTTGTTGGTAATTGCAAAACGAAGTAAGGCATTGATATTTGAATTAGGCAATTTAATATGATTTGACTTTGTTAAGGGACATTGAGTAATATAATGGATTGGATCACCTTTATTTCCACATACACATTGCTCAGAGTTTGAGATGTTGAATCTGAAGAAGTATGTGGGAAATGGCCCATGTCCAGTTAGAAAGCAGTTTATATAACCATTGACCTTTGTACATGTATCATTTACATGAGGTGCTATTTGATGTAATTGTCTTCCTATATTTATTGTTGTCCATTCTTCTTCCCACATTTGGAGGCTGATTTTATGTAGATATTTCTTGAGGTATGATTTCGGCCAGGATATTTTTCTTGAAGGGATATTATTGTTGGTAGTAGCTGATTTGGCTGCTGAATCGGCTTCTTCGTTACCAAGAAATCCGACGTGAGCCTTTATCCAATAAATGTTCGGTGATATTTGAGGATATTGGATAATTTTTTAAAAAATATCTTGAAATATTTCAGATGTGTGTTTGGGATTTTGTAGAGCTAGTATTGCTGATTGACTATTTGAGAAAATATTGATTTTTTGTAAATTGTTATCGATTGAGTATTCTATTGCCATTCGAACTGCGTGTAATTCTGCTTGAAAGATACTATTTTCCTTGGCGAGTCGATTTTGGAGAGTTATTTTCTGGGTTTGATCTATTTGTATTATACATGCACAGCCAACTCCTTTTCGATCCATCTGTATATATTATTGGTGGAGATATATGACTGGTTGGAGGTTTTATTGTGCTATATATTTTAGGATTAGAGGCAGGATGTCTTCTGTAGGGGTTGACTGAAATTTCAAAATTGTTTGGATTAAATATTTCATCATGTAATATGCAGGATTTTTTAAATTTGAGAACTGTGGCTTTTGCATGTTCAATTTGTGCTAAAGTATGAAGAGGTGCTATTCCTGAAAGTACACATAGGGCAGCATTTGATGTTGTTTTATAACATTTTGTGATCCGGAGAAGGAATGGTCGTTGTATGGCTTGCAGTTGTTTTTGTTTCCGAACAGTCATAGGCTGCGCCCAAATTTCTGCACCATATAATACTATTTTTGTTATTACTGTATTGAACAATATTTTTGAATATGAGGATTTAGTCCCCAATTTAGTCCTTGGACATAACGTAAGTTGTTTGCTATTTCTTGTGTTTTAGTTCTGATATATTTGAGATGTTCAATCCAGTTGAGGATTTTGTCAATGATTATGCCTAGAAATTTAAGTTTTGGAACTATTTTTATTCTATTATTTTATATTGAAAATTTTGGTAGTCGAGTGATTTTTTGAGATTTTTTATGGAAAATTATAGTTTTTGATTTTTCTTCACTTATTGTCAGTTTCAATTTGTTGCATTCAGTTTTAAAAAGATGAAGAGTTTCATTTACATTATTTTCCAGAATATTTCTTGTTCTACCACTGATCACAAAAGCTGCGTCGTCAGCAAAAGCAACACTTTGTGTATGGTTTGGCCATTTGAAAGATGTTATTGAGTTAAACGTAAGGTTCCAAAGGTCAGCACTAAGGCAGGAACCTTGTGGACAACCTCTTTGTTGAGCATATTCTATGATCTTATTGTTGTACATTATAAAACTTTTTTCTTTCACATAGATAATTTGAAGTAAGTTAAATATATTTTTTGGACAATTTGCTTTTCTTAACGCTTCAAGTACAGATGGCCATCATAATGAGTCAAAAGCTTTGGTTAGATCCAGACAAATAAAAGCAGAATGCAGATTATTGGAGTTATTGATATGAATTTGGTTTAAAGCTGAATCTATGGCATTCGTTGTCGATTTATTCGGGATGAATCCAAATTGATTATTGCTGATAAATTCTATTTTTGTTAGATGATGTCGTAGGTGATTTGCTCCTATTCTTTCTAAGACTTTTCCTATTGCAGGTAATAAGTTGATTGGTCTGTATGATTTTGGAGTACTTGCATCTGCGCTTGGTTTGTTAAACAAAATGACTTGACCAGTTTTGAAATGAGTAGGAAATGTGCTTAACTGTAGGCACTTATTACTGAGATCTAAGAAAATAGTTCGATCAATAGAATGAATAAGTTGGACTATTTGGTTAGGTATTCCATCTGGTCCTGGTGCCTTATTTCTTGCTAAATTTTTTATTATATTAGAGATTTCCTTTAATGTAAAGGGAAAGTCATCCATTGTATCTGGAGCTGTATTATTATTTCTGATGTACGATTGTTCAGCAGTATCTTCTTGAGAGGAGTCTTGTAGAAAAACTTATTCCATGATATTAGATAGAGTTATTAAAATTGTATCTTGATCTTGATGTTGAGATTGATTGAGGTTTGAAGTGATGGAGATTTGGGTTGGTTTAAAAACTTTGTTCATACAGATCTCGTAAATATTTCCATATCTTTCTGTGGTTTTGGTACAATAATCTCTCCAGCATTTACTTTTAGCTGATAGTATCATTAAATTTTAAACGAATATAATTTAAAGTTTAAAAAAATTGCTCGAGTACATTTCCATTCACAACAGCATACTGTCAAAATTTGAGCTCAATACTTGCCAGGAAGTAGGGTAGAAAAGACAAAATTCCAGTCTTAGCGACAAACACCATGAGTGAAATAAATAAAAGCTTTTAAAAAAAGTAAAGAGAAAATAAGTTAACGTTGTATGCTTTTTTAATGACAGTTACTCTTAACAAATGTAATACTTGAGAAACTCATGCTAGAGGCTGGTTTATTTTGCGCAGAAATTACGTTTTCAGTTAGTTTGGACAAATTAAGTTTTTATATACACAACTTTCAAAATGATTTTGTATGTAAAATTATTTACATTTATAAACAACATTATACCTTTATAATTCATAAGCATTATTTAGTTATATTTATAAGCACAGAATTTTCTGAATGTTTTCATGTGAATCATATATGTGTATACATATAAATAACACAACTACTAACATACCGCAAGTTGTTATTTTTAATGTATGTATTGCATCATTTTGTATTTTTCACATATTAGTTTTGAATTTTTTTAAAGAAAATGAGTTGAGTTACATTAGAATTGCCACTTTTTATCAAATAGCTAAATTATTGTATTATCATGAAAATCACAGTCTTAAAACTTTGCAAACTCGCTACAAAGGTGTTTAAAATGCCATTTATTACCTCACTGAAATAATTTTGTAAATCGTATTTTATCTACAATATCTATTTTAATTGTCAGATATATTTCAATATGTAAATTTAGGAATTTATATAACCTCCAAAATGAATATATGTTGACAGTTATTCCTGTAAATTTAAATAAATGTAATTTTTAGAATTTTTATTTGTTTAAAAGAAAAACAAAAGATTGTTTTCGCTCAATTAAAATGTTTCTTCCTAAAACTTTAAGGTATTTAAGTCTGTCAAAGTATTAAAACACTTTTCATGTTTTTGTTTGTGCTTTCTGAATAAGTATAAAATATCTTTCTCATCTAATATGTACCAAGAAATGCATTTATTATAAAGATGTAGCAAAGTTCGTAAAGCACGTGGATGGAAGTTATTGAGCATTTCGTGGAACTTGCGTTCAGGGGAACTCGAGACAAGGTTTTCGTCGAGAGTGAGTGAACTAGGCATTCTCAGCAACAAAAGAAATACTCCTGTAAACTTTTGAGGTAAATTTGAAGTGAAGTTCTCCGTAACTTCATTTGTCTACTGAGCATGAAACACTTATTTCCACAGAGGGAAAGTGAAAGAAATAAAACACGTTTGATTTAACAAAACTGAAGAAAACGTCTTATCCCTTCTGGGCTTTTTGAAACATTTTCTGTGATAAAAAATTTCCTTTGTTTGCTACCAGAATTATCATTCGATGTTTTAATTAAGAGTATATCTTTGACTTCATTTTGTTTGTATAACGTATTTAATTATTCCATTCTTAATTCTTTATTGAAAAGATTTTCTATAACTCCTAAAAGGAAACACAAACAGAAGATTCGATTTATTGTTTTTGCCTAGTTGGATTAGACACCTTTTAACAAATATAATCATTCCTTTAATGTTCACTGGATAACAAAAAAAAAGTACACATTTCATTAACTAAGATTTTGATTACCATTATTAGATACAAGACGTATTTTAGTATTTCTTGAAAAAAATTTGATCACCGAGTAAAATTTTATGTTTGAGTTTATTATTAAATTGCTACTCCCACATATGTAAGAAATATAATTTTTTGTATCATTAAGTAGCCTTTAACTTAAGCCCCTTTCTGAGTTTGGTGTTAATGCTATAAAATATCAACTGAGAGATATAAAATTCATAGTACAAGTACACAATGCAGTACTTAACGGATGGGGAAAGAACAGTAGCAAAAACATAAATAGAATGCATACAACGAATATAAAAAGGCTTGAAATGATGGGTTTAGTATTAAAAAAATGTCTGACCGAGAAGGAGAACAACAAACTAAACGGCCGTAATAAGTTATATGACCTCCCCTAACTACAATGGTCGCATTGCATCGTCTGTGAATACTTAACACCGGATTAGCTAACGTTTCTTGGGTTAAGAGTTTCCATTCTTCAAGAAACATTTGTTTCAGTTGTCTGGTGTTCTTCGGAGGATTGAGCTGCCAGGCGCATCCCTAAAATATACCACACATACTCAATGCGATTTAACTCAATGGAGCATACTGACCAGTCTATTCTGTAGATATCTTCACCTTTCACAAACTCCTCAATCAGAGTAATGATCTCCGGTAAGGGAGCTTTAGTCGAAGTTGTGGAGCTCCATCCATCATTCATCACAATTCCTCCTCATTGAAGCACCCAGGCCCACCCAATGATCTTTTTCCCTGATATTAGTGGGATAAAAGCGCGTCGCTACATATCAACTGATGCCAAGAATCGTTCTTCAGACCGAATCAACTCTAATCGGTAACGTGGACATAACTCCAATGATTATGTGTATCGTTTTGTGTTCTCTGCACCACCGTAAAGTATGCGCCGATGGGCTGCTGTCAAAGGTATATAGCGTTCTGGATGGCGTGCGAATAAGCAGTCTTTATCAAAACCTTCTGGCCACAATAAACCGTGACACCTGTTGACCAGCTGCTGTGCGCAACTGCTGAGCAAAGTTTCCTGCTGTCTCGTTTCGATCTCTTTTCGCCTGCATGGCGATATATCGATATCACTCACCATTGGTTTCCTTGGCCGACCACTACCGACCTTTCTCACAGCTGTACCTGTCATCTGGTAGGTATTCCAAGCACGTGAAACAACACTTTTATTAATTCAAAATTCTTGTACGACAGACGTTGAACTAAAGCTCTACTGAAGCTTGCCAGTCATTCTAGCATGGATAAAGGTGTCTTGATGCAACATGTTTCCTTGTAGCTATACTGCATGCACTATCTCTCTTTCACTTGCAGAAGAATACCTGCAAATGCGCCTTCTTTTCTGTTTTATACTTGGCCTTGCACTACGAGCGCTGACTCCTCATGTTTTGGCTCTCCTGCCGTAACCTCTGACGTCATGGCGCTGGTATTTTCCTATGCATCACCTTTCTACTAAGTTGGCTTTTCATTGTGCTGGTCGCAGAAACTCTTTATCAACAATTTCATGACTGAATATTTTAGAATGCATTTGTTGCTTACGTTTGGCTTACTAATGTATAAAAATTACATAGTAATACTAACTTTAATTTTTCATTCCAGAGTCCTCTCATATCATTTTTATGTAACGGTATTAGCATACACATTTTGTTCAAAAATGCGAACTAAACCTAACAATAATTAAAGCGAAACTGAACCAAAACTAAATAAATTTTATCTAAATTTTTGTGGTTTCGCATGTACATTCGTCCTCTGAATCTCTCGTCTTATGTATCTTACTTGTATCAAAAATGTGAAAATGTAACAAAGAAATGGGGTGATTATGCTTCGATTTGGTTGCATTTAAACACTGTAATAAACCTAAAGCTAAATTTTCCTGAATTCTCTCGTACACCTTATAGATATATTGCTCATCGAAAACTTTGCAAAATTCTTTTCCTTAATTTTATGATACTTAGGCGGATCAGTCTATCAAAAGAAAAAAATAATTATTTTTGAACTGTGATTATAGCATTAGCGTTCTATGCAAAGAGGCCCTTATATGTTTAACATTTTATTAGCTGGCAATCTTAATGTAAATTCACACACACACACACTTAAGAAAACCAAATACCAATACACACTTAAGAAAACCAAATACCCACAAGATTAATGTTTACTTATTTGGTTTTTCAAATGAAGTACAAGTGATACATTCCCAACTAGTAGTTCCAAAAGTTCACTCACGAGTTCATCCATTTATTACATACCCTAGACATTTATTTGGAAACACTTTTTTCAAACACCAGAAATAAAACTTTACTTGGAATTCACGCGTTTATTAGACGCGTTTATTCTATCTAGTCCGCAAGAAAATCGTGTATACGATAAATTAATGTTGTTGCCAAATGACGATAAATAAAATCTTTCATTTATGTATCTATGTATAAAAAGAAGAAACTATGTTTGTTTGTCCTCTAATAACTGAGTCACTCCTATGACTATCGTCCAAAAACTTTCTACAATTATTTTCTGTGTCCTGGAAAAGGTCGACGTCCACATGTTTTCAGAGCAAAAGTAGCTAAAATCAGAGAAACTATTAAAAACTCGGAAAAAGTATCATTTCCTCCCTCATTTTTCCAAGTAGCAACAGTCTCGCAAGATGGAGACGAAAATCCGCTTTCTTTCGAAAGTTGTTGCCATTGCTCGTTTTCATATCCTAGAGTTTGTCAGTAAAAAATTTCTAAGTTTTACGATGAAATAAAAATAGCATTGCCAAACATTTAATACATTATTCCCGATTCCAAAATTCGTGGGAAACCATTTCAGCTATTACCATCTTCGTAAGACTTTAATCAGACGGAATATTAATTAAAAACTCTGAAAGCGCTAATTTACTGCTCGCTTTTAAATCGTAGAGTTTGTTAATCAAAAACTGGTAAGTTTTACAAAATCTATACATATAAAGAAGAATGTTTGTTTCTGTGCTTGTTTCTTTGTTCTCTTTATTGATTTCTGATCAATTATGATAATTTGTTTGCCACATTTAATCGACTAAAATTGCATGTAGGTGAAATATTGGATGGAACTTGAGATTTTATAACCATTTGATTAGAAAGACGAAAATCGTTAAAAATTGTGTGGCATTGTTGCTGATATAATGAGCTTATTTTTCTATCGAAATTTTTTATGTGGGTTCCATATCGCATCAGGCTGAAAAATGCATAACTCTGAATCGTATTTTTGGCATCGTTATTAGAGAAGGATTACATCGGCGGTATCGTTCTCTCTGCTGTTAGATGCATTACTCTAAGTCTAACTTAACTGGCATGGGGTACTTCCGCTAGTAGTAGCATAAAACTCTGTTGTGAAGTGCTGAGTAAGGGCAGTCATTTAAAGTGTAACATTTTCCTTGTGTATTAACAATATTTTACAACAAGGATTAATTTATACAATAAATAAAATAAATTTCTAACATCTCATATTTGATGTATTGACACTTTCTGATATTTTCCGTTTTCTTTATCATCCGTTTATCTCTAGCCAGAATAAAATGCATTTTGTGATGACACATATTTTTGTTGCAACATATATACTGAATTCTTTGATAAGTATTTCATTCTTTAATTTTGTTCAAATAATATTATCCGTTTTTTATATCTTGATATTTTTATTTTAATACCACTTTCAGTTTCAAAAAAAAATGTAGAGGCAATTGGTGGTTTCAAATCTGAAATTTCATTTTGTACTGAATTTTAATTTCATTAAAAAACAGGAATTTCTTTTCATGAATTGATAACGGTAGATATTATTCTAGTTTAGAACGAGAAATGAATTATATCTTTTAATATTTTTCTGTTTAAATTCAAAATATATTTAAAATTAAAATCTTCATAGAGGTTTTGGAATTAATCTGAAGTTTTGGCTGAACAAGGCGAATGTGAGAAGCAAGTTTAAAGCTCATTTGTTATGCAAACTAATCTTTATATATTCTCCGTCATTATAAATATTTTTTTTTGAAATTTTTCTGTCTCAATATAAATTTAATGCAAGCATTAAGGTCATCATTATATCAGAGCGTTTAAGGGTTACTCGCTGGTAATTTTAAGAGTTACTCGCTAGGCTGGCTGCATGCGCGATTTCGTGGTTTCCCCATGCGTAACGAGCAGGCAGTTTCCCTTAAAACGTCTTCCACGAAGGCATCCCTCCTCTTAGGCAGATAGTTCTCGCGTGCTTTTCCATAATCAAATAAACAAAGCCAAGATTAAACCAGACCTGATTCTTCAGATACAAACCATAGTAACAGTTTGTTTCAGCACTGCAATTTAAACACTGTATCTTAACTCTGCACCACTGTATTGATTGTTTTAAACACTGTACCTTATTTCATATTTAAAACAAAATCTTTTAAACTTTAGAATCCGTAATTCTTAAGTTAGCAACAAATACGGTGCTGTTTTGCATTCACTTAACGACTGCCATCAAGCTGAAATTTGAGAAGCGGTTTCCGACTTTATAGTTATATACATGCTTCACAAGTTCAAAATTATCCAGATTCAGAAACACGCTCGGAAAGATCTATAACGCTTGGAAAGCTATGAAGCAACTTAAACTAATGAATTCAATATCAACAGCATAATATTCTCCAGAAATAAAAACCTTTTCCTTGGAAGCAAATAAACTCTTTTCCTTAGTTTAGTCTGAAGCTATTGCAGCAAACTAAAAAGCTTTAATCGCACTAAAAGTTTATCCGGCAAATTCAGTTATTTTCTATTTTAACTCATTAAACAAAAAAATATGGCTATTATGAAGGGATAATGTCTTATACACTAATTCTGATGCATTCCACTTTAAAAACACTCACATCTTGCATAGTGTCTCTCTTTCGCTAATAAATGTTTTCCTACTCAAAAATCATAAATCGGAATGTAAAATTCATACATCTAATCCCTACAATACACTAAGTAATTGCTAAACGGTTTTATTATGATATTTTTCTCTGGTCCCATATTAAAAAATTTTGAGAAAACCAGAATCGCTCCTAAATGCATTTGCATAATAAATAATCAGTTATAAAATGTTATTAAAATATTAACCTCTTCTGAAAACATTTATGTAAAACAATAGTTCATCTTGAGCAACAAAAAATCTTAAAAACATGTAATTCATATAAGTTTGGATTGGTTCGCAAATAGAAACAGTGGCATCTAAACAAATTAGTAGATGATTAGTTAGAACTTCATATTATAAGTAAAGAACAGATATTTAATTTTCCAAATTCTCTAAACTAATTTCTGTACTATAATGCCTGTTTTATTTTTTTCCTGATAACTACAGATCAATTTTGGAACTTCAGCAGAACATTTTTTTTCATTGATTCAAGATAAGCAGATAAATATGAATTTAAGTTTTATATGTTGATACACAGGTAACTAGTAGATGGATAATAGATAATAACTTAGTAAATCTAGTTAATATATAATAAGACGGAATAAAAGTATACAGATAACTGAATAATACTGACTGAATAATGAGTTTATAATGTTAAGTTTCGAAACCAGTTTCCCATTCTTACTAACCTAAAGCTTTACACTCTTTTCATGACTTCAGTGTAAGAGATAATTAAAGAAAATTGTTACAATGCAAAATAAAAGCAAGCTGCAGAGGAACTTAGCTAGACAGCTTTGCTATTTAAATCAACTTTAATATGTTGGGTATTCAACTAAGCTTGCGTGACGGGAAACAAGTGAAAATATGTTATTATTGTGCTTTGTTATGTCATTCCATAAATAATTAGGCGCTATACACGTGCATTTAGCTAGGTCATAATTTTATATTTTTGTGTAATGTTTCCTTTCTGCTGTCAAACAAAACACAACATGTCATAAAATCCATCTCCAAACAACAGGTACTCTGAAATTGGGATTCTTCAAAACCCATTTACGTTGAATGCGTTTTCATGAAGAGTTAAGATAGCTATCTTGATTAATTTAATAAATTAAAAGCTTGAGTTTTATATATAACCATCCCTCTTTCTATATTTTTAGTAAAGTCCATTAACAACTACATTTAGTTAATGATACAAATTGTCACTGGCATTAGTATATGATTGCCAAAGGAAAAATGGAGGTATATTTAATTGCACAATATAATACAAATTGTTACTTGTTACTGTTGCATTATTATTGTTGCATTATTTACTTGTTAAAACAGCATTTCTAATGCAAATAGTCATCATAAGATTTTTTTTTGTATTAACCAACATTTGAAAATCAAGATAGTGATCTAATATCTATATCAATTAGTGAGCAGTTTTCCAAACGTTTGATGGTTCCACAATGCTCTCTTATTCGTTGTGCTGGAAAGGATTATTAGATAAAAACGTTTATTATATAACACCTTTTATAATTTTCTGTCTACTTGCAATATGCGTTTTGCTGTGGTGTACGGATTCAGGAGTACGTTTTCGAACATTAGCTTCAAGGTGTTAAGTACAATAGCATCGATGATATTACCTGAATCTAGGCAAGCAATCTAGCTAATTAACCCCCTCAAATTTATTATATTTATTTTTAGTGTAACTACGCTAAAATAAAAAATGCAGATACCAGATATTTCAGGTATCTGACAATATATTTGTAATCAGTAATATCATACCCTCTTGACTTCACAGGTCCACATATGTGGACCTTCAATTTTGCGATGCTGGAAATATTCCAGTACACTTTTACTTAATTGCAACTCAATTACCACCTACGGGGATGTTTCAGCATTTCATTTTTACCAAGGATGTCAGCACAGATGCATACTTTTGAAGAAATCAGAGCTACAAGCCGATTGTTTTGTAAAAATGGCGCCGTCGAAAAGTCTTCGCAAACGTAAGTAATAATTAATTAATTAATAATTTTATTAAAGTGGATATTTAGAGCTATTTAGATTAAAGCTTTTGTTTAACGTTGTTGTTTGTTCGTCAAAGTTATTTTTGTGGCAATTTTTGTGGCATTGAAATGTGTATAGGTCCGCATACGTGGACGTCAGTCCGTTAGGGAAATTAGGCTCAGACGTTTTTTAAATATTACATAATTTCAGTTACTGTTCCTGAAATTTATGTTTCAGAAACAGCTCACTGATGGCACAAGTGATTATATACATCTAGTATGTAATTGTAATCGTAAATTATTTGTATTTTACAGGTTTTCTTTACCCTTTTCTCGCTTTATTTTTGAATTAAACTATAATATTCATAATATTGGACTTCTATTCTTCATATTCTGCGACTCATTAAAATAAAGACAATGCATAGCTATTACTGACCTGATTTTATATTTTTAATATAATTTATTGTTTGTAATTTCTTTGTTATTTTATGTTATTAGTTGTAACTGATAGTAACTCAAGTTAACATGCTTTCAGGATGACTTTGAGAATGCTCTCCAGCCTTTTTCACCCTTGGCTTCGTGTTTTGAATACCTGAGCGTGGAATGTTTTGAAGAACATTGTATTCTGCCCAAACTAATTTGTATTCTGTTCATCAGAAATATAAATCTGTAAACACGAACGCAAATGAAATAATGCGACTTATTGGTCTCAATACTTGGATGGGCACACTGAAATTCCCTCAAGCAGAAATATATTAGTCAAGAAACCTATGAATAAGATGTTTTCATGAAACAATGGCAAGAGACAGACCATTCACTCTGCCCTAAAATTTTCATTTTGCAGCTAATTTAGCATTCCATGAAAATAATGATAAAATTTGGAAAATACAAACCTTTTTAAATCCCATCAAGGAAAAATGCCTTATTTTGCCTTGACAGCAAAAAATTTCTTTGGAACAGCAAATTATTCCTTTCACGTACTATCGGTGTACTGAGAAGACCAAACAAAATGGTCAGTTCAAATCTTCTCCCATTTTGTGGATTTGGTGATATCAAAGTGTTGGGCGATGCATGTACGCTATTACAAGCGAAACAATCTTTCTTGTGCTAAATTCCTCATGGAATATCGTATGCTAGATGTATCAGCATTGCGTAGATATGAAGGAAATTTAATAACTAATAGAGAGAGGCTAAGACTCCTTTCAAGTTCAGGTGAGGAAGAATACCCTAAGAAAGCAGAGGAAAGTAATTTCTCAACCAGTAAAAAACACGAGTCTGAATGGTGTAAATCACTTACCAAGACTCATCGATATCAAAAATGCATCCAAACAGAGAATGCCAGGGTGCACATCAAGAACAAAAATATTCTGTATAAAATGTAAAATGTATTTTTGTGTATTAAAAACAATTATTTTGAAAAGTTTCATACAAAATAATGTGTTGATAAAGATAAAATATTAGTTAAAGTTACTTAAAATTAATAAAACAATCATACATTAGGATGTTATTGTGAAATTATATTGTGTTCATGTTTTATTTCACATTTAAATATAATGGCGGCTTTAAATATTAAAATTTATAAGTGTTAAAATATGAGATTATTTATTTATTTGAATCCCAAGGTACACATATGTGTACCTAAATTTTTTTGTCCCCAAATATACATGTACCCAAAAAAAATCTCTTTTTTCCCATCTGTAGATAGAAATCTGTAGATAGAAGCACATAAACTTCTTGAATTATTTTTAAATTAAATATTTTAACTTCGGGTGTGAAGAGGATACATAAAACGAGGTAGCCGTTTCAGAGAAGTCAACACAGTCACTTTGAACCAACGCTGCAGAACCAAGATTTAAAATATGTTATAATTCAGCGTTTCAAAACCTTTTGACTAACGCTTACCATCTAAACAAAAATTGAAAAGCTTTAGTACTCCCACTACATTTTAGAATGATTATTTTTAATTTTCTAAATAGAAATATTATATACATACATATATATATAATATTTATATGGCACAATATAATACAAACTGAATGCATTATTTACTTGTTAAATCAGCATTTCTAATGCAAATAGTCATCATAAGATTTTTTGTATTAACCAAAATTTGAAAATCAAGATAGTCATCTAATATCCATATCATTTAGTGAGCAGTTTTCCAAACTGTACAACCTATTGGCAATTTGTATTAAATATGCACACATAAAAATATTAGATAATTTTCTTTTACAATTTAATTATCAAAATTTGAGTTATAACACTTTAATAGGGCGAAATTTGCAACTGTTTAAGAGAGATCACTTTTTTATGTTCAGTCTTATTTCACTTAGTCTTAACCATAAATTTGGATCATTTTAATTTTGTTCTGTATTAAATTTTCAAATATACCACGTAAGAAAATTTTTGTCACACAAATAAGTTTGCAAAAAAGCAATAAAAATTTAATAGCTTTATTTGAAATGCCATTAAATTTATTTTCTTGGCTCAGCCAAAAATTAACAAATGTGTTATTTTTTATATCTTCAGTCAGAGTTCGATCATAGAAAATTTCTATCAATTGTTTTTTTTTTCTTCACGAGATAAACTTTCAGGTACATTTGAACAAAATGGATTTCTAATTCAAATTTTTTTTCATAATACTCTGGAAAATAAATACAAGGTTGAAATTATTTATCAATGAAAGACAATAATTTTTAATGCCGGATGCATATTCTTCTTTTAATTTGAGTAACCAATTCTTTGATTATTAGCTCGAGATTTTTATCATTGCATTTATTTTATCTCTAGTCGTAAGCAATTAACACTTTGTCCTTGTAATATTACAATTTAATTCATTTAACTTTCCAAAAATATCAGCTAAATATGCTAAACGCGCCAACCATAATTCAATAAATAAACGTTTTCGCGATTCAAATTTTGAATCACAGAGGAAAATTAAAATTTCTCATCGAAGTTCAAAGAGACGATTTAAAATTTTCCTTTGGATAACCACCTTACTTCGGAATGTAGCACAAGCGTTTCATGTTCACTGCCCTCCTCTTGGCATAAAATCATAAATATTCTTGAATTTACAGCTGAGCTTTCAATAAAAATTAACAATGTTCACAGCTTCATTCAAAACGATTTTCAGGTTTTCGGGGATTGTTTTGGCTACTAAAGCTTCACGATGAATGGAGCAGTGAGTAAATTCATTTCTTTTTTTGCGAAGTAACACTGTAATGTTTTCCTGTTAAAGTCCTAACTCCGTCATTTGCATATGGCAATGCACTTATTCCAAGGAACTTTGGTCTTAGACATAAAATTGTCAATTGCTTTGAAAATCTGATTTGCAGTTACACTATCATGAAAAGATTTACGAAATAAATATTCTTTGACAATTCAATTCGTTTATCGTTTTCGAAACGTATGTAAACTAGTTATTTAACTAATAAACTAATAATTTAACTAATGTATGTAAACTAAGGTATATGTATGTAAACATAGTAACATGTAAGTTATATGTATGTAAACTAAGTTTGTTATATGAGTACTTCCGTCCAACTGCAAAGCGAAATACACATCGTGTTTTATTTTTGGAACAAGTGTCTCTTTTACGGAATTTGCCATTTCATGAATTACTGTGTCATAGTTACCATATCATTTTATAAAGGAATATTACGTATTGAGCACATTAGACGCTTTTTAATGTTAAAACTTTTAATGTTTATAATGTTAGTTTTTAATTTCATTAGCCGCTTTTTAGTGGTTTTAATGTTAAAACGTAATCTTTAGCTGCTGATAATAAAAGGCTTTCTACAACAGCCCGCCCAGTCTAGGAAATTCTTAGGCTTCTTAGGTGACTAACTTCCAAAGCATTTCCATTTGAGGTAATAACAACTTTCATTATTTGTTTACTATTTTTGAACGCAGATATTTTTCTCTTAAATTATTCTTCAGATTTATCCTGTAAATTGACATGCTTAGATTCAAGATATCAGAAACGATGGTTTCATACTTTGATTGACTAATAGTTCGCCGCAAACAGTACATTGAGGTTGAGGGTCCATTTCATCTCCATTCCAAGTAAACCCAAATGATAAATAATATTAATCATATTTTCTATAATTTTATTTTCTAATAACTTTCATTATATTATCTTTATAACTAACTGTCATTATATTAAACACTTTTTCTTTCTTTTCAATATTTTTAGGTCTAGTATATTGTCCTTTATAAATCACCTGTGAATCATCTCTCTTCCATTTAGTCAATCTTAGCCATTTTTCCATTTTGAAAAATCTAGATTTGTTTTTTTTATTTTTTCACAAATATTTAAATGCAAATTATATTACGACTTCTTCAAAAACAAACAAAAATGTCTGCTGTTAGAGACAGCAAATCGACGTTAAAAATTATTCTAATCGATCAACTCTAAAAGAATTAATGATATACTATTATCTTTTTATAGAAACTTTGCATTAAGTGCAACATCCATTTCTATTATTCCTTTTAAAAACATGTTTTATGACAAATTATGTTATGTATAGGCTATAAGAATATTTGTGAAAATAAAAGCGGATAATTTTGCTAAAGTCTATGAGCAGCTATTGATCTTGAACAAAGCTCAAATCGCATAAATTTTCGAGTATTAGAGAAAAACCTTAAACAGGATGTTGGGGGTATTTCATTTTTGAATTTAACAGTTAAAAATACTTTGTTTCTTTGCGTACCACCTATTTTTCTCTTGCATACCAGTAGCGATACGAGTAACACCGGCTTAGAATCGCTGTTATAAGTGATAAAATTATCTTTCTCTTTAGAGCCACAGTAGCAATGTTCATAAGAATATTGAACAGGAGGAAAGATATGGTAACTAGATTTAAGTTCTAAGCTCTTAGAATTAAGGTTTTCCTATAAATAAATGTCATTCCATAATTATTTAATTTAAATTATGATCTTCTCTCGTTTTTATAAACTGCTAAGACAGAATATGATTTATGGTCCTGAAAAAAAGAACTTTGTTCGTGCCGAAATCAAAATCAAGCATACTTTCTTATAATTTATTTTAAACTTTCTTTCATTTAAATGTTTAAAAATTATTTAACATGGATAGTATATTACTACTGCAAACACATTAGCTTTATAAATTAATTTAAGGTAAACGACATTTTAACATATGTGTAATATTTTTAATGTAGCGGTATAGGAATGTTAAAAGTGATTGAAATAAAAATATAGCTTAATGAGATTTTGTCTTTGATACTAAAACTTTTCGTTTAAAAAAATCCTATATACATTTTCGTAAAATGATTTCAAGAATTATATAGCTGTTCTGAATTACGTTTAAAGCAAAGCATTTCTTTTAAAACTGTAATGGATACACACTTTTATTACAAAATTCTGTTTGTGTTATATCCTTTCTTCTAGAAATTATCCCCGTACTGTAAAAGGTTCTTTGAAGTAGAAATTTGCTTCAACTTGAGCCTCTTCTGTACGTTTTTATCTTCTTTGTCTATTAACTAACCAGGGATTTTGAATAATTGCGTTTGGAAAAGAATCCCCAGTGTTACATTTTTCATTTTTGAGAGAAGTAATGCGCTTATGTTTGTATTGTAATTTTCGCTTATTTGTTTAGTTATTTATGAGTTCATTATATTCCTTTTTAAGCACTACATTTTCATGTTATTGTGGTACAAAAATTTATTTAAGAAGTTTTAGTATTATTAAAATAATACAAAAATTCTCAAACATAGTAAATAAGACTAAATAACATACCTGCAATTCCTACTAATAATGTAAATCAGCATCCTAATACCTAGAAATAGCCCACCAGCGGCGAGCGATAAAGTAGTTGAATACGAGCTTGTTTCTCTTAGAAAGTCCTCTACGAACGCATCCCTCCCCTTAAAAAGACAATTAAATTTGGCATCCGAGGGCTATCTCAAAGGGGAATACCTCCACGAAAGCATCTCCCTTGAGATAGCCCTCAAGTGCTTTGTTATAATCAAAAAATAAAAAATACAGTATGTTGAAACTATTTAACAAATAGCCTTCGGAATAGATATAATCGTGAATTTTCTTCACGGTTTCTTTTTAGATTTTCTGTGACTTATCTTTCTGGTACAAAGAACAACATCATTAGGAATAGGAATTTGCACTTCAATTTATAACATAATTCCGTTTATACGAGTGCATTAGGATTCAGGAATTTCGGATAATTTTCCTTTTTTCCTTCTTAAAAACTCACGGCAATTATTGCTGAAAGTAGATATTAGAAAACCGTACGTATCACATTATGAAGTAACATTATAAGTCAGACATTTAAATATAAGTACTGTATTTAAAACAACTAGATTAATAATTCGTACGCGTAATAGTTCGTACGGAAATTATTCAGTGCTGATTTTCATTCATTAGTCTATTCTATCCTATATCTTATGATAGTATTGCTAAACTCTTTTATTGATATTTTTCCATATTTTTTCTGAAAGTCTCGCCGAGTTTCGTTGCTTAGGTAGATAGTAAAAAGGTGTTTTACTGAAAAACAACATAATATATGTTGACCGCAAAAATCCGATGTTCCCTATTGTTGATTTCTTAAATAAAAATGAAAGAAAAACAAACAAAAGGAAAAAAGGAAGAAGCACTCAATATTTGAAATAATATCAACAGAAATAACAGAAGTAATGTAAATAAAGTTGAGAATATATGAAAAAAATAAATAAGATGATACATATACATGTATTTTATTCTCCTCATATTTTAATGCATGCGATTCTTCTGTTCACTGAAAAATAAAATAACATATCATAAACATTATTAGAAGTTACTGCAAGTAAAAAAAAAGTTTTAAGTAAATGTTCTTTATAAAAAAACTGCATAATATTTTGAAGACTTTTTTTATGTTAGGTTTTTTTCTCTGAAATTTTGAAACTTTAAACCATCTTTCTCGAGGTTTTTAAAGACAAGACATCATTATAACAGTGTGCATGCAAAAGTAATGTATGCTTTGATTTCATAAAGCTTTTAAATATAAAATTAGTTAAATTAGCAAACCGTATAAAATAAATAGATAGCATAAAACGTTTAAACACATTGATAAAAAACATATTCGAAAATAAAATTCAGACTTCGATGTGCACATGTTTAGGACTACGCTTGTTAAATTTTGGTGGATCTAGGCATCAGCGTCTCTTCGCTTTGCAATAAACTCAATGCTTATTCACTCTTTATTTTTGATAACCCAGAGTGATATTTTATTTGCTTTCTCGTAACCTTTGACGCCGAGTAAATGGAAAAATCATCTCCTAGATAAGAGAAATTTTATAGTTGCCTATTTTTGAATACAACACTAAAGAATCCTTTGGCCTTTTTTGTAAACTCTGTATTTAATTTCAAAAAATGCAAAATGAATCAAATTTGATAAATATATTAGAAATGACCCTTTTACAGGATTCAACGATTTTATGCTATCTTCGTTTACAGCCCAAATGTTATGTAACAGATAAGAAACAAACCATCAAATTTCAGCAAAAAGGGCTGAACTTTGATATGAATATCATATTTTGACCCGGGCTCAGTCCGAACAAAAGAGTTTCGTTTTCGTGATTTTTCTCTTTGTATAGGGTAAATACAAGCTAGTTACCTTTAGAAAGTTCTTCCTTGTTTTCGTTAGCTTTAATATGCTTTTTCGAAATTTAATAGTTCCATAGCCTATTTTTTTCATTGTTTTAATTAAGCTGGATTCTGCTCAAGCGAATTGCGGCAGAATGTCTGTTTGTGTTTTTGTTTGCGATTAACTCAATCACTAGTATAGCTATCGTCACCAAACTTTCTACCATTATTTTCTGGGTCTGGCAAAGGTCGAAGTCCACTTCCCCCCCCTCCAAAAAAAACTTAAATCAGAGAGATTAATTAAAAACTCTGAGAACGATAATTTTCCCCCTCATTTTTCCGAGTGGCAACACTCTTGTATTCTGGAGATAAAAATCTGCTTTATTTCGAGAAGTGTTGCCACTGCTCGCTTTCAAATCGTAGAGTCTGTTAATCAAAAATTTCTAGGTTTTACAATGAAATAAAAATAGCATTGCCAAACATTACATGCATTATTCCCGATTCCAAAAATTAGTGGGAAAACATTCCGACTGTCCTCATCTTCGTACAATTTTAATCAGCTGAGATATTAATTAAAAACTCTGAAAGCTACTAATTTTTGTACTCATTATTCCGACTGGAAACAGTCTCGCGCGTTGGAGATAAAAATGATTTATTTCGAAAAGTGTTGCTACTGCTCGCTTTTAAATCATAAAGTTTGCTAATCAAAAATTTGTAAGTTTTACAAAATCTCTACATGTAAAGAAGATTGTCTGCGTGTTTGTTTGTTCTTATTGACTTCTGATTAATTATGATAAATTTTTGCCGCATTTAATGGACTAAAATTGAATATAGGTTAAATATTGGAAGGATCTTGAGATTCTATGACCATTTTGATTAGAAAGACGAAAATTATTAAAAACTGCGTGCCATTGTTGGTGATATAATTAGGGAGAATCAGTTTATTTTTCTATGGAAATGTTTTATGTGGGTTCCACATCGCATTAGACTGAAAAATATATGACGATCATTCGTATTTTTTGCATCGTTATTATAGAAAGATTACAGCTATATCGTTCTCTCTGTTGTTAGATACATTACCCTCAATCTATCTTATCTGGCATCGGTACTTCCTCTAGTAATATATAAATATATAGGTTTTCATACTTTAGAATCGTAGAAAATAACAAAGCTGTACAATTTGGCATATTTTTTTAAAATTTAATTCTTCTGAATTTGGTTCCAGTTTAAAAACTATTACATAACTAAATCTGTTTCCATGTACATTTATGTAAATATTATAAAAGTATTTCTCACACTTGTTTGCCAGAAATTTTCTCGGTAATCTCTCTTTTTTTTTTATCAAAATGGAGCATGAGTGCTACATATTTATAAGAATCTAAAAGCTAAAATGCACCATTTGAAGATCATTTTATTTTTGCCAATTTTCTCTGCTGTTTTTAAATAGCATTTGGTATGACTCACTTTGCCTTTCCTTTTTTTCTCCCAATATATAAGATAGTTCAGCATACTTCGTTTATTGTGGATTACATAGCACTTTCCAGAATTTTTTTGTCGCTTAATTTCTCTAGAGTCTACATTCGTCAGAATGTTAATAAGGATTTCATTCTTCAGAGTGAAATAAGGACTGTGTTTCTCTTTCTTTCAACTAAGAAGGATTTTCCATTTGTTTCTAGAAATCATCTCTCTAATCTTTCTTTTTTCTTTTATAATGTCACAAAGGCTTTACGATTTTGTAACTTGTATTTTGTTTTCTGACAAAGCTATTTTATAGAAATTAATGAAGTTAAATTTTGTTCTTTTATAGAAAAACTTGAAGCAATAGAGATTATTTTCGTTATTCTAGTACTTTTTCAAATAACTGCCAAAATAATGAGTAGATAGGTATTCAGCTGTTGCTGACTCCTGAGGGCTATTTGCTTTGAGATGAATTATTTTAGGAAGTATTTTACATAGGACTTGTAAAATACTTCCTAAAATAATTCATTTTAGGAAGTTTGTATTTAAATATTTATGTCCTACAAAAAGAAAATTACTAAATGTTTTAGAGACTGTTTATTAACTTGAATTGAATTTTCAGTAAACTGTACATCTTTTCCCCTTTTTGACCTGATAATGTCCATAGCTTAATCTTTGCATATTGAGGCCGTTATAGTATATTATGTTACCAGATTATTTACCAGACACGTGACCCTGCAGATAATGCCATTCCACAACTCTTAAGCCTTTTAATTTTTTAATAATGCTTTTTTGAAAATCGCCAGTTTTTCTAAATTCTCGACCTTATTTATTTATTTATTTATTTTTGCTTTTGTTTTTAAATCTAAAACTGCATATTGGATAATGAGATCAAAAAGCAATGTACGCATCTCCTGACAACTTATAATTCTATTTTTTAATAATGCTTTTAACTGATGCAATTTATAGTGCATACAATTTAAGTGATCTATAATGTAACTAATAATTTTTATAAGCATTTCCACCATTAAAGTTACATATCTTAGAACAGAATAAAAAACTTTCTAACAACATGCTTGTATTTACATTGCAACTGGTTGTGTAAATTAGGGCGAAATCGCAGAATTCAATATTTTGAAACACGTGAAATAAATATACAGAAAATGGTGATCACGATAACAATTTTTCGTTTTCACCAGCAGATTTCATCAGGATAATATGTTTTTAAAACTAACTTCAAAAATTAAAGAAAAGCAGCTCATTTCAGATTTGTATGGAAGAAGTTGGATTCATTACTCTAAGTTTAGATGAACTTTATTTAAGATTCTTAAAATTCTAACAAAAGACTGAAATAAAACTCGTTAAGTTTCACTGTTGTGATTAGATTTTATGAAATTAAATTTAAATTACTCTTGACTAAATGGAAAAATTCATTTAATTTTAATATTAAATAAATTTCGTTTCTCGTATCTCAAATATCGGCTTATAAAGACTCTCTCATCGAAAATATGAAAATTATGTATGAATTGTCTAAGCTGTTTAAAATATTCTGAACTAACATCCTGACTAATAAATTGCGGCCTCAATATTTATAATAGTAAAAATATTAACGATTTCTGTGACATATAATATTAAACTTGAATAAGATATTACTTTTTAGAAGCTTAAACATTCCCCATATTAGGAATGACTTTTTACTTCCTTGTACGAAGTAAAAAGGAAGTATTGTAATCGCGAAAAGTTTCAGGCAGCATATTTCAAGAAAATATCCATTTTGACGGCTACCAAATGCAATTTAACTATGTTTTTGCGTGATATCTGTACGTAAGGACAGAATAAAAGACTCGTTTCCTCCAAAAAAATTATAAAACTGCTTTAAAATAATTTCTGAAGAGAATTTTTTGTGACGTCTGTAGAAACGTATGTACGTACGTATCTCGCATAGCTCAAAAACGAGTAGCCTCAGAACGTTGAAATTTTGTATATAGGACTATTATAACATGTAGATGTACACCTCGTATTTTGGTTGCAATCGGCCACACAAAACGTATATAATATATTTATATATAGATCCACTCTGTTACCCGGCTCAGTGATCTCAGTTTCTTTACTCTTATATGTTTGTAAATGGTACATTTTTTGCTTTAAAAAAATGATTGAATTATGTTGTTTTTATCTTCCGGTTAAGGTTTTTATGCCTTTAGTAAATCTGTGTGCAATATTTTTAGAATTATCAACAATTTTAAAGTTGTTTAAGTGCTGCTAAGCCTTTTTTTTTTTTTTACGGCGGCCATTGATTGTTTACATTTGAAACAGAAAACTAGTAGATTTGTTGCCAATCTAGAGAAACTTAGCTTCGCAACAACAAAGATAACGCTTTCATTTATTATTGACAATTAAATCATGCTTAATCCTTTCTGGAATTTTTTCGAGGAAATAAGTGTTTAAGATTTACTTCGTAATTTTTAATATAGATATTTTGAGTTTTTAATGTACTTTTGCCTTCTCGCGAAGTCAGAACTGAATTAATTGAATGAGAAATACTCAATTGTCTGTGAAAAACTGTTTCTTTTTTGTTTTGTTTGCTTAATTTCTTTTATACATCATTCTAGCTTTATTATAGTATTTAAATAGAACATGTGGCAACGATTAGATAATTCTATTCTTTAAATGATACAAATTTTGCGCATTATGAGTTATAATATGAACGAAATATAATACTGGTAAGTGAATCTAGCGCCAGACTGTTGCTATGTTAAACAAATACTAGAGTGAAATTTAAAGAATGCATTTATTCTATTGTGGTTTATGCGCCGTCGACGAAGTAAATTTACTTCAATCCAATAAGTTAAATGAAATGCAAGAAAAAATTTTAATATTCCGTACAAGGAATTCATGTGGTGTACACATCAGATTTTTTTAAGGGAAAATTCAGTACTGTTATATATATATATATATACTATGTTAAATTTAGAAAATTTTTAAAGGATTTAATTTTAAAAATTAAGTAAAATTTATCTTTAGAATGATGTTGGGAATTAAAAATCTTGATTTCATTGTGGTTGGTATTTTGTATTAATGCTTTTGCAGGAAATTTAATTCGAGCATAAGCCCACCAGCGGCTTAGCGGTCAAGACACTGTACTCTGGTAGTTCGGTCCGAGGTTCGAATCCCGCGAACGGGCTGGCTGCATGGGCCTTTTCGTGGCTTTCCCTAGGTTTAACGTGTATACGAGCCAGTTCCCCTTCGAAACTCTTCCACGAAGGCATCCCTCTCTTTAGGCAGATAGCCCTCGTGTGCTTTGCCATAATTAATTAATCCAATCCAATCCTAATTCGAGCATGAAGAAGCAAAATTATTAGACTGAAATATTTAAATTTTGTTTATATTTAAACTTTGTGTCTGAGAAATATCCAAATTCAAGCATCATATATCAGCAATATGGTGCCCAAAATGTGAAATTAGATGAAATCTACGGTTAAAAGACAGCTGTTTATTAAACGCTTTAACATTTTCCGTACTGAATGCTTTTTACGAAGTTCTTAATTAAGTATTATTCTGCTTTGAGTAACTTCCGTCATATTTCTAGAAATTTTGATATATCACCCGGAAATATGAGAAGTTTAAAAAACTTCCGGTTTCTTCAACATCAGTTTGTCAGCTTCCTTTGGTGGTCGATTTCTCTTCCATCTTGCGATGCTCATTTAAACTTTTCTAAAAGGATCGCTTTAAGTGGCAGCTTCAGAATACTGCAAAGTTTTCAGTATATTTTGGAAAATCATTTTAAAACGTAAAAATGAAAGGAAAAATGAACAGAATTCACCTACAGTCATCATGCATAATTTGTGTACTCATGTACATTGCATCATGATTTAAGCGACTTTGTTATATAAAGCAAAACAGTTAACACAGATATACATGAAAAATACACGAATTCCTCAGCTTTATTGAATATGCATCATTTTCACAGTTGGATCCACCAAAAACGCAAGATGATCTATATCAGAATACAATTTTATGAATAGGTTAAATTTTACAACACTGTCTAACAATTTTCGACCTAGAAATTTACAAGAGCGTTTTCAGCGTCTTTCAAATGTTTCCTTGTTTGCAACATCCTGTGATATTTTTATTCATGGTATATCAAATATACCTTGGCTGTTTGTGTTTGCATCATCACTGAAAAATGTGCGGTGAAACCTAATCTCACCATATTCGGATTATTGTCCAAATTTGGAGCAAATGGGAATTCCGGTTATTGACATAGCTTAGTAGCTGCAGCATGTTTTCCCATCTGAGCTCAAATTTTATTATCTGGGAGTATAATGTACTATCGAGACTTAACATATATCTTAAATTGACTTGCATATATACAAAACGTGACAAATTTTGACTGCATTATCAAAGAATAACCAACATGCTGATTGTATTTTATTCTAAGATGCATCATAGGATTCTGTTTATTTGATAAAATGTGTCTCAGATAATAGAAAGTTTGATAAAACAAATGATGACAGTTATTTTGGGTAAAAGGTTATGGATGTTAAAATGACTAATTCGCAATACAGTGCACTTTTACTTTCAAAAGCTGTTTACAAACGGAATCGCTTTAGGATTCCGTAGAAGATAGTGATGAATAGGATAATCAATAAGTAAATGGAACCTGAAATCATTGTATAGGAACTCCCTAAAGAAGATGTTGTTTTAAGGTTTCTTCGTGACTAATAAAAACCTATAGAAACGTTTCTGTAGAGAATGTAAATGTTATATGAGGAGAAAACAAAATCGAACTCTCGTATTTAGTTTTGAATATAATAATCACTTTACAGAATGAAACTGTATATCATTGTAGAAACACTTTTTCACGGTTGGTTTAACTCTTCTTTAATCTAAATATCTAATTGTAAAAGAAAGTATCCAGATTCTTTTGGAATATATGTTACTATTTTAAACTTGTTTAAAACTTCTTTTATTTCTTAAGCTGAAACGTGCAGAAATCATGTCACTATCAAGACCACGGTAGCGTACACTTCATTTTTGTTGTTTTTTATAATTATGAGGTACCCGAAGTGGGCACAGCCCTACACACCTAACCAAACAAGAGAATTGAAAAGTAGTAGTTTCTCCCTCCTCCCAGTGTGTCTTCGTGTCGTAACGGTAGCACACTCGGCGCATATTCAAAGGTCTAGGTTCGAGTTCCGACGAGGGCTTAGGAAACTTTTCACCTCTCATGGCTTAAAACAACCTATTCACCATCTTTTAGTTCGGGCGTCTACAATGACGCCCGAACTAAAAGATGGTGGACAATAATTCGGCACCACCATGACCTGGTGATTGGGTCCCCTAATCCTCAGTCACCCGCTAAAAGGGGAGTATATAAGGTACCAGAAATGGCCGTAGCCCGACCCACTTAACGAAACAAGTTGGTCTTATGGTCATAACAGGCCACACCCAATTTAAAAAAGGAAAATAAGTAAAAGGAGTATGTAAGGTATTTTCTCCCTCTTTCCATTATGCCTTCGTGGTGTAACGGTTAGCACAATCGGCACATATTTAAGAGATCCAGGTTTGAGTCTCGGCGAGGGCATTGCTCATTTTCCATGTCTTCTGCTTCAAAATAAGGTAATAACTCTACATAATAAAGTGCTATTTTGGTAGCACAATAATTATGGGTACAAGAAAATTTGTGTAGATTTTCTATACAACAAATAAAGTATTTGGAACAAAACTTTTATAAATTTTGGAGAAGGAATGTATCACACTTATAAGGTAACCTCTGATAAACAAAGCCTATGGATAAGGCATTCTGTTACATCAGTTTTTCCGTATTCTGAAAGTGCTCGATGAATTTAAACACTAAAATAGAGTAATATCTTGATTTATATGAGCCTCCATTTATGTAGCGTCCCCCATATTGTATAAAAATAAAGTATTTTGTGCAACTCACACTCGGCATCTCAGATCCAAACAATTCTTGAATAAATAAAAGAATCGTACAAGAAGAGAACAGAAATAAAATTATTACGATTTCAAAAGTAAACAATGTTTATATCTATTTTTAAGTTACTGGTTTAGACGAGAGGAGAAGAAACAACAACCAGGAAGAGAGAAGCAGGCTTATATTTGCCTTATATATCAAAATGGCATTTCTTTCAGTTTTCTGAGAATGTTTTCATTGAAACAAGAAACAACCAGGAAAAGAGAAGCAGGCTTATATTTGTTTTAAAAACCAAAATGGCTTTTCTTTCAGTCTTCTGATCATTTTTGTATTGAAACTAGATTATTTAGTTGAAAACTGTGTTGAAAATTACACGCAGTTATCCAACTGATCATGGTTGCCTTAAGAGCCGATCAGCAGCTGAGCTGAAAAGGCCATTGAAAATAAGTAAGTTGACCGCATTGAAATCCCGACGGGCGGAACCCTTGATTGTTATATTTGTAAATTTTCCTATGAATTATCTAAATAGGCGGCAGTTTTCATAGGGAATATTTTACAAAGGCATCATCATCTTCTTATATTAGATAGCTCTGGTATGCTTTGTCATATTCTAATAAATCAAATATTTACATCAAATACAGGGTGTACCGTAAATGTTGCGACATACTTCTGGGGGAGATAGGGCACATCATAAGGATTAAGAATTGCATAGGAACCCATGCCTAGAAACGTCATTGTACGCCGCCAGGGGGTGTACAGGAGAGTGCTAATGGAAAGTGAGTATTGCCTCATTCGAGCGGTAGGTACCATACGAAGAGCATGGAACGCTATACAAACCGGAAGCTTGCAGACATGCACACTTAGTGTATGGAATAGCTGAGGGTAATGGACGAAACGCTGCACGCATTTATCCGGAACGCTTCTCCGACAGACATTAACCATACCAAAGTTTGTCTGCACGTCTGCATTAAAATTTTTGCGACTACGGGTGATTAAGAAGTGGACCCATTTGTACTGCATGTTCGTAGCCATTTCAACAGATCATTCCCTCATCGATGGATTGGGAGTGGTGGACTATTTCCCTGTCCCCCACGCTGACCGGATTTTATCGAGTCTTGGTTTCTTTTTGTGGGGAGCCATTAGAAGTATCGTGTATCACGATCCTGTTGTGTCTGAAATGGATCTCGTGACAAGACTCGCCTGCGCAGCTGTTACAATAAAAAGAACTCCCGGTGTGTTTGAACATGTTCGACAATCAGTGTTCCATCGGTGTCAGGCATGTTTGGCGTCTGATGGCGCAAACTTCGAGCATCTGTTATAACATTCAAGCTGTCGAAACACCATTTGTATTCATGTCCAATAAATGTTTAAAATTAGTCACGCTCTGTGTTCCTTTTCCATTTTCTACCTCTGCTACCACTTACCCCTGACATTTCCGGGTATAGATTCCTATTCAATTCTTAATCCTTATGTTGTGCTATACTTCCCCTAGAATTGTCGCAACATTTACGGTACACCCTGTATATTTGTTAAAAGTTTTCAGTGTTTTCACATCAAAATGTTTGTTGAGTGCAAAAGTATCGGGTCTTTATTTTAGAACCCAGGAAAAGCGTTAATTAAAAGGTACATCCCCGCTCATTTTAGCACCATTTCTTAATTAACTTTGATCAAGAAAATTGTAAAACATATCCCGACTACCATTGTCAGTTAGAAATCACTACGTAATTTTAAGACACTACATTACACATCATGATATTATGTAGCCCTTAATTTCGATACTATTGAACACAGACATGTACTCCCAAAACAAAAGTTGCAAAAATATTTTGTTTATGTTTTATCATTTTATTTTTTAAAATTGTTAAAAATCAATTTTTCAAACCTTAGTTAAACACTTTGTATGGTTCTCTGGTTCCTATAGATATTTTAGCAAACATTTGTGCTTATTAAAAAATAAGACACAAAAAATTTATCTCCAGTACAATAATTATTGATCAAGATATTCAATTACAAAATTTTAGAGTTTTACCATTAATTTCGGCTTCTTTTGAAGAGTCGCTAAAAATTAAATTTGAATAATTTGGCGATAATGTTTTCCTCTTTAATGTCTCTTGGTGATATTTCTTCTAATTTACTACTGTAATTACTTCGTAGGTGCTTAGTAGTAAATTACTTTTTATTACATCCATTTGTAATTTACTTCTGAGTAATGTTCTTAATTTTGCTATATTTAATATGCAGAAAGTATTTTTAAAAAGTAATTTGTAAAAGTTCTAAATGCTAAAAATATATTAATGATACTCACTTGCAGTTTTATTATTTTAGGATTATCTCATCGTAACACACAACACAAAGACACTGGATTAGAAGCATTCTTTATTTTGTATTTATGCAAGCGATGTTATCTCCTAATATTGAAGCCTGCTGTTGTCGTTTAGAATGTAAAGTCTATAAAACCTTCTATTTGGAAAAATTTGCACTGATGCCTATTTATCACAAGAATATGATATTCCATTTTTTAGTTATGTATAAAATCAATTATTTCACTCTTGAATTTGGTATGATCCTTGAACCTGATTTCAAATTTTAAAATTAAAATACACAGATATTGTCGCGCGGGAATTTAACATATTTTGTATTAAAACTTTAGAATGAATATAAACGTTTTGTTAAATCTAGCACCAGGACCAGCGAGCTACGTAAAATATTAGATTTCGTAATTTTTATAAAATTCATTTTTTAAATGTAAAATTGCCAAGCATTGAATATTTGCTTTATTTAGGATATTTTTGTATCTTGAAAGATACGTACAACGGTTGCGAAAACAAAGAACGCGTAGTAAATTCTATGGACACGCTGACTACAATAGTAAAAAGTTTTTATACATTCATATTACTTACAGTCATTAATTGTCTGGTAATTGCAAAATGATGTAACTCGTAAGAGATATTAGTCTCAAAAGGGCATTTCGTGGCGTTTTACTATAGATGGCGAATCACTGTTTAAATTGTTGCCACCAATTTTATTGCCCTGTATTATATTAAAAAAAATTCAATAATGAAGAATCTGCATGAATGTATATATTTCCCTCGCATTGTGAAACAACAACGATATCTAAAGTCATCAAATTTTGAATAACGTATTCCTCCACCCGCGCAAGGGCACCTGGAATCCGAATTTTGACTTTCGAATTTTTTTTTACTATTTCGTAGAACTTTACACTGGTGTGCAAAAATTAAGGACGAGACGGTTTTTTCAATATAACTTTGTACAAAAGCTTTCCAAATCAACACATTTAACACCGTAAGATCACCAATACGTAAGACATGAGTAATGTAAGCAACACCTACTAAAAGAGAAATCAGAGGGATAAAAAGAAGCTTTATTGAAAAAGTAGCATGGAGCGCAATGCGACTGAAGGCCGAAACATCCTTGTGATGTGTGTCCAGCAAGAAACATCCGGTCTTTAATAGGGGATATGATCTCCCCTGACTGCTAGGCAGGTTTCGCAGCGTCTGCCCATGCTGAGAATGAGGGTGTCAATGAGTTGTTGAGGCATTGCTGCCCATTCGTCTTGCAGCGCCAATCGAAGCTCCGGAATCGTTACTGGTGGTAAGAAACGAGCTGCCAAGCGTCTGCCTAGAAAATCCCATACATGCTGGATGGGATTGAGATCCGGAGATCGTGCCGGCCTATCCATACGTTCAATATCCTCACTCTCTAAGAGCTGCTCGGCAGCTACTGTGCGATGACGTGGTGCATTGTCGTCCATGAAACGGAACTGCGGACCCGTAGCGCCTCTAAAAAGACGCACATATGGAAGAAGAATCTCGTTACAATAACGGCTCCCGTTGACTGAACCTGCGTCGAAGATGTGAAGGTCTGTATGACTACCAAGCATGATGCCTCCCCAAACGAGAACACCGCCACCTCCATACCTGTCCCTTTCAGTGATGTTCGAGGGATGATTGCGGCTTCCCCGCTCTCTTCAGATGAGTATGCGATGACAATCGCTACTCAGACTGAAACTGCTTTCATCTGTAAAGAGTACTCGTCCCCTTTCATTGTCTCTCCAATTCCGGTGTTCCCGGGACCACAGAGAACGCCTTCTCCGATAGGCAGGCGTTAGAGGTACACACCGTACAGGGCGTCGTGCAAACAGACCACCACCGTGCAGTCTTCTGGCCACGGTAAAACGCGATATCGGTCATCCAGTCGCCTGTGTCGTGTGTCTAGCGATTTCTCCCGCTGTCTGCCGCCTGTTTCTTCTGGCCTGTAATGCAATATACCGGTCATCTGCGGGTGTGGTTCCTCGTGGACGACCACTACTAAACCCCCGGATAGCTGTTCCTGTAGTTTGAAATTGTTCCCAAAGTCGTGAAACGATGCTGTGAGCAATTCCGAACTCTGCAGCCACACTTGTCGCACTGCGGCCTTCCTCCAACTTCCCAATGATTCGACCTCGGGTAAAAGCCTCCAGATGTCGTCTAACAGATTGATTATTCGCCATTTCTCGCTGAGGCAGCAACTCGGTGTGATTTTAACTGCTATACGGCGTGCAATCTCTTTGCCAGAAATACTGTCTTACACCGACAACATGCTTTATACTACTCAGACACTCTTCCATTACGTCTACCTGCATATCTGCGCATGTGCTACCGTACATCACCTTACTTAATCTCCTGATTGGTCTTTCTGTCCGCTCTGCCTCTTCGTTCAGCTGATATGCTAATTTTTGGACTTCGTCCTTAATTTTTGCACACCAGTGTAATGAATTATTGCTCAACGATTTAAAAGCGAGCAATTGCAACACTTTACAGAAAAAAAAATTACCTTCAAAGCGCGGAATTATAAATTACTTTTCGGAAATTATAAAGATATATTTCGGAGGTTATAAAGATTTGTTGTTTTTAAACATTTTGTGTTATTGCTGTTGAATTGAATTTTCTGTGGAACTTTGATATTTAATAAATAAAGATTACACAACAAACGTTAAAAATTACCTTTGGGCGTAGTATAAAATCTGAAAGCTTTCGGTTTTTTGAATTAATATTTTTTTTGTATTGATTTTACTGACTGAAGGAAAGATACACATATTACGGGGAGGAAAAGGCTACTAAAGCATCTTATTATTTTAGGGAAATTTTACTTCCTTGTACGAAGTAAAAATGAAGTATTGTAATAGCGAATTTATTGTTAAGTTCTCATAGCAAGTTGACGGTGTTTTGTGTAAGCACATTAAGTCCGTGCCTTCTATTATGCAATCTGTGATAAATAAAAGATTTTTTACTTCCTTTCTTGCTGTGTTCATCTCCATGCCTGTACGAGAAGTCGCCAGGTACCATTTCATGCTTGCAAAACACACTAGATATCAAGGCATTGAGGGCATACAGTTTGTCTATCTGATATTTTTTGACAACTAACAAAGGGAGTTTAATAAATTGCATCAAATTAGAATCGTTGGTTATAAAACCGAGGAGTTATACAAAAGCCATAAAACTAAATTTACGAGTTATACTCCTTCCATCAGAAGCAATCGATACGTTGGAAGATATACAGACAGCTGCTTAATATGTTTCAGTATGCGCCCACCAAAAATCCAAAATAATCATTCATATAACCGTACTTATATTACTGATAATTATATCCGCTCAAACGGATGAGGAAAATTACTTTAAATTCCTTAAATCGCACAAAGAGCAACTGAGATCACATGATATCTAGTCTACAAATCCAAGTTCGAGTCAGTTTTAAAGTCTAAGAACATTTTAGACGTTTATCACTGTAGAGGCATTAGTAGTTTTCATCTATGAATTCCACGAAAATTTACCTTAATTCGCCTAGATTCGATTTTTTGTTTCAAGTTATGAAAATAGCATCTGCAATAGAAAACAAGATATTAAGAAACATCTATAATTCTTGACAGATCTTAACCCTTACACAAAAGTGTTATCCGCATCTTGTCAATAAAATTGTTTTTGATACAAAAGAATTTTAAATATCACTTTCAAGTGTCACAAGAAAATAATATTGAATTTATTATACAACAGTCATTAAATAAATAGAAAATAGGTTATGTTTTAAAATTAATATCTTCTACATTCAATTCTTCAAAAAATATCATTCACCTAAGGCTAGAAATATAGTAGGTAATCAAATATATATCATGGAACCACAAATCCATCAAGATAACTCGAAAATTCGGATAAATGGATTGTTTCGCTTTCGCTAGCCAAATGCGTTCTTACTATATGGCAAATAAGGAACATTTAATTATTATTATGTCGAAAAGTATTTTAAGAGAATTATACAGGGTTCATCTAAAGTAAAATATTATCTCAAAATTTGATAAAATCCAGTGCTTTAGTAGCAAGACTTAAAGACCGGAAGGGTTCAAAAATATATCTCAATGTTTATATGCTTAGGTTATAAATTTTCTAGTATGGCCCTTTTATGACACAACAGATATCAATACGATATTCAATCTTCTCCCAAATACGGTTCAACTTGTTGCTTCCTGATAAAAACTTTTTGGATTATAATAAAAATATTTTTCAAATCATAAATAATTATAAGAAATAATCTGTCTGTTTCTCTCTGCTTCAATAAAATAAAATATGAAATATTTTTTTTAAAGTTTAATTCATTTCATACGCAAGCATATAAGTTAATTTAATTTCCTCCTTAAATAATTTGCAGGGATCTTTTTACCTTTATCATACTGCTTAAATCAATAAAATATTAAAATATGGAAACCGATTGACAACAACCTTAACTGAAAGTTTGCTATGTATGGGACACTGCAGCTCAGCGAGAAGTATGACGGGTTCTCTGTGTCATCTTAACGATCATTTAATTTCATAATTTTGTTCGAATTCCATTATTTTGAACTATAATACCTACAGAGGGAGTTTACAAATTTTTTAAAAAATTTTCGATAAAAAAATTAATATAAAGCAAATATCTTTGAATAAAAATTGTTGGTAGCAGATTATTTGAAATGAGAAATATAGTTTGCTACTTTTAAATTTATTATTGGTCCAAAATGGCACTTGTAAAGAAAATGTGGATTGAAGGATAGAATTTTGCACTTTCCGAAGAGAAATAATTTTAATTCTATAATTCAAAAACGTTGTGAACAAGGTATTAAAATTCCTAACTGCAAAATAAAAAAAATATTAGTCGGAGAGAGAAAAACCATTAATCATCATTTCTACATATAGAGAAGAGTCCAAACGGATACCTTAGAAAGATACATGCCGTTTCTATTATTTCTAAAGTTAAATCACTGATAAAAAGAGAAAATCCGCTGACATAGAAATGAATTGAAATCTTTAAATGCATCGATAGTAACAATAAATAGAATAATAAAACAAGATTTACAACGTAAAAAAGCTAAAAAATATAATGTTCTCTAGCTTTTACCGAGACATGTGTCTCAAAACACATTAGTTTGTCGAAGCATGTATGAAAACTATTTAGCAGCAGATAAATGGAAATATATTGTGATCGCTGATGAAGCATGGGTATACCTAAATGCTTGCACGAAAAAAAAGATTAATTTGTTATGGAAAAAGAAGATAAAACCTGGTTCCTTTAACTCAAAGGAGGTTTTAGTAAGGAATTTATGACTGTCGCAGGATTATCTTCCAATTAAAATTAAGAAGGAAATTAAAATTAAGAAGAGTGGAAAAAAGTTTCAAATCAATTTGTAGAGACATCAATTATTTAGAAACGGGGAAGATGAAAAATGAGCAGCGCCTTCGCCGGGAATCGAACCCCGAACTTCTGGAATACGCGCTCAGCGTGAAGATATACTACGAAGGCATGCTAAGAAGGCGGGAGAATTACCTTATATACTTCCCCCTTTTAAACGGCGAGTGGGTTTTTTAGAGGCCCCAATCGCCAAATCCTGGGTGTGGAGAATCATCATCACCACCCTTTTAGTTCGGGCGCTACTGTAGAGACATTAGGTATTTGGAAGTAGGAAAGATGAATAATGAGCAACATCCTCGCCTGGAATCGAACTACGGACCTCTGGAATACATACGTGCCCAGCGTGCAGACATTTGCACTATGAAGGCATGCTAAGAAGGCGGGAGAAATACCTTATAAACTCAGCGGGCTTTAATAGAAAGTTGTAAGTCTTATATTTACAGAAGACATTTCATTTCCTATCTAAAGGCTCTCAGAGAATAAAATTTTATCAAGACATACTTTAAAAAGTATCACTGCATGCCTTGAAAAAATCAAGAGTGATATATAGGTATTGCAAAGAAACTTTTTCAACGTATTCCTGAGTAACACCTTGACGTTTCACCTATGGATTACTGTGAACTCTTATATTGCTGGACCCTGGAATGTGGTGGAAGAGAAATGTAAATTAATACACATGAAGATTTTACTAAAAGATCTTCGATCATGGAAATCATGATGCAGATTGGTCTTCCAGAACATTGGTTACAAGATAGAACATTTAAAAAAAATACTCTTTACATTTCAAACATTAATTGCATGGCTCCAAAAGCATTCTAAAAATGTCTAACCACCGTCTGTAAAATAGCTTCCTTCCATTAAGTGTATTTGTAGGAAGTAAAAGAATTTAATTTGTGTGAATAAAAAATGACTTAATGAAGATTGAGTGAATTTAATGAGAGATAAAGAACCTAAAGAGGATGTAAAGTAGGTTGGTACTTTAATGATTAATTGTGGAAGTAACAAGCAGTGGGAAATAAAAGCTCTCGTAAACGTTTAAATTCCTATGAAAAATCATAGAATCTACTGTGCTGAGTTTATAAGTGAGCTATGAAGATGCTCTTTTCGATATACAGATTTCACCTCCAAATTACAATTTAGTTAAACAAGTTTATCTTAATTTCCTAATTTTGTGCATTTTATTTAGCTCTATAAAAGAAATTCTCACTGAAGTTATAATGAATGACAGTTGAATAAAGGACATATCACAAAATCTTACTAAAAGACTTCATATTTATGTTCAACTTTTTAAAGAAATTATCTTTTTGTTGCAAAACCATCGGAAGGTAGGCAACTACAAAATTTATTCTGCGTAATGTTTAATATTATGATCCTCATATGAATTCACTTTAGCTGATGGACATCTTTGAAACATAATTGCTGATCTCCATAGTCTTCAGAGCACTTTGGGAAAACATATACATATTTTCAATTATCTCTCGTTTAGAAATCCTTCGAACATTTTGAAGAGACTGGATATGAATTCGTAAGATGACAAATGATCTTTCAGCAATAATAACTTTTAACAAAAGTAAAGAACTCCAAAGGAACTTGTAACTTTCTTGGACAATATTACGTACTTAATTAGCGTCATCATTAGCATTTAATTGTTAGTTTAAGCTTTCCTTATTTCTGAAAAGTGAACCCATTTTTATTTTGCTAAGACAGTCTGTGTTCCATGAAAATTTTGAACATGCAATGAAGACTTCCTGGGTAAATTTCACTAAATTTATTTCATAAGATTTTCAATAATTCATCAGTCGATATATTTTTCTTCGTGTTTTTAATGCAAATGTATAATAGTAATTATTAAATTCTTTAAAGGAAATTATTTTATCTGCAATTAAAATGCAATTCAAAAACTCTGATGCGGACACCACATGACTTCCTTGTATTGGCCTGTTAAATTATACGCATCTTTTTTCTGCATTTCATTTAAACTTATTTCCTCGAAATTCATTTAAACTTATTTTCTCGAATTTCATTAAAGATATATCTCTCGTTCAATCAGTTCTGTTCTCAGTTCTCGAGAAGGTAAAAATACGTAAACCTCAAAGCTTATTTATTAAAAATTATCAAATATAGAAAAACATAAAACACCAAATACAGTTAAAATTAAAACAACTTTTGCAATTAAAATTAGAGTTTCTAAGCAATTCGGCCAGCGTGCAAGCAGGCGGATTTTTCAGTGCAGAAAACTAAAAGTTTATGTTTAGTCCCGACTCTGTGAAAAGACACTGAAGGTGCAGAAATTGACTTGATTCATTAATCTGCTAAGTTTCAAATGTAAACAAATATGTCTGCTAAGTCCTATATGAGGCTTAGCCGCACTTAAACGGCATTTAAAATATTGATAATTTTGAAACTATTGCATGCAGATTAATTACAGGCATACAAACCTTAACCAGAACATAAGAGCAACATAATTTAATAATTTTTAAAGCAAAAAATGCGCAATTTACCAAACTATAAGAATAATAAAAAACCTGAGGTAACCGATCCGAGTAACAGAGTATATATATATATATGTAACAGAGTATATATATATATACTCTGTTACATATATATATATATATAGAAGCTACATGTTATAGCACTTCTATATGCAAAATATCAACGTTCTGAGGCTACTCGGTTTTGAGTTATGCAGGATACATACATAACGTACGTACAAACTGCACGAAAAAAAAATCCCCTCTGAATCCATTTAAAATCCATTTTGCAATCCGTTTGCGGAAAAAAAGAGTCCTTTATTTTGTCTTTCTTTACAGATGTCATGCAAAAACTTCGTTAAATTGCATTAGATAGCGGTCAAAATATGTATTTTGGTGGAAATATGATACCCGAAATGTTTCGCAATTACAGTACTTCTTTTACTTCGTACAAAGAAGTAAAAAAACTAGTGTATTCCAGTATTTTTTTAGTTTTGCTTAGTGACATTAAAGACAGTTTTTTTGTTTACTTTATTTACATTTAAACGAGATTAAATATAATGCACAAAATCACTATTCACTAAAAATATTAATTAAAGTAAAATTTTGAAACTGATTCTTGTAAAGATATAAATATAACTGATTTAAAATTACTCTTATAATTTTGCACTCCTTTCAAACGGCGTCTTAGAAAGATCATTAATAAATTTCATTACATTTTTGTAACTATTACTAAAACTAAAACATTATTTTCTTTCCAAGATGTCTATTTAGTCATAGTTGTATATTACACTGAATATTAACAGCCATACTCCTATGGAACTCTGCAACCAGCCGGCAGCAGGATACACACATATCAGGAATAAATGTGCTTACGTCCCTCTGTTGGCATGGTAGAAGGATAGCCAGTTGTTACAACTTATGCTTTGTCTATTAATCCCAGAGAAAGCATGCATTTTTGTAAAAGTATAATGTTTTTACGGCCTGGGTGGAATTAAAATGGTATTGAACTGAAATTCTGTCAGATATGCTGATGACAGAAAAAGAGGAGTAGCGGGTGTTCAGATTATCTCCTTCCTCCTAGGATTCTCCTTCAAACTGGGCAAAAATCGAAATGTCTTCTGTTGGTTGCCTGCAAACCTAGCCAACGACAGGCGCTTACTACTTCTTGCCAATGATGAATTCATAGATTTAACTAAGATCTTTTCAAATTCGGAAGGCGAAGAAAGAACCCGCTCCCAAATAGTAAAAGTTCTGGTACCCAGTAAGAATTAATCCTCTTCTGTTCTTTTTTAATTATACGCGTTAAGAATATTTTGAAGTAGCTACTTAAAATAATAACTCCCTAATTATTTTAGAGGAATTGAGGTGTCTGTTTCATTTTGTTTTTATTATTCTCTCCGATTTATAGTTTATTATAAACTAATCAATGTGTAAAAATGTAAGCATCAGGAACAAGCTCTTGAGTTTATTTTTTTAGTATGCAACTAAATTAATTTATATTCCAAAGAAAGATAAAGCGTAAGAGAGAATGTCAAGCAATGTTTCTAAGATAAAGCATAAAGAATAAAGTTAGGTGAAGTCAGCATGAGTTCATAAATACATGCTTAAAATAAAACCTTAAATTTATACTTTCATTTAAATTAAAAGCTGAGCTTTGCGTATGCTTGCTGTAAGAACTTCACTTGCCGAACTGAAAATTAAATTTAGAACGGAAATTGATTTTGCTCCCTAGTTAAGTTTTCTGTTTGACGGATTCCCAAACAAGAATAAAATTCGGAATGTCAAGAGGGAAGCCGGTAAGCAATCATTGGATAATCCGTGGAATAAACGGCCGTTCAGATCAGTGAGATTATAATGTTTATGGATTGACTGGTTTAATTAAAGGATGAATAATTAGTTTAAAGATTCGTAAGGATGAGTAGTTAGTTCATTCTCATAACTTCACAGTCAACTTTGTTATTTTACTTGACTTACTTTAAAGATTTGTTTTTATAAATTTGGAAGTAAATAATAGCAAAATCTCATTAGTGGTTCTAAGTCGGAACACGTTAAAATATTTCTTAGCTTACTCTTAAAGTGTTTTGTCTTAGGAATCTAATTCTAAAGAAAGAAACAAGTAATGTAATGTAATAAAATATAACAGTGTGTTGCAACTAATGAACAAGCGACAAATAAAATATTTTATATTAACCAGATATCTATAAAATAACGGCTAACAGAAGAAAATGCTGAATAGATTGACGTTTAACATTTATATTCGTCCAGTTGTACATAATTTCGTTATTATCGTTTCATTTTAATTCCCTCAACTGAAAGTTGATTCCTTACAATAAACTTCGTTTTTTTTTTTTTTTTTTACGAAATAGAAACTGGAAGCTTTTAACATTTTACTGGTAAACTAAATCAATAATCATCTAACAAATTTAATTTTAAGCCTTTCGAAGAAGCAAACCTATTGATTAAAATGGCATGTGAATTTTGTTTGTTTGGATCTTTGTTTTTATATTTATAATCATTATTTTTGTATAACGGATTGATCAATACAAATTGTTGTTCAATTGTGTTGAGCTAATAAATAAAAAATAAGTAGAAATGAAACAGAAAAAGACATGTAATTGCAAATTTCTTTAAACTAATTAATCCGCTTACAATAGATGTTTTGTATTAAAGTGGAAAAGCAATAGATATCTAAATGTGGTACAGCATTTCCTATATCGATTCTCACTGCACAAAAATATAGGAGTAAATCAATTACTTCAAAACTCCCAGTGTTTTCAGATTAGCATCTGCTTATATATTTTTTAAGTTTTGTCTTACTGAAAGGCAAAATCGCATAAAATATCGTGTAGTGAAATCAATTTCATTTTTAGTTAATTATCGAATAATTGATAGAGAAAAATATGCTTAATCAAATAAATGAAAATTTAAAATGTCTTAATAATTTATATTTTAGAAGAACAATATAAATTTACATTTAATATAGTTTATATGCCTTTTTTTAAATCTAGTTTATATGCCTATTTAATTTGGAATTATGCTCCTATTCAGTTATGTACAGTGCGAAAAAAAAAATTCCGAAAAGTTTCAGATTTTAAATTACGTCCAAAGGACCGTTTTTTAACATTTTGTCTGTTACCTTTATTTATTAAATATCACGTTCTTCGCACTTCAACCATCAAATTCAGTTCAAGAGTAATATCCCAAAATTGTTTTAAATTGATCATATATTTCGAATTTCCGAATGTTTTTCCTGTGCAACGTTGCCATTGCTCGCTTTTAAATCCTTGAGTTTGTTAATCAAAAATTCGTTCAAATTTGGGCTTCCACATGCCTTATTCACAGTAGGATTACGTCATAGACTTTTCATTATTTAATTTCTTCAAATATAACGTAGGACTCTAACATTTGGAGGCAACAGTTTGAAAAGTTTAACAGACATTTATAGTGAACCAATGCAAAATCGCAAAACGAAAACAATAGTCATTCATGGATAAAGCCCCTTTGGACTAAAAATGAAAAAAAGTATGAAGGTTTCAGATTGTAAATTTCATCCAAAGGGCCGTTATTTTTAACGTTTTATGTCTTACCTTTATTTATTAAATATCTATAATTTTGAGAGATAACTTTTTAAAAACTAATCGTGCGATTTTTTGCGATTTTTACGAAACTTCACTGTTTGGCATAATTTGAGTAGTAGAATCGAAATAAGGAAAAAATATTGGCATGTCATTTCAGAAAAAGTCCGATTTTGTGTCAAAATATCTATATTAGAACAATGCTATATATAAATGTAATACATATCCTAAGTCGTGCTTTTTAGACATGAAAATGTGCTTTTGAGACATGTCGTGCTTTTGAGACATGAAGCTGAATTTCGTTAATCGGCCCAGTAGAACGGGAGATATAGAACTGTTCCCCCACCCCTTTTTTTTCGCTGAGTATATCCTGGAACAAATTAAAACATTAAAATAAATAATAAAAATTTGAAAGGTTTCAGATTTTAAATTACATCCTAAGGGGCGTTTTTTAACGTTTTGTGTGTTATTTTTATTTATTAAATATCATGTTACTTGCACTTAAACCATAAAATTCAGTTCAATAGCAATGGCGCAAAGTAATTTTAAAATGAGCCTATCTTTAGAATTTCCGATACGCAGTCTCACGCGCTGGAGATATAAATGTTTTTTCTGTACAACGTTGCCATTGCTCGCTTGGAAATACTTTAGTTTGTTAATCGAAAATGCGTTAAAATTTTATAAAATAGGAAATCGGTAATAAAAAAAATTCAAATTTCAAATTTGATCTTCCACATGCCCACATGCTAGCGGTGGGCTCTTAAGAAATGTATCGCCAGTTGTTTCCTTCATTGCACTCTGTTTTAAGCAATTAAGTAGAAGGGGGAAATCTCGTGGGTCAGTAAGCAAAGGGGCGTCCTCGCCGCCTGCTCTGAGTATTTCAGTTTAAATTAGCAGACACCTTTGCACAAGTCATTTTAATTACAATTTATAATATCTAGAACAGCGGTTATTTCGTATGAGCGCCAAGCTTTCTAGTATTAAATAAGCATCTCTAATAAAGGTCCTTTTCTAGAAATTTTAATAAATCTTTCTTGAAAACTGACTTAAATTGTTTAAATATATTATTCTAATATCTATTACAGCCAAAGACGAGATGTTATAAACATGGCCTCAATTTATACATAATAGTGATGACGATTAAGTTTATCGTTCCTATTTGCATACTGAAGTTCGAAAATGTCTTTATTGGGGAGATAAGTTTAAATTACTTTCCTTGAAGTCTGTTTAATGGATAGTTTCCACAGTGTTATCATTCGGCATGAATAAGATCTTTATTTTACCTTTCAAATTGCAACTGAGTTCTCGGATAACCGATTTCAAGCCAATAAATGCATTTTGTAATAGATTATGGGTTACGCCTGGTCTGGTAACTCTATTTTAAACCTATAACCCTAATTGACGGGACAATAACCTTTTTACTTAGACAGAACTTGTATGATAAGCGTGCACTCTTCTGCTTCAATAATCATAACTCGTGATAATGCAAATAAATGAAAAAGGTGACAGGTGAAAGCGGGCTGGACACCCGGCCGGCTTACATGGACTAATCGGGTATTGCCCGGGTCCCGGAAGTATTTAGTGCAACACTCTCGGCGACCCAAAAGGAAAGCATGTCAAGTTTATTAAGATGCTACATATGCTGATGAAGACATTAAACTATGCACATTGCTACACAGATACTAAAGAACTTAATTACACAGATGTCTTAATAAATAGAACAGTCAAATAATAAGTATAACACTCAACATTTATTAAGCCCGGGCGACTTAATAAATAGAACAAACAGTCAAACTTAATTAAACGTTGAACAGATGTCCACGACTACTCAATTAAATGCTAAACTAGAAGCTGATTCAATCACTTTACCGGCGTGTCAGAATTAAAGTATCGGCAGCGAGAGACCGCAAAGCTGATTAATTATAAGTGACAGAGACTAACCACTGATCGCGGAAGAACCAGAAACATTCTCTGTCTCAAATTTAAAAAAAAAAAAAAAACAGTTTAAAGACTTATAACTAATTTTCATTCTGGTGAGGAGTGCGGGTAGGAGATGTTACAGCAAGAACTGAAACCATAGTTAACTAACATAAAATGATATACAAAATTAAATTATTTTATTTTTAATACTGGAACTAAGTGAAATATTTTAAAATACATATTTAGTGTAAAATATAACTAAAGGATAACTTTCTTAAACACCTGCAGCGATATTTTAATTAATGAAATGTGTTTATAGAGCCATATGTTACGTACTACGGAAAGGAGCCCCTTTTTTCTCTCTCTCTCTTTTTATATAAAGTATCAGTACACTTCGTATGATTTTATAGAGGTTCTTTTATGTGTTTATTTATTTTTCATTTTTCTTCCATGAAACATTACACATATTAGTTCACTTTTGTCATATGTTTAGCGAAGTAAGGCTTTAACTTAGAAAATCTAAAAGACACTTATTATACATATTACCTTTCAATGTAACGAAACTGATAATTAAAAATTTGCTTCATTATTGGTATGTAATTTGCGAAACATTAACATATATTTCTTCAAAATAATCATTAATATAACGTCGCCTGTCAGTCTCATACTTTTCAGTCATTTTATTGTTTTACATGCCTCGTATGGGGTTGAGAAAATAACTCTTAAGACAAATTTAGCAGTTGTCAAATGCTAAAAAAGAAATAATTACTTTGATTAACATTTAGTATAAAATACGTTGCAGTTAATTTTGTCAGAATATATTATAGAATAAACATGACATTGTGAATTTAGTTGCAAAATATGATATTGAAATATTTCACCTTAGAATTTTGCAAGAAAAAGAAGTTTCATTGACAAACGGCCTCATATAAGAGAGAAGGATCGTTTTTTAAAAGTTTTCAGCTAGAAATATAATTAAATGTACCATGCCTGAAAACATAATACCATGCCTGAAAGTACCATGTAAGTAAAAATCGTTCCATGCCTGAAAACAAAACTAATAGAATATACCTTCCTTTGACGTAAAAATTTAAAGATAAACTATGTTAAAACTTCTTTTAATATTAGTCTGTGCATTTAAGATGGATACTGTTCTTGAAAAATTATTATTATTAGGAAAAGTATCGCCTTTTGCCACCTTGCCCAGTAAGAATTTTATACACGGACCGGTGTTTGCTATGGTCAAATACTTTTCCATTTTGCAAAACAATGTAAATTTCTATCTGATACTGCACGTCTAATTAGTGCAGATTTTTATCAAAATTTTAAATAGTTAAATTGTGATCTTTTCATCTCTAAATTAAAATTTGCACTAAGTAATTTAATTAATTATTTATATTTAAGTAAATTTCACTAACGATTTTCCAAGAAAAAAGATTACTAAGTTATTGAAATTCAAACACATATATCAATAACCTAATGTAAACATATTTACCTGTTCGTCGCCGACACATTATTTTGCTGAGCTGCTTGATTCTGCTGCTGTTGCTGCTGCCTGGTTCTCTCATTTGATTGGTGCTGGTAAAATCTTTGCATAAGTTTGTCCCATGGTCCATTGCGAATATTATTACCGCCCCTTCTCTTCATTTTAAGCAATAACAAGTTGATATGAAATTCAGATTAATGGAGAATATATTGAAGATAAAGCTTCATACCAGATGTTCTTGAAATAAGAATGCGTTAAAAACTAATTTGTGTGTTCTAATTCACCACTGTTATCTTTTATCCATCAGCTAAATTCTGTTTCCACGTGCTGATGTTTGAATGAAACACTTGCAACTGGCAGTTCAGAATGGCATATGGTAATCATTCACGTGTTACATAATCATCACATCGAAGGATGAAGCAATTATTCCATTGGATTAAATAGAAATATTTGTCACTAAAGTTCCAGGATTTTAGCTTAGTAAATATTTCACAAGTAAACCTTGGATTTTAAAAGTACATTTTTGCATATGGCAGATACATTAAGAAGATATCCACGAGAAAAACACTCTATGTTTTACATGATCTACTAAGTAAAGATTTAGGATATTATTAAGATATTTAGCAATATATATGATTATTGAATATGGAAGCAAGAATAAGAATATTTTTAGTATTAAAGAACAATCATATGTTAATGCATAATATATTCAACACCTAATGGAAGACAAGGAATGTTCAAAGCTCACAAATATTTTATAAAATTGGAAGAAGTATTGTAGGAAAAAATCTAAATAAATATATTCTTTCTAAGTACAAGTAAATTCTATAATCAAAGTAAATCTAATTACATTGATATAATATTCAAAATTGCATATTTTTAGCTACACCACCTATTTATGCTATTATGAACTTATGTACTATCATTACAAGTATTAGCCGAAGAAATTGATATTAAGTATATTAAAATGAAGCTGTTTCCTATGATAACAGTGGGTATTTTCATGGAAAGGTTGAAATACATTTAAAAGCCTCTTCTAACGTTAATAACAGAGGGTTAATAGATTTGATATGTACCAAGTTATCCTTGAAGAATGAAACATTTTCAGAGCATGAAATTATATAATTATAAATTATTTGCTAATGTTGCTATATTATTTTCGCAGATTATTTAGTAACAAATTAATTCATATTATCATTTCAAATAAGGATTTTATCTATCACTTTTGGCAGGTAACGGAGATATAGTCACATGTCCCTAAACATGTGAACTTATTTTAAAACTTCACTTAATAAATATTTTTAATTTAAAAGAAAACTATAGTTCTGAGATTTTTCATATACAGAGAGTTAAAAGGTAAGGTTTGCTAAAAGCTTTAACGTACAAATTCAGTGAGTAAGATGTATTTCTGAATGGTACAACTTATTTAAACTGATACTTAAGCATATGTTACTCATAATAACCTACTTTGCAACCAAAGGAATACTTAAAATGAAAGCTTTTTCTCTTCTAAGATTTTAAAAACTGAAAAGCGTTACGAAAACAATAATTATAATTCTTGCTTTTAATTAAATTCCTTTAAACGAATTTTAAGAATCACTGAATATTTCCTTTGAAACTAAAGAACTGATAGATTTTAATATACATAAGTTATAACATTTAAATCCTCGGATTTTTTACACTAATTTGAGTAAGTTTTGCAAAAATGTACAAATAAATTTCTCTATGCTGACCTTTGAACTTTGGCATTTTAAATGGCTTAAATTATACCAAAATCGCATTTTTAAGACTTGACGAACATATATCACTTACCAATACAAATATGGCTTTAAAATGCATGAATGAAATGGAGTAACATTTATCAAGTTTCTTATTTATAAAACAAATTTTACTTTTGTGTCCTATTTCCATTTTGTTTCAACCTTCCGTATGAACTAAAAAGAGGAATTTAGGATATAAATTGAAGATACTAAATAAATAATGGTATACCTTAACAAAAATATCTAAACTATGAAGCAAATAATTAACTATAATTTACGTTTCACATAATATAGCTAAACTAAGCTAGAAATTAAAAAAATACCCCAATTACGTTATCATTAAACAAAGTATAATTTCCAAACATTATTCACATAAATCATACTGCTTTTAAAAATTATTTTGTTTCTGATTCACGTTTTTTTTATAAAAATAGATTATACAGAAATAAAGGGTGCCTAAACATGAAACTAATATGATATTCACAGCATCTTAATCTGAAATAGAAAATAGTATTTCGCAGCATAAATAATCGCAAACACTTTCAATACTCATAAGATTCCAAAATGAAACACTATTTTAAGAATTGCTCTTGAGAACAAAAGTAGAACAAATCCAATAGTAAGCAGCTAGAAAAGCGACTGAAAGAGAAAACATACTCCGTTTTCTAGATGCTAGATGAAAACGCGTTAAATCAGGTTTACGTTTGTAGCAAATACTTAAATCACTAAAGTTCACACATGTTCCATCACATAATGATTTAACAGCTGTGTAATATCCAAATACTACACCAGAACTGAAATCACATAAAACGATAGCATTGTTAAAACTTGAGTGCACTGCCACAGGACAAGATGCAAACTTTACGAATCACCCGTCCGAAAGGTCCTAAGCCAACTGGTGGTTGTCCGTGCCAGATATAACAAAAAGCAGCCGGATTCTGTTGATGTCCGACCGACGTGATAGACTCCGGGATACCATGTGTGCTGCAAGTGCGCATCCACGGCCGGATCTTTCCCGCGCAACGCTGAGGGCGCTTCGGATCAATCGCACCCCCTCTCCCCTGAACCTGGAGATACAGAACTCCCGGGGTTCTCCGGATAACCCCCACCCGATCGTTCTCGACAATGAAGGGGGCGATCGCATCTAAACCCACCCTCTTGACGTTATCCTTCATAGATCTAGTCACATATGCAACTGACAAATTGAGGTCTTCTGAATTGAAAAGGGAGGGGAAGAAAACACCCGAATTTTTGGAGAAATTGCCCAGTCATATGAGAAAAATGAGTGCAGTTAGGTTCTTTCTTTCTCAGATTTCTCTAGGTTTAAAAATGCGACTGTAAGGAAATAGGAATTTAAAGGGATAACTTGAGGCTCGAGCTAAACTATCTTGATATCAAAAGCGGATAGCACATTTTTTTCCTCTCAGTATGGAAAAAGTTAAAACTTCTTAGACACATTTCAGAAGTAGACATACTTTTGCAATACTTCTAGCAACATATGGAGACATTCCTTTTAAATGCTTCCAAAAACTTCATGATTTTTGAAACTCAAACTTCTTAAGTTTCTGCTGTGAACAGAAAGAAGAACGTTTAAGTTATCAATATACCAGAAAAGTGCTTCTACACTCATGAACTGTGTCTCTAAGAAACGCTTAAACAAAAATACAAATAGTAGACTTTTTCAATTGGAAACATACTTGATTATACATCATTGGCCATTTTAGAAGATGCAGATGACGTCAAATTCTAATTCAAAACACACATAAAAAATGAAAAATTGACTCGACGTTGTAAAGGTACGTTATAAGATATTTTCTCCCTCCTTCCAGCATGCCTTCATGGTGTAACGTTAGCATACTCGGCTCTTCGGGAGGTCCAGATTCGAGTCCCGGGGATAGCATTGCTCGTTTCCACGTCTTCTGCTTCAAAATAATCTAATGACTCTACAATGTTGAAAGGAAAAATAAAGGGTTTCCATAAATACATGATCTTCTATATGAGCTTATATTTTGAAGATGTTCTAAAAATAGTTAGTTAAATTGTCTAAGCATCTTACTAAAAATAAATGAGCATATGCATCTCTTTTTCATGCAAGATTAATAACAAATAGCTCAATATGTTTTTTTTTTTAATTTGGGTGCTAAAAGGGTGTAAATATAATAAGAAGTCGGATGAATTCTAAATTTTGTGAAATCTGAAGCTGCATTTGAATCTTGAAACGTTCTCGTATCAATTGAATCCTTCACATACAAATAAGAAGGAAACAGAAAACCTGTAATGTAACATCAAAAGTTCACAGTTAAAGCAAAATTTGAAATCTTCTGTCACTCAAAAATATTCGAATGTTTCATTAAGCACACGAATCGTAACAAATCTTAAAGGCCTTAAACTTTCACTTTGATGTTGGGATTTGAATGCTGCTTGTAATTAGGCTTTCTTAATTGTGTATAATTTTTTTAACTGACAACTATTTTCTTGCGAACATGCAGCTTCTTAGGAAATGAAGTTGCGTATTCGAGATGATTAAGATACGCATATCTCTTTAAGACTTTATTAAGAATGCTGTTCCTTCTGGATGACAAATGATTTTATTTTTCAGTTGATATTTTTCAGAAGTGATTAATATAGAAATTATGATGATTCCTCACATGATTAAATATCTGAATTTTATGGTCATTAAAATTATTTTCTTCTAAATTAGTTACGCCTCTGCAAATAAGCTCGAAGTCTACTAAGACGAAAGTGAAGTGAAAGGAAAAATAACTCTCTTGGTTAACACTTTTGTGTAAAAATATTGTGAAGTTCTTACAATTACCTGTTTATTCCAAAACTTTGAAGCCTTATTTATCATTTATTCGATTAGAATTCGGGATCTCAGAATGGATTTGAATTACGAATGCTTTACGAATTCCGAAAATGGAATTAAGAATGACTTTACGAATCCCTACTTCAAAGAAATATTTTCATTTCTAAAGCTGATTTCCAAGTCAAAGTTACTTGTTCTTTAGAATTTTAGTTCCAAAGCTTTAAGAAGTAATGATACAAGGATTATTTTTAAGGAGGTCCAATTTGCAATAAAAACAAACAAGTAAAAATTTTTGCACATTCACATTTATCTTTTAATTTTCATACAATTCTCTATTTATTTACATAATTGTCTTACCGGTTTAAATATTTATGTTAACGAGCAATTAGCGTTTGGATAATCTTCTTATAGAATTCTGCCGATGGTGATTGACAATCAATTAATTATTCAGGATCATTTTCACTTTTCCATCAGTACTCCTCACTCCATCAGTTCATCATCAGCACTCCATCAGTTCAACCTTCCTTGAACAAGTGCATCCACTTTCGCGCTATATTTTGATTCATTGCAATGTCACACATTGCAATGCTAGGAAAGGGGGAAATGACCGTTTCCTCACAGTCCGTGGAAAGCCAGATTTTCTTAAACAAATTTAACCTCAGACTGTAGGTTTTTCTTTAGTTCAAGTACGTATTGTTACGAAATGTCCAGGCGCGTTAGGATAGCTTCCTCGCAATGCAAGTTTAGGGTTTCCACAAATTGGTACAGGGTTGCCACATTTGGCGAGAAATCGCTCATTTGGCAACAAAATTGGCAAAATGCCATAGACGAATGGAGAACCTTCTAGAACGAATTCTTACTGGTTTAGCCCAGAATGTTCTCGAACGCAAGCCAAAAGCTATATAAACCCTACTCGTACGCGGAGAGTCAGAGTTTATTGTGTATTAAAAAAAGCTTTAAAAATACCAAAAAAAAAAAAACCATAAAATATTAAACTACAAAAAAGTATAAAACTATGAAAATGATTATAAAAACTAAAATTTCATTTTATTAATCTTAGCTTTTAACTCCATCCGTAAACTTTCTCGAGCACACGTGGCTTCCCGAGCTTGCATTAAGTAAACTAACTTACGCAATTTTCCTACTTCTGCTCACTTTATTTAATTCTGATGAGGAGGTAGATGGTTTTGAGATATAGGCACTCCGTAATACGAAATCATTGCCATTGTCAGTTAGAGACTGCCTAGTTCAGTTAAGAGTCAGCGGGCGAGTGTCTCGTAGTCTATTGCTGAGTAGGTCATCGAGTGAGTCTCTTAGTGTATCGTGAGTTAGTGCATCGTCGAGTTTCATCCTATAGTTTGAGCTCCAAGAACGATTGAACCGAGTGGGGAGCTGCACTCTAGCGTACCGTTGAGTGCATCGCCAGTTGTAGCGTGGAGAGTCCTGAGAGTACATAGAGTTCCGAGAACGACCGAGGAGTGTCGGGAGCTGTACTCTGGTGCTTTTCCCTGAAGCTGTCTTCACCGTTATAGCTTGATAGCCTGAAGGCTGTGTCGTTGATTGTTTCAGCGCGTTTACAGTGGTTCTTTGACGACTGAAACGTAATTTTGGAGCTGTCTTGTATAATACTGGCTAATAAATTGTGTTTCGGTACTTCATCAAGTAGTGTCGTCGTTATTCACGAACCCTTAACGTGAGGAGAAAAACGTAACAATATTATTCAAATTTTGTTATCTTTCCTGAACTCCTCAACTTTCTCACGCATTTCTTCGCTAGGATGTAAATTTAAAGTTAAGTGAATTGAGTACTTAAATGGGTGAATGGTGAATCTCGGAGTTTATTCAGAGTGTGTTTTCGCTAGCTAGCGCACGTTTCGTTTTTGACCTTGCTGTTACGTTGTTGATACGCCTGCTGGCCATTTTGAAATATTATCACACCTTCTAAATTTTATCGAGTCAACCTCGCTAGCCTTAACTTAAAAGTGCTAATCCAGCGTTATTCTTTTGAGACTTGTATTGCTCTGAGTTATAGTTTCTTAATTTCCACCGCAAATTGTCGGTGTTATTGTAAAACACGAAGTACGTGCCTTTTCTTTTCATAGTTGAAAATAATAAATGGTTATTTTCATTCTTCTGTACTGCTATTATTTCACGCCTGTGCGAAAATTCGTCATGTTCATTAATAGGATCTAGATTAGTTTATGTGCTGATTATGTGGACATAAAGAGTCAGATCTTGTAAAACTACGAATATAGACGGGTACCATGAATTGCATGTACAACTTCGGATTCCATTCAAAAGAATACCGGGAACTCATATACACACTCATTCTCAAGCGCGTTCGAAATTTCAAAGGATATTCACAAACGGGCCTTATTTAAAAAATACTTGAGTAGTCTTACTTAAAACGTCATAATTTGAAGCCTGTGGCTTTTTGAAGAAACAGACATTTTCTTTCTATAATTTAATAGAACTAAAACGAAACGCTAGTTTCTCAAATGAGAATTCGGATATACTCGAATACGAATATACTCCGTATTCGAATATACTCAAATTCCCAAAATGCGATAATGTATGCTATTATATTACTAAAAAAATTCAGCTTTCGATTATATCGGTAATTACTGAATGATTTCCTGTAAGTGAATTATCGTTTTTAGCTATCATAGTGAATATTTCCTACCTATTACTACAAACTACAGTTTTTATTCAAGAATTCTAAATATTACACTTGTGGAAAAGCTAACGTATGTACATATGGAAAATTACCAATAGTTAACTGCTGAATCACTGATGATGAAGGAGCAAAATGTCTCCAGTTCCTAAAGGAATAAAATAATCGTTAGCATTTATATGTTAAATTTTAAGTCGAGTTTTGACGTCAGAATGTTGTTAAGCTGTAAAAATAATATACTTTGACAGAATGATTGAACACCCAGTTACTTAATGCAAGCTTACCTACTAATGATTTTATTCTTGAGATACGAATTTGTGTCCTGTCTTCGAATCTATTCATTATTAAACAATGGTCTGCTTAAGGAAATGATTCTAAAACGTCACTGAATGGCGGCACTCTCTATTCGAAAGATTTTCTGTTCATATTTCCTATGCCCATAAATTTCAAATTATATTTGTTCTAAAACTATGGAACGGATAATAAATTTTCTTGAACACTGGTATGCTATGTCGCAGCATAGCAGAGTCACTGCTTTGATGCATTTAAGTTTGCACGAAGCCTAAAGAATAATTAAAATATTTTTTTTTAATTCTTAGTAACGTGAATACTGTCTCTATTTAACAAGTTAACAGTGGAACTACGTAAGGGTTCTTACCATTTTCCGTTAACAAAATATGGGTCTTAGCAACGCTCATATTGAGTTGAATGATGTTTTAGAATTTGATGTCTTTATTCAAATGTAGCAGAAAATTTTTTATTTGAAAATTTGTATTTTAGTTTTCTTATAGTTTTAAGCGACCAAAAGTAATCGCCGTTGGCATTCCTAATTTTTACAAATAGATTTTTAAGTTTCTTGATATTTGCATAAAATTCGAAAGTCTACGTATTTCATTTAATTGTAGAAAGTTTTGTTATAAGCTATCCACAGAAATTAAATAAATAATGCATACGTTTGGAATCTAGGAAACAAATGAGAAATTTACCGAAAATATTGCCAACTGAGTTAGTAGGAACGTGTCTAATACCGAACAATTAGGATTTTACAAGAAAGTGCATTCAATCACTCGGCAAGTTACGAATGGAATGCTGTGCACCAAGCACTGGAGGGAACGGCAAACTCCTCAATGAAATTGGCGATTGAAATTCTGAAAGCGTTTACACTGAGAAACAGATAGTTTATGCACATGGAAGATTGCCTTCCCATGCTGATATAACATTCATGAAAATGCCAGGAAACTTTTAGGAGAGAATTCTAAAGATAGAACTGCCTCCCAAACTTTATTCAGGGATAAAACTGTAAGCTATGTATCATATAAAAAAACTTGAAAAAAAAATCTCTCTCAGTGTTCTCCGTTTATTCCTCAGTGAAGTGATGACAAAATCTTCTCAGAAATATGCTGATTTTCCTTAAAAACATAAGTAACTAAGGTTTCAATATTATTCTTGAATATTTGTAAAATTGCTTTAGAACCTGAAAATGAGTCTAGTTGTTGGAACCGCAAAACTTGTGCAACGAAACAAATATGAAATTAATAACGCACTCTGAAAGAAAACAATTCAAATGCATTGTGAAGAATACGAGGTCTGCTCAAAGTCCAGGCAAGGAAAACACTAATGAGTTTCGCTTAGTATATGAATTCGAAAAGAGTTCATAATAAACTACCGAAAAAATTGTATACTAAATTTTGATCTCGCAATAGATGAACGGCTAGTCCGCATTGGAAACAATTTTATTACCGCATTGGAAACAATTTATTTAAAAATGCCCATGCGTGTGTGTGTGTGTGTGTGTGTGATTATGGCAAAGCCTCGAGGGCTATCTGCCTAAGGGAAGGGATGCCTTCGTGGAGGACTTTCTAAGGGAAACTGGCTCGTATACACGTTACACATGGGAAAAACCACGAAAACGCCCATGCAGCCAGCCCGTTCGCGGGATTCGAACCTCGGACCGAACTACCAGTGTTTAGAGACTTTACCGCTCGGCAGCTGGTGGGCCAAAATGCCCATGCAAAACATCCTATTACCCTGATATTTAACTAGAACCAAACTACTAGCGCTCATTGATCTCATCCACTCAGCCAATGGTGGCCAATACAGATGCATATGTCCTTTTTTTCAGTGCCAAACCGAATAGCGTAAAAATTCATTTCTTGCCATGTGGAAATTTAACAAAATATTTTAAGCTTTCTCTTTTTTTAATTAATTAGTTTAGTAAGGTTTTAATGAGGTGCAATTTTAATTGACAAAAAAGTGTTAAACCTGGCGCTCCACTTGAAAAGAGTATCAGTGTCATTTATTCTGTCATGATAAAATTGCGACGTAATGTAAAGTTCAAGGGGGGAAAAAACAGTAAAAGCAATATGAAAAGATCCATCAAATAGTTGGAAGCAAAGATAGACTTCCAACTCCTAATGTGATGACAAAGCCCATAAATTGTGGATATTCATACAACTATGACTCATTAGATATTCGATTCATTGGACTGTGACTGATGGAAATTTTACACTGAAGCGTGTCAAAGAAAATTAGCCGGTTGTTCCATTAGTATTATCAGCCTTCAATATGTACAACAGATATTTCAGGATATGCATACTCCCTCCCGTTTGCCTGTATTTTTTTAGTTTGCCAATTTCTTCGTCGCTTTCGAGAATCGTCCTCCAGAGATTTACGCTTCAGGTGGTTGTGCCAGTTTATTCATTTTCTTTGAAATGCTTGTGTTATTTCTTCCGTTTTTCCTGAAATGGGTTTTGTCACTTCAAGCTCTGCTTATTCGTTACTCGCTTTCACTTCCATTGGAACTAAACACTCAGGCTGATTTTCGGCTTGCTTTCAATTTTTTTGTTTTAAAATTTTTCTTTGCTTTCATCTTTTAGCCGTTTCTTGCAGCATACCAGTGAGGTTTCAGTTTCACTCTTTGATTTACAAAAATGCATGCCGTTTCGCTCTTTTCATTCTCGAAGCAAGTGGCAATAAAGTATGACATTCATCTGCAATTTCAATGATTTTAGTTTTCGCATTTTAAGCAAAAAACAGATATAATTAAACAATAAAATAGTGTTTTATGATTTTTTTCCAATGGCAGATTGTGAACAATTAAAAATGTAACCCAGTCCATTAATCTATACAAGGCCGGATATGGTGGTCTCTTTATTATGCAGGCACCTAATAGGTGGGCCACCATCGCCTTTCCTATGAAAGGACGGACAGTTACTTCTTCGGGATTCGAACCCAGGGCCTTCGGCATCGCATTCAGCTTCCCCGATCACCATACCGACTGGGCGGCTGTTTTATGAATATTTATATTAGGGGAGTGGAGATTAGGGGACCCAGTCGCCAAATCCTGGTGGCGGAGAATTCTCATCGACCACCTATTTTAGTTCGGGCGCCACTGTAGAGACATTAGGTTATTTCTAAAAAGGAGACATGAAAAATGACAAAAACGAACGCGAAAAAAGCGAGAGAAATATCATATAAGGTATTAAGAGTACTTCACCTATCAACCTTTAAAACATAGCCACATTTCATTAAAAAACGGAATTTTTCGTGATTACAATAGTTCCATTACTTCGTACAAGAAAGTAATAATTAGGTTTACGAATTTTTAATCATATGCTTATAGCAAATATTTCATAACAAACAGTGAAGTATCGAAGTTATAAGGTATTTGTCCCGCCTTCCTAGCGTGCCTTCGTGGTATAGTGGTTCTGCTGGGCCGGTATTCCAGAGGTTCGTGGTTCGATTGCGGCGAAGGCGGTTGCTAATTTATCATCTCTCTTGCTTCCAAAAAATCCTAATGTCTATACAAAGTAACAACGCAATTATATTAAGAAGTTTATGCTAACACTTCCAAATTTTATATCCATGCCATGTATCGGTGCTCAGAAAAACTGCGTATCCTTTTAAGTAAACTTATATAATTAAATAATTTATAACTTTCCTTTATTTCAAACTGATGGTATACTAAACCTAGTACTATATTAGCATTTAATTCATGTAAAAGACTTGTAAATGAATTATTGAATCGTTTACAAATAATTAATGATTCAAAGCTCTCAGAGGTTATCAAAATTAAGTCCAATTTTGGGTGTCATGAAGGCTGCATGCAATAAATTACAAGAAAGCAGAGACTGTATTAAATTCAACCCAGGCATCCACAGTATTTCGAGAGAGAACTTTCAGCACAATATTTTAGATATAATTGGCTTTTATTATCATTGCAAACAGAAAGAACCACGGAATAATTTTCATTTCAGAAGTAAAGACCCTTTATATTGTCTAGTGGGAAGTAATTAGATAAATACGTTATGAAATACAAAAAAAAAAAAAAAAAATGTGGCCAATGAAGAAATTGCACATTTTGATAATCGAGATTTATTGGATATTGTTACTATAGGGAATCGTGCATTGTCCTGTCTGTAACTGGACTCAGAGGCTGACCGATGCTAAGGAAATGCATAGTGTTGAGCTTAAATCTCTCGGTAAGTATGCGGCCAGAGGGATGTTGTAGACAGAGGCGATATTTGTGTTCTAAGTACCACAAGCGACTAGCCTCTAGTGCAGTGGTGGCGAACCTTTTTGGGCCCGCGTGCACAAAATTTTTTGGGGGTGTGCCGGCGTGCCCCAAAACCTCTTTTATTAAATCCCCATTGAAGAGCGGTTTATCATGTTTTGCCAGGCACAGAGAAATTTGAAAGCTGGCTGTTGTTAGATGGTTTGTTTTAAAAAGCTAATTGCAAAAACCAACTTTCTGGTAATTATAATTCCTCAGTTTCCCTTCAATAAACACCTTCCGTTCAGCTTCATCAAGTTCGGCAACAATCTCGTAGTTGGTATTAAAGTGCCGTAAGTAATTAAGTGAAACGTAAACCGTAAGTAAAGATAAGTAAGTGAGCGAAGCATTCAAAAACAGACATTTAAATTACATAGTATCATTTTATTGTGATTATTGATTAAGGAAGTAATATTTTAGTCGCGTGCCGGCTGATGAGACTCTGCGTGCCGGTTGTGGTATACTCATACCATCACTGCTCTAGTGACACAAACGTTCGTCATGCACAGTCAAAGGCTATGCAAAGTTCACAAAACCTGTCGCCAGACACGCAGTTAACCATTCGAATGTTGTAGAAACACAAGACATTTTTTGGAAAGAAGAAGATGTACTATTCAGCATTCCACCCACGATGTCTTGAGAATCAGAACAGCTGCAGACGGGTGTAGTATACAGTCAAAGTTATCTGAGGTAATGGGCGCCTTGCAAAACTGCTCCTTATGATTAGTCACCCATTCTATAAATAAGCAATTGAATATATATTGAATACAAAATAATATTCATTATACAATCATATTCGATGATAACAAAGAGTGCTACAGTGTACTTACTATATATAGGCAAATGTAAAAATGCCCTTTTAAATAAATAGCATAAGAATCAAAAGCTCTATGTGATTATGCCAAACAGAAAAGTATCATTTACTTGATCATCGAGACTTCTTAATAAAAACTTTTTAACTTTATCAAAAGATATTAATTATCTTCAGACTGACATTTTCAGTAAGTGTGTTACTTTATATATCTTTCGAAAAGAAAATGGCTCTATCCGTATCTAATTAAAAAAGCGGGGCATTTAACAGGGTGGATTTTTCAAAGCAATGAAAAATGGTAAGGTATCGAGTGAATCATTAATATACGCAACTATGGAAGCATTTCATATTTAGTTAATATACTAAAAGAGTCCATTTTGGGTGTCGCAAAACGCTTTAAATTTTAGTACTTAAAACTAATGATGAAATTAAACTAGTGAAAGACTACCGTAAACGTTTTGCAATAAATACCACTAAATTATGTTATTATAAATGGCATTACGTATAGTGAAGGTGGGAAATATTACGTTCTCCTTAAGAACTAAAGACAAAAATTAGACAAACGTTTCCTCCTATTATTTTCGTTTTACATTTACGAAAGAAATCAAAGCGAAAATATTTTAGATTCTCAAATATTTTTTAACTTGTAAAGACATTAGGTATTTTTAGGAAGCAAGAATCATGAAAAATGAGCAACGCCGTGGCCGGGAATCGAACCACGGACCTCTAGAATACGCGCCCAGCGTGTAGATCACTACACCACGAAGGCATGCCAGGAAGGCGGGAGAAATACCATATGCACTTCTCCTTTTTAAAGGGCGACTGGGTTTTTTAGGGGACCCAAACGACAAATCCTGGGCGTGGAGAATCATCATCCACTACCTTTTTAGTTCGGGAGCCACTGTAGAGACATTAGGTATATTTTAGGAAGCAGGAATAATGAAAAAATGAGCAACGCCTTCGCCGGGAATCGAACCACGGTGCTTTGGAATACGCGCCCTGCGAAGGCATGCCAAGAAGGCATGCCAAGAAGGCATGCCAAGAAGGCATGCCACGAAGGCATGCCAAGAAGGCGGGAGAAATACCTTATAAACTGATATATTTTAAACCAGACATCCTTCATTCCGATAATTCTGACATTATTAGTCATTCATATTCTCGTAGTTATCATCATTGTTTATACGATGAAAAATGTTAAATTATATTAAAGCAGTAAGCAGGAGTTATACCCATAAGATCTCTTAATCCATATAACATGCTGTAGGAACGATTATGGTTTTCGAAGCCTGAAAACGTATAAATTTAGCTCATTCTCGTCAGGATTCAATGCATGAATCTTCCAGCTGCTAGCTGGAAGGACTAATTACATACTGTACCAGAGCAATTGCCAAGAAATCCGATAGTTTCGCATAATGTAAAACTACATTTCTTACTATGGCCTGGTTATGTATTATACGTACTTGTTATGTACCATATACGTTTTCTAATTATACTCCATTTGTTATAACAGTGTCTCTTGTTAAGAATATATTTCTATTAACTCTGAATTAATAACTGCTAAAATGAAAAGAAAGTGAAATTCGAAACTACACACAGGAAAACTTTGTCCAATTACTTCCTTTTGGAGTGTATTATGAATGCTATCTCAAGTTCAAAACCGTCAAATTCATTTTTTGTCTGCGAAGAATGTTCTTTGTCTTGTAATCATGTTTTCTTTGTCTTTTGTCTTTTGCTGCAATTTGAGTTGTAATTACCTGAGCTAAGGCAAAGAAGAAACGAATTGAGAATAATGAAGTCAGTTGGAACAGAGAAGTTGTTGGCACAAAAAAAATGTATATGTCAATGAAGCAAAAAAATAAATGAGCCATTACGGGTATTAAAAACCATAAATCTCTTCAATTTTGGTTTCATAAGTGCATAAGACTCTTAAGTGACTTTGTGATTATTTCAAAAGTTTTATAGCTGATTTATATAAAATCAGCAACTTTTAGACATGTAATTCGGTTATTCGAACAGTTTATTACCCGAACCCTATCAGATCGGTTGTTTTTGTTATGTGACTTATCTCACTTGTCCGTCAGTCACATCAAAACAAGCTCTTTGAATTTTCACTATCAGATTCAATTTAGTTAAGCCAATGGCCGCCTGTTAGTAATGAATCCTTTCTAAGAATGAAAAACATACTGCCATTCTAAGCTCGTTTAATGCGTCATTAATTCCAATTATACGGCAATTTACAGCCCAGTTATAAGTGATTTTTCACAATTATTGCCTTTAAAATTATCCATACACTAACTCAGCTTAGGAATGCATTTTCTTTGAATTCTTTTGCTTCATCAGTTAATTTTTACAATTAACTGATGAATTTGTAATTAACATCGGTTTAATTTTTATAATTAACATCAGTTAAAATTTCTAAGCATTTCTAATAAAAATAACCCCTTATCAATGAAGTTTTTAAGTTCATAACATATTGATAAATTTAGCAGAAAACGTTACCGTAAAAAGAAGTAAAAATTTTAAATAAAGTCTTATTATATTGGTAGAATAGCATCATTATGCTATAATTAAAGTATCTAAATTTTCATCGTGGATAATTATCTAAAGTAGTCTGTTTAACTGGTAGATTATTTTCCTTTTTCTGTTTGGTCATAGCTATTTGACTTATTGATCACAATTTAATTACACCACTCATCTCTCTCTGTTTTAGAGTTATTTTCTTAGAACTGTTCTTACATTTTCTTTTTTTCGAGGTCTAATGTAAAATCTTTATCTGTTAATATTTTGGTACTGTAACATTCATGAAAATTTATTTAGATAACTGACGTTTAGATTTTAAACTTGTTTAATTGCAATTATTTCTTAAATGGAGCTCATTATAAAAATAATTTGAGAAAATATAATATATTATCTATCATAACTGGATTTTTTTAATTACTCCTTTCTTCTGTTAAATTGATTCCAAAAAAATTTTAAAAATAAACAGAATACTTCAAAATAATTAATTGGTAATAATTTAACGGCATTTTAGAAGTTAAATTTATGAACGTAGAAGGCAAATAAATTCTGTGGTGAAAGCGTATTTGCTAAGTAGGTATGGAGATCCAACAACAGAAAAAGACCAAATCATTGTACACAGAAGGTTGTTGACACTTTACAGAAACACTTTTCTATTTAAATTTTCTCGTCAGCTTTTTGCGATAAGTTTTGACAATTTGAATATTGTCTGCTGCGGTCTTGCTTTGATTGGAATTCAGAATAAGAAATTTATTTTAGAAATGGTTTCTAAAACTGATAGACATAGACGGCTCGAAAGTAATATAAATACATGTTCTGAAGAAAAATATTCCTATCAACAAATTATAAAGGAGTGTAAAAATCGAGGTTATTGCGTTTTGTAAAAAAAAAAAAAAAATTAATATATTTAAACTTGAAAGAGGAAAAGGCTTCTTCCTGAAAGTAAAAAAAGGGCCGGAAAACCATTCCCAAGACTGTTCGAACATGGATAAATATGAAGAAAGTGAAGTCTCTGACACTGAAAGAAAATCCACCGACTCAAAGATATATTGATTCAGAACTGCTAACGTGCTAACGTCTTCTGGTACTACAAGCAAAATCATTCATAAAAAATTGAAGTTGAAAAAGATGTTTATACTTAAAGTTCCACTGCTTTGCAAAAATATTACGGAAAGATATAAATTGTGGATATTTATATGATAAACACGTAGTTGCTGATAAATGAAAATTTATGGTAATATTAGATATTAAATTTCTGTTTCATAAAATATAAGACCTTCAACTCCACGCAACCTAGTAAATAACCTATGTATAAATTATATCTACCATTGCTTGATAAACTGTAATATTAAAAAAAATAGTAAATTTATACGAAGTTAAGTAATGAAAATAGTTTGAAATTACAAATAAATGCTTCAGTTAAATCTGAATCTCCTCGAGCAAATTTAAATTGATGTCTGTGAGTCTATACTTAAACGTATACTGAAATTAGTATAGTAACTTAGAATTCTAAGTAAAAATATTACAAACGTTTGCATATAAAATTTCTCTCCTAATTCTAGATCTGGGTAAATATTTAATCTACATAACGGTTTCACTGAAGGAAATTTTTTTCTGTAAACAAAGGCTTCAGAATTCAAGGAAAATTCATTTTCTTCAACAGACATTCTTAATCCATTAGCCGCTGGTGTTGCGTTGACGCAACGGTCAAAATAAATGCGTATATAAATATAACTACCTAAGATATTTTATACCAACAGATGATTTTGTGTAGGGAATATTATGAAGATTATTTCTGTAAAAAATATTTGCCTTTAGCAATCATTTTGTTTATAATAATTAATCTCATACTTTAAACAAAATTTTCGACCGTGTATATTGAAAATATTTAAGAAAAGAATCGCCGTCTTTATGAATGATCTATTTTTAGTCAAGGTCACCGTTTATCAGAACATTACATCAGTCAGATGTTTATATTTGTGTTGGGAAGGAAGGAAAAACAGGTGTTGCGTTGACGCAACGTCAGCAGGAAACAGGTAGTCAATCTCCTTTTTCACTCATTCCTTCCGATGTTCTGGTTGTTTAAAAATGCCTAGAACAAGGTATCTTACATTAGAAGAAGCCCTTCAAAGATTTTTTGATGAAGAATCAGATGATGATAATGTTAATAATGACCAGAATGAAACTAATATTGTTGTTGTTCCCCCAGAAATTGCAGAGGCTAGTGACGAAGAAGAAAGGAATGGCTATGTTTTAAATAATGGTTATGATACTAATTCAGAAGTCAAACAACAAAAATCAGCGTTAATTTACAAAATTTTCACAGGACTAGTTTCGATGGTTTTACCGAACCATCATCTTCAGCTGCAAAACCGCAAATGAACAAGATAGGAAATAATGTTTAGATAAGATAAGAAAGCCTGGACAAGAATAAGCAAGTGGCGCCATCTGTTGGCGAAACCAGAACTAAAACATAATTTCTCTAAAAGCCGAAGGCAAATTTGGATTGGAATTAGGATCGTTAACTAGAACAGAAAGATTTTTATGAATGTGAAATACCTCTAGAAAATCCAGTTCTTCAATGGAAGATGTTTTTTGAATAATTTTGGCAGCAGAAAAATTGAAAGTGTGATTTTCGAACCAACAATGTTGAGCAACAGATGACTTCTGTGTTTCCTTTTTTCTAACATATGCCTCATGTTCTTTGACGCGAAATTTTAAGGCTCTCTTAGTTTGGCCAATGTAAATTAAACCGCACTGGCAAGGAATCCTATAAATACCCCAGGAATTCATATCCGGAATGGGGTCCTTGAGTATAGAAGTTGGAATTTTATTGATGGGAGAGTAAACAACCCGAAAGTTAAATTTCTGCAAAATATGTGCAACTTTATAGCTAATTGATGGAAAGAAGGGAATGACAACAGAATTTTTATAATCTCCTAAAATAAGAGTGCGGCTTTTAGTGTGTTGAGATGAGAATTTTTTAACTGCTTGATTAATAATGTTGGATGAAAAGCCCCTGTCAATAGCTATTGCTTTTAAATAATTTAGTTCTTCATCAAGGGCTAGTTTGGAGGAGCAAACTTGAAGAGCACGGAAAACATAGGAATAAAATGAAGCTAACTTTTGTTTAGTCGGATGACATGATTTAAAGTGTGGTGGAAGGCAAACCGATGAAGGTTTACGGTAAACTGTAGTACTGAAGTTGGATGTGTTACGTGTGACCAGAATGTCGAGAAACGGAAGAGAATTGCAAGTCTCAAGTTCAAAATTGAACTGAATAGCAGGATCAATAGAATTCATTGTTGAAAGAACTCAATTAATCTAGAATTCATTGTTGAAAGATTTAAATCATCTTTATTACCTTCAAACAGGGTAAAAGTATCGTCTACGTAGCGGAACCATGCCGGGAAGTTTAAAGTTTCAAATAATTTTGATTCATAATAATGCATGTAGATATCAGCCAGGATGGGACTGAGGGGGCTTCCCATGGCTAATCCCTCAGTTTGCTTGTAATATTTATTTTGGAAAACAAAATGTGTTTGTTTCAAACTGAGTTGAGTGAGAGAAATTAGCTCATCAATTTCGATGCAAGAGAAATGAAATTCGCGAAGTCTGGTTTCTAGACATCTTAATGCACCCTCCACTGGGACATTGGTGAATAATGATTTTACATCAAAAGAAACCATGAGTAAATTACGAGGAGAAATGTTTTTAACCTTTTTTACAAACTCTATTGAATTTTTTATGGTGTAAATGTTGTTGTCTAATAGAGTGGAAAATCTAGAAACTAAATATTTAGCTAATGGATACGAGGCAGTACCTAAATTTGATACAATAGGGCGGAAAGGAATACCACTTTTATGAATTTTGGGAAGAGCATATAATCTGGCACAATTCGCAACAGATGGGATAAGCGAATATTTTAAGTTGCTTGAAATGATTTGCGAAGATTTGATCGCAGTTTTTATTTTGGATAAGTCCGAAGGTGAAGGATCTTTAGGGATTGTGTCTTAATTATAGAAGCCCCAAACAGGCTTACATTTTGCTTTCTTTTTTTGCACGTGGTGTGGCCGCCATTTTGTGATTGTAGGAGTTTCGGTGAGTATATTTTTGCAATTTTCAAGTTATGTTTATGTTTTGCACATTTGGATATTGTGCTTTGCTTGTCTGATTTCATGCATTTTGCTTACAAACATTTTGTTTTCTATTCATTTCAGTGAGGGATTTTTCTGCTATTTTGTGTGTACTTTATTATTGCTCAGTTAATTTAGTTTGATTTTCTGCATTGTTTATCATGCCTTCATCCGTTAATCGTTTCACTAAATTACGCCTGAAACGGCAAAAATTCCTGAATCATCTTGACTTTTTACTTAAATGTAAATGTAAAAAATTGATCCCCAATTTTATTCAAATCAAATCTAATCAAAAACCTTCGAGTCGTGTTTCAAGAATTCTGTTAAATTGCAAACTTGCCTTACTTCGGTCCGTGATAAGGGATACACGTCAACAATTGTCCAAAATTGAACATGAACTCTATAAGCTTCATCTGGAACTCGCTAAAACATATCCAAAATTCACTGCCCTTGAACAAAAGTCTTGGCTAGAACGGAGAATGCAGTTAACCGTCATAAAAACACCCTTGCAGTTAAATTCGAAAAACTTCTTTTACAGTCTTCCAGTCCAAGTAGTTCAAAAAATCTTCCCATTGTAAACATCAAGCCAATAGTTAATATTTCTAATGTTAGTCTTTCAGAAGAACAAGAGAGAATTCTAAAATATAATTTTAACTTCTCACAAACCTGTAAACCCTCGATTCCAAAGATTTTGGCTCCTATCGAAAAAGCTTTCAAGTTCAGTAAAGTTTCAGATTCACAGAAAGAAATGATTAGGCATCTTATCGCTCATAATGTGAAATTCAATAATAAACCTTTGAAACCAAATCTAACTGCGAGAAAAAGAGCTACAATGTGCGAGATTCATTCTAACCCGGATATTGTCATTTCAAAGGCCGACAAAGGTGGCCAGATAGTCGTCATGGATAAGAACACTTACATCGATGGTGTCACTAAACTCTTAAACGAAGGACCATATAATTCGATCCCTAAAGATCCTTCACCTTCGGACTTGTCAAAAATAAAAACTGCGATCAAATCTTCGCAAATCATTTCAAGCAACTTAAAATATTCGCTTATCCCATCTGTTGCGAATTGTGCCAGTTTATATGCTCTTCCCAAAATTCATAAAAGTGGTATTCCTTTCCGCCCTATTGTATCAAATTTAGGTACTGCCTCGTATCCATTAGCTAAATATTTAGTTTCTAGATTTTCCACTCTATTAGACAATAACATTTACACCATAAAAAATTCAATAGAGTTTGTAAAAAAGGTTAAAAACATTTCTCCTCGTAATTTACTCATGGTTTCTTTTGATGTAAAATCATTATTCACCAATGTCCCAGTGGAGGGTGCATTAAGATGTCTAGAAACCAGACTTCGCAAATTTCATTTCTCTTGCATCGAAATTGATGAGCTAATTTCTCTCACTCAACTCTGTTTGAAACAAACACATTTTGTTTTCCAAAATAAATATTACAAGCAAACTGAGGGATTAGCCATGGGAAGCCCCCTCAGTCCCATCCTGGCTGATATCTACATGCATTATTATGAATCAAAATTATTTGAAACTTAAAACTTCCCGGCATGGTTCCGCTACGTAGACGATACTTTTACCCTGTTTGAAGGTAATAAAGATGATTTAAATAGAGTTCTTTCAACAATGAATTCTATTGATCCTGCTATTCAGTTCACTTTTGAACTTGAGACTTGCAATTCTCTTCCGTTTCTCGACATTCTGGTCACACGTAACACATCCAACTTCAGTACTACAGTTTACCGTAAACCTTCATCGGTTTGCCTTCCACCACACTTTAAATCATGTCATCCGACTAAACAAAAGTTAGCTTCATTTTATTCCTATGTTTTCCGTGCTCTTCAAGTTTGCTCCTCCAAACTAGCCCTTGATGAAGAACTAAATTATTTAAAAGCAATAGCTATTGACAGGGGCTTTTCATCCAACATTATTAATCAAGCAGTTAAAAAATTCTCATCTCAACACCTTAAAAGCCACACTCTTATTTTAGGAGATTATAAAAATTCTGTTGTCATTCCCTTCTTTCCATCAATTAGCTATAAAGTTGCACATATTTTGCAGAAATTTAACTTTCGGGTTGTTTACTCTCCCATCAATAAAATTCCAACTTCTATACTCAAGGACCCCATTCCGGATATGAATTCCTGGGGTATTTATAGGATTCCTTGTCAGTGCGGTTTAATTTACATTGGCCAAACTAAGAGAGCCTTAAAATTTCGCGTCAAAGAACATGAGGCATATGTTAGAAAAAAGGAAACACAGAAGTCATCTGTTGCTCAACGTTGTTGGTCCGAAAATCACACTTTCAATTTTTCTGCTGCCAAAATTATTCAAAAAACATCTTCCATTGGAGAACTGGATTTTCTAGAGGCATTTCACATTCATAAAAATCTTTCTGTTCTAGTTAACGATCCTAATTCCAATCCAAATTTGCCTTCGGCTTTTAGAGAAATTCTGTTTTAGTTCTGGTTTCGCCAACAGATGGCGCCACTTGCTTATTCTTGTCCAGGCTTTCTTATCTTATCTAAACATTATTTCCTATCTTGTTCATTTGCGGTTTTGCAGCTGAAGATGATGGTTCGGTAAAACCATCGAAACTAGTCCTGTGAAAATTTTGTAAATTAATGCTGATTTTTGTTGTTTGACTTCTGAATTAGTATTTATTCGGCGTGTTATTGTGTCTTAATTAATGGTTATGATATTTTACCAAATACTGCTGGGGAAGTTGAAATTCACGCAAGAAGTAAGTTTCAGCTTTCTAAAACAAATTATAGTCATACTAAAAAGTTTAAAAAGCAGAAGACTGATATCCTGAAGTGGGTAAAAAAGGAACTGTTAGTTATGTCTCCGGAAGAACATGAAGAAAGAGATAGAAGAGAAATTATAAAAGACAAAACACAAGGTAAAACTGGTGCAGATAGAGATTTTCGATTTTCTTTTTGGTTTAGACATTTACTCTCTTCTCGTTGAACAGACAATTATATACGCTCAGAAAAAAAAATGAATTTATTGCATCTGAAGCTTATATGAGAAGATTTATTGGAATATTATTGCTTACAGGATATCGTTCTTTACCTCAAGAAAAATTGTATTGGTCTTTTCATAAGGACATTTCTGTTCCTGTTGTACGAGAATTGATATCACATTTGCAATGCAGGAATATGAAGCAGAATTTGCATTTGACAATAGTCAATTGACAATACTGATAAATTAGATGAGGTGAGACCGTATCTAAACTTACTAAATATCACCACTTTTTACTACTGGAAATATAAAGTCTCTTTTAGATTTCAGACGCGAGAATGCATTACTCCTTTTGTAAAATCCTATTGAGAGTGTAGAATTAGCCAGAAATAGATCAGCAACAGGAAAACCTAGTAAATTCGGCATTCAAAAGCCATTGCATGGAGATGGTAGACATTGTATCGTAAAGTCCGTTGATAACAAAAGAATTTGTTGTACAGAGTAGCATAGCCAGACTGTTTAGAGATGCAAAGTATGTAATGTAGCTTTACATCATGATTGTAATCAAGCTTTTCATGCTTGAATCTGTCAAATGAAATAAACTGTATTTGTAAAAGAAAGACAATGTATATTTTAATATTAAATTAATTACAAGTAAAGTGATTTGTAGATTTATAAAACGCTATACAGCTAAAACGTAATCCTGCGCTCCACTCAAAAGAAAAATCCTATTCACTAAACATCCGTAGTCTTATTCCGCTGACGTTGCGCTAACGCAACACTCGCTTTTTCCACAGGTTAGAGCATTTTTTGAATTTTCAATGTAAATTTATGTTATAAATGCTTAATTTAATATTTGTTATTATTTTCATGAGAAAAGAAACATTCACGGCTAATGGGTTAATTCAGTTTCAGTATGGCACTATTGAATTTCTTACTGAATTTATACTTTAATTTGATCCGAAATCAAATTATCCTGGTATGTTTTAATGATTACTTAATTATGGCAAAGTGCGCTAAAAGATCTTGTAAGGATCTTAAGTTTTACTAAAGTTTATTTTATTTTAAATCTTTACTATCACTTCTTATTTTCTACTTCCGGCCAGAATTATAAGCGTTAAGGTTTTTATGCAAAGTTTGTCTGGCGAACGCCAAGTATTTAAGTTGTGGCTTTTTGCCAAGCGAGAGAGAGGAAGCAGTGAGTCGAAGCAGGCCGCTTACCTTAGAAGATACGCAGTTGCTTGTTGCCTTCCAAGCCAGAGGTTTTAATCCTCTTGATAAATTTTAAACGTATTGTAGTGTTCACAGTCCTCTGTACTACATACGCTTCCTGTTAATATAAGGCCAATCTTCCACGTTTATTATTCTAAAGTTAAATTAGAGTTTAGTTTTATTTTTATACTTTTACGTTTTGACCCCAAGTAGCGGGTCGGTGTATTCCGAAGCACGGAAGTCATTGTAAATAGAGAAAATAAAGGGTTTTGTATACCCTTCTTGTGTATCCTGTTTACTTCCCACAGTTTTGAACATAGCTTTAGTAAGCTCTCTGTTCCGAGTCAGGTCCTTGCATGTTCCCCAAGAAGGTTAGAAGGAACATTGAACCTGATAGTGGCGCCCAACGAAGAAGAATAACCATGGCCGAGTTTCAAGAAGAACCTGTGCTGCCTGCAGAAACGGCTCAGAATCCAGAAATGCCTGTTGCCGCCCTGGAAGGATTTGGTTACATCGTTCAGACCATGCGCGCTTCGATGAAACCAGAAGCAACATTTAATGGAAACTCACCGGTAACCAGTTTTTTGGAAAAATTGGATGACCACTTCATGCTCTACCCCGTGCACGAGTTTCAAAAAGTTACCTTAGCTACCAGCGCTTTGAGGGGCCAAGCGCTTAACTGGTTCAAATGTATAGGCAGAAGTCTCTTGGGTCAAGCAGGAAGTCCCACCTATACTTACGAAAATTTCAAGACTGCCCTACTAAAAGCCTTCCATGTTGTAAGGGATCGTGCGAAATTAGAAACGGAACTTTTTAGTATATATCAGCAAAGAATCGAAAACCTCTCAAGCTTTATTTTAAGAAAAATTCACGTCTTCATACTCTTGTATGGAAACCGTCCGGATCCTGAAATAATTCAAGTGATTTTGCCGAGGTTACTGCCCCAAGTGCAAGACTTTATTGAATTAAGAAATCCGACTACACTGGAAAAGTTATTTGAGCTAGCAATCCAGTTTGAAAGTAGAAGAACGGCGGACGTCGAAAGAAGACGCCAATATCAACAGCGAAACCAATTTGGTACGCCAAGACTACAGCAAACTCAAGCACACGGCTACGGAGGCAAAGCGAATCAGTGGGCAAGTAAACCCGAGCATTCAAAAACAGCCGGCGAACGTCGACAGTTCAATAGCAATCCAGGAAAAAAGTCTCAAGGCCAGGGGAAAAAGAAGGAAAGCATGGAAACGAAAAAGGATTTAAACTAAAACGGATTTCTGCTGACGGGAGGGTGCGGAAATCCGAAGGTCACGAAAAAAACCCCTCTTCCTACAAGTTAAATACAGTAATGGTGAAAAATTTGACTCTTCTGAAGATTGAAGTGTTGGTGAATAATATCCCAGCCACCGCACTCCTGGATACAGGCGCGCAGTGTTCCTGTGTGGCAGAAGAATTTTTTAGGAAGTATTTTCGCAAATACCGCATATATAATTCGGATAATACGACAGTGTTAGAGGCGCAAGGAGAAAAATGTAAGTGCATAGGTAAAGTACCGTTGTATATCCGTATCAAGGACGAACAAGTAAAGGTGATGTTTTTTATAGTAAAGAATCTGCAAGCACATATAATATAAGGAATAGATTTTCTTTCAGACGCACAAGCTACGCTGGATTTTAATGAAGCGTCCTTTAAGCTGACAATGAAACCAGTTTGTGCAGAAAAGGCTGAACCGCCAAAGTTAAATCTTGACCACCTGCCTAACGACGAGCAAGGAAGAATCCGACAAGTGGTAAGTGAATTTGCTTCGTTATTTAGTGATATTCCAGGATTTACTCAGGTTACTAACCATAGTATTGACACCGGAAATTCAATGCCAGTTCGTCAAAAACCATACCGGTATGATAAGAATAAGGAAAAAATTATAGAATGGCATATCACCGATATGCTACGTAAAAAGATCATAACGCCCATCTCAAGTAGTTATGCTAGCCCGGTGGTTTTATGTAAGAAAAATAATGACTATCCTTTGACACATCCGAAAAGGTGGAGATTCGCGATTGATTACCGTAAATTAAACTCCATAACTAAATATCCGGTATATCCGTTACCGATCATTGAAGAAATTCTAAGGAACATAAAATCAACCAAATTTATGACGACTTTAGACTTAACGACTGGTTATTTTCAAATAGGGGTTAGGCCTGAGGACGTGCCTAAGACTGCTTTTATAACCAAGTCTGGCACTTATGCATTTTTGTGTATGCCGTTTGGCCTTTCAGGGGCCCCGGCAAAATTTCAGCGATGCATGGACATTGTGTTAAGACCTGTTCTTGGAAAGTCCACATTTATCTATTTAGACGATATCATTATTACTAGTGATAATCTCGACCAACATGTACAGGATTTAAGACAGGTGTTTTCTTTATTAAATGAGGCCGGTCTAAAAGTTAATGTTGAAAAGTGCAAATTTGCAGCCCCTGAATTAAAATATTTAGGTTACAAAATATCTCAAAAAGGAATCGAGACAGACGAATCAAAAATAATCGCTGTACAAAAGTATCCGACTCCAAACACGGCAAAGAAGCTCTCTTCTTTTCTAGGACTTTGTTCATATTATAGGTCCTTTATAAAAGATTTTGCGGCTATCGCTGAGCCATTGTTAAAATTAAAAAGGAAAAAGGCAAGATTCTCGTGGACGGCCGAAGCCAATAGTGCTTTCGAAAAATTAAAACAAGCATTAACGCAAGCCTCTGTGTTGAAATTTCCTGAAAAGGATGAGAATTTAGAAATTTCAGCGGATGCTTCGGATTATGCGGTAGGAGCGGTACTTTCGCAAAATCAGCAGCCCGTGGCATTTTTTAGCCGAACTTTAAATCAAACACAAAGAAACTATTCTGCGACCGAGAGAGAGGCACTTGCAGTTCTGTTAGCAGTGCAAAAGTTCCGAGTCTATTTTGGAAAGGCGCCAATAACAGTATACTCTGATCATGCGGCGGTAACTAGACTGTACTCAGGGAAAAATTTATCCCCAAGGTTAATAAGATGGGCACTCAAGCTGCAAGAATATAATCTGGTAATCAAGCATACCCCCGGAAAGGAAAATATCGTAGCAGATGCCCTATCAAGAATTAAAATAGATGAACAAGGTAATACCGTAAAGGTGGCAATGCTCACAGCATGTACAATAAATTCCCAAGAAACTGTAATAACCGAACTGAGTAAGGATCCTGAGATTGGAAGCATTTATGAGTATTTAAAGGATCCTGAAAATTTTAGCCACCAAGATATTGTGGCGATAAGAAATAGGGCGGCCCATTACGAACTAATAGATGGTCTATTATTCTATACAAAAACTACGAGTTCCAACAACGAATTTCGACCTGTTATCCCAGCTAGTCTTAGATTAAATATCCTGCAGGAGCTCCATGACAGCCCTTTAGCTTCTCATGCTGGTATTCGAAAAACTATCCAACGCGTACGCGAGGCAGTCTACTTTCCTGAACTGCAAAATTTAACAAGGGCGTATGTCCAGTCCTGCCCAACATGTCAAGCAATTAATTATACTAATTTCCGCCCGGCCGGGTTTCTAATTAGTATTAAATCCGAATTTCCAAATGAAATAATTGGCATCGATTTATTGGGCCCTTTCCCAAAAAGTCAGTTAAATAAAAGTCGCTATCTCCTTGTTATGGTTAATCATTTTAGTAAATGGACCGAAATTGTTCCCTTAAAACGAGCCTCCGCGAAATTAGTTACTGATTCTTTTTAAATAAATATATTTTAAAATACGGGGCGCCCCTAAAAGTTATATCGGATAATGGTCCTCAATTTGTAAGTAATATATTTGAAGACATGTGCCAAAAACTGGGCATACGTCATTTAAAAATGGTCCCGTATCGGCCGCAATCAAATATAGCGGAACGGGTCAATAGAAATATAGGGAAAATTATCCGTAGTTATGTTAAAAATTTTCATAAAAGCTGGGATAACTATGTCAATGAATTTGCTTTCGCCCTTAGGACCGCAAAACATGATACGACGGGCAAAACTCCTGCTGAGTTATTTCTAGGCAGAAAGATTATAACGCCGTTAGATAAATTATTTTATGTGCAACAAAGAGCCCCAGAATTTAAAATGGGTGATATAGAAAAACTAATTAAGGAGGCAAAGAAGAATACGGAAGTAGCGAAGTAGCACAAAGAAAACAGAAGCTCTATTATGATTTGAAACGACGGGGAGTAACTTATAAAGTAGGGGATGAAGTTTTAAAAATTAAGCATTCACTTTCTTCAGCACCAGAAGATAAGACTGCCAAATTTTTTCCACGATTTGAAGGACCATATGTTATAGAAAAAATAACTCACGCTGTAGTAGTGTTAAAAGCCAGAAATGGTAAAACCTGCTCCGCAAACATTGATCAAATCAAACCCTACTTCGATCGTAATAAAATGCAAATATTTTCAGATCTTTTGCAGGATCCGGCACGGCAGACACCGCAGGCACAAGCTCCAGAGGTGGAAAAACGACAAGTACAAGGGCAAGCCATTAAGAGGCAGGAGCAAGTGAAAAGAAAATTTCCCCGCGGAAAATTTGAAGGTAGCAAGAAAAAGAAGCCGTTCCACCGTCCAGAAAAGAGAGTTCACGAACACCCCCAGAATGAAGAAGGGAGAAGGACGACGTATGTGAAACCAGGAGAAATGACGGCAACTATAACCCGGCTCTAAAACGGAAGATCTACTCATCCGACAGGACTCTCCGCAGCAAATGTCGCCGAACTACGGAAGGGCCATCAGCGGCGGAGGAAAAGTTACAAGGAAAATTTGAACGGCCAGCAACGAGGTCCAAGCAGGCACACGAAAGAAGTTTCCCGGTTCCGCCAAGACCAGCTGCCATCAAACGGCCAAGACCACAAGCAGAGGAGAAAAAGAAGGTATTCAAGGGTGACCGAACTGGTGAAAAAAGGAAGCTTCCAGAGGAAGGCACTGAAGGGCGAGCCCGTACAAGAAGGAGGATAAATCACACAACTATCTGCAATACCTTTGAGGACTGGGCCCAGAAAAGGATGTCCGAATATCACAAAGATAAGTAAAATTTTATGTTACTTTGCAAACTTAAGTTAATCTTTCATTCTTACTGCAAATGGCAGATTTCAAGAAGTTTTACCTCATGCGAGTTCTACCTTTATCGCCAAAAGGGCGAGAAATGAGTTGTTACCGATTTTGGTATTATGTTTTTCAATTACTCGCGCGTAAAACTAAAGTTGATGTATAATAGCGTTGTGTAAAGACTTAAATATTGTAAAAAGTTATTGTATAAATTTTATTTAAAACATTCTAGCAAGAAAGAAGTTTTAGTCTGAAAGACTTTTTTGAAATGTAGTATTTCAATGTAGAAAGAATTGGCACTTGCTTTGAAAAGAATAGAAGTTAACAATGTACTACTAATGTATGTTTTCAAATGTGTAAAATTAACGGCATGTTGATATGTTCTTATATACAATATGAACTGTTATTTTAAATGTTAAGAAATACCGTGATATGGTAAAAGTGAATGTTAATTTTTTTTTTATTTGTGTGACTGTAAAAAGTCTAGATCATGGTGAATATGTGTTAAAGGTTGACTGATGTAGTTAGGCTCTCTGACGCTACACTTCAGAGTTAGACACTTTCAGAATAGTACCTCAGGGTTTAGAGTTGAAATTAGGGTGTGTTAAGAGGTCTTGTTATGTTGAATTTTAACACGTTAGTGTTTTGATTGTAGGAGGAAGTGTGGAACACGTAGACAGAAACACATTCGTGTTAGGTGTTCTTTTACAACACATGTCAGACAGCACGGGGAGAGATAATTAAAATAGTCATGAATGAAATAAGAATGTTAAGTGAAATATAATTATACATGTTACTTGCCATTTCATTGTGTAACATTTCATTAAACTAGTTTTCCTTCCAGATCTCTGGAAGGAACCAGATTTGAATAAGAGCTCCTGTTTGGATGCAGTACAGATGAAAAAAAATTGTGTATCCTGGGAGCTGCTATTGTAAAAACAAATTTCTTTCTTTTATATTTCTAGTTTCTAGCGAAAAATATTTGTAAAAGATTGGCCTCGCGTTAGATTCTAGAGCTAAAATTTTCAACAAGGTCGTTTTAGACCTCAGTTTCAAACTAATTAACTCTGGCGGGAAGTATGTAAGGATCTTAAGTTTTACTAACGTTTATTTTATTTTAAATCTTTACTATCACTTCTTATTTTCTACTTCCGGCCAGAATTATAAGCGTTAAGGTTTTTATGCAAAGTTTGTCTGGCGAATGCCAAGTATTTAAGTTGTGGCTTTTTGCCAAGCGAGAGAGAGGAAGCAGTGAGTTGAAGCAGGCCGCTTACCTTAGAAGTTACGCAGTTGCTTGTTGCGTTCCAGGCCAGAGGTTTTAATCCTCTTGATAAATTTTAAACGTATTGTAGTGTTCACAGTCCTCTGTACTACATACGCTTCCTGTTAATATAAGGCCAATCTTCCACGTTTATTATTCTAAAGTTAAATTAGAGTTTAGTTTTATTTTTATACTTTTACGTTTTGACCCCAAGTAGCGGGTCGGTGTATTCCGAAGTACGGAAGTCATTGTAAATAGAGAAAATAAACGGTTTTGTATACCCTTCTTGTGTATCCTGTTTACTTCCCACAGTTTTGAACATAGCTTTAGTAAGCTCTCTGTTCCGAGTCAGGTCCTTGCATGTTCCCGAAGAAGGTTAGAAGGAACATTGAACCTGATAATCTGCCTACGGGAAAGACGGTATGTGAAAACTGGCCCATATACTTTCGTTACACTTAATAAAACTCTCAAAAGGGTCAGTCCCTTTCAAGCACATGAAATAAACACTGACTGAAATACCACTACTTAACGGCTTTAACCACTCTTTAGCTGCAATTCTAACAATTACACAGAGTATTCTCATAAAATAACACAATCCTTATTTGATAAGAGTTAATGCAAAAGCTTTAATTTAGGCTAAATATGGGTTAGTACGTACAGTATTTAAATTTAGACAGAAATCTTTCACGATCCATGCAAGTAGAACTATGAGTCTATCTGCAAGTAGAACTGAGTATATCAATCTATCACTCTTCAGAATTGAATAAAAGAAAATTTCATTCCGGAGGAATACAAAATACTGGAGTAATCCACAGAAATTCGTCGAAATCTGTCGGTAATGTAAAGAAAGAAAACTTTTCGGTATAGCAGTGAAATATTTTGTATCATTCCATGCCAGTTTCCTTGTAAAATTACATGATTAATAAAGGAATGAAAAGTTTCTCCTTGATGGTGCAAAAATTTAAAGTGGTATATTAAATAATTGTACAAAATCGCTTAACCCGTCAGCACACACGCTGTGGTAAAATCCACCCCACGTGTAGTCTTTTCTTAGAAAATAAGGGAAGGTCGTACGTGACCTTTCTAGTACTTTATGTACCTTTCAACATCAAGGTTAGGAAGTGGTCGTCCAAAGGAATTTTACCCGTGTCCATGGGATTTTTGTGTTTTCGGGAAAGGCATGTGCAACGGGATTGTAGGTACCCCGCGCGTGTACTAACGTTTCACTTCCAGAGAGACATTCATTAAGATGAGTGCGTACGAGCGAGAATAGTAACGACTGCGAGTTCTTCTAGGTAGTGTTGAAACTGATAGCGAAATTGAAAATTCCGCTATATTTCTGAAAGTGCTCACGAAACTGTTTCTGACCAGTGATATGATGATTTCCATGATCTTCTTTGACATCATATAATTTTTATGTTTGAATAGATGGAACAATTTGAAGTAAAAAATTACCCTCGAAAAACGTTCGGACACGACAACACAATATAGTGTCAAGAAAAGCTTTAGAAAGTTGAAACATCCAACTGAGTGTTTATTGCAAATTATTGATGAATAAATAATGGAAGATTTGGTAAAATCAACAAACATTTACATTTCATCAATAAGAAACAAATTCTCTAGAGAACGTGATGCACAAGAGACAAACGTAGCTGAATTGAAGGTGTTGTTTTTCCTATTACGCTGGAGTGCTGAGAGCAGCACTCCAGCGTTTGTAAAAATATGTACTTGTTTGTAAAAATATATTGTCACACTATGTGAGGATTGTTCAATGTGAGGAGATTATTTGAATAATAAACTCAGGTAGGAGGGGGGGGCGGAAAAACTATGTGTTATTTATATTTTTTAATATTCTTATTTAGAATCTATTCTTTGATATGAATAATTGTATGATATTATATTGAGTTTTAAGGAAAAAAGCTAGTAAGAATGCAGCCTTTTCATATTCCTCTAGCACTTTATCAAACCACTCTTTATAATAAACACTTATGTTTAAAAAATATGTATATATGAAAACGGATTTTTCTAATATAAAAAAATCATATATGTATCTTATATAAGTTAGTAATTTTGCATAAATTTCGATTTTTATGACTTAACTTTAGGTGACTAGTATGGAAATGTTTGTATAACGTAAAGTAAGATTATCTCGAATTAAAACTGGAAAAAAGGTTTAACAGAATTCACAAAGCTATTAGTCATTTATCCATTCATTAAAAACAAAGAAAATGCATTTATTTACACGTTGGGGGGGTGAACTCCGAGAAACAAACACTGGGGTAAAATTTGTCCCGCGCGGGTACTAACGTAGCGCAGTGATGCGCGTGTGCTGAAGGCTTAACTAATATTTTTATCACTTTTGATTTAACCCCTTCGCTCCGACTGTCACGTATACGTGCCAGCAACGAACACACTTATCTACCGGCCGACAGGCAGGCGTGCCAGAGGCGTGTTGCATTCTCTACCGACTGTCACGTATTTGTGCCAGTACCTTGGAACGTTTTTCAAACTATAATTTCTGCCACAAGATGGCACTGTATGTCCATATGGTTTCAGATACATGTGCATTAGACCTTCTACTTGAAATGAGAGAAGCATGACTCACATACACGTGTTTTTGATTATATAAATAAACGGGGAACTAAATGTTTCCGAATGGCGTGATTTATGACGTCTCTTTAACTCTTTCGCATCGAGAGAGGGCAAAATCTCAATTCCCCAAACATCGAAAACGCCCGTATCTAAGAATTTCTCCTGGAATGCTTTCCCTTTCCCCATGACAAGTTGAATACTACAGCGCTAACAATAGCCTTACTTAAGTAAAGAGAGAACTTCTTTCTTCGACGCTTTGACACTGCGTGAAGTTCCCCCTTGGGACGGGATTACAACTTCGGGCATCAAAAGCTAAACACTGACAGTAAACAAAGGAAAGGAAGGAACAAAGGAAACAAGGAAGCTACTTTCAGAAGAATGATTGACATGTGATTTAACAACACCTGAAAGCAATGAGTAATGCAGTAACGTGATGGGGGAAAGCACTGGGTAGGAAATTATTCAGGCATTTCGGGCGTCCAGCCGATGTCTAAATGCTCGGGCGCTTGGGGCGACTTCGATGCGAAAGAGTTAAATCGCGCTTTATTCGCACGTGGTAGTTGTTTATTGTAAGTAGAAGTTTTATATGCGCTAAAGCGTTGAGTATTTCGGTTTACAGTTCAGTTTTTAGTAAATAATTAGATCTTGTTAGACGTGAATTCTTTCTGTTTTTACCGTTTCAATGTCGAAGCGTCGAAAATGTTTAACAGAGCATGAAATAGCAGAAATGATGCAAAATATTTCAGATATTGATTCTGAAATTCTGATATTCTGATATTGATTCTGAAAAATTAACTGAAAGACATTTTCCAAAACTTTGTTCAGAAGAGATTGATAAGAAAATGAGACGACGATGCTTCGTTTGTTCACATTCCCGGAAAAATCCTCCAAAACGGCAAATGAGTTATTACGAGTTCAAGGAATGTAACGTAGGACTGTGTGTAGATCCCTGTTTTAAAATTTTTCATACGAAAAGAGAATTTTAAGTAATATATTTAGTTTTCAGATTATAATGTTAAAAGTCATAAAATGGTGAGTAATTAAAATAAAATGTGTAAAATATGCATTTAAACAAGAAATAAGGTAATTAAAGTATATATATAAAAATATCTGTAAAGAATAAGCCGTTTAAATACTCTATAGAGCATTATTAAACAATGCGTTGATACTTCGGAAATTTCATGGATTTAGGCTTAGTAGCAAAAAAGCCCCCGGCCCTGGAGAGACGCTCGCGGAAGACACTGCCGGCCTCCGCGATAAGCGCGCGTTTTCGCTACCCGGCTCGAAGGGGTTAAAAAAGAAGAAAAAAAATGTCGTTTAAATGAGCTTTGACGGTGTTTAGACATCCCGATCAAAAATTTACGGGTATCTAAATTTAAAGTTATTAAAGATAAAATGATTGCAAAGTCGATATATTACATTAGTGAGTCGAAATAAACTTCACTTGGAAGATTAATTTACGATCTATCCTTTCATGCAAAGATTGAAATTCTACGATGATTCAAAGCTTTAAAGCATAGATTTGGAAAACAAAATATCTGAAAGCATTGTTTCAGTTTGTAAAGAGGTATTTAAATGAAATTTTATAACCTTATTTCGAGGCACCTACAAGTATGGTCTGTGGAAAACCTCTGCTACTTAATTTCGTATCTCATCGTCTTGCCCTCTTTATATCATGTGGACACACATACAAACTTCTTCTCTTATCGTTATGGGTTATTGACTGAAATATTCACATACATACATGTAATTATATATATTATTCCATTAACAATATAAGAATAAAGGGAAAATATCTGAAAGGATTCCAATTCCAATTCCAGATGGTTTGTTACAGTTTATTAAGTTCTCACTCGCAGTTTACTTGTATTCTTTTGGACTTTCATGCGAAGAGAACTTTTATCGCCTTTTTAACTTCTTCTCAAATATCAATTTTTTTCGCAGTTACGTCACATAAACAACAAAATCACAACACTTTTGAAAGCAGCATATTTTAGATTTCCTGGTAAAGTATTAAGAGTAGCCATAAATTAGGTTTTCTCGTGCTTTTACTCAGTTCATCATATCCGTTTTCTTAACAAGAATACCTACACAATTTTCTTTGTCTTTTTAACTTCATTATTATATATCACTTTTTTCACACTCATGCCACAAACATTCAACAGCAATATCTCAAACCTAGCAAAAAGCAGAATATGTTTGGAATTCCCGATGCAGTAATAAGTGTTGCCATTAATTTTGTTTTCAGTCTTTTCTCAGTTCATCACATAAATGTTCAGTTTTTTTATGAATTACACAACTTCTCTATCTTTATAACATTAACTTTTTGTCTTTTTAACTTCAGTTATTAAACATCACTTTGTTCGCAACTACGCCACATAAAATTAGCTTGTAAAATCACAAACTATTTAAGAACAGCATATCTTTAGAATTCCGATAAAATTTTAAGTGTTGCCATACAATATAATACATGGCGGTAATATTTAGTGGCAACATCCTTTTATTTGAAAAGTGATGCGAACAAAAAACTGAGAATGCAGTATAATAAAATCTTTTATATATATCATAGATATTTTAAATAGTTGAAATTTTTTTAAAACTACCTACCAGTTTTCATTCGTTATATGAGCTATTACTAGATTTTTTTTTAAATTATGACTTGTAATTTTTTTTTCAATACATATGAAAATGCTTATAAGTTGGTAGCAACAACAATTAGTCTGTACATAGAAAGGTTTTAATACTATCTTATAGTTATCTTGAATTCCTTTCTACCACATGTAATGCGTTAAGAGGTAATAAATCATCGATTCCTAGCTTGCATTATGATGCAATTGATCAGCATAATGAAGAGCTTAATTGCGAAACAGTCTTCCAACTGTATCAACCCAGATTCATCCACAACTAATTGAACATTGTATTCTTAATGCCACCGCAGAACGGTCGGTTAACAACTACCATTGAGAGAAACGGAAATTTCGTATCGGCATGTATATTGCCTGTTTCGGCTCGAAGATGCATAAGCAGAGGGTACAATAGAATGAGTTTATTATGACTAGTCTTATTTCAAAGAACAGCTTGTAACAAAATGCGTACTAGCATAAACAAATTAGTAATGCACTCAAGCACATCAAGCATATGATTCTAAGAGCCAGTTTCGAATCCACAATTATTGTTCAAAGAAATGTACTTTGAGTAATAGTGTAATTGTAATGTTTGTTTGAGATCTGGTACAATTTCCTGATTTTAAATATTCAATACAGTTTAGACTGCAAACATTAGTAATGTAATTTTTTTGAACGATTAACTGCAAATGATTGCTATTTAAATCGAACTGATTTTTGCACTGTAAGCATATTACTGAGAAAAATCTGATATTATTGATTTGTTTTCACTGATCCATGCTTGACACCCAGTTTAAAAAGAATCAATATTTCTCAAAGTGCAATGACGTAATATATCAAAATATTGGCAGTCACAATTAGATTATGATAACAGTAGGATTATATGCATTGTCATTAAGAACGTCACTTATCCCAAGATTTCAAGGTATTTGTTTCCAGATTTATGTTTAATTTCAAAGGTTATAGAGTTTGAAAGGTTCTTGAATATATGTTAGTTTCATTATCTTAATGAATTTATTACTAATAAAATAAAAAAACCTTTCTATATTCAATCTAAGACTAAATTTGAAAGCTTTTCTTTTCAACTTTTATTTAGATTAAAAATAAAGCAGGTACGACATATAAGCATTCTGCATCAGGTACGACATATCACTAGTTAAAATCCTTCCTAAATAAATTAATGCCGTAAATAAACTTAATAACTATCAAATTGATTACATTAAATGCATTTAAAATTACGTCACTTGAATAAATATTACAGAAGTTAATATATAAATTAACATAGTGTGCTCAAATTGCTTTTGAATTGCTCTATATAATAAAGCAGCTGCAATGTGATCAACTTTAAAAAATAAATTATAAATCTTAGAATCTGCTGAATGGTAAGGATCTGAGAACTGCAAGTAAATGAAAGATTATGGGTTTCATAGTCAATAAATAGCAACACCTATAAGGTATTTCTCCCACCTTTTAAGCATGCTTTCGTGGTGTAGTGGTCTGCACGCTGGGAGCGTATTCCATTCCAGGCGAGGGTATTGCTCATTTTTCATCACTCCTGCTTTAAAAAATTACCTGATGTCTCTACACAGCTACCAATGAGAGTGGATAGTATGTGCATCATAGTGGGACAAAATGTAACGTAACGTAACGGCCCAAACGTTTTGGAAAGCCTTTCTATAAATAAGTTCCTAACATCAGTAACAATTGCAAACATCTACAGATAGCTAGACAATATCAAAGGTAAGCAGTTAGAAATTAAGAAGCACAAATAATTAAGATAAAATAACACACTGAACAAGTATTAATTTAAAAGTCAAACAACAAAAATCAAAGTTATATTTACAAATTTTCACGATGGTTTGACTGAGAAATCATCTTCAGCTGCCGAAGAACAGTTGAAGGAGAAGACTATTAAATTAAGCACAACTAGTTTTTATTTAGAATTCTACTAGATTACATTCTCCCTGAATAATGAAAAATCTAACATCTACTGACAGTTTTATTCTCACATTTCTTTTGATAAATATGGACATATTAAGCTTTTATTTATTCGCGAAATAATTTCCTTTTCCATGATTTAAGGAATTATTGGAGAGGTACCGTTATAATACTACTAGCATGTTGTATTCGCTGCATTTTGCCTTTTATTTTGTTTATGACTTCTTAATTTTAATAATTTGAAAGCAAAAATTCATGGAAATAATTTTTGCAATTCAATATTTAATAAGCAGTTATGAAACTTCTTTCTTCTTATAGTATATAAAAGTTATCCTGTTCATTAACTATTCCACTTTCAATAAAATGCGGGAATAATAATTTCACACCCCAAATTATAAAACTGAGCACTTTTTTTATGTTAGAAAACTTCCTTGTTGAGGAAATCTCTCTTTGAAGATAACCTCACTGAGACTTCGAATTACGATATGATTTGAAGATTAAACAAATGAAATGATTAAACAAATGAAACAAATGAAGATTAAACTATGAAAATTAAACAAATGAAATCTGAAAGTTGTTACTGTCAGAATATATTACACTTTTCTACTTATGATTACTTACTTTTCCTCAATTTACTAGTTTGATATATCAAATAGAAAATCAAATTACAAATTTACATAGCAATTACGTAAGATTTAAATCTCAATTTCCTTAAACGCCAGAATTTGGAACGCTTCTCATATTAACTCGATTACTAGGCTACGAAAGCAAATGTAGAGTTGTGTTTAAGATTACGAAAACTTCTTTCGAGGATCAAAAAATTCCTTATCAAATCCCTTCTATAAAGTAAGTTTCTTCGTTTTCCCCAACTTTATTCCCTCTTTCGCCTATCATTCTCTTTCAGAAGACGGGCACACCCGAGGGCATGGAAATAGCGATAATTCCCTTCCGGTACAAAAAAGAAGTGGGGGGGGCGAGACTAGTTCAGATTGAGAAAGATTGAGAAGTATTTTGCTGGGGAGGGAGTTCAGAGAACATTTATATGCCATTCGAGAAATAACCTTTATTTGGGGGGGGGGGGAGTTGGAGTGGAGGCCATTCCGTTTTTTCCTTACCTCTTTCTTCCCTCCGTGAGTAGTTTTGAAAACTAGAATTTGTAAGCTTTTGGTATCGTTGAAATAAAATTTCTAAGTTCGAGCACTGTGCATATTTCGCACTGAATCTCACAAATGAAATTTATAGCATAATATTTCTTAAGGAAATGTGGTCGCAGACTTTAATTTCATAATTTATTTTAGTTTCATTCATTGCGGTAAATTTGATGAGCTTCACAAATAAGATTTGGGTCAAAACTTTCTTTAAATTTGGTTCGCGCCTTTATATGTATTGTGGTTTCCTTAAATTATTCATTACTTGATTCAAATTACCCATTACTCAACATATTTTGCTTCTGCTACCAAATGCGTAAGTCTCTACAGTCCGTTTTAGGAATTAATTTTTATATTATCTGTAAAATTATTTACAATGGTTTAAGATGCAAAGAATAAAAATTTATTTTCATTGCTAGTGCTGCAAATTATATCATGTTTGACTTAGGATATAAAGTATCAAACTAATCTTCCTTGATATTATTTCAAATTACATTCCATCGAAATTAATGAAGGAAAATAGTATGTGCTATAAATTAGGTCAATTTGATATTGGAAGTAATGCCACAAAAGTATTTTCATTGCCTACTTTTATAAATTATGCTGTATTAACCCTAGCAATGAATAAAAGTTTACGTGCTACTGCTATTAATACTGTAGTTTGAATTTGTTAAAAGTTCGATTTAACTAATAAAAGTTATAAAAGATTAGAAATAAAACTTTAAATTCAAGGTAACTGAAGCGGCTGCTCTAAATTACATGATATTACAATTTCTACAAGAACCGCAAAAAAGATGCGTGTTTAAAATTATATTGCAAATGGAAATACACAAGCCCTTGGTAACTTGCAGTCGCATAGTTTGCGTTATCAAATTAATTATTTACAGTTTTTTAGTCACAGACGGATTATGTAAACAACTGTACATTGCATTAGAAAAATACGAACTTACCTTACTTGTGAAACGTTACCACTGCAGTAAACATTATAGTACCCCACATCGATGGCTATTAATTCTTAGGTCAACGGTGGCTTTTATTTTAAAAACAAACTAAATTTACCATCCATACTGGTGACCATACCGATACGACAATGTCCTTCAACCTGCAATTTTCTGGTGACTAATTATGTTTATAAGCATGTTCAATGTCCTCACTTTTATGTTATATTAAATATCTACCTAATTTTTCTATATTGCTTTAAGCCGGGAAGCTATACAATGCTCATCAAATTATAAAATATTTCTTCCACCTTCTTAGCATACCTTCGTGGTGTAATGGTCAGCACGCTCGTCGCGTATTCGAGAGGTCCAGGTTTGAGTCCCGGTAAGGGCATTACAACATGTCTCCTGATTCGAAATAACCTAACGTATCTACAGTGGCGCCCGAATTGAAAAAGGTAGTAGATGATGATTCTTCACCACCAGAATTTGGCAACTGGGTTCCCTAAGTCCAAGTTACCCTTTAAAAGGGGCAGTATGTAAACTATTTCTTTCGCCTTCTTAGCGCGCCTTCGTGGTGTAGTGTTGGCACGCTTGACGCGTTTTTAAGAGGTCTGAGGTTCGAGTCCCGGCGAGGGAATTACTCATTTTTCATCTTTCCTGCTTCCAGAAAATACTAATGTCTCAACAGGGGCGCTCTAACTAAAAGGCGGTGGACGATAATTTTTCACCACCAGCATTTGGCGATTGGGTCCCTGGTCTCCGGTCTCCCTTTAAAAGGGGGCTGTATGAAGTATTTCTCTCGCCTTCTTAGCATGCCTTCGTGGTGTAATGGTCAGCATGTTCGGCTCGTATTCGAGAGATGAGGGTTCGAGTCTCTGCGAGGGCATTGCCCATTTTTCATGTCTCCTGCTTCGAACTAACCTAATGACTCTACAAATTTCGACGTCACTATGTAGTAACCTACAACTTTGTAACCGGAACCAGCGTCGCTCAGTATAAGATAGTCCTGACCTATAACTATGACCTCCAGTTAACACCAGCCTTTACGTCGTTACTGACCAACTGCGTTGATGGTCATTAATGTCCTTCAGTTTAATTCGTTTTTCAATAATTTAACTAAATGATTCAATTTTAAATGCGCTTCATCTATATTATGTCTATTTTAGTGTGCCACTCGCAGCCGGGCGATAACAATCAACTTCCACATCACTACATATTAACCTATGGCTTTGTAACAGGAACCAGTGTTTCCCTCACAATAATATGTTCTATAACAGTGACCTATGGGTTGATCTCCAGTTAGCCCGAACCTTTAGGCCGTTAGAAACCAAATTTTTAAATGATCACCAGTATCCTTTGTTTTAAATTCTATTTCAGTAATTTGCCTAAATGATTCAATTTGAAATTATTTGTTAGTACTGAATTGCAAGCATCTATAATAGCATTATTTTAATGAATTAAATTTATTTGTAATACCATATGTTATATATCAGGCACAAACGAGTAAAGTAGAGCGTATTAAAAATAAAGTACATTTTTATACTTACATACTTTACATTGCAGATAGATAAGAAAATGCGAAATGACGTTAAATATGCAACTTGAAAAGTGTAATTTGCTTATTAGATTAATCAAAAAAGATTAGCAGTGGGAAAGGAATATTAAAAAATTATAAGAGTAAAATTACTGTTAATCACCCGAAAGAATGTGTGAAAACAAACAATTTAAGGATACTCATAAATCTGTTCATAATATTCAAGATTTCTTCAAAAATATCAGCAATTACGCATAAATATCTTGATGCATAATCTCCCCTGAAAGCAAATGAAAAGATGAAGTATTTAATTAATATCCTCATTCTCAGGTCAGATTTTAATCTCATGTCAGTATCGAGTGTAATAATCAATCTTCATCCATTTAAAGATTATAGTTAAAATTCAAATATTGGAGTTTCTTAATTAGAAAACTAGCGCCTATCTTCGAAAAGGAAAAAAAATTTATATGCTAGGTTAATCTGAAAGATTAAATTTATGAAAACCCTTTTTTTTCACTTTTTAAGTAAAGAGTTTTTTTAATACTGTTTGCTGGCTAGCAAATTTCAGTTTCTTATCTCAAGCAAAAGCGCATGCTAAAAAAGCGAATTTAGCAATTCAGTATCATTAATGAATCGTTAAGAATCTACAGTGGTATCAGAAACTCAAATAAATATAATCGAGAAATAATAAATGGGATATGTTTATAAATGGGATTATTCCAAAAAAACCTGCTGATGATATGCCATGACGGAAAGCCTCAGTCCTTACTTTTTCATTAATATTATACAAGATTTCAACAGAAACACCAGCAGGATGTGAAATCTGAATAAAACGTTAACAGAACTATTTACATAAGTAATTATTACACAAAAACATCGATAATTAAAAGGGTAAAATTGTCAAGATCGCTTTATACTCTGACTCGTTATAAACATGCCGGTAGCTTCATGTGATGTTGAATATTAAGCAGTAATTCGGAAAAGTAATCTAGCCAAATGCTAAAAGTATATTTTAACCTGTGAACTATGGATTATTCAGCTATGTATTCATGAGAAGAAAATGTTTCAAATACTTTTATATACTAAATTAATTTGAACTAACTCTAATAATTAAATTAATGAAGCTCGTTTTTTCTCTTTCTAAGTAAAGAGTTTTTTTTTTTTTTTCAATCTTTTGGTGCTTACAAATTTTCGTTTCTCGTTTCTTTTCGGAAGCAAATTTGTGTTAGTTAAATTTGCATTTCAAATTGATTTCAATTGTAAAGTATTTAGTTTATTTTATTTCTATTGCATTCATTTAGTGCTTGAATACTTTTAGTTAAAGTTGAGGTGACAATTCTCTGGTAAGCTAGAAGTTAAGACTAATAATTAGATAGATTAAATGGGAATTGAGTTTATCCTTATAAAGATACTGGCACCTTCATTGGAAAAACACCATTCTCAAGTTTTTTCTTTCTCAAAAGGTCCTAATTGGATTAATAAATGTACTGAAACCTCCATAACAGTGTCCATTACGAAGGCGTTCGGACTGTAGTAAAGTGTTTTGTTGCATTGAAGTCATGAGATAAAACGTTCCACTTGGTCTAAAGTATGAGGACATCAGGACGTTTCCTGGTATTTTCACCAGATCGTGCAGCATTAAATTTCCTCGTCCAACTACTCTTGAAAGTAGGAAGCTTCAAAAACAAGTCCAAAGCTATTGACGAGTTCATGGAAGTAACCCAGGATAAAATTACAGAAACATCACAAGAAGTGACAAGGAGCAGCTACGCGGAACTTCAGGATCAGGCGTCATCATTTTGCACAGAGGGAAAGCAAAAAGGGGCAGTGTAGTTCTTGAAGCAAAAATTGAAATTTTGAATAATTCCTTGAGGGACATTAGTTAATGAAATATTTTTAAAACCTCATTTATATTCGTATAATCACCGCTCAAACGGTAGCTTCACTGCGATACCAAAGGGCTCGGGTTCGAATCCTGGAGAAGGCGGGGATGTAAAATTGTCTGCCCCTTCATAGGGGCTAATGGTGACCGCATGTTAGGTGCCTCCACATTAAAATGGCCACCACTTCTGGCCTTAGGAGTGGCCAATGCCTTTATGGGCAAGTGATCGCCATTGGAATTTTTTTTTAAATATTCGTATAATTACACATCGATCAATACTGTTATATTCACACATTAGTTTATGATTCAAATGCATATTGACACAATCCATAACAATTTGAATATATCTGAGAATGACGAACTGCGCTTAAACTGTAGAGTTTACAATCGTAGCTTTCATCCCGCCACAGATGGCTAATTTTCTGTATTGAAAATTGAAATAATTAAAGCTTAAGAATCATGTTCTTTTTACTCCATCAGCTGTACTCAGAATATTAACTACTGTAAGATTCTTAGTGTACAATCTCATTTATCAGCACATTTTTATTACTGTTCCACGTTTTATTCGCAGCATTTTGCAATTTACTACACAGCATAATCCGTTTGTAATTAGTTTTCCGTCAGGCGTAAATTAAATCTCCATCAATTAAATCTAAATTAAAGTAACATTTCGCATACTCCGCTTAATTGCTTTTACTGAGTAACGATTTTGCCCTAGCATGTAAAGAACCACAAAGTTGAATGTACACGGTTGAAGATGCAATGGTCTTCTGAATGGTCATTAACTCTATTATACGTATTTGTCACATTTCTGCCTGACACAGAAATTATAGAATTTGGTGGAATTTAATTATTATCTTCCTTAAAGTTGATCTTTGCTACCTGGGCTCTAATATTTTTGGAAAAGCTGTCAGAGTTTCACTGCATACTTAGGCTGAAGAGAATGACAACATTTTTCATATTACACAATTCGTGACAACATTCAAATCACAAAGAAATAAAAGTAATAAAAATTTCTTATGCTACCCATATAAAAATGTTCAGTTTTTGTATTTTATTAAACATGAATAAATTAACTAAAAATTGATTATAAACTTAAAATTCTCTGATTAAAATCTTTCAGAGGGTTAAAAATTACCATCCCTGCCAGAAACTAACTATAAAATGTCCCATTATTATGATTTCCAGTAGAAAAATGTGTGCAATTACAGAACTCATTTAAAGTATGTGCTGTTATGCTCTATAGGTAATTTAAGACTCTGAGTCCTAATAGATCATTTGTAGTGACTCTGGTGATTTCTGCGCACATATGCTTTTGTAATGACACCTCTACACAGCATGGTCCTTAAAATTAAAAAAATCTGAATTTTGATTTCATACATTTCATCATTATAGAAGTAGTGGAGGAGGTTTTAAATATAAAGAAATCCTTGATAACTTTGCATAAAGCATCTAAACTAATTAAGTACTTCTTTCTGGAGACTGAATAGTTTTAGTTTACCATATTTCATACATATATTTTATACGCACGAGCCGCACAAATTGCCTGCGAGAGCTATATCAGGCTCGCGAGCCGCCCTTTGGCCACCCCTGATATATATTCTTAACAAGCTGCAGAATCGTTTTGCCTTGTAACTAAGTTGAAACATACTTGAAACGACATAAATATTCGAGATTTGAAATCTTAAATCTTAGAGCATTTCTTCCATTGAAATATTTTGAATCGATTCGAAAGATTCAAATTTTTAAAAAATGCTCTTTTAAATATTTAACATTTTTAGTTTAGGATCCTAAGTAAAAATGTTAAATGTTTCAACTGAACAGCAAAAATATTACGGTTATTGGAATTCAATAAGCTTTCAATTACAAAACGTACTAAAAGAATGCACATACTGTAAATTGAGTGGTACCAGGGATACTAATATCACCTCATATAACTCAGGATAATTGTTCAATGAAATTTGCTTTTATTGTTTCATTGTCAGGTATCCGTGCACTACGCTTTCTCAGAAATTCTCGAAACTCCCTATTGAATAATCTCGATAATTCCACCAATAATCTCAATAATTTTCCAGTAATAAAAATATTTTAAAAGTTTATGAAGAAATAAAATATGCCTAAACAGATTGTAACATCAATGAATATTTTTAATAAGCGAGATTAATTTAAACATATTTTCGTATAACAATAGAGGAAAGCGAAGAAGTAAGAAAAGTATACACATACATAAACATAGTACGTAATAAAGAGTTACGTGATCACCGCGAACATAAACGCGAGCATGCATCAGGAGCGCTTTTAAACTAAACGTCGCATTATAATTTATGATACAACAATCCCCCTTTCGACGTTTGGCGGCTGAAAAAAAAATGAACATTAATCATTTACAGTTATTCTAATTAATTTACAACATTTAGAATGTTTCGAAGCAGTCAATGGTTTTGTCAGTATATCAGCTGGCATTTTCTCTGTTGTCACATATTTAACGACTATTTCATTTCTTTCATAAATTTCACGTATGAAATTATGTCTAATATCTATGTGTTTAGTGCGTGAGTGGTAAACAGAGTTTTTCATAACTTTCTGTGCGCCCTGATTATCACAATAAACAATAGTTGGATAACCAGTATTAAAATTTAATTCTTTAATAAAAACGACGTAAATAAGCTGCTTCTTTGGCACTCTCCGAAAGATTGATGTGATCTGCGTCAGTTTGTTGCTTTCGTGATTCCCATGTTATTGGATTTCCAACAAGCCTGAATAAGTAACCTGTATAGGATTTTCTATTATTAACATCTGACGCCCAGTTGGCATTGGTATATCCAATAAGTGCTTTTCCAGTCTCGAAATTTTAGACAATAATTTTTAGTTCCTTTTAAGTATCGAAGAACGCGCTTTGCAGCTAAACAGTGTAATTTTCCAGGATTGTTACTAAATCGGCTCAGGAGACTGACGACGCATGTATTATCTGTGGACTAGTAAACACAGAAAGATACATAAGCGAACCAATTAGACGGCGATAAGGTACATTGTTCATTTCTTCCTTTTCAGCTTCAGAACGACACATTTCTTTACTTAATTTTACACTAGGATCTAAAGGAGTTGCTACTGGTTTGCATCTTGCAAATTAAACATTCGTAGAATATTATCAACATGTTTCTGATGAGATAAACTATAAGAATTATCTTGATTAAAATCTATTCCAGGACAATAATGAAGTTTGCCTAAATCTTTAATATAAAATTCTTTCGAAAGAGAATCTTTTTTAAGGTTAGCATATAAATCACAGCTATTTGTTATTATTATTAACTCATCCACATATAAAATTAGAATTAACTCACCTTGAGATGTTTTCATACTGTAAACACACTTATCTGATGGTAATGGTTGTAATCTGAAGTTTTTGAGATTTTTGTCTAATTTTTCATACCACCGTCGTCCACTTTTTCAAACCATAAAGAGACTTCTGAAAAGCATAAACATAATCAGGATTATTTTGGTCTTTAAAACCTATAGCTTGTTCCATGAAAATTTTTCCCTTTAAATCTCCGTTAAAATAAGCCATAACATAATCTAGTTGATATAAAATAAGGTCTTGTTCAGCACTGTATGCAATCCCAGTTCTTATAGAGCTCGCTCTGGCTACTGGAGCAAAAGTTTCATTAAACTCAATTCCAAGTTCCTGTGCAAATCCTCTAGCAACCAATCGAGCTTTTCTCTTTTGAACTGTTTCATCTGCATTATATTTCGTTCTAACCACCCAACGACATTACCTTTTTGTTCTGTGGTCGCTTTACTAATTTCTATGCACCATTTTTAACAAGTGATTCACACTCACTTTGCATCTCCTTAGCATAACTTCATAACTACCATAAATCTTTAGCATGACTTCCGTTTAATGTTTCTTCTAATGTCGAATTCGTATCTTCTTCAGCAATTTGTGCTTCTTCCTTTTTTATATTTATATTGCGGTATTCTTTTTTTTTGGGGGGGGGGGTTCCTGGCTTCCCCGTCTTGACATTATTTGGATGACCTGGCCCCCTTTTAATCTGCATTATTCAGGCATTGCTTCGGAATCAGAATCTTCATTATCAGATGATTCAGCAGATGTTTCTGCTATATTTGAGGGGTCTTCTGTTATTTTATCAGCGGATATTTGCTTCACATTCAATTATTCAACCTTCTTTCTTATCCAGAATATTTTCCAGAAATAAAACTTCTAAATCTTTATAATTAGAACAGTTTTCAAATTCATCAATGAATCTAACATCTCGGCTCATAACAATTTTTCCTGAATGTTCATTCCACAACCTGTATGCTTTCGATTCATTTGAGTATCCTACAAAGATATGTTTTTTCTGATCGAGTATCAAATTTCGCTTTAGACCATTTATTAAGTACGAAACATTTCTGCTGAATACTTTGAAGTGAGATACGGTTGGCTTGATGCCAAAAAATAACTCGTACGGTGTTTTGTTTACTTCCAGGCTTCGATTCGCGCAACGATTACGAATATAAACAGCACAATTCAAGACTTCAACCCAAAAGGATTGGGAAAGATTACTTCGTAGTAACAAACATTTGGCCGTTTCAGCTAAAGTGCGATTCATGCAATCTTTTCAAATCAGACTCATTTAAATGACCTAATTTAAGATGCCACTTTGCAAAATCACTTACCTGTGCTATTGCAACTGTTTCAGGGCTTGGATATATATAATAAATATCACCATGACGAATAGCCTGCACTAGTAGGATATCCATTTGGTTCTATTACACTAGCATGCCCATCTGTAAAAATTACTGAAAGATTATTTGCAGTACCTTTAGATGTTGACAGCAAATTACGCTTTAATTCCGGAACACACAGCAGAATTTTGAGTGTAACTTTAATTGTCTTATTCCCGTTAGGTACTGTTATAATGACTTCAAATTCCTGTAATTTTTCCTCTTCTGTTAACTGCTAGCTTTATAGTTGAATTCGTTCGAGGGTGAAATTCTGAAAATAAACTTTTGTCATTTCACATGTGAATGTACATCTAGTATCTAAGCACCATGAGGAAGTTTTCTGATAAGTATTGTTTACTGCTAAACTAATCTGCTCTTCATAATTAGAAGCCATCATAGAACCTTGATTTCCTTTATTTGATTGCGTATATTTTCTATTATTTTCTTTCTGCATTCAGATGCCTTGTACCCAATTTTCGAACAGTAATTACTCTTCAAGTTTCGAAAATTTCTTTCAGCAGGAAAATTTTTGTTTGAATTGACCTTCCCTTTTTCATTTTTCTTCTGTTCTTGATTTCTTCTTTTATTTTCAGTATTGCTCGTATGTGAAATTCTCTGAATCTTAATATGTTTTCCCTTTTCTTGCTTCCCATTCTTCCAGCATTTTGATTTTCAAAGATTCGGGACTAGATAATTGATCTCTTGATTCAATGGCGCATCTAAAATTTTCAAAGTTTTCTCGAATACTGTAGAGCAGAAGAATCGATAATAAATCATCAGCTATGTCAATTTCCTTTTGTTTAAGCTTATCAACAATTTCGAAGAAATTGTTCAAATGTTTAGACATCACTTAGCTTTCCGCCATTTTTCTAAACAAAAGCTGGGTTGAAATGCGGTTTAGCCCACTGCTTGGCGATTGTTTTTCAATGGGCAATAAACGCGCCAATATGGCTAACTCGATGTTTTGAAGCTGTGTTGTTATTTCTGTTGCCACTAGATGTTATCGCCCTGTGTTATATTTAAAAAAATTAAATATTGAAAAATCTGCTTAAATGTTTCTCGCATTGTGATAAAACAACGGTACCTAGAGCCATCAAATTTAGAATAACATATGTTTCCAAACTAATATGGGCATCTGGATGCCCAAACTTGGAATTTGGAATTTTTTCTTACTATCTGATTGATATTTTGTAAAACTTGAATGAATTTTTGATTAACAAACTCAAAGATTTCAAAGCGCCCAACGCCAACACAGTACTTAAGGGAAAAAAAAAAAATTACGTGCAAAAGCGCAAAACTGTGTATCGCAAATTCTAAAGATATGCTCATTTAAAAATTATTTTGCGATATTGCTGTTGAACTGAATTTTATGGTTTAAGTGTAAAGAACATTATATTTGATAAAGAAAGGTACCACACAAAACGTTAAAAATAAAGCTTTAATTTAAAAAAAAAAAATTACTTGTTAATCTGAGTAGTTAATTCTGTTGCGGTTTGAATGTTCTTATGTGGTAGTTCTTTTTTTAATCGAGTATTTTCCCCCTGTGGGTTTTTGCCTTTTTTCTGCATATATTACGGAAACGGAGTATAGAACGTTAGTAAATTTATTTAAAGATGAGGGGGGAACCAAAAGTGTTTCCCCCTGATATAAATTCAATATGCATATATAAAACCCCTTAAAAAGATTTTACATTTTGCTTGAAGTGAAAAAAAAATTCTTGTATGGTTCGTTAAAGTTGCTTATTTTTAATATTTTGTATTTCTTTTTGGCTCGATCCTAGAAGATTGAAAAAGCTGAGGTTGTGCAATTCTCTGATGTTTCGTTAAGTGAAAATAGATCGATGTGTACATGGGCAAAGCCAATGCAGTGCGCAATGCCGAGGTTGTGCACGATGCCGAGTTTGTTCAATTCTGGGATGTTTTTTGAAGTCAAAATAGATCGCTGTGCACATGGGCAAAGCCAATGTGGTGCGCAATGCCGAGGTTATGCGCGATTCCGAGTTTGTGCAATTCTGGGATTTTTTTTAAGTGAAAATAGATCGATGTGTCCATGGGCAAAGCCAATGCAGTGCGCAATGCCGAGGTTGTGCGTGATGCCGAGTTTGTTCAATTCTGGGATGTTTTTTGAAGTGAAAATAGATCGCTGTGGACATGGGCAAGGTTGTGGGCGATGCCGAGTTTGTGCAATTCTGGGATTTTTTTTAAGTGAAAATAGATCGATGTGTACATGTACAAAGCCAATGTAGCACGCAATGCCAAGTTTGTGCGATTCTTCAATGTTTTCTAAGTAAAAATAGATCGACTTGCACATGGACAAAGCCAAGTCAATGCGCAATGCCAAGTTTATGCAAATCTCTGATTTTTAGTGAAAATAGATGGATGTGTACATCGACACTAAGTTTTTGCAATTCTTTGAAGTTTTTTGAGCGAATACAGATCGTTGTGCACATGAACAAAGCGAGGCTGTATGTTATACCGAGCTGTAATGTAACGTATTTTATATGCAATGTTTAATGTGTCGTTTGTGTATTTTAAATTTGCATTGTTGTTTTAATTGCAGGTCATACTTTAGACATCTATTTTTAATTGTTGGGTTTTGATATGTTGAAAATGCTTTCCGAAACATGTCGATAATCCAACGATCTACTCAATAGTAGCAAAATTTGACCCAATAAATAACTTTTTTCATTAATACGTAGTATTTGCTATCGCAGTTGCACTTGATAATACGAGTTCATTGATAATATGTGTGTGTGTGAAGCATTGCTTAGTGTTCCAAATTTGTAGTGTTTATTTTCTTTCATTGTGAGAAATTAGATTTTTTTATTTGTAGATTGTATAGAATTCTAATAAGACTATAGAATATGACGTGATTTAAGAATTTAAGAAACAGTGATATGAAAGCTGTGTATGATGTTGATCTGGAACAAAAATATTTATTATTTTTTATTAATGTAAAGTTTAAAATTTTTAGAAAATAATGAAGATCTACTTACTAGTACCGAAGGGATTGTGTCGTTACGTAGCAACAAGGTAATTTGTAAAAATGATAAATTAAAATGTTCGATAATATGAGTTTAAATTTGTTGGCAACTACTCCGGTAAAAGAAAGAAAGGAAAAAAAAAAAAAAAAGAGGGAAATAGTTTTTGATTCGAGCGTATTGGCAACAGAGAGAATCCAGACGAAAACCGTAGAACTAGCACTTCTTTTTTAGAACTTGAACTCGATTTTTGGTAGTTTTTGAATCGGCTCTAATTGGATATTGTTCTTTAAATGATTATCCTTTTAAACTAAAAATGTAAATAATGTCAATATAAACCCCCTTCCAAAAAAATCAAAATCACGTGTATGATTTATTTTACGTTGAATCAGTCACAAAAGAAGTTAGTATTTTTTTAGTAGCTATCCGGAATATAATCCAGCATCAAAAAAACCATCAAAGGGGTAAGTCTTGAAATTTAGTAAGCCCTTATATTAATAGATTTAACGTAAATTGGAGGATATATTATTTTATTTAAAAGACACACAATAATTTGCAACATTCTGATATAAATGCCGCAATAAATTTAATAATAAAAATCTTTTTTTATTTGATTAAATTCTAAATTCTTTGAAAATACTGAAGCTGTATGAAATACAAATATGAGAGACTGCGACGTTGTTTACCGTTTTAATAACTGGTACAATTCACTTACCGCATTATTATAACTTAAAATATAAAGAATTTATTATATTTATATCTATAGAGATTACATTGTGACGTCACACTTTTAGTCCCACCCATTTATAGACGTCACTTAGTTCCGTCTTAGCAACTTTGTTTACGCAACGTATTCTGAGATTTTACTGGCGATTTTCAAAAAATCGCGCCAAGCAGTGGGCTAAAGCACATTTTCACCAAAAGCTGTTTTAATAAGGTAGCCTTCTTCGCAGGCCCTTTCGATTCATATACGGATTTGAGTTTATTCCACACAGCATTTGATGTCACACAATGCTTTATATGACACAATTCACTAAGATTAATAGCAAGAATTATAACTGCGCGAGCTTTTTTGATCAGCTTGGAGCCATTTCGTTTCGTCTTCGTTTCCTTCATCAGGCTTTAGTTCTTTGCCGGTTACATAATCCCAATGGTCGTTTTTAATCAATGCATCTTCTATTTGTAACTTCCAGCTGTCAAAATTATCTTTTCCGAGCTTCTCTATAGTAGTCAAATGCAACATAATGTTTAAGCTTAAGAGTTCAATGCTCGAAAACTAAACGTAGTTTCGTACAACAAAGAAAGGCGAAGAAGTAAGAAAAATGTACACATACATACATACGTAATAAAGAGTTACGTTATTCACGCGCGGATAAACGCGAAAAGGCGTATGCGTCATGAGAAGCGCTTTTAAGTTAAACGTTGCATTATAATTTATGATACAACAGTTTATATACCTTGGCATAAGGTATAAAGTTTATATACCTTATGCAAAGGTACATAAACTTTTCAAACAATTTCAACTGCATACGAGTTGAAGTACGCCATTATAGCTATTAAATTTTAAAATCTTAATTGTTTCCAATTTTCTTCAAATATGTTTATCAAACGCTGTTGAGAAAGAGAATCAAGATTAAAAAGTTTTGATTGTGTTCATTTCTGCTAAATTTCTTCAGTTGTTTCCTAAAAAAATACAGACTTATATTTAAATTTTTATTCGTAAAGCTATTTTTTATTAAACCTGATTTCAAATTTTTATTTAAAAGCAGTTTACTTTCCTCTTTTCTTACTATTTTTCTAATTTAGAGGAATAAAGGATGTGAGACTCGAAAGACTAGAGAACCTTTTATGATTCAAATTTGAGAAAATTTAGGATTTGTCCCGTCCTTACTTTTAATTTATTTGCATCATCATTTATATGAATCAATGAAAGAGATATTCAGCATCTCGTAATTGCGAAACTTTGAATCTATAATTATTCTTAGCATTATAACTTAGTATGTGTTAGTTTAACTTCAATTCTGGAGATATGATGGCAAATCTCACAAGAAAACGAAGATTGGGAAGATTCAAGTCTAATGTCACTGAATGTGAAAAATACTGTACTTCGAACTTTAATTTATGTGAATGTTACCTATATTTCATGCAGTGGGTTAGGGAAATTCTATAGTTCCATACATAATTAAAAGCATTTCAAATAACATTTTTCACTGTTAACGTGCGTTACAGGTCAATAGTGTTTTCCATGAATCTAGAAGAGATTATATAAGAATAAACTAATCAAACAAAGTTTGGCTCACACAAAATCAAAAGAAAAAAAGGTAATTTGAAGCAAGTTTCTTTTTTAAACTAGGACGTTTTATCATGTTACAATAAACGATATTTATTCGTTATTTCACAACTTTTGTTAAGGTAAATATGTCGAAAATGGTTCATGCTGAGTTTCAAAGTTGTTCAAATATAATACAGAATTAATTATTTTAATTAAATTTGTAAATACCTTTTTAAATATGACAGAAAAGTAAACATGCTGAGTAAAACATGTAAACTCAATATAAATTCTAGTAAGAAAAATCAATAAATTAGCATGCGAATGTGAAACATAAATTATACTTTTCATTAGGAAGTGCACCGAAACACTACAGGTACACTGCGGGGAAAAAATAAGACAGTTTTCTATATCTTCGGTTCTACTGGGCCGATTGTCGAAATTCAACTTGTGCTTTTCATGTCTCGAAAGCGCGACTTAGGATATGTATTAGATTTATATATAGCATTGTTCTAATATAGGTATTTTGACACAAAATCGGACCTTTTCCAGAAATGTTGTGCCACTTTGTTCACATATTTCGATTCTACGAGTCAAATCATGCCAAACTGCCAAGTTTTTAAAAATTGCGTAAGTAGTTTTTAAAAACTATTTTTTAATTACACTTACTAGATTCCTTCTCGCAGAATTCGATACTTAGGCTTAATCCAAGTATAATTCGCCCACGTTTTATGGTTTATTTTTAAAATTTGTATTTTTAATTAATTTCTATGGATTTTTCGAAAAATATTTTGAATTATTATCTACAAACCTTTTACCATCACCTTCAAGCAGATGTATTTCTAAGCATACCTCCATAAAATTAGAGTTTTCTATTCAAAATTATCCAAGATGTACGTGAATTTATATATTGGGGAGTTTAGAAATTTGGCGCATTTTTTATAAGCGATAATAAAGAAAATGTGGTTTACGTAGTTTATTAAAATTATTTGAAAAATAAACGATGGACTTTTTTTCCTCTCGCGCATCAATGAAAAAAAAAAAAAGCAAAATATGTTACTATAAATTAAGAATTTCACCAAGTGAATTATTCTTGGCGCAAACTGAAAAAAATATGCCAAGATAAATTTTTGAATTTCTTCGTAAATTTCGCATCACATGTTACAAAATTTCATATTTAGGCATATTTTGATACTAGAATCGAAATATGAAAAACGATTGGCATGTAGTTTCAGAAAAAGTTCAATTTTGTATCAAAATACCTATATTAGAATAAAGCTGTATACATTTTCTTTTTACTTTTGAAAGTCGTTTTTTAGACAAAATAAATATAGAAATTTTAAGCAGGGTAATCAAAATTATACTTGAATAACTTTAGCAGAATTTGTAATGCTTTTCCTTAAATTATTTTCCCTGCGTGATTATTCTGTTTTGTGAAAGGATGACCTTAAATATGACAGTTCAATACGCAATTGATGTTCACTAAAAATATTGAGCAGTATCTGTATAAAATTGGCATCCATTTTTTTCTGAATAGAGGAACAACAACTACATAAAACAAATGCCCAATAATAATAAAATTAATGGCACGTTTTAATAATGTGATTAAAAAATTCTTCATTTACCATCGACTGCAAATATAAAACAAATTTGATTCCAATATTGAATACGCTCAAAGGAAAATTGAGTTTTCTTTAAATGTTCTCAATTCACTTTTTGATTTTCTTTTGTTCTTGAAAGCTGAGGTTTTAGCAATTTTAAACTGTCACCACAATCAATGTGCGGGTTTCATCACAGGAAATGTGAAGGGCGTTTCTTTCCTTTAATTTCTTTTTGTTCGATTTGAGAAAACGTGTTCTTTCCTTCCTCTTCGAATTAAGTGCAGTTTTCATTTTTACTAAAGTATTACATGAAAGACAAATTATCATTTTAGATTACAGAATGCTAGCAGTTTGGCACAGTTTAATAATATATGGATATTTTCAAGAAATGAAAGCAAACGAAAAATACTGTAATTTTTTATGTATTTAAGATAAATAATAATTCAGTGGGATGATAATTTCAACAGAATTTAATTATATTTTCTCTGAAAATGTAAATCCAACGTTTACTATAAATAAGCAAATTTTTTCACCGCCTTTCCTCGCGCTGTTCCGTAAATCAAAGCTTATGGGATTTTTTGCATTCTTTCTTCCATAGCATTTCCAAACTGATTTCATTAGGGCCTATTGGTTTTGTCACGGTTAGCTAAAGTTATGCTTTTCACGCAGTACCGCAAATATGCTAATGATCTGCAGTTCTTTAATACCTTCAGATCAATTATCTCCTGCTCCATGCTGATAATTTGCTTTTTTGTCTCTGGAGAAACTGTTTTTTGGATTAGACAAACATTGCTTACTTGGTATTGGTAGTCAGTTCGAAATGAAAAGCAAAACAACGCGCATTTATCATGATACATACCCTGCTTTGAAATCCGCAGTTTTTGTCAGTTTGTTTGGTTTCGGAAAATATTTATACTTTTGAATAATGTGTCTTAAATTGTAAAATACAGTCAATTCCTGATGCATCAGGAAGATCAACCGAATTCTAGCTAAAAGAAAATATTATATTTGTTTAAGGTATCCGAGTACGTTCGACACGCAAATTTTAAAAATAGTAAAAATAAATCTATCGGATATTAACGAGTTTCCCGCCCCCATAAATATCGTCTGAGAAAACAAGTTCACGTTGGCGTGTTTCATCATACTTCCGTCAGTCTTCGTTAGAACTTCATGACATAATAGAGAAATACAGTTAATTATCCGTCACCGTTTACGGCAAAGAAATTAACATAATTTTTTAGACCTGTGTACACACTATGGAGCACTTAATAAAAACTTCTTGAAAACTGCAATGCCATTGTTAAATTTAAAGTAGAAACCGTACAGTTTAGATCATCGTCGAAGGCAAAAACAAATTTGAAAAGTTTAAAACTACTTTGATTCAAGCACCGATCTTGAATATTCATGAGTTAAAGTTATTGAAGACATCTGCAGACGTGTCTGGTTTTGCTCTAGAAGCTGTGTTTATGGGAGGTTGTAAACCAGTAGCATAGTTTACTAATATTCTTAATGAAAATCATTATGCAGCTACTGAGAGAGAAACACTGGATGTTCCCTTAGCCGTTTAAACTTCCAGAGTACATTTCTGCAAACAGTAGGGAATTATACATACGGACTATGCCTCGATCTTTCCCTTCTTAGAAACGAACTTAACATCAAGGTTGATAAGGTAAGAATTAAAGTTGCAAGAATACTCTTTAAAGATAAGCATTCCCTAGTAAAGAATATATGTTTGCTTATAACCTGTGGAGAATTAAATTGGTTGACGAAGAGAGAAAATTAAGTGAACCGTGTTAACGCAGAAAATTTTAGATTCTCTAGAGGAGTAACTAAAGCTTTCAAGACGAAATCTGACTATATTCCGAGGATAGAAACAGAGAAAATAATTACGAAATAATCGATGACCTTCTGATTTATACAAAGCTCACAAATATGTGTACAATACTCAGATAGATAACTTCAGAGTTACTGAAAATGGTATTTTAAATGACTTGAATAATGGCCATCTTCAGGCCATTTAAGAGTGAAAAAGACAGTATATAAACGAGGGAAATCAGCTTATGTCTCTTAGTCACAAATGTTTGAAATTTAATACATCAAATCCAGTGGCGTATGACAGTTAATTATATTAAATGCAGCTTCACAGAGTACCTAAATAGCGTAAAAATAAGGTTATTCAATGAAATAGTAAAAATTGATTTACTTCGACAATATTCTCATAAATCGAATAGGTTAATGCATGAAAGTATAAATAAATTAAAATTTTTTTTATTAGCAAAAGTAGAACACGTTTTAAAATGGGTGGAAATAATTCCCTTACAACAAGTCTGCTCGATAGCGGTTTTAAACACATTCTTAAATAAAATTCATATTAAAATACTAGGCCTCACTAAAAGTAATTTTAGATTATAGTTAGCATTTCTTTAGTCAAACTTTTGAGGAAATGCGTGGGGGTTAAGCATTCTTGACATAAAACGTTTTAACGCTTTGTGGTAAATGAATTATTTACACCCATTTTGGTATAAGAATATGATCAAAATCATATGGAATTATATAAAACTACTTTGAATCAAAGTAGTATTATCTATGTTAAGATAGCTAAATAAATGAACTCACCTACGAAATGAGATCGACAATGCACGATGGAAAAAACACTCGCAGAAATAATTTTTTGGGAAGATAATGATAGAACCACCTTAGAATCTGTTCTTTATTAATAATAATGGAAAACGAATTTGAGATCAAAGTTATTCAAAACTTATTAGTTTGAGCAATCAACATGGGAGCTAAGTAAAACTATTTTGCGATAAGAAAATCAGTGAGAACAATTTTTTAATTCGGGAATAACATGTTAAAAATAAGGCATTTTTGCCTCACAGTAGGCCAAGGTTGGAAGGCTCTGTCCCAAAGATACTTCAGATTACTGAGTGTCTAGCGGATGCAGTAATTCACTGTAAGAAAGACGATAGCTCCTAAATTACTGCGAATGTTTATGAGATTGATTTTATGAATAGCACCTATGTCTTTAATAAAGAAAATTCTATAAGCAGTCCGTTTACGTAACATAGGATGAAGCCACGCTGCCCTTTCGTAGTACCATTGGTGACTGAGGTATCTTTAGCTAATGTTAAAGGAAATGCCACCTATTAAATGGGTCACGAGAGCCCAGCTTCAAAGGTAGCGCACTCCATTCCTAAGCAATGCAATCCCTATACGAAGTCATCCAGTCCCATCAAGAAAAGGCCAATCCTGGTAAGGAAGCCATATACAAAATTACAGTGTGATCAGGTCTGCTTTCAGTACACCAAGAAAACGAGGACAGTCTGGTATGAAGAAAAAGGCGAAGCGTCTAGAATGGAGCCAGCAAAGAAGATGTATCAGAGTACTTGTTAAAACGAAAAGAAGATACAATACTCTTATTGCCAGGACGAGGAACAAAAGGACAGCAGTTACCAAGAAAAGAATTGCAGCGTCATCTGTAGAGGGCTCGGGGTCAAGCAGCCCAGTCAACAGTAAATAGCCCGCCAAGGAGTTGGAAGGAAATAATTTGAGAACAAATCAGCAAACCCAAAGCAGTTTTCTGGAGAAAAAACCGACAAAACCGGACAAAGTGAAAACCCAAACCAGATCCAAGTGATTACAAGAGCAGTTATGAAGGACGTTTATGATGATATACTAAAGCAGAAGCAAAAACGGACCTGCATAACCAAGTTTAAATGGAATACATGGAACGAATTCATTGCTATAAGAATGGTCCAATGGAGCATCAGGAATTAATGCAACTACAATGCAAAATATAAGTGAAAATTCATTTAACTGCTATTCAAATGAAACTTTATTTATTTTCTGCATTCCAAGCTCTTAGTCGCTATACTATACATTAAACAACGATTTCAAAATTTTAAAATAGTAGCAAAAATAAACGCTTTGTGACTTAAGAATTTTAATCTTGTAAACTTTTTTTAAAGCGAAAAGTGTGATGTTGATAAACTTCGCAAGCACACGTCTTTAAAGTGTAAAGTTTATTTTGTGCTTTACATCAAAGATTTTAGCTACAAATATAAATTTTCTGTAATAGTAATAAGATCGTAAAGAGAGAGACTATGTTAAAGTAATAAGACTGTGAACAACGGTAACTTACGGTACACAGATTGAGTATTTTATTATGAAATGTACCATAAATGTAGTTGAAAATAAATGGATGTTACTGAAAATAAATGAATCAGAAATGTATTGGAAAGTGTTTGGCTCTCCAGTAAACATAATGCTTTCGTATAAAGGTAAACTACGTGAGTCATTAGCTAGTACTTTGATTTATAGTATCTTTTAGGTCTAGACCAGAGATGGGCAAACATTTTCGGTTGCGGGCTAAAAATCGAAAACAAAACGTTTGGCGGGACAAGAGAAATTTTTCTAAAATTTTAAAAACTATATACACGTATTACAATTTAAATATGTTAATGAGATGAAGGAAATTGCGATTTCATTTTTAAAAGTTCCTTATATTGAATTTCGAAATGAGATGTACTGATTCTAAAGAAAAAGGCTAAATGCTCATCGGTCAGTCTACTTCTGAAATAATTCTTTCTAAGGTTCATAGTTGAAGACACTTGTTCACATATATAAGATGAAGCAAACATAGCACTGATTTTTTGAGCGTGAGATATTAAATTTGGGAAACTTACTTTCGATTAGGATTTATAAAACTCTAACTTTGACATATTTAGGAAAACCTTCTTGAGATGATTGTTAGATTGCAAATCAATTAATTCAGGCTGCAAATCTGATCTTACTGCTTCACAATTTCCGCTGAAAAGCATGGTAAAATTATCCAATTCTGTTTGGATGGCACTGAAATCTTGAAATCTGCGTTCGAACTCAAAATGCAGTTTTTTCAAGCCATCTTCATAATTCTTAAGCTTCTCTTCATTCACTGAGGGTATTGAATTTAACCTCGGGAAATGAGGCAAGTCGTTCTTAGCTAGCTGCCTAGCAAACAGATTAAGTTTTCTTATTAAGTTAAGATAATTAAGATTAAGTCTTTTCCTAAGAGGTCTAATTTAGCTATATCGGATTCCCATATATCTGCTCCTCGAGAAAGAGATAACGCTTGTTGGTTCCGATCTACAGCTATTACTAACAAAGAATTTCCGCTTTTAACACTTTACCAATTGAAAGCTGTCTGTGCTTGCTATTTTCGCCAATTTATGTTTTTAGAACGAAAATAGCGAAAGTAAAAAGACCATCAGCCCTTTGAAAAAATGAAGAAAAAATTTATATTTAAACCAAGTAGAAAAGGAGATGCTATATAATATATAAATACATATTTCTTTTAATTTGCCTCGGACCGGCAAATTAAAATTATATCCATGGGCCGGATAGAACCTTTCGGAGAGCCGGAGTTGGCCCGCGGGCCGTAGTTTGCTCATCCCTGGTCTAGCCTATCAAGTAAACTAACCAATTAGGAGTCCGGAAAGGGGTAGAAGTTGCATGTACATAACATAGAAACATGCATTTTGTCACAAATATAATAAGCTAGAGAACTGCAAGTAATAAATGTGTTTAAAATAAAGCAAAATTTTACATAAATATATGCACAGTAAAAACAATGTGTACACAGTAAGTGTGTGAAAGATGTTTTCAAATAGAGAATAAGTATTTTTCTTCCGTAAAAGCTGGTAAAATACCCTGTGCAACCAATAAATTTTTTATACATGAAAATTTTTTATATTTGGAACTTATTGGTTCTATTTAAATTAGAGTTTAAATTTGTGTACAAAGGTCAGTTAAATCCTTTGTTTTCGAATTACTTTAATTCCGCATGGTCCACTCTTAAGGTTTTATGTGGTAACTTCCATCAAAATGCAAAATAGTTAATGAGTTCTTGACACTGAGAAAAAGAGCTTTCGGTAGCCATGCTACCCCTTGATTGATTTGTCAGCTTTAACTTCGCAAATATTAGAAGCCCGGGTATAAAATTTATTTATAAACGTGTTACTTTGTAGTTCATATTTTAATCTTACTTTGAACATCAGATCCTTTTTATCTCTCAGCAGCGGAGCTAAATTTTATTCATCATAACCTTCAGTTATCGTATGAATAACCCTCAGACTGAGATTTCCTCAGGATACGAAACAATTAACGTATGTAAGAGTGATTTTTCCTGAGTCAGAAAAAGCTTTTGGCAGTCTAATTGATGCGCTACTCTGTTTACTCTTCCTTGTTAGCTCAATTGATTTTTAAGCTTCAACTATGGCAAACGGCGATTGCTTTGCAAGGGCCAAAGCTAATTTGCGTTTCATATTTTAATTTAGTTTTCACACAAGCTGCGGAGTTACTTTTTTTTATTGTATAAGTTTTGTGTAATTTTCATACTGATTTATTAATAAATAGGTTTGTTTTAAATCTTGATTCAAATTTATTATATTTACTATTCTTAAACAGTAAGATGGAAGAATAAGTTTTCTATCTGCCTTTACATCGTCTCTAGACAGCATTTAAAGTAATGTAGAATCGTGCAGTGTTAGATGTTAGAAGACATATGCTAGAGTAAGGGTCTTCAACCAGTGGCACCCTGAAAGCATTTTAGTGCCCCCGTTTCAATTTGAATTAAAAAAAAATTTAATTAAAAAATTTTAATTTTAAGAAAAATTGCATTGTCAGATTTTTGTCGTAATAAAAATTTATTTTCTCTTATTCTTGATATTTAAAACATTTTATTGACATTTCTAATATTATTTGAGATAAAATTTTCTAAAAATAACGAGTTTTTCAAAAATTTTATCTTATGTAATTTTAAAAATTAAAATTTTAACTACGCATAAAATCTCTATTCCATAAAAAAGATAGATTCTTATCTCTGTTGTAAAAGTGGTTAATTTCATTCTTTCTAAAGTACTTAAACACAGGCAATTTCAATTATTCTGAAATGATTTGGAAGCTGAATATGGTGACGTTGAGTATAACGCGGAAGTACGTTGAGTCGAGGAAAGATGCTTCAGAGCCTGTTTTCTTTGAAGAGCGAAGTTCAACAATTCATGGAATTTAGAGAGAAATGTATTCACGAGTTCGTGATGAGAAATAGTTGAGAGACTTTGCATTTCTTGCCGATATTACAGGTCATCACAATGATTTGAACTACTGCTTACTAGTAAAAGATCTACTTGTTCATAATCTTTATTATTTTGTGAGAGCTTTTCAGACAATATTAATCCTGTGAGAAAGTAGTTGCTAAACAAGAATTCCACTCCCTTTCCAAAACTGATGGAGTTTCTGAAGAACTCTATAACATGGAATTCAAATAATTATGTATAATGCATTTCGAAGTTGAAAGAGGAATTCAGAAGCAGATTTTCCAACTTTCATGGAATATGAAATGTTCATGAGAATGTCGCCATTTTCAGTAGACGCTGGAAGTGTTCCACTTGAACTTCAATTAGAATTTACAAATTTACAGTGTGACACTGCAGTAAAATGCAAGTTCCTTGAAAACCCTACATTAATTAATTTTTATTCGAAGTACGTGACCGAAGACAAGTACCCAGGAATTCATAAACATGCACTCTTCATGTTTCTAACTTTGGCAGCACTTACATATGTGAACAACGTTCTAATAAAATGAAAATCCTAAAATGAAAAACAAGAACACGGCTGACAGACATACTTTTGAAGGAAACTTTATTAATATTGATATTGAAGTTTTAATCAAGCAAAAAAAAAACGTCAAATTTCACATTAAAAGTAAAGTAACTATCGCCCTTCAATAATGTAAGTTTTTTTTATTGAAAATGCATTTTGTAACATTGTTCTGTACAATCATCTATATACTTTTTTTTTCATAGTTAAAAATGTTGCAATCGATTTTAATTCGATGTCCATTTGGCGTTTTGGAACCAATTGTATATATATATATACACAAATGTGTAACACTATCTCCTCTTTTGGAATCAATTGTTGTCTTGCAAAACAAACATCACTTTTTCATGTAAATTTTCTGATTACACTATTTTTTGACAGTGGCCCGCGGATCTTTGCGAATTTATTGAAATGGCTCTTGGAAGAGAAAGGTTGAAGACCCCTATGCTAGAGGATAGTAAGAGAGAAGATACTTCTGAATCAACAAGTGTTTGAATCTGTCACTATGATGAAATGGTTTGCTACTATACAAAATTTGAGATATGCAATGATCAAGTATCAAAAACTTAATTTTACAATAAAATGCATTAACGGACACATGAAAATTTCAGATTGTTTTTTAAAACGTTTGAAGATGCACAAACGGGAAGGAATTTCGATTTACATGTGCTAGTTATACAGATACCATCTTATGTCTCTGCTCCTTGTAAACACTGTATTTTGCAGCTTCCTATTTTGTTTGTTACTATCTATTTGGCCAAAGAAATCACCAAAATAAAAAAGGAAAAGCTATGAAGCTCAGGATTTAATTCTTATAATTTCTTCATAATTTAAAAAAAATCACTTTTCTCATTGCGGTGCTCCTTAATTTTTAATACCAAATTTAGTTTAATGATTTTATCGTGTCTCATATATTTTAAATTTTTCAAATTTATAATTATTTCAAATAATTCTAATTCTTTGAATTGACAAATTACGAAAACTTTCCTAGGACAACAAAATTTGACAATAAAGTATGGCAACCTATTATTTTCCTTTTGTTCATTAAATTTTCTTTGATGCATACAGAAAAAACACATATATTTTACGTTCCCTACTAAGGTTTTCAATTACAACACTTTGGCATTTCATTTATGATAAAATTTGAAACCTTGGAAAAATCAGTATTAGAACCAATCTTTATCATGACGTGTAGATACTCATCGATACGTCTGATTATTTTATTACACTTATTAATTTTCAATTGCAAAAAACAACTGCTTATTGACAAGTGAATTAAAAAACAAAAGAAACGCTAATTTTTGTAAACCTCATACTCGAAGGTACTTATTTTTTGACAAGTAGGTATAAAAATTAATAAAATCTGTCATTTCAGATCTCTGAATAAGATTTACATTATATTGTAAATTTATTAGCTCTTTTTTATAAGTTCTTTGCTGCTTTAATCACGTTCGTTCGTAATTGTTGTTGGTAATAAAACTAATGTAAAATTGGACTGAAAAGTCTTTGAAATCTTGAACTTTTCTTCAAATTTTACCATAATAATTAATAACACACTAATGTTAATTAACTTAAGGAATGTGCGAGAAATGCCTTCATGGGCCGTGTAAAATTGCTTAAGAACGCATGCGTCCCGCAGGCCTCTAATAAAGAGCATACACATATAAAGAGCATATAAAGAGCATACACATTTTAAAATGAGCTTGTTCTAAAACCACTTATAAAGCCACATCCATGTAATTAAAACCTCTTATTATAATCAGTTTTGTTTTTAGAATAAGGTTAAAATGAGCCCCAGCTCTAGAGATGACGTTTTTCAAAAATGTAGTGTTTAGATTTTGAGGACAAAAATTATTTTTAGCAAATTATTTTTGATATTTTTTGCTGTCTAGATACTTTTCCTGTATCGTTATGCTTTATGATAGGAATAAAAAGTGAAAAGCAGTAACTCTGTCAAATTCATGTTAAGATCAAAGCAACGTACCAATAAAATAAAAATCATTTGAACAAATAATTGATAACTTAATATTCGTCTTTTTATGTAAGAGAATATATTCACAACCATTTCTCTACCAGAAGTAGTAGAATAATGAAACTAATTTCTTTTCCTTAAGGAAACAGAATTAGATCCTTTTTAGTGTTACCGATGAAAATTTGCTTCTATTAGAACTCGTGTCTTTTAAAATACTTCGTTTTAAGGCCATTTTTATTCAAACACCTGAGAATTAGCATTTGCCTTATTAAGCGCTTAGGGTTGCTCATTATGGATTGGTCGCCAAGTAATAAGATCTTCCTAACTAAGGGACAAAATTCTTATGTAAAAGGATACGTTTAGATTATTTCTTATTATGATAGATTCTTTTATGATAGATTCTTATTTTTTCTCTTAATTCTTTCTAACTATGATAGATTCTTTTTTTCTCTTAATTCTTTCCAACTATGATAGATTCATTTAAATAAAAATTGAACATTTTGTGCATTTATTGGCTTATAAAGCAAGAAAAAAGGAAGATGTAAACGTAAGTAAAAAAATAATTGGTGAAATATAAAACAAAAGCCAGAGTAATACTCTCTTTGATTGCCTTAATTTACGACAGTTAAGTAAACTATCAGAAGATAAAACTGAAAGTTTAGCATACTGTGTAAAGAAATATAGAATCAAATATTTTTGTGATATTGAAAGACAAGGTAAATGTCTATATTTTATAAGAAAAGGAAATCAAATATTGACATAATATCAGAAGAAACAAATTAAAGTTTACGTATTATGGGAAGAGAAACAAATTGAATAATGTTGCAGTTGAAATAGAAAAACCGATTATCATGGAATTACAATGCAAAGTCGGATACAGATATTTACATATTCTATCAAAACCTATAGTGGAATAAGGCCCACCGACAACTGAACAGTAAAAATGCCGAACACTAGGGTTACAGCGAATTCCAGGAACGGCTAGCTGCGTGAGAAATTTCTTGGTTTTCTCCGTATTGAAAATGAATACCATCTGGCTTCCCTTAAATTGTTCTCTACGAAGTCATGTCTTTTTAAGCAGGTAGCCCTCGTGTGTTTCATTGTAATCTAAAAATTCAGTCCAGCATGAACATCATGAGAATCTATCTCTTCAGAATACAACAAAGTAACGTTTCGCAGACTTCGTAGTTAATATATGAACAGATCAATATTTTTACTATCGTGAAATCAATAAATCAGTGTAAAGCTTGTACAAACTGTTAGACCTCATACCATGACCATCAAAAATTGACTAAGCCCTTGCTGGGGTCTGGACGACGGATATTACAATGTTTATTGGATATGCTAACCATTTACACCTAGAGAGAATGTACCAGTAATGCAACAATTTGTTAATCTTGCCCTCCTTAAGAGTCGACTGGTGAAAGGCACAATATTGAGTCAGCCAAATACAAGAAGCGATACACTGTTATTATTCTAGTTTGGGTGCCGATCATAGCACATGAATTTGGACCTCGCTTTGATTCTAATCATGGATCATTCAACTCTAATTAATGTGCTAATTACATTCTTCACAAGAACGTGCACAAGTGAATGCGATTATCTAATATAAAGTCATCTGAATATACTGGTAAACGGAATATAATAGCAAACATTTGTCAAGCACTATATTCTGTTAAGGCGCCTTAGAGGTAAAACTTCAATCACTGCAAATCGCTTAACCCTTCAAGAGTTATGGACACAAAATTTCACACAGAAATGCAGCTTTTCAATTCATTACACACGAAACGCTCTGCCATTTTCTGGTGGAAACACCACTTACGCCTGGCATTTGGGGAAACTTAAGGGCTTCAAGGGAAAAACCCTTAGTTCTTGAAGGGTTCAAGAAATATTAATAAAAATACAATGAAGAAGATTGCATATCTACAGGGAAGGATATGACGTTACGCATCAATAACTTCTTAATGAATGAAAAAGGAAACAGCACATGACACTCAGCGTTTCATTATTAAAATATCAAAGATTTTAAAACATTAAAGACCCAACGGAAAGACAAATAAAATGCAATACATGATAATCTTTTATATCGTGATTTGTTTTTAATGATGCAGTTAGTAGAGAAATACATAAATTCATATGTTTCTTATGAAACATTTTTCCATTAGAATTAAATTATACAGGTAGATCTTCGTCTATAATATAATACAAAATTTTCACATTTGTAAATGTAACAGTCCTAATAATTGATCACAGAAGGCTTATGGGAAGCAGCAAAATCATTTTGAAGAAATGCTATAGAAAATACGTCGTAGTTCTTATAGTATTTTTTCAAAATGAAGTTCCTTTTATGAAGTTATTTCTTCAAAATAGTTCCTTTTCACAATGTCACTGACTTTGGATGATCTCTGTTCACACGTGATTTTTAGGTACGTGAATATTTCAAAATCGCAGAGTTTAAAATCCGAAGCTCTGTATGACTATTCATACAGAAAATTAGATTTTCTTACCCCCATATTCCACAAAAATTCAATTAAATGAGAAAAAATACGGTGCTATGCCCCACCTCACAATCATGCTGCAAAACTTAATTTATTTTTCTTCTGTGTGAGGAATAATGTGTTTTCGTAAAAAAATGAGAATATTCTTGACTTTTAGCTGTGATTATTTGAGGGCAGATTCACGTACATGGGCTTGCGAAATAAAATGCCGTCTATCTGCAACTGTATCCAAAACCTTAAATAATAAATTTTAAAACATAATGCAGTTTTAGGAAATAATGATAACTGTTTTAGCCTACCTTTTTAATTTATTGAAATACAAAATATTTAATTGTTCACTGAATTTTAAATCAACTTTTAAAGAACACTTTATGTATCTAAGAATATTATTATTTAAGTTAATATTAAAAATGTAGAAGTAAAATAACACCTCGACTCTATCGTTATTTTGTACAGAATAAAATAATGCGCTTAACGTTGCTTTGGTTAGAGCATTGTCTCTTAGAAGCACATTTTGGTCGAATCGACAAATTAGGTAGGCTTAATTAATGCAAATTATACCGATTTGACAGATTTACAGAAAAATAAAGTATTAGTAGAAAAATCCATATCATATTGTCGCACGGAAAGTTATTGCGGAGGGATGCAAAATGCGCTTATTACTTTGATATAGATGAACCTTTCGTTGAAATAAGGATTTTAAAGCAACAATTAGGGGAAAAAATAAAAAAATTCGTAAATCAATTTTCTAACTTTAATTTCCAATAGTTTTTTAACTGTTCATTTAAGTTTAGTCACCTTTTCTAAAAATAGCAATTCTTATAATAAATAGGTCTAAATTGAATCTCTTCAAAATTAAGCGTTGTCTTTTGTTTCTTATATAAAGATAATGAAGGAAGCCCTTTCATAAAGTTTCAGTCTATAGTAATTTCAAATTTGGGAACAAAAACTTAAAATAAGCCAGCGGGGACGAATCTAAAATAAAATTAAATCTTTCTACATTAAATCTGCATCTTGGACAAGTTGCATTTTCTTTCGCTTCGCTATTGCTAACTTGCTAACGTTTTTTGCTCCGTTTGTTTTCGAGTACATTTTTACTAAGACCTCCTGACTTCTTAGCATGCCTTCGTGATTTAGTGGTCAGCAAGTAATCGAGAGGTCTATGGTTCGAGTCCCGGCGAAGGAATTGCACATTCTTCACCTCTCCTGCTTCCAAAAAATACCTAATGTCTCTACAGTGGTGCCCGAACTAAAAGGTGATGAATGGTGATTCTCAGATTGGGTCCACTAACCCTTAGTCGGCATTTAGAAGGGGGAGTATATAAGGTATTTCTTCCGTTTTTTTAGCTTGCTCTCTTGATGTAGTAGTCTGCACGCTCGACGCGTAATCGAGAGGTCCGTGGTTCGAGTCTTGGCAAGGACACTGCATATTTTTCCTCTCTCCTGCTTCCAAAAAATACCTAATGTCTCTACAAGGTACATATGTAATTTTTCCAGGCTAATTTATCTGCGTTGACTTAATAGACATACATATGTGTACGCTCATACAAAAACGTCATAAATAAATAAATAAATAAATAAATAAATATAATGAAAAATAAGGATACAAAGTAAACAGCAGTTCAAAACCTCTACCAACTGCGAGCTGAAAGCAGCAGCAAATCGCGCTAATAATATAAAATAAACTTAAAAAAAAAGCCTATATCTAGTCTCATCCTCAGCTCCAAATGAACAGAATACCAGAAGCACAATGCTAAACCATAAGAAAAAGGGAGGAAAAACATGCCAAAATCGAAAATAAAATGAGAAATATACATCCTTCCCTACACCGTCATCAGCGTGTTGGCGCAAGGAAAGAAGAAAACAAATCAGCCTGTTCCTCTACCAATAAATGCAAAAATTAAAGTCTAAAACTCGAAATAATATCATAAAAATAAAATAGTTTGTGTCTTTATCAGTCCAATCTACAGCGCGAAGCAAGTAGCACAAACATTTGCAAAGTTATAACACGAAAAAACGTAAACAAATTAATAAAAACTCAAAATTGTTATCCCGAGTAAACCGAGTCCGAAAAACAAAGCCCGCAAACACAAGCAATCCAACACATGCAAAATCACAACCTCACTTAAACTCCTACACACCACAGTCTGGGTTAAATTCTTTTTTTTAGTCACAGCATCAAAATCTAACAATAGCAATAATTTGCAATTCTAAAACGCATGTAAAGCATAAGGAATCCAACTTATAAAAAAAATCAAAATTTTAACCAAAAAAACACAAAATAAAAATTTTAAAGTGAAAAAAGGATTTGGTCGTTAAAATGAGACTTTATAGTAATAAAATGCAACAAGAACAAAATTAAAAAATATTAGAGTAAATAAATGTTTAGTAGTATTCTGATTAATATTATTCAAAATAATTGGAAAATCTCATATTGTAGCATAAAATATGTTGAAGAAAACATGATATTTTCAATAATATTTATCAGTTAAATTTGTAGTTTTAAACTCTTAGTTTATCTCAATTCATGGGCTTAGCTATTAAACCATTTCCACTATATTTTTTTTCATTTCAAATCTATTGTTATTTCTGATATTTTTTCATTTCAAATCTTTTATTACTCTAAAGTTACAGATTTTAATTCTCTTTCCATTTTTTTCTATTTTTTTATCATTTTATGTTGTTTTTTGGGGGAGGAGGTATCAAATTTTCATTTATTCCTTAAAATTTCTTTTTCATCCCATCGATATCTGTTTTACGTGTTTTTTCGACTCGTCCGCTTGAACTGAAAATTATTGCTATTATTTGAATTTCATGCAATTATTTTTTTTACTTCCTTTTATGAAGTCAAGGAAATATTCTAATCGCAAAAAAATATTGGGTATCATATTTCAACGCAAACAGCCATTTTGACCGCTTCCAAATCCATTTGGACTACTTTTTAGTGAAACGTCTTTATGTACATAAAAAAGACCTTTTCCTTCCAAAACGAATTGTAAAATGTACTTAAAATGGATTCAAAAGGGATTTTTCTCCTGATGTCTGTAAGTATCTATGCATGTACTACGTATCTCGCGTGACTCAAAAACGATTAGCCATAAAAGGTATCTAGCATGCACATCTATATAGCTATAATATCAGGTTATCTAGCTAAGATATCTAGTTAGGAATTAAGAGATTACCCGCTAGTTTAAATTATAATTTTATTTACATTATTTTTTATCTTACAAAATATAGATTTTTGATCACTGTTGCATATCTTGGAGACTTACCAATTCTACACACAAATAAAAAAATCCTTCGAAATCTATCTTTTCTCTCCTGTACAAAAGTAAAAACATTCAAACTATTCTAAAAAAATGAAAAATGTAATTCTAGTACCACCTGCGGTTATATATACTTAACCCAACTCTTCAAACATTGTGCTACAAAGACGGCAATATTTCCTGACAACATAGTTGGCCAAATTGGAAGTCCGTTGTCAAGCTGGACGATTTATAAGAGGACTTAATGATTCTAAATGGCATCGAGACCACGGTAACTGGAGGAGAAAACGCTTCCGGGAAAGCACCATTTTTCATTCTGAAGAGCACTGGAATCAGCAGATGAGATCAGCTTCTTAGCTTCGCCGGATGCCAGGAAGAAGATAAATGTCCGAGATCGCAAGTTCAGTGGCTGCAGTAAACAGGCGTTAAGACCTGCTCCGAATAATTTTCAGCCACTTAGATTAATATGCTTCATTTTTCATGATGGCTCAACGTCTATTAAAAACAAATTAATAAAGGTTATTTTGAAGCAAGAAACCTACAAATTAAAAGATCCAGAAAAGCAATATAGTCTGGTTTTTATGTATTAAATTTCGGTATTTCTTCAAGAATTTCTTACATTTTAATTAATTTATGTATTTTATGATCAAAATATATCGATATTCTTTGGCGTAGAAATGTAAATATTATTGCATTAAAAAGGCAAGTTTAATAGTGGTCATACTTATCGAAGGCAAAGTGAGACTCATTGAAGAATTGAAATCGATATTTAGAAAGAAACAAGTTTAAACGTGCTTGCTCCTGTGTGAATTCAATATAGTTCAAATAATTCTTTCCAGGTAATAAAGCTCATAAGTTATTAAGAGAATACACACCTTGTTAAGGTTTGAAATGTCGAAACATTACATGTAAAATGCATATAGTGTAAGGTTTTAGTTTGGTCGTAATGAAGACGATGATGACAACATAATGCAACTAAATATTTTTTATTCGGGATGATGGTATATATGCTGTAAAATTTCAAACTTTAACTTGTTTTGTTCTGTGACTCAGTGAAATATAACGCGAGCTTACTATGGCTCATACATTTTATATGTGTATAAAAGTATGTTAGCAAAATTTCCGATGTGGTCTTTATTTTCGCACCCCTTGTTCGTAGACACTTGTTTCCATCTACAAAAATGATTTAAATGATGTAAATATTTGCGCTGCGGCATTTTAGAATACAAAACGTTTTGATAAATTGCGAAATATCAGGTTTTATACGTTTTCCCCAGTTTTTTGTATTTATTAAAGGTTTCTATTCATTACAAAAATCTCATAAAAATATTAAATGTTTAATTACTGTACGATATAAATTGAACGAAATATTTAACTTCAAATGTGCGGGATTTTTGCTATGCCGTAGATTAAAAATAAATTAGCATAATTTGTGGTTGATTTTATTCTCTGGAATTGAATACCATTCATCATTTGTTTGGGTTTACATGTGTGGAATGGAATATCATTCATTATTTGTTTGAGTTTACAAGTGTGTATAGCCCTTTAATTTATCAGTTGCTTACGTATGGTGTACATAAACAATTTTAGTACAAGCAATTTATAAGTTTCAGAAGTTAAAAGTACGTTATTAATACTCTCAATGAAGTGTGATTACTTTCGACTCATAATTTAATAATCACACAAAAACTTCCATTCATTTAGAAATATGTTTCAGTTTTAATTAATGAAAATAACATTAAGAGTTGGTTATATGTCAGTTTTGAAGTCTGTAATTATTTTCTAGAAAATTAGTTTTGTAAGATTATGTTAAAAATGTCTTACTTAAAAACTATCAGGTACGATAATTACACGACAATCTGCAACGCTTGCTATTTAATCTATTTATATCAGAAAGGTTTTTCTAGAATAATATTTCATTTTCAGGTACGTACCAAATGCAAACACTTTTCATGATCTTTATACAATCTCTGAACAGCATCTTAAGCTTTAAAATCAAACACATCTATCAATTTGTGTCTCATGAGGGATCACGCGTTTTATGTTCCGCCTTTTAGAAAGCGTATAAATGTTTACTAAACGTATCTGAAGGATGAAAATCTGGTATAAGAAGGTCAGATCTTGTAGTTTTTACAGAATTGACTATTTTAACTTGAAAATACTTTAACATGAATATTTTTCGTATTTAAAATATTTTAAAGAACATGTCAATGACTAACAGTTAAGAAACTTAAGTTCCGTATATGGACTTTCATGGTGGTGGTTTATGGGATTATTAAAATCCCGATAACATGTTACTTATTTTCCTGTGTATCGTTCTTCAGTATAAACATTTGTGTATCTTAATAGAGAAGTTAGAAACTGAAGTAGATTTAAGTTAAAGACAAATTATTTTTATCTCCAGAACTTTATTTACGATAATGTCGGAAAAAAAAAGTACTCCAATAGACAGCAAGCAATCGTGGAATACATTCATCGAGGTGTAATCGATTTCTGGGTCATGTAATTCCGCGTTTTCTAATTCTTTTCAGCTGAAGCTTAAATGTTTTCAGCTTAAATTTAAAATTGTGAATTTTCTCTTTCAGCTTTCTATTGAGCTGTAGCATTCTTTCTCAACAGAAGCTGAGCTGTTCGTTTCCTTATAGAAGAAATTTTTCCCTTTTGTTTAGAGTTGATTCGTACCCTTCCTGCTTCGCTCGTATTAAATCTTATACGAAAGATTTAAAACATTTCTCAATAATACATTACTGAAGAATAATTTGAAGAAACTACATAGCGGTATTATACATATAGATACCTAATTGGATGCAATATTTGAGTTAAAATTCTTTCTTCAACTGTATCAACTCACTAATGAGGATTCAATATCTAGAATCTACTGATAGACTATAATTGTAAATTTTCACGAATAATTAACTTTAATTTAGCATAAATACAGGGGTTGGACAAAAATATGGAAACACCTTTAAAAAAACATGTTTCTTTGCATAATATGGTGTAGGAAACCCGTTGGCATCCAAAACAGCTTGCAGTCTTCTCGGAATGGATAAATACAGTTCCTGTATGTTTGCCAAGGGAATATTATACCATTCTTCCTGCAAAACGGTGGCAAGTTCAGATAACGATGTTGGCGGTGGATAACGAGAACGCACTTTCCGTTCCAATGTAGACCACAAAGGTTCGATAATATTCAGGTCTGGTGACTGTGGTGGCCAGGGGAGATGGGACAACTCATCCTCGTGCTCAGAAAACCAGTCCTGGACAATGTGAGCTGTGTGAACAGGGGATTTGTCGTCTTGGAAGATACCATCACCATCGGGGAACAAAGTTTGTACCATGGGATGAACTTGATCGGCCAAAATGTTCACATAAGTCTTGGCAGTCATGTGCCCTGACACAGTTATCATGGGGCTAGCAGAGAACCACGATATGGCTGCCCAAACCATAACAGAACCCCCGCCATGTTTCACTCTTGGCAACAAGCAGTCTGTATTATAGGTTTGAGATGGTGTTCTCCAGACGTAAACTCAACCAGAAGTGGGAAACAATGTGAAAGAAGACTCGTCAGACCATATTACTCGCTTCCACTGCTCTATAGTCCAGGCTTTATGACTTAAACCCCACTTTTTCCTGTTACGCGGATTAGCATCACTGATGAGTGGCTTCTCAATCGCAGCACGGCCAGCAATTCCCTGTTTATGAAGCTCCCTTCTAATTGTTTTGGTATTCACAGGGTTCGGTAACACAACATTCATTTCAGCAGTAGCTTTTGCAGGTGTGTTCTTCTTATTTTTCGTCACAATTGCCCTTAATGATCGTCTGTCACGATCACTCAGGACACACTTTCGTCCGCGCTGTGATTTAGCAGATGATGTTTTTCCGCTTTTCAAATATGCGGAATAAATCTTCGATACAGTACCTCTTAAAACACTAAACACCTCGGCTACCTTGCTTACGAAAGTACCTACCATACGTGCTCCAACAATTTGCCCACGTTCGAAGTCTGTTAACTCTGACATAATGCAATGACAACCTCACATAACAGTACTCCGACAACAACTGAACTGTTTAGCACATTTACGAAGTTGTATAGGTGGCGTCAGTAGTCAAAAACGCCAGCGCCACCTACATATTTCATTAAAATAAATCTTTCTTTTCAAACATGCATTTCACAAGGTGTTTCTATATTTTTGTCCATCCACTGTAAATGTGAACTTAAAAAAAAGCTTTTATTAATTTTTTGATGGCTTGTGTAAGCAAATTCTTAACATTTTAGAATGTTCAAAATAAATTTTAAAAAATCTGAAAGGTTTCAGATTTTACATTAAGCCCCAAACGGACAGTTGTTTCATTTACAGACACATAGACATTTCGAGAACATTTGGGTTACCATGCTTTTTGACGCCACAGTATACTGCAAGTCTTTAAAAACAGCATATATTTAGAATCCTGAAAGACATAGACATTCCTCGCACGCCAGATATAAAAATGTTTTATTTCCTACAAGTAGTGCCACTACTCGCTTTGAAATCAATCATTATTTTAAATCAGAAATTTGTTAAAGTTTTATAAAATATGAAATAGATAATAAAACAAATTCCAGATTCCAAATTCGGGCTTTCATATGCCCATGTTCGGACAGAAGACTATATTATAAAAAATTTGATGCCTTTAGGCACCGTTGTTTTTTCACAAGGCGGGAAATATAAATTTGTAGTACAGATCTTTCATTATTTATTTTCTTTAAGTATAATACAGGGAGATAATATTTGGCGGCAATAATATGAAACGTGATTCAGTGCTTTGAGTAATTCAACGCAAAATGCCATTTCGAGACTAATAGCCCTTCTGGGCTAACACCCATTTGGGCTAACATGTAATAATTTATTTTAAATTTAGAAATCGGAAAGAAAATTATATTCATACTTTTTACAGCACTCATTCTTAAATTTGTGTTTTTACATAATTATTGTAAAAGCAACATGTTAAATACAATTAGTGTACAAATCGTTCGCAGGAAATTTTTCAAGGCAGTTCCAATTCAAACAATTATTACCTTAGTCGTCTAACATCGATCGGAATGCGCATACTTGCTCCGCCATTTCTCTTATTCCTCGAAAGCATTAGCCGTTTTTTTATTTTTCTTGTAACTGGTCATTTCATTGTTTTGGATAATTTAAATTTCCTGCAAAATTTGAAATTATTAAATCATATTAGAGAGAATAATGGGGTCAAATAGGGAGAAATCCAATGTATTGTGTTGTTATGGCATGACAATGTTATGTTTCTTATCAAAGAGACCCAAGCTTTTTTGTTCAAAATTCGACATTGTATAGAATAACCCAAATACTGTTTGACGTCGTTTAGACTAAAGCTTTACACTGTCTTGGATTATGTATTTTCATATAGTCTTCTTTATAGACTTTCGCAAACACCATCTAAATCTGGATTCGAGTATTGCAAATTTCACCTATATGATATTTCCATGAAGCGTTTGAACAGAAGGTTGTAAGAATAATATATAAGGTATATAAGAAGTTTTTAAAAGAACAGATGTGCGGGCAGGATACTCTTAAATCCTTTCAGGAGGCACTTAAAGAAAACTGTTCTAAGATGGATGATATCTATGCGAAGCAGATATGCATGAATCCTTTAACTTATGTGAAACGCTAGCGCCCCAGACGGTCATTCGAGACAAGAAACTGCTGTTCCGAGAACCGAACAGATGAGATTGAATGACGAATATCTGTATAAGAATAACTTTAAGAGACTGGGACAAAGCCACGCTTTCTATCCATCGTACTCATCACTATTTGTCTGCATACTAAATTTGTAGACAGAACATCGTAGCTTTCTTATCAGTATGCGTATGATATTTCGAGGATTTTTAAAATTCCTTTATTTTTCATATTTATATAATGTTTATAAATAAGAGATTTCGTAAATAAAATAACAAGATAAAATTACAATTCAACAAGCGAGATCAATTTACTTAATAACAGAAAAGATTGGGATTTTTTTAAACTATTTTCTTAAATATAAAAGTATCAGGGGTCCTGTCCCAGAAAGAAGCAAACCCTAATGATGGAGAAACTTTATTTTTCATTTAAAAAGTAGTAGATATCAAGGAAAATAATATTACTTTTACCTTAGGATGATATAAATATAATCCTGAAATTGACGTTTTTCATAATTCCTGTGACTAGCGGATAGATTATTCTCTAATTTCTCATCAAAGTGCTTCAAGACATTTTTTTTAAATTATTTAGGGTGCAATGTTAAAGTAAATAAATAAAACAATCCTGAAGTCCCCTCTGATAGCAGTTTAAAAAATAATTATGCTTCATTTTATTATTATTTATAATAGATATCACATATACTAAACACTTGTTATTCTTGCTCCTAAAATTCTATTTAAAAAACTCCTAACAAAGATCTATCAGAATATTTACTTACAAAGGTTAGTCATACACCTGGATAGACTATATGGAAATAAAAATAGAAATTTCAACGTCAAAGCAATGCATAAAATATTATTGATTATCATGCATAAAATGGAACGCAATTCATAAAACCAAATTCGGGAAATATGTTCGGTTTTCCAGAACAAACTTCATTTAACGTATCTGCAATAGAATTCAGAGAAAGACTTGGTACAATGCAACAAATATTTGTATAAACAACAAGATTTAATAATATCCGTCTACTCAAACACTTTCCGTAATGCTTCCAGTCTAGGATTGGAAGCGCAAATAGTTTGAAGCAGCAACGTCCACAAAATGGCACCAGAAGTTTCACCTATTCATTTATTATTAGTTGCGTGTTCCGCCCTAAGAATAATATATTAATAAATTACACGGCAGGGGGGACCCTTCGTGGAGGCCTTTTTAAGGAGAATGGGATCTAATTACAAGTTACATATGGGGAAACCACGCAAACGTCCATGAAGCCTCACGTTCATGGAATTCGAAAATCGGACAGTACCACTAGTGTTCAGGGACTTTAATGTTCCTCCGCTGGTGGGCCAGCAGTTTCACCTAGAGGTGAAGAGGTTTCATGAAGACGTTTTGTAAACAAACCGAACAACCTGGCTTATCTCTGCAGTATTCGTACACATTTCTTATTGGCAGATAGTTCCTCGTAATGTGAACTAAACCATTTAAATATTTCTGTCATTGGTAATATTTTAAAATTATTAATTCACTTACTTTTTCAACCGTGTTTAACTACGTAAAATTGTGCATAGGTATTATTATCTTCATTCAACGATAATGATTAAAAGGCTTAGCGATGAAAGCACAAATATGCTACTCAGTATTAAATTTCTTAAAAATATGAACATCCAAGTGATTATTGCTCTACTTGCTACTTGGAATATTCATTAACATCAAATCTGAGTAGTGGGTTTTACTCTCTAATGTGTTTATGAAATTTCTTAGGAAGTTATACGAATAGATAACATTTACAAGAAGCATAAAGGTATAAACTTTAACTTTGCATAAAGTTACATATTCATTTTTTTTTTATTTTTCGCAGTAATTTCCTTAAATTCTGTGTCATATGTAAACATCTTTCGGAACAAAATCTAGATTTAAAACAAAACATTAGACAGAACGTAAAAAACAATTTGTGTTCTACGTATTGAATACTTTCCGCAGATCTTAGTTAAGCGTTTTAGTTTTCAACCGTTTAATTTAATTTAAAAAACAGTAATTTAATTTAGCATTCCTGCCACTCGTCCCAAAAAATGTTTAATTAAAAATTCCTGCCACCCGCCCAGAAAACGTTATCTGTCAAGCAAATTTCGCAAGCAAGAAATTTGTAGAGAGATTATTTAATATCATAGGATACAATAACACGCCGAACAAGTATTAATTTAGAAGTCAAACAACAAAAATCAGCGCTATGTTTTCAAATTTTCACAGGACTAGTTTCGATGGTTTTACCAAACCATCACCCTCAGCTGCAAAAGCGCTAATAAACCAGTTAAGATAAGTGGAATTTGTTTACTACTTCTTTGCCAATATATAAGTTTTTTTTTTTTTTTTTTTTTTTTTTTTTGTTTAAATTTCTGCCAGATTTTTATTTGGACTTCACTAACTTTGCCTACATTTTCGGAAAACATTTTGGTTGCCAATTTTAAATATCTTCGCTGAGTAGTTTACCTCTGAATAAAGAAAATAGGAAATTTGTCTTCAAAATATGCTGACTTTGAATTTTCGTTTAATTAATTCGTTGACTTTGAATTTTCGTTTCATTAATTCGTTGAATTTCTATTTTCGTTTAATTAATTAAAAATTAATCAAACTATTTAGAAGGTAAACGCGTTACACGAAATAAGAAAACTTTCATTTAAAAAGAAAAAAAAAACTTTCACTCTGTATCTACTCTTCCCTAAATGAACGTTTGTAAAATTTGTCTTTTTTACTCAGTTTTCTTCCCTTTTGATGTAAAAAGGAATGCTTGTATTTAACTTAGATATTTACCAAATATATCTTTAGAATATATATTCATTTGCAATTCAAATGAATGCAGCAACCCCGTATCCTTAGACTCAAGGGGTTGGGTGCTTGGGAATGTGAATCCCATGTCGTTGTACCTGGGTTCTATCCCAGTTATATCTTCGCACCATGATATCATGATTGGTTGGTAGTAGGGATGGAAAGATATGATATATTCTAATTTAAACATCCTAAGGATTTTTATGTCAAAATTGGATGGAGATTAGATTGGTAATCTTCGTGTGTTTTGCTTAAGCTAAATAATCTATTCCGTTCTTGTAAAGAATACGACTGAATTAAACATATGAGAAGAATAATGGAATCACTGTAAGTAGTGATAACACTGCTGTTGAAATGTAATTGATACTACAACATTGACTTAACAATAAGGACGATGTATGATGTTAACACCATTTCAAAATAGAAATCAAACAAGTAAAACATTTTTCGTCATTTTTTATTTCATATTTAGTTAAAGTTACCAATCTAGCATTCAACCCGGTTGCTTTTAATACACGTAGTATTATTTCTAAAAGATAAAGCCAATCCATAGGCACAGAACCTAATCTACTTTTCCAAATAAAATGTGCATTGTTCATCAATGTAAAGAAATGTGAAATTTATGACAGTATGATTCTTAACAATTTATATAGCTATCAACCATAAAGTATTTTAAATATAAACTATTTCATTATAGTGCAAATTAGATTATTGGCAACTTTTATAAAGATTTAACAAAATAGCATAATGAACGTGAACATTTCGAACGCTACATATTGAGGACCATTTCTGCAAAAATATTCTTTTAATTACACTAATAGTTTTGTGGTTCGTAATGCAAATACAAATTGTCTGAAAAATGTTGTTAGTTCAAAATGTTTATTTAAATTAAATTACTGTTAGATGATTAACTCAGCACATTAAACATTAAATATAGTAATAAAAAGGAAAGAGTCATAGCATATGTTCGATTAATAAAAATTAAATTATTATTAACATTTAAAATAAAAATCTATTCGTACACAAACACAAAATATTTTTGGCAATAGCACGAAGAATGGCGTATCAATCTGAAAGAAATCACGTGAAAAATTGGTTAAAAGAAGTGTATAAAATACTGGGGAATAAAGCTGCGTATATATCAAGTACTTTTCTTAAACTAACTAGAAAATAAGGTTTAATTTTGTACATTTCTTTTAAAGTTTTTCTTCAACTAACATATGTTTTCCTTTCATATATTAATTTAGTAAAAGAAGTTTTTTTTTTGTTTTTTACTGTAAACCTGTAGCAGATAAAAAAACCTTTAATACTCAAACATTCATACCTATTATTTCATACACATGCATATTTATTTTCATATAACCTTCAACTTTGGTGGCATTACCATTTCATGTTAAATTTATTTTATTTATCTTCATTAATTAATTTTTAACTTGAATAATTTCCAAATATTTTTCCCATCTTTGTTATATAATTACATGACAATTCGTAAAGTTAAATAAGGGAAAAAAAAACTACTTTAGAAAAAGTAATTTCTCTCCTTACGCTTTTGAGATACTTTTGAAAAATAATTATCAAGAAGTAATTATGCAGTCCAGTAATTGACAAAAACTAAATAATCTGATATTATTTGTGTAATGGGAGGCAAAGAGAAAGGAAGAAATTCATTGCCTAAGAATGAAGATATATTCCAGAATAAAATGTTTTCTTGGATCTCAAAAACGTCTTCTTTTGAAAGCTTCTAAAAATAAGGAGTTGAAGCAAAATGACACGGAACTGAAAAAAGAACAGATAAAAGAAAAAAAGAAACGATTTTTATTTCAGTGAATATTAAGTTCCAGCAAAACATTAAGAAAATCTTTTTTGTTTTGTTGTAAAAAATGGATCTGAAAAGACTGACTTTCGCTAAACCTCAGAATTTTTTTGGAATTGTTGTTATGTTATACAATTTTCTACTTTACGTAACAAAACTATGTTCATTTTTTATTCAGAAGTATTGTTTTATATTCTCAACTAGATAACTGTTTAAAATGTAAGAAAAAGGCATATTTTATTGAAATCATTTTGTGAACAAAAGTTAAAGCAATGAAAGATAGAAATTTCAGAAATAAAACCAATCGTGAAATAAAGAGAAGTAATAGCTCTCTAGAATACCCTCGTGTTTGACTCAGATGAATTAAAATGAGAAAACGATCTAAAAGATTAATATAGCAGTAAAGAACGTGCACTTATCTGTGCATTACAATACATATATACAAAATTATACTTGCTAGTTGTACAAATGTATGTATGATAATACTTATTAATACTTGTAACAGACCTATTTAAGCGTAATTGAACTATTTTATTCACGCCATGAACTCATGAACTGTAACCGAACTATTTTATTTAAACGCCATCTCGTGGCGATATGAAAAAACGTCAGTCGACCTCCAGCCGCCATGATGATAGCTTACTATGTTATGTTATTCTCAATGTTTGATGTTCCATTTCGTTTATGTTTCGTTTTTATATATATTTCTTTTGTTTGTAACCGTTCCTGTGTGCTCTGTTAATAAATCCTTTTAAAGCTAGCCGGCATTAGTGTCTATTGAGGAACGGCTACATCACATTGGCGCCCAACTAAATTTGAATCCAAAATGGCGCAACAAAATGTTTAGAATTTCTGATTGGCTTTGGCTTTAACAAGCTCTTACTCCCGAATTTAACTTTTAGTTGCTGGAGATCGGCTCAGTTTCTGTAACAGACCTATTTAAGTGTAATTGAACTATTTTATTCACGCCATGAACTCATGAACTGTAACCGAACTATTTTATTTAAACGCCATCTCGTGGCGATATGAAAAAACGTCAGTCGACCTCCAGCCGCCATGATGATAGCTTACTATGTTATTTTATTCTCAATGTTTGATGTTCCATTTCGTTTATGTTTCATTTTTATATATATTTCTTTTGTTTGTAACCGTTCCTGTGTGCTCTGTTAATAAATCCTTTTAAAGCTAGCCGGCATTAGTGTCTATTGAGGAACGGCTACATCACATACTCAAACAATATGCGTATAATTTTATATCCCTGACTTAAACATGATTTTGACAAATAAATTCATTATTCTCATAATGAAATTAACTGTAACGCTTAAAACGTCTTATCGAATAAAGCAGTATTTAAAAACTTTGCAATACTTAAGCTCTCAGTTTCTATTTTGCACATTTTTTGCACTAAATTTGTATAAAGACGTAAGACGTTTTTTAGTATAATGGCCGCTCATTATGATGAATATTCATTATCCCAGCCATTTTATTACATCCGCCAACGAAACATATCTCCAGCTGTATTTTCATTGCAGGAAAAAATAGTTATAACGTCCTTTTTGTGCAGGGCTGAAGCTATCTTTATAAAACATGCCAGTAATATGTAGTGAATAGTAATATTTTGTGAGAGTAGAGAAGTTTCGCCTGAACTTTTAGAAACAGATATCACTGTATAATAACAATACAACGTCTCTCCAATATTTGTGTCATGTTGCAATTGACATATGAAGTTACACTACTTAGTATAGCATTAATAATAGAATAGAAATAGCATAGAAAAACAATTAATTCTCTCTCATAATATCAGCAACAATGGCAAACGGTTTTTAATGATTTTCGTCTTTCTAATCAAATGGTCGTGAAAACTCAAGTTCCACCCAATATTTCACCTATATGCAATTTTAGTAGATTAAATGTGGCAAAAGATTTATAATAATGGATCAGAAATCAATAACGCGAACAAACAAAACGCAAACAGACATTTTTAAGGTCGTACAAAGTTTGGATTAGTCGAAATAGCCTACCACAAATTTTTGGAATCGGGAATAATGTATTTAATTTTTTGCAATGCTATTTTTATTTCATCGTACAGCTTAGAAATTTTTTATTAACAAACTCTAGGATTTGAAAGCAAGCAGTGGCAACAACTTTCGAAATAAAGCAGATTTTAATCTTCAGCTTGCGAGACTATGGCCACTCGGAAAAACGAGGGCGAAAATTACCTTTTTTCCGACATTTTAGTTAATATCTCTGATTTTAGTAATTTTTTGCAAAAAAAAATGGACATTGACCTTTTCCAGGACCCAGAACAGATTTCTAGAAAGTTGGGTGACGATAGCTATAGTAGTGGCCGAGCAGCAAAAAAACAAACAGACTTTCTTCTTTATATATAGACTAGCAAGAAATATGCTTTAAAAAATTCTGGATAATGAAGCGCATCGAAGCTGCGAATTTCCAACAAAACGATCGAAGATAATTTTAAAAAAAATATAAACCTTTAGAAGAGTTTTTACTTCCAATTTACTGCCTAAATTAATGGAACACTTGAATATGATGTTATAATTTAGATGTACCCGAACCCGTTGGGATTGTTATCATAACCATCTGAATTATATTTTCATTGAATATTCTGATTCTTTTGGTGACTGCATGAAATCAAAAAACATTCCTGAAAGTATAGTAAAATATCTCAATACATCAAGTATAAAATAAAATATAATCATAGACTTTTTGCAAAACCAGTTATCTGTTAACTGCGGATTTTACAACATTGAAATACGTAACCGAAAGAAATGCAACTTAAAAAAATTCTTTTACTCAGTTCCCGAGTCATTAGAACGGAAAATGCGTTCTATATAAATGAAGTATTTGGTTTCAAATTCAAAAGATAAACCGGAAGAATTCATGGTTGAATTTGCTCATCCGCCTAAAATTAACAAAGACGTACTCAACAGATTCATCATGGTTTCTTATATTGTACTAAGAAAGCGAATAAAAAGGGAATAATTCAGTTAACTACTTTGATAGATTTATTTCAGTGGAATGATTTCATTATTCCAGATAGAAATTACACAGTTACAGAGTATTTGGAAGAATATTTCTTTATCATCTTGGAAGAAAACGTAGAGTAAAAAGTACCACTCATTCAGTTTGATATCTAGATCACGATACGCATTTTATTTGGCAGCTAGGTAAGGATGTACTATCAGATTAGTGAGCAGAATACAAAATAGATTTGTCTATGAGTAAATCGCGTAAAATAAAATATGAGGATCTGAAGCCAAAATTTATGAAGAAAGTTAACACAAAGAAGAATACATTGGTGACACAACGAATGGAAACAGTAAATCTATGTTCACTGCGATATTACGAAAAGAGCTTTAGTAAGACCTCGTATACTATTCTTTAGTATACAAACAAATACTTAATACCAGACAATCAAATTGTAGAACCATTTGATAAGTTATTGCCTATAGTTATTGCCATATTTGCCTATAGTTTTTAATGTAAAATATGAAGAAGAGCATTACCATGAAATGTAAAAATCAAAAGAACTAGTTATTAAACCTGAAGAAGCAAGAAATGGAAAACAATTTAATATTTTAATCAGAAAATGAAGAATGGGAATATTTAAAAAAATTACAATTCATTGTTAAAGTTTTCTTCTGTATAAAAGAATTTTCACATATGTTATAGAAAGAGTAAAAAATTCAAGGAAAAGGGTTTTTTTAATAATATTTTAACCGAGGTTGGCAAAGCATTAGAAAAAATAAATATGTTGTTTACGATAAATTGTCTATGACGAGGAAAAAAGTTTAAAATTATATAAGACGTATTTTATTTATAAAAAATAGGAATTTACTTTTTAATTCGTATTGGGCGAAGTAATCTTCATTTCGTCTGGCAAAAGGCTTGTGAAAATAAATAAGGAAAAAAATTCCTTTGAACTGCATATATATATATATATATATATATATATATATATATAGCTGTGGGAATCATCAACGCCTAATGCTGAATCAGAATTGCCAGCAATGACGTCATCGCAGTACAGCGCAGCGCGAAGCATTCCAGACAGCAGTAGATAGCTTCCAGACGTGCACGTGAGAGGAGATACGAGCAGACGGCTCGTATGCCTTTAAGAGTTGAAGAAGACAGACGGTCTTAGATCTTATTTTGGGAGTTTTGATTCTTCTTTTGATGTTTCGCCTTTAGCTGTGATGACTTTAGATGATCATACTATTTAAACTAGCTGTGTACTAATGTATTCTATCAACGACGGAAGAACTCTGTGTGAAGGACTGTCTGTGATTGTGCATCATTACATGAACCATTCAACATCTTAATTAAAGTTTGCAATGTATTGTGCATAAATTCAGAAGGTTTAAAAACGGAAGTCGTAACCCGAATTGTCTCTTTCCTATGTGATTTATCTGTATTATTTGAAAATATTTTGCATGAAGAAAATAGTGATATTGAAGATGAGACTGTTAATAAAATTTCTGAAGTAATGCTTGATGATAATCAAAGAGGCAATCCTGGTTCTAACGAGTCTCAAGTAAATGACAGTATGCAGCTTCCAATTCAAGATCATTTTAAACCTCATCTTAGCTTTTCGGTGGTTGAAAGTATTGTTAATCCTTTTTCTGGTAATGCATATGAAAATGTTGATAAATGGATTGATGAATTTAAGATGTTATAAATTCTTTGAAATTGAGTGATTTGCATAAATTGGTTTTTGCTAAAAGATCATTAGAAGGTAAAGCGAAACTATTTATTCAGAGTGAACCTAAAGTAAATGACTGGTGTAAGTTAAAAAAGCTTTTGAAATCTGAATATGGTAAAGCTTTTAATTCTGCTGAATTGCATGAAATATTATGTAAACTTAAATTAATGCCTAATGAATCTTTAGATGAGTATTTTTTTAAAATGAAAGAAATGTGTTAGCGAGGTAACATTGAAGATGCTTCATTAATTAAATATGTTATAGATGGTATTCCCGATTCGGTGGTGAGGAAAACTATACTATATGGTTGCGAAACGATAACTGAATTTAAACAAAGGCTTAAAATTTATGATAAAATGAGATCGGACAATGATAAGTTTAAAAATCCGAAACCGAAAGTAGACACCCAAGTTAAAGATAGAAAAAAGCTTTCGTCATCAAACCAAAATTAATCTAACTTTAATAAGGTCAAATGTTTTAATTGCCGGGAATTTGGGCATCGAGCATGGCATTGTGTAAACAAATCGAAGGGTATAAAATGTATTAAATGTAAAATTTTTGGGCACAAGTCAACGGACTGTCCAGAGCGGAACCCCGAGATACAACAAGCAGCTTTATTACAACGAATTTCCGACAAGGATAGAATTATGAAGACTGTAGAAATAAATAATCATTTAGTCGATAGTCTAGTTGACACTGGTTCAGATGTAACGATATGCAGCGAAGAGTTACACAAGCAGATTGGTTCTCCTAATTTAAATTGTAGCGATATCACATTAAACGGAATTGAATCGAAGCAAACGTACCCCATCGGCTTTTTTATTTCTGATATTTCAATTGACAGTTTTTTACTTCGTACGAAAATTTATGTTGTTAAGTCGTTATGTAATCAAATTGTATTAGATTTGGATGTATTGAATCAGTTTAACTTTTCCTTTACCGAGAATGGCCTTCAAATATTTTCTCATCGGAATAAAAGTAATGTAAACTTGATAACTGCTGAGTCATCTCGAAATTCTAACGTTCGTTGCGTTATGGGAAATTTGAATATTGCTGTGTCATTGAATAAGGCTTATGATCTTTCTCAATCGTCTGGCGTCTCCGTTAATGTAAACAAAAACGTTAATGTAAACAAAAACCCCGAAAGCGGAAGTGGCTTGTTCTGTCAACGAGATTGATTTATCGCACGTTTCCAATGCATAGCATAAAGAAAGGCTGTGTAATTTAATTAATTCGTACCATCCTCGGAAAAACAGACAATCTGACTTCAAGATGCAAATACATTTATGCGATGAAATTCATGTCTGTCAAAATAGAAGATACATGTCTTTCGCGGAACAAAAAAATTGTTGACGATCAAATGAGGGATCGCTAAAAGAAAAAATAATAAGACCTAGCAACTCTATTTATGCGGCCCCTATTGTTTTGTGTAATAAGCGCGATAATTCGAAAAGATTATGCATCGACTATAGGAAATTAAATAAGAAGATTATTAAAGACAAATTTTCACTGCCTTTAATTCCGGAAGTACTTGATCGTTTAGAACAGTCAAAGGTCTTCACAACACTAGATTTGAAAAATGGCTTTTTCCATGTAGACATAGACGAAAATTGCACCAAATATACCGCTTTTGTAACGCATAATGGTATCTACGAATTTCTTAAAGGTCCTTTTGGTTTATGTATTAGTCCAAATGTTTTCAAAGGTATATTTATTCAGTATTTCGTGACTTGCTAAATGAAGGTGTACTAATTATTTATATGGATGATATAGTCATACCGGCTAATGATGAAGTTGAATGTTTAGACAGATTAGAAAGAGTATTCAAAACTGTTTCGGAATACGGATTACAAATAAATTTCAAAAAGTGCCAATTTTTAAAACGTAAAATTGAATTTTTGGGACATGTATTTGAAAACGGAACTATTCGACAATCACCTTCCAAAACTGTTGCTGTTCGAAACTTTCCACAACCGCGTAACTGTAAACAACTACAAAGCTTTTTAGGACTAACGGGATATTTTCGTAAATTCATTCCTCAGTATACTAAAATAGCTAAACCTCTTAGTGACTTGCTTAGAAAAGGTATTGGTTTTAAGTTCGATTCCGAACAACAGGAAGCTTTTTGTAGATTAAAAGAAATTCTCTCTCAAGCACCTGTTCTACATATATTTCGGCAAGGATATCCATTAGAACTTCATACTGATGCTAGTAGTCAAGGCTTTGGTGCGGTATTACTCCAATTGTCTGATGATGGTAATTATCACCCAATCCTGTATATGAGTAAGAAGACTTCACCGCAGCAAGAAAAACTCTGTAGCTACGAATTAGAAGCCCTTGCAGTTATAGAAGCTCTGAAGAAATTTCGAAACTATTTGTTAGGGACTAAATTCAAAATTGTAACTGATTGTAGTGCTTTTCAGAAAACTTAAGAAAGATTTAACTCCTAAGATTGCGAGATGGGCAATGTTTATTGAAGAATTCGATTACGAAATTGTACATCGTTCAGGAAGCCAAATGAAACATGTTGATGCTTTAAGTAGAAATGCTTTAATTTTAACATCATACACATCCGATGTAACTGAAAAGATTCGGTTAGCACAACAACAGAATGAAGATGAACACGTGAAATTAATCAAGAATTTAATTGAAAAAGCAGAAGAAAATGGATTCTTCCTTCATAAGAAATGATATTTTGTACAAATTTGAAAATGGTAAAGATCTTCTAGTAGTGCCAGAATCCCTACAGAATGAAATCATACAGAAGGTACATACAAAAGGTCACTTTGCTGTAGGTAAAACTGTGAATGCCGTAGAGCAAGAATTCTATATTCCCAGACTGAAATGTAAAGTTGAGAAAGTAATTGCTAACTGTATAGAATGTATACTGTACAACAACAAGCAAGGAAAAGCAGAAGGATTTTCTAACTGTGAAAAGTAATTGCTAACTGTATAGAATGTATACTGTACAACAACAAGCAAGGAAAATCAGAAGGATTTCTTCATCCTGTACCGAAAGAAAACGTTCCTTTGAGTACGTATCATATCGACTTTATTGGACCTCTTCTATCAACGAACAAGAGATACCAACACATTCTAACTGTGGTCGACGCTTTTACGAGAAGTACAAAATATTCACCGTTTGAGCTTCTTATAGGCACGAAAATGAAGAACAAAGAAAATTTGAGAATTAGTGAGATATTGAATGAAGAATATCTAAAACAATTGATACAAGAACGTGATGAAATGAGAGAAGATGAAAAAAACAACATTTTGAAGATACAAGAAGAGAACCGTAAGCAATTCAACAAAAAACGTAAGAAACCGAAACTGTACAAGATTGGCGACTTGGTAGCCATTCAGAGAACTCAATATGGGACTGGTTTGAAACTACGACCGAAGTTTCATGAACCGTATAAAATCATAGCTGTTAGATCAAATGAAAAATATGAAGTCGAAAAAGTAGGAGGCCATGAAGGACCGAATTTGACATCTACTGCGGCTGACCATATGAAGCCATGGTCAAATTGATTTGATGTTTGTATTAGCTGAAAACCTAAGGACCTGATACTCTTTTTCTTTTTTTTTTTCTTTTTTTTTATTATCTTTGCAGGTACATGATAGTGATGTCCATTCAACAGACATCGAGGATGATGCCTTTTCAGGCTGGCCGAAGCTGTGGGAATCATAAATTCCCAATGCTGAATTAGAATTGTCAGCATTGTCATCGCAGTACAGCGCAGCGCGAAGCATTCCAGACAGCAGTAGATAGCTTCCAGACGTGCACGTGAGAGGAGATACGAGCAGTCGGCTCGTATGCCTTCAAGAGTTGAAGAAGACAGACGGTTTTAGATCTTACTTTGGGAGTTTTGATTCTTCTTTTGATGTTTCGCCTTTAGCTGTGATGACTTTAGATGATCATACTATTTAAACTAGCTGTGTACTAATGTATTCTATCAACGCCGGAGGAACTCTGTGTGAAGGACTGTCTGTGATTGTGCATCATTACATGAACCCTTCAACATCTAATCTTACTTAGTTTATCATTATTACTCTTTATTTCTTATTGTTAAATAAAAGCATGTACAATACCCCAATGCTGCCCTCATACTCTGATTTAAAGGAGAATTCTACATATATATTATGTTTACTATATAACGCTATATAATGTTTACTTTTGGTAGAAGATAAAAAAGCAATCATGTTCTAGTCATGGCCGCTGCGTATATGAATGGTTAGGTTAGGTTATTTAATTACGGCAAAGCCTCGAGGGCTACCTGCCTAAGGGGAGCGATGCCTTCGTGGAGGACGTTCTAAGGGAAACCGGGCTCGTGTACACGTTACACATGGGAAAAACCATGAAAACGCCCATGCAGCCAGCCCGTTCGCGGGATTCGAACCTCGGACTGAACTACCAGTGTTTAGCTACTTTACCGCTCGGCCTTTGGTGGGCCGTTCATAAATGGAAATTGCAACGTAGTGGAATGACCGGATAGAATTTCTGGAAGAAGCATGACCAGTCTGATAGTTAAACATAATTTATTTTTGGATGACGAATTTCTTAGCACATATCTTCATAACCAGTAGAAGATTAATGGGTGCAGCCCCAAATGATATGAAATTTGGAAACGATTTTAAGGATATGAGCTGTGAGGAAAAGAGATAGGAAGTAAATAACATCGCTTCCCACAAAGAAAAAAAAGAAGTGTTTCGTTATTCTTTCTACAAGCAAAACTTACACGCGTGGTTTTTTTTTTTTATCAGTCGGACGTTTTACTGCATTTTTTCTTATATTTGTTCTCATTCGATCCTTATTTTTTAATATATAATTTGTACTCGTCATTTTATTATTGAAAAAGAATCATACTTTTATAACTTGTCCTCTTTCGGATATTAATGATTTTTTTAATATAGAATTTGTCTTTGTCATTTCCAAATTTGATATTTTTTTATCATTTTGTTTTTTAATAACCGGAAGTCTCCAAAATTTCGTTTGTTGTGTCCTCATTTTCAAAACAAAAAATTACGGACATTTTTAACACTATCTTTTAAATTTTTTTATTATTAAAGGTTTTAATGCCGAATTTGTTCTCATCTTTTTTTTATTAGGAAACTTTTAAATCTCTAGTTTGAAAGTCTGAATCTGAATGCAAAAGGAGATTTGAAAAATCCACAATTGTTACTTTTAGACATATCTTTTTTAATTCTCTATTTGTTTTATATGCTTTTATATTAGAAAAACACCATTTCCGTTTTCTTAACCTCAAGTTGTCCTCTCGCAATTTATTAACTACTCTTGATTATACATATAACAAGCACGATATTCAGAATTATTTAATTCTCAGAATGCAACATATTAAATAATTTTTATCATTATTTTTCTCAGAAAAGATATTTGAAAATGTAAACGAAATTTATTCATTTGTAAGTCAAAACAGATTTAATAAAATGTCAAAGTTAATTAAACACTCGCCCGTTTACTGGATGTGATACTGTAACATGCTTAAACTATATCCAGATTTAAATGATAAAACAGGAAAATAATTAAATTTAAGTCCCTTTTATACTGCCAATCAATTACGTATCGCCGACAGATCCCGTTCATTCCACTGTGTATTATAATGATTACACGGTTAAATTAGGTCTTGGGAGAACATTTCCAATTACTGTATTTACAAGTTTCATGACACAATTCTAATCAGAACTATGTAGTAACGAAGAGCAATTAGTGTTAGCTCATAGTGAGGCCATCGACAAAATCTAATGGTTATGCACTAGCCCTTTAAAGACTTGTGAACAATAGCGTAAATTACATTGGGTTTGAAGTTGAAAATCATTCTCTTAAGGCTCAAATGAAGGACCTATAATCAAGATTTAGTCAGAGATAAATTTTGTAGGTTAACATTTCAAGATAAATTGGCATTTCAGACATTAATGTAACATTCTACATTCCTTTGATGGATTATCGATTAATTAAAATGGAATCTTACGTTTTACTGTACATCATTATAACAATGAAAACGGTAAAAAAAGAACGTAATATTTATATTTCTCTGTAATGGATAAATGAAGTCACTAATAAACTGCGGCTCGCATTTCATAAGCAAATTTTATTTGCACTTATTAAACACATTGAAGGTAATGCAGATTTTATTTATGATCATTCTACACATATACCGCACAGACAGTACTACCATCTATATAGAATAAACAAGACTATTTTGAAAGATCAGAAAAATGTTAGTAACCTATAGAACTTATTTAACAAACTCTGAGCACACTGAAAAGTAATCTGAGCAATTTTCGTTAATCCTGGAGAAGATGCGCTTAATTTTCTCTTCCTAAACACTATTACACCTATTCAGCAGCTTTGAAAAACCCGTTGCCTTAATTCTGAAATTTTAATGTAATTTCCAATTTCATAATTTGATAATGTTGAACTTTTAGATTAACACTATGTTTAGAAATATTTATCTTCGGGTTTTTTTTCTTTGTGAGAGAGAGTGTGGGTAAAATTCTATTTTCTTCGTTTATTGCTTTTGCTATACTTTTAATACTATATTAATGAAAATGTTTTCCATTAATGATTTTAATTTCAGTCTTGTATTGTATAAGCTGAACAAAAACCTTACGTCAAAATACTTTCCTTCTTTTTGTTTTCGATCTTTTTCAGTAGGTGGATCAATCCTGTTCCTTAATTTATTTTTAAAATCTTTTTCCATACATTTAACTATTGAAGTTTAACAAAACTAAAAATATCTAATTCAGACTATCTAGAAGTACATAAAACATGCCTTTACATGTAATCGCAATCTAAGTTTGGATTTCATGAAATTTACATTTCAAGTAGCAGCTCTAGTGTAGAATTGGGTTCCCCTTCCATTAGCGGTTCCTCTTCCTAGCGGCCATCTTGAAATTGTGTCTTCCTAGCGCCGATCTTGGCGTCAAAAAAGAATCTCCAAAAAACAAGGGGCACCCTATTGTAAACTTTTACCCAAGTTGCTATACTAATTTTACATTTATCATTAATTTAACTTACACTAACGTACGTTTAAATTAATGAAAGAACATTTGCTATGTTCCCCTCCTTGTGAATGGGCTGGAAATCAAAACTCTATGCAATAAGTATCATAAATATTATACTTTTGCTCCAACGTACAAACTGGAAACACGACACACTTACATGTTTAGAAGCACAATTATAAATAAAAAGAATCGCGTGTTGCCACATCTCTGAAACAAAATCACAGAAAACTTCATTCATTTAAAAGTAGAAGTAAATTATTTTTATCTTTTTACGAATTACATTTTACGAATTCCAAAGATTAAATTAGAGTTTTCTAAGAATATATTTTGATAAAACTCTGGGCCAGTCTCAGATGGATTTTATCGTGGATCGTTTAGTTAAATACATATATTTGATCTTTTAATAATGAAATATTTTTTCTTTCCAGGTTTTCTAGAAAAAACTTCATTTTGCTATTCAACTGGAATTAACCTATGACTGAACTGTAATCAACTTATATTCATCGTTACGTTCATTTTAAAGTTTCCTAAAACGTGCTACTCAAGAATTCAAAATTAAGAAACCATATGTTAAATGTTGACTCCCCAAAGACGGTCAGCTAAATTCACCTTGTCCTAAATCTTCCACTAAAGTGACATTGATTCCGGAAAAGTTTCCAGAAAATGTTTTTCGTAGTTCTTCAATCTAACATAGTCACACAACTTGTGCAATAACAATTCTCCGCTGCTTGCTGGGCTTGCAGAACACAAACTTAAATATAATGTGAAAAAAGACACATTGAGCCTGTGTATCTTAGCTGAGTCTCCCGATCCACGCATATCCAACAATATTAGCAAAGGCTAAAGAAGATTCAAGTCAATATAAAAATTGAGCAGAAATAGTAGTGCGAAGGTCATCGGTCACTATCGAAAGCTGTCTCCTAACTTCAAGAACTCTGTCATTATGTACATTCATTAATTACTTTGCATTCTAGTGGAAGCCGAAGATAGCAGAAGTGATAGTACAGGCAATATAATACGGCAATGGATTAATAAACATAATCCTCTGCATAGCTAATTTAAAATTACGGGAATTGGTGTTTGTTCATCCATCATAGAAGTAGTTTAATTGTCATAAATTAAGTAGATGAATCTCTAAAACGTAGGCACTCTTAAATTGTCAGGAACATAATATTTAACACTTATTCTACAGAATTCAACATAGTTTATGCTTTTATCTTGAAGGGAAGATAATTTAGTCAGTTTAATCAATTTCTAAATCGAATATATTACTGATATTCCAGGGGGATATGAAATGTTTAAGGGGGGAACAATTATGTAATACACTTGAGACATTAGGATTTTTGATGCTGAGAGGCGTGAAAAATGAGCAGCGCCTTCACCGGGACTCGAACCACGGGCCTCTCGAATACGCGTCGAGCGTGCTTACCACTACACTACGAAGGCATGCTAAGAAGGCTGGAGAAATACATTATACACTATTGTACCGCAACGCAAATGATTTGACTTGATGATTGCGTTATGGTAGAGCACGAGAGGATAGATTGTCTAAAGGGAGAAATTTCTCTGTGAAAGAAATTTTAAGCGAAACTCGCTCGTATTTAAGTTGGAAATGGAGTTGCCAGAAAATTTCTCATTCCCTTAACCCATTCGGGGAGTTTAAACTCAGAGTGAACTATCGGTGTTCAATTCAGCCTCTAGTAGGCGTAACAGAAAGATCTATGCATACGATTGTAATGAAAGCAGAAATGCTCAATTTATCCCAATTAAATTTATCCTAATTTTATGATTAAATTTATCTTCATTTATCATTAGTTTATGGTATGATTATACTTTTCAGGATTTAGCATTATTCTCGATTTATCTAGTTTTTGTGGCCAGACAAAAATTTGTTCCCTAAGGATGTCTGAATTCCTCCATAAATGTGCAGGGCACTGAATGATAATCTCATTAATCCATCGTTTCAATGCTGTCACATGTGAAGACAACTAAATATGCCTTTGCTTCTCTTTGAAATTAGTAATGATATTTTATCTGATTCAGAAGTACCCAGCTAATGTATAAACATGCAGTTGTCTTTGATCTACCAAATCCTACTCAGCCGACTTGTTCACTGGACTCAATACATTATAAATTATTCATCCCGTGGAAAAATAAGCTATAGACACTTTCGTCGCCTCTTCCGCTTTGATGAAACTGGTACAGCGCACATTTTCGCGTTTCAATCCGGATGATCGGGCAAACGCTATGGTCTGAAATGGGTTAAACAACAGATATATTTCTTTTCAAGCCTTCCATAAGCAGAAACATTAATGGAGGAAGGAGACTTTTTTTTTCTTTCAGCTGCGATAAAGTGCAATATTTTGAAACAAAGGAAAAATTACACCGATAGATCGTTATAGAGAAGGCTACAGTTCTTTCCCTGTCGTGATACAGAGGGGAAAAATCGTCAGAGGTCAGCATTATTTTTTAATACAACGGCTGGATGCTTGCGCTAAACCCATTGAACACCTCTTAACTGGTAACATTGCTTAAAGTGCAACAAAAAGGGTGACCAATAATACACTGATGAGAAGGAGATAGACAATTATATTTATTCATCTTTCCTCCGAGATTCGAATACTGATACAACAATATGGCATCCGGCTCCGCTAACCACTATACTGATTAAAGAAGCTCAGATACCATTATGACTCACCTTGCATACGAATACAAATTGGGCGAAAAAGTAATTTCATTCAAGAATTAATGTAACTCATGCGTGTATTGAAATAAAACCGCACTAAAAAGAAAAAAAAAACGATTACGAAATTACGCTTGATTGTGCTTTATCGCGACCCTAATATGCAAAAACTATTGGCGACTATTCGAAGGAATGAACAGACATTAACATACGACAAATTTGTAATTTGAACGGTAATACAACAAAAGTTTGAAAACTTGCATAAAAAATCCAATCTATTATTGAAACTTTCAATAAAATAAAGTTTTATTTCTACCAAAGATTACTTTTATTGAATGTATGAAAAAAAGAAAAGATCAAATAAAAACAACAACCAAAAGTGTTTCTCCTGATGTGATACTGAACTTCTACGTTTATCGAATTAAGGCTCCACTAAAATTCAATAAGCCTTGAAAGCTATTTTCGTAATGTTTCTGTGAAGCTAATATTAAGAGATAAGTTCCAAGTGGTACATTATTAATGGATAGAAAAAGACTGAGGCAAATTTGCAACAAAAACATATTTATTGAAAGATACAACGTATCCCATTTCGTCAGGCTCGTTTAACGCCAAACGTCTTAGAAACGTTACCTATAAATTAATTATTGCAAATAGGTGTGCTAAATCAAATATTGTCTAATATTTTTTAATATTTATTTCAACACTTATTAAAATGAAAATATTCATAAATGGCATAAATCTGCAAATAAACTTTAGTTTTGGTAATCACTTAGTGCTTTTAGAATGCACCATTACACCTCCATTTCTTTCACTTATCGTCTTTCCAGAATAAAATGCGAGGATACCGAAATTGCTGATTAAATAAAACCAAACAGACAAATAGCGTGAAAATGACTGGATTTGATAACTGGTTTGAAACATATTAATTCTATTTATATTTAATATTCAATAAATTTTTAACTAGACACAAAAGGAAGTTTAAGTTACCGCAGATTTTGAATGAAACTCTATCTATTTCAGAGGCCTTAAGACATAGGTCCTTTTTTAAAGAGCAAAAAAATTTCTGCTGCGAATGTTTTTGCTTCAAATGAAGAGTACCTAAGTTTAAATGCCTTTGAAATCAGTAGAAGTTTGTTAAAAATCCACGCCACCTAAATTTTTTTTTGTCATGTCTTGTCTAAGTTTTAATTTTACATTAGCCAGTTTCTCTCCAGTTTTGCTCTGTTTTTCCCTGTGTTCTGACGTGAATTGTTGACAAAGGTTAGGTAAGTGACCTGTGTTCTGGCTTGAACTATTGAGAGAGGATAACCTTTAGGCTTGTTTATCAATTCAGGGGGAAATTAATACACAAGTCTAAAAAGATAAACTTATATGGTAGTAAATTAATTTATATTACGACTACTTTAGTAAGAGTAATTATGAATCCAATTAAGCTTCAGTAAGTTTTTTTTTTTAGTTTGCTAGATCTTATCGTACGATGCACGACTAAATTAAAGTAAGTATGGAAATGCGCATTTATTATAACTAAAAATTTCCCCATTTTCTCTTTTCTTAGTTTTATATAAGAGAGTTTGTAATTTCAAAACAACTAAACAACAAATTAGTTTATTCTATTACATACAACTGTGTGCTTGTTTCTCTAAAGCTAGATGTTCTATGAGAAATGATGACGAATACTTTATCAAATGTAAATGTATTATTGAAGCATTTTTGCATTTAATTTCATAGTCATGATTTTACTGCGTACATAGGATGCATTCGTGCAATTTATTTAAAGGGTCCATTAAAATATTTAATATATTATATTATTAGTCCAAAGGGGCTTTGTCCTGAGGGACTATTGTTTTCGTTTTGCGATTTTGCGTGGAATCACTCTGGATATCCGTTTCACTTTTCAGACTGTTGTCACAAAATATTATCGCCCTGTATTATATTTGAAAAAATGAAATAATGAAAAATCTGCGTAAATGTATGTATATTTCTCACATTGTGATAAAACAACCGTACCTAGAGCCATCCAACTTTGAACGACGTAATCCTACTGCAAATACGGGCATCTGGAATCCCAAATTTGAAATTTGGAATATGTTTTATTATCGATTTAATATTTTGAAAACCTTTAACGAATTTTTGATTAACAAACTCAAGGATTTCAAAGCGAGCAGTGGCAACGTTGTACAGAAAAAGCATTTTTATCTTCAGTGCATGAAACTGCGTATCGGAAATTTTAAAGATATGTTCAATTTGAAATTATTTTGCGGTATTGCTCTTGAATTGAATCCATGTTTTAAGTGCGAAGAACATGATATTTAATAAATGAAGGTAACGCAGAAAATGTTAAAAAACGCACCTTTGGAAGTAATTTAAAATCTTAAAGCTTTCAGATTTTTTAAAAAATTACTTGTATATTTTGCTTCATAAAGCTTTATACCTTAAAACTGTTATTCAAAACAAAAATGAAAATTATATGCACGTTTTCAACAGCGGCCTAAAATTAAACAGTCTTCTTCTTGAAAAATAGTTTAAGATCGAGTACAACTTCTTCACAAGATAATTTAATATTGCATAAAGAAAAAGTTCTAACGCCGTTAATTTCTCACGATTATCGATACCTTATGCTGTTGGGAGGTCCCAACTTGTCAGCAACAGTAGTAGTGACTGCTAATGAACTAGAAATTACATAAACTCTTAAGAAGGGTTTAACTCCCTTTTTATTTCACTTCATAAATCACAATTGCGTTCACTTGACGCTCACAAACTACGCCGACTCGGCAGTTGAACAAAATAGACAAAAATGCAACTAAAATGACAGGATATATAAATAACGAAGTCACTACCTACGAGGCTCTATAATCGTAACTAACTTAACCGCGTTCTAAGATACAGCTGAGATTCAGCAAACTTACCGATTAAAAATTTGAAAGATTCAACGAACTGTCGAAGTAGGCACACAGGCCGAAACGCGCGGTTCTTAAACTTTCTACCAAGCAACCTTCACGCTCGTGATTCAAGAAGCACACCTACAATCTCGTTTCCCTTCTATTTAACTCAAATTACTTATGCTAAAATTTAAATACTCTGCGCGTTCTACTACGATTTACATACTCTGGCATGGGCAGTTCCAGGGAAAAGTAAAGGCTTGACAGGAAAGATAGCTTAAAATAAATGTTAGTTAAATAAATATAAACCCTACAACCTAATTAACAACTACGAAAGAATTCTTAAAGTTCAGCTACTTTTCCATTCATTTGCCAGTTCTGTAATTATTGCAAATATCTTGTACAAAACCTAGATGAGAAAATTTCTCTCGAATCAGATGTTTGGTTATTAATAAACTTAATACAGGTTCCTGAAATTATCTACAGTTATGTTTTACACATTTATATTTATTTCGTTTGCAGCCATTCCGTGCGCAGCAAATTATTTCGACTTCTTTGCAATAGCATTAATGCTGCAAGAAAAGGACATTTACAGAAAGAAAAAAACGATTACTATTCTTGAATACACGTTTAATCATTAGTTAAGTAGTGCAGTAATCTGTTAAGCGAGTAAATGCACATAGTAACCATAAGAAATGTATTCAGTGACTTTTTTGAACAGCAGAGGCTGAGTGGTTAAGACTGCTGAATAATGACCATTTGACATAGGTCAACGTCAGGTGATAGGCTGTCTGCATGGCTCGTTTTTGTGCTTATCCCATGGATAACATGACTATGATTCAGCTCTCCACGACTGTATTCCTTTCTTTAGACGTATAGCTTTCGTTTGTTTTGCGATGTTCAAATAACCTAATCTTGTAGAATTTCAGTATGAAATCAGCTTTTCTTGTGTGCATGCAGCACAAAATTTATCTTTCATGCAACATCGGGTAACTTGCTTAAGAGCATGTTGCTTGCATAGTGTTCATCACATTATTTTTCTCCCTCTATCTGTCTATATGGGGGACAAGGGAAGGGTTATTTATTTTCTTTGCGGATGAAAATCTTCTTATATCTCTAAAACAGTCAATCTAAATTTGTGATGTAGCCGTTCCTCAATAGACACTAATGCCGGCTAGCTTTAAAAGGATTTATTAACAGAGCACACAGGAACGGTTACAAACAAAAGAAATTTACATAAAAATGAAACATATACCAAATGGAACATCAAACAGTTGAATAACAGAGACATAGCAAACTAACATCATGGCGGCTGGAGGTCGACTGACGTTTTTTCATATCGCCACGAGATGGCGTTTAAATAAAATAGTTCGGTTACAGTTCATGAGTTCATGGCGTGAATAAAATAGTTCAATTACACTTAAATAGGTCTGTTACATCCTCCCCCTCTGACTTCGTAGACGTCTCGGCAAGAAGTCAGGAACTGACCTTTGTCTACTTTGTGCAGCGGGCGTAGAATCAGATGAATGGGCTCCAGTTTGACAAGCAGGAAATTTAGCGTCACCAGCACCTTGTGCAACAGGTGCAGATTCGGGTGGTATTACACGTTTCGGGCGTCCTCTTTTCTTTAAGGGAACCACTGGAGTTACACGAGCTGTGTTTTGAAACTTATTTCGAACTTGATATGGATTCAAGGCTGAAACATGATACTTGCCGAGAATTTTGTCTGGTTCATGAGGATCGGCAATATCATAAGTGGTTGGAGATCTTGTAGTCACTATCACATAAGGACCATCTCTCTTGGGCATGAATTTAGCAGTTTTCTTCAGTGGACCTTTGCTGATTGGATGGAGGGTGACCCAAACTTTATCTGCAGGAACGAATTTCGGTGTTTTTCTTCGTTTTTTGTCAGCATATCGTTTCTGCTTATCTTGATGCATTTCGACTCTTTCTCGTACCTGTTGTACATTTCTTGCAAAACGTTTCAAATATGGAGTAATTTCGGGAACAAAATTATCGTTCTCAATTACGGCTTTTATATCATGCTTTACATCATCTAAGGTTCGTAACTCTCGTGCAAATTGAAGAAAAGCAGCAGAATGTCCAGTTGAATCACATTTGACTGTATTCAAAGCAAATCTTATTACTGGCAGTTTATCCTTCCATGACTGATGGTCGTTACCAACAAGTATTGCTAAACGTGGTTTCAGATCTCTATTCTTTCTTTCAACTGGGTTAGATTGTGGGTGATAGAAAGGAGTAAGACTTTGATCAATGTTCAAGATATAGCATAGTTGTTGCATAACAGCACTAGTAAACTGGGTACCATTATCACTTATTATTTTCCTGGGTAACCCAAATCGAAGGGCAACTTCCTCCAAAAGAATAGTGGCACATTCTCTGGCCGTGGCTTCCTTTAAAGCAAATAGTTCTGTCCACTTCGTAGCACAGTCCTGCACAATAAAAATCCATTTTTCACCAGACGGTGTTTCAGGAAGGGGACCGAAAAGATCAATTGACAAGGTTCAAAACGTTGAGCATAGACTGGAATTTGAAGTAAGCCAGATGGCTTTTGATTAGTGTTTTCTCCCCCTACTTTGAAGACAGTGTGATATTTGTTAAGCAATGCATCAGTTGCAAGCCGTTGGGCTGTAGTTAATTGCTGTCCTTCATTTTCTCGTAGTCGGCAGTTGTTTACAACAACTGGGGTTTCTTCCAGTATTTGGGATTGATGAGGTTTCACGAAGCTATATTTTCTTCGAGGTTCATCAGAAAAGTTCCACTTATTTTCAGCGAGATTTAAAACAATTTTAGCTTTTTGAAGAAAGTCAGTTCCTAACAGAGTCGAGTTATTTTTGGCATCAGGCAACACAAGGAGCGGAGTTTTGAACTGTCTGCCTTCGAGAAGAATGATTTGTTCGGTGCGAAGTAGCTCTTTTTCAGATACCAAACCATCAGCGAAAGACACCTGTAGTGTTGTCTTTTCAAATACTGCATCTTGTTTTCGCAGAATATGATAGAGGGATTCACTTGCAATTGAGTGACTAGCAGCAGTGTCGGCGAAAGCTGTACCGGAAACACCACCAATACTAATTGGAAATACAGCAGTCCGAGTGGAAGATAAACATGATCGGATTTGGATAGTGCCAAAATTTGATGAATTTGAACTCTTTGGGGGGTTACAGTCTGAACATTTAGACTTGATAAAACCAGTTTTTCCGCACCCATAGCATGTTAAAGGAGTTCGCGTTCCTTCTGTTTGTTGCTGACCACGATTTAAAAAGGTTTTATGAGTTCCCTGTATGTCACTTGTTCGATTTTCTACTTTGTGTTTGGATGGATTAGTCGGTTTGTAAGAATAGTTCCGTCTGCCAGGAAGTTCAGTTTTATAGTTCGTATTTTTAACACGTACAGCTTCATAATCATCCAATTTCTGTACTAATTCAGATGAACTCTTTATTTTTCCCCAAGTATCAATAAAATGCTCCTTAACGTCACTACTGACTCTTCTTTTAAGCTGATCCGTCAGGATCAAGTCTTTGAGTGATTCAAAGTCTGTAACATCGAGACTATGGAGCCACTCTTCGAGATAATTGTTTAATTCGTAAGTAAAATCTTTCCATAAAGACCCAGGGTGTTTTTGGTGTGTAGTAAGTTTAATTCGAAATGATTCAGCATTTAATTTGAATCTTTGTAGCAGAATCTTCTTGATGTAAGAATAATCTTCTAATTTGTCTTTTGGTTCTCTTAAAATAATTTGCGAAATGTCTATAGGCAGAAGAGGTAGGAGATGAGTGATGTAATCTATTTGTTTTATATTAACATTCTCACATTGTCTTTCAAAAATTTGCAGGTAGGTTGCAATGTCAGAAGTTCCTGTAAATTTAGGGATTAGGTGTGGAATATTTGTTCCAATAGCTGCATTTGAAGCAAAGGCGGCATAGTTAGGGTTTGAGCTAGCAGCTGCCAGGTTTAATTTTAAACGTTCCAATTCTAATAAAAGTTCTTGTTCTTTTCTTTGGCGTGTCTCCAGATCGTTGCTTTCACGTTGTTTTTGTTGTCTAGTTTCGATTAAAGTTTCCAGAAGATTCCTGGTAAAAGCCTCGTCATAAGTGTCAGAATTGACAATAAGATCTTTAAGATCTATTACTCGCATAGTGTCGTTTACAGTGAAACCCAGTTCTACAGCGAGAGATTTTAAATCCTCTTTTCGTGCTTTGGCAAGGTAAGCCATAATTATATGAGAGGTCAGGGGGGAGGGAAAATATGAAGTTGAATTTGTTGTTATTTCGATTTTATTCACAATACAGTATTTTAGAATTAATAATTATACCTTTAAGTAAAATGTATATACCTCTATTAAACAGCATGTATGAATGTAAACAATGTTACTCGTACATTTATATACCACTATTAAACAGTATTTATAAATGTAAACAATAATACTCACAAAGTTTATTATTTCGAAGTCGTAAAAATATCATAAAATGCCCTCATAAATTCAACTTGTATCAAGAAAATAACATATAATAAATTGCTAAAAATTGTTTACTACTTAGCAAAACATACAAAACATACATAAATGTCTTACCATAAGCTTTTATATTTAAGCTGAATTCTTCGAAATCTTAATCTTAACAAAATATTAAGCTGATTAAGCAACACACAGTAACTCTTTTACTTTATTTAAATAGTCATTCGATTTTATTCATAATTATTTTCTTTCGCTTCAAGAAATATTTTTTAAGACATGCATTCATTAAAGGAAAACAATCGTATTTTCTTAAAGTATTATACTATAATCATTTTTTTTCTCAAAATGTTCGTCGAAAGATAAATCAACAAGTACAATATTTTATTTTATGTAGAATAAAACATTTAATAAGGAACAACAGCACTCAAAGGAAATAAAAATAATAAAAGATTTGACGTAAACACATCATAAATCATCGCTAGTCTAAACATTTCCGCGGGGGGAAAACATCTGCTGCTGTATGCAGAAGCGAAACTAATAACTTCTAATGAACAACGTCCATGAATATATTCAAACTTTAACATCAAAACATGTATTCAGTGAAACAATATTATTCACAAATTAATTTACTATGCGAATTAACATTTTAAAATAACAAATTACAATTCAAGAAATAATGTTTGTTAACAGAAAGCCGTTTGCTTTCGTTTAATACTCTTAGGTAGTATCAATAAATGAGATTTCAGTAAAGAATTTACATTTGCTTTAAGAAGCAGCTTATAATAAATAATCAGTTTAAAAGAACTTTAAACTCAGATTAAACGATAATGTAAACGAAACTTATCTTTTCCGTTGAAATTGTCCAGTTGATGATTCGATGTGCTAGCAGCACGGTATGACAATTTTAATTCCAGAATTGGTTTCCAGAATATTTGACCAGTAGTCCACACCTGAAAAGAAACTGAGCCGATCTCCAGCAACTAAAAGTTAAATTCGGGAGTAAGAGCTTGTTAAAGCCAAACAGAAATTCTAAACATTTTGTTGCGCCATTTTGGATTCAAATTTAGTTGGGCGCCAATGTGATGTAGCCGTTCCTCAATAGACACTAATGCCGGCTAGCTTTAAAAGGATTTATTAACAGAGCACACAGGAACGGTTACAAACAAAAGAAATTTACATAAAAATGAAACATATACCAAATGGAACATCAAACAGTTGAATAACAGAGACATAGCAAACTAACATCATGGCGGCTGGAGGTCGACTGACGTTTTTTCATATCGCCACGAGATGGCGTTTAAATAAAATAGTTCGGTTACAGTTCATGAGTTCATGGCGTGAATAAAATAGTTCAATTACACTTAAATAGGTCTGTTACAAATTAAATTTTCGGGGAGTCTAGAATTTATTTGTAATAAATAAATTACTGAGAAATGCGATGAGAAATAACAATTTTTTAATAGATTTCATGTTTTCACAAAGTAAACATATAAATGGAATATAAAAATTTTACTGGGCGTTTCTTTTAAAATAGATAATGTAATGAGCGTAAAATTAACACTTATTTAACGGCATATTTTTTTTTCTTTTCGTAAAACTCTATTGAAGAATGGCTGAGTAGAAAGTTATTGTACAAGGATCGAAATAAAAATAAAATAAATGAGACTACTAAATGCAAATCAATGAAAAAAATTAAATTTATAAGAAATCATTAACAACGTCAGAACAGAAAATTTAAAAAACTAAGTGTGCTTTCTTAGGTATTCAAATTACGGATCTTCCAGTTGCTAAATGGTCGAACAACCGATTACAACGAACGAGCATACTCGAGGAATGCTATAATTATATACATTCTTCGACATTAAAAAGGCAAATGGAGAGAACTCCGAGACTCGGTAAACTAATTCCAAGTGATAACAAGTTATCTTTCACAGCACATTTTAGTTCCGGTGCCATTGTACAAGACTGTTTGCCAGCCTGATCGTAGTAAATATTACTAATAAAATATGTAAATTAATAAGCCGAGCTTTAAAATTTCTGCCGAAACTTCCACAAGATCTTTCTCTGAAGCATTAAAGAGTTACCAGGTTTAAAGTAAATTATAAATTAGCATATTGAACTTATTTTTACTACCAGCTACTTCAAAATCAAGCAGCAAATATTTAAGGCGGATAACTTCAAAATTGTTAGCATGATTTTACAAAATCTGATATACAGATGTAATTTGAAAGTAGAATAAGAGGAAATGGGAAAACAATCGACATATCACTTCAAATAAAGTTTGATTTTGTGCCAAAATATATACGCAAGTGGAATACTATATATAAATCAAATATATATCCTTTTAAAATATGAAGTTTTAAAAGTATGTAGTGGAAAGTGGTGTTTTGAATGTCTCGAAACTACAAGCTGGATGTTTTCGAAAAGCCTATTAAAATCTAAATGTTTTTAAACAAACCTTCAGAGTACTTTTCTGTAACTTCATTTAAAGTAATGCCCTACAATTTTGAATTATACTTCTGAAAGATATTAGATATTAATCATCTTGCTAATAAACATTTCGGTTCGTAACATGGCAGAATTTACGAAAAGCATCTCTTTGTGCTTTTGCTCTTCTACCACAAGACCCCCAAAGTTTGATAGAAGAGGCTTTTTTCCCCTTTCCATTCGTGAAATGAAGAATGATGAATAAAGTCGCCCAAGAAGAAAAAGGCTACCTGTTTTTATCAAATAAGCTTTAAATCTTCTGTTAGGAAGTTTGCAGCTTTTTCCTTTTTTTCCAAGACATCCATCTTCAAATAATTTCTTCTGACATTTGTGCGCTCTTTGAGTGACTCACTCGCACATGATGACGTCTAAAAAGAATTCTACTGTGAACTTTAAATATCTCATGATAGAAAAAGTTCCGATGAAGAAATATGAATGTATGTTTTGAATAACAGATCTTGAATACTCTTTTATAATTTTTTTCTAAAAAGTATATAACATATTCAAAATTTGTATTTCTTTAAAATGCTCGTCCTTAAAATAAAAATATAATCATGACCTTCTTTTCACACCTTGCCTAAATAGCATTTCTCATTCTATGGAATCCGTAAGTATTTCATACAGTACCTGGGAAAAGTATATAACATATTCAAAATTTTGTCTTATTTTATACTTTGCTAAAAAATGCCTAGGTGTTCCATAGAATGCCGGTGCTTCATATATTTTCGATAATATATCTACCACCAAAGGTTATACATTAATAGATTGCGTAAGAACGTTTATGGTGACACTATCTAGTAAACAATCAAACGATTTACATCCAATTTCTTCTCTTCTGTAATTTTTTTAATGAAAGGACTAATCGATTTCTTTTGCACTCTTCTATTACTGTAGATTCTGTCGCGTATGTAAAAGGAGTGACACAAAAAAAAAACGAGACTGTTTTAATAAATCATTGTACTTACCGAATCAGTTCGCCGTGATTTTTGGAAGGTCCTTCAGGAGATTCTCCGTTTCTGCCTGAATCTCTTCAGCTGTAGTGAAATGGGTTCCCTTTAAGTAAGATTTAATTTTAAGAAATAAAACGAATCGCATGGAGCCAAATCAGGTATATAAGGAGAAGGCCCAATCACAGTAATGCTTGATAGATAGGGCTGTATGAGCGAGTACATTGGGTTGGTGCAACAGCCATCCATCACTCCACAACTGTGGCCTTTTTTCTCCTAATCTTTTCACAAAGTCGTTTTATTACTTCAATCTAGTAGCACTGATTAAGAGTCTGACCACTGGGAACCCATTTAATCATGATGAACGTGCTGGGATCCAAGGGGGAGCTCAGCACGTTCATCATCTTCTACACTATCCTATCCTCCTGAAAACCGCTTATGCCATTCAAACACATGTGTTTGAGACAAAGTTTCCTCTCCATAATCCTCGGTTAATATTTAAAATTTTTTCCTCCGTGGCTGATTTCTTAAGTTTCACAAGGAAGTTGAGGTTGATTAACTGTTCGGGTTTTACATTAGACATTTTTCCGGCAAAATGCAGTTGCTCGTGTTCATTCAATGACGCAGTACTCCCCACTGGCGTGGTCAGTTAAATCGAAACTGACCGTATGGATAGAGAAGGTGTGTGGTATGATGTCACCAAAACAGTTGTTGGCAACTCCACCCTGTTTTCAAGCTACACAGTCTCGTTTTGTGTCACACCTCGTATATCGAATAAATTATAGCTAGTAGTCATCAAATTTAGAGTCTTTTCCTAACAGAAAAAATTCGTAACAGACAGCAATATAATAGACAGCAATTAAAGCAATATTTCAGTGAGAAATATCCAGTTATTTTCTGCCTAAATTACGCTCAGTAGCTTCCACATTAAAATCACAGTTAGTAAATAATTTCTTTGCTATTAAATCAAAAAATGAATCGTCTCCTTTTTTTGTTGCTTCAGAGGACATATTTCTTTCCCGTATTCTTATCTGCAGCAGCAAATACCGAAAACCAATCCTTAATGTCACCGCAGAAATTTTTGTCCATTTATCAAGCTCATTCTTTGGGTAAATTATTTCCTGTCCTCTAAATCAAAGTAGAGATTAGTGATTATTACATTAAGCTGTTTCCGAAGGTATTACAGATATAAATGTCTCATTTATCCAATACTTAATTCTTCTATACATTTGAATTTTAAGACTTTTCCAAGACAAATAAACATCATCTTATCGTTTTTTTAGTATCTAATCCTTATATTTTAGTGTGGTTAAAATTTGCATTTTTAAAAATTATTTTCCTAATGAATTCCTTCAGATAACTCTTTGACAAAGTAAAATGTTTTGTGAAAGGACCTGTGATTTTTCTCTCAAATTATAACAAATCTGTTAATATCTTTTATGTATGAGAAGAGGAGGGATAAAAAAAATTCAAAATCTTCGTAAACTAGCATCATCGGATTTCATCGTTACTACTTTAGCATCAACTGGAAACACAAAATAAATGCCTCATTATTTGAATATTTTAAAATCCAAAATCTCATTTTTGAAGATGTTTTTATAATTTGTAAGATTCCTATTTTTGAGTTACAGCTAAAGTTGAGGAATCTTAAGAACTGGTAAGAGAATAATCGCTTAGTTCAGAGAGATACTAGAAACGTAAACGTACGAAGGGTTAATTACCCTTTATTATTCAAAATAAATTTAACAAATGACTCATTTTTTGGAGTTTACAATAAAGCCTCCCCTTGCACTTGAACTCAGAAATGCTAAAAAATAAGCTTAACTAATCTTAACTAAAGAGATATAGCCGAAGCTATCAAGATTCTAACAGAGGTGGCCCCTTAACGCTAACTAACGGCGAAGCTATCAAGGGCCTACAGTACGACCGAGCGTAATAATATCTCGTGGGAGACTGGCCAAAAGGCTAACGCGCGCTGCTCAGAATGACTGGCTCTCTAATGAAGTCAGTAGAACAGTCACAGTTACTCTTTCTCATCATCATTTGCATTTTACCGGGATTTTGAAAACACGTTCTGGCCGGTAGCTGTAAGCTGAAATTCAAAAAGGACAGGAAATTAACTTACCTAAAAACTAACTGTTAGAAAAATTAAGATAAACCTTACAATCTACTAAATTTTATGTAAAGTAAATTCGAAAATAAATTTTATGTAAAGTTCCAATTCGAGTATAATCGTGACTTCTTTCATTTTGTATTTTAGGATGAAAACGCTTGAGCTTGTTTTTTTATGAATGGTTTTTGTTTTTGCTGTCTAATTAATGACATTTTCAAATCCCCCTTTGTTTTCAACTAGAAAGAGCAGAAAATGACAAATTATACAATAATTTATTATCTACTAATCTCGTTTTTGATATTAAGGACGCGAAAATCACTCAGGTTTAATGCAGCCGAATACTTACTAGCGAAAATAAAATAAAATGGAAAATAAAAATAATTTTTTCTTTCTTGGTTTAAAAAACATTGAGCTATTTATGACGTCCTAATACCTACCTTCTTATTCAACATTTTGTTTGCTATTCAATTTAATAATTAAGGTCATAAATGATTTTAAGATGATGGTTATCTTTTCGAGAGTGCCTACCAAAACCGAATTTCACATTTAGTAAAAAAAACATTTCTCTCCAAGAAGTAATATTTTAGACATTTAGATTACTAGTACTTCTCCTTCAAAATCTGATAAAATAAGTAAGTAAGCAAAACCACAAATTTGATTAAAATTACTGAAAGTAATTAGAAATGTATGTTACATAAGCAGCCTAATTGAAAACTCAATAACTCTTTAAGTAAATCCATTATCTTATTCTAACATGTGAAAGGAAACTTATCTGAAAGTACTAAGTGGTAATGAAATCATGTATCTTGCAAATAAAATATTTTTTTAAACTTTATTTAATTGTTCATTTTGTTGTTTCTTTTGCCAAATAACATTTGGGTTATTCATGGTAATGAAAACAATTTGTAATGACCATTGTAAAGGATTTTTACAATAACAATGGACTTTAATTATCTTTGGAATTAAAACAAGTAAGAATGATAATAAACCTATTTAGTCAATTCAGCAGTCTAGATTAAAGCATTGTGAGATTTTATAAATTATCGTAAAATTTAAGTAATTTCTAATGAGTTTTAAATTCTTTTCAATGTAAATTCAATCAGAAAAACAAATATTCTTAGAAACCCATTTCTTTCAAAATTAGAAATACTAATGCATTCAGTTTACACTATTTAAAACTATCTGCAACACAAGGCTGGGTTTACAGTTGAACAATATTTTGACTCTAATATTTTTGTTTATATTTTATCTAACTGAAGCTTCTGAGTAATCCTGCATGAGCTTCAAGCAGATGTAATCGTTTTCTTACTCTATACGTTTTTTTGTTATTCATTATCTATTCATGCTATTATTATCTATGTTTTGTAAAAGTTTATGTTTCAGAGAATGGCAACATACTATAATGTTGTTCTTTTTATAGATAACTTAGTTCTGTAAGTAGAATTCTTTCGTTTATTTATAGAGTTCTTTTTATAGAGTAAGAGTGTAACTTTTGTTTTCATCATTTTGAGAGTATGAATAAAAGAACTATTTAATTATTGTAGAGTCTTAAGTAACTAAAGAGATATAGATAGTTATTTTTGAGTAATAAATAGTTCTTGAGGTAACAAATTTGGTGAGAATTTTTGAACATTTGGCGTCCGCTGACTGAACTGTTATCTGTAAGTAGAATTCTTTCGTTTATTTATAATGGATGTTTTGAAGTGCAAACGATCTGAATTTAGGAGATTGTTTACAAAAGCTTTAAATGATTTTGAGAAGAATGAAAATGATTTATCTTTAGACGGAAAAATTTCGAAACTTAAATTAGTTGAGGACAAAGCAAAACCTATGATTGAAATAGAACAGACTTATAGAGAAGAATTGATTAAAATTGAAAAAGATGAAACTGTGATAAATAACGAGTTTGATGAGTCGGAATGCTATATTGATAAGTGGAGAATGGTAAAAAGCAAATTAGTTTCGCTTCTAGCTGAAAAGGAAAACGGTTCTGTTGTTAACGAAAGCTTAACTCAAAATGCTACTATTCGTTATCCTAAGCTTAAACTTCCGATTTTCGATGGGAATATTATAAGCTGGTTAGGATTTTGGGGCCAGTTTAAAAAGATCGATAATGATCCCAATTTAGATGATCATGATAAATTTGCATATTTATTGCAGTCTATGGAAAAAGGGTCATCTGCTGAAGAGTTAATCAAAAGCTTTCCGCCCGGTGGCGAAAGTTACAGTAAAGCTTTAGAACAACTGCAGTCGCGTTTTGGGAAAGAAGACCTTCTTATAGAAGTTTATGTTAGAGATCTGCTTTCGTTAGTATTATTAAAAAACTTTCAGCAGAAATTTTCATTACGAAAACTCTATGATAACTTAGAATCGAAACTTAGAGCGTTAGAAGTTCTGGGTGTTGCTAGAGGTAAATATGCGGCGATGTTATATCCTCTAGTCGAATCGTCATTGCCATTTGATACATTAAGAGCATGGCAAAGATTCCGAGTTATTAATCGCAGTCAGAGATAATCTGAAAGTAGTGAGCAAAAATAGAAAAATACGTCAACACATCGCATGGATTTAGATGATTTGCTTTCATTTTTGCTCGATGAAATTGAAGGTGAAGAGAGAGTATCTATAGCTACTCAGTGCTTTACTAAATATCAGAAACCTAAGCCTGGGAATGTTAAACACTTTGGTTTCAAAAACCGTGGAGAATTTTCCAAAAAACCTTCTGCTTCTACTCTAATAGCAACATCTGAACAAAATTCAACTGGATGTATTTTTTGTGCGGAAAATCATGCATCTGGTGATTGCATTAAAGAAAGAAAGATGACGTCTGAGGAAAGGCAAAAAGCAGTTTTAAATAGTCGCAGTTGCTTTTTATGTTTAGACAGAAAACATGTAATAGCTAAATGTAAAAGACGAACATCGTGTGTCATTTGTGGGAAGCAACACCACATACTTTTATGTAGAAATATCCAAGCTGAATCGAAATCTCCAGTTCCTGTTAGCACGAATAAGGAGGAAAATACGGATGCAGTACCTGAACGAGATGAAACGCTCGCCAATTTGGCGAGAACAACAAATGTGTTTTTGCAAACTTTAACGGTTGCATTGAAAGGGCAAGATAGAAAGCGCCAGGCCCGTGCTATTATCGATTCAGCTTCACAGAGATCTTATATTTTAAAAAGCACTGCAGATGAAATGAAATTTGAGAGTACATCTAAAGAAAGATTGAGCCATTCATTATTTGGCGGGTCATGTACTGATGTCATAAACCACGATGTTTTTACAGTGCTCTTGTCTAAAACGGACGGAACTTATCATTGTAACTTCAAAGCTCTTAGCCAAGATATTATTTGTGGAAGTGTACCACCAGTTGCTAATGGCGAGTAGATTAAAGAGCTTAAAGAGAACAATATATCCGTATGCGACGATAGTAATGGACCAATAGAAATACTTATTGGCGCTGACATTACAGGCAAGTTGATGACCGGAGGATTTAAATTGCTTACTTCAGGCCTTGCTGCTGTAGAAACAAAACTTGGTTGGACTCTTTTCGGGAAAAATGGTATGCGTGAGATCTCGGACAATTCCGCACTGCTCGTCACATCCATGTTGAATAAGGAAATATTGATATCCGATCTATGGTCTCTAGATTCATTTGGAATTTTAGATCCATCAGAGAAGAAAAGTAAACTGGAACTTCAAGAAGAAGCAAGAGATCATTTCTTGTCTACTGTAAAGGTGAACGAAGAGGGGCGTTTTCAAGTCAGCTTGCCTTGGCTTGATAACCATCTACCGTTAAAGGATAACTATGACTTAGCTGTAAAGAGATTAGCTTCTACAGTAAAACGACTAAAAGCTGAGAAACTTTATGATGCTTATGGAGAAGTTTTTAGTGAATGGGAACAAGAAGGCATCATAGAAGAAGTACCAAAAAGCGAAATTGATGTAACATGCCATTATCTACCACATCGACACGTAGTAAAAGAAAACAGTACTACACGACTCAGGCCAGTGTTTGATGCCTCGGCCAAACAAAAAGGATCCCCTAGTCTCAATGATTGTCTAGAAAAAGGTCAGAACATTATCGAACTGATTCCTTCAATTCTTCATAGATTCCGAATGAACAGAATACGAGTTTCTGCAGATATAAGAAAAGCATTCTTACAAATAAGTCTCAACCCTAAGGATAAAGACTATCTAAGATTCTTATGGTATAGAACTGATGGAAAACTTAAGTATTACAGGCATTGTAGGGTAGTATTTGCAGTTACAAGCAGCCCTTTCTTGCTAGTTTCTGTAATTCACCATCTTCTAGAATCCACTTTGAAACAACTAAATGGAAACCCAAAGTATAAAGTGGATATTATTGAGCAATTGAAGAAGAGCTTTTATGTAGATAATTGTTTAGCGAGTGTGAAAAATGATTTAGAATTGCAACAATTCATACAAGTTGCTTCAGATACTTTAGCTACAAGAAAGCTAAAATTACGTGGTTGGGAATATAGTAACCCAACAAATAATCCTCTAGTACCACAAGTGTATTAGGAATGATTTGGGAACGATGTGGAAATTACCTTTGCCTTAATATTACTAACATCACCTACAATCTACCAGAAATTTTTTCTAAAAGAGATATTTTAGCTACTACACACAAAATATTCGACCCTTTAGGAATAGCTTGCCCCGTAACTCTTGTGCCGAAACTTTTACTTCAGCATCTATGGGAAGTTAAGTTATCTTGGGACCAAGAAGTTGATTAAAATTCAAAATCACAATTTTGTAAATGGTTGAATGATTTGCAGTGTCTAGAAAGAATGAAAATACCAAGATGATTAAACTGTGATCGTGAGATTGAAAATATCTCACTTTATTTCTTCAGTGATGCGAGTAAACTCGCATATTCAGCTGTGGCCTTTGTTCGAGTACAAACAAGAGATTCGGTTCAAGTTCATTTGGTGCAAGCTAAAACGAGAGTTGCACCCAGCGGAAGGAAAAAGACAACAATAGCTCGATTGGAAATTCTTGGAGTTACAATATGTGCACGTTTAGCATCCAGCATAATACCTGAATTTCAAACTGATGATATTTGTTTTTGGACAGATTCGTCTACTGTGCTAGCTTGGATACAGAGAAATGAAGTATGGGACGTATTTGTTCACAATAGAATTAAGGAAATAAAGCAGCTGACTTCTATTGAATCCTGGAGGCACGTACCAGGATCACTGAATCCTGCTTATTTGCCCAGTAGAGGATGCTCTGCTTCTTATTTAATTAAATCCAGATGGTGGGAAGGACCTAAATGGCTATATTTATCACCTGAAAAATGGCCAAAAGAAGATTTTAGTGCTGATGAAGAAGAAATAGCTGAGAAAAAGAAAAGGATTATTTCATCCTTAATAAATCTTAATGCTAGTGAAATAGTTGCTACTAGATTCTCAAGTTATCGTAAGACAATCAGACTGGTAGCGTGGATGTGTCGTTTTGTTTACAACTGTAAACATCAAAACAAGAAAAAGGATGAACTTACTGTATCTGAGTTAAATGAAGCTGAAAACATCTTGATTCGTTTAATACAAAAGAAGTCCTTTAATGGAATAGAAGATAAACGGATTTTAAGTCTTAATCCATTCATTGATTGTGGGATCATCAGAACTAAAACAGCAATATTTCAAAGAGAAGATACATCTGAGTTCAGAACTCCTGCTATTTTGCCAAGTGATCATCCTCTTATAAAAAGTTTAATAATGGAAGAACATAAGTTGAAAGGACATGTTGGAGTTTCTCACGTCCTAAACTCCTTAAGAGAAAGATTTTGGATATTAGCTGGAAGAAGAGTTGTGTCATCCGTTTTGAAAACTTGTATAACCTGTAAGCGTTATTCAAACAAAAATGTTAACCACCAGTGCCACCACTTCCTAGAGATCGGGTACAGGATGCCTCAGTATTTCAAATAACTGGCATAGATTTTGCTGGACCTATATTTCTAAGCGACTACAAGAAGGCATGGATTTGCCTATTCACTTGCGCAGTGTACCGTTGTGTTCATTTGGAACTGGTTACATTCTTAACGACAGATACATTTCTACAAGCGTTTCATCGTTTTTCTGCTAGACGTGGGAAGCCATCCATAATTTATACTGATAATGGAACAAATTTTGTTGGAGCATGCAATGCACTTGCTTCAATCGATTTCAATGAAATTGCAAAAAAAGGAGCTAATGAACGTATTATTTGGAAGTTCATTCCCCCAGGCGCTCCATGGTGGGGTGGCTGGTTGGAACGCCTCGTAGGAATGATGAAAAGAATATTAAGAAAAGTTCTTGGGAGAGCCTGCCTTAGTTATGAGGAAATGTGTACTGTTTTATATAACTGTGAAGCTATCCTAAATGATAGACCTTTAACAGTTGTATCGGCTGATTCAAGTCTCACTTCCATAACACCTAGAAATTTTTTACGAGAAATACAAAACTATTCAGTGCCAATTGTGAAACATGACTTCAATTCTAGCTTTTAGAAACGGAGATTGCGTTATATCCAAAATGTTAACCAGGCTTTCAAGAAAAGATTTCGCCAAGAATATCTGGGAACTTTGAAAACTACAAGCAAAAAATTCGCTAGAAGTTGTAAATTAAAAGAAGGAGACATTGTCTTAATTGGAAGCGATGACAAAAGGAGATTAAATTGGCCTCTTGGTAAAATCATACAATTATTTCCAGGTACCGACGGTGAAAGTCGACGAGCCAGAATTAAAGTGCAAAATGGAGAAGTCATAAGAGCTGTACAAAATCTTTATCCTTTGGAATTATCGACTGCCAAGGAACTTCCATCGAAATTCAGCGGAAGTGAACGATGCGAAAATATTTCGGTAGAGCAAACTCCAACTGATGATGTACCTGTAGAAACAAATAGAATAATCCATACCCATTTAAAATCGCCCACGATAACCAAATCAGGAAGGACAATTAGAGTTCCTCATCGATTGGACTTGTGAGAACAATGTTTAATTTTTTATTATTTTGCAATACTCAATCCCGAATTTCATATTGCAAGGTGGGAGGATGAACAATATTTTGACTCTAATATTTTTGTTTATATTTTATCTAACTGAAGCTTCTGAGTAATCCTGCATAAGCTTCAAGCAGATGTAATCGTTTTCTTACTCTATAGGTTTTTTTGTTATTCATTATCTATTGATATTATTATTATCTATGTTTTGTAAAAGTTTATGTTTCAGAGAATGGCAACATACTATAATGTTGTTCTTTTTAGAGAGTTAAGTGTAACTTTTGTTTTCATCATTTTGAGAGTATGAATAAAAGAACTATTTAATTATTGTAGAGTCTTAAGTAACTAAAGAGATATAGATAGTTATTTTCGAGTAATAAATAGTTCTTGAGGTAACAAATTTGGTGAGAATTTTTGAACAACAGTTATTTATTTAAGTTTGATTTTTATGTGCACTCTTTTATGTACCTTAAGTATACTATATATTACTATATGTTTATTTTTAAGTATAATAAATTACTACCTAATAAGCCTGCCAGATCAGCGGGCTGCGGGCAAACCGAAATTTATACCTTCTATGTTCACCTCAAAAGAAAATGCATAAAAACATTTCAATATGAATGAAATCAGTTCATTCTTTCCAAGCAACAACCAAATCGTAAATAATGTTTTGTTGCCAAACCAGGAAACAAATCTTTTGACACTTCAAGTTAATACGTATATGATGTCATGATTTAAATTTAATGTAATATAACAACTTTTTTCTCAATATCAACAAAAGAATTAAAGTGGCAGTAACGTATCGTGAAAATTATCCTAACAAAAATGTTGGGAACAACAGCTATTTATTAGCATTTTATTTAAAATGCTGGCATTAACGAAATGTTTTCGACATTCAGTGACGTCACATGTAATCACGTGCTTTCTTCAACCTCAGACTATGACATAATATACTAATAACATATTTAATGTTTCGCAATGCTATTTTTATTTCATATTTTATAAAACTTTCAAATTCTTTATTAACAAGTTTCACGATTTAAAAGCGAGCAGTGGCAACACTTTTCGAAATAAAGCATTTTTATCTCTAGCAACTTCAGCGACTGTTGCCACTCCTAAAAATAAGTGAGATAATTAGCGTTTTCATAGTATTTAATTAATATCTCGTCTGATCAAAGTCGTATAAGATGAGAATGGTCGAAATGGCTTCCCACAAATTTTTGGAATCCGGGTGTATCTCTCTGGAAACTCAACTCCCCGCTGTGGCAGATAAGATGATTCCACAAACAAGCAGGCACATGTTCACAGATTTTAATAGATTATTAGTATTTAATATACTATAATTTGAATAGTCAGCATTTATACTACATACATTAGTAAATAAAATGTGTCATAAAATCGTAGATAAAATAATGAACAAATCATAAAACTGTAAAAAAAAACTGAAAATATTCATTTAAATAAAGAAGAAATTCAAAATGGTCCATCAGCTAAGCCTTGAATCATCACTCTAAAGAACCAATATCTCTCAAAAGTATCCGCCACTAAAGATGGATTGTTTTGATATGTTTTGCATACATAATCTTGACAACATCTGAACAAGAACTAGGCTACACAAGAATTAGAAAGGAGTCCAAATCTGAATAAGTAACTTGTTAAGCAGTCATGTCCGTCTTTAAATGGAATGCTCGTACAGCATGTCTTCTTTGGAAACCAGGAATTTTATGGAGTGAGCATCCCCAAGAAAATTTTTATTTGTTCGGTTTGTTTTAGTTTTATAACATTTATTCATCGTGCTTTTATAAAGCTGATAATAATACTGTACTTAAAAGAAAACTGCACAGTTTCCAACTCACTCTTCTCTCTAAAGATACCAACTCATTGCCGAAGAGATCACAGTATGAAAGCATCTACTGAAGAACAATAGTTTTATGTATAATTTTAGGAATTCCAAAATAGGTGTATAGCTATATTAAATCGTGTTGAGTCTACATTTGAATGCGAAGAAACAAATTGAATTTGTATCATGGAGTTGCTACAAGTTACAGTATTTTTAATGATTTTTACTGTTGGAATGTCGAGCTTTCAGTCGGATAGTTACTATTTTTTCATCGAAATAATTTTTTCAGGAGAGTAAAATATATGACGATATTTGAAAAGGCTTCTGTACCATCATTTCATTCTTGCACAAACATGGATCCAGTATTTCAAGTTATCCAGTTGATAATGTTTCTAGAGCCTGAGATTTCAGAACTATTTCGCTTGTTTTTCCTTTCTGAACTTTCTCAATAAGATGCAATAAGCTCTCCAAACGAGGGATTATTGGATCAATAGGTCTACGCAACATTTCAGGTTTCCCCGTAAGACCTAAGTTATGCTTTAATAGTATACTTTCTATAAAGTTCCAGCTTAGATTTTCGTTTTTCTTTCTTGTGACATGTCGGACTTCTTTCGGTGTGTGCTAAATGATAAACTGTAAGTTTCTCATATAAACACACAACGCTTTCTATGGATTATTACTTTTTGAGTTTTAGTCAAAATCACCACTGCTAATAAATGTGTAATCTTTACCAAAACGTACGCTAAGAATGGTTTTAAAAACAAGTTTCATTGGAGTGATACGAACTCTTTAATTCGTTATTTTACTACGAGTTGCATTTTTCAACAAAGTAAACAATTGTCAACAGTCTATTCAGAAACAATAAAAGTTTTAATAACTTGAATCTGCATTTTTTAATAACATCGGTAATAGACATAATTAAAAACATGCTTGTTTCCTATTTTTATAGGCGACCTTCATTTAAATTTTATTTTAATAAATTGTCTAAATTTCTTTTGTCACAGGTCTCTGATATCATTTAAAATGCATTTAATTTATAAAATACCCTTCTGATAATTTTTATGAAACATGTAGTATTAATGTAATTAATAAAAGGCATATTTGACACTCTGCGGAAATCTGTTTATTATTTAGTTGATCATGGGGAAATACTTGGCAGGTGTCTGCTTAGAGGAACGTCTTCATGAATAACTTTCAAAAAATTATAATCAGATGCTAATGACTGGCAATTATGTCCTATAAACATCTTAATGCTACTCGATAAAATCTCTAAAACTACACACATCGATACACTGGAGAAATACAGTTAATTAAGTAATTAAGTAATAACATTCAGATGCTCATAATTTAACAATTGCCATTTCATAATCTATCTTTTATATGAAACAAATCTTTGTAAAAATTTCACCTAATGTAATGAATTAGACTGGATTATGCGGAATATCTGAAATTCCTCTGTGTAAGATTATCTTTCCTAGAGAAGGAAAATCAGAGTAGTAAAAATGTCTAAAAGAAACAGATCCATATTAATGTTGCGCTTAACAAAAATCTTGAACTTGATAAGCACTTGATTTTTTAAATCATTTTTTAATTGCTGTCAGTGCGAAAACATTTTTCATAAGAACATATAAAAATCAAAAGATTCTGTTTAAGAATTAATTTAATTACTTTTAGTATTCAAGCTACTTTTATTATTTTTGCCTGTATACATATTATGCTAGACTGTTATAAAAAGGTCATTTGGTAAATATATTCATTTCCATTATTTATGATGTTTCTGCTTGTGCATTGATACCCAAATATGGCATAATGGACATATTCTTCTTGCTTTGAGTAGTTTTTTTAATTTTATCTAGATTTCCCTCTCTCTCTCTCTGTATATATATATATATACAAAGGGAAGGAGAGAAACTCTATGCATATGTACTCTCTCCGTCACCAGAATTCTCTATCGCCTAAAATCGGAGCCAGAATAATTAGTAAACTATATATATATATATATAATTATAGACAAAAAATAATTAATTTCGAACCATCACCACAAAGGTCTGAAAGAAATGAAATTTAAAACCAATACAATCCCGAAATTTCCCAATAAAAATATAAAAATACTCCCATCAACTCAGAGCTTTTAAACCTGAACAAATCATCAGAAAAATAGAACTACTTAAAAATACATAAAAATGGAGAACAGGAATACAATCAAAATCTGATTCAACGTTATCAAGAAGCGGTACATCAGATCGGAATTGAACTCAAATTCCCAAGAAAACCACCTGTGTTCCTGTTCATCCGAAATTAGCTGATGAACCATTTTAAATTATATAATTATTATAGCTCATCCGAAAATTTTAAATGCCTCCTCTACACAGCCGCTTTCCTTTCCTATGAAATGATAATACATAAATACAAATTTAAATGAAATAAATTCAGTTTTCCTAATAAAGCAAAACTAATACATACAACTTACTAATATGAAAATCCAAATTAACAAAGAAAGAAACTCAAATTGGAGAAAGGTACGCTAAGGGTTGCTTGTGTGCCGCTTTTGTCGACAGAAAATTTTAAATCTCCCAAAACGTAAAATTATAGTAATTTTTTAAAATTTAAAATGGGAAAGCATTAAAGTAATGCAAGAAGGGAAACGAAATAAAGGACGAATGTCAGTAAAGAATAAAATTTTCAATCCCTTAGCTTATCATGACGACTTAGAATAAAGTAGGCCTTCAGTTAATAAAAGTCAAGACAATTGTACACTATATGCATGACTACAAACTGCACTATAAACCCTTTTAATTCATCCTTCCTTTATCATTCTCTTATTTGAGTCTGCAGATAAAAAACTTAAAATATTTATAGGGTGTAGACCACTCCTGCGTTTTTAAGTTGACTGTTAATGAAGTTTATTGGAATTTCATTTCTAGTAATATTTTAGCAAGAAGAAGAATCTCTTGCTGCTGTTGTTCAATTTTGGGGCCTACGTTTCTAATTCTGGCAATTTGATTAAAACTTATATTTTAAATAACTTTTTTAGAGATGTTGATATTCCAGTTTACAAGTTGAATTGCTGAAAATTTTAATTCTCTTCTTTCAAACAAAAAGTTTTACTTCATTTAGATTACAAATGCTTATATCAAGGTAATCTACGATTAATTGATTCTTATTGTTCTTGTTTAAATTTAAACAGTTGGGATAGATACTACTAATTTCAATAAGATTATTATTGTTGAATATTAATTATCTACATATTCAAATTTATGAGCATATTTTGAAATCATCTTCTGAAAGGTTTTTAAGAAACTTATACTCTTTAGGAAGCAAAAAGAGTTTTCATAAGCGTGTCGAGTAAGAACTTTCCACTGTAATACTATTATTTTGCTGAAAAGTGTTAGAATGTTTAATGAAGTTATTAGAAAGCGAGAAATAGGGATATTCTTTCCATTTTTGTAAATCAAGTATAATAAGCATTCGTGAAATGACAAAACATAATATAAATATATTGAATGTATACATATATAGTAAGCACTTTTAAACCCATTCTATACAAAGACCCAAAAAGAGAGAAATTTCAAAAAATCCGAATAAATTTCAAAAAATCCAATCAATACAAAATGAGGATTAAAGAAATATGAAACTAAAACCTAAAAATAATATATACTTCAAAAAATATACCAATACCAGAAAAAAAAAGAAAGAATGGAGAGGTACACAATTAGGTTTAATGTAATGTTATTAAGAGGAGGATACATTATACCCAATTACAATCCTCTTCCCAGTTGGAAAATCTTTGCATTTCTGTATTTAAAATAAGCTCATAAATTGTTCTAAAGTTTTTTAAAATGTAGCAGTTCATCCGAAAATTTTCAAGTTAACTCTCTTGGTTCTTTGTGCAGAATTTCTTACTTTTTACCTATACTGATCAATTTTAAGGAAACTGTAAACTTTAGCGAAGGAAACTGTAAACTTCAAATTTGAGTTTGCCCTCAGGTTATGTGATATAAAATATTGACATTAAACTCTTCTGTTGAGTACGTTTGTTGGTGTAGGCGTATGTGCACATCTGGTTAGATTATCTAAATATGGGAATCACATGAGGACTAGCTGCCTAAAAGAAGGGATGACTTCCTGAAGAACTTTTTAAGGAAAACGGCTTGTGTTCACTTTACCCATTTGTAAAATCAAGAAAATATACTATGCAGTCAGAAACCCCGGTCGAACTACAATATTCAGTGACCTTGATCATTTGGAAATAGATGAGGCCTGAACATGTCCTCTTCTTCCGCTTTTCTCTATAGTAAATTGCTTTAAATACCTCCACACCCTTATATTTCTAAGCTGTGTTTAATAGTTTCTTCGCCTACTTCACCTTCCATGGCATTTTGGCCTTGCGTTTGGAAGTTGTAGTTCTTTATAATTTATTAACTAGATATAAATCAAAAGCTCTAGATAATTAACAAAAATATTTATTTTGGTTACAGAAAACTATAATAATAGTTTAATTAATATTATTATCACTTTAAATATTCTCAGAATCTGTTTAAGAGGAAAATTTTTGCCATACTATCAATAAGATGCGATACAATCTCTTTATACTTTTCGAATAGCAAAAATTGTCCCTTTAAGTTCACTACTTTTAAAATGTATAAAAGATACTATTACTAAGAAAGTATTACTAAGAAAGATGTTACACTTAACAAATAGTGGCATTCGGCGTGTTGATGAGCAATGTATGCTTATAGCAATTTGAAAGAATGATGCAATGGAGATTAGCAAGAGAAAGTTCGTTTTAGTCAGAGGTGATTTGTCAGAAGTTTGTTTTAGTCAGAGGTGTCTGGAAATCAGTATTGTTTCCAGTTAACTGTAAATTTCTTAAAACTTAATGAACCTGAGAGGTATAACTTTTTTTTTACTCACGTAATTTTATTTCAACAAAGTTTGCAGATTTCAAAAGAATACTTAAGTACTTCTTGAATTATATGCTAAAGAATCGAAATAAATATCATACAGAAACTCGAGTTTGAATGACTCGATTCAAAACAAAACTGAAAGATAATCAGTCCAAAATAAAGTTTTGTACTTTGTTTCTACTTTTATACCTATTTTATAGTTCATTAAATTAAACAACTGTTTCCTTTTCAAGTTTATAATCAAACTAGACGCCAAATTAATTAATTCTATTTCACTGCTTTGTTTTATGAGTTCTTGAAATGCTCAGTTTCATTCAAGATATCTGTTCTTCAATTTAGACTTTAATTCACTTGATTTGATTTCTAGCTAGGACATTAATTTTGTGGAAGTATGTTGCTGCCAACATTCATCATTCAAAGTTCTGTGGGACAGTTAATTCTTCAGTGCTTAATAATATTAAGAACTGAACTGGAGAACATTTTCAAAATTATATCTGTTATATTATCTCTATTACAATATTTCTACTGAGATGTATTTTTAGATGTAGTTTTAGACAATGTCTATTTTTATGCATAATATCTTAAATCAAAGTTCTTTTTTTTCCTATGGCGGGCCCACAATAGACTTCGGCTTGGCTACTACTAAGGCCTGAAGTGGTGGTCACTTTATTATGGAGGCATCTAATATAAGAGCCATCTCTGCTTCCTATGAAGGCACGGGCTGTTACAAGCAGGCCTTCTCCGGGATTCGAAACCGGACCCTTTGTTATCGCAGTCGGCTTCCCTAACAACTACACCGTCTGGGCGGCTCTTAAATTAAAGTAAGGAAACTAAAAGGCGACTAAATTTTTACTATAGTATGAGATAAATTCGCTAATCATAACCCGTGTTTATACGTTGTGGTAAATCACATATGAATACGGTGTGCTCACTAAATAACAAGTCTAAAAACACTTTGTGCATGTCTTAGACACAAGTTCTCGATATAAGATTCATTATAGTTCAGTATTCTTTAAACAGTGTGCCATTACCTAGTTACTCATAAACGTAAAAAGAAGGACATTTTGTATTTTTTATATAATTGTTTCACATTGCACAAAAAGTGAAAAATTTGTAACTTTTTATGAAAACCTGTGTTTAAATTTCTTATGAAATATGAATACGTAGATTTATTGGTCAACGCTATTCTCAAAAATGTAGAGGATTGACAATCGTTCTGCCAACATAAAATTGCCACTGCATCTTTTTAAGATGTGGCAGAAGGAAAAGAAAAAGACTTCTGTCCTGTGACAGTATTTTCTATAACAGAACGTGGTAAGGGCAGTGTGCCACCGAAAAGCATTGTGTTTCCTTTTTGTTAAGCTTAATGATTTTATGCTTCAGATTAAATTACAAAACTCAGTGAGGTAAAAGAAATGTGTTTCTGACCACGATTTGTTTGTCTTTACATTAAAATTCAGCTATTTAAAAAAAGTGTTACCACTGTCAGAATTAAAGTATTTTTATCTTTCACACGACCGATGATTACCGTTCAAGAATGGGAAAGATACTTAATGTTTCTTTCAAATTTATTCTGTGATCAACTAACAAGATATGTGATTTAAATGCAACAAACGCAAATTCAATTCAATTCTTATTAATAATTACTAACTGATCTCATAAAATGACACTAGCTACATTAAAAACATTTATCTATAAAGGAGAAATTAATTGGTTGATTGTATATCTGTCATTCATACAAATCTACAGTTTTATTCATTTTTTCATGAAATTTTGCAAATTACCCTTCAAACCTAGAGGGTCACTGCCTGAGAACGTTTCCGAATGACTACCCAACAAGATCCACACTCAGCGCATTTTTATTGAAATGTTACTCTCACGTGACCCATCTAGGTTCACATCGTTCTTGTTGCGTTCTCTCTATCAATTTTTACTAAAATCGTTAGATGGCGCCGTGTCCGTTGACTATTTAGAACAGTGTAAAGTTTCCCACAACAGTGTAGAATTTTTAAAGCAGAATAATTATCTCCCTATTTCTGCGAATATTTAAGATATGATGGATGTTGATTTTCTGAAAGATCATTTCTGAAACATGACATAAGAGATAACAAAGGAAGTACCATTTCTTACCAAAACTGCTTCATGGCGCAGTGCTAGTTCTACATTGTTCTACAGTTTTATTAAGCTTGTTAAAATTTTGCGCAATTCAACTTGAGCCAAATTAAGAATAAAATCTCTGTCTATCTAAGATTTCGAAATATCTACCCCCATCCCCTCAAGCGAAGCTTTTGCTAAATGCTTAAAGCCTGGGCAAAGCCAGGCACTTCAGCTTAGTTTGCCTAATATAATATAACGCGATGGATACAGTGTGCCATCCGTCATTGGTAAAGGGAAGAGTGATTGATAGGGAAAAAGTGATTGTCAGGCCCGTTGAAGGTGGAGCCAATAATTGTTCACCACTCGGGAGTAAAGATGGGGTGGAGTGCGTTTGAACGGCAACGGGAAATGTTAGTATGTTATTTTAATATTAATTTTATGAGAAAAATTGATTGGTACTGTTATATTAAAACTGGCAATTAAATTAAAGTTATGCTGTTCGATATATGAATACAACTGAAACACAAAGCATTTTTGTAAATACATCTTTTATTTCCCTTTGTAATTTCAAAACCTTTCCTTTGCTAAGGTTAATAAAAAATCCTTGCTGTGTTTTAAAGATAATTTAAGGTTACTTTACTGAGCCTAATCGCCAAATGAAATAACTAAAGAGAAATATAACTATTGGTATACACAAGACTGATGTTAAAGGCAATGTAAAAAAAGAAACATGTGTTAAATTAAAGAAAACTGTTTTTGAAAATCAAATTATTTACCCTTGTCAAGTTATTTACCATTGGTTTAAATTGCATATTTCAGAAGCACATTTGCTTAAATACATATGTAAAACATATTGCTTGTTGGATGCTCCTATTGTTTGTCTTTTCTTCCGCATTCAAATTATTACTTCTGGGAATATAAGGCGAGTCTGTGGTATGCTTTCTTTGGTTGTGTGTGAAATGAGCTACAGTTTAGCATTCGCATAATTGAGATTTTAGGGAAACTAACAAGGATACACTTTTTACTCTGGAAGTCATACCATCTGCATTAAAAATATCAGTAATTCTCGAGGAATATCATTGTTAAAAGTACATCTAGAAGATTAAAATGCTGTAATGAGACCACCAACCAAAGTATGTTTTTGATGTTAAGGAATTTGGAAAAAGTTGTGAAGATTTTCCTTGAAGGAAAAAGATGAAATCAGCATTCAATATGATTTGATTAAGAATATAAGTTCAATAAAGTAAAGGCTTATGGCGTAAACCTGAGAGCGTTTACAAAGGGTTTGAATGCCTTATATGTACTTTCCGATCTCATAAATTTCTGCCGCGCTTCTAAATATTTATCCTGCTTCTGTTACCTAGTGTCTTAATTCTGTGGCGTGTAATGTGAATCTCATATTTTAAAATAATATTCCCCGAGGGACATATATTAGAAGAGTACGTGTCTCAGCTAATGTTAGCATTTAGTAAGACCAAAACGTAAAATGCTTTTGGGTCATTTGAAAAATGAATATGGAATGGTGCCTTATGTTGCTATTTCTTTTTTAATTCATGATCATTTACTTTTGTGTCAATAAATAAAAAACTTTGTAATTTTTCGTGCTTTCCTTTATCTTAAAAGAACTATTTCACTTTATCTTTGGAAAATTTTTTATGAAAACGTTTCGCAAGAACAAAATAGAATGAAACCTCGCGTGACAACAAGTCGTAAAGTTTCACAACAACTTCCCAATTTATTTCTTCTATCAAAACTTCTCTTAAAAGTTCCTTATTATAAAAAGTAAGTAGACATCACTCAACTTCTGCCCCTTTAAGCCTTTATTTTTTTAACTCCTTAAGATGACCATATCTGACAGTGACCAGAATATCTGAGAACAGAAATAAATGATAGTGTTGAATTTTGTCTCTCTTTGATGACCGCCTGCTTGTATGTATTATCTTAAAACCAGTTCACTTTAAAGACAAATACTATAATTTGCTAAGAGCTGTGGAAAAATAAATTCGTAAATAGCAATACCAGAATTTATTTCTTTTATATTAGCTTAATTGTTAAATTATTGTAAATAATGCTTAAAATTTTTTATTTGATTCAATGTACTATATTTATTTCAGTAACGCAAAGTCATTCGGCAACAAGCAGCTCTGATAGTAAGCAAAATATTATGCAGAAGGAATACAACTAATTCCAAGTGTACGTCAAACTTGCCACTGGTCTTTTGGTTAAGATCTCTGAATGCTCGGTTCAGGTTCACCTCCTTTTCCCCAAAATGACGGTTCTGAATCCAGAGAGAAAACCACTTTTTTAGAAATGGGTCACTTGCGATTCATCAGTTTGGTTAAATCAAGGTTATCGTGATTTCTTGCATGTTTGATTTGTAATTTTGTATTAAAAGTAATTCTACGTACTCTAAAATAAAATGACTGCAAACGAACGGCTTATATTGACATTGTATATAATGATTTTCCGTAGAAGTAAATATATTTTATTTGCAACTTTACACATTTTTCAAGTTACTAATAAATAATTTTGTTTCAAACAGAATGTTGAAAGCATGCAAAATGTTCAAGCAAGGTTTTATTTAGTAGGCTCTTTTAACCAACTTAAAAGAAGTTATTTTTTAAATATTCTTATCACTTATCTTCTACATTATAATCAATATTAGAAAAGATAACTGCGTAACGCATGTACTTTACATTGCTCACAAAAGTAATTTTTCCAAACATATCGGAAAAGCGTGTTATCGGTGTCACATAATTAAACTATTCGCATGATATTAAATGATGATGTCAAACAAAATCGTAAAATTTAAAACTGAAAAATAACAAATATTTTCCGTTTCTGAAAATTCTAATATTTATTCGCGATTGAAATTTAATGATTATTATAATTAATTCTAAATCTGAACGCAGTATTTGCAGTACCAATAATTACAAAACAAATAAAATCTTTTTATTGCTCCTAAAGTTATGCCTAATTCAAAAAATTAAAATCAATATTTATTCAAAATAGCATACTGACTCCCAAAGGTGTTTTAAAGAAATTCATTTAATCCTTTGCCCCAATTAGCCTTTGAAGTGACAGGTTAATTACACTGTGTTCGATAAATACTTTCTTTAATTTATGTTCCCTGTGACTGCTGAAGTTTTATATGTTCACTAATTGGTAGTAATTAGAATTACTTTCACAAGAAAAACCACTCTCTATAATTTTTATTTTCTGTGATAACTTAAAATCTTTTATGATGACACATTTTGTTTAAATAAAAGTATAATTTTAATTCAGTTTCTTAAAGAAATACATTCTTATTCTTAATAACACCCTACTGAGATATTTTTAAAACCAAATGCGCTCGTTTCGGGAAAACTGTAAATTTATTCGTAGTACTTGAAAATAATAGTTAAAGGAAAATACACTCCATAATAATATGTAAGTACGAGTAAATAGCACTCAGACTTAACTAAATAGCTCTTCTACTTTTACTCACCGTAATTTCTCCTAGCTTTAATTCAAGAACAAAACATAATTAGATATTGCTTAAAACTTATATTACAAGTACAAAATGATATGATTACTACAGGCTCATCAATTCTAAGAAACGCATTTTAAGAACATGTTTAAATAACTTGTACTTCATATATGTATTCATTAACTAAAAAAAAAACTATTTCTGTAGAGATGAAAAAGTCACTATATTTTTTTTGCAACTATCTTCCAGGGTTCTTTGCAGAATTTCCTTGTTTTGTCCAAAAAGCGATGTTTCTGAGGACTTTTGAGCGGCTTCCGTAGAATCAAACGCTATACTGTTACGTTTTTTCCTCTTCACATTCGTATGTTAAGGGGTTCGTGGATTTGGAGTGAATAACGACGACAGCACTTGAAGAAAAATGGAAACACACTTTATTGGCCAGTATTATCCAAGGCAAGTCCGATAACAGTCATCGAAAAATTATTACAGCCACGCTAAAACAATCAGCGACACAGCATCCAGGCTATTACGGTAAAGACAGCTTCAAAGCAAAGCACCAGAGTACAACTCCCGACTCTGCTCGGTCGTTCTGGAAACGCCACTTAGTCTCGAGACTCTTCACGCTACAACTCGCGATGCACTCGACGATACACTAGAGTACAGCTCCCGACTCCTCGGTTCAGTCATTCCCGGAGCTCAATACACTCTAAGATAAAAGTTGACGATGCACTAACTCGCGATACACTAAGAGACTCTTTCGATGCACTCGATGACCAACTCGGCACTCACTGACTATCAACTCGATGGACTCTCACTGACTCGCGATCAACTCGTTAGACGAGACACTGACTCCGCGCGTACTGACTCTCCGCGTACCAGCAGGGTTTATATAGCTTTTGGCTTGTGTTCGAAAACATTCTGGGCTCAACTAGTAAGAATTTGTTCCAGATGATTCTACATCCGTCTATGGCACATCGCCAATTTTGTCGCCAATTGGGCAATTTCGCGCCAAATGTGGCAACCTTGCCTTCTTTTGCAATTTTCTGGCAACCCTAAACTTGCTTTGCAAGGAAGCTATCCTTACCGCGCCTGGACATTTCGTTACAATACTCTTCAAACTACAAGTATTTAATATAAAATACGAAATAAAATATAATATAAAATACGAAAATTCGGAGAAAATGGTAGTTACTGGAGGATTTTCCATTTTATCATCTTGAGTTTTGCATAGTCACTTGACAATCTCAATCATCATAAATCTAGTTTTGTCATAATGGAGGATTATCTCTTTCATATGGTCGAAAGCGAACGTTTCTTGTGAACTTTCAATTTTAGCTTGGTAAGTTGTTCACAGTACTTGTTTGCTGCAATTTTTTCGCAATTTCTACGGTAAATCCCACTAAGCAGATGCAATACTCCCATAGGACAAAAAGTAACTTTTGCCGTAATTTCTTCAATTTCAGCAAATTGTTGTTAATTTTTTATAATGCATATTCTTTCAGGAAAACCACACCTCATCGTCTATTATGTTTAAATCTTAAAATCTAAAAATAGTTCCTTTTACACCATACAGCAACAAATTGACCGAAAAGAGGCTCTCTGAGCTATATGTTTTATACTCTAGTGCGGCACCTACACATTGAGCTTGGAAGTGAGTCTAAATTTCTATACAGGACATAGTGAAGACGAATTGTCAGTCATAAGTTCCTCTAATCTCCTAATCATCCTAATCTTCTCATTTGTAAATATTCAGTTATTCTCTACTATAACACATATAAAAGTCATCATTTTTTACCGGACGTTTGTCCAAAGTGGGATTTATCATACAAGTTAAAAATCTCCATTTCAAAATGTAGCTAATTCCCCAGGTGACTTAGAGGTCTGTTGATTTCAGTTATCTTTTTGTAGACCAAATTTCTGATATTTCAAAATGTTCTCCGTTAAAACCTAAGCATTTAAATCAAATAGCAAGAAATAAAGCTGCATGCATGAAAGCGACAGATCTTGATCAACTGTCCAACATGTATTGCTACATACAGAAACAAGGTGAAAAAGATAATTAGCGGTAAATTTGTTCTAATTGTGTTCAGTTCTCATTCTTCTTCGACAGACAGTGCATCAAATTTTATAACAAGTACTAATCATGGAACACCACATGCGTATTTTTATCATAATTAATACATACTAATTCTATTACAAATTGAAATTTTAATCAACGATTCTTGGAACAATTTTATCGTATGACAATAAGTTTAATGTTTTTAACTAATTCATCTTTTAAAAGCATTTTTCTAGGTGAAATATTCATCAAAAAGATATTTTAAAACTTTGGTTTAATATATTTTCACAAAAAGATGTAAGCAAAATTATTACTATATAGAAATTTATCGTATTTCATTCATCTCAACGAGTAAATATTTGTTCTATAACTAATTAAACTCTTACAACGCAGCTAGTAAATGATAATTGACAGTATTTATGATCATGACTTGCTTTGCCTGTATTATCGTCTGCTTATGAAGAGAAGTTTTTGTACATTTGTTCATTTGCTTTGATCTAGTTGAATATTGCTGTCAAGAATTCTATACTTGAGTGAAGTAAAGCAATAAAGTTTTGCTGTAAAGTGAGAGAAAAGCTGATATTTAAAAACTAAATGCTATTTGATGAAATTTACTGCTTTGCTTCTGAGACAAAACGGGTATTATCTGCTTCATTTCGAGACGGTTCACCACGGCCACTGAAACTTCGGTTTCAGAAATCTCGAAGAAAGACAATTTTAGTGGTTTTTTATAACCGGAAAGCAGTAATTTAAAAGGTAGGAATTTTTTAGTTATGAAAGCACAGATGAAACGTGTTTCTTGAAATAGATAATGTAGTTTTATTTATTGGTAGCTTTTCATAATATAGTCTTTGAATTCAAAGTAACATTAATTAAAGGTATATGATTGATTAGATTAATATCCAGAATCCGCTAGATCTTGCAAAAGATTCCACATTTTGTGATTTATGTAACATATATTTCTATTTAATGTAAACATATATTTTTATTTTAACAGTTCAAAGAGATTAACATTTCACATTGTATCGACGTAAATGTTCCAAACAAAATGGCTGAACTGCTTAAATTCGCACTGATGATACATTTTACAACTGTAAGGTTTATATTTCCCCTCTTTCCTTACTTCATACTTTCCTTAATATTACTACTACATCCTTAATATTACTACTTCATACTTGCATACTATATTCAGACTTTCCTTAATATTACTATTATTCATATTTTATTATTAAGGTTCTTTCAGTAAAGTCAATACTGGCCAAAAATTTAACTTGAGTTTGGGAAACAAAGCATTAAAAATACTGAAAGCAAAACTTAAGCATCTCTCATTTCAAAATCTGGGTGATAAGCTGAAGTAAAAGCATCCTTTTGATTATTTAAATAATTTAAATATTTTTAAGCATAGAACATTGCACTGTAAATAGGTGCTTTAACCATCACATCTGTTCAAAGCCTGCAATTCTAAATAAGGCTGTAAATGATTGCGTTCAAAGCATTTTTAGTAGAATGAAACGCAAAGAGTAAATGGTTGCTATGGAAACTAGTCCATGACGTCAAACAGCAATCTACGGAAATTACAGTAAGACCTGACGATGGTATGTTCTGTTACGCAATATTTTTTTTTTCTTTCTGTTTCGCCATTCCTTTTCATATTTTGATTCCATCATTTAATTCTAAAGAGGTTGAACGGTGGCATAACGGAATTTGTAAAAATGGAATATTTAATGCATTTTTAAATAACTCAATAAATAGCTTTTCTTTTTTTACAGCCGTAGTGCAAGAAAAAGCGTTTTTTCTCAATACCTAAGAAAAGACTTAAAGGAACTTAAATAGACCACCATGATTTTATTCAAAGATCTAAATATTAAAAAACGTTTGTTGAAAAAAATCTGAAATGGTTCAGAATTTAACGTTTGTTAAACATTAAAAAAGAGCTTTCGGCGACCGTTAAAATTTAAACTTTCAGATTTTAACGGTCGTCCTGAAAAGCTATTCAAGTTTTATCCGCTCTTACAGTATTTGCAGTCTACCTATCTGCTATTGCACTCACTTCTGCAAACACGTGATTTTGTCTTTTTAGCTTTTTTATGAAACCTTGGTTTCTTTGCAATTACGTTATATATAATTCAACAGCAAAATCAGAAAAGTTTTAAAAGCGGCATAGCCAGCATAGCATTAGAATTCCCGATGCAGTATTAAGTGTTGGCATAACATTTTTCTGTTCTTTTTTTTTTTCAGTCTTTTTCTCTGTTCATACCAATGTTCAGTTTTTTTAAACAACAAAATAGCATATCTTTAGAATTTCCGATGACAGTCTTGAGGCTGGGGATAAAAATGTTTTATTCCGTACCTTGTTACCGCTGCTCACGTTCAAATCGTTGAGTCCGTTAATCAAAAACTCATTACAGTTTTACAAAATATAAATAAATAATAAAAAAGACTGAAATAAAAGTCTGAAAGTTTTCAGATTTTATATTACGACCAAAGAGACTTTTTTGGTGTTTTGTGAGTTACCTTTATTTATTAAATATCCCGTCCTTCTTACTTAAACCTAAAATTCAATTTAACAGCAATATCACAAAATAATTTTAAAAGGATATATCTTTAGAATTTCAGAAACCCAGTATCTCGCGCTGGAGATAATTTTTTCTTTCGTACAGTGTTGCCATTGCTTGCTTTGAAATTGCTTAGTTTCTTAATCAGAAACTCATAAATGCTTTACAAAATATGAAATAGATAGTAAAATCAAATTCCAAATTTGGACTTCCAGATGCCCATATTAGGGTGGAGACGTGTGTTATTCAAAATTCGATGACTATAGGTACCGTTGTGTTATCACAGTGCGAGAAACACACATACATTTATGCAGACTCTTCATTATTTAAGAAGATTATTTTAGTCACTGGACTATAAATTTGAAATTTTTTCTATTTTATATTGCGTTCAAAGGGACTTTTGTTAAAGTTTTGTGTGCTACCTTTATTTATTAAATAGCATGTTCTTTGCATTTAAAGCATAAAATTCAATTGAACAAAATAATTTTAAAACAGCGTATCTTTAGGATTTCAGATACACAGTTTCGCACGCTGGAGTTAAAAATGTGTTTTTTTCGTACAGTGTTGCCATTGCTCGCTTTGAAATCGTTGAGTTTCTTAATCAAAAATTCGTTAAACTTGTGCAAAATATGAAGTGGATAATAAAACAAATTCAAAATTTGGGCCTCCAGATGCCCGTATTCGGGGGAGGGGAGACGTACGTTATTCAAAATTGGATGGCTCTAGGTACCGTTGTTTTATCACAGTACGAGAAACATGCATACATTGAATGGAGACTCTTCATTATTTAATTTCTTTAAATATAATACTTGGTGGCAACAATTTGAAAAGTGATTCGGACTTTTAATGTTTTCGACGCAAAATGCCAAAATGAAGTTAATATCTTTTCTGGGCTTTTGGGCTAAAAATTCATTTGATAGCTCTTTTTTTTTTTTTTTTTTTTTTTTTTTTTTATTTATTTATTTTTTATTTACATTGTTAATGTGCTTTTACCCGCTTTCCTCAAAATTTAGTTAAATTGCAGTTAAACTTGAAGTTCTAAAAGCATGAATTTTTGAAACGCATTAATTTAAAGAACAGAATATATTTTCTACAATTTATCACAATATGTGGCCTTAACCCTCTGAGCGGCCTGGGTTTTCGCTAAGAAAGCACAAATTTCCCAAAACTACTATGAGAACAAATTATTTTTTGATTTTAATGTAAAAACTCTCCTGGTATTTCATACCTGGATTTTTTTCTTTTGATATATTGCCTTAATTTCTTTGACATATTTTAATATGCACGTATATATACGTTCTTACAGATATCACAAAAAATATCTAGGCCGTATATAAACGGCCTTGCCACTTACAGGGGACCGTTACACCACTTTAGGGAGATTAAGTCAATATTCTTGCACATAAGATTTAGATCCTGAAGAAGAGAGATTGTTTTATTCCTCTTACAAAACACCCAGTAGTTTCATTTGAAATTAATACCAAATTAAGAAGGAATTTTACCAATAACTGCAGTGAACGTTAACTTGAATATTTTGTTTTATAATCACTACTTTATTGAATATTTATTGACAGAAATAAAAACAAAAAACAGTTTTTAATAGCCCCAAGATATTCGAGAAAAAGAATTAAGACCATTTAGAGCAACAGCCTAAATCATGTAAAAAACAGAGGCACTTTTTTAAATCAGAATTTGCTGAAATATCATTTCAGATGCAAGATTTATTAAGTTTATTACTAGAAAATTAAATTCGCAAAATGAATATTGCGAAGTGCATCATAGAACTACATTTAAGCACCCCTTACGATCCTCAGAAAATATTTGGAAATTATTTCTGAAAGCAAGAATGTTAACATTAAATAAGAACCTTATTTTCACTTTTATCAATAAACACTATCGATCGGTCAGTTAATTTCCTGAATTTAAATTCTGAATGTCATCTTTTCGGGAAGCTCATGTGAAGTTTAAATGGTGAAAATGTTAACTGAATCGATGAACTGCCAAGGACGACACAAAAGTTTGACTGGAGTTTTGATTTTAATTGTAAATAAAGGAACGGAGGAATTCACGAAATTGCCTAGTACCAGAATTTAATCCCTTCTTTGCCAAGAGATAATTTCATAGTTCAATCACACGTGAAGATTAAATATAGCTCCAAAACTATTCTACATCGAGGTCGTTTAAATCTTTTCTAACGGCAAATCTTCAGAAAAGTATAACAAAGGTTCTCGTTAAGCTTTATTTCGCAGTGTTTTAATCTTACGCATGGATCTAATGTTTCATATGGATTTTAAAATATAATGAACATACAAACATATATGCATTTTGCTGACAGATATAAAATTATAACATTTCATTCAAATCTTATAATTCTTTCAGTGTTTTTGGGTGTAATGGAAGCAGATTAAAATGAAACTTACAGTACATATAATTTCTGATGTCCCAGCATTAAACCTGTTGTTTCTCAGAATTAAAACCTGTTGTTTTTTAATATATGGATTAACAAAATCAGTTAGGAATACTTCCTCCAAAACAGAAAATTCAATGAGTATCGTTAAAAAAAACTGACATAGCTCCCAGTCTTCAGCGATAAATTATTTTGTCTTGCAGCCTAATCATTTTTGTTTAGAAACTAATTTTTAGCAATTTATGATCAAGATAACATATTTCTCTTTCCAGATTAATATAACTTATTATTTTATAAAAATACAGAATAGACTCATGAAGGTAATAAATGTACGAACAATTAGTTAAACTGATCTTCTTTTTGGTACTAATTTCAATAAAAGAGAGTTCAGTTACTAGTACTAATTTCATAAAGAAGCTAAACAATTAATAAAATTAAAATGTTTTATTTAATCAACTGCTAAAATTCAATTAGGATGAATTCTTGTACGTATGAAATTGTTTTAATTCATTATGGAATATTTTATAATGAATTACTGCGAGTATCTCTGCGAAGGAAATGTATGTATTAATTTTAATCTATATATTTGAGTACCGCGTTTCTATTGTACGAAACAAAATGTAATTTAACGAAAAAAAGGCATCAATATCAATAATTGCTTTATATATCGACAGATAATTTAATAGTTAAGTACTAAAATATGCTTAAATGGATGCTTTTATGTGGAGATTCTGATTTTCATAAAATTCTTCCGAGAAAATAGAGGTTGAGCGATAAAATGTAGATGCCAGTAATGGATATATTATGGATAAAGAATCCTTCGCTTCTATGTCTGTTGCAGAGAAAGAGTATGCTTTCTAATCCCTTAATGAGAAGCGAGCAACGGGGGGCTCTCAGCAGATGTGCGTTTTGGAAAAGACTTCTTATGGTTAAGATGATTAAGATACAATAACACTTCAATAACAATAACATAGACTTCTTACGGGTAAAATATCTGAAAGCTTAAAAGGGAAGTTTAAAGTATATTTCGTTGAAGAGGTAAACTGATGGGACAGCTTTGTAAAAAAAAAAAGCTTAACTTAGAGTATGGCGCCATTTATTGTTTAAATGGTCCTTAGACTACATAGAAAAAATAGGGAAGCTAGTCTTCTACTAAACTTATTTATTGACAGACAGACATTTTGTCAGAGTATGAAAATATTCGGAAACTTCTCTTGCAAACGAGATGAGAAAGAATATCCTACTCGGCTTTTCTTGGGGCGATGTAGGAAAATATGTGTAGCGCCTAAGTTTAATTGCTGGATGCTTATAATTGGTTCGGAAAAGATTTTGGCGCCGTGTGGTTGATCAGTTAAGTGAGGCATGGTTGCACCAAACGTTAACTTGTGAAGTAACTGTGTGGCTTTAATTAGCAAAGATTTTGTCGAAACAGAGGAGTTTGGGTGGGTGAGGCTCTTAATTTTTTTGCTGAATGCTTATAATTGGTTCGGAAAAGATTTTGGCGCCGTGTGGTTGATCAGTTAAGTGAGGCATGGTTGCACCAAACGTTAACTTGTGAAGTAACTGTGTGGCTTTAATTAGCAAAGATTTTGTCGAAACAGAGGAGTTTGGGTGGGTGAGGCTCTTAATTTTTTTGCTGAAATTTCCATGACAACTGGCAGAAAATGCTTAGTTTTTTTATATGGAGCAAGAACATTTTATTGGAGATGATTTGGAAAGACAAAACAATAAAGGCTCCTGCTTTATACCGATGAAGTGTTCCGTTTTTACCGATGTTTAGAAATGACTTAGCCATAAAAGTTTCTTTCCTACGTGAAGGAACTGTTGCGGTTTTACGGATACTTAAGGAAAGGCTGTGATATAAATTTATTTGATTGAAGTTGGACAAATTTTGGGCTTAGGAAATATCATAAAGAGAATTTTCCGGAATGATAATTTAGCTTGAGACTTATTGCCTTGCGAATATTGCCTTCTGACTGTTATGAAGTACAAGGATGCAAGGGCGGTTCCCGTTAACTAAGTGTAATAATAAGTTCCATCGAATTTCAGGTTCTGTGACGAATTGTGAGACGACCGTGTGTAATGTTCATGTCTACGGGGTCACATACAGAGACTGTTTAGGACTGTTTATGAAATGCTTTATTGAAAAATTATTTTTTGATTGTTTTTGATTATTGAAATACCTAAGCCTGCTCGTGTAAGTACTCTTCACCTCCTCCTCGCATATAGAGATGATCAAATAAAACTAAGTATTGATATTTTGATACATAGTTTAGTTCTAAGATTAGGATAAAATCATTATTTGTATCTGATGGTAAATTAGCATGTTAATGTGGTATTTAGGGACATATAAAAGAATGAATATTTTTGTGACTATGATTGTATGTTTACCTGCCTAGATCTGTACAGTTAAAGAATTTTAAATTGTGTTATCTTATCGAATCTGGGTTGCAACGTTTTGTTTGATTGTGCTAATTTCTCATTTGGGAGATAAGATTAAAAATTTGTATTTTATCAATTATTGGTGATTATTGCTACACTCCTGCATAACAATGTGAAACAAGAGCAAGTAAAAAAACTAAGGTACCTAGCCTAAGAAAGTATAAAAAGATCATAAAATAAGTGAAAAATATATAAAACATTATAATACAATAAAAATAAAACTGCAGGAAGTTTTAAAAGAAATAAAAAAAAAGGGGCAGAATTACGCATTTTTCATCGAGGAAGAAGTAATTAATTGTGACACAATAACACGCCGAACAAATACTAATTCATAATTAGTCAAATAAAAGGAAACCAAAAATTTGGTTTTAAATGTAATCTAGTAACCAGTAGCATCAAATTTCAATTCAATTAAATTAAATTAATTTTGATAAGTAAATAATTCTTTGAGGAAGAAATAATTAGTCAAATACACGGAAACTAAAAATTCAGTTTTAACTGTAACCTAGTATTCAGTAGAATCAAGTTAATTGCAATTAAAATAAATTATTTTTATTAATTAAAGTGAATAATCATAATTATAAGTAAAAAATTATACTCATCAGTTATTCTAGGCGTCTCGAAGTCAATTTACCCCCTCCCGACCAAATGCACGATCTGAAAGTAACTGACGGCCGCAATAAAGAAAGAAATGTAAAAGGAAAAAGGCATTTTTTGAAGGGAAAGGGGGTTAACGAAAGAAAATTTGCTAAATAAATTAAAATAAGTAAACTAAAAAATGTTCAATCCAGATTTGTCAAAATATAGATTCATAAATAACACGAAGAAATTTTTTCAAATTTATACTAATTTTCTGTCTGAAATCTGAAAGTTGTTGCCTGAAAGAAATTTTCGTTGGTCACAATTTGTAATTTAAGAGCATTATTTGAATAATTAGCTAGCATTTATTTGAATAATTATAATGTGTTGAAGTAACCTCTAAATAATTTACTTAAAAAATTACGAAATATTCTTAAGAGAAAAAGACTTGCGAACATATAACGAAAACATATCCTCGTTCTTTCATTTACAACATTTTTCTGTGACATATGCAGAAAATATAATATTTGCATGCCAATAATTATGAACTTCTTTATTTCTTATTACACATTATTTCTTATTCTGAGCAATAACACCTCAGAGAATTTCGATTTTCAAAAAATTTGTAATTTTTTAGGAAAATTAGTAGAAAATATCTTCATCACAAACTGATGATCCTCATCGGCAACCTGATTCTTTTCTTATTATTATTCAGCTACAAAATAAAAAACTCTTCTCATGTGAATGTACTTTACAACAAAGCGATCTGGGGGAAAATCTTAATTGTAACAGCATTTTCTTTTGACAAGTACTAATAAAATGTAATCAAATAAATCAAATTTTTATAACACAGTATACAAGTTATTTATTTTGCTTCTAAATTTTTTGAAAAGTTACTCAATTTCGTTTTTGGTTATGAAAATAATGTAAAACTGCACTCCAAACCACTGAAATCTTAAAATGTTTCTTCAAGTCCCTGTCGTAGTAATTCTAATCATTGTACGGGAAATGTATTCGCTGATTGCATAAGATGCTTCGGGGCCCGCCAGTATGAGATCACAGAGTTACTTTACTGTTTATCAGATTCATTCCAGTTATCGTGGATAAGGAAATATATGTAAATTCAAATGACGCGAAGCATTCGCATAAAATTATATAACACCATAACCAATACAGATGAATAGGAAAATAAATATGTGAAACGATGAAACAATAGTCAAACTCGCTTATAACGAGCGCGAACGATCCCCGATGTTTGCTCGTTATAACCGAGTGCTCGTAAAATTAGGGTTCGTGAAACATCTTAAAAATTCATACGTAATTATTATTATACGTACTTTATTTATCTCTTGTTTCTGTAGAGTACAAAAGAAGTTGATTAATTTGCTTTAAACTGTCTTATTGTCTCTCTTTGTGTTTTTGTTCTTCGGAGAAGACTTATGGCCCGAAAAACATGGTCATTTCCCCTCCTTCGAAACATATTTTAAGTTCTTTTCCGCCCTCAAAAGCCATTAAGTTTAAGGGGGGGCAGTTCAGCTTGAAGTTGTTCCCATTCGTCGTTATCATCGTCGCTTTCATTATTTTTTCATCTGCTTTACCTTGAATTTCAGCTGCAGTAACCTCAGAAGTAGGTATCTCCAAAGTGATAGCATTGGCGACAACAGATACGTGATTTTCAATTTGTTCTCTACTCATTTTCAAATTTTCCAAGTCGTCTATTTCATCTCCCTCAGTGATTTGCCCCTCTTCGGAAATGTCCAGTCTATCCTTATGGGAGTAGTTGGTAATTGATGTTGATGTAACATTTTCCCATGCATCCTTCATTAAACGTATCGCTTCGAGTATATTTACATTAGCATTTGGGGTTATTTCTATTTTTCTCTTCTATCCAAAAACATAAAAATCAAGTACTTACGAAAGTACTTGATTTTTATGTCCAGTCTATCCTTATGGGAGTAGTTGGTAATTGATGTTGATGTAACATTTTCCCATGCATCCTTCATTAAACGTATCGCTTCGAGTATATTTACATTAGCATTTGGGGTTATTTCTATTTTTCTCTTCTATCCAAAAACATAAAAATCAAGTACTTACGAAAGTTTGATTTAAAATTTCTTAACTTTCGGCTAATTTCGTAATCTTAAAATAAATTTTCCAAGAAAGAATTAGCTAAGCTGGAGATGGAAAATTTATAGTCAATAAAAATTATTTAGTTATATAGTCAAATCACTAGAAATTTTATAAACCACAAAAATGCTCTCGCTATAACTGGGGTGTACTCGTTAAAAGCGAGTTACGCTCCCATAGACTTCACATTGTACCAACTAAGTATTTCCGATTTTCTCATTAAATCAGGGCTCGTTGTAAGCGAGTTGTATTGAGTAAAATTGCAAATAAAATGACAAGTATGGACAAAAATATAAATACATTCAAGAAATCGAATTTACATTTAAGAAGCTGTAAACAGAAACTGGCAGCAAAGTCTTAAACTTTTAGTTAAGTTAAAACTTTTAGATTCTGAAAGCAAAATATCATCGATCTTCGATATTTTGTTTCTACACCTGTCAGTGGTATCGTAATCCCATTATTCACAACCGGAAGATGATACGCTGCTACCAAAGAAACAGTTACAATATTTGTTAAACATGCAGCAAAATTTCTATTTATTATTTTTACTCTTTATCACACAGCTTCCTCTGACATATCCCAAAACCGTTAAAAGTATATACTAAAAAAACACGTACTACTGTATTGAATTTACTTTTACATCTTCCTTTTTTACGTACTTGGTGAATTTATTTTTTTCTACTTATAAACATCTGTTTTACTTAATTTATATTCTATAAAAGATTGCTGAATATATTTAATTTTTAGGTAATGAAATCCAGTCTAACTGGTTGAAAAATTGCTAAGACATAAATTTAGATATTCTCTAACAGAAAATATTAATCCTCGAAACAAATATAATTTTAAATCAAAATTAAACATTATCTTCTTAGTAGCAAAATTTCTAGACTAAATTAATTTTAAGCAGACTTTTTTAAAACCTGCAATTCATTTCAAAAAATGTTCATAAAATAGTTATTATTAAAAGTATGTATTCTCAAATCTTAAAAAAAAACAATAACCGAAAATTTTATTATCCTATGAAAATGATAATAGAAGATTGTAGACATTTAATCAAAATCTTTTCACAAAAAATAACTCACTTCGAAAGCAGATTAGCACCTGTATAAACAGAAGGATTTAAGCGGTTCAGTTTTCGAGACTGTAAACAGAATTTTTCCTTACCTTTCATTACATATCCTTGATCATCTAACAAATACTCAGTAATAATTAATTGACTTAAGTCTAACAATTTCTGCTGATAAAAGAGGAAACGTGATAGTTTCTTCTCACTTCTTTCCTTAACATGAAAGTTACCAGCTAAATATGCTAAAGATCTCTAGGTATTTCCGATAAATGGCGAATCATAAATTCTGTCATATTTTCATTTAGTACGTAATTCTAGTACTTAAATTATGCTTGAACTATGAGCACTTATTTCAAGGCAATCTGCTTTGGCCTATGTTGTGTAACTGTTTGCTTTTAATTTAAGGTGGTATTAATTTGTACTTACTTTGAATTTCTTCGTTGTTCTCAAGATCTGTTTGTTGAGATTTGGGGATTTTATTGGTATGAGTTGTAATTGCTTTTTACTTAATTGGTAACTGAGAATGATTAATCCTTTAATAACATTCGAAAAAAAGCTTATTATATTATATTATATTTCTTTTTATGAAAGCTTAATTCTTAATTTAAATTTTATATTCTGTTTTTACTCTATTGATTTAATTTGTTGTTTTATTATTTTTTCCTGCGCGGGTAAAGGGGCTTAGGTCTCTTAATATTTACTAATTTTAAATTTGGGTTCTTATACTAACACTTAATGATATTTAACTCAAATATTTTAATTAATTTATTTTTTCTTTAACTTTTCTGTTCCTTTCTTACAAAATACCAAATCTTTAGTTTCTGACCAATCTATTCTTTCGAATACTTGTTTCTATGTTAAAAGTGTTATATAATTGTAAAGACTTTGGTTTTGCAGAAAGAAAATGTATGGTACTAGAAAAGCCGTGCCTGAACGCCAGAAATCTTCAGAAATACCCAAAATTTCGCGATGTATGTTTTGGCAGTGCACGAACGAGGCTTTTTCCCTTCTTTCTATCCTAGGTAACATGTTAGAAAAAGGATTCTAATTGCGAGGCTTGAATGTATATACGCTAACTCTTTAAACCCCTGAAGGAAAAATGCCGACATTTGGAGATACTAGCTTGTGACCATGGGGAAAGGAAGCTGGTAACGAGCTAACGGCTGGAATGTATTTATTGTCTGAAGCGTCGAAACAAGGAGGACTTACGTGGCATGTAACGTATTTCGTCGCTGTTAATCTTTTCCAAGGACGCAGTACTGTAAAAGGAAAAAGATGCGATTTCAGCCAAATTTAGAACACACTTTCTACACGTTTTTTGTTAAAAATTCTAGATGTTTTTGTTAAGACTTCTAGAGGTTTTTAAGACTTTTGTTGTTTTCTACTGCAAAGACGACAACACATTATGGTTCCTCGCCAGAGAAAAGGCAATCATCGCAGAGAAGCATTGCTTGGGACGCGCTATGTTGAGAGGCAGGCGAAAGAAAAACCAATTCTACAGTCAAACACAACTATTCAATTTAATAGTATCCCTATCCAAATCGAATTCTCTTCGTATAAAATATTTATCAAATCTTGTCAATCCGTTTTTCAAACTAGGTTTTTTAACTTATTTTTTAAACTAAAAAAAAAAAGATGAAGTAATTAGTTGTAATAAAATGGCTTATTAATTAGTAATTCATACTAAGAAGTCTTATTTTGGTAATTGCTGGCTAAAACAATTGTATGAAATGGGAAAATGAAAATTATACTTTATTATTGTGCGAAAGGTTTTATTAGTAATTGAAAATACTATTCATCTCCTGTGTTGACCGGTTAGTTTAAGAAGTAATTATTAAGAAAGGGAAAAATATATATATATATATATATATCTTTATAGTGCAATTTTTTTTACTCGTAAAACTTAATTGTCACCCGGTATTAACCGGACCTTATAGTTTTGCTATAAAACATGAATTGTTGTTAAAGGCTAACTGAAGGATTTGTTAAAAAGTAAAATTTGCTTTATAAGGTATTTCTCCCGCCTTCGTGGGAGCATAGTATGCCTTCTAAGTGTATTGATCAGCACGTTCGACGCGTATTCGAGAGGTCCGTGTTTCGAGTCCTGGCATCTCTCATACTTTCAAAAAATACCTAATATCTCTACAGCTCCATTTTTAAAAACCCAGCTAACTAATTTTAGCGTTTTGAGAAATCTTAAAATATTTTAAGCTATGTATTTTTAACGCCTGTAGGTTATATGGTAAGATTAAGAGCTGTAGTTAAACATAATACATGCAGAGGGAGAAAAACTTGGGGTAGCCGCCTCCCAAATAATTTCTAGGTATACTAAATATATTTTTCCCACTCATTTTGTATTGAATACTGAAATGGACTTTCTATCTGTAAACCTTGTTATCTGTGTAAACATTGTTATCTATCTGTGAACTTGTGAACTGTAAACTTATTTAGTCTATACTAAATGCTATACTAATAAATATTAACTATTGGTAAATTCGATAAATGTAAATAAGCCTGTTCATTTAGAAGTTTATTTTTGCACCTACATTATATTTCAATGGCCTATTAACTGACTATTAACTAATTCACATTACACAATGCAAAAATATTTCATCATTGTTATTTTGTTTTGAACTCTTTAGATATAGCTGATTATTGCTCACCTGTTCAATTTGTTTAACCTGTTTTTGGACTGAAATGCCATTTATGCATGTTACACAAAATCTTTATAACTTGTTACAGTTACCGAAATCTGTTTTCTGAAATAAATTACTTTGTGGTTCCTTTAGATATAATTACTACAGAGGCATTTTCTAGTCTTGAAAGACAGGTGACGGAGGAAGGGGACACCTGGTGTCTAACAGAAGTTAACATGTATATGTCCTGCGTCCTTCTCCCGGTGTTTATTCATAATTTTCATAAGCAAAGATTATAGTGCCATGAGGGACTCAAAATAATGTTTGCTTTAACCTTGAAAGATAAACGGGATTCCATAAAAAGAGATTTCGACGAATACTGTTCTCCCACACACAAACTGCAGCTATTTCCCATAGTCATTACAAAAGCGTTTCAGTAGGTTTATCGGTTGTATAAAATCTGACTAGATTTTAAACTCCCTTTTCTCTTTTTATTTTGCACAGCTATGTGATCAAAGGACTGTACATAATAAAATAATACGACAATATTCAATTTAAATTTAATCTGTATAAATAAAGAAGAGAAGCCGTGTATTTGTAACGTATATACATTTACGAGTTTAATTAGATCTTGATGAAACGTTGTACACCTGACCTCAAAACAAGATAAAGGGTACTGTCTACATAAGCTTCTTCCATGATGCATAAGTTTCACCCCATTTGGTCCACACTCAAAATGTATTATGCTTAAAACGTGTACTCATGACACATCTCACATCTACCGTACACTTATCTTAGGGTCATGTCACCGTTGTTACGTTTTCGTTAGTAGTGGAAATCGTACATGTAATATGATACAGTAATTCATAAATGTTTTATGAAAATTAAATATTAATATTTCTAGACATTTTCAATTTTGAAATTGCATCACCCATCTTAGATTCACGTTGCCGTTGTTGCATTTTCCTGCCATTTCTCATTAAAACTGTTAGATGGCGCCGTGCTCGTTTACTCTTAAGAGCAGTGTAAAACATCCAAAAAATGTAGAACCTTTAAACCAGAATTTAAGTGCACTCTCTATTAGATTTTCCCGAATATTTCGTAAACGGTGAAGAAACCAGCCAAAGGTGGATTCCGAAAAACGATTTTCCGAAAACCAAAGACGTAACCTGGTTGGTTTTGAAATTGTCAGTTATTTACAAGTTCTCTTTCTAAATTATTGACTACCGCGATAAATTACAGTAACCAGTTTTACCAATAACGGTGCTTTCAAAAGTCTGTATTTTCGTGTTTCAAAAATTGCGAAACATTACAAGAAAAAGAAACAGCGATGTGCTTCAAAGGGCAATCGAATTTGACTTATGGATTCATTTTAGAATGTTCAGTAATTAAAGCTTCACTAAAAGAATTAATGGCTAGATTATTTTGGCATGATCCCATTTTATAAAAGTTAACATATAGGACTGAAACATTATTCGAAAGAGGGGAGAAAAGGAATAAAGACATTTTGTATAACTAAAGATTTTCGATTCTATGAGCCCTTTTCCTCTTTCCTTTTCTTTTCTAGCGAAAGCACTTTTTTTTTTTTTTTTTTTTTTTTATGTAAGAAAACACTCTAGAAATGCTTGTGGTGGTGAAGATGGATTAAAACTGGAATCATTATCCAAAACAAAAACAATTTTATATGTGCAGGAAATATAATTTACGAAAGTAAATAGTATTTAAATAATTTTCCCCGCAAAGAAAAGAAAAGTGTGGTTTTTTCCAGCCCAAAGTGGTAAGCAATACGGAACCTCAGAAATGAGTTTTCTAGGCCTAAGTATGATTATGTCCAATACGAAATTTCAATGACCTTCTTGTTTGAAAAATGTCACGCAGTCAAGTGTCACTATAAAATCTCTAGGAAATAGAAGCTGACCATTAAAATATATTAGTTAGATGTAAGATTTGTAAAATGTATTGATTGCTCTGAAATTAAGATTTATACAATGGATGACGCCTTGGATTCGAAAAAATACAGTTATAACATACACGGTATATTACTGGTCTCAAATTCATATTGCATGCAGACCAAAAGCACGATCGGAAGGCAGCTAATGAGCTAAAGGTTTTGTTTACCAAATTAAAAGTTTTATTATAATAAAATATTTTTTTTTTCTAAATTGTTATTGACTAAACCTTTATCAAAACGTAAATATACAATAATAACCAAAAAAAGCAAAAATTGAAATTTATATTTATTTTCTGTCTGAAAGCAAAAGTTTGGTTACTCTTCGTAATCCAAACGAATTAATTAAATATTGAAACTTCAGACAGATATTTATTTCAAATACGTCTGATACATTAAATTAACCACTTTTCACTTGACTTAATTTTAACTAATAATGAAGAAATAACAAAATATTAAGACACAATAACACGCCGAATAAATACTAATTCAGAAGTCAAACAACAAAAATCAGCGTTATACCTACAAAATTTCCACAGTGTGTTCTGTGAAAATTTTGTAGGTATAACGCTGATTTTTGTTGTTTGACTTCTGAATTAGTAACAAAATATTGTTTTCAACTGGAAAAAAAAAACTTGAGAATAAATAATGACAACCTACTATCTTAATTTTATTTATTAATAATATTCTCAATGTATACAGAAAATATGTATATATTTGTGCTTAAATAATTGTAACTTATTTGTTTTTTATAGCAACTTTCAGTCATGACACCTGATATGAGTTTAAATTTTCATAAAATTTGTAACTTGAAATACATTACCAGAAACTATATACATCACAGATTTTGGTATTCTCCTCGTCAATCTGATTTTTTTAAAATTTTCAAATGTGAAAATAAAATGCTTATATATACATGTACTCTAAAACAAAGAAATTTTTATTACAAAGCTTTATAACTGAGAATATTTATTGTTTGACAAATATAAATAAAAATTAATCAAATCCATATTTTCAAATATTTCGATAAGATTTATATAAGAGTTTAAATTTATTAACCCAATTTCTAGATTTTGGAGGGGCTTACTCGCATTTATTTTTAATAGTAATGAAAATAATACAAACTTGGGCTCCAAATCAATAAAACCCTTATATTTTCTTCAAATTCTTTTCATAATAATGTCAGTTAATTAGCGGGAAATGTATTAGCGGACCTTTTAAAATTGCTTCGAGGGCGCATGAGGCCCGCGGGCCACTTCTTTGAGATCACAGTGGTAGATAATTAGATTCAGTTTATAAGCTCTGATTAAATATTACTTTTATACTTTTATATTTATACAAACCATTTTCAATGAAGGCTTATTTTGCAATACAATTATATCAAGATTAAATTCATAAAACTTGTGTATGTTTTGAATGAACGCATTTTAATATATAAAGCGAATAGAAAAACAAATAAAAATATTTCTATATAAGAAATAATATGGGCTAAAAGTTATGTAATTCATAATAATGATATTCCTATCTCACTTTAAATATTAAATGTTAATCATTAAATATATTTTAACTACAGTCTTAAAGAGCGCCTTAATCTTTATCATCAAGTATTACGGGCTTTTTTGCTTCAGTTTCAAGTTTAAAAGCATTATTAATAAAGAAAGCTTTTGTATTAGTTAGTATTCGATAAGCAGTTAATTTAGTCAAAATATTATCAGTATTATGATTACAGTTTTCAATATTACTGACGTATTGGACAAAACTAAAATTTTTTACACATTCTAAATGAAATATCATTTGAGGTGAAAGCATAAATTTTTGTTCTGTTCAACAGTTTTTGCCTTTATTCTTGCATATGTTCACTAAAACTTCACGTGTCATTAGAAGCATTTATGGTATCTGTAAATTATTATTAATCCTCAACAGCTAATAGCGGTAAAGTCGCTGAACACTGGTAGTTCGGTCCGAGGTTCGAATCCCGCGAACGGGCTGGCTGCATGGGCGTTTTCGTGGTTTTCCCCATGTGTAACGTGTATACGAGCCAGTTTCCCTTAGAAAGTCCTCCACGAAGGCATCCCTCCTCTTAGGCAGATAGCCCTCGAGGCTTTGCCATACTCACACACACACGCATAATCAACAGCTAACACCAAAGTTTTCTGTATGACATTCCACTAAATCGTAATTATAATAATCAGAAAATTTCTCATTAAAATGTGATACTTATAAACGGAATACTTGCAAGTAAGTATTTCATCCACATCACTATCGATTTCAAACCCATCATTTTCATATTAGCAGTTTCATATAATTCTTCATCATATAATTCTGTCTTAACCGAAAACTGTACACAAATATCCTGCCTGCGCTCTCAGTATGTGCATATGTTGTTGTACATTGTATAGATAAAGTTCTCTTCATGAGAATGGTTGACATTGCTAGTCTCATTATAAGGTTTTTAAAACGGTCAAAAACACTTTACGAAACTTTTTTCCGTATGACACACAATATGACCCCCGTATGACGTCCTACGGGGTATGACACCCATATGACGTTTATTATTATTATTAACTGGCATTAAACACCTAAAAGGAAAAGTTTTTGAAGTGCTTATTTTTCACGTTCAATCATTTCGTGCCTGGTAGAATAGAAACTACTATTACAGAAATATTTGTTGTAAGCTTCCTATGTAAGATACCCAGTAAATAAATGCACAGTTACACCTTAGATAATTCAATCTTTTTTTATTAAATAAGTGAACACATAACGTTCGCTTATGATGCAATAGAATCATAATAACTTTCTTTGGCACCATTTGTTCCTTACCATTTTAGAAACAGGAATTTTAGAAATGGTATGTTCTATATATTTAACTTCTGAAAGACTAATACTTAAATGATTGTTTCTATCGTAAATGCTTAGCTTAAAATTACTCCAAGTATTAAACTGAAACCTGAATGTGAAGACGAGTGCGATTTTATTTTAATATTGCGATTTTTTATTTTTTAAAGTTTTTTAAACATTTTCAAACTTTTGAAATGGTTATGATAAATTTTTCGAGGTATATAACTTCGTAATTACTTTTTCCCTTTCTGCTGGGTAAAATATTAGAATTCGCATGAGATATTCAACGAAATACCACTTCGCGTATTATCTGCTGGTGTTTCAAATATTCAGATATAAAGCAAACACTAATGTGCGTGGAAATCAGTATATTTCAACTGTTCACTCTTCCCACCTTCTGTATTAATATACAACAGAAATATTCTAACAAAAGTTTACAAGTGGCATATAAGGTGCATAGATTAACATTTAGCATCCCAGTTTAATCGATTCATGCGTCATTAATAATTTATTATAAAATTTGTCGTTTAATAAAGTATTTTTTAGCTTCAGATTTTTTTTTCAGACAAAAGCATTCAAACAGAAAAAACTAACAATAAGGAAACTCATAAAATGCATTATCTTTACCACATAATAAATTATACTGCAAAATTTCCTTTTCTAATCCGATAAAGATTGAGAATCGATACCTGCTGACGCCAAACAGATATTGTTACTTTGTGAGGCAGCAACTGCTAGAACTGAAAGAGAAATGCGTTAGGCTGCTGTTCAATTCATTTGAGTTTACCTATTATTATTGTGGCATCAACTTGATGGCTCGGTATGCATCTGCTTCATCTTTGTGGAGAATATTTCATCTTCTATTTTGTTTGAAATGAGGGTACTATTTTCATTTTAAAACACTCCTCAAACTATACATTTAATACAAAATATCAGCGACAGCTTTACCTACACGTCACCGACAAATTAAACGTACAGTCCTTATCTCTTATAATGGTGCTGTTATTTTCAAAAACGTATTGTCAATTAAAACAAAAGTTATAAACTTTATCCAGTAAACTCTGCTTTTTTAAGATAATGAAGCCAAGAGGTATATTTCTCTAGAAACGGTTTACCACAATCGTAGTGATCCAACGACGAAAGTGTATTTCCTACTGAATGTAACAAACTGGAGAAAATTTCCTTCTACAGAAAATCGAAAATTATTTGGTGCATTCTATCCTATAAAGAGAAAAGTCAACAATGACCATTTGTATTCACTTGATGATGACTATGATTTCTATGTTTTTCCAAGATATTATAATACACATCCTTATGTAGATCACATGCTAAAATATTTGGAATGACAAAAAAAGCAGTTTTACCTTAACCCTATAAGGGGAAAGATCAACAACGACGATTTATATCCAGTTGATGACTATAATTTCTACGTTTTCTAAAGATATTACAATGCACAACCTCATGTAGGTCATATGCTGAAATATTATGAAAGACAAAAAAAGGCAATTTTACCTTAACCCTATAAGTAAAAAGAACAACAACTACCATTTGTATCCAGTTGATGATGACTATGATTTCTACGTTTTATTCAAGATATTATAACAAAATAAATTCATTTGACATTTGTGACAATTTTGGGGGAGAGGGATGTTATTTCTATTATGATCGGCCATAATGTTCTCAGTTGACACAGCATGAATGATGTATTCAAATTGCTTAATATTTCAACATTCAAAAAGTGTATAATGTTTTTAATTTGCTTATTTTTCAAGTTTTATTTCCATTATTAACGAACATAAACGAATATATGAATTCAATACCCGATATCTCCGGTATTAAAGCATCCACGACGATTAGTCTCTAAAAGTGGCAAACGTAAGTTCCAAATTTAAAATCTGCAACTTTACTTTATTTCACAAAGTTAATTAATAATAAACATCGCATTATTTCGTATGTAATGGCCGTTTTAACGAAGAAGTAGTTAATTTCCTTTGCTAACAACAAAGCATAAACTGATGTAATATTTCATTCGTTGTATTTAAAAATTAGTAATCTTTTCGTAAAACAATACGAATTTCGTAAATAAATAAAATATGATATCTTTTCAGTCCATAAATAAGATATGCAACACTTGTTTAAACAAGCAGCCTGATTGTTGAATACAGTTCATTTCTAAATTTATCATAAGTCTGAAGTCTCATAAGTCTCATAACTGAAGTAGGTGATTCAATGAACACGTGGCATGTTGTGAAATTAAGTGAGACATGTTATGAAAATTATTATGAGAAATTTTTAAATCAATGTCGAATTTCCTAGAATAGCATTTCTCAGTTTGTAGTCTGAGGATCAGAAATGGGCATCGAAGCTTGCCCTTTAGGTCTTTCTAGAATTTCAAAAAGAGCAAATATATATATATATATATATATATATATATAATTCATCGCGTTATCACACTAAAGCGGAAAATTTCAGTCTTGAATTTATGCATGACAAAAATGTATCAGCTTTTCTCGCAAAACGGACATTTTCTGAAGTTTATTTCCGGTTAACATACCTACTAACTCTACTACCCACTCTAGTCTTAGCAACAAAAATGGAATTTAATGCACTGTGAGTATGATTCTTTTAGAACCATACATACGAACGCAGAGCAGCTATGCAGAATCAGCAGGCTTATTCATCTCATTGAAGATCATCCAAATTCTAACATTATGGAACAAACATACTTAATTCCATCATACTCACATCGGTGATTCTTGATGTCATATTGGTAAATAAACCTAGTTTTATACCACACTCAGTCACTCTCTACACTCTCTCAACTCTCTCTGCCGAAACTCTTAATTAGATAAAACATACGGACATTAGGGCAGCGCAGCGCCCTCTATCTCTTTTTCTACAAACATACTTGAATTCATAAAAAAATGCATTTTTTTTCCTATTTAACTTAATACTAACACAAAAGTAAATATAACAATTATTTACTAAAATTTGCTTTCGAAGGGCGGAAGAGTGAAGTGGTTTTCAGAACATTCTGAGTTATAGAAATGGTTCTTCACTTGAACAAAATTTTGAGAAAAGCTGTTCTAGAAATCTAGAGGAGAAACACTTCATGCGCATCCAGTATTGATTTCAATAAATAAAATTACATAATTTCAAATTTACTGAAAGCTATATTATGATCGGACATAGACGAGGTATTTAGGGGCATCTGTTTTAGCTCGTGGCAAGTGCCAAATATGAAATGGAATTTTTGGGGATAATATTGCCCATAATTCAAAATTTGTAAGTTAGTAATTCCATCAAGTAGCAATTAAAGTATTCAGATACACTGTAAATTGTTAATAAGAATTGTTTCGTGTATTAAGTATTTTAAGCGTGAAATTTTGCTACTCCCATTCATTGGCAGAAGGAGTTAAAATATTTTGCAAGAACATGACTTCTGCCCGTCTGCCTTCTGACTATTTCGCAGTTCTAAACCCAGTATTTAGGATTTTAATTTCTAAAATTCACTAAACCATATTACAATCGGATGACATATTATAATTTATTAAGGCAAACCATTCAAATACTGCTGATTTTGTGTTAACTTTTATGGAAATCTTCTGATAAAAAGACATGTAACAGGAACGAAAGTCTGAAACTAATGAAAAACTCCAAACAAGAAAGTTAAATAAATATTTCAAATGACAGCTACTAGGAAGCTGTAAAAGCAGTGCCACTTCGATTAAATTAATCATTATCGCTTAGCGCGAAAGCATAAAGGTCTGATCTAACCGATTTTTTTATACATTATTCAATCGACAGCTGCAATTGCCTCGTTCCTTTTGCCACATTTTTTTCGCCACACGTTGAAGTGAGTGTTTCAGTGTCTCGTCGATATCTTCCTCAGATTTCAAAGTATCATGAATGAATTAAGTCAAAATATAAAGAGAGAATACAGGAATTTTTCCATGCTTCATTTCCAATGAAAGTTGAGACGAATTATTACTGCCGTCTTCGGCCAGCTTCATCTATCGTTCACCATGCGCTGCGGGTATTGTGATACGTGTTTAATGCCTAAATAATTCTTCGTACACGCTAAAATTACCACTTATGATTTGAAAAATCTAACATTCGCCGCTATGTGTCAACATATTTTGCGTTTTCTTAATTAATTAAAACAGATGTTTCAAGATATGCGACTGCGCACGTGCAAGCTTGGGAACCGAGGCCATGAATACAATCAAGATGTGCTTTTCTTTCATTCAGTTACGAACGATAACTTCTGTGTAACGAGAAAATGATGTATATATATTTATTCACGAAATTAGTATATTCTGGGAGTAGCTACCGAATAATAAAATTATCAAAATGTGCAAAAGTAGATTTCTTGTATGTTCTTAAACTAAAGTATTGGCACTATTCGGCTAAATAACATGTTTTAATATTATTGAATGTTACAGTCGACAATTCTGATGTTTTAACAACTGGATTATTGTCCCCACACAGCGCATTGAGATTTATTTCTGGTTGGAATATCTTTGCTCATTAGGCACATTCCATACACTTTAAGTAATGATTCTTAGAGACGATATCTTGTATGTTATAATTAACTTTTGTCATAACATTTGGCCACCGTCTCGACAACAGAAGCGACGTTTAATAGCTTCCTTTCGCCAATTTATTAATGTGATATTCAGAATCCTAGTTTAAAGGAGGTATTTTTTCCGGATGAAATCATATCCTAAGTTTGTTAAAGTAAACACTGGTGTTTGCCAGTTGATTTAAGAATACCACTGAAAGACTGAAATTTCACTGAAATTACACTGAAATTTCTTAAGATGAGATTTTGATGTAATAGATTTTAGTCTGTGGAAACAGACATCTTTTGAACAGGAATGGTTTTCAATACTCAAGATTATTTCCTTTCTCATAAAGACTTCGCATTTTCAGTGGAGGTCATATTAGACAAAGAGTCGGTATAAAAGTTTTTACTGTGTAACTTTCTTGCATTTCTTTACAGCATTATTAAATTTAAAATGAAATCGCTGGTGTTTAATTTATAAGATCATAGAAGTCTGGCAGTTGGTCTAAAGGTCAATTCCAACGGTTGAAATGTTTGACGATATGCGGTTCTCTGATTTTGCTAATTTCTTGTGTGTGATGGAACATTTAGCACTTTGTTTATGATGGCATAATAATCGGAAACTCTCAAGGAATTAGAACTTGGCAGCATCTACGTGTTGACTCGCATAAGCTAATGAATCAGTGCCGTAATAAATGTTTAATTTAACTAAGTAAAAAGAAAATGTTTTGCTGCTTTGTCACTGCTATTTTAATATGTAACACATGAATTTTTTAATCATATGAGAATTTACATTTACTAAAACGGGATATGATTATAAAAACGAGAAACGATAAAAACGAGATATGATTATAAAACTTACTAAAACGAGATATGATTATAAAAAGTTACAAAGAATTAAATTTATAATAGACAAATAAGCATATGAAAAAGGATTAATTTTGATTAATTCTAAGATCTAATGATACAAGTGGATTATTCTTTCTTATTTTACATTTTGGTGCAAAAGCATAATCATATATGCTTCAAGATTTTCACACAGTTTAATTATCTATTTTGGTTTACTATTAAATATATAAGAAACTTTTAGATATCTGTAAAACAAATATATTTTTTTAATCCTTATTCACGTTTTCAGAAACGCAAGGCATTTTAGATATTTTTTTATGATTTATGTGAAGATATATTTTTCAAGGAAAAGCATTGTGTATCAAAGAATTTGAACGAAAAACACTGACTTACAAATAATGAAATTCTAGCTCGACTGAAGGCTTATTACAGCTTACTCGCGGTGAGAAAGCGAGAGCTGGAGCTTTAAGCCACAAGCGTTTCCTCTGGATTTGGCTTCAAGCCAAATGCCAGTACCTATTGAACATAGTTTAGTCAAGACTAAAATCCCCCTCGAAATACCACTCAAGCAACATACGCTGCATTTTGATACTTTGTTGTGCAAATAGAAAAAAAGACAAAGAAAAAAATGGTGGAACCTGGTAAATTAAATACTGTATGAAAAAAAGGTATCTGATGGGAAGAAGGCATTCCATGAGAGCCTGGACAAGAAAAAGGCGTCGATGTAAAAAGTAGCTATTAGTTTCCTCCCTTTTCTAACAACAGGAACTAATTTATCTGCAGTACAGATGCTTCGGATGTAATTCTTTTTTTGTTTCCGCTGCTTAATTTGTTTGCTTCTTCATGCGTTTCATTGAGAAAAAAATTCTCGAAAGACTGTATCAATATTTTTTGCCGAAACGATTGTCACCTGAAAGCAATATTGGATTTGTAAACTTATTAGTAATTTTTTGCGAATATTTAATTTAAATTTTTTTTCGAGTCTGTATAGTTAAAGATATGAGAATATATTCTGGATCTTAGCAGTCGAATAATTAAAATACTGAAATCTGTTCGTCCTCATCTCATTTCTTAATAATAATATGCAGTCAGATACGAAACATTCTTAGCATCTACCAAATGAAGGTATCTGTTTATGTCCCAATTACAATTTAAGGCTTAAAAAGACAGATCAAACTGCATCATTAAAAAAAATTAGGATTAACTTGAGTTACAAATGATGACACAAAGATACAGATTAATTAAAAGTTAATTTTTATTAATTAATACTGTCTATTTCCCGATGATTTAGAATTAGTGTTAACGCAAAAATAAAGAATAGAAAGACAGAGCATGCAAAAATTCAACAATATTCATTATGAGCAGAAGGAGCAGCAGTAAAGTAAGACGTGTAATATTAGAACCTGTTCAGCAGTATACATTATAGATTCGACAAAACAACAATTGAAGCAATACATTAGATTTTATACGTAACTATAGAGTAGTTCTAATTAAATTTACCCTTAATTTAGAAGTCAAACAACACAAACTTTTGTTGTTTGACTTCTAAATTAATTCTTGTTCGGCGTGTTATTGTATCCTAATTAAAGTTACCCTATCTAGAAAAGCATTTACGAAAAGAGCTTATGTGAAGGCAGGATTTGAAAAAGACTAAATTTGAAGAGATTGGGGAGTTATGTGAGCTGCGAGGGAGAGGACGGGAACGGATTTCATATTAACTGCGGAAGAAATGGCTCTTGCTATGGCGGGAAAGGCATCCGATTTCCAATAGTCTCCGACAAGAGATCGAGCGGTGTCACATGATTTGTCCTTCCCTTGGTAGACAATACGAAAGATACTGCCACACATTGTAAAGTGGTATCCATAGAATATCTAAGAGCTGCACAAAATAACCAATTTTCCTAGCATTCGTTTGGCTTGAATAGCCACTGACAGTGTATGGTCTTGGAACATTTTGCAGTCAGATGAGTCGCATTTTACTTTAGACGGAGCATTAATACTAAAGTATGTCATATATTGGATTCTGTAAGTCCTAGTGGTTTGCATGAATAGTCTCTGCATCCTTATTGCATTACTGTACAGTGCGGTTTTACTGCTGGTTCCATTTTTGGTCTCTTTTCTTTTTTCCTTTTTTTTTTTTTTTTTTTTTTAGAATACTCCTCAAATTCCTCAAAGATGTTGTTCCATCATAGATATCTTTGGAGATGATTGGGTAATTTCCAGACATTTTTCAATTACCTGGCCTCATAGTTCTCCGGACTTGAATCCCTGTGATTTCTGGTTGTGCGGATTTCTGAAAGATCATGTGTATGGAGGAAGCATACAGAGTATGCTTGAACTGAAAGCAACCATAACACGTTATGTTGCTCCAGCTGACCTTTCACGTTGCTGTCGAAAACTTTATAAAACGCGTTGAACGTATGATTGAAGCAAATGGAATACACATTGGACAAATGCTAATTAATAAATAAATTTTTGTGCTTGCATTTTCTGTTTTATTTTCTTCGTGAGCACCCTTCTCACCTGGCTCTCCAAATTTGTCTATTAATTTTAATGCAATTTTCTTTTCCACATGGTCTATATCAAGTGAAAAATCCTTAAATGAAATAGATCTACCAGAACGGGCTCTATGTAGGGTTAAAGAGGGTAATTTCAATCATGACCACCCTGTACATAGAGGCATTTTCGAAGAACTATCGATCATCAACATACCCACATATTTGTAATTTTTTGCGTTTTAGAGAGGTAGAAAAAATACAGAGTAATTACTCCGTAAGGAGTATTAAAGACTATTAAAGCTGACTATTAACGCTTTTTCAAAGGAGCTGCCTAACCACTTGTGTATCCAAACATTTGTAGTCATCTGACCGTCGACACTTTCAGCATTTTCTCCTGGCTTGTTTAGTTGCCAGTTATTCTTTCGCAATTTAACTTGCCTCGTTTAAATGAACCATTCCTTTTATTTCATAATAGTTCCCTTCTTGGTGCAGGTTTGCACCGTGCCCTACTGACATACATCATCATGGTCCGTGGGTCCGTGAAAGGAGAGAAACTGAATAGTAATACGTAAACAAAGAGTCTAACATTATCCATTTCAGTTATGTAGGCAATTTTAAAGTTCCTGACAGTTTACTTATTTGAGATAGATATAACATATATGCTTCAAGAATAAAGAACTTCAAGAACTGAAATTCATTGAGTATAGTTAAATACCCATACTCAATGAATTTCTATCTCTAAAGTCTGAAAACAAAAACATATCTTGAGGTACATAGACCCAAAAGATTTAAAATCTGAATGAGAGTGAGGCGAAAATGTAGTCCGCGTCAGGCCTCACGTGTTTTGCCTCAATGTCGCCTCACGCGGACGCCTTGCGCGAACAACATCCGAGTAAGGCGACATCCTCTTATCCATAATCTTGATCTGTGATCAAACTTCAAAAATAATGTTTCAAACTAATCTTCAGCTCGCATCACAAAGGCCTTTTCCTTGTGACTAAGCTGCTATTAAGCGGTTGGATAAAATTTGTATGAAAGATAAGCTTTGGTTGCATCTTTAACTTTGAAATCCAACCGCATGTTTTCTTGACAATTTTTGCACTCGGAGAAGTTTTCGAGATAAATTTGAAAGTTGTTTTATAATCAAATAATTACTTAAACACTTAAAAGTTAATATCCTTGAAATTTCTAATCCCCATTCAACTTGGAGTGTTGATAAATATTTAATAATGAAATTAAAGGTATCTTGTTATTGTCTTAACTTTCACTTAGGATGTTTAGGTAAATAGTAAATACTTTATTTATATCAAGCTATGGAAAACAGATTTGAGCTTTTATAGGTATAATGATGTAAATGCAGCCACATTAAAATGTATTGAAGCAAAACGTACCTTGGCGCAAGTCATTAAAAGAAAATAAATGCATTATAAAATATGATGCATAAATAGAGAAATTATTTAAAATGATTACAAACCAGTGAAGAAAAGACCAAATAATAGAGATTTTAAAGATGATTTTATGAGAGTAAGTTAAAGGTCTGTGATAACTTCGCTTAAAAATCCCATCTGATGATGAGCTTTAATGTACGCAATATCGTTGACTCTGAAAAAAACATTTTCACTGGAAGAAATAAAGGAGTGCTACTTAAAGAAAAGAAAGAAAAATGTGATCTTTTAGAAAAAGTAATCTTCATGGTTAGAAATCTTCCTGGAGAAAAAGGAAAGAAAGCACTTTTTGAGGCTTCAGTGGTTAAATATTCATAAACTAAATTATAAAGTGTTCAAAGTCCATACGGAAGCTCCAAAAATTATCATGATAAACATTTAATAAGTGGATTCAGACTGTGAGTTCAGAACATAAAAAATCTTTAGTGAGAGAAATGATTTTTCTTTCTTTTTAAACGTTCAAGAAGTAAAAAAGGAGGATTATTTCACGCATATTTTAATGAAATATTGATCAGCAAAAGAAATTTTATCTTCGTTTTGATAATTCTCATTTTAACAATATTCAAAATGTAGATCGCTTTAGCTAACAGAACTTCTTTGATCAAGAAGATTACTTCTGATCACATGGATGACATATGTAATTATTTCATCAGAAAACTCGATTTTTGCATTGTTTGGTTTAAGAAATACCTTCTTCTATATGAACTTAATGCGCTTATGTTAATAAACAGGTAGTAATCATGTAAAAACTATTTATTGACTTCATACTTTTCTTTTCATGGATGTATTTTCAGCTGAAACCCAAGATCTTCTATGATTTAATTACAGTGGTAACATTGTGATATAGAAAATGCATGGGCATCTGTCTCCTTTCTCAAATAAAGGAAAAAGGAGTTTGAAAAACGTATAAATTCAATCATAAAAGGAATTACAATTTGTGAGATCACATTTCAATCGAAATTAGGAAAGGAAGTCTGCATCACTTAAATGAATCATATGGTAGAATAAAAGCAGATGTTTTCGATTAGGTCATAATTACCTGATTGTACTGTGATATAAGAACTTTGAACAATCCTTTTGTATGAATGATATCAAGCACCATTTACCAAATTAATTTCAGACTCCGAGAGAAGCCGAAGTCAACCAGGCGAGACATAATTCACATTTTATGATTTTTCTCGACCATCTTATGTATAGAATCAATTTCCAACGCCTTAGACTTACAAGGGATGGTCAAGACAGGTATCTTTGGTTAATTGAGAAAGCTAACATGTAATCTACTTAAGCTCAGCTAAGATCTTTACTTGTAGACAATGATGAAAACCTTATAGGCGTTTCTACTGCATTTTAGAAATGCCACAAAAATGGTTTCTTTATTAGATGACCATAAATTTCTACACTTCTCGCTGTATACAAATAAATACGTATAATAAATAGTGTTCACGTGATACTTAAAAATACTTGCCCTTCACTTTGCATAGAAGAAAACGGGACCAAACGCGATATGTTATCATGCTAGTTCGGATTAAAAAGGATGGAAAGTTATATTTTTTACGAATGAATCTAATTTTGAGCTCAAAACGGGTGCACTCCTCACATGGTATGAAGAATGTGAGTTACTCCTTTTCATTCTTATAACATACTTCACCTTGGAGGCCACTGCAATACCCATAAGCGTGTTAAGAGTAATTTTCTTTGTAGAACGTACAGTTTTGTAGAACGTACATTGAGACGTGAAAATCTCATTCATGGAAATTTTGGAGGATTCCATAATTTTATGAACATTTTTATGCAAGTATAATAGAAAACCCTTGATAAAATAACCCCCAGACTGAACCGGAAGAATAAAACATTCCATCAGAAGAAGGTCATATAAAAGGAATAGTTCGATCTTCTAACGAAACCGCAATTCAGCACTTTTATGAAATATCGTTGTTTGAATAATATTCGTTACGGCGAGAATACATTTCTTCTTTTATATACTTTGCCCATTGAAATATGATACCTTACGAAAAACAATGTGAATATTAATGTTCTCTTTTCGAGTATTCTCCACATGAAGATGCATTTATATATATATACATAGACACTTTATGGAAACAATTTTGATAATTACTTTTATGCATAAAAAGTGTATTTCTTGTGCCAGTTTGCTTCTATCTGATCGCTTTGAGTCATGTGCATAGATCGAATTTTCCATGAAAGTAATTTTTTAGTTATATCAATTTTATTTAAGTTACATCAATTTTATCCCACTCCTCTCGGGTTGTTTTCTAAAATCCATTTAATGTTCTTGGATGGCGTTTTTCTAAAGCTCCTTTTAATAAAGCAAAGCCCAAAACTTTACAGAAGAAGCATCAGATATTTTTACATGTATTTAATTGATTGGAATATATTGTATTCGTGTTTTTGATTTTTTCTATGTTAAATAAGCAAGAGTTAACTTAGGCGTGCCATTAGATGTGTTGTCCATATGAACCTCAATTTTATTGATATCATTTTTATACAAGGCAGGAATCTCATGAAAACTTTGTCCTAAAATATTCTACTGATAACACAGTGAATTAATTTTAGCCTTATGGAGTTTTTTCTGAGTTTTAATGTACAATGAGACAAAATGTACATTCAAACAAATTCTGCACCTGTTATGAATCCCGTTGGGAACTTTTATGTACATTGATGAAACCATTTCGTGCAGTCATTTTCGTCAGCTAAGCAACCGAAAATTGGTCTTTGTTTATTACAATTACTTAAATATACCTATGTTATCGAGTCTTATCACACATTTCCATTTATCAGTAGCTAGCTGATTTCCATTTATCAACTGTTTTTCATATGAGTTTCTACCGTTTGCTTTCTTTCTTCAATATTCTCTGGCAAATGCAAATGATCTTTAGATTTAAACATGTTTTTAGCTTAAAATCTTCATGAATGATTTTACTTGCAGTGCTAGAAGACATTCTCAGTTCTTAAATAATGAGTGGAATAACTAATAGATAGTCTTTCAGAATCAGAAACTTCACTTTATCGATATGTAACTATGTTTAAACAGATTTTTGGAGTTTTTTCCTTTTTTCATACAGCTAGACGAGTTTTCCTTTTCAAATTTAATGTATTAAAATGTTTTTCTTTGAAATACAATAACCTACGTTTTTTTGCGTCGCCTTACAATTTGTTGATACGAAAATATTTCGTTGGAAAATGCTGTCAAAACTAAATTTATTCTGTGTACACCTGAAAATAAAATGCATACAAAGATTTCAATATGAATAAAATCAGTTCATTCTTTCCACGTAACAACCAATTCGTAAATAATTTTTCATTGTCAAACCAGGAAACAAAAGACTTTTGATACATCATGTTAATACCTATGACGTCATGATTTAAATTTAGCGCAATATAGCAACTTTTTTCAATATCAACAAAAGAAAAAAACCCTCAATATCATACCGGGTCAGTTATTACCTGAAACATAAAAGTTTCCAACAGCAAATACTTACTTAAAATGTTGACATTAAGGAAATATTTTCGACATGAAGTCGCATGCTTTCTTCAACAACAGAATATGGCCTCACATATTAAAAAGATGTTTAATTTTTGGCAATGCTACTTTTAGTCCAAAGGGGCTTTGTCCCTGAAGGACTTTCGTTTTGCAATTTTGCGTTGAATTACTATAAATGACCTTTTCACTTTTCAAACTGTTGACACCAAATGTTAAAGTCTTGCATTATATTTGAAGAAATTAAATAATGAAAAATCTGCATAAATGTATATATATATTTCTCGCATTGTGATAAAACAACGGTACATAGAGCCATCGAATTTTGAATGACGTAATCCTCCTACGAATAGGGACATGTGGAAGACCAAATTTGAAATTTGGAATTTGTTTTTATTATCGATTTCATATTTTGTAAAACGAATTTTTGAATAACAAACTCAAGGATTAAAAAGCGAACAATGGCAACACTCTACGGCGGGGGGGGGGGGAACCTTTTTATTTCCAGCGGGCGCGGAACTGTGTATCGGAAATTCTAAAAATAGGCTCATTTTAAAATTATTTTGCGACATTGCTACTGAACTGAATTTTATGGTTTAAGTGCAAAGAACATAATATTTAATAAATAAAGGTAACACACAAAACGTTAAAAAAACGCCCCTTTGCACGTAGTTTAAAATCTGAAAACTTACATTTTTTTTTTAAAATTTTATTTTAAATTTTGTAAAACTTATAAATTTTTGACTAACAAAATCTATGGTTTGAAAGCGAGCAGTGGCAATACTTTTCGAAATAATGCATTTTTATCATCAGCGTGCGAGACTATTGCCACTCGAACAAATGAGCGCGAAAACTGGCGTTTTCAGGGCTTTTAATTAACACTTCGGCTGGTTAAAGTCGTACGATGATGAGAATGGTCGAAATGACTTCCTACAAATTTTTGGAATCCGGGGTACCTCTCTCGAATCTCCTCAAATCAGCGCCCTTCCGGAGGAAATAATGCAACAAAGAGACAGACGCATACAAATTTTAAGAGCATAGATAGTTTATAGAAATATATTACGTGCTATTTCTAACTTTTTCTGCATCTATGATAAGAAACGAGTGTCTTAAAGTTTTTTCTTACATTAGAACATTTGCGTCAAAGTAAAATATTAATCAAAACTAATTGCAGGGAAACACATGTTTTGCCTTCTGAATAATTAATCAAATTTGGAATTCATTTATTAAATTAAAATGCCTGAATTCTTACTATAAAATATTTCTTTAATGCGATACTTTATTGTTTTAAAATTTCCCTTTAGTATTATACCTCATCATTGTGGGCCCACCAGCGGCCGAGCGGTAAAGTCGCTGAAGACTGGTAGTTCGGTCCAAGGTTCGAATCCCGCGAACGGCCTGGCTGCATGGGAGCTTTCCCCCATGTGCAACGTGTATACGAGCCAGTTTCCCTTAGACAGATAGGCCTAGTGTGCTTTGCCATAATTAAATACACACACACGCACACCTCATTAAAGTTTTCTTTCACATGATACCTCATTATTTTAAAATTATCTTTCAACCCGAGATAAAAAAAAAAGTATTTTAAAAATGAGTAAGTGTTTTAGTGTGTTTAATGATGAAAGAGATTATTATCTAAATAATTATGTATAAGCTTTTCTTTCGTTTCATTTTGAGTTCGGTATATGCTTTTTCTTAAATCGTAAGTACTGATAATATTCCCATCATTATAAAATCAGCTCATTGCAATGAAAAACATTTTTAAGTGCTTTAAATTTAAAAGCAATCCTTTATTTGCAAATCATGCAAAAAGAGAATAATATATGTGTTCGCTTACACGTCAAAAATAAAATATTACGCTACCAGCTTATCATGCACTCTAGAAACTAATAAACGTATTCTAAATTATTCATTTATTGCTGAAAATAAGTTTGGGACTTAAATAAAACATCGCTCGTGTAAACAACAAAACATTCTTCTAACAAGCCTACTTACTACCCGCATATATTTTTGCTGATTCTACAAGTTGTTTTGTAGTCACTTCCAAGAAACAAAACTTTAAAAAAAATCTGAAAGGTTTCAGATTTTAAATTACGTCCAAACGGGCGTTTTTTTAACGTTTTCTGTGTTACTGTTAGTTATTAAGTGTTATGTTCTATGTACTCAAACTATAAATTCAGTTCAACAGCAATATCGCAAATTAATTTTAAAATGAGCATATCTTTAGAATTTCAGACACAGAGTCTCGCGCGCTGGAGATAAATTTTTTTTCGTACAGTGTTGCCATTGCTCGCTTTGAAATCGTTTAGTTTTTTAATCAAAAATTCGTTGAAGTGTTACAAAATCTGAAAGCGATAATAAAACAAATTTCAAATTCAAAGTAGGACTTCCACATGCCCATATTATATGGGAGATTACGTTATTCAAATTTTGATGGCTCTAGGTTCCGTTGTTTTATCACAATGGGAGAAACATACATACATTTATGCAGATTCCTTATTATTTATTTTTTTAAATATAAGACAGGGCGGTAATATATCGTGGCAACAATTTGAAAAATGATTCAGACTTTTACAGTGATTTAATGCGAAATTCCGTTCAGTGATTGATCACGATGCCCCGACATGAAGTCTATGGCGTACGAGATGACCGTAACATCGGACATGGATCTCGTTGCCACGAAAGTGGAAACGGCGGCACGTGTCGTGCCACAGTCCCCATTTTGAATACTCCACGAACCCATTCGTGGATTGGGGCATTGTGGCGAATGGAAAGAAGTTTGAATAGATTTAACCATGTTCTTTAATAAAAGTCATATTAACGTCTCTCTCGACATTTTTTCTTTTTCCCCTCTACACTTGCTGACATTGTCCTCTAGCGGTCGCCGTTTGCATATTCGGACACAAGTTCCTATGTAAATTTTGTTTGTCATCGTATGACAGACCAACATGTTAAGTATGGCAACGACCTTTTGAGACACCCTGTACGTGTACACTAATACGTACAAAAATAGTTGAACCCATAAAAGCATGAACAATCCTTTTCCATTGGGCCCACCAGCGGCCGAGCGGTAAAGTCGCTGAACACTGGTAGTTCGGTCCGAGGTTCGAATCCCGCGAACGGGCTGGCTGCATGGGTGTTTTCGTGGTTTTCCCCATGTGTAACGTGTACACGAGCCAGTTTCCCTTAGAAACGAGGCCACGAAGGCATCCCTCCCCTTAGGCAGATAGCCCTAGTGTGCTTTGCAATAATTAAATACACACACACCTTTTCCATTAAAATTCCTGGGTAAAAGTGGTACTGGCCACTTTTTATAGGTTGTCTGGATATGGCTATGGCTATGGTAAACGCCTGAATAATTCCCAAAACTCTGAACACAAATGAAGCTCTAAACTTGAAGGAGTTCCGAAGAGCTGTAACAACAGTTTATCTAAAAAAAACTGTGATAAGAACAAAAATCAGTTCAGTTCATTGCAATGAAAAACTGTACCTTCTGTAGGATCTGGACTGTACCTTCTGATTCAAAAGAAGACATCTATAGAGATAGTGTTGGTCAATCTTTACTAAAGCGAGAAAAACAGCGTCGTTGTCAAAGAGAGGGCTGCAAAGAAAAACCAAAAACATACTGTGGCAAATGTGACACTTTGTTAGGCTTACTTTGGACGTTTCCACCAAGATTAGAGTGAAATTCATCTGAAAAGTGAACTATCTTGTAACTAAGAAAGTATTAGTCAAATAAAGTAAAATTTGTACATGGAAAAACATTTCATCATTAAAGAGAACACTAAAAACATGTAAGTGCGAATTTTATCCTCCTTATCCCTGTGTCCTATTTAAAGGACGGGCCAGATTTCTTATATAAATTATTAAAAAAAATTTCTAATTTTGTTATATTTAGTTTGTTTAGGTTTAATTAACGTTAGAAAATATCATTCTTTTCAAATTTGAACAAAATAAATAAATTGGGATGAAATGGGTTAAACGCCGCCCTGTCGTTAGTGACTCTGACTACCGTACCGAAAGGCGGGGTTCGGATCCCGAGAAAAACATGGATGTTTATACGTGTGTAATGTCCGCACGGCATAGGGCGCTCTAAATGTGCGACGAGCCGAAAGTGCTGTGGAGAGCTTGTTGGCCAGGGAAGAAGCGTGAGAGACCTATGGCCCCGGAAGCTGCTCTCTCTTTAAACTAGGGAAGGAACTGAGTCATGCTCTCACCAGTTTGGTGTCTAAACCAAAGACAGGTGCAATCTTGACTTTTCCAATCTGATAATCTTGCCAAGATGAGTTTCATGAGTTTCCTCTGATTTCAGATGAGCGAGATAAGTCAGCAACACCAACAAGGTTAATTATTGCGTTTTTGACTAGGAAGACTTGTTTTATATCTCTCGAAACGCATACGTTACCGACAAAATAAAATCAAATTCTGACTCGCAGGGATAAATAATATCATTAATGACTTCAAAGTTTAATTTAAAATCGCGTTTCGCCAGAAAGTCGTCAAAAAGTGCAGGAGTGAGGAATAACCTAACCAGTATAATAATTAAAGTAAAACTACAATTAACAATTTACTTGCAATTTCAAGCAACTCAATCTGGAGATTAATTTCATTTCGTTTCAATTCCTTACTCTGATATAATTTGCTGTCACTACTACGTATTTTCCTTATTTCTTTTTTCTTCCTGTAAACACTTTTTTTTGTGCAGACGGCTTCTGATATTATTTTTTCCGTTTTTTAATAATTAACAAAATTGACGTTTCTTAACAGTGCTCCGTTAATCAGTATCCCCGTTTCTCTGTCCCCGTTAAATCGGGAATTGTCATTGGGTAGAATACTTATTTTTCCTGCAAAATGCCAGTTGTGACTTCAGTATCTGAATTTCATGCAGTGTCTGAATTCACATAATTTTCTGGATATTAACTTGATAATGACGGTTAAATTTTCGTTTATCTTAAAGTTTATGAGGTAATTTTCATAAAAGATGTATTAAATTAGTATTTTGTGCTACACAGAATTCATCGTTCTCGTAGATGCATATATAAAATTCCTTCTGAATATTTTCGTTACAATACGGAATTTATTGAAGAAGTATTTCTCTAAAATACCAAAAGTGATTTTTGAGGTAAAATGGTCAGTCCTTTTTCTTGTATTACAATTGTACTTGAGGCAATAAAATAAGGAACGAAACAATTCAGTCTTGGAAACGTTTGTTTAAAACTTTTTATTTTTTCGTTCTCGGGAACTGAGATAACTTTGGAACTGGTTTAGTTTCAGCTACAAAGTTGTTCTGGGAAGGATTTACCCTCTAGCATTCCTTGGTAGTTCAGCAACAAATTTCGCTAGGTAATTTGCCAGAACGGTACAAGAGTATTGCTTTTCACTAGATGTAACTGTGACTTTAATGTTTCTGGAGAAGTATTTGAAAAACAGTGAGGATAATTTTAGCTTTAGAACAATTTTTTCTTTGATTATTACCTTTGCTCTTTTGCATATATTTATTACATATATGCCGATAATTTGTAATCAAGAAAAACTCCTAATTCAATCCATGGGGAGTTGCATTTTGTTTATGAGCAACCTCAAGTATCTTTGAATTTTATTTTTTTTAAATTTTTACTATATAAGTACATCATTAAACGTCTAATGTCTGTTCGTATAAATTATTACAGTAGTTTCTAATATTTTTTCTCTTTATTTTACTTCTATTAAGCATTTATCTTCATTTTACAAAATCGATTTAATAATTAAAGCGTATCATTATATAATAAATATTTCTGCCTGGCATGTAATGTAAAATATTTAAAATTTCTCGAGTAATAAACATTCAGCAAATTCGAAATTAGGTGCATGTGGCGAACGTTATTATACAGTTAATATAGGACGTTAAATGTCTTTTGATTTGATTGTGCAAATACATATAAGAATTCGGAATTAAATATATTATAAATTGCAAAACAAAACAAAAAATCTGAAAGGTTTTAAATTTTAAATTACGTCCAAAGGGTAGTTTTGTTAACGTTTTGTGTGTTACCTTTACTTATAAAACATCATGTTCTTTGCACTTAAACCATAAAATTCAGTTCAATAGCAAGGTCGCAAATCATAAAACAAATTCCAAATTTCAAATTTGGTCTTTAACATGCCCATATTCGTAGGAGTATTACGTCATTCAAAATTCGATGGCTATATGTACCGTTCTTTTATCACAATGCGAGAAATATACATACATTTATGCAGATTTTTCATTATTTAATTTCTTCAAATACAATGCAGAACTCTAACATTATGTGGCAACAGTTGAAAAGTCAAACGGACATTTATAGTGATTCAACGCAAAATCGCAAAATGAAAACAATAGTCCCTCAGGGACAAAGCCCCTTTGGACGAAAGAAGTGTTAAAATTGTTATGAAATAAATTTTTTAAATTTAAAAAGTAAATGCGCATGCAAATCTCTCATATTAAAACTGTTGTTGTAGCTTGAAAGACAAATATTTTAAGCCTCAAAGTGAGAGTATATCTGAGAACTGGGTACAAGCACGTTTCAATGACAGAAACACTCTCAATTGCAGATTCGGGTTAGACTGCGTAAGGATAAATGCCAAGAAGTAGCAAGTGAATAATTAATGCCATAATAAGTCCAAATGATGCTTAAAGCAAGAAAATTAAATTAATTTAGAAGATAATTCATAATTTTCAGACTGAATAAAGATATTAAACACCAAAATAATACAAATCAAAGTGAAAATTTATTAAAGACCAAAATCATTTTGAATTTAATAGATGCGTCTACACATTTGAATAAAAATATTTTTGAATTTAGTTAGTCTTCAGGGTATTAAACGCTTCAATAGTCTAAATATTCTAAAAGGTTTATACGTCCCTCTTTGGAGTAATAGAGTCTTATTCAGAAATATCAGCTAATCCTGTAGAAGCATTAGGTTATTTCGGAAGCAGGAGTGATGAAAAATGAGTAACGCCTTCGTCGGAACTCGAACCACAGGCCTCTCAAATACGCGCCGACCGTGCTGACCACTACACTACGAAGGCGTGCTAAGAAGGCTGGATAAATACCATATAATACAAGCAAATTTATTTATTGCCAATTTCACATCAGTATGTATATAAATTAAACTACGTTGCTGTGAAATAATGCAGTTAGTGAACAACATGAAATTCATCTTCAGTGATTTATTATTGTTAAATTATACTGCTTTGTTTGAATTCATTCCTTCCCTGAACAAAGGAAACAGAAAGCGTATACAACAAATGTTTTCTCCTAAGAATGGATGTTCTGATATGTAATAGCATGCGATTGCTAAAGGCGCAGTGTTCCCGCTGATGGAACACCCTATTTTATTCAATGATTCTGCGTATGTTTTTTATATGAAAAATTTTAAAAAAATATAGATCAAATAATATAGAGTACAGCCATTAAAATTGTACAGAAATTTTTTTGTATCACAAAAATTTTTGTATCACAAAAAAATAGAGAACATTACTTGAAAATAAGTGGATTTTAATAACACACCATAGGTGAAAATTCTGGGTCTCCTTGTGATATGCTGCCATCTACTATTTAAAAAGAAAAGTTCAAAGTATATTATAAAGGCACTTTTATCCATTTACGGTTGAATTTAATGATTCAAGTTGGGTGTTCAAGTTGGGTGTTCCATGTAGTGGAACATTTAGCAACAAAGGGTTTTAACAAACAAAGTAAACTAAAACATCTCATAATCAAAGACATTAATACCATTCACAATATGTTTCCAAGGGAAATTGTGTGAACAGAATCAAAAGATTCAGTACTTAGGATAGCATAATGAAGAATAGGCAATAAATTATGTAGACAGGATGATCAAACCAAATAGAATGTAAATTACCTCCAGGTATTGAATTGGCTTTTGAAGAAAAATTTGTAAATTATATTTTATTTTCCTCATCATTATGAAACATTACAAAGATTACCCTGAATTAAAATTAAATAAAAACTAAAATGCCGTAACAAAGCTATAAACCAACTTTATAATCAATAAAAATTAGTTATCTTGTTTTATTTCATTGTAAGCAAACATTTCAGTTATGTGAATTAAACACACTGTATTAATTGTTATATAGATAACCGAAACTACTAACTAAATGAAAATTTTGAATTTTGAACCGATCTTTCTAGAAGTAATAACTTTTCTGAATTTCCAAATGGTTAAATTTTAATTACTTCATACATAAATTAATGTAAAATACATTTATTTCAGAATTTTTTAAATTATTCTATACAAAAATTTATGTAAACTAGATTTATCTCATAAAAACTGTTAATTATTCTACACCGAAATTTATGCAAACTACATTTATTTCATAAAACTTTTTGGTTATTTTATACTGAAATTTGTATATATTATATTTATTTCAGAAAACATTTCGGTGGGAATCAGATTTAAATATTTCAATAATTCCTTGTATGTACCGGCCCTAATGAAGCCCTAGAAGTTCTTACGTATTCTAATTTAACATTATTTGCAACCATTCTCTAACTTAAAGTTATCTCCATTAATTGCAGGCCAGAATACAAATATTCAGAAGTTAATGAAACTTTAATAATTAATCAAAAATTTTAACTCATTATATTAATCAATCTATTAATTAACAATATTAGTTAATGATATAATCAATGTTATCTTCAACTTTCACTGCTTGATATATAATATTTTGGTAATGCTTTATATCCTATTAATCAAATTTGGTAATCGTTAAAAATGAAAAATTACACGCCTAAATGAAACAACTTAGAATGTTGAAAATCTGAGTGCTCTCTCTCATAACAATGAATATATTATTTCATTTCCAAGTGGTCACCTGTTCGGTATGATGATTAGTGGTACCAAGGGGTTGGTTGGACTTGGATTCAAATCTCAGAGAAAGCATAGATGTTTATAAATGTCTATCCTCCCCATTTCATGGGTGTAACATCGCCGTCACACTGAGTAACATTTTCAGTGATGGATGGTTAAGGGATAGATGAGTTCCATCATTGCCAGAAAATGCTTAACAAGGACGTCTGCAGCCACTAAAAAGAAAATTGCAGAGTACTTCCTTTTCATATGACAAATTGTGTTTCATTTCTTTAAAAAGGCAACGAAAATATTTATTTCCTCTCTTCCCAAGAAGAACGTTCGCTTGAACATTTTGCTCAGTCAGCAAGAATAATAACTTGAAACTAAAATTTCGAAGTATATTTAAATAAACGCTTGAATTTTCTAAGCATTGCCAGCTCTTAAGTAATCTTGCCTCCTTCATGAATAGAATAAAATGGTTTCTAGCAATTACATAAACTTACTGCGCCTCTTTGTGACTGCAATGTATTCAACGATAAATATTTAGAATGGTACAACATAACCTGACATCTAACTTTGCCAAAGTAATAGCAAGTCTGTACAACTTTATTTGTCGTGTTCTAATGCAAACATTTCCTTCCAACTTTACAGCATTCTATGCCGCTTAATGTTACTCTAAGCACTCAGCTCATTAGGAAGTTATTTATTTTAAAATTATTCGCTACAGTTCCATTACATTTACACCAAATGACATATTTCTTGAACACTAACAAAAGCATAAATGAAGCAATTAGCAAGTAAAAGGGGATAAAATGTCCGCACTTCATGAATTCATGCAAGACAAGCTTAAGCTCTGACGAATATTTATTTATGAGTTAAAGAAAGAATTCAACAACTTATTCGCTGAATCTAAAAGAAAGCTGTAGCTATTTTTCTTATTTTTGTGTTTTGGTATATGCATACACATGTGTTTATACTTCTGCATTTTCAAAGAAGAATTCTTCCGAAACGTGACGCTCAGAAGAATCATTCAGATACATAAAATATAAGCAAGCTAAAATCGAACAATTTTATTTGATATAACTTTTATAGATGTCATAAAATAAAGTACACACACGGAAAACGCATTTGAATAGACACAACAATTTGTTAACTTACACTGATACCAGAACGTCAAATATTGTATTTTTCGATATCGTCCCTGTTACAATCCTTTGTCATTAATATCACACTTTGTTTTCAAACAATCAGTAAATCTAAGGATCCTTTCAACTTATAAGTAAACGTGGCACAAGGTCCGCTGCAGAAGGGATGCTATCTACGTTTTTTTAAAGGGGATATTATAAAATTATCATTGAACTGAAATTTTTCATCAACTCTAGAAATGTCAGTGACTTTTATTAAATAAATTGTCTCTGTTATAATCTAAAGTTTCATAATGATTTTTCGTCTAAATATTGCACATACGTTCTTGTAAATATGTGAGTATGCTATTAATATGCTGCTAGTTAAATAATGAAACATTTCATCTTATACACATATTACACTCTAATGTCTTATAATTTATTATCTAATTTTAAGAGAAATAGATTTTGAAGCACTACTAAATGTAAATAAGATGCAGAGGTACTTGTCAATCTAATTTGGCGACTTAGCAAACAAACATAAAGCCAAAATCAAAATTTAGGTTACTTCTTAATTTAATAAATTTGACTTCAAATAACTGATATCGAAAATTTAATTACTATCTTTAGAACAAAGACAACTTCTAGAATCACATAATTTTTGTATTACATGCTGCACATCCCGTATTTAGCGTAAACAATACCGAAAGTAAATTAAAATCTGTTGCTCATTGCAATGAATTTGCTTACAAAAATTTCCAGAAATTGATGATTTTAAGAAAAGTATGACTTTTATATGAAAAAATATTAAAAATTTGTATTTCACAAATTTGAGTATAACTTCAAAGTTCTCTGTCATATCCTTTATATATTGTCATAAACAATATTGCGCTGAAATATTTTCTGGTCTCTGTTCCTGTCTGTAAAATTATTCTTCTGAAAAGCAGATATTTATTTTTTCATAATGGTTGCAGAAAATATCTGACTGAAATTATTTACGAAATGTTGCAACAACCGAAACTTTTAAAGTTAGAAATTAAGAGAAAAAAGATTTCCACATCTATTCTCATTATTCAAGAGAATAACGCTATCATTTATCAACTAAATTTTAAATTATATAGCTTCTCCGGGTTGATCGAGTCAGTCTATTTATTCATTGCTTTTTCTATCGAGAATTAAGAAAACGTGAAGTTAAATTACTTCCAATAACTAACTTTTCTACGAAAGTAATTTCTCTGAATATGAGTGGTTATAAATTAGAATTTATTTTTAGTGTTGTATATACTCTCGCATGCAAAAAACAATTCTCATTTTGTCGAGTTTCTGAAAAATCAATGGAGAGATTTTAATCGAATTTGGTATGAATATAGATTTATAACACAGAAAGCAATGTACCTTTCAAAAGTCATTTCACGTACCCATGATTATCTGTAAACCTCATAATGTTGGAATGATCAAATCCACGTTGTGATAGCGATCAGAAACTGAGTCTAATATGGGGTATGGTCCCCTCTCACAGCCTGACAGGTCGCGTAGTAAGACAGCATACTAAACAGTAGGCAGCTGATGAGTCGCTGTGATAATCAATCCCACTCCTGCAGCAAGGCAGTTTTCAACTGTGGGATGGCTCCCAGCAGGAGGATGGTCAGATAAAATTTTCCTTTCAAGAGCATCTCAGGCATGCTCTATAGGGTTAAAGTCAGAAGATCTGGTTGCAATTCATGAGGCGAATACCCACATTTTCCAAGTAATCGTCGACCAGCTATGTCCCATATGGATGGAAGCTGTACTCCAATAACAGCAACCCAGAGCAAATTGCTCCCTTGGAGAGTCAAACGGGACTCTACGATCTCCCCTCCATACCTCAAAGTAGTTTGTAGTCAGGAAGCCTTTGTCAAACGCATGCACGGGTATGCGGAGGTCCAGCAGTATGCCTCCCAAACCATTACACCACTATCACCGTAATGACCCTTTACGCTGATGAGGGAGGAATGGTATTTTGTTCCATACTCTATCCAGATACAAGTACTGGACATGTAATAGTGGCCTGCTTATTAGCTGCCTCCATAATAAAGTGACCACTGCTTCCGGCTTTACTAATGGCCAACTTCTCTGACGACTTGTGCTCGCCACTGAAGTAAAGAATATCTTGATCAATGAGTTTTCTTTTATGTGATGGCAGAATTATATGCTGCTTACTTATGTTATTACAATCGCAGAGGATCCAATAATGCATATATTTAGAAATCTACGATATTTTTTTATATTATACAGCGCTCTATTTTTATTTTAGTTTGGAAACAAAATATTTCAATTTATATTATAATTCACTGCTGTTATGTATTATTGCAGTCTTAAAGTTTAATTAAGAAGCTGAAAATCAGCAAATCGCCATTCTAGCCTTAGCTTTACTAACTTACTTAGTTCTTGAAATTTAATTACTTAAATTGAAATCTAAATTTTTAAAAAAGATAAAAATACAAATGACTTCGAAGAAGAAGTCTTAATTCGATGAGCAATGCACTCAAGTATCAATGTCGTCTTCAAGAAGGTTTATTATGCCGAAACTATCATAAAGGTAAAAACTTTTATCTTAGGAACAGTACTATTTTAGAAAACTTATAGTCTCAGAAAGAAAAAATTACTCATATCCACACAATATGCAGAGTAAACAACAAAACTTTCATGTAGCTAACCAGTTCAGTATCCATCAAAGCTTTGTGTCGTTAAAGACATTCAGAATCTGTTATTATTATAGATAACTGTTCGCTTTTATAGCACTTTTAATACCTATGTCTTTAAGACGTATGAGAATCCATCAAAATATATGAAAGCGTAATTTTAGATAAGCTTAATAATTTGAAAAGCTGTTTTTGACAACGAAAAATACAGGAAAAGGAATAAAATGTGTTGAATTTAATATATTTATATGCATTAAGAGATTTTAATTATAAATAATAAAAAATAAAAAATAATAAAAAATATGTACATTCCGAATTATTTGACTGATTATTTATCATTTCTTGTGTTCGTTTTTTTAAACTTAGGACTTACAATAAATCGAATAGAAGAAAAACATTCTTAAACATCTCATCTTTTAAACCATATGAAACATTTTCACATTTAAATTTCTTTCTTAAATCAGCGTTCTGTAAAATACCTTAAGCGGATTTGATAAAAATGGAAAGATAAAAATATGGCGTTATTTAAAAATCAAAATAGTCACTTGATCATTATTAGAAAGTTATTTAGGAACAATTTCTATTGTTTCAGATTGCAATAAAAATTTATTATTCTTAGAAATTATGCATCCTCTTACAATTCCAAGTAGAACAGGAAATAAAGTAAAAATAGTTTCTTTTGAATGGATTGTATGTATTATTCTCGTTATTATTCCTTTAATTTGAATTCTTCAGAAAAATGGAGAGAGAAGAAAATCTTTTTAATGGACTTCTTTAATGGAAAGATGGATCAAATATCTCTAAAGTTGAAATAAATAAATATTCAACAGCTAATCATCGTTGCACTTAACCCCAATTTTGATTTCCGGTTTACTAAAATTATCCACTCCCTTTCGCTTAACTATATTTCCTTGATGCTTTAAAATTCAGAGAAAATTTGCCAGTCAAATTGCTAACCAAGATTCTTATATCACATCGCCCTTAAAAAAAAAATAATAATTTTATGTACAATTTATGTCAATCTAAAGCTTCTTCTTTGCCTAATTTAACATTTTACATTAGCATTGTTTCCATTCTGTTTAAATCACAACAGTTAAAAGACCTGCTAAAGAATCGTTTATATTGTTACGCTATTAAATTACAGTTGCCAAATTATCAAACAACTGTAAGAGACTTTTCGTCGTATAATTTCTTTACTTACGTTGTATAATTTCTTTACTAGTAGTGTCAGTAAAAATTTTAAATAAAACTTTTTATGAACACGTCAAGCTGATGATTAAACAGATAGAAAATTTTATAGGAGCAAAATTTCTACTAGCTTTCAGTCTGTCCAGGACAAGAATAAAAGTACAATACTCTCCTCACATACTGTACTTTGCAAACTGGCTTCAGTTATGGTTCATTATTGACTGTGAACTCAACGTTATCAAATAACCGTACCAGACGGAACCTTTCGTTCCGTCTGATCTCTTAGACAGAATGATCACGACAGAATAAAACGCAGAAACTGTTCAAAAGATCCTGCCTAACGTTTGCATAGACTGTAAGTTTAACTTGAACAAAACTTAGCTGCCTTTCAAATAAATAAAACACATTCAACTTAGGTCAAATGCAGAACATTAAAAATTAATAAGTGCCGCCCAGACAGGAAGGTGGTTAGTGACTCTGACTACCGTACCATAGGGTCCGAGTTCGAATCCCGGAAAAGGCATGGATGTAATTTGTTCCTCCAATTCATAGGAGACATTAGGTAGGTTATAATAAAGTGACCACAGCTTCCGTCCGTATTAGTGACCAATCCCTATAAACGGCTGGAAACCGCCATTGGGTAAAAGAAAATAATAATAAATCTAGTTCAAACCTTGATAAAGTATTCAAGAAACAATCGTGGCTGGCAGAAACTTCTGCTAGTAAGCTAAATTGCTATAGTAAAAAATCTAAAGCAAAGTGACACCCAGCAATTTCTAAAACACCCTCTAGAAAACTTAGCAGTTAGAAGCTTGGACATTAAACTGATTAACATTTTATTGGAAACTGATGAAAATAGAAATAATAGTGTATTGGTGTGTATTTAATTATGGCAAAGCACACGAGGGCTATCTGCCTAAAGGGAGGGATGCCTTTCGTGGAGGACTTTCTAAGGGAAATTGGCTCGTATACACGTTACACATGGGGAAAACCACGAAAACGCCCATGCAGCCAGCCCGTTCGCGGGATTCGAACCTCAGACCGAACTACCAGTGTTCAGCGTCTTTACCGCTCGGCCGCTGGTGGGCTCAGAAATAATAGAAAAGCCAAAGTAATAAGATAAATAATTAATTGGTTAATTAAAATGCAATATTTTGTTGTATTTTAATTAAACCAATCATCATACTATTTTTTCAAATTATCAATGCATAAAGTTTCACAGCAATGATAGAGGATTTCATAATAAGTCTAAAAAATATTTTAACAGTTTCAACAAACCTATCCTAAATATGATAGTCATGAATCAGTTTCAGTCTGTTTTTGAATTGATATCTGACACTTTTTTTACCTTTCTGAGCCCAGACACCCAGAAAACAGAACTTTATCTTCGAGTTCATTTAGTTGCACAATTACTTATTCCACAAATCTGCCTGCATCCTTTCGTGTTTATGACTGAAAAACTTTTTTGTGATTTATCTGATTTTTTTCCTATTGAAGACATAAAGTGTGAGAAAGAATTCATATTTCTTTTATCGATTTCGAATTTACTTTCTTTTACGAAAATCCAGCTTCCAAATTAAAAAACGAAAATCATTACAGTCTGGCGTACTCAGAGGTTTCACTTTTCGGAATATATTTTTTAGTTCCCTTTTCCTTTCAACTAACATTAACTATTTACAGTTAATTAACCAGTATGCATCTACTTAAAACAATACAAAATTCGTGAACGCTACCGTAAGCAAAATAGATGTATAATCAGAGCAAAAAAACACCTCATGTAATAACTAGTAGATAATTAGGAATAAACTTTTACGAAAGTCTTCGTAAATCTATCAAAGCATAGAAATTACATGACCTGAACATATTCAATCGAAATCAATGCCAAACAAAATTAAAGTTCGTCATCATTTAGCAACTGATGAGAAGTAATACGTATTTTATTCCTATGATATAATATTAACGGTACCCACGTCTCTTTCTTGTTGATATGTGGTAAACGGAATTATTTTTTATTTTTGATTCAAACGCCAAAAATCATACTATAGCAACTCTTAATGATGTATAAAACAATACTGTCATTGGTATGCATCTGACAGAACAAAGATATCTTAAAACTCAACATGAAAAATGCAAGCAATGTTCTTGAACTAAACGTTCTAAACCAAATTCTGATACACGTTGCATCAGCGGGCAAAGACCTTTTTCCCAGTGTACTTCTACAAATTTGGGATTTTAGATACTGACCTTTGGACATGTAGTGAGCAAGGCATTTCCAAGAACTACTAAAAAGTCGTTAAAAAACAGCAGGGCACAATATAAATACCCAAACAACTGTCTGCCAGCATTCGGCAGATTTATATCTAATTAAGAATATAAATTATCTAATTATAATTAATTAATAACTATAATATCTAATTAAGGCTATTTTATATCTTATTAGGGAGAAAAGCCGAATACTTTAAATCTCAAAAAGAAACTGTGCTACGTGCATACGAAGATAATTCAAAGCACAACAAATTACAACAGCATCTATTTTGTGTTTCTTAAGTAAATAATATGTTAACTAATGTTGTGTATGTAACATTTGAATATCTTTATAACATAAAGAAAATATGAGCTTAAGTGATTTCGAACTCATGTACATAGGAACTGGTGTATTATGTCTTACACATGAACTTTAGATTATTTACCACATGCTAATTTTATAAAGTTTTGTGTTCAGGAATTTTTTATCATTAACATTAGCATGATCCCACATTCAATATTTAGCGCCACTCATAATTAGCAATTTAAACATACTCACATCAGTTTTTCTCATATAATTTATGTATTAGTTTAAAATTCGTGGTTTATCTAAATTTACTGCTTAGCACGTTTTCGGCTTAGAAAACAATGTTTCGTTACTGAACAGGTTAAATAAATTACTTATTTCAAAACTCTTGTTGTTTTAACTTTACAGATTTTAAGAACTAATTCCTTTTTTATTTCTTGTTTAGTATTATTTGGATAAAAAATAATTTATTATTGTTTCTTATGCTGGATTGCTTCTGATTTACATGTTTCGGACTCGATGCACTCAAATTGAAAATTATTGTTATTGGATTCTTTTTAGGTTTCCCCAAATGGCAACACTTTTGATATCTGCATTCGCACCAGGATGCATGGAAGACAAACTAAAAACCTGATGTTTCGCTCAGAAAAAGTATTTGCCAAGACGAGTGGAGAACGTATAGATAGTAACGTAATGTTATGTAACTTAAAGGAATTCACGTTCCAATACTTCTAAGCAGATTTCTACTGTCAAAATACAGATAAAGCAAAAATGATACATAGAATCAAAACCGATAATCATACGTCCGTGACAGATAATCGTACTTCTAGTTAACTGGTTTCATACCGAAGAAAAATTCTATAATTACTTCAAAATTACAGATTATACAAGGGCAATAAAAAAATCTCAGAAAAAAGAAATAAATTATAAACAAAGACTGTTCACAATTTACTTACATTTCAAGAATATTTATCAGAAGAAAATAATTATTTGTTTACGTAGATTAGATCAGTATTAAAAACTGTAAATAATATAGGAATAAAAATTATTAGAAAGGAAAAACCTAACCTAAGGGCTTCAAAGAACAATATTTCCAAGAGCTCTCGAAATATATCATTGAATTAAAACCTCAAGTAAAAATATCGGTCGGAGTCCTTTTTTTCTAACTTTTACTTTCAGATTGATGATTTTATTTTGTGAATGATTTTAAAATGTTTATATATTCAGTATAATGTAAATTAAATCATATACTGTTCTGAATAAAATTAACTCCCAGACACTGCAGCATCATAACTGTTGTCAGTTTATCTCACGCAATTGGCTTTTCGTATTTTCAGTAAATATATTTGTTTTGCATTGTAAGTTAATGATAATATTTTTTCTTCGTTCCTCAACACATTTACTAAATTTAATAACAGACCCCGAGCGTCACTATTTAAATAGAGCATCTGCTCTAGATCACGTGATGCGTGATTCGCACAAATGTAGGCATTATTTTCTTTTTTTACAGGTCATGCGAGCAAATAAACATTCGTTAGAGTAGGAACTGGACTTCGCGCGAGTAATGTAGCTTCGAATTTCTCACTTTTGTAATTGTATGTGTGTAGTTTTCTTTAAAAAACAGGTATTTATCATACCTCACTGTCTTAACTATTGGTTCAGAGCTTCTCGTTATCTTAAGTTGTAAAAAGGAAATATGCTACAATTTGTATTTATATAAAGTCAGGTAAAACCATAACCGGGTTAATCCGATGCTTAATCGGGAGCTGACTGCTATTATTTTTCTGTTTCAAAAATTTAGTAAACTAGGTTTAAATTTTAAAGTTTAAACATAGTTTTATGCTTTATTTCTATCCGACAAAAAAAATCCATGTACATTAAGTAAATCGTGTGCGAAAAATAACGAAAATTTCGTAGCTAATATCTTTACAATATTAAAAGCATACACTTTTCAGTGCATCTTGAATAAAAGTCATTATCATCATCGTAAATATTCTCGCTTATCTTAGTTCAATTCGTTTATGAATCTCGAATTAAAATGTGCTTAATGTACAGAAATGTCACGTTTGTAACAAAAAAATGTATTTAATTCGCGTACATAAAATGACTTCCTTTGATTATTAAATTATGCGAAATATTCTATTAAATAAGTTTGAAGCACTATTTGTAATTACACTTCCTATTCTTTAAACAAAACTGAATGCTACCCAAATCTTAATTAGAATATTTCAACTTAATTTTTATCCTCCTTTCATAAACGCATTTCCTAAAGCATTTATGAATCTAACGCATTCGCAAGCAGAATGATCCATAAAAGAGCTCTTTTAGCATCTGAGATATCATTTTGGTAAAATTTAATCATAAGCTCTCTTAATTAAATTATAGCGATATGCAGACTGGATCAAAATTAAGTATGGCTGTCTTAAAGTTAGGAAATTAGGAAACAGTTACATTTAAGATAACAACGTAACCTGAAACTAGTTCATCAGTGTTTTAGAATATAATAAAAGAGAATTCGGTAATTATAAAGCACATTCATTTTTAAAAACTCATTAATTTAGTGAAAAGAGGAAAAAATAATGCGTGAATAATTAAAAATTTTAAAATGATTTGTCATAAATTCATATCCATAATGAGGTGCTTAATTAATAGTCCATCAAAATTATCGATCTGTAAAAGCTTAGGTAGCTGAATAATTATTTTATCCTTGTATGGTAAAAATTAAGGGCATTTTCTCGCAAAGTCGTTCAAGAAATTTTAAATGAAATATTTTGTCCCTGTAAATTAATTTGATTTTGAAGCTGCTCACAAATACATTCGTCTAACTATTCAGCTGCTTTATTTCAAATGATTTATTTGTATAGGGTGACATATACTTAAAGTTGAAATTTAAATAAAAATAACATTATATTTTTTTCACAATTATTTGTTTTTTGCTTTCTTAACATTATGATTTATGTAAATACGTTTATATCTAAAACAAATATTTCTGGCAAAAATAACTATCGACACCTTCGTGATTTCTCCATAACTCTTTCTCTTCGGGTTCAACTCTTCAACTGCTCATCGAATATTGGTTTTAAGTTTTTATATTGTTCGTTGCATATTTGCATGTATCTTTTCTCATGAACAGCTGAGATAAATAAAATTCTACCGATAAATCTGGCGATCACGATGGCCAATTAAAATCGAAAATCTATGCTATTATTATTATGATGCGAACTTATTAAAGGTTTTTCCTCAAGGAAGCTGAACCTTTCCTCCATTTTTTCGCTGAAAATGTTGAACTAGTTGATAAATATTTGGTACCTTAGGCGCATTCTGAACGTTAAATAAAACAATGGAAAGCGTTAAAGAATAGAGAAAAAGACTCTCTCGATATGCATTTTGGGCCAAAATAATAATGTGCCGATTTTCAAAGTAGTGTTGAACTATATTACTTTGTCTGATGGTAAAATTTGGCATCTCTAAATGTCCAGCTATATAGTTCTAAAAAGAGAAAAATACTCATCAAGAAAAATGCTATTTGCTATTTAAATCACAATACTATAAACACTTCTCCTGAAAACATAAGCAACAGAGGTAAAAACCTACTTAATTATTATGCTTGAAATTGATCCAAGAGGTTTGTACCACATTATTATAGCAAACAATAAAGCAAAGACATAAAAAACACATATATTACGACCATCACATTGCCAAAGACCAAATGTGTCGGAAGAAATTGCATCATGCTAATAACGGATATGATACCTGCTAGCTGAATTGCATGTTTGACAACAGCAGGGCAAGCTGGCAGTAGTGTTGATCGCTTGTTGTGGCAGTGGCGCCTATTTCTGTAGTAATGAATCTCGGAGCTAGTAGAGAATGTTTAGCGGCATATACTATAGGAGAAGACTATAGGACTATAGGAGAAGTGGAATGGTTTCACTCTCCAGATAATCCCGCACCACTCGAACTGTATGCGATCGGGAGTTAATATCCATAAATATCGCGTTGGTGTCCATTGCAATCGATAAAAGGACGTACGAGGGGGTAGAATTTCGTCCCCGTACTGGACGCCTGTGACAGAATCCCAAGAATCAGGAAGTTATCGGTGAGGCCGCTTGTTGCAACTCGAGCCAATACAAGTAAGCTTCGTCCTCTGTAATGTTCTCCTTCGTCGATATTTTGGTTGGCTCTTCCCAAGTGAAATATCGCCGAAGTGCCTTGCCATATCTTTGCCCTTTGGAAATCATTCTGGATGTTAAATCGAGACTCATCTGTAAAGAGTATGTGATTCCACCGCTCTGGTGTTAAACTAAAATGTTCACGAGCCCAATTCAACAGCGTTCTGACATGCGATGGGGACAAAGGAACACAAACCACAGGTCCTCGGGCGTACAGTCCATATTCATGCAGTCTACGAGACACAGGTTGATGGAATATGGGCGGTTTTGCATCAGCAGAGAGATGCCACGTTGTCTGTCGTACTGTCGGTTATCTACGGCATCATGCATTGTTGTAACAGGAATCAGTCGTCTGCTGTTGTGGTAATCATCTGGCGTCCAGACCCACGTCTTCTACCCCATTGATACTGATTCTACAGCCTATTAATGATATACCTTCAGTGGTCTCGCAACAGCGGATTGTCTTGCACTAGCATGCAATATCCCTACAGCCCTCCAACGCATTCATCGTGCAAATGATAACTTCGGCTCATCTTTCCATTTTGACTATCTCGGATTACACGCAACTATCGCTGCTTGAAAACTGACGTTTTAGTCCATCATTTCCCTTTTATAGGTGTTATGGTGTTACTGCATGATTGCTCTTTATGCTGATTTTAGTTACCTATTTGCATTTGGCGATACGACCTTTTATATTTCAACTCCCTTTTTTAAATTCGTGCCTTTTGTTTTAGCGTTTGTTGCTTATTTTGGAGCACGAGTGTATATACTACGTTATTTTTCACGGTGCAACCCGGCCAACAAAAAAGTACTTTACTCATAAAACACAAAGCATTTTTAACAGTTTCAAAATTAAATTAATTGCTGTCCAATGACGTAAACGTAAACTGCTTACAGTAATTTAAACTTAATGTTTAGAAGCAAAACGATTTGTTTGAAGTTACTCAAGTAATTATACAAGTTACAGGTTTTTAAGAAAATTAAATAAGCCATCTTTTCTAGCAAAAGCAAGAATTTAAAAATTCCGTGCTAGCTATTTACGGAATACTTGTATCGCAGGGAAAATAAATATTTTCAGCTATATTTTTCTGTGAAGATTTCCAAGAAATTTCAGAAAATATATATATTTTAATTTCGAAAGAAGAGTAATAGTTGAAGCAATGTGTTATTTTGTAAATATAAAATTCGTTATTTAAATATGAATTTCATGGTATTCGTTTAATCTCATTAAGTCTAAGATTACATTTGAAGTTCCGGCTTACGCAATGTCTTTTATTTTAATATCTCGATTCCAGACATACTTCGCACTATTCGCGTTTTGCATCTAGAGCTCAATTTTTAAAAGTAAAATGTTTTTTAAAAAATAGCATCGTGCCAGTCGAAACTTTTTTAATTAATTTTCTTGCTCCGGATTTCTATGTCAAGCTCCTATAAATACAGGGTGGCGCAGGGAAACGGAAAATTTTGAACGTTACAGTTGGCAGCACTGTAGAGCCGGCAGTTGTTCGAAACTTTGCACAATTGTTGTGAGCGCATTGCCATTTAGTTATTATGGATCATTGGACTGGTGCGGAACGTGCAGTAGCTATGAGAGCGTTTTATAAAAATGGTGATAGTGCGACTACCGCGCAGAGATTTGGACAGGATTACCAGCTTGGACGTGTCCCATCTGCGCATGCGATTACAACGTGGGTGCGTAATTTTGAAGAAAAATGATCTGCCTTAAAAAAGAAACCTCCAGGTAGCATTCCAACGGTTCAAACATTCTTTACACCGAGACTGTACGAGCATAATCTTAACATCGAAAACATGTGGTTTCAGCAGGACGGAGCCACGTCACACACTGCTCGACAATCGATAGCAGCAGTTCGTCACTTGTCTGGAAGACGCATTATTTCACGTAACGGTGACATTAACTGCGAGATCCCCTGATCTTAGTGTGCGAGACTTCTTCCTGTGGGGATATCTTAAAGGCAAGGTGTACCGTACATGTCCTGCAACAATCCATGAACTGAAGGAGAACATTGAAAAAGAAATCACTGCCATTCCCCAAGATTTGCTACACCACGTATTGGGGAGCACATTTTTCCGATGTCATCTTTTTAAAAAAAAGTGACACTTTTGGGAATTTTGATTGTAAAAACATTGCTGAATATATGCACTTTCGTTAATAAATTACTAGTTTTATGAATTTATTCGTGGAAACGACGTTATTTCGAAATTTCCCGTTTCCATGCGCCACTCTGTATTATGAACGTTAAAAATTTCATAATTACGAAATTTAACTCGTAGCCGTATGACGTCTTCGAAGTATTCAATGAATTTATGATAATTAATTTATCACTTAAAAACATTATAAAATATTTTCTCCATCCTTTCTGCATTTCTTTCTTTGTGGTGTCATGGTAGCACACTCGACGATTTGATTTGACACTCGACTGAGAGATTCAGGTTCGAGTCCCCGGTAAGAGCATTGCACATTATCCCCATCTCCAGCATCGAAAAATCCTAATGTCTTTACAGTGGCGCCCGAACTAAAAGGTGATGATGATTCTTCACCACCAATATTTGGTGATTGGATCCCCTAATCCCCAGTCGTCCTTTAAAAGGGAGTATATATAGTATTTTCTCCCTGCTTTCTGTATGCCTTCGTGGTGTAACGGTAGCACACTCGGTGCGTATTCGAGAGGTGCAGGTTCGAGTCCCGGCAAGGGTATTTCTCATTTTTCACGTCTTCAGCATCAAAATAATCTAATGACTCTAAAACGTATACGACGTTGCAGGGATTTATAGTTATTTTAAATAACAATTTTATCTAATTTGTTATCTTTTCCTATAAGCCTTCATTGCCTTCATTCCCCTAATTATCAGTGCAAGAATATTTAAATCTGGTAACGCGCGTGAAAGAATGCAAATTTCACTTTGAAGAAATAGTTTAAAAACTGAGTTTCAATAGGAAAGAGGAGAGTTAGGCTACAGCTACCACCTCTGCTGTTTAAACGTTTGCTTATTGCTGGTCCACGTGGCTTAAATGCATTTACTTGATGCCATTAGTCTCGACGGGGTTTTAAGAAACGCTGAATCCCGTAGTTTAGTTCTATCACTTGTTCATATCTTCAAATTTTTTGTTATCTAATTTCAGTTACCACCCAAGTTGAGGCGTAGTTTGTTAGCGTCGAGTTGACGCATTGTAAATTTTAAAGAGTTAATAAAGTAATAAGAGTTAATAAAGTTATACCTTTTAACCCTTCTCATGTGCAGTTACTACTATTCCAGTTTTCACACAAAAGTGAATCTGCTGAACTCTACAATGTAATTAATTTAGTTGTCAGAATCATTTACAGAAATTATATTATTTAATGTAGTTACTTGTTGAAATTCCTTATCTTAGGAAATTTAATTTTTAGTGTAAATATTATTTTAATTACCACGTTATTGTTATCTTGAGTCTTTCCTTTTAACTGCTTCCCCTCACTTCCTAGCTTCCTTGCTTCCCTGTCTTTCCTTTTAACTGCTTCCCTGCACTTCTTAGCTTCCTTGCTACCCTGCTTCCCTGTCTTTCCTTTTAACTGCTTCCTGAACCTCTTTTTTCTACCAATAACTGTCGCCAGAATAGAAAATAAATTAAAGTTAATTCGCAAACGATATCGTAGTTTAGAAGGACAGCTTTGATAAAGTAAAGCTCTTTAGCCAGAGATGCTCATCTTTAGTCCATCTTTACGTACTTAGGGAGGGAATTTCGCATTTTAACGTGCAGGTATCGAATTCCTACTAGCTTAATGAATTAAAGTTAAAATGTAGTTTATACATTTAACTACTAATTATTTAAATTTTTGAGTTCAAAAAAATTCTACATAGTAGTATCATAAATGCAGCGTCTAGCACTTGTTATTTTTTTCTTTTTGCACTCAGTCATAGCTTTCTTTTTTCCATGAACTTTTATTTAAATTTTAACTCTTGTCTTTGTTCTTAGGCTTCTATTACGTTAAGCGACGATGAAGAGAAGGTTAAATGCGGACCGCCCAGACGGCATAGTGGTTAGGTGAGTCTATTAAGGTACCGAAGGGCCCGGGTTCAAATTCCGGAGAAGGCATGTATGTTTGTAAATATACAGTGCCTTTACGGCATGGAGGCACTCTAAATATATGGTGAGCCCTAAGTTCTCTCGTGTGGTTTGGCAGTGAGGGAAGAGTGGTCAGACACCCTTGAACCACCTGGGATGCTGTTCCTCAAAACTGGGAAAGTCCAACCTCCTTGAGAGTCTGACAATCATCCTTTCATGAAATACACGGACAAGACAAAAACAACAAGATCGCGTGTAGTTAAATAGTGATTAGATTTAACCTTACAGTAGGATATTATAGTATTTTAAAAATGTTCATGCATTTATTACATATTCTTTAAATTTTTACATTTCAAATTTTTTTCTCATATTCAGATGAAATTAAAATATTGGAAATAATACTAGTGCTTAAAGTAAAAAATCTTATGTGTACATCACATGACTTCCTTGTATGGAATATCAAATTATACTCAATTTTCTGCATTTCATTTAAACATATTAAATTAACAGTTAACAAATTTTGAGTAAAATCTGCTTCGTCGATAGCGCTACCACAAGTTCTATTCAAATACTATAATAAATCTAAAACGATATATAAACGAAATTGAACAAATAAAAATGAAAGAGTTTTTCACACACGATTGACCACCGCTTGCCTAATGCGCATACTCTACTGATTGATTAAATTCTCATTTCGCGTAAAACAAAAATATATAAAAATCCAAAATATTTTCATTAAAAATTGAAAGCTATAGAAAAACATAAAACAGCAAATGCAGTTAAAACAATTAAAAAAAGCTTTTATGATTAAAATTACAGTTTCAACTCAAAAACAAGCTAATAACTCAAATGATAATTCCAGAATGAGTTAAGCATAGTTTAATTCGCAATAATAAAAGAAGAAGTTAATTTGTTGTTACGAAGCCTATTTCCTCTAGATTGGCAATAAATTCACTATTCTGATAAGTTTAAAATGTAAACAAGTACGGCTGCTATCGTAAGCAAAAATTAGGCTTAGCCGCACTTGAAAAACTTTTAAGTTGTTGATAATTCCACAATTATTGCACGCAGGTTAACTAAAGGCATAAAAATCTTAACCGGAGGATAAGAACAACATAACTAAATCATTTTTAAACCAAAAAATGCTCAATTTACAAACATATAAGACTAAAGAAACTGAGCTCACAAAGCCGAGTAACAGAGTGGATATATATATACATATATTTTTATACTTTTGGTGCTACTCATTGCAACCAAAATAGAAGGTTCACATCTACATGTTACAGCAGTCGTAACATACAAAGTTTAAACTTTATGAGGCTACTCGTTTTTGAGTTATGCAAGCTACATACATTTATACGTACGTACAGACGCCACGAAAAAATCTCTTCAGAATTCATTTTAAATGAATTTTGGAGAGACAAAAGAGTCCTTTATTCTGTCCTTACGTACAGATGCAATCCAAAAACATCGTTAAACTGCATTCGATAGCGATCTAAATGGACGTTTTCGTTAAAATATGATACCCGAAATTTTTCGCGATTACAATACTTCCTTTTTACTTGTTACAAGGAAGTTAAAAATCTTAGGAAGTAGACAAGTCAAACACGGAAACAGACAGAGAACTATGTCCCATGGGTAAATCAGTTTGCCGAGTTGTGAAAATGAAAATGTTTGGGAAGGAAATTAAAGTGTGAGTTCGGCAACTAGAAAAATAATAAGCAGACGATCGAACCCTATTATTTAAGCTACTTTGCTCTTACGTAATAAAGCTTGTTCGTGATAGATTCCTTTCTGTGTAGATCTAACTTAATTTTAATAAGCACAAAAAGCCAGAATACCTCATGTGACTATTTTATTGTATTATTCCCTTCGTTACCATGAACTGAAATGAACTCTCTAGATTTCTAAATAAGAGATTTCTAAATACATCGCTTTGCAAAAATACATAACCCCTAAAATATTTATCAATAGTAAGTAACCAGTAAACTTCAGTCTCTGTGTAATGTGGAATTTTAAAAAATGATGTATTTCGAAAAATATAAGTACAGTCACACTTCTTTAAAAACGAATTATTCTGCGCAAGCAATATTTTGTTCATTAGCTATGATTTGATACTACAATATACAATAATAAATTAGCGTCAAAGTTCCCTCTAAGCTGTGCATGTGTGCTCGTGCACGCCTTTAAAGGTTTTAACACATAAAGAAAATTAAATAGCGCACATACAAACACGCCTTTATCAAAATAATAACAATACTTCACACTGAAGCTCAAAACATATTAAATATGTTTCTTATAAAAAACCAGAAGAGAAACACGCCAAAGGGAAACGTAAAACTAGCAGAGTAAAAACCTAGTGTTGGCGAAGATTTAGACAATTCAATCGATTTCGAGAGCAAATAAGTACAGGTCCTTCTACATAATTACAATTCTTCATAATTCTAATTCTTCATAATTACAATTTTCATTTTTTCTAACATCATAGCAGAATGAATAGGACGAAGAAATAATTAAATACATAGGTTTTCTTACAGCCCTTGTTTAAATTTTATAATGCAATTCTTTCTGATTCTTAAATTCCGCTATGTTATTAGCATAAACAAAAAATGGAACCTGAATGAATCTCATCATTGTAAACAGCGAATTTGCTTTAATAGTTCGTTACGATAATTTTCTTAAAGTAAATAATGTTAAGCTCATTTCCTCTGCCCTGTCATTAAATAGGATTATTTAAACATTAAGATGAGTCTTCTTTTATTTCCTCTAGCCGTGTAATTAAGAATAAGTTTGTAAAACTAATTATCTAATGGAGCGTCTGGAGTTTGCAAAATTACACAATAGTGCAAATGAGCCTTAAATCAAACAAATCTTTAATTTTAAGCATTAAAAGTAAGTCACTATACTTGTGTTGACTCAAAACGGTTCTCAGAAGTATAAGAAATATGAATTGTTACCGAGATAACTCTGTCAAATTTTATTGAGAAAATGAATCTGAAGAATTTTTGTTATTTATTTCATTTATATTTCTTAAGTATCTTCTGAAAACACAGTTGCATTTTAAAAATCATATTCTTAATCTTGGTGTTCAGTTTGCTTAAGATTTATTAAACATTTTATATTCTTGTGTAAAAGCAATTTTTTCCTTCTACTGTACATTATTGCGTAAAGAGTTCGAATTCGAGAAAAATTAGGATTTGTCGCATCTGTGCTTTTCTAGATTCCTATTCTACTTCTAATATATAAATAAAAAAATTGTGATCTTTAAGCACCTTAGTAATCTTTTGTCCAAACTCTGCATTTTACACAGGCACTTCACGTGAATGTATTTGCGACAACTGAACGCACATTTCTCAGACATAAGCGGTGAACTGCGATAAAGTTTTGGTAATTATTTCCATTTTTGGCGGTTAACAGATGTTTAAAAATCGAGATTTACACGATACACAACTAGTTAATAGTATCAGAATAATGAGAAACATTACCTTCAGATATACATTACTGTAAGCATCATACTGAACTCCAGTGTTTTGAAAATTTTTCGTTTTCGGTACTGATTCTGTGCATTTATCTATTAAATTAATATGCCCCTTGCATAAAATATTTTAGAATTTTATGAAATGTATGATGTAATTTAAGTTAAAAAATAATAAGAGGCAGGTATATATCTTTAAACTATTCCACGCCTTCCAAAATCTTCCGCTATTGCAGTGGAATAAATTTTTAAGGCCGCACCTCTCAGAAAAAAGCTGGAATTAATAATTAAGAGTGCTCCTCCGAAGAATCCATAAAGCACTCAAAATTAATTACTTCACTGAAATTAATAATTCTTTGTAATTTTGTTTTAAATGAAAATGTAGTAAATAAAAGCAATAAAAGAAGGAAACAGAACATAAAAACCAAATTATTATAACTCATTATAAATTATTATGAATTACAGTTTTCCACCTGTCAAAACATTGATAATTCAAAAACGTTACCGATTGAATAATATGCAGCTGCCATAATGGGTCGCAATTACTCCATGAAACGCATTCCTAGAATTCGAAACAAAACTAATCTAAATAAACAAAATGGGACAAGAGTTATACATCAAGAATACATTCCACAGTGATGCCTTATAACGAATGTTTGCGGTATTAGAAATTGTTTAAGAGTTATTTACAGAAGAATGCCCCAGTGGAATTCTGAGAGTTTGATCCTAGGCGAACGGGTTGTCTGTATGATTAAGTTCTGTATTTTTTCGAGTTTTCCCCATGTAAAATGAAATATGAGACATTTCTCTTAGAAAGTCTTTCAAGAAGGCATACCTTAAGCAAATAGCCCTCATATGCTTTGTCTACTGAAATACCATAACGTAATATATTTAGAAAGATTATTAACATTTATATTTTTTTTTTACTTTTGCTTGAATTCTTTGTTATTTTGATGTCCGAATGTAACTTACTAAGGACTTCCCATTTTAGTAACATATTTGTTATGACAAACATGTACAACGTTCTGTTTCAGTGGGAATTCTAATCCTAATCTTCGGAGTTTTCACAGTATTTCATTAAGTAACTCGTTGTCTAGTTCAGTTATTAAAATCTCATTTATTAGTCCAAAGGAGCTTTGGCCCTGAAGGACTACTGTTTGCGTTTTGCGATTTTGCTTTGAAAACTTTAAAAGGTTGTATCACTTTTCAAATCATTGCCACCAAATATTATCGCCTTGTATTATAATCGAAGAACTTAAATAATGAAGAATCATCATAAATGTATAAACGTTTCTCGCATTGCAATAAAACAACGGTATCTAGAGCCATCCAATTTTGAATGACGTAATCATACTGCGAATATGAGCATCTGAAAGCCCAAATTTGAAATTTGGAATTTGTTTTATTATCGATTTCATATTTTGTAAAAATGTAACGAATTTTTGATTAATAATCTCAGTGATTTCAAAGCGAGCAGTGGCAACACTATAGGAAATAAAACATTTTTATCTCCTGGGCTCGAAACTGTCTATCGTAAATTCTAGAAAGACAGGTTGTTTTTAAATATTTTAGCCCAGGCGTAATATAAAATCTGAAAGCTTTCAGATTTCTTTTATTTGCACTAAAATTATTATTTTGAACGTTCAATTTGAAATTAGGTATGGATGGCCATTAAGAACACTTGAGGCAATTGTACCATTTTATTAATTAAAAGCGGGGAATGGCAACATTCTACGGGGGAAAAAAACCTTTTTATCTCCAGCGCGCGGAACTGTGTGTCGGAAATTCTAAAGATATACTCATTTTAAAATTATTTTGCGACATTGCATTGGAAATGAATTTTATTGTGCAAGTGCAAAGAACATGATATTTAATAAATAAAGGTAACACACAAAACGTTAAAAAAACGCTCTTTTGGACGTAATTTAAAATCCAAAACCTTTCAGATTTTTATATTATAGATTTTTATATAGATTTTTATATGATTATTTTGGTAAGAAAAATAAAGGATTAAAGTTAGGATGAACTAAAAGCAAACCTTATATATTCTTGATCTCATGTCGTGCTAATTTTACCTATTCTAGGTTAAAATGACTTCATTTAACTCTGTTTCACTGAATGATTTCCTTTTTAAAGTCTTATCTTCAGTGTTAATCGTTGTATAAGATTTATTATATTTATTTTAAATCAACTTGACCTCAACCCAGGAACATTTCATGTACTGAGTAATATCCTCAAGGCTAAAGTTGATACATAATCATAATTTTTTCTTGAACCTAGCAGGCTGAAAACGTCTATTTGATGGGCCCAGCAGATGACCTCCCCAATTCCACATGAAGACGTTGAAATGGTGGAATAAAAATAAGCGTTCTCATGCTTTGATTTAAAAATATCTCATCGAGCGTAGTATATCCTCTTGTCAAATAGCGTTTCAGACTCCCAAATCAGTGATTTAACAATCACAAATTTTTTAAAAGCGTCATATCGTTAGAATTCCCATTAGAGTGTTAATTATTATCATAGTTTTTTTTATATTTGGTATATTATCTACTATATTAAGAAGCAAAACCAAGGATTGCGGCTAATATTTTTAATTGCTTTCGTAACGAGAGCTCATCTTCAAAATGAGCTTGTTTTCGTTGCATTTGGAACACTTCTAAGAATACATTTAATGCTATTAAAAGTAATACGATGTTCGCAGTCACATGTGTGTTTTAAATACCAAATATGAAAAGTTTGGTAAGTCTCATAATATACTTTTTCTCAAAATTCTGTTCAGAGCTTCAAGTAGAGCATCACTTCTGGTTTATCAATTTAATCCAAAATCTTGTTCCTATCGATATAAGAGTTTTAAATACAAAACTTGGAAAATTTTGATTTAGATTTTAATATAGTTTTTCATTAAAACATGTTATGGCCATCGAATAAGATACTAATTCTGGTTGTCCAATTTTACCCAAAATCTATTCAGATCTTTATATAAGTGTATAAAGCAAAAATATTGAAAAATAGAAACTTCATCGTCACGCACAGACAGGCATACATCATTCTAAAAATATTAAAAACGTGTTGTGGGGACTCTAAGCCGTGCTTATTCACCGAACCAAATTGCTATAAAACTTTTTAACCGAAAACCTTACCTTCCTATGTATATAGGCTGGTAGGAGGCTAAAAAAAAGGCTAAATTTTGATCAAAAAGCAGCTTCCATGACGGCAGACTGCTATTGACCTTCGAGTTAGTGAAGTTGTCTATCAGGTTTGGCTAAGTTCTACTTCTCGATACCTTTTGGAAGATTTGACTTTTTGACGTGCGTGAAGGTGAAGCTTCTAAGTATGCATTACTACTTAGTGGACCCTACATACTTTTCCTTTCTGTTACTTGAAAGATGTATCCTCACAAAGTGAAATCCTTGATGTCTACTAATATTAAGAAATCTCTTTTAATCGGTAGCTAATGTATGATAATTTTTGTTTACTCAGTAAGTAATGGATAATTCCTTAATGGATTTATGTTTAATGTATACATTTTCTTTAACCAATAGATAATGGATAATCTATTCCATCGCATCAAGAATTCTTGTTAAATCAGTGGCTAACACCTTCTTTAATCAATAGCTCTTTTTTAATCAGTACCTAGGAGCAGATCAGGAACTTCAACTCAAAATATGTGACTCCATGAAATCAAGCTTCTACTTCCCCTTCAGCTGCAAAATCCAACGTTTTACATTTAGATGAATTTTGATTCAAACTGAGGCTCCGAATATTCGATTTCGACGATAGGAGCAGATTTTTAGCCTATCATGCTCATAATTTAAATATATTTAAGCAAATAATAAAGAAAACATTTTCGATATTAGATCATCAATTTTCTTCATTGTTCTGAGGAGACAATTTATACGCTTTCCCCAATTTAATATAAAATTCGCTATATATAGTTTTTATAAAAAATAACAGAAAACACTAGGAAGCTTTAGCATTCATTGATTAAATATAGGAAGGAAATCTGGTACATTGCCGTCGAGACGCAAAAGAAAGAAAACCACATCACACGCAGAACATGTAATGAAGATAAATGTCGATAAAATTCAATTAAAAGCTGACTTTCTTCGCGTGATATTTATAGACCATCACTTGCTCGGCACCGGAGGATAAAAGTCAGAAAAAATTAACGAATAGAAAATTGATATTTCATTGAAGGATATTAGAGAAGCTTTTGTGCTAGTGTTACTAAATCCTATTGTATTAGAGGAGCATCATCTATGCGTTTGATAGGAAATCGTTTAACTTAATGGCAGTACAGAAAAAAAAAAGGGAGCATTCAAGAAGTTTAGAATTTTTTAAAGAAATTGAATGCTTCTGTATTTCAGAGAGAATGATAATTTTAAATTAGCTTCGCAGATATTATTATACAGCAAACTCGTGTAATCAAAAAACGATTATTATACGGAGGATGCCATATTTCGCATTAGAAAGAAACTATTAATTATTACATAAACAATGAAATGTTTCCAAAAATCATCAGTCAGATGTGCTATAAACTGCATCAGTTGCATATTATATTTCTAACCGCCATATTAATAATATAAGGTATTTTCTCCCTTTTTCCGGCAAGCTTTCCTGGTGTAACTGTTAACACACTCGGTGCGTATTCGAGAAATCCAGTTTCGAATCCCGGCATTGCTCATTTTTCTCGGCTCCAGCATCAAAATAACTTAATGACTCTACAATAAATAAAGATATAAATTGTTAAGAACTATTTACTACATTGCTTAGTTAAGCAATGCACTGTTGCACTGTTTTAATTCAAAAAATACTGTAGAGATTTATTTTATTTAACTAATAGTTAAATTTTTAGTTTAAAGCAACTTCCTTTTATTCTCATTTTCACCCAGGCTTTCATGCCAGAATGTTAATAAGGTAATGCGCGTGTATTTAAAAGATGTAGAAGAAGTAGTATTTAAATGAAGGTTCTGGAAGGTTTTAGAGCGTGTTATGCCTTCTTGAAGACCACGTTGCTATCTTGAATTACTAGAGATTAGACTTTTGCGGCGTTCAGCGCTTCTAGTTATTAGGATTGTTTGGGCCGATTTCTATGATTCAGAGCCATCTTACGCGTTAAATTATCCTATGAGCCGTTAGGCTAAATTTAATACATTTTACTTGAAGTTCACTCTTACCTTTTTGTGGAGTTAATACTGGCTTTGTGTGCGCCCAAGTGGGGCTATCTGTGAAATTATATTGAGTAAATAAATGGTTTCTACTCCCTTCTTCTGACTCTCTGTCGTAATTAAGGATAATTCTTCCTGCAGTCTTTTGGTCTCGTAGTTTATGCTACTCACGAGTACGAGACTCTATTAATTCATTAAAAATCTTATAGAACTGCATTAACAACACTTCTGAGATACGGTAGTCTGGGATATAACTTTAAGAGACCTTGTGCCATTTGCAATAACAATATTAGCGTGATCGTGCGAATAATAAATGTCCAAGTAGCACAACATAGATAGAGTTACAAAACTGGAAACATTAAGCTAAAGGCATTTCTAAGATCAAAAATAATTTCTTGTAAATAGTTGTTTTGGCTATTACTATAAATCTTTCTATATGATCTCAGCCATGTAAAGTCCACTAATGTTATAGCGGTCAAAAGAAAAGAGGCTGCGCCTGTAGTTGTCCAAGACCTTAGATATTATTTCAGAGGGTGAAACAAATTTGCCCAGCTGCATCCTAATTTGGGGGGGGGAAGAATTCTCGGAACACTGATCCCAGAGTCTCTCATTCTTTTATCATTTGCAATCAAATCTTTTAAGAGGGACTTTCTTCTGGACAGTATTATAAATTTTGCCATATAGCAAAGCCATTTTATACTTCCATCTTGGATTCAAGTCTACGGCAGCCCTTACTCTCATACAAGCGGCATGATTAATATTAAATTTGTAAGGTGACACGGCTTAAACACCATATTGTGAATGCCAAGGAACTTTTCAGTAAATGATTTTACAAAAAGTACATTGCCACGTTTCTTCAAATTTTTATTCTTCTTACAGATATCATTTACCTTTCAAATGGCGACTGAAAATCGTAAATACGTCAGTGACAATAGTTAATATAAGACATGTATTAAGGTAGCAACTTCTACGAAAATCCTGTATACAGTACATGGTTTAAGATGATTTAAATTTATAGCATCTGTTCTGAGCCGAAATAAAGCCACAGTGGGGAACACAAAGTTATGTAAAATTAAAGAGGTTACAAAAATGCCGAAATTCAATAAATACAGTGTTTATGAGCATTTCTATCATGAAATAAAAGCGCTCGGCTGCCCCTTTCAGTAATACGGTCAATGAAGTAGTTTAATATGATAATTTTAACAAGCTGAGAGAAACGAAATGAGAGGCTTACTTGCACCAATTGTGAGATAAAGTAGAAATTTAAAGGATTTCAGCTGTGAGAGAGGAATAATTTCTGGTTGCTTCCACCACGGCAAAACACCAATCCACATTATCCTAAATCCGGAGTTTTTCCGGAAAGAAATGCGTCTCGCGACAGCTTATCATCATTTTAATCGGAATATTTAGTTATTTGGGAGATTTTACATACATAAGATGATACTGTTACTTTAGTCATATAACACTAACAGAGAACTAAGATTGGTTCAATACAAAGAGGTTGGCTTCTGATTATCACTAGACGCTTTAGAACAGTTTCATCTGAAGTCGCATGTATTTTGGCCAGGGTTCGCTCTCTCTCCATTCATTATAAATTTTTCTACAATAAATTCCTATTACAATATTCAATAGAAAGCTCTCTTATTCTGGATGGAATCCAGGTTGAGAGCAACGCATTTGCCCAAATTGACAATAATTCGATTCATCCATGACAGAGACATGGTATTTTATTTGATTGCAATGTATTGCCTATTAGCGAATATGAAGTCTATACAGATGGGTCCGGTTTCGAGGGAGTTGTGGGATGTGCGTTTGTCGTATATTTTTATGGTTTGGAGATCCATTATCAAAAATACATACTGGACAAACATAACTCAGTTTATCAATCAGAGCTATACGCCATTTATAAAGCCTTGGAATGGATTAAATCCAATTTGATCTATAAATGTACAGTTCATATATACTCGGATGCTTATTTAGCTCTCGTCTCCCTCTCTCGGACGGATCATAAAAATTATATCAAGAATAAAATTAAAAATGATTATATGAATTTAAAATATAAAATGTCAATCAATATTCATTGGGTAAAGGCCCATATTGGTATCATTGGGAATGAGAGAGTGGATTCCCTGGCGAAGGAGGCTGCCCTGGGTGGTGGGATCTCTGATGGTGATCTACAACAATCTAAAAAAGTTACAATTCTCAAAATGAAAGATCACATGTATAAAACCTGGTCTGATCAATGGAATGTGTCTCCTAGAAGATCAGAGGCCTTGTCAAATATAATAATTAAGAAGAATATGCCTATGTTTTGCGATAAAGACTATAATCAATTAGTAACAGGGCATGGACGCTTTCCTATGTACTCACAGAGATTTCACCTCCAGGGGGTAAATTTATGTCTTAAATGTGATACTGCCGGTAACTGCATTCATTTTATTGAACGTTGAACACTCACCGGTGGGGTAAGAGCCTTACATGGAATCGGAAATGTAAGAGAAATGATTCAAAATTATAAAAAAGGAGTAAAATTTGCACAAGACATTATGAAAGTTGTCAATTCTCATAAACATGTGATCGGTATCTCTGATTGATCGAACTAACATACTTAAAGCGTTCAATTTATGGAAACTACCCTTAAAGGGAGAGAAAGACTTTGTATCCAAAGGTGCAGGGACAGCTTAAATTTTTTTGTGTTTTTATGTGCCCTGTTATTCTTTTTAGTTTACTAACCTAATTTTTTTTTTTTTTTTTTTTTTTTTTTTTTTTTGTTAAGCTGCTAAATTGATTTTATTTTTATTTGGACACGGCCGGCTCGTATTGTTTGTTGTTGGAAGGGTTGCGCCAGCTCTTCTTCATAAGGTTCAACAAACTAGGCGGTGTTGGTGTTGATGCATTTAATTATGGCAAAGCACACTAGGCCTATCTGCCTAAGGGAAGGGATGCCTTCGTGGAGGATTTTCTAAGGGAAACTGGCTCGTATACACGTTACACATGGGGAAAACCACGAAAATACTTATGCAGCCAGCCCGGTCGCGGGATTCGAACCTCGGACCGAACTACCAGTGTTCAGCGACTTTACCGCTCGGCCGCTGGTGGGCCCAAACTAGGCGGAAGGGCTGCGCCCGTATAAAACAAAACAAAATACTAACAGACATATAACGACTTATCGCAGTATCTGAGATCGACAAAGTCTTAGGAAGATTATAAAGCAAAAATTTTATTCAGACAGAACTTTGATCATAAAAGCAACACTTTATGCTACAATGACCACAGCTTGTGGAAATCTAAATTAAAGTAAGAACAGACAGTTTTAATTAAACGTTGATCAGTACTGTAATATTACACAGTTAAATACTAAGCCGTAAACTGGTTCGATAAATTACCGGCGTGTCAGCTTAAAGTATCGGCTGCGAGAGAAATCAAAACTGAGATAATTCCTCAGAATCTAACCACATAGAGCGCAATTCCAGAAATATGAGATCTTTTAAGCTCCAAAAATCTCATTTTAAACACATAAGCAAACAAATTTGCATTCTGGTGAGGCATATGGAAAGAAGCTACTAAGGAACAGATTCAAATCATAATAACTGGATAGTTCTAAGTAGTAACTTTGCACATAAAAGGCTAAAATTCACATTAAAAATCTGTATCTCTCTTAATATACATCTTACCTAATTTCTTTTTTACCATCTTGATAAATAACAGTGGTACACTAAAAAACTCATTATGACATAAAAGCATATTTCTTCAGCCAGAATGAAATGTCTTTGATGCATCTTATTAACTTTTATATCTAAAACGATTCCGTGTTCAGTACAGCATGCGAAAGGTTGGATTAAATAGCCAGTTTAATACAATAAATAATTATTTGTTCAAATCAGATAGACATCACGCTCGATCACGTAAGTAATTCAAGTACTGGAATCATTCTGTATCATCGAAGTCGAATTCTTTAAATATTACTCTTAAACAGAAACTATCTCAAATCAACCAGAGTACTGTGGTTATAATGTTCTAGAAAAATTAGTAGTCTTTAGCAGCAAGAATACTTAAAATCTGTTAGTGACTAATCGCTCGGTTCTAATTCTTCATTATTAAGTCCAAAGAAGGGTTAAATTAGTCTTTTATTCAACTCAAAATATTCACAGATGGACCCTCTCGGTCTTACAGGAAGCGTACACTTGTGCTTACGAACAGACAGAAAATAAGAATCTAATGTTAACTAAGCTAAACACCAGTCCAAGTTGCACAGAAATAACCAACCGAGTTGGCCGTTATTTAAGCTCACCGGCGAATACTGGCAGGCACATAACAATACGGCCGAACGTAATAAGATTTGGTTTAAAGCAACGACGTGGCCAAAAGGCAGAACACGCTCTACTAAGAACTTCTAAGCTCTCCTACTGAAGTGGGAGACTACTACTCTCTTTTCTGCCAGAAATCTTCTACTACTCCAACTTAAATACTGATTCTACCCCATTTACATAAAACGCGATCCTGATAACTCATTTTCGGCAGAGAATCGTAGGTGGGAAATGAGCAAGTAAAGGAAAGCTTATTCAAAAATAAAAATAATTATTAGGAAATTAAAATAAACCCTTAGAATGTAATCAGCCACCAACGCAAAAGCATTCAAAGGCTATGTGTTTTATTGTGCGTGTGTAAGAATATCTGCTACAAACATCCACCTCTTTTTTTTTTGTGGTTTGCAGATGCTGAGTCTTTTTACAAACAGAAGGTTAGTAGTACATCCAGTCTGTCTGTCGGGGACACTTTTTTTCCACATTTGCCCGTTTTACAACTCTGTAACATATACTACACCGCAGCTAAAACTTCTCTCAGAGGCAACATCTGAAACTGACCAGTGTTTCTAAGAATGTAATTAAACTGTAGTTATTAAACATCACCCGACAGTCATATTTGCTAAGGCAACCTTTTCCCAACCAAGACTAAAATAGACTGGAATGGTGAGTGTTTACCTTCGGGAAAGTTCATTGTATTTCAGTTTCTCATTATATTTTAATTATTGCTTAAAATCCCCATTTCGCGAGTTTCTGTTTTCTTTCCCAGAACGATAGGGTATTCAGTTAAGTTGTAAAAATACATATATATTACTCATTCTTGGAGTATTTCAGATTCTTCGGGTAATACTACTGCAAAAATTATATTAATAATGGTACAATTGTTTCAAGTGTTCGTCATGGCCATCCGCATCTAATTTCAAATTGAACGTTCAAAATAATAAATTTAGAACAAATAAAAAAATCTGAAAGCTTCCAGATTTTATATTCCCCCCGAAGGGTGTTTTTTTATTCATTTTCATACACATACACGTTTCAGGAGCATTGCGGCTAAAATATTTAAAAACAACCTGTCTTTAGAATTTCTGATAGGCACTTTCGAGCGCTGGAGGCAAAAATGCTGTATTTCCTATAGTGTTACCATTGCTCGCTTTGAAATCATTTTGTTAATCAAAAATCCATTAATGTTTTACAAAATATAAAATACACAATAAAACAAATTCTAAGAGTCAATATTCGTTACTACATAAAATACTACGTTGTTCAAAATTTGATGGCTCTAGGTACCGTTGTTTCTTCACAATGGGAAAAACATGCATATATTCATGCAAATTCTTCATAATTTAATTTCTTTAAATATAATACAGGTTGATAATATTTGGTGGCAATAATTTGAAAAGTGATTGAGTCTTTTATAGTGATTCGATGCAAAATTCTTTTTTGAGATTAAATAGCTCAGTGATTCAAAGCCGAATTCCGGTTTCAGACACAGAACTTCCGGCCTAACACTCTTCCGAGTTACTAAAGACAGGAGGAGGAAAAGAGAACTTTGAAGTGAAACAGTAAGAAAAAATCTGAAAGCAAATGCAAATATTTGGAAGAATATTAAATTTTAAGCCTGCGACCATACAAATTAGACTTTTCGCATCAATCAGTAAAACAAACTCTAAAAACAAATCAAAGATATTTGGAAAAAACTTAAAGTGTTACCTTAGATCCATCCACAAATAACAAGAAAGCGAAAATCTTTATTTATCAAGAAACGAAAACATTCACAAACCATATTTCGGTATTATAATTATTTCACAGAGATCACTGTAACCGAACGCTTTAGAAGAAGAAATTTTGCATAATGAGAAATACAGTTATACAGAAAAAGTTGGAAAATAACATATGTATAGTATTTTGTTATTGAACATCGGGAATAGTTTGAAGTTTGATATGATTCCTACCGGTAAATATTTTACCTCAGTTTTGAATATTAACCATATATCTTGCAGCACGTATAAGATTTTGAAGCAAGACGTATAAAAGATGATATAATCATATGTATTCGAAACAACAGTTTATATGTGTTATTGATAGATGAGAGAATAAAAACTAGACAAGCACCTGAGCGTGAAAGTAGCGGAAAATATTGATGTAATGTCTCGAAAATGCCCTAGAAACAAGAGGTAAGATTTTTCAGATAACAGTGCTCTGAAGTTGGATATCATGAATCTAAAGAGAAACGGGAAACAAACTGAATGAGAAACGAGAATCGGGAAACTGGAAGGCGGGTATTGCTCTTGTTTTATATATAATGCTAGTGATAAATGGATAGATATAGCTAGAAGGAAATGCATGTACTTATTTTGCCATAAATAACATTTTGAGTATCTTTGTATACGGTTATACAGTATGTAAATATGATGGTATAACAGATAAAAAAACGATGAAATAAAATATTAGGAACGTCACTTTTAGAAATGCGCAAAGTGCTGTTCTTGGTAAAAGGTAGTAAATGCATTTATAAGAAAAAACAGATTTGATGGAAAAGGGAAAAGATACAAATTCGGAGATCTTTATTATATCTCTCTTCTAGTATTTGATAAGAAAAACTACCATTTCCAAAATCATTACTATATCTCTCTCTTCTAGTTAAATAAATCTATACAAACTTAATTTGAAATTAAAATATTATGACAAAGCATACTAGGACTATCTAAACTAAAGAATTGACTTTGTGGAGGATTTTTAAAGGAAATCTCCCTCTTATTCATGTTATACGGCGGAGAACTATAGAACCTTCAATATAGTCAGCCTACTTGTCATTATTTGATCAAAGGACATGTTTCTAATGTTTAGCAATCATATAGAGTCGGCCGCTAAACGACATAAGTATCACGGAATATCAAAACTGATACAAGTACAGGGTTATCCAAATTAAACTTCCCCAACTCAGAGGGCTGTGCAGAGTGTTGTATGTGTCATAACGTGATGAAATTTTAAAAACAGACACTTCAGATCATGCGCTCGAGATTTATTAAACAAAAAAAATTAGTACAAGAAGTTGCCGATAGGTGGCGCTGCAGATCAACAAGACATTCTACAGATGTTCTATATGTGTGCCGTGGTTCTCTACAACTCTTTCCATTCGCAAAGCACTGTGTTCCCCAGCGGAACGCAGTAAGTCCACATTAATTCCACGAACATGTCGAATAATTTCGTCTTTCAGATGTGCCAAGGTTGCTGGGGTGTTCTCGGTAGACCCGATCCTTTAAGAATCCCCATAACCAAAAGTCGCATGGCGTGAGATCAGGCAAGCGGGGAGGCCAAGCTGTAGGGAAACAGCGGCTGATTACACGTGCATCGGTAAAAGTTTCCCATAACACCTGTTGAACGCCACGAAGAACATGGGAAGGTGCACCATCCTGCATAAATATCGTGTCCTAGAGGCGGCCACGTTGTTGCAGTTCAGGGATCACAAACGTTGTCAACATGTCCTGATACCTTTTCCTGTGACAGAGCAGGTTTTGAACCCTGTTGGAGTCACCTCTTCAAAAAAATAAGGCCAAATGACGAATGTTGCAGTGAAATTGCACCATACAGTAACCTTTGGAGGGTTCAAGGGCACTTGATGGATAGCTCGCGAGTTTTCGCTTGGCCAATGCGGCAGTTATGCGTATTCACTTGACCATTCAGATGAAAATGGGCCTCATCCGTCCAAAGGATGTTCCACGGCCAAGCAGCATCGACTTCCATTCTGGAAAGGAACTGCAACGCAAATGTTTCCCGAACTACAGGATCCCCGTCGGACAGCTGACGACGACTATGGATTTTGTAAGGAAAATAACCGAGGATTCGACGCATCACACGCCAGACGGTCGTATAGGGCATATCAACAGCACGAGAAACAGTTGGCACAGTGACAACACCATGTGGCGATTGGTTAGTGGGGTCCACGACCGCCAAAGCAACGACTTCTACGCGTGCAGATTCCACAACCTGTCGTCCTCTACCTGGTAAAATTCTCAGCTGTCCCGTTCTTTCGAACTTCTTCATCATGTCTCGTAGAGCGCATGGTGTCATTGATCCTCGGCGTAAGATCTTCAGCCGACAGAATGCTCTTATCGCAGCAGTGTTCTCGTCATTCTGTTAGAAAAGTTTCACTAACAGAGCCTTGTCTTTCAAAGTCGCCATTGTGCATCAGCGAGCTGGAAACAACTGCCTGCGCAAGGCCTGTTTTCCACTTTTTGTAGGGCTCGTCTTTTGGATAAGTTGCGCAGAAGCTTTATTTCTGCAAATCACGTTGCTGCAATATGCACATTACTAGTGTTATAGCGCCACCTATCGGCAACTTCTTGTACTAATTTTTTTGTGTAATAAATCTCGAGCGCATGATCTGAAGTGTCTGTTTTTAAAATTTCATCACATTATGACCCATACAACACTCTGCACAGGTCTCTGAGTTGGGGAAGTTTAATTTGGATAACCCTGTATTTTTAACTGAAACTTACAAGTAACTGAGTAACATTTAGCTCATTTGGACTTCACTCGAATTTGACTTCAAAATAAATGAAATAAACCATTGGATATAAATAATTCTGCAGGTATTTTCAGTATATTTGTATACTAAATTAAGTACAGTTTTATGACAAATTTCCACAATTGATGATAACGTTGCAGAACTAATTTTAAGTCAATATATGTTTTTAAAAATTAAGCGCAGTTAAACAAATATAATAATAATGTTAATATATCTATATTAAAATTTCAATATTATCAAACATTTTAATGAACGAAAAATATTTTCTTTCGCTAACGATATTAATCGAAGATCTAAGTAGTCCGAAAACTCTACAATTAATTAAGCAAACAGAAAAAGGTATTTCTAAGAAATTCAAAAATTATAAAAATTAATTAAATGTATTAATCTATATGTCTAAGATAATTATTAATTTTATCGTTAATCAAATGCATTTTCTTTGTTTCAGATACATGCGGTATAATTAGCTTAAAATGATCAAACATACTATTACTGAACGTACAGCCTTGTTGTTTATGCATACATAAATTGAAAAATAAATTGAATGAAGCAGTTCTACATTTTCCAGTTTAGTTATCTGATAAATAAAGTTCAACATGTATGTTTCATGTCTCGAAAGTGTTAATATATAAATTAGATTTACAGTGTACCCTCGATCATGCGGACTAATTCCGGGAAAGCAGGTGACGGATAACTGAAAGACACGGATAATCCAAACTATCAATTTTCATGAATATATTATTATATGGTTTATTCATGCATATATTCATATGGTTTATTTATTTCTTAAATAATCAATAATTACTTAATTTTTTAGAATGTTTAAATATTTGCTGAATTTCCCGGCATATATTTCGAAGAATTATTTTATCTTTTTTTTTTTTTTTTTTTTTTTTTTTTTTTTTTTTGGTAATCCAATAGTGTTTCAAAAGAAGTCATTGCTGTCTTGGGACTAGTATAACTGTCACTATCTCATTTTCTTGTATTTTCAGTAGCACTCCTTGCCTCTTCTGTTCTTGTGACATTCGAAAGGATATCCGCGTCACTAAAGCATTAGTGCGGCTCAGTCGAATCTCTATCGAAACATTCCTTGATGTTTTCGTGATCGACATTTTAGAAGAATTTTACATTTTCAATCTTTTGGCATGCAACTTCACTTATTACGTGGAATTCTTCGCAATTAGATAAATCTCCAATTTATACATTAAGAATCTTTCTCCGTGCCTTAACGCTATGAGCAGGAGTGTGATTTTTACACATTCCTGCGCATAGAATGCACGTGCACGTACGGTTAATCCGCAAACGTGATAATCGAAAGTATACTGTATGTATAAGATAGAAGAAACATCTGTTTTTTTTTTTCCTTTAAAACATCGAACGCTTTCTGAAACAACATGTCGAATTTTTTTTAGCTTGACTCTACGCCTCAAATTATGCATAGTACTAAATTTTGCAAGAATCATACGAAATCTATATCATTTATTTTAAAGTTTTGCGCTAATTCAGTTTGGCGTCAAAACAATTTTGCTCCGCATTTCTAAATCATACTGACCTGTTCCACTTACCTTTTCTTAAATTTCAATGAATTACCAGGTGTTAAATTCTTTTTGAAATTTAAATCTCGGCTCATTAATTCTGTATTTTAATCACAATTTTTTTATTTAAAATATATATTTACGTATTTTATTCTGTATTTTTTTAAATAGTTAGGTTGTCAGAAAATGCTTCGTGTTCTTTAGATAAAAATTTCTTTTAAAATTACCTTTATTTGCTTATGAAATTTATGTTTAAGATCGTATGCCATGTCAAAAGCCTTGAATTTGAATTTACTATCTGATATACGAGTGGAAACGGAAAGTAACTTTAAAAAGTATTCTTTTTAATTAGTTTTTAAACAAGTGAAAATATCTAGTATAATTTACTAAGTATTTTGATTAAAATTCGTGTGTGAAATTTTTCTGAAGAAATAGTCATTAATAAAACATCTATATATTGTTATTTAAAATAGCGGTAAGGCTATATATCACAAAACCCAATAATTTATTTTCAGTCATCAAAGAGATCCTCTTTCCGAAGAGACCTTCAATGCGAATGACCAGTATTTATGAATTTGTAATTTAAAAAAGTACTAATTTTCAATCGAAAAACGTGAGTTTGCAACCTGACACTTCAAAAGGGAATTTACCATTTACATATTTTTAAAACTTTTAAATATAAAACGTTTTATGAAATGTGTATCTAAAGTTTTACTTAGGTGCGCATATCAAATTGTGTGTGTATAAAAGTGTGCATACAAAATACCATATAGGTTGCAAGTCATTCTGCATATTTCTCCAAAGTTTCATTAAATAAGAACTTCTGATACACACTTCAATAAACGTTTATGTACCCACTTCATTGTTTCTTTCTCTGAAGTAAAACTATAATCTAACATTGTTAATTAGTAAATCTAAACTTTGACGTTTGTTAAAAAAGATTAAAATTTTTATTCAAAAAGAATTTTATACAGGAAGATCCCTGATTTCTTTCTCAATTGCTTTTGTTATAATATAATTGTATAAAAGAGAATGAATACAAATTATAAAAAAGTGTATTATTTTTGTAGATATGATATTTAATCCTGACAATAAGCCGATTACAAAAGATAATTTAAATTTGATTTTTTACTGTGTGTTGCAATAAGATTAACAACAATCCGAATAAAAGGGGATGTTAAGAGTTTGATTTTGGTGTACCTTAATAAACTAAAATTAGTTAAAAGATAAATATTGGCCTACCCATATAAAGTACTAAAAAAAAGAACACGTAATATCATCACCTGTGAAACACGTATTTATTCAGAAGCTTAAAACTGTATTGATAAATATTTAGTTACAAAGCGCTTACCTAACACTAGCCACAAAATAAGATTCGGGAGTTCGTTCGTAGATGCACTATTGATAAATATTTAGTCACAAGAAATCCACATAACACCAGTCACAAAATAACTATCTCGAGTTCGTCATAGAAGAACAAGACATCAAAGGATATGTAATCTTGAAACGTTGCAAAAGGCACTGATTAAATTTCGACATCATGTTTGCAGTAAACTATAGGACTCGGTATGAATGAAAAAGGTATGGCTATTTTTTAACAAAGTGCGCTGCTTGGTCGATCTCGTTAGTATGGCATAAAGAATATCCGACTGCATTCAAATCTGAAATTAGGAATGATTCTTTTTCCTTGCACTGTGTGTGAAAATAAAAGTCTTGAAGATGAATATTAAATATTTTCACAGGTGTGAAAAATAAATAATTATAGGAAGAAACACGAAACCTTGCTAATGAAATGGCGGTGCCAAATAGGTACGAAAGAAAAGTAACTAGATATGTCTTGCAGACTTCATTCACGCATGCGAGGTTAACATTCAAAGGGGAAGAGAGAGAGAGAGCGAAAACTTCAGGACCGATCTATTTATAGTCTTTTTAACTAACATCCGTTGCCACTGTCGCAATAGAATTTGGAGTGAAAAACGTGGGGGCTTGCCATCGGAGTATAATCATTAGATGTGTTTCAAGATTTCAAGATTTGTTTGTTCAAGCAAGAAACAAGAAAAATGGCCAATTCCCTGGCTAGGATTCAAATTGTCGATCTTTCGATTCCTTGAAGAATCTGCTTCCAGTTACACCACAAAAGAACTCGATAAGAAAGTAGAAACTTTCTTACATTCTTTTCCGCTTAGATGTTAACTAAGGGGGAAACTCCTACCGGTGAGGAATTATCATCCACCACATTTTATTTTAGGATCCACTTGTAAAGTCATTAGGTTTATTTCCGAGCAAGAAACATAAAAAATTAACGATCCTTTCACCGAGATTCGAACCCTGAATCTCCTAGTTGCCAATCCGATATGCTTCTATTTACGCTACGAAGGAACGTGGTGAGGCAGAAAATCGTTCTTTGCTCCTTCAGAGCAAAATTCGAGGAAATATGTAGAAAGACTTACAATATGTTGGTGCTAAATGTTATTATCACAATTATAATTTATTTTTAGCGCTGAAAACAGTATATTTAGGGAAAAGAGTTTTATAATAGGTACTGATGGATTTTTGTGCACAGTACTGGAAATAATTGTATATGTATTAAAAACATGTTTTATTTACCATGCTTATGGTACAAATAAAATTTTTTACGAAGTTTATTAAGAAATGCATATTAATGAACACTTATATGATTTACGTTTTATACTGAGAATCAATATACTTTTTATGATATCATGAAAATGTATCTTACCTTTCAAATGCGTGACGAGAAAATGGGTTCGAACCTTTCTTTCATTATCTGCAGCAGATAAGTCTTTTACATCTAACTGGTAATAACTCTTCTTATAGATATCACGAACTGGTTTGAAAGTAATTGATAATCCCTTTTTTAAAATGCCCACAAAAAATCAAAACCATCTGAAACAGTTAAGTGATGGTTTCAGATGCATAAGATTCCTGTGCAATAAAATGGTATAACTAGAAGATTAATTCTCAATTCTTCAGTATTGGTATACTGTTTTATTAATGTTTCTCTCATTTGATGAAACAAATCAGCGAATATTTGCCCTTGAAATGAAATGATACATGCCCTGAATTTTCACATTTAATGCCATCACTTTCATGTACACTGAAAAGCTCTCATATCAGTCTTGCTGCTTTTCTTATTTTCAACAAAAGTATTTAGCACGTTTAATCTAAATAAAATTATTAATTTTTCGTATCTGAAAGTTATCTTTAAATCTTGCATTTTTCTTTTATGACTACGTAAGACACAGCAGTACAATCTGTAAATGATACTTCCACTTAGTAATAAAGATAAATTTCCCAATGAAATCTAAATCATTTTTTTCTGATATTGGTACATGACAGCATTAAACACTAACTCAGAAATTAATAAAACAGAAAAATAAAACGTAATAAATAAAGTATTATTCCTGAAGTTTAGGTTATTTAACTACGACAAAGCCTCTAGAGCTATCTGCCTAAGGCGAGGGATGCCTTCATGGAGGACTTTCTAAGGAAAACTGGCTCGTATACACGTTACACATGGGGAAAACCACGAAAACACCCAAGCAGCCAGCCCGTTTGCGGGAGTCAAACCTCGGACCGAACCACTAATGTTCAGCGATTTTACCGCTCGGCCGCTGGTGGGCCTAATATTTCTGAAATTAACATATTAGGATGCTGAAGTTACCAAAAATACAGCTTTGGGTAACACAACATTACACTCTGAAAATGGCTATACATTTTCTACAAAATAATACAAGCATGAAACGTCTTCGATAATTTATAAAGATAAAGGTTTGACTTTGCACAATGCAACTCAATTTATTATTTGTGGTATATAATTGTTAATTAAATTTGCAAACATAACTTTTTAATCGCTTGTTTCTATTAAATTATATCTCTTCTTTTGGTTCATTAATTATTTATGAGCATTAACCAAGAGCTTATTTCTTATTATAAAAATCTTTTATTAGCCCTAAGAACCGTTAGTTTAGAAAGGCTATTAGTCTCGAAGCAGCATTTTGCATCGAATCAATTTTCAAATTGTTGCTAAGAAATATTATTGCCCTGTATTGTATTTAATGAAATTAAATAAGGAAGAATCTGCATTAATGTATGCATATTTCTCGCGTTGTGAAAAAACCACGGTACTTAGAGCCATCAAATTTCGAATGACATAGTCTTACAGTCGAATATGGGCACCTATAAAACCAATTTTTTTTTTATTATCTATATCGTGTTTTACAAAACTTTAACGGATTTTTGACTAAAATCTCAAAGACTTCAAAGCAAGCAGTAGCAACGCTGTACAGAATAAAAAAAAAATTATCTCCAGTTCGCGAAACTGTCTATTGGAAATTCTAAAGATATGCTCTATTTTTAAATATTTTAAACCCACAGAAGGGTTAGCCCAAATGTTGTCGAAATGTGACGCGTATGTAAATGGGTGTCCGCCGATAACATCGCGGCAAAAACATCGCGGACGAAAACGTCGCGGAGAAAACAACGCAAGGCGAAAACGTCGTTCTACAAAACATCGTGGGTGAAAACATCGCAAAGAGAAAACATTGCAGTTCTAAAACATCGTGGTAAAAAACATCGTCGTCGAAAATAAAGCGGTTCAAAAACTTCGCAGTTTAAAAACGTCGTCGTCGAAAATATCGTGGTAAAATATAAAGTATCTACAAATCATCGCATGACGATAACATCACAGACATACTTTTTTCATGTTTTAATAATTGTAAATGGATATTCCCATAATGATTTGTGAGTGCAAGATGTAAAGAAGGATAATTTTTACTTTCACATTTTTTTATTAACTAATAAATTTTTTCTGAAAAAGTAAGAAGGAAACTTAAGCATAGAAAATTAAATGCAACTTATAGATTATACTTTTCAATAAAAATTACCAGTAAAGCTTTATAAAAAATCATTTATTAATGGCCTTTGCTGATTAATTATGTCGGTTTAAAATTCTATTAAGTGCTATAAGCTGCATTAATTTTCTATGCTTAAGTTTCCTTCTTATTATCTCAGCAAAAATTTATTAGTTAATAAAAATCTGAAAGTAAAAATTATCCTTCTATCCATCTTGCGCTCACAAACATTATGGGAATATCCATTTACAGTTATTATTAAAACATGTCTGCGAAAAGCATGTCTGCGATGTTATCGTCATGCGATGATTTGTAGATACTTTATTTTTTACCACATTTTCGACGACGATGTTTTTAAACTGCGAAGTTTTTGAACCGCTTTATTTTCGACAGCGATGTTTTGTACCAGGATGTTTTAGCATCATCGACTATCGCTTTTTGCATCGTAGGCAGTACGTTTCAACGTTCAAAGTGCTAACATTATAACACAATGTTCAATGATCTCGTCCATCTTCTTATAAACATGCCATGTCTTAAAACGTTCTTAGGAAAAGACGTCCGTTATTAATTTGTGATTCATTACAGGAAATATAACAAGTATTTGATGCCAAATTATAATAACTGCATAATCTGATCTGCTGGAAATGCACAACCACTCCTTAAATGCTGTAAAAAGATAATAATTATAGGAATTATTTATACTTCTTTGAAACTTTTGACGAATTCTAATAAAATTATTATGAAAAATTAGGAAACTGCAAGAATTAATTTTCTTTTACCTGAGCTTTGATTTTTATTTCTTTTATCAAAATTAAATATTGATTATCTTTATTACATTATTATTTGTAACAAATTATTAGTTTTGCAGGAGTAATTCATTTCATCCCATTAAAGAACTATATTTGGGGTGTGCTGTGAATTTTTCTCATACTTTTTCAAATTTTGGCTAGATTACTGAAAGTACATGAAATGTGAAAACCTTCAGTGTTTAAGCATATTATGCGTGAAATATTCTTTTACATTCGCTTCCATACTCGATTAGCTTCCATTATGCTAATATTTTGTCTGAAGAAAATTCAAATAAAAATGTAATAGTAATATAAAATATAATATTAAAGAGAAGCAAAATTAGTAAGCCTTTGTTTAAAAAAAATTTAAAAGTGTAGTTATGAATACATTTAATTGATCTTCAGATTATCTCAGTACTGTAGTCCTCTGCTGGCTGATTATCAAAAATATTAGAGATGATTTATACGTGTATAATGTGTTGCTTTTGTCGCTGGCCAGAATCTAAAACCTTTCAATAAATCTTGAGTCAAATATAATTTTTCATACTTCATTCATTTATGAGTGCAACATTTTTGTGTGGTGTCCACTTTCAGTATATGTCTAGCCTTGTACTGTAGCTAACAGGATGCTCGATAACTTACGGTTATTGGTTTAATTAACTGCAACTTTTTCTATGTTTCAGATAGATTTAGTCTTGCCCAATAACTACATAAACAACAGGCTAAATACATAAGTGTTTAAGAATTTAATGAATTAAACACTTATGTATTTAGCTTGTTATTTTTCTTTTCTTATGGCTTATAATTTCACAAACTTATCAGACACGTTTTTTCTTATAAACATGAATTTGAGGATCACTGATATAAATCTCAATGATACGTGCTTTTTGTTTATTTTATTGATTATTTCCAAATTAAGGCACACAAAAAAAAAAGCAGTTGATACATATATACTGATTTAAACTTAATCACTAGATTTAATCTTTAAACTGCAGTATTAATCGTAATTTTTGTTTCAACAAATTCACTTAATCTACCTTTGCTACCTCCTTGTATCAAACTATGACAGTTAGAGATTTGCATAATTATGCTGGCAGCTTATGACGAAACATAGACTTAATTTTAATCTATTAACAACTGTTTACTTTATAATTTAAATAAAGGGAGTAAAAACTAATTATAAAGATTCTTAGCCCAATATTTTACGCAAGCAAATATTGCGCTTCTGTTTACCGACGGAGCGCTTGCTGGAAGAGGAGAGGTAAAACGGCTAAATATATATCCAAACATTTGTGTGCCTCTGCTGCTATGCAGAATGGAAATACCAAATAAGCTGATTAATCCACTTCAGTAGATATAATTAAGGCAAAAAGAAAAAAAAGAAAAAAAAAGAAAATCGAGAACTTACGAAAAGGGAAAATATGTTCTTAAAGGATTATATGGTGATTGAAATTCATTTTGTAATCCAAGAATTTCACTTAAATAAAACACAAGACCTTAAAGGTGCCTAATAGGGATATCACAAAAGAAATTGTTCTATGAAAACATAATGTTTCTAAGGAGCTTCATTAAATAGCGTCGGTTTAAAACTATAGAGACATTAGGTACTTTTTGGAAGCAGGAGACGTGAAAAATAAGCAACGCCTTCGCCGGGAATCCAACCACAGACCTCTGGAATACGCGCCAAGCGTACAGACCATCACACCACGAAGGCATGCGAAGAAAGCGGGAGAAATATCTTATATACACTGGGTGATGGGGTTTTTAAGGCCAAATCCAATTGCCAAATCCTGGGCGTGGAGAATCATCATCCACCACCCTTTTAGTTCGGGCGCCACTGTAGAGACATTAAGTATTTCGTGGAAGCAGGAGAAGTAAAAAATGAGCAACACCTTCGGCGGAAAGCGAACCACGGACCTCTGGAATGCACGCCCAGCGTGCAGACCACTACACCACGAAGGCACGCTAAGAGGGTGAGAGAAATACCTTATAAAACGAAATACAAAAATATATACTTTTTACATAAATATCAATTCAATTAATTCAAGAAATTTCAATAACAGTTGAGGAACTATATTTTTAATCTCATGCAAGAGAAATAAGGGTGATCATAATTCATGTAAACATAATTCATGTAAACATATTTTGCAAATATTTCAAGGTTTAAATATTTTACGATATCCATTGCAAAGTTTCTGCAGTGCAAAGTAAGTACTTTTTTGGATTCAGGGATTTAAATTGGTATTCTGCGCTCTTTTACAGCATCGTTTTCCAGCCATCTGAATTTACTCCTTAAACTGGAACCTGAGGAAATGAAAAAATCCTCAGTTAAAGTCCCAGATCAGGTTCTTTCACTTATGCCTGACGTATTTCTGCATAAAGGGCTATGTTGCGGAACCACTTCATAAAACGTTGATGCCAGCACTAACCGGATATTGTAGCTTTTACAGAAGGAGACTTCAGTAAGACTAAATAAAGACAATAAATAGCAATCTGACTAATTAAATGCAATGGAATGTAAAACCTCCAGAAGTTCATTTCTTTAATATGTCAATTTAAGTTTTCTTTATTATTTCTTTTATTGTTTCTTTTTTTTATTCCTTTGATAAAAACGTTTTATTAATTGTTAAAAATACAATTATATCTTATTTCAATTTAAATAAAATTGTAATAGTTTAATTGATGGAAAAAGCATAAAATTGCAAGCTGATCGCAATCAAAATGCGAGATCTGTTTTGTAGATTCTTTGGGTGGCATCTTCTTTCTTTCTTTTTCTTTCATTCGAAAAATCAATGAACCAAGCTCGAATTCTTTCGCTCACTGAATTATGTTGCTGGGTAAATTCACTTAGATGTTAAGCAAATTGCTTTCGATTTCAAAGATTCCAGTTCTGAAACTATTACACTTTATTAAACAGTAGCTCTTCGCTGATCAAACAAAAAGCAGGATTTTATTTCTTTATATTTTTTTTTTCATTATTTGCAGCCTCCTCTGCTTTTCCTTTATTTTATTTCAGTTTTTTAATGAATCTTTGGCCTTATTGCAAAACAAAAATTGGCATGGAATCATCGAAAGAGGAACTGGTATCTATTTAAAAATAAATCATGGAATCTCAGAAACAGTTTAATACTACAAAATGTTGAATTCTTTTTCATAGAGAACTAAACGTTTTTCCTTGTTTTAGTTGATGAAGTTAGCGCTGTATTCCTTCTTTACTTTCTCATTAGTATAATATTTTATCTTTTTTCCATTACTGAATAACCTGTTTTTTATTTATTCAGTTATGTGTCTCCCAGTATTGTGTAAAAATACTGTATAGGCTACTTTAAGTTTCTAAAAGTTATTTTAATATTTAAACCTGCTTTACTGTCTTTTCTCATTTCCTATCTACTATTTCCTACCAAAATGAGTTTTAGAATCGTGTTTTATGAAAATCAGTTAGATGGAGTATTTAAGGAAATTTCAACTTACTTTTAGAGAGAGTGCTTAGGGGGTCTTCCTTAGTGGCACGGTTTGCCTTCTAGTTACTTTGCTCTTGAATCTACTACGCTCAGCCGTATTGTACGAACATTTTGATAGGTTAAAGTAAAGGCCAAGTACGTTAGGTATTTGTGTCTATCTCTGGTCTATTTGTGTCTAGCTCTGGTCTATTATTTAAGTCTATTTACTTTAGTATTAGATTAGTTTCTTATTTTCTTATCCTGATTTAAAAGCCCAAGGAGGCTTTCCCGAGAAGAGGCCATCTGTTATTATTTCTTTGAGTGAATAAAAGGGTATTTTAACCTTCCTCGAGACTTTGCCGAAAATATTTGAACTCATTGATAATTCGCTACTTAGTTCACTAGGTTCGTCGGCATTTTAACGTAGACAAAAGACAGAGGAACATTTCAATGTGTTATGTTTAAGAGGTATATGAATAATTTTTTAACGACAGATAAGAGTATTATTGGAGTTATATGCACAAGTTTGCAAGCTATCTTCAGTTCTGATAAGCAGTTACGTTTCGTAGTTTTTGTTTAGTCGCGCTTCATAAATTTTTCACGTTTCAAGAAATCCTTCACAAAGGTTCTTATGGTACACTGTTCATGATATCCAATTAGCATATGGAAGGCACTGTTCCTCTTCCCGACTAATTTATAGGCCATCAAGATTAGTCCTTTTCCTAAAGTAATCCTAATGACTTTATAACTTTAATACTGTCTTAATTGCGAAGTGTTTGATTAAAGGTAATCCGTTGTTGAGAGAGACACGCCACTTATCAGTGAATTTTGAATCAACTGTAATGAGAAATTATAACCGACACGATAAAAAAAAAGAGAAGTCGTCCTAAGAAGTTTAAACTAATTTTAGCACAGTTCACCTTAAAATAGCTTTTATGACATACAAAAATTAAAATACTTAAAAGCTATTTAATTGCTGACATATATATATATTACTATAATTGTAAGTGTTATCGAGAAAAGAATTATTTAGGTATTATAATAATTTGTTTACTATAAATTACTGAAAGCTTTATTTAGTTTAATTTGTAAGCCTAATATTTATTAATAAACGAAGTTACTGTTATTTCATACCACAATGACAGCTTTAACAAAATTTAATCCATTTTTAAACCGGCTACTTCGCTTACTCGCTAGAACAGACAAATCAAATTTTTCTCTCTGGCACCTGCAGATTTCAGATAATGCTAAATACTTATGCTTATACCAACTGCTTACACAGTGGCCACATTAACAAGGAAGTAAATTATGGAAGTTTGTTCCGACGGCAACTCCTTATTAAAGTAGCCTATTTCTCTAAAACTAGCAAACTTAATAGCCCCGTCAGCAACATTCAGATTTCAAATGATGACTCAGGCTCTTAAGGTTTACGCTTTAACAAAGTAACACTTATAATTATTTCTTACCAAGCAAAATGAAATGATATATTTCTAGAATTTAAAAACAGCTCCTTCTGTCCATTACTCACAGGAAAATGGGGAAATGGAAATAGGAATAAGAATTTATCTCGAAAAGTTTACTTGTTAAATTTACTTCAAAATAAAAATTATTTTTCTCTCTGTAAACGTAGAAACAAATATTGTAACAAAAATGATTAAATTGTAAAATTTGTTTACAAAATTTAATATTTAACTTATCTGTATATCTTTATATCAGTACAAATATGAGAACAACAACTTTAAAGTAACAATTATAAGTCTGATTGGTGACTTTCTTCTCCTGAACAGCAAAAACACGATGTCATCAACCGCAAGCAGGAAGCAAGCCCACGGAGAGGAACAGTTTATGATTCTCTTCATTTATCTCGTTTGAAATATTTTCTCTAATTGTTCTACTTCCTAATTGTGTCTCTTCCCATTCACTTCTTAATTGCATCTCTTACTATCCTGTTTCCTAATTGCTTGTAAAGAAGATTTAAAAGCATAACGAAATTATGCGCTGTTTCGTACGAAAAGTTAATTATATCTAATTGGATTTAGTGACAGAATTATAAAAAATACTGAGGCATATCTAGGAGTATGATGACTACTTTACTTTCTATTTAATAAATGGAATCTAATGTGCTAAAAATGTGTCTCTACTTTTCCTTATAAAGAAGGCATCCTCTATTCTGTATCCTGCTAGACATCTTCGTCTTAGCCAGACATCTAACCATATGTTTCCCCCCTGTAGTAGTTTATTATACTAGCTCGGATCTGTACCCTGGCAATCTCGGCACCGGTGTATAAAAACACGAGCGCCCAGCTGGGAGATACATTGAGACTAAACTTCACTGGCCCCGTCTGTGTGGGTTGGCGTAAGTTCTGTTCCGTAGAACAAGGCAGCCCACGTAGTACTTGCGGAAGCATTTTTCACGACCAGTCAGATCTCTAGGCGTGCACGTTCGCCGCCACTGTGATCCCTAAAAACTGGAAATGTTGACTCCACACGCCCGAAGAGATACCAGTTTTATTTAGAGCAACTTTTAAGTCTTGCATCTAGTATTGGAACCCTGTGACGGTAGTATAATTAGCGTACATTAACTTCTTGGGGAATTTTGATTGGCGATCCTCCCCATGCCTGATATTGGGGGTTTTACAGTTGTGACAGGTCTGTGCGGTGCCGAATAGGCGGAGCATGATAGGTAACTATTATTATTAAACATCTGGTCTAACCAAAATAAGCTCTTAAATACACTTGTGTTTCAATTAATGCCATTCAAATTAGGAACAGCGCTACGTTTTAACTGCATATTGTTGTATGTATTAAGACGTTTCAGGTGCCTCAAAGCGAGCAATGGCAACGTTGCACAGAAAAAACATTTTTTATCTCCAACGCGCGAGACTGTGCATCGGAAATTCTAAAGATATGCTCATTTTAAAATTATTTTGCGATATTGCTCTTGAACTGAATTTTATGGTTTAGGTGCGAAGAACATGATATTTGATAAATAAAGGTAACACAAAAAACGTTAAAAAAACGCCCCTTTCGAAGTAATTTAAAATCTGAAACCTTTCAGATTTTTTTTTTTTGCATGTACTGTTTTACTTATTTTTTTAATATTCTTCTGTTATATAAGTGCTTGCTTATATTAATGTCCATTTCGTAAAAATGCTTGATGATGTAATAATTGACTGTATTGACTGCAGATATCAAAATCTGAGATGATGAAGCAATTTTTTTAATGGATGCAGAATGAAACCGGATACCGGTTTGAGAATAAACAATGTCTATTTTCCTTTGAAATCATTGTGAATATAAAATAATAACCATGTTTTATTTATTACACAGTTCGTATCTTAAAACTGTGAAGAAAAAATAATGCAATATTTTGGTTATTATATGAAGTGGAATACGTAGTGTTTGCATTTCACTGGCAGAAGTGAACATTTTAATTAATTTCATTTTAAAACTTTAGGTTGAGGGCAAATTTAGAACTTGCAAAAAGATTTATTTTTAATTTTCATCATTTCTAGTCCCATGTACACACAACATCCTTTTATACCTTTCCTGAACAAGCATTAACTACAGTTTTTAAAATATGTGTCTTTGCATTTATGCATTAAGATGCACGCATAATTTCATTCCCCGATTTGGTTATAAAACAGCAAAACTTTGCATGAAGCGAATGTGCTGCCATCTCTCTGTAAAAATGGAATTTTCATACTATTTCCGAATTAAAAATTTTCTAGTTTTCATCAACCACGTTAGAAACAAATTTTTATTCCATGAATGGAGTTTACCAAAAAATACTTCTCACGTAATTTAATGCTTTTAAAGCATATCTACGGATTACATTCACAGAACTTTCAAATATATTAGAGGTTTTGAAATAAAATTAAATTTCTGAATTAAAAATATATTTTGATAGTTCTGAATGAAGTTATGAAATGTTGTATAGAAAATAATATACCTGTTAAAAAGCTTTATAAATCCATCGTTATAAAAATACAATATAGAATTCTTTATGACACTGCAAGTAAGTTGTAAGTATGTTTACATAAATAAGCTGCTTCTTTATCATACGTCTATAAATTAGTCTGCCATTGAAAATTAGCTTGTACAGAAACTATTTATAAATTTTTACAACAAACTTTCTTCATTATGCAGGCATGCTATTTAAAATGTCTCCTTCTTAAATATTCTATCACATTAAACTTTCTTCTCAGGCTATATATTTTCATTTCCAAGATCAGACATCATTTCTTAGAATAAGCAATGACGTTTTTCTTTACCTTTCTTCCGCTACTTTATGTAATCTAGTATGTGCGCAGTAAGCAAGCAGAAATCACTGTTTTTATTACTCTTAATAAAATATATTTTACTCGTGAAACATCAGTAATAATAACGAAGTATATATAAAAATTATAGTTTTAATGGTGTTTCTTTTCTTTCTTGCAATTAACTTAATCGTAGATTTTTATGTACGACTTGTGAGTTTAGCATGACAGAGTTATACATTTTGAAAGCTGTATGGTTAAGACTGACGAAGTTCCTTCTTCAAATATGGGCGTTAAAACATCATTTTGGTATAATAAGGAATTTATCTGATAATTTTCGCGACTCTTCTTAAATTTAACTTTATGATGTGCTAAAAAGCAGCAATAATTTACAAGTTTCTTACTGAAATTTTCTTTAAAATTTTAAGCCATTTTATACTTTCTATTTTATACTTACTTAGGATACTTTCTTTGGATCAAAAAAGAAGATTTTAATCAATTTCGATAAATATATTAAGAGTCAAAAAGCTTTCGTACTTGTTTCCCGCTATAAATTTTTATATAAGAATTCTATTATATGTTCTATAATCCAGCTACGTGTGTCATGGAAAGATAATGAATGTTATGCATTTCGACTTTTAAATATTAAATATTTTTGTTATCTATTATGCTGTTTACCCAGTATATTAAAAACTATTTAGGTTGTTTTTCTGGGTAATGAAATTTTGATTGATCTCAGCGGCTGTAATTTTGAAATAAATGTAAAAGTAGTACTTTCTTTGGATATTCGATTATTTACTTTTTTTTCAGTTTCAAAGAAATTCTCAGCGAATTTTTCCTTTGTTCTAAATACTGCATTATATTTTACATTTGAAAAATTTAATTCCATAGTTTTGTAGATGCAGAGGTTATGGAATAATAATTTAAAAATTAATCTTAGTTATATATTTAATAGTCTAAGATATAGAATAGGAATATACAAAAACGAAAGTGTGGGAATTTATCTGCAAAACTCTTGAGACGAGAGAAATACCACGAGTTTTGGAAACGAAAAAGGCATAGTTTATTAAGAGAGACACGATAAACAAAACTCATATTAAAAATATTCAGTGGTTTATTTGTGATAAATAAAACTGATACTATACCATAATCAGTAATAAAATTTAAAACTGAGTAGAGAACAAAATGCCTCCATTGTAGAGAAGTAAAATAGCGTCAAAAATGAAGCTAACTAGATTAAAAAACGAGTTAAGGAATATGATGATAGTGTAAACAAAAAAGAAATTCAAATAAAGTATACAATGTTTCAGTGTATTCAAGCGGACATCAGAAACTTAAGAAACAGGTATTCCGAAAGTGTTGACCAAGAAAATGTCACAGCCATTGATGAGAAAAGCGCCGAACTGGAAGAATGAACGGAAGTTTTCGAGGTAAGAATTATGGAAATTCCTATCATCTATTGAACATGGGAACAATTAATTTTGATTTTAAATTACCAAATATGTTTGCCAGAATTACATACTCCTAAATTTTCTGGTAAATATATCGAATGGAACAATTTTAAGTTGCAACTCAAAAATATTATTCCGAATAATACTCAGTTAACAGAACGGTCAGAATAATATTTAGTTCAGAATCTGTGTTAACAGCTGAAGCAAAAAATCTTCAAACTGCTAACGATACTTTCAGTTCTCTGTTTAAAGATCTTCACGATGAAAATACCTAAAACAATCTTAATTGAGACGCATATAAAATAAATAATGAATCTACGTAATTTAACTTTCGATAAGATATGAAGGGGGTAAGATATGTAATAGATAAAGTTACTAGAAAAGTAAAGGATTTGAATATTTTAAAATATGAATAAAAATAATTTATCGAAAATTTTGCATTAAATATTGTACTCCAGAAACAAGGTTATGAAACTTCAAACAATTTTAACTGAGAATGAAAGTTACAGAAGAATCTACGTTTAATGAATTAATTTTGTTTTCCGAGAAAAGATTTCATTTTAACGATTTTAGCGGGAATACTTTTTGATGATACCGAAATAAAAAAGGAGCTGGTAAAGAGTTCACCGTTAACAGGGCGCGTTACAATACAGGGCATATTGAAGTTAAAGAGTTGATCTGCTATACTGAAAATATTTTTATAAATAAGTTGGTGGGCTTAACTCATGAAACTTCTGCGATGGTAGGCAGAGAGAAGGGATTCATAACTTTGCCTTGTTAAGACAACAGCTTTCAGAAATTTCTGGCCTACCATTGTGTAATACATTAGGAGTCACTATGTGGAAACATTTTAAACATAAACAACGTAATGAAAACAATCACAGTATATGTAATTCAGAGATGTTCGTTCAGAGCACTGACTGGTGAATTAGATTGCCAGTATGGTGATCTGCTGCTTCATATGGGAAGTTCGTTGGTTGAGTAGAGGCAGAGTTTTACAGTGCTTTCAAGAGTTGCTTCCTGCCTTAGTAGAATTTTTGAAAGAACGAGGCGAATCCTTCCGGGAACTAGAAGATCCGGTTTAGCTGCAGGATTTTGCTTTTCTAGCAGACATTACCGAAAAGTTAAATATCCGTAACTTGCAGGTTCAAGGTAAGGGAAAAGATATCGACGGAACAATTTCAGATATTGCTTCATTCTCGATAACGCTGGAACTGTGAGAGGGAAAATATCATCATCCATTGTGAGTACAAACATTTTGCCTGTTTGAAGCAAACGCTTGACAACGTCAACACCTCCTTACAATAGCAAAAAATACGTTGAAATTATTTCAGATTTGAGAAGTGATTTCAACAAACACTTCTAAGACTGTTTATCAGATTGTCAAATCACATTTTATAGAGATTGATGCTGAAGAGTTCTCTACTTGCGCCATGGAGCCTTTTGATTTTCAAGAAGACAGTTCTACAATGGAGCTGTAACTGATTGATTTTAAATAATGATTTATCTGTAAAATTGTTTTCTTCAAGCTTTGAAAACATTTGGCCTTTTATTCCTAAAGAATGACCCAATTTTGTTCCAGGTTTGTCTCAAAGTGAAGGTAATGTTAAGTTCTACATATCTGTGTGAGATTTTTGTTTCCAGTATAAAATTTATTAAAAGTAAGTACAGAAACAGACTCACTGATGACTTGGACAACTGCATTGGAATGACAGCCACTACCTACTCTCCCAACATTAAAATACTTGTTAATGACAAAAAAGAGTTCAGTCCTTCTCATTAAAGTTAGTAAGTCTGATTGAAAAAAATATATTATTATATTTGTTATTTATTACTAATTAACTACAATTTCTTCGCAATTCAATTTCAGTTTCTTTTTGTTATATATAGTATAATAAAAAAATTATTTCATATTTGCTGTAAATGTAAGTTTATAGGCAATAAGCAAATATATTAAGTTTTCTTTTTAAACTTGGTAGTCCTTTTGGTTAGTAGCTCATCGTATTGTTTAAAAACGATACAGTAGCTCAGGAGCTTCGTAAATGTGGCGACCACTCCACTAGGAGATAAAGTAAAAAGGATGTGTAGACAGGTACTCACTGACAATTTCTAACATCTCCAAAGAAACCTGCAGTTGATCGAATGGCAAGAATCGATTAGTAGCCCTGTGCATACATATCTGAAGACATAACATACTGAACAGCAAGTGCACCTTGCCTCGCAACAAGGGCCCTGAAGAAGTTAGCAATGAATAAAGTTACTGTTACTGAATTTCCTTGTGCCTCAAGAGCCATACTGAATAACTGCTACGTAGATGACATTATCACTAGGACTAACAAACTGCAAGAAGCCAGGGAGTTGCAGACACAATAAACATATCTTCGAGAACGTGGTGGAATGCATTTTATTAAACGATATTCAAATCATCCTGAATTATTGAAATATAGATAAAATGCAAAGCAGGATTATTCTTTTCAATATTTTCATAAGCCTCAGGTTACAGAGGTCTTGGGAATGTCATGGAGTACGGCTGTAGATAGTTTTCCTTACGATTTAAAGATATCTGACATTCAAGACACAATAGCGAAAGAAAATATCTTATTAGCAATAGGTAGCCTCTTAGATCCATTAGTTTAATTGGACTGTTATGGCAAAGGCTAAAATACTTGGAGAAAATCTTTGGTTCTTGAATATAAATTGAAACACACCTCTTAAAAATGACTCAAGAGATTGTAAGGCATTTCTAGATAGCCTTGAAATAATCAAATCACATCCGAACATCTGTTTTAACAAGTGGAGTAGAGCAAACATAAATAATAGGTTTCTGCGATGCTGGTCAGATGTCCTATGGCCCTCAATTTATGTAAAATGTGTGTCATCTTCGAATAAATGTTTAGTAGCTAGTTCTGCAGTAAGTCTCGTGTTTAATCGTTTAATTCAATTATCACTCCTTGTTTGGAACTCTGTGGTGCCGTTCACGTAGCAAAACTAATTAAAAGCCATTCAATAGACAAGTTGTACTATTTTACTGGTTCTTCAATAGTGTTAGCATGGAAAAACATGGAATTCCATGAGCTAAAGATATTTGTTGCTAACAGAGTGTCTGCCATTTGCAGTATGGCTGTTTTGCATCAGTGGTATCATATTAGCACTCATAATATTCCAGCTGATTTTGATTTCACGTAGATCTGAACCTACCATCACGTAGATACTCTTCATACTGATGTATGAAGGATTTATGAACCAACGCTGTTAACTAAAAAACGAAGCTTTGTTAAATAATTGCATCTGCTTTGGCTGATGTGTAATACGTTAAGTACCTCAAACTTAAGGACAATAACTTAGTTAATCTAATATAAACTCTAATTCCCTTATTTTATATTATACTGTTAATGCCAGTAATAACTATGCTCGTATTACACATGTGTTAATTCCTTGTGTTAAGTGTTGTTTTCAGATGTATAGTAAAAACTGTAAAGGAAACAATTTAATAGGTCCTTTAACTGTTGTATATTTGGATTACGCTGATAAAATCATCTTAAATTATTTCTAGTTACAACATTTCGGCAAGGATATTCTCTCCATGAAAAATAAAAATTCTGTTTCTTCTAAAAATAAATAAAAATTTTTATGTCCACTTCTAGACAAGGATTCTCATCTAAGAGTAGGAGGCAAACTTACAGCAATCGTAATTACAATCATAAATATCCTTATGTAATGTCAAAAGATCACGTACACTGTATAACAAAAAATATCAACGCATCAAGAAGGATTTGTCTGTTGGAGACAAAAATTGGTGGATAGGAAGATTATGTACAGAATAGAAAGTGATTACAATTTCCGAACAATTGAATGATTTATTTCAGAGTTACAAAATAACCAGCTCAATAAGTTGTTAACCCACCTCTAGTTTGAATGCAAGCTGGCATGGACTGACAAAGCTCCCGGATGGTCTCCTGCGGTATTTCTTGCCAAATTTTCTCCAAATGTCCAGCTAGGTCATCAACATTTCCTGGTAGATGCAGTCGCCTTCCTATCGTATCCCAGATATGCTCGATGGGAGAGAGATCTGGCGATCTGTCTGGCCAAGGAAATGTTTTACAAGTTCTAAGACAGTTCATAGCAACACGTGCCGTATGTTGTTTGGCATTATCTTGCTGAAAAATAAGGCCAGGGTACTGCAAAAAGAATCGTAGCAAAACAGGTCTCAGAATGTCGTCGACGTACCGTTGTGCTGAAAGTCTGCCTCTAATGACTACTAGAGAGATCCGGCTATCAAAGTCATAATTTTCAAAATTTCAACCCAGACTATAACTCCTGGCTGAGAACCTGTGTGGCATGAAATAGGGAAAGCAGGATCGGCACGCTACTCTGGGCGTCTCCAGACACGTCTTCGATGATCGTCAAGACAAATCTGGAAGCGGGATTTGTCGCTAAACACTATACGTCCCCAATCAGCATCATTCCAACCTCATCGAGCCGAGCACCACTGTAATCTGGCTGGACAGTGGGCAGGCGTGAATGGCAGTTGACGTAACGGTCGGTACGAGGTGCGGGTTGCACGTCTGATGGTTGATAGCGATGAATCAGGCGCTATGACAGCTTATCTGACGATCACCTTGCCCTCCCCATCTGTTCTGGACCTAGGTCGACCACTACCATCATGATGCTGAAATCTGCCATTGTCCACCAATTCTTGCTAGCATCTTCTAATCGCTACATCGCTTCGACTCATGTGACAAGCGATTCTCCGATTTGCCCAACCTGCTCCTTTCACTGCAATGTCTTCCAAACACTACAGTTGCTCGTAATGAGCTCGAATCCTGCAAGGTATCCTAAATCTCAATGCAACAAAAATTTTGAACAACAATGCAAGAATAGCTCCTTATATAGTACATCTGCTGGATGCGCTGGAGATCGCACTATCCAGTCACTGGGCACCAAATTTTAATCATTTACATATTTGGTCAAAACATTCTTGCATACGAAATTTCAAAGCAATCGGATGATTCTTTCTTGGTGCGTCGATTTTTTTTTTTCGTTATAGAGTGTATTTACTAGATTAATTTTTACGTATTACCATGCTAAATATTTGAATCTTGGTGCGTAAATTTTATTGCATCATGTTCGCAATTAATGTTGCATTATTAATGGTCGAGATACAGATTGAAAGGCTGTACATGAATGTATAACATGCTTTAAGGTTAAGCCAACTGTATATGAACAACTTTTGGGAAATTTACCTGGTGAAACAGCTAACCCATGGTTTCTATTTAATACTTGTTTACTTGATATTTTTGGTCCATTCCTCATATAGTATAAAATGTATAAAATCAAGGAAAGGGCAACTATCCAAAGCTGTTGCTACTAAAGTGAAAACATCAAATGGCATATATATTCGATGTATTAGTAAAATTTATTAACTCCCTATCAAGGATAACAATACTTATCTTTATATTGTTGTCTTTTTATTGAAAACTGCACTTCAATAGAACTATTTTAGAAGAGTAAGTAAGATGTAGCATAGTGAATTAGTTTAAGCTTGTTATAACATTTACATTATTTTATACTGTATTCCATAATTATCCTTTTATATTATTTTACACTATGTTTCAGAATGAGAAACTACCTACTAGCATTTGATATTTGGACTGTAGAATTAGTTGTTATTAATTTGGTAAACTGTATGTTTATAATATACATCTTGAAATATGAAATTTACCCAGGCGATGGCATGTTATGTTAGAATATAGCGTCAGCTATTGCAAAGAGAGAGAGAAAACTCTCACCTAGCCACAGGATTTTGCTACGGAAAGACAAACGAAAGAAAACTGAAAATAATGAATGCAGCATTCTCAGATTATTAATTTTAACTTGTTTTAAACCGAGAAATTATTCCCTTTTTTTGCACAGTTTTTGCACCTTACGTATGAAATTATATTAAATTGAATTATAATCGATATTCTAATTTATTTTAACAATATTCCGACTTCTTTTATGAGCAATTGTTGTTATATGGTGAAATTCCTTCTTAAATAAGCAATAACAAAGTTGAGAAAATAATGTAGCACAAATATAAAGCATGTAGCACTAGCATTCTTTATTGTTCACAAGCCCAAGTAATTCAATAAACGTCCTGACGATGAAGGAGGAGGTCAGAGAAATAAGCTTTTACTAATATCGAATCACCGCAAGGAAAGAAACATTCTGTTCAATATTGTACTTATGCCGCCTTTTTCCCCAGAGGCACCTCCAGTGCTTATTGATCAGAAGATAAAAGGTTCCCTCATTGTCAGATCTTTATAAGTAATAATTTTCAAAATCTGGCCAGAATATTAGTACCCTACCACTGAACAACTGTTAGATACAGTGTTATGATTTCTTGTAAATATCTGTGCTTATTTGCTTATAATTTAAGTTGTAGAGACATTGGGTATTTCGGAAGCAGGAGAAGTGAAAAATGAGCAACGCCTTTCCCGAGAATGGACCTCTATGGACCTCTGGAATAGCGCCCAGCGTGAGACCACTGCACCACCAAGGCAAGCGAAGAAGGTGGGAGAAATACCTTATATACCTTTGTGTATTTTGGGGCGGTTTTTATTTGCTTATTTCGTATACTTTGTACTCTACATTTTTTATAATTTGTTTAATTTTGTTTGTTATTGAAACCCACGTAGCTTGTTTGAAAATGTTAATTTCGTGCACTCTAATGTAGATCTTCGAATTGAGTCAACTGACATTTGAATTTTAATGATAACCAGTATAACAATAGATATAGACAAAAACATCCTATCAGTATTGGCGAAAACTTTTTTTTTTTCCTTCGACTTGGAGACATTAGGAAAGTTTTTAGGATATGTGTTTTTGAAGCCCAAGGAGCGATTTTGCTAGAAGCTTCGACGAGTGCTTATCTTGTCTTGAGTAAAACTATAAATATAGACTACACTGAAGCTGTAAGGCAGTTAATTTAGTGAGCTCAGAATCTCTAAAGATTGTTTTACTCTAAAGTGTACTTTACTGTATATTACAGCCCTTGCTTTATCTGTGATTTTGGTGATCTGCGATATTCCTTGCGTTTTAAACGAAATCTTTCTTTCTGGTTTTCTCCATCAGCTATTTAACACAGTGTTATTACCCACTTCAAAAAAAAAAATTATCCAGTTCATCTTGTATAATAACGAAGAAAATATTTACGACACCGTGGCAAGGAACATTACCTTACTTAAATTGAAAGTAATTTCCTTTTAGTATTTGACTTACATCGGGTTTTATCACATAAATATTGTTACTAATTTTGCATTTAGATAGCTAATTTTTCGTAGAATTATAATTAAAATTGTTGCATTTCCCCGTGCAACGCAGCAAGAGAATATATATTGAGAGAAAGCTATATCGGAAAGGTACAGGAACATTTAACATTTAATAAATTGGTATCTCTTTAATTTGTACTGAAACTGAATAAATATAATTGACCACTATGTTAGCTGTAACCGTAATTCCATACCTTTATAGTACGAATATCTCTGAGGAGAAATCCAGCGTTCTGTTATATTTCTTTTGATAAGAATAAATTTTATTAACCTTTTATAAGGTATTATTTCTCCCGCCTTCTTAACGTGCCTTCGTGGTGTGGTGGTCTGCACTGGGTGCGTATTCTAAAGGTCCGTAGATCGATTCCCGGTGAAGGAGTTGGTCATTTTTCATGACTCATGCTTCCAAAAATACCTAATGCCGCTACAACCTTTTATTGGATTTATGCATTCAATCGTTTTCGTTTACGAATCCGTACGCGCGCAACAATATAGTATGAACTGCGTGTTTTTTATCCTTTAAGTATAGCCTGTGGGATTCAAAGTGAATTATATGCTTTTAATGCCGGCTTTCAATTTTAGACAAGGCACAAGCCTTTGTAATTGCAGTGCCTGTGAGTAATTTCGGAACTGAAAATTTTTATGTACGAATTTCTGCTCGAGAGAATTGGTGATAGGAAAAATAAACGTACAGTATCTACAAATATACCTAAAACGCTATTATTCAAAACAGGTTGTGGGTTTTGCAGATAACCCACAGCCTCTGTATTCCACCAGACTGCGAGTTCTCCTGTTTTCTGCTTAAATTAAATCTTCCAATTTTGTCTTCCAGTCCGAAATGATTAATTTTTTTGCATGAGAAATATAGTTGCGAAAATTAGAGTTACTTCACAGCAGCCATTTTTGAACATACAAAATCATCACAAACAGTTCAATGTCTTCTTAATGATATTTTACAGATTACTTAATATACTACCTGTCTACCTCTGATATTTTAAGTCTATCTATCCCTAAATATAATTTTCGCATACTATTTTTATTTATTATAGCTACCTTTTGTCGAGATGTAATATGAATATTTTAAGTCCCAAACATTCAGTTTTATACTGAAAATATTCTACTTGCAAGAAATGCATTAACACATAAAATGTTCACTACTTATTTCAATGCTCTTAAAACATTGACAAAATTCATTTCTAATTTTTAAGTGAGCCTCTTTTATATACGAGAGTTATTTTTAACTAAAGTCTATTTCGCAACAAACGAAAGTGAAATTTTCAAACGAAATTTTTAAAATCATATTTAGTTTATAAATTTATATACAATTCTATATTTTTCTATGTAATTACCTAAATTTAAACAAATATCGTAGCAAACAAAAAATGTTTGCATTTTTATATTACGCAAAACAACAAACTTATTTTGGTGTAGATTTTGGATAAAACTCTATCGACTTCAACGGCGATTAGGCACGGGTCTCTTTTCTTCAGGAGCAAAAACTTGGGCCTGAGTTTTCCACAAATGTTTGCATTGCATCCTCATAGAGCTCTGCCTTCCATGTTTTCTTGTTTTATTTTATTATGTATAAACATTCGAAGGTTATCTACCTAACGAGTGGGATGCCTTCGTGGAGGACTTTCTGAGAGAAACTATCTTATATCAAGTTACATGTGAGAAAAACCACTGAAACGATCATGGAGTCAGCCCTCTCGAAGCGAACTATTAGCATTCAGCGACTTTACCGCTCAGATACTGATGCGCCCTCTGACCTCTGTGATGTTAGCGAGTTATTCATGGTTTCAAGTTTTATCTTCTCCATCAGTGTTCCAACCATTTAACATCTTAATCTCACACTACGGAATTATAACAACAAAAGCGGCTAAGTTTCATATAATGCAAAAAGGACATGCGTCAAAAAGGCAATTAAGCAGACATGAAGGACAAGAACTTATAAATTACAAAGTATAAACAAATTCAATGCCCTTTTCTTAAATGAAGAATATGAATTAAAAAATAAAATTTAAGTAAATGAACTCCAAACCACAATTTAAAACACAAAAATAGCCTTAATCTCAACCAGTGTTAACCAGAGAAAATATATTAGACGGTTTTAGGAGGAATTCTCTCGTTTTTATGAAAGAATCCAATAAAGCAAATACGAAGAGAGATTATTTGTAGCCACATCTGCAAACCTTATGTGATTATTACAGACTTATATAAGATTTGCCGAATATAAACCTGCCTATCCCACAGAGTTATCTAATTAGAGTATGAATCTAATTAGTTTAGTGAAACCAATCAGCAGAATACCTAAAAAGATACCTAAGTATATCTTACACGGAGATATCAAGAACAATTTTATCAACAGAAAATTTCTAGTCATTAAAATGAAGTTAGTTATTAGATTTGACATTTTCGGAAAGCCTCCTTTTTATTACTGACTCCAAAACTAATGCTGAACAATATGCCATTTACGGTCTTAAAATCTTAATCATATAATGGGTGTAAAAGTCCAAACCAATGTTTTAAATGCTAAAGACTCGGGGGTACACTCAGTAAGTTTGTTTTTATCCTGCACGCTGTATGAAACAGGGTTTGTATAAAAGATTTACAGAGCCAACTAAATTTCCGTTATAAAACAAATTTGCAAACTTTCAAACAATAGAATAATGCAAAGACTCTCATTAAGGAAAATTTAAACGGATCTATATTAAATGAAGGTACTAAATAAAATTAGTAATGAGAAGATTAGATGAGAAATTAGAAACGATTAGAATAATAGGGAGTGTACCATAAGATGGATTGAGGAACGTTCTTCTGGAAGAGAAAAATAATCTTTACTTGAAGACTATTCATATGTTTTAGAGGTAGAAAATAATACCAAACAAAAGAATGTACCTTCTCGACAGCAAACTTAAAACAGCATCTTTTTATTGGGTATTTTAATTTTCCTTTATCTAAGGCTATGTTTTCACGCTTCTTACTTTGAAATAATTTTTTTATTTTTCTGATACTAGGAAAAATCAAAAAATTATCTGAACACGTTGAAGTTATGTATTTGTTGTGGCTAAAAAGCGCAAGTTATAAGTTTTAAACTTTCTGAGAACAATAGCTAAAAATTAGCTTGTAGGGTTAATCACTCCTTTTGGCTAAGATGAACCTCAACGAACCTAGTGAACTATTTAGTGACTTATCGCGAGTTCAACAGCTAAAGACGTAGACTCGAGAAGGATTCAAATACCCTTTATTTCACTCAAATAAGAATAACAATCAGCCCCTTCTCGGGCTTACAGAAAGCCTCTTCTCGGACTTTAACTAAGAATAAGAAAACTACCTAAGGAGATTTATTTGAATCTAAATACAATTATCTAATGTGGATGGCACTTTAAATTAAACTAGCCAGCGAATATCAAAAACACGTAATATCACGGCCGAGCGTAACAGCTTCAAGAATGACGTAGCCCGAAAGCAAACACGCGCTACTAAGGATTCCCAGCACTCTCAAGCGAAGTTAGTTAAACCTTCCTTAAATATTTCTTCTAACTCATTTGCATTCAACGCGATTCTAAAACTTCATTCTGGTAGGGAGTTGTAATTGGAAACATTAATAGGAAAGGGCTTTGAAATTAAAATAACTGTTATAAAATTAAAAGATACTTTGCAAACTAATGAACATTAAGCATGAAAAATTCTTATATTATGTGGTGAGAATAATTAACTTTCTGTTTCAGACAGCTTCATTTATTTTATCAAAAAGCAGATCTATAGTTATATTAGATTACACAGGTAATCTCTAAAAGTAGATAAAACTATTTCCTCTCAAACATGTACCTTATGACACCCCGTCAAGGTTATAAATTCAGATATTTCGCTTCAAGTTTCAAGAAACTCGGAGAGTATAAATTAATGGTAGTAACCTTCGAAATTTAATTTCATAGCTGTTACAAATTAAATTACAGAAGAGGAATTTTTAGTTCATCTATTGAATTCTAGTGTATCAAGGAGTTTTATGTTATATGTAAAGCAAGAGAACTTCTCAGTGTTATTCATCTTCCTCCAACTTCATATAAATTTATTCAAATTAATTATTAGATATTTGAGTGACAGTTGTGTCTGCTGTTTATCGAAGAACAAAAGTATTAGTGTAGTTTATTTAAGTGAAAATATGAAGAAAGTTTACCGCAGTTACTTTTAAAGAACTTCGGACTTCACCAGCTTAAGGTAAAATAGATTCAAGATTTATTTTCATTTTGTTTATTTATATGAAATATTCATTATTCATTAAGACTCAAAATTCAAGTTGCTTTGGTTTTCAGATTCCGAAACAACTTTGAATTCATTTTTATGTCTTTTAAAAAGTTGAAGAGCATTGATTTTCAAAGTGAGGGGTGCGCCCCGGAAGAGAGGCGTGAGCGGGGTGAGCGGCACTCCGCTGCCTGCACCACACGTGTCAACCCGTTGAGCAACGCTCGTACCTTACTTGGGGCAAAGAACACGTATAACGAAAGCTTTGCCAGAGCAGGACAGGCACCTTTACACCGTAGAGAGGAAAATATACCAAAAAGTTTACTTTACAGGGACTATCCATCTAAACCGGTGTCGAAACAGATCCAGCCTTAAACCCCTTCTGTGCTTCTGCGAAACAGTAGTCTAGCCGGTGTCGAAGGTTGAAAAATCACGTTTGGCAAGGAATCAAAGCTCTGTGATATCGTTCTGTATGAGTTCTAGATGCAAGCAGTGCAGTTACGTGTACTTTTGAAGCGAAAATAATTTGACCACTTGGTATTTTTTTTTAACTTCGTAATGATTTCGCAGAAAAAAAAATAAATGCAATGAGTGATTCAATAATCAATAATGATTATATTGAATACGGTTTTGTTGCTATGCAAATGATGTCGACCAGCCGTACTGTGGTGTTATTACGAAGTATTCAGCAATGATGTCATGAGACTTTTGGGACGATATTTGTCTACAAATCCTAGCGCGTTAAAAAACAAGCTGACGAAAATCTTTCTGCAAAATGTGGAAGTTTGAAACATCTGAAATTAGATAATATTATACCCTTTTCTCAATCATATGATAAAAGCTCTAAACGCTCCGTATGAATTATCCCTGCTCATCACTACGGCCAAGAAAATTCATATAACTGGAGAAACACTCTCAAACCTTTTCTGTTGAAAGCAGCTGATATTGTCCTTGGACTAAGAAAGTGCACATAAACTTTCACAAATAGGCTTTCTGAAGCACTTAGAAACGTCGCATTGATGATTTTACCGAAGACAAAAAATCAGTTAGTGCAAGCTGTAAAAGAATCAAACGCTTTCACAATACAGTTAGACGAGAGTACAGATGTTGCAAAATATTGTCAAGCGTTAATTTTCGTTCGGTATATACAAAATGAAATGGTTAAAGACAAATTGTTATTTTCTACAGCATTAACGACTTCTTCAAAAGCAATTCATATAATGATAGCAATCTCTGAAATTTTTTGCAAAAATGAACTGTCATGGTAAAAGCTGAAAGGCGTATGTACAGACAGCCCTCCGTCAATGCTCGGATCTCTCTCAGATGGTTAGAAGAAACAAATCTCAATGTCACTTCCATTCACTGTGTTACACATCGTCAAGCTTTGGTAGCTAAGACACTTCCAAAAAAACTCAACGATGTCTTAAAATTATGCTTCAAAATTTTCAATCACGGGAAAAAGAATGCTCTTTAAATACTCTATCTTTTATAGCCCTTTGTGAAGATTTAATAACAAAATATAAAACACTGTTATGTCATATGACTCTTAAGAGGAAATATGTTAGCAAGATTATTTGAACTTCGAAATGAAGTTATTCAGTTTTTGGAAATTCAGAATCAAACTGAACGGTATGTGGAATTCTGAAAGCCAAGTTTTAAGTTGCATTGACTTATGTATCAGATATTTTCGGTTCGTTGAACTCATTGGACTTGAAATTACAAAATGGAGATGCGATATAATTTATAATCGGGATGACATCATAGTATATACTAATAAGTCGCAACATTGGAAAGTAAAGTTTTAATCTACAAATATTCCTGGTTTCCCAAATTACTTGGGAATCCTGAAAAAAGCGCACTTTAAGAAAGTTTTTAAGAGTACTGAAACTAATCAAAAAACATCAAATCATTTGCAGCTCAAACATTATTTCCCTAACTCGTGTGATAATAATATTTATAGACTGGCGACAGACCCTTTTCATTAACACAGATGTAATAACAAACTTCTGAAATTAAAAATGATTCAGTACACAAATGTGACTTTGAGAAGATAGATAACCCATGGTTTCGGTTAAAGTATCTCAAAGTTTATCCCAGCGTAGCAGAACAAGCACTTCAACTATATTTATCCTTTTCAATCACTTGTTCGAATCACTTGTTCGAAAGACTGCTTTCATCAGTTCTAGTAAAAATAGAAAAGAAATATAGAAACAAACTCAGTTTCATAGGTCATCTACGTTGCGCACTTTCTTCTATTTTACCAAGAATTAAATATTTCGTCAAAAATACCTCATACAATAACAGTAAGTTTATTAAAGTTGGCGGAAACTAGCTTATGTTAATTGGTTAAGGGAAATTTATTTAAAGGAGGAATATTTTCGTGAATGACTTTGTAAAGGAAAGTACTTTGTAATCAACAGAGGAAAACTAGAGGAGCCGTAACTAGCTTATTCCCAGGTATCCCTAACGACTGGATTATCAGTGTTCAGCTGTCTTAATGCTAGTGGACCCAGAAAAACTAGAATATTACCTGTTTATAATCACTGAGTTTATAAATTAAAGAAATACGATTCTTATTTTAATGCTTAATTAAAATGAATTTCATTATTTAGAGATTAATTCATGCGAAAATTTACGCATTTAATCTTTAATATTTCAACTTTTATTTGTGACTATCTTAAAATTCAGGCGCAATCATTCTTCTTTTTCGTTTCGCTTGAAGGAATCGTTATACACACATATAATCCTTCTACAATAAAAAGTAAAATTTTAAAAGCGAGGCTAATTATAGCATTCGTTATTGTCTGATGGCAGAAGGAAAGCAAGAGATTTGTGAAAAGTATTGTGCGCCTCAAAGAATTTCTTTTGTTTCATATTCTTCCACTGATCTGCTTCCTGTTCATCTGCGTTGTTTTGTCTGTAATAATTTTGCCATTCATCATAAGATAAATGAATTTTATTTTTTTTATATATTTTTTTCTCTGCTTGGCTTTGATTAAGAGAAAGGGTCTCAGATTCATGAAAACGACGTAGTCTCTTTTCATTCCAAAAATCATTTAAGCATGCTATTTTTAAAACTAACCTTTTCATTTATTGACTTATCTCTAAAAAACAAAAGGATAGCACTAAAAAATTACTTAATTAATTTACGTCAGTTAGCTTTAAACACCATTTCAAATTTTCTTTCAAAAAATACATAGATTTTTTTAACTACAGAATTTAAGCAAATGTGCTAGATGTCGCCAACCTTTAGAACTTCATGGACCACCAAATGTATAATTTTATATTTGGCGGACCACTTATATGAATTTAGAAAAACATTTTAATATATTTATTTACGCAATAATAATCAGAAACTTTTCTTTTGTTATTGTGAAATGCACCCATTAAAGGTTATAAAATCATACAGTAATTATTTTTTTTAAAAAAGAAAAATCTAAGTTACGTGTTGCATATTTCTAATGTGATATTTGTTCCTGTTTGTTTGAAATCAGTTTGTGGGGTTCCAGTGACGTCACAGCAACACAAAGAGCCGTTATTTTAAGCCAAGACTAGTAACGAGTTTTAGTTGTTGTTGCAGATGAAAATGTCTTTTCGCGCAAATATGTTCTTGAAAATGAATTAATATTTTCATTGCTCTTTCACTCAGTGATGAATATTCATTTTTATAGAATGAGGTCTTGATAAAGATAACTGGAATTTAGTTTATAAACTTCGTCAAGATACAGATCAGTGACATTCAAAAGGCATATAATGGATATACAAACGCTACAAAGAGGCTTAATACATACAATAAATTTATATATGTTTGATGGCAGCAAAAACTAAAATACAGTATGCCTACACTAAACATAGCTATCTGGTGTTTAAAAAATTACCTACAGGCCTATTTCAGTTAAGTTTAGCTTTAAGGTAAGGTTCCCATCTTAAACAAAAATTACCACTTAAACAAAAATTCCTAAAGATTGTTAAATTTGATAGTTTTATAGTTTTGTACATGTAAATATAATTATTAATTCTCTTACTGCACATATCTTTAAATAGACGTTGCGATTGTAAAATAATAAGTAATTATTAGAAGAAGGAAAATAAGTGTTGTCTGCAGAATGGAGGAAACTGCTCGGCTTCAATTGGCCGGGGAGTTTCTATGAATGAGTTGGCAGCTATTTCATTTTTACTTCCTTGTACGAAGTAAAAAGGAAGTATTGTAATCGCGAAAAGATTCAGGCAGCATATTTCAACGAAAATATCCATTTTGACCGCTATCGAATGCAACTAAACGATGTTTTTGCGTGATATCTGTACGTAAGGACAGAATAAAATACTCTTTTCCTTAAAAAAAATTATAAAACTGCTTTAAAATTAATTCTGAAGAGAATCTTTCGTGGCGTCTGTACGAACGTGTGTACGTACGTGCGTGCGTACGTACGTATCTCGCATAACTCAAAAACAATTAGCCTCAGAAAGTTGAAATTTTGTATATAGGACTGCTGTAACATGTAGATGTGCACCTCGTATTTTGGTTGCAATCGGCCTCACCAAACGTATATAAATATATTTATATATATATCCACTCTGTTACCCGGCTCAGTGATCTCAGTTTCTTTACTCTTATATGTTTGTAAATTGTACATTTTTTGCTTTAAAAATGATTGAATTATGTTGTTTTTATCTTCCGGTTAAGGAGTTTATGCCTTTAGTAAATCTGTATGCAAAATTTTTAGAATTATCAGCAATTTAAAGTTGTTTAATTGCCGCTAAGCCTCTTTCTAATGGCGGCCATTGATGTTTACATGCGACATGCGACGGAGGACGTGGGCACCACCCCTCTACCAATACGATTAATCGGTATAGCGCCACGTCCACCTTTATCTAGATAACCATACGTGTTCATTGTGCTAATATACTAATATATAAACATACATACAAATTTGGTACTTCATACAGTGGCGTTAAAGCTAATTAATGTTAGACACTGGATAATACATTGCCATGTTACAACGTGTATGCAAAAGCATGGATACGGTAGCATATATACAAAACGTGTGTACTCATATGTTAAGTACACTATGACCCTTTGAAGCATTATCATTAGATTACAGAAGACATGTACAACATACTGAAATATTAGGTGCGCAATGTTATGCTGGAATAAGTAATTAGTACAGTGAATTAAAAGTTAGACCCTAGATTAGTACTGTGTAGTACAGTGTCTTTGGTGCAATTAATTTTAGAGTGGGGCTCTAGTTAGCTCTTTGCGATACGGTGCCATGTTACAGGATAAAATGTGCAGATGCATAGTTACATTATCATATATACAGAACATAAATTCATATACATATATACAGACACATTAGGTACATGATTATTCAGTGCGTAATAGATGTATATTAACTATACAGTGTCAAGATATGTGATAACACTAGTAGATACATGGGTACAATTACATATAAACAAGGACATACACAATTACATATAGACAAAAGCGTATATACGCTTATATTTTGGTACACAATAGTCATTGGTGACATAAACATTTCGTACTTACTTCATATACTGAAACTCTAGATCCATAAAATAATTTTATAACTAGTAATAGGTGCTTATTTAATTTCGTAATAGGACACTACGTTGATATTTTGCCTTACTGTGTCACGTTACGTAGAAATGTATGCGGGTGCATGGGTACAGCTTCCTATTTACAATGCTATACTGTTTTCCTATTTACAATGCTATACCTATTTACAATGCTTATATCATTCGATTTCATAATCAATAGGTACATGGCACATTTATATACATGAGCAGATGGTACATTGTAGAGTGCCGTTGAGGATAATTGATGCAATTAATTTTATAGTATTTTAAAAATAATGCATTTATACGCAATTATAGGGTGCATAATTGTCATTGGGTACATATACAATAGGCGCATAATGCATATACATATTCATATATTAGTTTCTTAATACAATGCTAGGGCAAGTAATTGGTGCTGTTATTTATACATGTTACATGATGCTGTAGGCGATTGGATGGATAAACTAATATATATACTAATATACATATACACAACTTTCAGGCACATAATAATCACTAGATTCTCAGACATTAGGTACATGGTATACATATACATATATAAACAGATGGTTCATAATACAGTGCTATGGAAAGTAATAAATGCAGTTAATTTTATAGTAAAATTCTAGTTTAACACTATGCGAAACGGCTTCATGTTACACAGTGTTAAATACTGACGCATGAATACAGTAATATTTCTACTTGTTAATACTATATATATAAAAATATACAAATATTTTTAGGTGCATACTTAACATAGGATACATAATTAAACTAATATATATATACTAATATACATATACACAACTTTCAGGCACATAATAATCACTAGATTCTCAGACATTAGGTACATGGTATACATATACATATATAAACAGATGGTTCATAATACAGTGCTATGGAAAGTAATAAATGCAGTTAATTTTATAGTAAAATTCTAGTTTAACACTATGCGAAACGGCTTCATGTTACACAGTGTTAAATACTGACGCATGAATACAGTAATATTTCTACTTGTTAATACTATATATATATAAATATACAAATATTTTTAGGTGCATACTTAACGTAGGATACATAATTATTAGATGCACTATGCATATACGTACATAATACATACAATTAGTACAATGCTGGAACAATTCATTGGTGCTGTTAGTTTTAGTGTAAGATCCTAGTTTAACGCTATGTGGTACAGTGCCATACTACAGGATGATATGCGCGGAGCCATGGATGCAGTTATATACATACTAAAACACGTATACACAATTATTAGGCACGCAGTAATCATTGGATTTATAAGCATTATATACATGGTACATATACAGACGATACATAATATATAAACAAATATATATATAATAATAATGCTATAGAAGTTAGTTAATGCAATGGGGTTTTCAGAATTAAGACTTTAGATTAACACTATGCGGTAAAGTGTCATGTTGCGTGATGTTATATTCGGATGCATGGTTACATTATCATATATACGAGGATATATATACATATTATTAGGCACATAGTAATCATTGGGCTCACAATCTTAATGCACATAGTACATTAGTCTCGTAGACTTGAAAGTACGTAATAAGGTTCAAATGGTGCTATTAATTTGATGATGCTAAATACTATTAATACAATAATGCAGTAATGATTAATACAGTTAATGATCAATACAGTAACATTTATACTAGAACATATATATACAAGGCGCATAATTACATTGAGTATAGAAGCATTGGGTGCATTATACATATACATACATAAAACATAACTACATGGTGGTGGTACTTAAGATACATTTATAAACAGGTACAGATGGTCCTTATTTACATATTGCGGTACAGATAATAGACATAATTCGTTTGGTTGGCATAATGCAAATTGATTAAATAGTTTATTCTTGCTATATTACCAGGAGTGTTGGACACTCCTTACGATAATTCACAGTTATTTTGTGGTGTTGGTAGTTGGTGCTAGACACTGAATTACTATTCGTCTATATGGCTAAGTATGGCACAGGTCTGTGTTAAGATCGGCCAGTTTATCCATTAAAAGCCCTATTTTTCTAACCAAGTGCCTCTGTTTTATCAAAAACTTACAGAAAGCTTGTCGATTGGTCGACGGAAGGTTGATGTGTAGCCCTTCTGTAAGGGGACAGGAGGTTAGATAATGCTCCGGAGAGCCAGTCTGTCCACAGGCGCACTGGCTAGTGTTACTTATCCCGCGTTTGTTAAAGTACTCGGGAAATGGTCCGTGACCCGTAATGTATCTTACCAATTGCATGTTTGCAAAATTTTTGGTAGTGTCCACGTAGCTGACATGGTAATAAGTCCGTCGGCCGGTATCGCTGTTATCCCATGTCTTCTGCCATTTCCCTATTGCCTTTAAGCGCAATGTTCTTTTCAGGTAAGACACTGGCCATGGGATGTTGATTTGTTGAGATGTTGCTCCTGTGGCAGCTTCTTTGGCTAGATGGTCAGCCAACTCATTGCCGTGGTGGCCGGCATGCGCTTTGATCCATTCAAGTCTTGTATGGAGTTGGGAATTTTTTCGCAGATCTTCCTGTATTCCCTGAATAATATCGGAGGGGTGGTCAGGGTTTCCTATTGCGTGTAGCGAAGAAAGACTGTCTGTCTTTATTGTAGCGTTGCGGGAGTGGTGGGATTGCAGGTAGCGGATTGCTTGCGCAATTGCCACTGCTTCTCCCTGAAAAACGCTATTAAATTGCCTTAGTTGACCCTTCCATTGATCTATGACTGTATCTTGCAGCATGACCACATAGGCACTTCCCACGTTTTCGTCTATCTTCGACCCGTCAGTGAAGATAGTAATCTGTGCTGGACGGTGGGCCGTAGTTGGATTGGTAATTATGCTTATTCCGGTGCCTTTGGCTGCTGGATGGATTTTCAGAGGGCAGCATTTGGCTTCATAGTCCTCTGGATTAAAATATTCTTCCTCAAAGGTGAGAGGTCTTTTAAGCTGCAGGACGATTTGTCTTGCTGCCTCCTCTTCGACACGAATGTGTAGGGGAAGAAGGCCAGCCAGCACGTCGATCGCGTCTGAAGACGTCGTGCGGTAGGCTCTAGTGATACCCAATGCAAAAGGTCTTTGAATGGTAGAAAGGTGTTTAATTTTCCTGCTTTGCATTGGGTGAGCCCATACTGCTGCTGCATAAGTGACTATCTTTTCCACCACTGTGGTGAAGAGGACCTTCTGAATATGAGGATTGAGGCCCCATTTGTGGCCATGAAATAATCGCATTTGCTTCGCTATTGTCACCGTTCTAATTTTGATGTCCTGGATGTGTGGTATCCAGGTCATCTTGTGGTCGAACGTAAGGCCCAGATATTTTAGTTGATTGACTATTTGTATCCTTTGATTGTTGATCTTAATGGTTGGTCTTCTTGAAAGAGATCTTACCCTTTTTAGGTATTAATAACACTTTGGATTTGTACTCTGCAATTTTCAGTTTAAGGTTGTCACATAGGGCATAGAATTGTTGGCACACTTCGTTACAGTGAGTCTCTAATTCTCTTCGGGTTCGACCTTTCACTATTAGCGCTGCGCCGTCTGCGTAGGCGTAGATCTTTGTGTGCGCTGGCCATGTAGCTGTTAAAACTTCGTTGAAAGTTAGATTCCACAGGTGTGGACCAGCGCACGACCCTTGTGGACAGCCTCTCGTCTGCTCATGTTCTATTATGCCTGAGTTGTGAACTACTAGTAGTCTTCTATCCTGTAGATAGTTGCTTAGCATCTTATACAGGTTGCTCGGACATTTTGCCTTCCGCAGAGCCTGTTTGATAGCCGGCCACCATAATGTATCAAAAGCGTTTTTGAGATCTATGCTTATCATGGCAGTATGGTGACCGCTATGTCGATTCTCTAAAATTGCTTCTCTAATGTCGAAGAGTAGGTGGACTGTAGAAGTGCCCGTCCTAAACCCGTATTGTCTCGGGCTTAAGAATCCTTGCGTGTGTAAATGGTACCGTAGCCTGTTCATGATAATCCTTTCTAGTACCTTACCCATTGCCGATAAGAGACAGATAGGACGAAAGGATGTGGCCTCGGCTGGGTTCCGGTTCTTTTTCAGAAATAAAATAACTTGCCCTATCTTGTATGGTTTTGGGAATATACCTGCTGCCAGAAGCTTGTTGAAATAGTCAACAAAGAATTTAGGGTGAGTTTTGATCGTTGCTTTGGTGATAGCATAGTCCATCCCATCGGGCCCGGGGGCTTTCTTGCGCGGCAGAGTTGCAAGAACTTTTTGAAGTTCATTAATTGTAATATCCGGGTCTGTTGGGGTGTCCAGCGTGGTTGTTACTGTCCTGAGAAGAGCTTGTTCTGTTGTGTCCTGCTGCACATCATCTTTGCAGAAAACTGCGTTTAGGAGCGTACGTAGGGTGTCTGCCGTGTACTCCTGACTGTTGGTGATTGAGAGAGGGATCTGTAGCTGCGAAGGTTTAAAAATTTTACCGGTAGCTATTTTGTGGTGAATACCATACGTCTTTTTTGCTTGGGTGCAGAATTCCCTCCAGGAAGTAATCTTAGCCTAAATAATCATCTTTTTGTACCGCGCCCGCTCCCGTTGAAATATGGTGAGGGTGTTGGACTCTATCTCCAACCGTCTTTCGCTTTTGAGTTTTCTTCGCAGTGCTCTGCACTTTCGTTGCTGTATTCTGAGCGCACTCGACCACCAGTGAATGCCTTGGAGTTTCTTAGGTTTTCTAAGAGGGAGATTTTCATTACATATGGCTTGCATTGTTTCTTGTAATGTTACGGAGAAGTCTTCTAATTCTGCTGACGTGTTAGCTAGTTGAAGCGAAGGTTCAAGGCGCATTAGCTGCACTTTAATTTTCTTCGTAAATGTTGTTAATTTTTCGGCCAGGAAGGTTATAGCGTTTGATCTTGGACACGGAGGTGGTCTGCGATATAGAGAAGGTAATGAATTTGTGATCACTGAGGCTCTCTTCCTCTTCGACTTTCCAGTCCTGCAAAAGAGGTGCTACGTGCAGAGTGGTCAGGGTGAGGTCTGGCCATCCCTGCGCAAAGATCCTGTCAAAGGATGGTGGTGCACCTGCTGTACATTGATGTTTACATTTGAAACAGGAGACTAGTGGATTTGTTGCCAATCTAGAGAAACTTAGCTTCGCAACAACAAAGATAACGCATTCATTTATCATTGCCAATTAAATCATGCTTATTAATAATAAATGTTTGAGATTTACTTCGTAATTTTTAATATAGATATTTTGAAATTTTGTGTATTTTTGCCTTCTCGCGAAATAAGAACTGAATTAATTAAATGAGAAATACTCAATTGTCTGTGAAAAACTGTTCCTTTTTTGTTTTGTTTGCTTAATTTTTTTTACATCATTCTAGCTTTATTACAGTATTTGAATAGAACATGTGGCAACGATTAGATAATTCTATTCTTTAAATGATATAAATTTTGTGCATTATGAGTTATAATATGAACGAAATATATACGTTAACTGTTATATAATTATTGGATTATATAACAGTTAATTTATTTTCCGTTATATAATTATTATATAAGTTAACTGTTATATAATTATTAATACTTTTAAGTGAATCTAGCGCCAGAGTGTCCTTTTGGTAAACAAATACTAGAGTGAATTTTAAAGAATGCATTTATTCTGTTGTGGTTTATGCGCTGTCGGCGAAGTAGATTTAATTCAATCCAATAAGTTTAAATGAAATGCAAGAAAAAATGCGTATAATTTAATATTCCAATTTAATATTCCAATACAAGGAAGTCATGTGGTGTACACATCAGATTTTTTAATTCAGTATCGCCTTAATACTAGTTAAGTGAAGTGTTTAAAACTATTTTGAGCATATTTCGTAAATAAAAAGTTCTGATTAGAAGCCAGCACAAACCACAGAGAATATGCTGAAACATGTTAATAGCAAAAATTTAAATTTACAATTTTTCATTGCTTGCGGCATCTAGGACCCAAAAAAAAAAAAAAAAAAAAAAAAGGAACCGTAGTAAAATCATGTACTTAGTCTATCTTTTAGCCAGATAAACCTTAAAAACTTCAAATAGATGTAAATTACGCATGAAATAATAAAAATCATTAGGATAATTTCAACAAAATATTCATTTTACACACAAAGTAAGTTAATATCAATAAAATAACTCCGAAACGCATCATACATACTAATTTCAGGCAAGCAGCGGAGGGACTATATAATAATTAAAGGCAAGTGTAAAAAAAAATGCAGGAAAATATTTTTTTAGAAAAAGTTATTAACGTTATTAAAGTTATTAAAATTATTAAATGAAGCTGTAGAGACATTAGGTATTTTGGAAGCATGAGATATGAAAAATGAGCAATGCCCTTGCCGAGACTCGAAACATGGACCTCTCGAATACGCGTCGAGCATGCTGGCCACTATACCACGAAGGCATGCCAAGTAGGCGGGAGAAATATCTTATTAAGCAATAAAATTATTTTAAATGTACTTTTATGTGATTAGGTTAAAGTAATTGCAAAAAGGAGAAAATGGAACAGAGGAAGCATTTTAAAGTTCCTATTAAAATGTTAGTTAAAAAAACTAAAATTTAAAAAGAAATTTTAACTTTTATTTTGTGATAAATAATATGGCAGTGATATTAACTTTGTGTTTGCAAAATTTATTTATTTATTCTACATTAATATTTGGAGAAAAACAAAAAAATAGCCTACTCTCCCTTAATATTGCTACTAAGTAACACTGATTATACACAGTTTTAAATATCATGGGTAACAACTAAAGGTTAAGTTCAGATCTTTCGAATGCAGTACAAAAACGGAAACATCGAGTGATGAGATTATAAACAAGAATGCAGATGATTCTCATAAAAATCTATTGAGTTTTCTTTTGAGACAGAGAAAAAATGCGTTATTAGTGACTGTATAATATACCTTTGTAGTTCAGAGGAAAAAATAATTTCATTTCGCGCTATTCCTGACATGACAGCAAGTCCATGTTTGCCAAGTCTCACTTTCAAATGTCGCTAACACCTGCAAAAGTCGCTAAGCTCAGAAGAAATTTTGCTAAATGTAGTAACTAAAAATTAAAAAAAAAAAAAAAAAAAAAGTAAAATGCAATGTCCGTAATACGTTTTGTTACTCGTCATTTTTGAAACTGAATCTTCATAAAACTATAAATGATGTTCGGACCACCGGTTGGCGACAGCTACGCTAGAATATAAAAAATACATTTTTTGCTGTTATAATATTCATACTTGGCTAAAATTTAAATCATAGAAGTGCAAAAAACTTCTTACAAATCTGAACCACAATTTTTAGAGACGAATTGAATCGAAATGAATACAATCATTCTAACACATCTAATTTTTGTACTACCACTTCCGATCTTCTGTTCTTATTTAAATTTCTATTAATATCCTAGTACAGTTACTATAGCAAATCCCATAGTTTTATTTTAGTGACATTTTATCAAGATTATTTATGATATCTAAAAAAACATTTTTCATTTCTTAATGTACTTGTTCAAAACTGTGTAGCTTAAGAAGATATTTTATGTATTTCAGTTTATAAAATACGAAAAGCAATAAAGAAAGAAAAACCATTGCTTCTGACAGTAAGAAAATTAATCTTTAAGATTATATTTTATTCATGTAATATTCTGTTTTATTTAGAAATCCGATGTCATTCTCACATTAAATTATGGAACTGCTACTAATGAAGGCTTAAATCGTTTGATTTAAAACTTCGTCATGGTTATCAGGTGCAGGATATTTGGAAAAATTGCTAAAATACAAGACAGCTGAAATTCCTCTGTTAACAGTATCAAAGTAATTTCCAGTTGATGTTATATAAATTTACGAAAGTCTGACCACTGAGTAATACATTTCAGATTTAATTGTATATGTGGTCAATCTAAATTAGCACAGTGAAAATGCGAGTTTTAGCTCGGAGAGAAAGTAATGTTAAGAAATGCCCAGCCGCAGTAAGATAGTTTCCCTGTAAAGCGGATTTAGGGTTTCCAGAAAATGACAAGAGGAGGCGGAGTTGTCATATTTGGCGCAAAATCGCCCATTTGGCCACAAAATTATCGATATGTCATAGATGGGTGGAGAACATTCTAGAACGAATTCTTACCGGTTTGCCCCAGAATGTTCTCGAAGGCAGACCAAAAGCTATATAAACCCTGCCTGTACACGGAGTAGTAGTCTAGTGTCTTCTAAATGGATAGTGAAGTGAATCGAGTGTGTGCATCTTTGGGGCTATCGAGTGTATCGTCGAGTGCATCGCGAGTCGTAGTGTGGAGAGTGTCGAGAGTACGTTGAGTTCCGAGAACGACCCGACCGAACCTAGTCGGGAGCTGTACTCTAGTGATTTATTACATATATTCACCGTTATATTTCATCGTTATATTTATATATATTCACCGTTATAGTCTGATAGCCTGAAGGCTGTGTTGCTGATTGTTTCAGTGTGTTTGTCGTAGTTTTTCGACGCATGTAAACGTGTTTTTGGAGCTGTCCTGAGTAATACTGGCTAATAAACTGGGTTTTAATTCTTCATCAAATGTTGCCGTTAATCACTCCAAATCCACGAATCCTTAAGAAATGCAACAGTATTAATATATCTTACCTAGCTGAAAAAGTTGTGTTTCTCAACCATTCTTTCAACATATGTTTCTTTGAAATCAATCAAAAGTGTATCATCTGATTTAAACTTTCTGAGGATATTTTCTGTTCATCAAGATCCAATTATTATAATTACAGTCTTCACTTTCCATTTGTATTACATGGTCTTTTGCTCATGTTTCGTCAAATGATAGCATTTTGCTTCTACTATCGAATTAAAGATTTTGCGGAAGCTATTATTTTATTCTAATGAAGCATGATCACCTTAATTGAAAATTTTGGAAATTCATTAATCGTTAGAAGTTTCAGTGTATACCAGAAAGGACGTTTACAAAGAGATTAAAGATGCTTTTCCTTGCAAATAATAAAACTGGTAATGGAATCAATAACCGATGCATTATACAATGTATAATATGTATCTTTTTCAAGGTTTATCGCAGCAGATTGAATTTAGAAAATAAATTTATTATAGCAAATTTTTCATACTTCATGCAGTTGATATTTAGCGCTTCGAAAAGTTTAAGCTCAACATGTGTACGTTATATAAGTCAATTAAAAAATATCCCAGATGTGTATTTTGAGTTCCGATATAGTTTTAAGTAAGTTAGGCGAGATACTCAAACTTTTGTTATAAAATAGGTTTCTGGTTATATAAGTTTACTCAGCTGTATGTTAATGTAAGCTTTTTAAGTCAGCTTAAACTACAATACATTAAACTATGACGTTTAATAGGTTAAATCTATTTCATGCATTTTTGATACTTTCAAGCTGAGATTTGTTTAAAATATTTGTTTCAATGTAAATTTTTTTTCTGCATTTTTGGCTTGAGACTTTTCTCTTTTTTATGAATATGTATTTTACGAAATATATATTTTCTTTCTAATATTTATGTTTTAAATGTACACCAATAACATTTGTATCTACTATTCAGTTTACAAATCATAATGCTTATATTTTAACTGGGATATGTTTGCAATGTGCTAAATATTTCTTATTTTCAATTAACGTATTTCGTTACCAGCAGACGCCAGCTTTTCATTATTCAAGCATGAAACTATAATTTTTACTTCAAAAGAAATCGCTGCAATCTACAACGAATTTCAAAGAATGCTTAATTGGAATCCGAATATAGATGGTATAATACAATCTTTATTTTTATTTCATATTCGCTAAGACATGCAAGAAGATAAAACATAAAACACGTTCAAATCGGACACTGATTTGATGAAAATACATATTTTCTTTAATATACGAAATCGGAAATACTCGATTCTTTAGCAGACTTTATATGCCTTCAGAAAAAATAATGTAACACTCAAATGAAGAGTTAAAACTACCCAATCCAGAAATGTCACTTCTTTGAAACCATTTGATTTATGAGCTTTTACTCTCAGCATGAAAGAAAAGTTCTACTCTCTTTCAATCAGTTTCTTCCCCAAAAAGAATTGCACTTTTATTCCGGTTATCCGCTGGATATCTACAAGCGAAGAATTTTTAGAAGTTTTAGAAAAGTTCTCGACGGTCTGAGCACTCTAGGTTTCAATACCCTGTTGAGACTTCAGCATATTTATCAAGAGCTCTTAAGATGAAATGACACTTTCGTACCATCAATGCATCCTAATATTTAATTAAGTGGAGAATATTTAGCTGCTACACCCAAGTAAATAAAAAAATTAAATTATCATCTGAAAGTTCGAGATTACAGTCAAATAGCTCGAGTTATTTACCAATAAAGTGTCAAAAAATAAAAATAATAAATAAAAAATTAAAAAAGGGTATTTTTTAAATTTATAATACAAAAAAAATCTGGAATATTTTAAGAAGATGGCAATTATGCACATTTGTAAATGATACTATGCTTTCTTAAAGTTCAAGAATGTTTATTTTATGCAATAATTTTAAAACATAGGAATTTGCAGTTTTTAACAATATGATTTTTCTGTTTTTTAAATTTACAGATATAGTGAACAAATTCCAACTTCAAGTGAAAAGCAGTTTCATGCTATACATTGTGTACTAATTTAAAAATGAATTCTCTAGGATTTCATGAAATAGAACATAGAGTTACATACTTAATATGGACTATTCAAAATACACTCATGTCCATAAATTAAGGATAATTCGGAGTCACGCGGAAATCGAACTCTAAAATAAATATATCACCTGTAAAATCACTACACACATCTTCAAGAATCATATGCAAATTTCAGGAAGTAACCAGATGACACCGATGGCACGTCACAATGACGAGAGTGTAAGAGAATGATATATAAGGAATACAAGCAAAGAAGTAAAATTGTTCGCAGGCGCTTCATAAGTATTTCAGTGCAATATCCAAATCGTTATGACACAAAGGACGCATTTGGATGATTTTTTACGTGGTAGAATTATCGGCCATCTGGAATGTGGGCGTACCCAACTGGAAGTATCAGACGAACTTGGAATTGCCCAGGGTGCCGTCTCCGGGCTTTGGCAACGATTCCAAGATAATGGTAATGTGAGTAGATGTTACAGCACAGGTCGCCCCAGAGTTACAACGCCGAATGAGGACCGGTATTTGGCAGTTACTGCCAAAAAAATAGGCGGAGTACAGCTTCAGACCTGTCTCGTCAGCTCTCTTCAGCCACTGGTACGACAATTTCAAGGTAGACCGTGTACAGACGCTTAGGGAAGATTGGTCTATATGCTCGAAGACTTGTCAGATGCGTTCCACTTACTGCAACTCGCTGTCGCCTGCGGTTAGGCTGGAGTAGAGAGCAGGCATTGTGGACACTGCAGCAGTGGGCTTGTGTGATGTTTTCCGACGACTCCAGGTTTAGCTTGCAGTCTGATTCTCGCCGGACTTTCGTATGGAGAGCTCCAGGTACCCGTTACCACCAAGAAAACATCATTGAACGACACCGTTAAGGTGGTACAGGAGTGCTCGTTTGGGGTGGAATTATTCTGGGTTATAGAACTGACCTGCATGTTAAAATTGGAACAAGCCAAATCTATCGGGACGTCATTCTGGAACAACATGTACGTTTGTTTCGGGGCGCCATAGGCGACAATTTGTGTTTATGGATGACAACGCCCGTCCTCACTGTGCAAACATCGTACGCGAATGCCTTCAATCGGAGGATATCACCCGTATGGACTGGCCAGCATTCTCACCGGACTTGAATCCAGTAGAGCACGTGTGGGACATACACTGGTGTGCAAAAATTAAGGACGAGACGTTTTTTTAATATAACTTTGTACAAAAGCTTTCCAAATCAACACATTTAATACCGTAAGATCCCCAATACGTAAGGACATGAGTAATGTAAGCAACACTTACTAAAAGAGAAATCAGAGGGATAAAAAGAAGCTTTATTGAAAACGTAGCATGGAGCGCAATGTGACTGAAAACCGAAACATCCCTGTGATGGGTGTCCAGCAAGAAACATCCGGTCTTTAATAGGGGATATGACCTCCCCTGACTGCTAGGCAGGTTTCACAGCGTCTGCCCATGCTGAGAATGAGGGTGTTAAAGAGTTGTTGAGGCATTGCTGCCCATTCGTCTTGCAGCGCCAATCGAAGCTCCGGAATCGTTACAGGTGGTAAGGTACGAGCTGCCAAGCGTCTGCCTAGAAAATCCCATACATGCTCGATGGGATTGAGATCCGGAGATCGTGCCGGCCAATCCATACGTTGAATATCCTCACTCTCTAAGAGCTGTTCGGCAGCTACTGTGCGATGGCATGGTGCATTGTCGTCCATGAAAAGGAACTGCGGACCCATAGCGCCTCTAAAAAGACGCACATATGGAAGAAGAATCTCGTTACAATAACGGGTTCCGTTGACTGAACCTGCGTCGAAGATGTGAAGGTCTGTACGACTACCAAGCATGATGCCTCCCCAAACGAGAACACCGCCACCTCCATACCTGTCCCTTTCAATGATGTTCGAGGGATGATTGCGGCTTCCTCGCTCTCTTCAGATCAGTATGCGATGAGAATCGCTACTCAGACTGAATCTGCTCTCATCTGTAAAGAGTACTCGTCCCCATTCATTGTCTCTCCAATTCCGGTGTTCCCGGGACCACAGAGAACGCCCTCTCCGATGGGCTGGCGTTAGAGGTACACACCGTACAGGGCGTCGTGCAAACAGACCACCACCGTGCAGTCTTCTGGCCACGGTAAAACGCGATATCGGTCGTCCAGTCGCCTGTGTCTAGCGATTTCTCCCGCTGTCTGCCGCCTGTTTCTTCTGGCCTGTAAGTCAATATACCGGTCATCTGCGGGTGTGGTTCCTCGTGGTCGACCACTACTAAACCCCCGGATAGCTGTTCCTGTAGTTTGAAATTGTCTCCAAAGTCGTGAAACGATGCTATGAGCAATTCCGAACTCTGCAGCCACACTTGTCACACTGCGGCCTTGCTCCAACTTCCCAATGATTCGACCTCGGGTAAAATCATCCAGATGTCATCTAACAGATTGATTATTCGCCATTTCTCGCTGAGGCAGCAACTCGGTGTGATTTTAACTGCTATACGGCGTGCAATCTCTTTGCCAGAAATACTGATCTTACCCCGACAACATGCTTTATACTACTCAGACACTCCCCCATTACGTCTACCTGCATATCTGCGCATGTGCTCTTCGTTCAGCTGATATGCTAACTTTTCGACTTCGTCGTTAATTTTTGCACACCAGTGTACTTGGCCGACGAGTTGCAGCCCGTCAACCTACTCCTACATGTCTACCGGAACTTCGGAGAGCATTGCTTTTTGAGTGGTGTAATATCCCCCAAGATCAGATCGATAATTTGATACTCAGCATGCCTAGGCGTTGTACGGACTGTACTGCATCGTCTGGGAGACATACAATGTGTTAACAATCCTACCTACCATGTAATATTGTTTTTTTGTAAATAGTTTTTTTTTGTAATTTGCTCCAGGGAGAAAAAATCGCTAATTTTTTTAATAATATCAAACATATAGCATCTTTTTTTGCTCTTTACCTTTTGTTTAATAAATAAGCTTTACAAATAAGTCAAATTTGTTTTGCTTCTAACTCTTCCTTTGCCTGATTTTGCATTATCCTTAATTTATGGACATGAGTGCAGTATACCTAATGCCAAAATTCATTTCAAATCAACTACGAAAAACCTAATTATTCAGCATTTAATTGTACATTTATTTCACAGGATTGTTTGCGCCAGTTCTTTCTGAAGTGGCAATATTCTATGTTTCGCTAGAAACTTCAAGAAAATATTTTGAAGAACATTCTTCAAAACTGCTTAATAAATGAGTAGTTAAAATAATGTTACTTTCATTATATTTATCTATATACATATCACAGCAACATGAATTATTTGATGCTTTCATTCAATTATTCCTTAATTATTCTTTTAGGAAATTAAATGCCTACTAAACGGTCTCCGCATCCCTACAAATACAGTGCTAAATTAATACTATATGACGGGATCAACAAAGCAGAGTGAAAGGCATGCAATGAGTTACTCGAATACTTACGTAACAAATAAGTACTACATATATATTAAACAAGATGCACTAGATATACACTATGCCCAGAAGAACGACAGTAAAATAGTTCTTGTAAAAGCTTTCATGAATAACACTTTTGCAGCGGATAACAAATCATGTTTTTGCCGCGGTAATACGCATATAAACAAAAATACAAATTTTGCAGAAAGAAAATTGCAATCTTAATGCACCAAACTAAACCTAACATCTTGCAGAAGTATTCACTTATAAATATTTTTTTAATATTAAATTATATTTAAAATTTAAAAGATGTAAAACATTATAAAATTCCTTTGAAACTGATTAAATAGTAGTTACAAAATGGTGTTAGAAATATTTTAATAATTGCTGCTGAACTGCAAATTCTCATACAATTTTCAGTTACGTATATTATAAATTAAATGCTTTATAATTTGCGGCAATTAAATATATCATTAAGAATGTAATATAAGCTTAAGTTAATAGGAATTTAGTTTGCTTATTTTAAACAGCATAGTTTATTAATTAATAATCAACTGATTATATTTTAATGATAATTTAAAGATTTTAGGGTATACCAAATGATAATATTCTAAGAATCTGGTATGAACGAAGGCGCATATATAATAAACAGAAATCTTATGTTTCTCCCAGTGGCAACAGCTAATAGTATTTCTTTCTGTTCTTCTCTGAAAGGCAGCATTTTACAAGTTAAAAGATAACAGTATATTTTTTCCGACGTATTAGATTGCATTTTCAAACTGCAGTTTCTTGCCTGAATTTATTTAGCTTCATAGAGTCACTGTTTTGCTAAATCACAATTTTATTCTTGCAGCAGTACAGTTTCAAATTAATGATGTCTTAATTTTTTCGTTACGTCTGTAAGTACTACGTAGGTACGTTCTTTCTACGTACGTACGTACGTAGAAAGAATGTAGTGTCAATATCCGATTTTTTAAATGAGCTTATGAAGTCTTCATCTCCCTCAATTTAGTATGTGTCACATATTTTATACCCAAATCTTATCTTTGAATCATATAAAAAATTCCACAGCAATTTTTAAGCAACAAAAACATTTAAATAAAAACATGTTCCTTTTACACAAACCAGAGAATAAAATTCTCGCGCAAAAATAATGCTGCATTATTGATGTCCGACTCCGGAATAAATCGATCAATTCATGCGATTGATAGATTCATGCGATGATAGATTCATTCGGGATAATGCGAGAATCTGCTGTCTTCAGGCAGCTGAAAAAATATAAGTGACTGAGAAGTTTTAAAATTGCGTTGGAGAAACAATAGCTTAAACAAATATTGGCGCTGACTTGGTACAAATCACTTGAAAGGAATCGTAAATCAAAATGAACGGAAAACACGGTAAAATGTATTTAAGGTTTTCATGTCCGCCTGACTAGATGTCGATAAGATTACGTCAAGCATGATGTTGAAAATGGAAAGTCATCAATTTTAACGCTACAGTAGTTTTCATCATTTATCCGCTTCTGGCTCTTTTATCTGTTTATATCCATATATTTACATCTATCTCGTTTATCTTTAAAATCTCTAATGTGTCTTTTACGTTTAATAGGACTGTGTATATTTATAATCATTTTAGAATCTGCCTTTTGTTTATTTGTTCTTTACATTTGTTGTGTATAAGTTTACAATATTCAGAACGCACATATAATTCAAACATCAATAGAGCAGGTGAGCAGTAACAAATTTATATCAAGGTGTTAAAATACCATTAAAAAGACCTGAAAGCTTTCAGATTTTATATTACGTCCAAGGGGGTGTTTTTTAACTTTTCTGTGTTACTTTTTTTTAATAACTATCATGTTCTCTGAACTTATGCCACTTAAAATTCAATTCAACAGCAATATCGCAAAATATTTTAAAACAGCATATCTTTAAAATTTCCGATACACAGTCTCATGCGTTGGAGATAAAAATGTTTTTTTTTCGTACAGTGTTGCCATTGCTCGCTTTGAAATCCTTGAGTTTGTTAATTAATTCCTTTAAGTTTTACAAAATATGAAATAGATAATAACACAAATTCCAAATTTCAAATTTGGGATTCTAGCTGCCCATATTCCCAGGAGGATTACGTCATTCAAAATTTGATGGCTCTAGGTACCGTCGTTTTATCACATTGCGAGAAACGTACATACATGTATGCAGATTCTTCATTATTTAATTTCTTTAAATATAATAAAGGGAGATAATATTTGGTGGCAACCATTTAAAAAGTGAAACAATGCTTATAGTGAATCAACGCAAAATGCCAAAACGAAATTAATAGTCCTTCTGGGCAAAGCCTTCTTTTACATAGCCCAAAGGAGCGTTTTTTAACATTTTGTGTGTTACCTTTATCAATTAAATAACATGTTTTTCGCACTTAAACCATTAAATTCAATTCAACAGCACTATTGCCAAATAATTTTAAAATGATCATATTTTTAGAATTTCCGATACACAGTCTCGCGCGCTGGAGGGAATTTTTTTCCCTACAGTGTTGCCATTCCTCGCTTTGCAATCATAAAACATTCCTTAATGTCTGATAAAATATGAAATAAATAATGAAACAAATTCAAAATTAGGGCTTCCAGATGTCCATATTCGATGGAGGATTACTCTATTCCAAATTTGATGGCTCTATGTACCGTTATTGTATTACAGTGCGAGAAACATACATACATTTGAGCAGATTCTTCACTATTTTGTTTCTTTAAATATAATACAGGGCTGTAATGTGTTTTGGTGGCAACTGTTTGAAAAGTGAATTAACGCAAAATGCCAAAATGAAATAAATAGCCCTTCTGGACTGACGCCCTTTGGTTTAAAAAAAGCAAAATAAAAATTTGTAAAGAAATGAAAAAATATTATGTTGGGAAAGAAATGAAGAAAATATAAAATTTTCTGCAATAACAGCTCAATGAAAAGAAACAAGCATTTTAAAAATTTGAAGAATATATAAATATTTAAATGATGCTTAAGGCAAGAGAAACTCGGGATTATACTGAAAATATTCAATTATTAGTGCTCATACAGTACACGTATTGAAAAAATCGATAAAGCATTGCGATATAATCAAAACTTTGAATTAAAGTGTTTGAAAGTATTATAACATTTTGCGCAGGGGATATTGTTTTTTACTGTACAGTGTTGCCACTGCTCGCTTTGAAATCGTTGAATTTGTTACAAAACATGAAATAGATAATAAACCAAATTCGAAATTCCGACTTCCAGGTGCCGATGCTTGGGTGGATGATTACGTTATTCAAAATTTGATGGTTCTAGATACCGTCGTTTTTTCACAATGCTAGAAACATACATACATTCGGCAGATTCTTCATTATTTAATTTCTTTAAATATAATACAGGTCTATGATATTTGGTGGCAAAAATTTGAAAGGTGATTCATCTGTTTGTAGTGATTCAACGTAAAATGCCGTTTGGGGACTAATAGCCCTTTTGGGCTAACGCTCCTTTGGGTGAATAATTAAACAAATTTCCGTTGTGTGAAATTCTGGATAACCCGTTTAACAGTTCAGTGGACATATATATGTGTGATTTAATCTGTATACATCAATTTTTTAATCACTATACATAACATTCACCCAGTGCTAGAGGTATTATTTAGTCAATTTCAGATCTCGGTAAAAGCCCATACCTACTTCATTTTTAAATAAATGTAACAACTTTTTCTGTACCGATTATCACGAGTTATATATATACAATTTCCCGTTAATAAAATAAAATATTAAAATTGAAAAAATCGCATTTTATCTCAGATGTTAACCAGTTTAAAAATATATTTAATAAAATTTTATAGCATAAAACTATTTTACCTGAAGTCCAAAATTGAACTTGAACCGGCTATCATCAGTTTGGGGAAATATACTATACTACAAATATAAAACTTTATTTGGAAAGTGCGAACCCCAAAGCTGACCTGCCTGAGTTCAAGGCACTGGAAAAACACATATCTATAAACAGACGAAAAGAGAAAATAAAATTGGTAACATAATAACCTTGAGTGTAGTATGTCAAGATCTCAATGGATTTCGAGGACAAACAGGTACAGGTCTCTCTTCGACAGCAGCAAAGAAATCTGCAACAGCTTTCTAATATAATGCTTTTTACCCAAAAGACCTAATTCTTTAGCAAATGCATAAAATTTTTATCATGGTAACAAGTTGGAGAAATTTCAAATTTAGTCAGAAACCAATGTCTCGGTACCTTAAATAAAAGAAGGAAAAAAATTAAATTACAAAAATAACAAAATAATTAAATGAAAACACCAATTACTCTAAAGAGAGGAAGAAAAGCTTAAATATTTAATAACCCTGAAGGCAATAACCCCTCTAACCGATTAATTCAAAAGAACAGAACTAAACAAAACTTGATGTATGAATTAAGTTTTATTTTTAAAAAGAAACAAAATAATAATACGTTTACCCATCGAAAGTGTTGTTTTTAAATAAGTACTATAAATCACCAGTTTAATTAAAATTAATATAACAGCTGAAATCAGTAAATCCATAGCAGTCAAAAAAACAATCATTGAAAACAACTAGAAATTTCAAATTTAAAAAGTATTAATAATACTTTGAGCAAGCAAGTTACCCAACACGTTATACACTGAAGTGACAAAAGTCATGGGATACCTCCTAATATTTTGTCGGTCCTCCTTTTGCCCGGAGAAGTGCAGCAACTCGACGTGGCATGGACTCAACAAGTCGTTGGAAGTCCCCTGCAGGAATATTGAGCCATGCTGCCTCTATAGACGTGCATAATTGTGAAAGTGTTGACGGTGCAGGGTTTTTGCCACGAACTGACCTCTCGATGATGTCCCATAAATGTTCGATGTGGTTCATGTCGGGCGATCTATGTGGCCAGATCATTCGCTGGAATTGTCCAGAATGTTCTTCTAACCAATCGCGAACAATTGTGGCCCGGTGACATGGAGCATTGTCATCCATAAAAATCCCATCGTTGTTTGAGCACGTGAAGTCCATGAATGGCTGTAAGTGATCTCCAAGTAGCTGAAGGTATCCATTTCCAGTCAATGATCGGTTCCGTTGCACCAGAGGACCGAGTCCATGCCATGTAAAAACAGCTCAGACCATTATGGAACCACCACCAGCTTGAACAGTGCCTTGTTGACAACTTGAGTCCATGGCTTCGTGGGGTCTGCGCCACACTCGAACCCTACCATCAGCTCTTACCAACTGAAATCGTGACTCATCTGACCAAGGCACGGTTTTCCATTCGTTTAGGGACCAACCGATATGCTCACGAGTCCACGAGAGTCGCTGCAGGCAATGTGTCGTGCTGTCAGTAAAGGCACTCGAGTCGGTCTTCTGCTGGCATAGCCCAAGGAAGACAAAATTCGAGGGACTGCCCTATCGGACACGTCCCTCGTACGTCGCACATTGATTTCTGCGGTTATTTGATGCAGTGTTGCTTGTCTGTGAACATTGACAACTCTACGCAGACGTCGCTGGTCTCGGTCGTTAAGTGCAGGTGGTCGGCCACTGCGCTGTCCATGGTGGGATGTTATGCCTAAAATTAGATACTCTCGGCACACTCTTGACACTGTGGATCTCGGAATGTTGAATTTCCTAACGATATCCGAAATGGAATGACCCATGCGTCTAGCTCCAACTACCATTCCGCATTCAAAATCTGTTAATTCTCGTCGTGCGGCCATAATCACGTGAAAGCCTCTTCACATGAAATAACTTGAACACAAATGAAAGCCCTGCCAAAGCACTTCGCATTTATACATTTTCTACGCAATACTACTGCCATCTGTATATTTGCATATTGCTATCCCATGACTTTTGTCACTTCAGTGTATAAGAAGACTGAAATGTTTTCCAAAATTTCTTGTTGATAAATAGTTTTTGGTCACTGTATCTTTACATTTTAAAATTTCATATATCCCACTAAAAATTGACTTCTTATATCTTGCCCCTAACGTGCATACAAAGATAATAAAATGAAAAGAAACTGAATATAATTCATGATAAATGTTTCCTTTCTTAAAGATATATTTAAAGTTTTTTAATAAAGTAAAATGTTAGTTTAATTAATTAGATGTAGTAGACTGATCTGAAACTTAACCTTAAAAGTTTTCTACTGCTTCTTATAACTTTTTAACACTCTAGGAATGCATTGCTGAGCATTATGTATTTCATATCTGATCTCTTGAATCAATTGTTACATAAAATGGGTTTGTGCAAGCGTTTTATACGTTTTGTCGATGCAAACTGGGATATGGTGACTTACATCACATGTGATGTTGCGATACTTGTGTGATACATGTGATACATGTGATACATGTGATTGACCAATAAAGCATGGTGCAATAGATATACTGGCACTAAAATCTGCCACAGTAAGTCGTGTGTTGAATAGTTTAAAATAGCAAGGGATAAGAAAATATTGACTGTTATTTACTACATAAGTATAATAAAGACAGCAGTGTAGTTGCAGTTTCCCTAATGTTTGTCAAGTCTATGGGAAGGATGCAGCGACAAATGCACTTCTCACATTTGTTTCGGACATTCAAAAAGATAAGCCACATTCTGATGTCCATCATTAGCTTCCGAAGAATTTTTGCAGCTAGCAAAATTACATGATTCTCATACAACCTATCCACGAACTAGCTGAAACATTTTGAGTAAAACAAGTGTCTAAGAGCAAATTTAGGCGTTTAAATTTCAATTCTGAAAAGAAACAAGATGAGAGAATTGATGCTTGCGTATTTTTGCCCTTTGACACAGAACTGAACCTTGTTTCTTGTTTTAGAAAGAATAATAATGAGAAATGGGTACTGTATCCTTCCATCAAGCGTGGAGGACTGTGCAACGAGTTCCAAACTTGTAACCTTTCACTTTCATAATAACAGACTTCGTACCGATTAAATCACTTCGCAAACATTTTCGTTTCTTGATTAGAAAGCGTTGTAGTGACATTATGTATTTTTTGAAGAAGGAAAGATGAAAAATGAGCAACCGCCTTCGCCGGGAACCGAACCGCGGACCTCTGGAATACGAGCCCAGCGTGCAGACCACCACATCACGAAGGCATGCCAAAAAGGTGGGAGAAATACCTTATAATCTCCCCCTTTAAAAGGGCGACTGGGGTTTTTAGGGAACCCAATCACTAAATCCTGGGTGTGAAGAATCATCATACAACACCCTTTTTGAGCGCCACTATAGAGACATTAGGTTATTTTTGGGAAGCAGAAAAGATGAACAACTGCCTTCTCCAGGAATCGAACCGCGGATCTCTGGAATACGCGGTGCAGACCATCACACCACGAAGGCATGTGAAGAAGATGGAAGAAATACCTTATAGAATATTTACAATTCTTTAGAATATTTACAATGTTAATTCAGAAGACAAACAACAAAAATCAGCGTTATATTTACAAAATTTCCTCAGAACACTTACATCGATGGTGTCACTAAACTCTTAAACGAAGGACCATATAATCCGATCCATAAAGATCCTTCACCTTCCGACTTGTCAAAAATAAAAACTGCGATCATATTTTCGCAAATCATTTCAAGCAACTTAAAACATTCGCTTATCCCATTTGTTGCGAATTGTGCCAGATTATATGCTCTTCCCAAAATTCATAAAAGTGGTATTCCTTTCCGCCCTATTGTATCAAATTTAGGTACTGCCTCGTATCCATTAGCTAAATATTTGGTTTCTAGACTTTCCACTCTCTTAGACAATAACACTTACACCATAAAAATTTCAATAGAGTTTGTAAAAAAGGTTAAAAACATTTCTCCTAGTAATTTACTCATGGTTTCTTTTGATGTAAAATCATTATTCACCAATGTCCCGGTGGAGGGTGCATTAAGATGTCTAGAAACCAGACATCCCGAATTTCATTTCTCTTGCATCGAAATTGATGAGCTAATTTCTCTCACTCAACTCTGTTTGAAACAAACACATTTTGTTTTCCAAAATAAATATTACAAGCAAACTGAGGGATTAGCCATGGGAAGCCCCCTCAGTCCCATCCTGGCTGATATCTACATGCATTATTATGAATCAAAATTGTTTGAAACTTTAAACTTCCCGGCATGGTTCCGCTACGTAGACGATACTTTTACCCTGTTTGAAGGTAATGAACATGATTTAAATAAAGTTCTTTCAACAATGAATTCTATTGATCCTGCTATTCAGTTCACTTTTGAACTTGAGACTTGCAATTCTCTTCCGTTTCTCGACATTCTGGTCACACGTAACACATCCAACTTCAGTACTACAGTTTACCGTAAACCTTCATCGGTTTGCCTTCCACCACACTTTAAATCCTGTAATCCGACTAAACAAAAGTTAGCTTAATTTCATTCCTATGTTTTCCGTGCTCTTCAAGTTTGCTCCTCCAAACTAGCCCTTGATGAAGAACTAAATTATTTAACAGCAATAGCTATTGACAGGGGCTTTTCACCCAACATTATTAATCAAGCAGTTAAAAAATTCTCATCTCAACACACTAAAAGGCACACTCTTGTTTTAGGAGATTATAAAAATTCTGTTGTCATTCCCTTCTTTCCATCAATTAGCTATAAAGTTGCACATATTTTGCAGAAATTTAACTTTCGGGTTGTTTATTCTCCCATCAATAAAATTCCGAGTTCCATACTTAAGGACCCCATTCCGGATATGAATTCCTGGGGTATTTATAGGATTCCTTGCCAGTGTGGTTTAATTTACATTGGCCAAACTAAGAGAGCCTTAAAATTTCGCGTCAAAGAACATGAGGCATATGTTAGAAAAAAGGAAACACAGAAGTCTTCTGTTGCGCAACATTGTTGGTCCGAAAATCACACTTTCAATTTTTCTGCTGCCAAAATTATTCAAAAAACATCTTCCATTGGAGAACTGGATTTTCTAGAGGCATTTCACACTCATAAATATCTTTCTGTTCTAGTTAACGATCATAATTCCAATCCAAATTTGCCTTCGGCCTTTAAAGAAATTATGTTTTAGTTCTGTTTTCACCAACAGATGGCGCCACTTGCTTATTCTTGTCCAGACTTTATTATCTTATCTAATCATTTTTTCCTGTCTTGTTCATTTGCGGTTTTGCAGCTGAGGATGGTGGTTCGGTAAAACCATCGAAACTAGTCGTGTGGAAATTTTGTAAATATAACGCTGATTTTTGTTGTTTGTCTTCTGAATTAGTATTTATTCGACGTGTTATTTTGTCTTAATATTTACAATGGTAAATTAATTTGATAAATTTTTAAACATTCTACTAATTTTACGGAATGTTTGCAAAACTTAAATTGTTCAAGACATAGAGCTACTGAAAAACTTGATGACCTATAACAATCAGTGGAATTTAAAAACATGCCTTATAAATTCCAATCCTTTTTCGTACTAGATATTGATTCCAATCCTGGAGGAGTAACAAATACGTAATCTAGATCAGAACATTTCCGATATTTACCAAAGGCATACAAATGTGTTCCTGAAACCAAGGATATCATGGAGGAGTACTTTGCATAACGAACGCTTTCTTAAGTCTCGCATAATTGATTGGCTCTCTAATTTAAAACTACACAGTTCGATTCCATATTACAAACCGTGCGCAAATTTCATGACACGTTGAATGATTAGCTAAATTATTTTCATTTTGTGTTTAAACAGCTCATAAATAGAAAAATATTCTGTGTGTAAAATGATAACAAAATGATGAGAGAGCAAGTACTCGCATTTTTTAATATTATATTATAACTAAAGAGTCGTAGCTCCCTTTATCTGGAATGTCTGGAGACCCCCCCCCAGTGTCTGCTACCGAAATGAAGGAGAACAGGAAAGGTCTATGTCTACTACAGGAACCACGAATCTCCCGAAGAAATTGAAATTATACTGAATCCGAATTCCCTGAAGCAAAAATATATTTAATTATAGATGTTATTCGAAAGTTTATGCTAAATTTCCCAAGTTCTTATGATTTAGACCTATATTATCACTTCTCCTTTTCGTTAGCTCTCACCAGGATGTAAATCAGTCAAAGATACTGAAGTATAATTTTCAAAAGTTTTAGAGAAAACGTTCTGGCAGCGGCGCTCGCCGTAGAACTTTTTTCTCTCCCAGCTCTGTTACGTAAGTTAGCTGTCAATAGCCCAATTTGCTAGCGGAATAAAATATCGCACTTAGCATTTGCGCCATTTCTATTGTAGTGTTCAATCAATTTAAATTTAAATCTAACTTTATGCTAGCTGACATTCCGCAAGTAGCGGAGGACTGTAAGCACAAATCGTGCCTTTTGTCCCATTTAAAGCTTCTAATGGAAAGGTTGCTTAAACCTTCTGAGGACTTTTTAATAATTCGAAAATAGGGCAATAACTCGATTGTCACTAAGGAAGATTTAAAGGTTTAACGGAGAGAAGAAACTCTGCAAGATGAGGCCAAGATCACAACCAAGCAGTTGCATCCCACTAAGCTGAAAAGAACACACTTGCTAATCTATCCGTTGACAATATCCTGGCTATCATGAAAGGGAAAAGAATACTTTAGACAACTTTCTGAAACCTGCACCTCTTGAAATACCAAAGAAACAAGTCCCAGAATATGAAGGACAGCTGAATCGTCCAACTCCAGAGGAAGGCTAAAGAATTCAGATTGAACTGAATTAAAAGGTTGTGTAACTGTGAGCATAAATAGTGTAAGTAAATACTTCTGTAAGTAAATAAATTGGTACATTATAAAAGTTTCGACACTGGCTGTGCTTTTAGTATAGTAAGGTGTATACTCCTTCCTTACCACGTGGTTTCGTGATGTAACAGAAAGCACGTTCCGGCTGGCAATCGGAAGGCCCAACGACACATCTCTTTTTCATGTCTTCTGACTCCAATAAATTATAAATCGCTGTATAGCTTTACTGAAATATATTTATGGTTTTCATGACTTGGGATTAGAATTGAAAATGGATTAAAATTATTTTCATAGTAACCTATGAGAAACTGCATCACACATAGCGGATGATTGGCATAAACAAACACCATTGCAGAAAGTATTCAATTAGTTATTAAAACTAACACTGTAATTTCTCAATGAGTACTCACTTTGTTTACAGCAAAAATTATGTAAGTTCTTTGTAAGTTGTTGTTTATAGCAAAAGGACTGCATGATTTAGTATTATAGATGGTTCCATTTAATGCTGTACAGATGAATTTGCATGGTCTGACATAAATATTAATTGTAGTACTACAAAACGTGTTTGCGCGATGCATATAATCAGATTGTAAATTTGAGCTCAGCAACAGACATACTACCTGTTTCTTGTGTTTCGAAATATACTACTCATAAAAATTAAACATTTATCATTCAAGTTTATACAGCTTGTTTAATAAAATTGTAAAGCCAATTAAGCATTACGTCTTCTATAGCGCATGCTTAAAAGCTTAAAATGAAACTTTTATTCTTCATTTTCTATTTCACCGTACTTATTTCCAAACAAAATTTTGTTTCTAAAGTGACCCTGAATATTAATAACATGAAGCATCGTGTTATTGATTAATAATTAATTATAAATTATCCGCATGAAATTCTCTGAGCTGGATCTCAAAATTTCATGCTAAAAGTAATTTCAAACATACATACTAGCTTTATTTCGATAAAACTTTGAACGCAGATAAATAAAAAATGGAATCAAACGACAAATTATCTAAAATAGCTTTAAGGATTAAATTAATTGCATACTTTTTATCCTTTCATTGTAATTCAATTTGTTAAGCTTTTCTCTCGACTAAAAAATAACTTTATATTTACAAGCAAGATTTATCATTGCTTTAGTCGTAGATTTTATACTTTTCTATAATACTGAAGGGATTATTAATTAAATTAAATAATAAAAGAGATTCACAAATCATAATTTTTTTATGAAATTGATTGCTGAGATTAGCTTCCCTCCCCGGTCCTGCAGCAATTGAAATCTGTGTCTTATTTTTGAGCGCATCATCATCATCGCATTTTTATTAGTACCAACTTATTATTCCATCCGCCCAGAACGGAAAATGGTTAGTGTTCTAAGTGCCCCGTACCGAAGGGCTCGGATTCGAATCCCGGAGAAGGCATGGATGTATTTGTGCGTATCCTCTTATGAAGCAACGGTGGCTCACTTATTAGGTGCCTCCATAATTAAGCGACCACTGCTTTCGGCCTTAGTATTTTCAAATATCTGTGGAAGGCTTGGGATCGCCATTGGGGAAAAAAGAACTTATTAGTCCTTAAAGCCCTTCTAATTAGCAAGACAATGATTATAGTAAATCAGGAAATTTTTAACAATTATTGCAACAGTTATTGTCATTTTTAATTTCTTTAGTCTCCTATTACTCAGAGTTTCAATTTTAAAACCTACGCTTAAAATTACAACTACTAAACCTATCAAATAGTTTAACGAATGCGTAGTCAGTTGAGTTTGAAAGCGTATCAACCGCTATTTGTTTCTAAACTACATTATCACAGTAGTATATTAAACTGGCATAATTTAATATTAAAAAACAGTATGGACCTTCCTTAGGAAACAGATCTAGGAAAAGAGATTGTGTTCTGAAACGTAATTTATGACACGAGAGAGGGGAACATAATAAGCACGAAATATCACACATCACTTCATCTATAAAGAATTCTTAAAGAAAATACACCAGAAAAGTAAACAATATCCTTCAGAATTTAGAAGATTCCATAGGTACCTGACTGTTTTATTGTTTTATGCGGTACTTACGTATTATTCCGTAGACTGCGAAAGTTGGCTACCATCTGTACAGCTGGTGAAGCTTTCGCAAACGTTGCTGCAGTCGTCGTTCCTGTGGGGTTGAGCTTCACTTTTGTTTACAACTCTAACAATAAAACATTCTTCAATCTCTATTCACAATTCATCAAATAGCCATTGCTTCGAAGTATTCGACTCCTTTCGTAAAAAGGTTTTCCCTAATTTCTTCTGTTTTATTAAGCCCACTTATTTTACCGAAATCTCTGTTTAGAACACAAAGGCATATAGAAGGTTGTTGTGCTACTTTATTACTGTTCTTGCTTCTATGCACCCTTTCAACCACTGTTAGACGATCATCCCCCCGTCCATTGCAGAACTAAAAACAATACATATATATTTACTGAAAATTAATTCATTTTTGAACGTGTTTTATAAATTAAAATGTAGAATCATTAGGTTTTTGATGCTGGAAACGTGAAAAATGTGCATTTCCCTCGCCGGGATTGGAACTCCGGACTCCTGAATACGTGTCGAGTGTCCTTCCATTTGCACCATGAGCTCACGCGGGAATAAGGGAGAAAATACGCCTTTCAAAGGCGACTGGAAATGAGGGGACCCAAGCGCACACTCCTTACGGTAACGAATTATCATCCACCACCTTTCTTAGTTCGGGTATCACTGTAGAGTCATAAAGTTTATATGTATATATATATATATATATATATACTGGAGACATGAAAAATGTACAGTGCCTTCATCGGGACACGAACCGTGGACCTCTCGAATGCCTGTCGAGTACCCAATTACATCACAAAGACATAGGGAGAAAATACCTTATAAAACGAGAAAAGTACAGAAAATGTCGTTAAATACCAAAACTTGAATAAACCTAGTTTTTATATTCATAAAATTAAATTAAATATTTACAGGTAAATAAAATAGTAACCGCATTTCCCCCTAAAGCTGTAAAATTCCCGTGGTTGAAGAATCCCTGTATTACAGTTTGATTGGTCACATCCAGCTGCACTTTCTCAACAGCTTGTTAATTTTCTGGACTAGCTGTAAATAAACTGGACTGCAATCTCAAAATTTATTGTACAGCCTTCGAAATATTTTTTTTTTCAAAATATAAGAGCAATAATTACTAATTTAGAACCTTATTTATAAAAACAAAAAGTGGTTTATCGAGAATAAATAGGGATTACATCAAATGAAAAAGGAGATCAGTATTGTGACGTATTCTGAACATACTGTAAATAAGATCTCCCTTTTTAAAAAATTTCTTTTGATCAATGTTTGTCATAGTAAATTAAATAATCGTAAAAATGTTCAACACTTGATCTCTTAACATAATTTTTTTTTTCTAAACTGATATAGTAATTTAAGTTCCGCATGAAGGCAAACATTTCGCTCTTCAATTTGAGTATGACCCCCGACTATGATGTCTAATTTTAAAATCAAATATATCAGTCAATTTGTGCCGCAAAGGAATCAAACGTTTTGTGTTTTATTTTTTATAACGAGTTCCGAATATATTAGGGTCGTCTAAATTAATTTAATTACTCTTTTAAAGTGTTCACTATGTTATTTAATCTTTAATTGAATGATTCAATCAAAGAAAACAAAATTGTAGTCTGAATTTTTCCTATTATAATCTATCACTTCAAAGAGTTTACCGGTAATATTTCAAGAATATTTTTTAATTAAAAAATTTTAATTATTGAAATATTTTTAAAATTTCTCTCTAATCTTCGATTTAATTTCTGATTAGCGTCTAAAAAACGTTTTAGCTGAAAAGTTAGGATTTGCTTTATCATTTAAGGGGCCTTGGTACCATTTGAATGTTTCTTTATTTAAGAATTTTTATCTATTTTTATGAATATTATTAAATGGTTTTGTATGCAAAAATGACATAGCACAATTGGTTAATATAAATATAACTTACAAGCTTTTGTTTAAAATCTTATCTGGCCAGAAATATTGCAAACAAATCATAAAATGTTAGTAGAATTTTTCTTTACATATTTTTAAAACACGTCCAAAAGAATTTTAATACATGAATTAATTATAATATATTTTCTAAAACGCTTATAATCAATATTAATAATATTAATTTTTCGTTTTATTCATTTTTTCAAAAAACAAAATTGGAAATTTGATCAGATATAAAACATTTTATTTAAAACCACTCAGCAGCATATGAGATTTCTTCTGTTCTTTTAGCCATTTGTTACCGTATATCAATTGCATTTTAAATTTATTTAGGTGTATTTTAATTAATTAAAGAGTTTAATGTTTGTTCCAGCTCTATTTTAATAATAACAGTCAGTAATAATAATTTATTATTATTACTCTATTTTAATAATAATACAGTCAGCAACTTGAGCACTTTCATTACGCCACATTTTTCTGTTTGTGTCTTATCACAAATAATTTGAATTTTTGAAGAAGCACAGCAAAATTGAGTGATATACATAGAAATATTTGCTGAGGTAAATGTATATATATATATATATATATATATAAACCTGCCAGTTTAAAGATGAAACCAAATTTGTTTTCAACTTCACTTTGTATTTAAATAAATCATTTATGCATATAAACAGAGTTTGCTGATAGTTGCAATCATATTTAATTAATTTGCTCCTTATTTACACTGGTTTTTATTAACTTACTGAAACAATTAAAAAGTATTGAAAATAAACACTGAGAGGGGGGCATTAAAAAGGGCTGTCGAAATTTTTAAAAGCCGTTTTATGCCATTTATTATCATCAGATCATTTAAAAATTTCTTTTCAGCGTAGTAAGGTATTTTTAGCAAAAAATTGAAAAATCGGCAATTTCATCGTTTTTGGGATACAAGTCACTTTACTCTCTAAAACCTTCAAGATATGGAAGAGAAAATTTTATTTTTAAAACGAATTATGCGAAACAGCAATGCCAAATGGCAGGGGGGGGGAACTTACGATGATATTATTTCCATACAAATTACTGCCAAGTGTTATGTACATTTTAATAAAGAAAACGTTTTATGATTCAAGAAGACACTGCACGTTTTCATTGCATCATTTGCGGACGAAGCTTTAAATTATTATTTTTCTCAAGTAATAATACGTCCTGTTTTACCAAGACATAAACTAAACACTGTAAAGGCTTTAAAGAGGTTTCTTTCGAGGTGTTCAAAATAAAAATATAGGTATATAAATGAACAGCAAGCTTATATATAAATGATTCAGAGATAAGACTGTGTAATTTAAATAACAGGAGTTCCGGATAATTGGAGCCTAAATAAATGGAATTCTATGGTACCTAAAAGTTCCCACAATTATATTTTTTTCAACTGTAACTAGATTTGTTTCAGCTAAACTACCTGAGATTTATTATTGCGCTTTTGAGATATAAAAATCTGATGTGTACAAGAAAAAATGCGTATAATTTAATATTCCTTGTACGGAATATTACATTATATGCATTTTTTCTTGCATTTCATTTAAACTTATTGGATTGAATTAAATCTACTTCGTCGCATAAACCACAATAGAATAAATGCAATCTTTAAAATTCACTATATTTGTTTACCATAGCGACACTCTGGCGCTAGGTTCACTTAATATTTCGTCCATATTATAACTCAGAATGCACAAAATTTATATCATTTGAAGAATTATCTTATCGTTGCCACATGTTCTATTCAAATACTATAATAAAGCTTGAACGTTGTATAAAAGAAGTTAAGCAAAAAAAAGAAAGAAACGGTTTTTCACAGACGATTTAATATTTCTCATTCAATTAATTCAGTTCTCACTCCGCGACAAGGCAAAAATACATAAAAACGCAAAATATCTGTACTAAAAATTACGAAGTAAATCTTAAACACTTATTTCCTCGAAAAAATTCCAGAAAGGATCAAGCATGATTTAATTCGCAATAATAAATGAAGGCATTATTTTTGTTGTTGCGAAACTTAGTCTCTCTAGATTGGCAACAAATCTACTATTCTGCTGTTTCAAATGTAAACAAATATGTCCGCAATGTTATTTAACCGCATTTAAAAAGCTTTTAAATTGTTGATAATTTGATAATTGTACAAATATTGCTTCCAGGTTTACAAAAGGCATGAAAACCTTAACTGGAAGATAAGAACAACATAATTCAATCATTTTTAAAGCAAAAAATGTACAATTTACAAACATATAAGAGTAAAGAAACTGAGATCCCTGTGCCGAGTAACAGAGTGGATATATATATAAATATATTTATATACGTTTGGTGCGTCCGATTCCAACCAAAATACGAGGTGCACATCCCCATGCTATAGCAGTCCTATATACAAAATTTCAACGTTCTGAGGCTACTCGGTTTTGAGTTATGCGAGATACGTACGTACATACGTTCGTACAGACGCCCCGAAAAATTCTCTTCACAATTCATTTTAAAGCAGGTTTATAATTTTTTTGGAGGAAAAGAGTCTTTTCTGTCCTTACGTACAGATATCACGCAAAAACTTCGTTAAATTGCATTCGATAGCGGTCAAAATGGATATTTTCGTTGAAATATGCTGCCTGAAACTATAATAATTTTGTGCATCTCCAAATCAGATGATGGTGGTTCAGTGGGTTTACTAATTTGAACACTTTTACGTTTTTAACAATATTTTAATTACTATGTACAGAGCGTATTCTTAGGCCGCCGCCTACAACATGAACAAACTTTATTCTCTTACAACTAAGCGAGCAACAGCGCCCTCTAGCCTTTTTCTTCAAATTACACAACACTCCCCACCTGAACTCGGTGGAGAGTTCATCTTTCAATAATATATTCTAGAATATTCAATTAATATTTCGACAATAAATCCTGGAGAAATGGTTAAATATAACACACATGCATACATAATTATAAGCACATAAAATTTTACAAAACATTAAATGATACCTATCAGCAAGGTCAGGAGAATCAAACCTAAAAATACAAAATACAAACATTAGTTAAGTTCCATATTATATAACAATTGTATAGGCCTTTTTAAGGTACCAGTAGGTGTTTTAATTATGCAAGATCTTATTTTACCAACTCTGCCTGACATTAATTCCAAAATTTTACCTATTGTCCAAAGATTTCTGGGATGTTTGTCGTCATGAATCAAGACATTATCGTTGATTTTAAACTGAGATGCGTTAGAGTGTGGAGGACAAATATTGGCAGATCTCAGATTAAAAAGATACTCTGATCTCCAACGCTTCCAAAAATGATTTAAAATATCTTGATGGTATTTATATCGTTTAATAATTGAATTTCTTGACCCAATCAAATTATTTGATGTTATTTTATTAGCAGGCAGAGATAGCAATCGTCTACCAACCAGAAAATGAGAGGGTGTTAGTGGAGAAGGTTCATTGGGATCGGTAAACACGTAGGTAATTGGTCTACAATTAATCATTGCCTCGATTTCAATGAGCACTGTTTCAAGCTCTTTCACAGTAAGGGATGATCGACCAATAATTTTTCGCAAGCTGGATTTTATGGTTCGTACCATACGCTCCCAAAACCCTCCCCACCATGGACCCCTCTCAATAATAAATTTCCAATTTATGCCTCTAGCAGAAAATAATTCTTTCACAGATGAATCACTCAAAGTTTTAAAAATATGTTTTAGTTCTTTATCAGCTCTTTTAAAAGTCTTGGCATTATCGGAGTACACGGTGGTACACAGTCCTCGGCGAGCTAAAAATCTTCGGAAAGCTAGCAAAAAACTTTCAGTGCTGAGATCAGTTACTATCTCTATATGTAAGGCACGAGTGACCGCACACGTTAACAACAGCATGTAAACTTTACCTTGCCTGTCTTTCGTAAAAAATGGACCGGCGAAGTCCAACCCGGTCACAGCAAATGGAGGCGACTCTTGAATTCTGTCTGGAGGAAGTGAAGCGATATCCTGTACCCCAGGACGTGCACTATATCGTTTGCATATCACACATTTTCTGATGATAGTCTTAACACGCTGTCTTCCCTTAATAATCCAATATTTGTCTCTGATCTGAGTTAGTGTCGAATTAACTCCAGCATGGAATACCCTTTCATGCGAGTCCATGATGATCAACTCGGTAAACTTGCATTTTGAGGGTAATAGAATAGGATGTTTTAAATTCTCGTGACAGTCTGCAAATTGAATGCGACCTTTCAACCGAAGAATTCCCTCCTCATCAAGCCTTGGATTAAGGGAGTAGATGGAAGAATCGAGAATTGATTTTTTATTTGATAACTTAATTATTTCCGCTTGATACGATTCTCGTTGCGTAATATTTACCCAATAATGTTCAGCTGCTTTAATCTCAAAAGCACTTAAAGGTCCATTCCCTGTAGACCTTTTCCGAAGCCTCCCAATAAATCTAAATACATAGGCAGTAATTCGAAGTAATTTTCCTAAAGAACTGAATTTTTCTATATGCAAAATTGGGGATTCATTGTTAATTACAGGTGCAGTCAAAATAATACTTTTTCTTAACTCCAACGATTCTGAATTTGGTTTTAATTTCTTTTGTTTTGGAAAATTTTCAGTAGGAAAACATAACCAGTGTGGCCCATGCCACCACAGATCATTCTTAATTAGTGACTGAGCACTAATTCCTCGAGTTAGTAAATCGGAAGGATTTTGTTTTCCTTCGCAGTAGTTCCACAAATTTTTGTTGCATATACTCTGTATTTCTGTAACACGATTGGCGATAAATGGTTTCCAATTATTTGGCGAACCTTTAATCCAAGTAATGGCGATTTCGGAATCACTCCAAAAATAAACATCCTCAATTAAATCACCAAACAATTTTTTCAAATATTTATACATTCGAGCAGCCACGAATGCTGCCATTAACTCTAAACGAGGAAGAGTGATTGCTCTTAAAGGTGCAACCCTGCATTTTGACATGATAAAGGAAGTTTTAATTTTAGAATCACTCGTACAATATCTGAAATATGCGATGGCCCCATATGCTTTAGTACTAGCGTCCGAAAATAGGTGAAGGCTTATATTCATTGGATCATCATCAAAGAAATTTCGCTGTATCGATATTTCAGTTAAATCATTAAGTTCCTCCCGCCAAATGTTGAATTTGTCCTTAATCTTTGCAGGAAGGACCTCATCCCAGTCAGAACCGGAACACCAGATTTCTTGCATAATAATTTTCGCCCGAATAACAAAGGGTGCAATAAATCCAAATGGATCGTATATTTGGGCGATACTTTGCAAAAGTTTCCTTTTTGTAGCAAAATCGTTTCCAGTAGAAAAGTCAATTAAATTTTTTAAATTTAACTTTATATTGTCTTCAATGGAATTCCAAATCATGCCTAAGAAATTCGATTCACTAGTTAATTTGTTGTCTGATTCCTTAATCCCATCTGAGACGCATAAATCGTTTAATGCTTTAGAATTAGTTCTTAATTTTCTGAAATTCATCCCAGCATCCTTAAATATATTAACCGCATCTACAGATAACCGATATGCATCTTCAACCGTTCCTGCTCCAAAATATAGGTCATCGACATAGACAGAAGAATTTAACATTTGGAAACTGTCCGGCATTTTATCTTTATATTTTCGAATGTGATATTTTATAGTGGCGGCCAAAATGAAAGGAGATATAGTCAAGCCGAAAGCTACGCGACACATTTGCATAATCTTAAAGGAGTCATTATTTTCATTAAACCAAAGAAATTTTAGAAATTTTCTATCACCTTCAGCAATTCCTATCATCAAAAAGGCTTTTTCAACGTCTCCACAAAACGCTATCTTAAACTTACGAAAATTTAACATAATGTCTAGTATATTTGGATTTAGATTAGGTCCCGATTCAAGGCAGTCATTTAACGAATTCGTGTCCTCTGTCCTTGAGCTAGCATCGTACACAATTCTTACCTTAGTAGTTTCACTAGGTCGTATCACTGCTCGGTGCGGCATAAAATATCCCAAATTTGTATCATTATTTGGACATTCTTCCACAATTCCTTCTAATATCTGGTTCTCAATTATATTTTTATATTCCTGAAAAATCTCCGGAGTTTTACTTAGTTTATTGTGAAGGTTTGCGAATCGTTTCTTACCTACCTCAAAATTATTTCCTAAATTATTTGGACTGTATTTCCAGATTAAATTTGTCTCATATCTTACGTTTTTAAACTGCAAATTTCTTTCAAACTGGTCTACTATTTCGCAGTCAATATCGGAATAATCATCAGAATCATTAATTCCCATATGTTCTAATTCCCAAAAACCTTTTAAATCTTTCAACACAACAGTGTTTGTCATTACCGCTAAATTTTCAGAACAATTTTTGTTTGTTTTATTTTTCTCGATTCCTGCGGCAACCCAACCAAACACAGAACTGACTACGTACAACCCTTCAGATATTTTAATTCTTTCAGAATAAACTACATTCCAGAATTCATCCCCCCCAATTAATATCTCAACACCTATGTTATTTTTTCTTGCGCAATCGGCGATCTGAAACCCCATATGCTCCATGAAGTCTGCAATTTGTTTACTAGGCACACTGATGGACGCCGAGGAAATAACATCCGAGATCAAACATTCAATTTTTATTTTATTATTTTGCTTCCAATTCTGAATTTCGATTTCAACGACCGGATAGGAATGATTCATTGCCTTCGTCGCACCAAATGAATAAACAGAAAGTCTTTCATAACGGATTGGAGTAAGTTTTAAATGGTCGGCCAATTTTTTCGTTATAAAGGATCTGTGACTGCCTTGATCAAGAATTAATCTAGTTAATTTTGATTTATACTTAGAACAAGCATAAACTGTACAAGTTTGTAATAATATTTCCCTGGCATTACAGTCATTATTATTATCACCTTGAGGAACAGAAGCAATCAATTTTAAGTTTTGAACTTTATTTCTTTCCTCAGAATTCAAAGTCAGAGATTCAGTTTCATTTTTGGAATAACCTTGTTCCAACTTTTTGTTTACAAGGGATTTATTAGTACAAATCGATTCATTGTGATACATACCGCCACATTTATTACATTTAGTTTTATTTCTGCACCTTTTTGAAGTATGGAATTTTTTAAAACAAGAAAAGCAGCGGTTTTCGGATCTTAGTTTCTTTAATTTATCAGAAACATTCACTTCGCATTTAAATGACTCGTGCAAATTATCACAAAAGATGCATTTTCTGCAGTATGAAACTGCAGTATGAAATGCAGCCGTGGGTGTATTTTTTACATATTTTCTAGTTTCATATTTTGATTGATCGACTCGCGGAGGCACAGGATTTTTCCTTCCGCTTAATACTAGATTTGAAACTTCCCTGCATTCTATTTCCGTTTTAATAAATTGTGTTAATTCCGAAACTTCAACTTTATCTTTCGATCCTCTTTGCCGATTAAATTCCAAAACTAAATCGTCCGGAATTAATTTTAATAATATTGGAATTAATAAATGTCCATATGAGCCAGAAGTTACTTCTAAAGTTTCCAAATTACGAATCGAAACTTCTAATTCGTCATATAATTTACGTAAAGCCTTTACGTTAGCAGAATTTTTAACAGCTTCTAAATTGAGAATTTTATTCATGAATGAATTAATGATCAGGTCTTTTCGACCATATCTGTCCTTTAGTAATGCTACACAACTATCATAATTACTTTCTGTTAACTCAAAGCCTGATACAACATTCGAAGCTTGTCCCGTTAAGAATGTTTTTAAGTACACAAATTTTTGTATTTTTGAAAGCGTTTCGTTTTTATGTATCGAATTTTCGAAACTATTCCAAAATTCATTCCATTGTTTGGGGTCTCCCCAAAATTTATCAATCATTAATTTTGGTAATTTCAGCGTACTACTCCCACTAGAACTGGAACTTGCATGCAAAATTCCATTACCACTAGACTGGTTTAAATCAGAACTTTGGGAATTCCTCGCTGGCGGTACTGCGGTAACCGCACCTAGAAACTGCTTAATTTGACTACAAGGAATTATACATTTGTCACTGTATTCTTCGCTTATACTATAATCTTCTTCAATTAAGTTAACATCAATTAACTCTTGTATTTCATCATCAAGCGTTCTCAAATTATTTTTCTTTTCGGTTAATAATTCAAACAATTCTCGTAATTCTTTAATCGAATTTTCCTCCCCTTCAATTTTTAATTTATCTTCAATCACTTTAATTAACCTAGTAACAGACGATCTCAATGTGGAACGTTTACGTTTCAATCTATCTAACTTCTCTTCCATTTTATTTAATTTAAATACACCCACGACAGCAATAATAAATACTTACTAATGTACTACAAATAATCACTAAATAATTAATTTAAGATTTCCCTACCTTTATTTGGAATTCCATTGTCCCTTGAATATGAAATATCCATTGAAATCGAAACACTTGGATCGAACACCTAAAATCTTCACAAAGCCTTAATTCCTTACGCCGATGCACCATCTAATAATTTTGTGCATCTCCAAATCAGATGATGGTGGTTCAGTGGGTTTACTAATTTGAACACTTTTACGTTTTTAACAATATTTTAATTACTATATACAGAGCGTATTCTTAGGCCGCCGCCTTCAACATGAACAAACTTTATTCTCTTACAACTAAGCGAGCAACAGCGCCCTCTAGCCTTTTTCTTCAAATTACACAACAGAAACGTTTCGCGATTACAATACTTCCTTTTTACTTCGTACAAAGAAGTAAAAATGCTAGAAAAGCGAAACCACTGAAAAGAAAATTGCAAGTACATAAATAAATGAATAAAATGGGAAGAATCGCATGCTAAAGAGAGTATGACGTCAAAACATGTACCGAAAAAAACTGATTATGCTATGCAAGATTCTTTAAAATTTCTAATTCACCATTTCTAACGGTAACTTTCTATTTTTAGAGAGATTTAAAATCTAAAATAACGAATTCATAGCTTCTTTACCTTGCACTGCAGAAATGTAGGAACCTAATTTAATTGGGTACTTGTCTATGAAACACGAGTCATCGGTAGAAAGTAAATTCTTATTATTTATGTTAAGCTAAACAAAGGTAAAATGAAAAAACGGGTAGACGATAAAAAAAAATTCTTCAAGTAAGTGTTATTAGGAAAATAAGAAAAATAGTATTTTAAGAATTTTATTATAATCACACAAAACTCAACAACTGCTTGCAATTTTTATCATATGTAAAACAAATTTCTTATATAATTAGTGGGGAAAACATGCTACTTCTGTAAAACACTTCATATACTATTTTGATATTTTATTTTCAACAACATATTGTTAAGAACAGATACAACATGGTAATTAAAACCCCGAAAGAATGAGAAATTCTTGTAACATTATTTTCATAAAGTAAGACTGAAATATCAGATTTAAAAATGCAATAAAATGCTGTCTATTAATAGATTTTACGAATATTGTTTTAGCCATATTAACATTTAAATCTTTCTTAAATAAATTGTAAAAAATCATTTTTGGACTGTTACGCTACGCTACCTTTTACCTTACGCTACAAGAATGTACTATCAGCTCACCTTGGTAAGTATTGCCAGTACCCGGAAGATTTCAGGTTTTTAATTTATAGCACTCAACCATGTCTCAAAGAGCTGCCATTAACCAAAAGATTATATGTTTTATTTAGTTTTCGAATTTTATCTATTTGTGATGTTTTCGCAGACAGCGATTTAAAATCACTAAACGCTTTCCTTAATAATTTAAATCCTTATTTTATTTTTAAGAATATATAAAACTGATAGATATTACAATACATGCAGCATTAATTATTAATGATACCAGTTACGTAATCGTTTGGCCATTATCTTTAAATGTTCAGTTTAATAAAACCATTATCTTCAAAGGTATGAAAATAATAATATTGTTACGTTTTTCTTTTTCTCTTCTGACACCAGCTGTTGCGTTATTTTCTTCCTTCACGTTCGTACGGGGTTCGTAGATTTGGAGTGAATAACGAAGACACTTGATGAAGTATCGAAATACACTTTATTTATCAATATTAATCAGTACAGCTCCAAAACACGTTTACAGTCGTCGAAGATCTACTATAAACACGTTGGAACAATCAGCGACACAGCCTTCACACCGTCAGCAATAACGGTACAGACAGCTTCCTGCAAAGCAGCCGACTCTGCTTTTCGGAGTACAGCTCCCGACTCTGCTTGATCGTTCTCGGAACTCCACGTACTCTCGAGACTCTCCACGCTAAAATTCGCGATGCACTCGACGACACACGAGTACAGCTCCTGACTCTTCGGTTCAGTCTTTCCCGGAGTTCAACACGCTCTCTCGACGATGCACTAACCGCGATGCTCTACGAGACTCTTTCGGTGCACTCGACGACCCACTCGGCACTCGCTGACCGGCTGTCAAGGCGATTGCTTCCGCAGGGATTGACTCGACACACTCACTCGATGAGAGACGCACACTCTTTCTCTCGATGAAGCAAACTGACCGACTGCGGACCAGCAGAGTTTATATAGCTTTCGGCTTGTGTTCGGGAACATTCTGGGCTAAACTGGTAAGAATTCGTTCCAGAAGGTTCTCCAACCGTCCATGGTATATCGCCAATTTTGTTGCCAAATGGGCGATTTCTCGCCAAATGTGGCAAACCTACCCTCTTTTGCCATTTTATGGCAACCCTAAAACTGCTTTGAGGGAAAGACATCTTACCGCGCCTGTACATGTAAAATATTTATTCAAATTCTAAATAATTTTTTGTCAAGTTATTGTCTTAAGCTAAATGATTTAGAACGCTGATTACTGGGAGTTCGACCTGTGTTCGGTTCCAAGCGAATAGGTTTGCTTCGCCATTTGTTTTCGTGTTTTTGCCCATATGTTATCATAAATGAGAGCAATTTTCCCTATAAATTCTTCCATGATGGTATCTCTCCCTTAGGGAAATAGTTCTTGAGGGATGTGGTCTATAGAATAAACTAATCTAACCTAACCCACATAAAGTAATTTCTTAAAAACTCCTTTTATTTAGCAGTTTTTATAACTGTTTTTTTGTTCTTTGTTTGATGACACCATAAAACAATTTAAGACTTATTAATTATGTTCTATCCATTATACAGACTTTCCACAATTTTTGTATCAATATTTTAAACGCTTTATGAAAAGAGACATCATTACAATAATTAATACAAGCCATCTTTAGCTTTGTAATAAGCAGAAATAAAGAACTTTGTCATTGTACTTGTCAGAACAATATGACAATCATTTTGTTTTCGTATTGGATCATGAAACTTGCTTTCAAGCAACTTCCCTCAGCTTGAAAGAAAACTTGCGTACGATCGAAGGAGAAAGTCTTTCTTCCTCCACCCCGTATCTATTATCTCTTGGTACCAAACCTCGTCGCATTATATTGGAAGAGATATTGTTAAAGAAGAGAAACATAAATCCACATTTATTCTGTCTGCGATCTCCTTCAGTGATATGTGACATGTCATTAAAAGAACAGATTCAGATTTCTTACAAGTAAACATATTATCGTAATATTGTTATAAATAAAAATGGTATAAACTTTTAACTAACTATATCCAAAACTTTTACATGCAATTTATGTACTAAAAATTATTTACATGGTTTTAAAAATTCGCTCAGATTAAATTATTATTTTTGTATTAGCATTTATATTTGGCGTTTTCTTTTTGACATTATTTGCGTTACACTGCACTGTTCCACTTGAATAGATGGAGATTACAAGTTTTAAACGTTATTGCTCTTCCTAATGACATGACACTATAAATATGTTTTTCAAATCGTAATAGCATATTCTTTGTTCACTACGTTTACAGAAACTTCACGCCATGCGCGCCTTGAATTTAGCTATTAATAGGACTTAGCTTAAGTAATTTCTGTATGGATATGATATGGATATGGAGAAATGTGGTGGATACCCATTGTTTAACCAATGGCAATGTGGCTGGACAATACCCACACTAAATATCCAGATAAATTACACCCCACAGGACTTAACAGGGGATCCTGCCAGGCGTTGCTTGCAATACTTTGTATTTTATCAGACCGCGGGCAGTGCCTTTCTTTTTTCCTTAAATATGCATTGGTGTTTTTACAGTTGGTGCCTTTCGCACGTACATGTTATGGAGTGCAGCTCCAGGTCTGCTTGCATACTATGTTTTAAGTAATAGCTTTGTTATATTATTCTAGGTTGTGCTGCATAGCTCAGTGCCTCTTGTGGACAGGAAGCTCATTATAATTATGATTTTTTTTTCGGAGAAGAATGTTCTTGGTAGCGTATCTAATAAAGGGAGTCATTTCACTCTCTGAATTCGGGACTTTTAAATGATGTTCAGCTGTAAGAGGGGCATTTGAATATATAATGGTCGGGACTGCCTCTTTCTCCACATGCACATTGATCTGAAGTCGCTAGTTTCCTTGCATAGACGTACGTGGGAAAAGGGCCATGCCCTGATAAGAACCACGTTATTTCTCTAGTTATTAAACTGGTAGTTGTGCCTACCTTGGTAACAACTGATAAGTCCTTCTTTCTTGTTCGTCGTTGCCCCACCAGTTCTGCCATTCAGCTTTAGATTTGTTGGTTATGATTTGTTAGGGTGCGAGCCAGGCCATGGTACTGATAAAATTTTGTGAATTTTGACCCCTAGCTGCTTCTTTGGCTAGGATGTCAGCCTCCTCGTTGCCTTTTGTCCCTGCGTGTGCCTTCAACCAAATGACAAAGATGTGTTGATTTTGTGATGCTGAAGTTCTTTCCGTAATCTCCTGGATTAATCTTGATCGGTGGCGCGGATTTGCGATGGCATGCATCGCTGAAAGGTATCTGTAAGATATCTGTCTGTAAAGATATGTGCTGCTATTTTAGGGAGTTTGTGATGCTGTATTTTATTGCTTCAAGGAGCGCTACTGATTAGGAACTAGGTGGAACTTCTGTTCTGTTGTCGAATTGGGATCTAGGTAGATTTTGATTGCGCTGCCTTTACCTTCTTGTAGGCCGGAACCGTCTGTAAAGAGTTGGGGGAATGTATTTTCGCTTATTTCTTTTTTCATGTTTAATGTGATATTATTTTTCTTTCCTGGGTAGTGTTCATGTGGGTGTGCCGGTGTCTCGTAATTCGCTGCTAAAAGTTCTAATGATTTGTAATGGCACTTCTTTCGTAGTTGTAGTACTGTTGTTGTCTTATGGAATTCTTGTTAAGCACGTATAAAAGTGGAGTACTGTTAGCGATTTGGAAGAGTGCCGCATTTGATGTTGTTCTGTAGCTTCCTGTATAGTTAAGAGGGAAGAGTCGCTGGGTTGTATGAAGCTTTTTTAGCTTTCTTTTTGCCATTGGTTCTGCCCATATGGCTGCTCCGTATAGAGCAATCTTCTCGATTACTGTATGGTAGATGAGGTGTTGGATTGGTCTGCTCATTCCCCATCCTATTCCGTTCAATCGCTTTAGATTGGTTGCTATTTTGGAGTTCTTGCTTTTAATGTAGTCTAGATGGTCTGTAAAGTTACGTTTTTCATCAATGATGACACCCAGGTATTTTAGGGTGTTAACAATTTTTATTTTAATTCCTTCTATTTCGAATCTTGGAATTCTTATTATCTTTTGTGAGGGTTTGTGGATAATTAAGGCGCGGAATGTTTCTTGAGAAATTATTAGTTTTTCTTGTTTGCAAAGAGAGTTAAAAATTTCTAATGTGCTGTTTACATTTCTTTGTAACTCATCTCTGGAGCTAGCACTCACAACAAAAGCTATATCGTCCGCAAAAGCGATGCATTTTGAGTTGTTGGGGCCATTTGTGCTTTATGACTTTGTCAAACGTCAGGTTCCAAAAATCTGCACTTAAGCAGGACTCTTGCGGGCAGCTTCTGACTTGTACTTTTTCAATTGTACGGTTGTTACTTATAATGACGCTGCGTCTGTTGGTGAAGTAATCTTGAAAAATTTTGTAAATGTTTTTGGACAGTTCATGTCTTCCAGTGTTCTTAAAACCTCGGGCTACCAGAGGCAATCAAAGGCCTTTTGGAGGTCTAGGCACAGTACAGCCGAGTGCAGATTCTTTACTTTATTTCCTTTTACCTGCTCTAGAACATCATTTATTGCATGTATAGTGCTCATATTCAGGGAGAATCCGAACTGGTACGGGCTTGCTGTGTTGGACTTCCTTATATGATGCCTAAAGCGGTTCGCTAGGGCTATCTCAAGTACATTCCTTATTGCGGGAAGAAGTTTTATTGGGCAATAAGAATCTGGGTTTGATGTATTCTGGTCATTTTTATTAAAAAGAACTATCTGGCCGATTTTGAAACTTTTTGGAAAGAGGCCTGTTTGTAGACATTTCTGTAGTAATTTCTGTAGAAGAAACGTAAGAAGTGACTTCATTCGGGATAGCGTAATTCTTACTATAATGCGAATGCAGTTAAAGTACCTTTCAGTTGTTTGGCACTTTTTTTTTTTTTTTTTTGAGTAATCGGAGATTAGGAAATAGATTACTGTTATGACACAACTACCATAATTTAGCCGCTTTACCAGCACAGAATTCTGAAGTGGCATAAATATTTAAATGTATAGGATCTTTGTAGCATGGGAGCAGTTAAAATACTGTCTTGACGAACCTGCTTTCGGTCTCTGGTGGTAGAAGACTCTTGAAATCTTACCCTTGGTGGTTACCTATCAGAACTCGGAAGCAAGTGAATAAAAACACGTACTCTTACCAAAATGATATCCAAGGTATTGGCCAATAACAGGCACTCTCTTCTTATTCATAGTTAATTTCTGGGCCTGATTTGAGTAGATATATCATGGTTGGGAGAATATATAAAATACCAACAGCCTGATTTATTAAATTTCTCATCCTGTCACTCCATGTTCTTCAGCACGCTAATTTAGCACGTGCACAAACTTAAGATTATTAAATAAATCAATAAATAAAATCCATTAATTAATGGCAGTCAAAAAGTTAACAATTAAAACTTGACAATTTAATAACAAGTCAAATCTACAACACAAACATTAACAAAGACATTATCACAAAAAATTGATACAAACCCACAATATTCAGCTGGAAGGGCCTAACGTCAGCATACACTGCAGTGGGTTCCCAGAGCTGAGAGTAAACTAGTAAAGCGGAAATAATGTTGAAGTAAATCCCCCGGACGGTCTAAATTGTTTATATAATAGCCATTCCTTAACCAAATGGGGAAGTGGTTTAAGTGGAAAAGTTCCTTTATTGCCGCTCTGGCGATGTTACGTGGTTCTATGGGGGTCAAAATGCTCAGATTCGTAACGATTTATAACTTCTTCATTTAGTTGAAACATTTTAATACAAGACAGTGATAAAGAAGAGACAGGGATAAAATTTCTTTAACAATGCTTGTACATGAGATAATTTTAATACAGGAGTATTTAAAAACTTTTGGAGTAATGTTGTGTAGGCAACGCAACATTGGCTTCAACTGTCCGTACTTTAGTACCAATCACACTGCATCTCTTAAAATTTTCGAGGTAAATCACTTGTTAGGAACCCTATATATAGGAATGCCAAGAAGAGAATTCTATTTTAAAATACTTGTATAGGTATAGGATAATCCTTTTCAATGTGAGAACGTTAAACTTTCCATTCAGTAGAGGAGCAAATTGTCTGCTATCAAATTTCTTGCAAAGACTTCAGATTTACCCGATGGCACAGGATTAATGTTGGTTCACTTAAATCCCTATTTTATTATATCACTACTTAAAGTTGCGGAGCTATAAAGGATTAAACCTTGATTAAAAAGAACCATTTTCATTAAATACAGCGCCGTGGTTTAAAACGAAATCGAGAGGGTTTTGGAAAAAACGCTAGGATTTGGTAAATTAAGCTAAAGATATCGAACTAGTTTCATTCGGATCATACCAAGGTTCAAAGATCAAAATTCTAAGTTGTGTTAAGTATTAGAGATGTATATGGAAGAAATTCTCAATATGAATCACATAATCCGTAAGAAAACCTTAAAATAATATATTGCAAATATTTCTGTGAGCAAATTTCAATGATATCTGAATAGAGGGAGCCTAAAAACAATTATCAGAAACTGATCAAAACTACAACCTTGTCTTCGGCGTAGATTTCGAGGGCAAACGGGTACAGGTCCTCTTCATCAAGAGCAAAAAAAATCTCCAACGAAGGGAAAGCCACAGATGCATTTATGCCCAAAATTAGTCAAGCGAAGGAGAACGCAGCGTCATATGTCGACAAAAATGGTAATGAAAATTGAAAAACTGTGTTAATTGAATTTTAAAAGCGCTAGGAATGACTGATTGAAATTAGCTTATTATTAAGTTGACAACAAAGCAAGATACATCTTCGTAAGTATGAAAAGCGTAAAGAAAATCCAATTCGCAAAATAAAAGAACCTTTTTGCATAATTTTTGCAGTCTCACAGTCAAAACCGTGACTAAAATTCAGAGTATAGTTATCTATCGAAGGCTTTTTAATTTCGCCTTTTTGGATATAAGATTCGTGTTCTATGATGCAAAAATTTAACTTCTTTTAGTTTGGCCGATATAGCTCCAACCACACTGACAAGATATGCTATAAATTCCCGAAGAATTGAAGTCAGAAATGGAATTTTGAAGAATCGAACGATAGCTTTCCCTGATAGCCGAGAAACTGACTTGAAACTTGAAGAATCCGTGCACTTTTGTAACTGACAAAAGGGTGACATGAAATCTCGGCTAGGTTCTTATTTTTATTTCAACAGCGGAATTTCTTCTTTGAGAACAAGATAAAGAGTTTTAAAAGCTTTATCAATTACAACGGGAGATCTTCGATCAAGACAACTGATCTCACACAATTTAGTTCATTGGAGAGTAAAGAATCTCAGGAATGAACTTTGACAGCCCGAAATATGTAATAATAAAAAGAAACCATTTTTGTTTAGTACGTTGCCATGACGTAGCGTGGGGAGGCAAGCAAGCAATAAAGGGTTTCCTGTGAACAGTAGCCCTGAAATTAGATGAATTTCAGATACGAATATCAAGGAAGGACAGGTTCAGTTTCAAAAGTGAACTGGATGGCTGGATGAATCAATTTCATAACAGATAAAATATGAGAAAAATCTTCTTTATTACCATCAAAATGCTCGAAAGTGCGGTCTACTTGGCAAATCCAGAGGTATAAAGATAGCTTCTCAAACAATTTGACCTCGAAAGAGTGCTTGTGAAATGCCAACAAGTACATGACTGAGGAGATTACCCATAACTAATGCTTCAATTTTTCGATAATATTCATTTTGTAAAACAAAATGGGCTTGACTCAAATAGATTTTATTAATAAGAAAAAATAACTCTGCAATTCCAGTATGTGTGAAACGGAATTTTCGAAGCTTAGTTTCAAGATATTTTAGACCTTCTTCGATTGGAACACTAATAAACAATGATTTAAAATCAAAAGAAACCAAAATGGAGCGTACCATAGAAATAGCTTTAAGTTTATCGACTTCAAAAGACGATAAATGTAAAAATATTTCTTCCTGCTCCCCATCCTTTTAAGACTTCAAAAGTATGTTTTACAGTGTGAATATTGTCAGAAAATACAATAGAAAATATAGAAGCTAACTATAGGGCAAAAGATATGATACCGTTCCTGAGTTAGAAACTATAGTTAAAAAACGTATTCCAATTTTGTAAACTTGGAGTCTGTCTTAAACGGTAAGCTTGTTTGCTGCAGAACGACGGAAACATTATTGACAGAAACCAAACAAAAGTGTCTATGGAAAATGCAAAAAGGAACTGAAAAATGCATGGAATAAAATAACGGTAGGCGATGATGTTTGAAAACTAAACTCTGGGAAAAAAAACTTTTAATCGAATTTTAGCTGGAGTTTCAAATGAAAGACACTGTTTAAAGTTCTTATAAGCACTGTTCTTTAGTGCTATCTATAACTCAATTTCTTCATTTCTAATTGCATTATTTTTTCAATATTTACACTGGTTTGGTTTAAATACTGATTTAATTTACATAATCAGCTAAACTTTTTTTCCCGAATTAAACTGCTTGTGATTACAGGTAATTTGTATTAGCATGTCTATTAATTATAATTTACGGGTTACTTCCTTTACTCGTTTTTAACTGCCTTCGTATTGACTGTGATTTTGATCTAACGGGGGACGTCGTCCCTGGCATTTAATCCAGGAATCCATTTGATAATCGTCACCAGCGGCTGAGCGGTAAAGTCGCTGAACACTGGGAGTTCGGTCTGAGGTTCGAATCCCGATAACGGGCTGGCTGTATGGACGTTTTCTTGGTTTTTCCCATGTGTAACGTGTATACGAGGCAGTTTCCGTTAGAAATTCCTCCACGAAAGCATCCCTCCCCTTAATCAGATAACCCTCGTGCGCTTTGACGTAATCGAATAAACCAAATCAAACCATTTGATAATCTATCTGTTAAAATGAAAAGTGGTTACATTTATAAATGACGCAGCAGTCTATGTTGCAAAACGGGGTTTCATTTATTTAAATTTCTGTATGTACACACCTAAGGAATTTTCAGATATAAAAGTATAAATACAGCAGCAAGAACTGAAATTTTAAAAAAAAATCAGCTAATTCTTTCTCATTTGGGCCGATAAAATATAACTTAAACTACTTAACCTTTATTAATTTTAATAAAAATGTTAAGTAACAATTTACAAATATTTTAACAATATATATCCAACCACGCATATTACGTATTTCAAATACTAAATCATTCGGAATGTTTGTAATAAATCCCATGTTCAATATTCGTTGACTAATGCAGTTCCGTAGACGTACCTACGAGTAACATACTAAACAAGACTCGTAAGTTATGTCTAAACAAATGAACTGATTGCTTAAAACCAAATTAAGCGTTCTGCAGTGAAAGATTGATTACGTTTAACTAAATTACGTAGCTTTATTGAATGATTAATACTCTTCATTTCTCACAGTCTTTTACCGTCGAAAAGCTCTTAAATTTTCATTAGATAGAACGGAAATAGTGGATTGGAAAATCTGCCTGTTGGTGGGACATTTTGGTCACATGCCAACGCTCGTAAAGTTGGCATGAAAAAGGCACTCTTTTAAAAAGTGGAAAAGTAGATATTACGAGAGTGTAACTTTTTTTCTTTTCAAAGTATAATGTAGATATGAATAACAGTAGATAGAAGAAATGCTGACTTTTATTTGCCATCTCCAGTTCTGTATTTTTCCCCTGATTTTGAAATCGAGTTTTAAGCTGTATATAAGAAGGGGGTTTAACAGCTTGATGAAAAAGGGTAAAATAAAATTCTGAAAATAAAGAAAGGATTTATGTTAAGAAAAAACGAACTACATTTTTTGTATTGTCATGTATCTAAGGTTATAATAGGTATTATCCACGACTAAGTCCAAAAGAATTGTCTTATTACAATGAATTACAGCAAACAATTTAATTACTACTATGAAACATCAAATTAATCTTTGGAAAATGAAGTTTCTTGTCCTTTCTTATTTAAATTTTAGGCCATTTGAGTCCATTTCGGGGCATATCCCAACCAATGTCAATAGTAGTAAAGCCAAAGCCTCTAACATTTCTTGTTTCATTTAAAAAGCACTGTAATCAGTTAAAGTCAATTAAGTTTAACAAAGAGGTTTGCTGTTTCTCACAGTTGCATTGATCTTATTTAATGAGTTATCCGAAGCCATAAATCAGCAAGGCCCTTTCTTATTTTCACACAAAATTCTAAATCATTAGCTTGGTGACTTTGTTTCTTGTTCTTAGTACTTCGATTTTGTAATCTGGTCAAATCAACATTTCATATCAGTACCTCCGTCATGGTGAGTGTTACAAATATAATAAGGGGCGAATGGAACTTCATTGGGTTCGATTGTGTCTGTTTCTTTGATTGAGACTTGATTATAGAACCTAACTTCTTTCCGCAGTGACGCTACTGTTACACTGAGCTATTCGTTGTCGAGAATCAGTTTGCATAATGTAATTGAACTTCACCTCACCTGACATAGGGTACGGATCTGTGTGAAGAGAAATTTGCAGACAAATTTCTTAAAAATTTGCGCGAGAATATTAATTTTAAAATGGGTGAGATTCAACTAGAAATCGGCAGAGTAAAAGGAATAGCCCTGTATCTGAGAGACGTGCCTCTGACCAATAAGAAGAAATTTCAAGAACTGTGCACGGAGAAAAAGGTCTCATCTAAGTGCTAAGGAAAATTCAAAACGCCTCAGAGTGATCTCACTAAGTAATAGGATCCAGACAGCCCCTAGAAAACAGAGGAAGACAGAGAACTACAGCCAAGAGAAGAATCAGCAGCTATGATGCAACAACATTTATATCCTTACAAAGCTGAGATCCAAGCAATCCATTCTATACATCGGTTCACAATGGAGATCAGGAATCAGAGAAGACCAGGAACCAGGCTCCCAACAGTTTGATTCAGTGCTTCGGAGGAAACCACTGAGTCACCATTGAACTCCTGAATGCCAGCAGTGTTCTAATAAATTGTTGGAATACTATAAAAATTGTCGGAAAGTCACATGCAGCACAGTAATGTTTGCTAATTTAAAGCATACATTTCAAAGCATGCAATACTTATTGCTAATATTTGTTGCTTACATTGTAGAAATGCATGATTAAACCATGTGATGCTTTCTCAATTGTATGCTTAAAATGCTGTCTCTGTTGTATGCATGGGTTCTTTTTACATGTTTGTAGCAGCACTTGTACACAGATGTTATTAAACACCATCGCAATGTTTCCTCTTTACGTTCTACGACGTATGCGGAAAATTGATGTAAGGCATTTCGTTTAAAGTATTACTTATGAAAACAAATCTATGGGCGACAAATTAGCTAGACGTTAGGGCCATAATCCTTTTGAAACAATACGGTTGCCAAAATTTCCGAGAAAAACTGCAGGGTTTCTTTGGATATATCCTAACTGGCTTCGTCTTTCTTGACACAGTTGCTTTACAAATTAAGCTGTTGTAAGCTAAAGAAATTTTTCTGATCAATTATGATCAATGTTTTGCCACATTTAATCGACTAAAATTGAATATAGGTGAAATATTGGATGGAAGTTAAGCTTTTACGACCATTTGATTAGAAAGACAAAAGTCATTGAAAACTGCATGTCATTGTTGTTGATATAATGAGAGAGAGTTAGTTATTTTCCGATCAAACTTTTTATGTGGGTTCCATATTGCATCATACTGAAAAATGTATGACTATGAACGGTATTTTTTGCATCGTTATTAGAGACGGATTACAACGATACTACCGTTCTCTCTGACATGTTAACTGGCATCGAATACTTCCACTAGTATAGTTATATTTTTAAAATACACTTAATTAAAATTCATTTATTTCTATTGTTAATCTAAGTTAATCGAAGGAAAGTTATACATGTTTTTTGTTATTCGAGACTATTAGAATTTGGATAACCTTTACCTTAAAAACTTGAATAAATAATGGTACTGATATTAATTATATGTATTAGTCTTCCAGTTCTTGCACAACTGTTTTATGTTGGGTGTAGGCCTGAGATCGCCACTTACATAGAGTCAATATTGTTTTTATTTGAGTTAGAGAAGAAATGTTTTTACAGAAATAGAAACAAAATGAACAACAAGAAACAAAATGATACAACATACGGCATCAGAATTGTCTTATATAATCGCTGTAATAGTGGAAGTACTTATGAAAATCGTGACTTATATTAGTCAAAATCTTAAGCAATATCTATAAGCATTCAATCAACAACTTTTTCTTGCAATAACAGGAAATTCATTGCTATAGTTTGAAAGATGAAAAGTAGTTTTTGACCAGGGTGATAATAAAGTATTTCCTCGATTGCAAAAATGTATTCCAAAAAACTATTATAATTAGATTCGTATGGCTTTTAGGAAACAATAATTTCAGTATTTAAGTTTTTATGAACAGCACTATGTTATTGTGTTTAACTACGTAACTTTCAATGTATGTCTTCCTCGAAGTCTAGAGAATTTCATATTAGTAGTGCAGTTCTCGTCATGTGGTTTTGAACATTTTCTCATTCAACATTTCACACAAAATCTATTATTCTGATCCCCAAAGTAACAATATCATGAACTGATAGGGCAAACGCTCGGATTCTGACCATGTTGTCAGTCCGACATACGAACGCGTTCAGCAATCTCATCACTTAAGCTTTCTGATTCACAAATGCTTTTAGTTTTCTTAAAACTTTTCATACAAATTCCTGATGCTCTTAATAACTGAAGAATTTCATCTATACAAACTTCTAAACTTGATTTGGCGGGTGATTTATTTTAATGGTATCAGAAAACGCACTTAGTTTTACTTTCACAGACGCCTTTTCGTTAGTAACTTTTTCTTGCGTTAGAATAGTTATACAATTAAACCTACAGGACTGTGTATGGATAAAAAAGTCATATTTCTGTATTCCACGATAATTTCTTGTAAAATTATCGTAATCAGGAAAGGACTTTATGCTCATCCTGTATATTGATTTATCAATTTCTTACAATAATAAGTAACACACTAGTTTAATTTGAAAGGCATGTTTAAAGTATTTACTCCCGCAGACTAGCAACTGATCTCCGATTATAGCTGATGCTAAGGCAACAAGAATCGCTGATCCAATAATCGTTATTGGGCATGTTATTTTTACTTTAACAGTTTTCCGATTTGACAATTTCGGAGCTTGCATGTGCTTAATTTTGTTTTAACATAATGTAACGGCAGAAATTTAAAGATTGCAAGATTTCCTAGCGTCAGACCATCTTATGAGCCGCATGAAGTTTTTAAAAAATCGAATAAAACCGAAGAAGCATAATAGTTTAAGAGAAAAATAATTAAAAGCATAATAGTTTAAGAGAAAAATAATTAAAAGCATAATAATTTAAGATCATAATTATACTAAACATTATAACTTAAGAGTATAATAATACAAAGCATAATAATTTAAGAGGGTTCTTTTTGGAGTAGCAAAGTTTATACGCTTCTTCACCAATGCCCTGGAAGAAACAAACCATGTTTAGAACAGTTTGAGAAACGAAATAATATTCCAAATAAAATTAAGGTAGATTGAGTTTTGAAATTTATATCATTGACACAATATGTATCTTAACATTAGTTTCCCTTGTACTTTCTTTGATATGAGGAAGCTGAAGTTTTAAATTACGTAACAAGTAAACATCTATAAAACTTGCACCTAAAGATTTATACATTCATTTGCACTGAGGAAACCCATTTTAAGTATAATTAATATGAATTATTTAAGCTGTCTTAAAGATGCGTTTTTAATTTTGAATTTTTCAATTAGTTACGAAACTTTCAATTTAATCTCTTAAGACTTCATGTAATTACAAATGTACATGACAAGCACTCACACGAATACATTTATTTAGAGTAGATTATTATTAAAAGAGAAGATATCTTAAAAATACTTTTAAATTTGTGTTTATTAATTCCAATCATAGTTCTTTCTAAATCTTTTGTTTAAAATTTAATGAAACAACATTTGAAAACTTATTTATAAACACGCATTTGTCACATAGACGTTTTATAGCCCAACATGCAGTTCAATACTGAAAATTTAATTAAAATGCCCTGAAGAAAAATCATCCCTTGTATTCTATAAAATATCCGTTTCTACCTTGACATTTCTGCCTTTAAAACTACTTTCAATGATTTCATTTTAATTAAATATACTTAATAAAACTTCAAATACAAATTACTATTGTTTAGTGATTTTTTGTCTACGTTTTCTTGCATATGGTTGCATCAAAACGGCAGGCACATACAATAGCGTTATTCTCACCAAAAAAAAATATGCTTTTCTATAGAATATTTAGAGTAATTTAATAATTATCCATAGATTAGAATTCTTTAACAGCGTTTATCATTTTTGACATGGTATGAAACATAGAAAGGCCACCTAGAACATGTATTTAAAGGAAACCGCATATAAAATGGCTATGGGGATCTACTTACAATTGTATCAACCGTGACTAATAGTGCTTCTTCTTAATAAATTTAATTTAACTGATATCTACCATAATAGTATATGTTTTTCGAATAACCGGAAATATATTGCATATGTAAACTTACATAGATAGCTATATGACATACGAATTCATATTGTAAATTTTTAGTTTATGAGAATCGTGCTGCGACTGTTACTCCTCCTCCTCTTAGAATTATCCAAATGAGGTTAATTAATTTATCTCAGCCAAGAGGCGAAAACGTTTCACCTTAGGCCAAACAATGCCCTTTTGTAGGCCATTGTTTGTGTCCAATCTTTTGAGGAATCTTTCAGCTCTACAGTATTTTGAGTTTCTGCATGCTAAAAGGACACTATATACACTTTGTCACAAAAAAATATATACACCAAGAAGGAAAGGAACTACTAGTACGAAGCGTAGCCTGTATGTAATGTATGAGATAAACAAATGAATATAAATTCAGAACAAAATATCATTTTATGAATAAATTATGGCATGAAAAAGGTTACAAAATAGCTAGGAAGCTATATAAGCCAAAACACGGCTTGGCATCGAATCAAGTAGGTCACCTATGACCCCCTGAGGAAGATTATGCCGTAATCGTTGCAATTGGGCAGTCCTAGATTTGCCATTGAAGCATATCCCAAACGGGCTGTATTGGCAAGAGGCCTGGTGACCTAGCAGGCCACGGCAGTTCGTCATATTCTTAAAGACGTTGTTGAGAGAGTCGCGCAGTATGTGGACAATTTGTTTTTACTTTTTAGAACGTTTGTTCAGTAATGTATAATTTAAAATGTTCTTTTGTTAGATAATGACTATGTAAAATAAAATTCTAATTTCAATTTGTAATAGCCCTTTAAGTCTCTTCTTTAATTTAGTTATTTCTCCATTTTATCCTAAAAATAGTAAAATGTTGACAATAAATTTAGCTTAATGACGTTTAATTAATGACAAAATTAAGGCTCGTATTATGAATCTTATATAACATTTATGTCAGTTGCGCTTACATGATCTTCCAGTAAATAATAATGTTAAAGCTTGCAAGCAAAAACCTTATCTAACCAAGAGAACTAACTTATGTACAGCCGTAACTGTATTATTTTTAATTCAGTCTTTATTTTGGAATATGCGCATTCTTCTCTCGTTTGCTGTTATGCTAACATGCTGCCACTAATTTTTCTTACATCAAGTATAATGTTATAAAAAATGTGAAAAAGCACAAATATACGATCACGAGCAAAAGCCTTGTAAGTTTCAGTTTTGTTTCCGATGAATCAAAAATGTTATATCAACAGTAAAAGAAAGTTCTCAATCATCTGTGATTATTGCTGCTATCTTTATGCACCAATCTTCATACCTGTATGTTCTATAAATACGTAAAAGTAGGAAAAGAATAGATTTTAGATATTCTAGATTTTAGATAGAATAATAAGAAGAAGATTTTAGATTTTAAATAGAATAGATAGTAGGAAAAGAATAGATAAAGTAGGAAAAGAATAGATTCAGATTTATGAAATCCACTCTAAAATAACAGTATATAATTTAATAACCATGCATAGCAAAGCCACAATCTGTTACAGTATTCTGGGGCTTTAAACTGCATACAAAGCAAGAGGTAACGTTTCAGATATTTAAAACATCGAATAGAAATGCAAAGCAATCGTATTTTCACTATCAGGAAGAAAATCATTTCAAGATTGCAAGGAGAGAAAGTAGAAAAAGGTAGCCATTAACTTTTTTTACTATTGGCAAGATTCCAAGGAACATTCGATACTACTGAAGTTTCAAAATAAATCTAAAACGTGAGCTGGAATTTTTCAGAGCTCTTTTATTGAATGAGAAATATTTTTTAACATAGTATGTTTGTATAACGACAGTCAGTTGCTTTTAATTACGGGCACTTAATCACGAACCTGTCTAAGCGCCGTTGTTGAATTTCTTTCTTTCAGTTAAAACAAGAAATGTAAACTGCATATTTTTCTTTTATTACTTATTATCACTAAGGTTTGGTTACGAAACAAGAAATGTAAACTGCCTATTTCTCTTTCATTATTTATTATCACTAAGGTTTGGTTACGAAATGAGTCTACAAAAATATTATTAAGAATAACGTTTTGCATTGACTGTGCATTTTTATAAATTTATTGTATGTGTTGACGTTTAACGATTATTTCCATTTATATTAATAAATGGGATTTGCATTCCGCTAAGGAGTATTTCTGATTCTTTCATGTAATGGTTGCTCTGCCGAATATTCAGTAAGTGATAGCCGCGCAGATGAGCTCGGTACTGGTAGTTTATCATCGATTCTCTTCTCGGTGGACGCACTAGCTGAATACGATTTTATTGGTATTTACTTTACACCAGAGTCAAAAAGTAGCCGTTTCTTAAAACGTCCTCCAGTAAGACATCCTTTCTAAGAAAGAGAGCCTTCAGATGCTGTATATTAATCAATTAACGCACAGTTAAAAATTCTGCCTGCACAACTTTTATGTTTGAAATGTCAAAATTATAATGATATGAAACACTACACTTTCAAAGCTGACATATATTAATTAAGACAGTACTTTCTATTTAAGTAGCAAAACATATTTTACTGGCCCTCCAGTAAATCACAGTTATTTTAATTAATAATACTTATCTTTAAAAACTAGTAAATTTTAAATTTTTGTTTGATTTTAATTTCGTCTAAAATTACACATCTCCAGAAATAAAAACTATTTTTATCTTCACGAGCAAATTATTCTGCAAAAGACGTTGGTTTATTCATTCTAAATGCAGTATACACAGCTTTTTTAAAAGCTTGATGTTAATCTTTATTGTTGGATATTGGACGTTCTACTATGCTGCTGCAGGCTGCACAGTAAGATTTTCTGATATAAATATGAAGCTCAAACCCAGAATTGATCGCTGCACTAGTAAGTTTAGAAATTAGTGAAATCAGATTTGACCCAAGTGTTTGTACGATACTGTGATATTAGTGTTGAAAATCAGAGTAAGAAAGCAAGTCAGAGAAAATCAGTATGGAAAATAGCCTATAATTTTTTAATGTTTTTTACCATTAGAGCTGCTTTAGTTTACGTTATGCTTTTTAAGCATAAAACGCACGAAGAGTGGTCAATAAAGTCCCCTTCGCCTTTTTAGATTATTTATTTAAATTACAATTAAACAGTAGTGAGAAATAATCAAATGCAGCCTTTGAGAGATGCTTGTTCATGGAAATTTCTAACACCAAAATACAAGTTGCCTCAATTTGGCTGATATATAATCGACAATTTGTGTTGTATATTTTATTTTTGTAACAAAATACTATAGTCTGTTAAGTTAAGCATTTCCAGTGTCGTCCCACCCTCATTTAGGATCATAACGTGTGTCGTCTTCCCCGTATAGAGTGGTTTACCCCTTTGCGGCACAATGTGTTCTCTATTTTTTTATCAAAATTCCAACTTTAGAAAGTAGCCTGCCGGAAAGGGTTAAGGGATTTTAACAAACTATAGGATTCGGTTGTCTGCTGCAGTAATTATTACCACGGCGGTGCTATGGTTGTGAGGAAGCCAGAAAGGTAAAAAATGCCTTGAAATGCCTGTTCTTAACCCTTGGACTAGAATTTAAAAAGAAAATTTACCTCGTTTCCTATACAAGTGAACTAAATATGTCATAAATAAGGTAAATTTAGCATGTGGGAGTGTTTTGAGAAACGGCTTTCAAGCCAAAAGCTGGGGCACATATGTCCCAGCCGTAGTTAATGGTGGGATACATATGTCCCAGACGTAGTGATCGACTTACTATAAGCGCACATATTATTCTGGAAAATTTTTATTATATGAAATAGATTTTACATCGTATGGTACAGGGTAAAGCATTCTTTGCATAACTCAAAATTACACATCGGGCAACTCATACTTGTTCTTTTCTCTATGTTCATTTGTGTACAACGAGCATAGCGGCGTCTTGATTTTCCAACTATTGGAAGATGATCTCCAACATTCAGGAGATTCTCGTTTATCTCCTTCTCCTGAAAGAATTTTTCTCTTGAATGAATTTTGATTCTGTCCTTCTCCTTTCTAAACTTTCAGGGACATCTATGTCCCGTTAGTAGTCAAAGGTATTAAATAAGAGATTATTAGAATGATAAAAATAAAGTACTACTGAGTTTTAGTATGTCTCTATAGCAAAAGTGATTAAAAGTCAGTGTGATAACTTGCCAGCATCAGAAAAACAATTGTGAGAGAAGTACATTTAGGTAAGCAGACTTTAAATAATAAGCAAAGTTACAAATAAAATGCTTTCGGTGCTAATTTGAGTAAGATTTTTACTAGTAAAATGGCACAGTAGCCTTTATTTTTGAAATCTTGTCCCCTGTACCTAAAAGACGCGCCTAGTTATTCAGTTTCAGTTAAGCCGCTCTCAATTATATACATTTGTTTGATTTCACATTTTTTAAATATGTTCAGCTTTTAGACTACTGTATACTGACGAGTAAAAGATGAGTTGTTTCATCATAAAGAACTTCATCAGAAATTAGGTTCATCTTTCATAGGTTTTGTATTTCTGAAAGAAAAAGAACTATAGATTATTAGAGTTATTAAAAAGTTAAAAGCTTGATACTTCGAATTGCTTTAGGTGTAGTTATTAGTGCTTTAGATTTTTAGTATTTTAGATGGTATCTGACAGCCACTACAATTAGTCTGTTTTGAGAAAATTTCAATTTCTTTGACTGATAACTGTTCTACACATAGTAAAATAAGTCTTGAACGTTTGCTGTATGCATTTTAGCATTTGTAAGGTAAAATTAATGTAATAAATTGCGCTATACAATATAAACAAGGAACTTATATCATCCGGATATTCGAAAAATCTAGAATCTTGATAATGGAAGTTTTCTTTTCAGCCGTGCGTCAAACACATGTTTACCATGATGCAGATGAACAAAATTCACCCTTCCCTGTTTATGGTAGTTTTTACTTCAAAAAAGATTATGCAGTTAAAATAGTATTGCTGGTTAAATAAAAAATAACATTTTAAGCTTAAAAATAAGAAATGACCCCCAAAATGTGTGAAACCAAAAGGCTAATAGAAAGTCATTGATTGCAACAATGCTAAGCGACAAAACTTTCTATCAAAAAACCGATAATAAATATTACGTTATGTTGTAAAGTCACTATGATGTTTGAAGTAGGAAACACGAAAAATGCGCAATGCCCTCGCCGGGATTCGAACCTGGACCACTCGAATATGCGCCGAGTGTGCTACCGTTACATCACAAAGGCATGCAGACCAGAAGGGAGAAAACATCTTATGTACGCCATCTTTTAAAGGAAGATTGGGGATTAGGGGATCCAATCGCCAAATTCTAGTGGTCGAGAATCATCATCCACCACCTTTATTTGGTAAACTGAGTACGTTACTTTAGATTTTGTATTCTTAAGCACAAACTGAACTAAGTATCACTTTCTCAAACCTCCATCTCTTACTGAACTTAAAAAATGTCAAAACTAAATAATTCCTATATAGCCGAAGGTAGAAAAATATCTTCCTTGATCGATTGAAAGTCTTATCGTTAAGCAAATATTAGCTTCCGAAGCGCTTTCCTTGCTTGCATTTTTAAAATTTTCCCTTTACAATGAATATTTATACAGACAAATAGAAAATAAACGCTTTATCTTTCGTACATTGCTCGAAAATTGAGATTATAACAGAAATGAAGATTAGAATAAAGTGAAATGAAACTAAGCAATAATAATAACGTTCAGATGAATGAAAACATAAAAGTTAACATATTTAAGATTTAAAAATAAAATTTTTGAAGGAACCTTCATTCAAGTTTGAATCACCCTGAGTCTGTAAGCGATATCGTTGAAATGCCATTCTGTAATTGCTGAGGAATCAGAGTTATTACAGTAATTTATTTTGTACTCTTTTTAACAAAAACAATTTTGTGGTAAAATACATGAAATTTACATTTCTTCTTCATTGGAATCTAGTATTATAGAATGGCTGCTAACTAATCTAGAGTCAGGAAAATAAACAGAAATCAGAAAACATTTTTTTAACTGTTCTCTCAGTTTTCAGCCTCCGAAATGTTCTTGTAAGTGCAAAATCTTATTACTTAGTTGTGTTGTATGAATTTCAAACTCGATGGGAATACTTACGTGAGTGCAATTCACGCAACTGATTTGATATGTTTTCTTGATGGCGATATATAACCATGAAGATTGGCACATTCAGGACAAAATTTGACTGCGATATGTAGCTAAATCTATAAGATTTTTCATAGAATGTGAAGGTGTACATAGAAATACTATTATCCAGCACTTGTACGCACTTAACTTGGGGTAATAAATTACAGGAATGAACCGATTTGTCAGTTGAAATCTCTGTCTCTATGCTACCTTGCGGTCCGTCATGATGTTTGGTTCGATTTCCTCGTCACAAAGAATAATCTCGATAAGCCTGTTTTTCTTTGCTTGTTGTACTTATTGATTCTAAGTTGAGTGATGTAGTCTCGAGTTATCGTTTTTACTACGCCTTTGGACAGTACACGAAAAGGATGTAATGTAATACCTTGTCCTACATCTTTATATGACAGTAGTTTTGATTCATTTAAAGGACATTCGTTGTCGATCAGTAGCAGCAGATCGCAATATATAAAGCAATATATAATTCGTCTTATATAATTCTAGATATAATTCGTAATTTAAGTAAACCATACTTTTGGATAATATTGTGTGATCCATCATCTGCACACACTTCATAATGGCGAACAAGCTTCGGCAAAAGATAATCTATCCACCGCCATCGGTGTGAAGAACCGTTACGTCACTGCTGCCTGATCCAATTTAGTTGGCGTAGAAATCGAAAATGATGCCCCTGCTTCAACTTGAAGCCTGAATGAATTTCAGTGAAAAACAACAAACTATTTATTTATCAATGGCGATCCAAATATATAAAATGGTGGCATATAGATGAAGACAGAAATCATACGACATGAATAGAATTCATACGAATGATTGATCGATAGAAATAGATAGATTCAATAGTATTGAATGCGTATGCGATTAGATATTCAATAGTATTGAATCTATCTATTCCTATCGATCAATCATTCGTATGATAGAATAGAATTCATACGACATAATGTTGATTCATAGGTTTCGATAGATTTCATACGACATAATGTTTGATAGAATTCACACGACATAATGTTTCAAACGCTACTCTCAAGTATCAGTCTGTCAAGCATCAGTCTGACTATCAATCTACAGCATCTAGCTGATTACTTTTTCAAATGCGTATGCGATTAGATATTTTTGAGATGCGTATGCGTATGACATTTCTTTCTCAGCAATACATTACCATATATGATAAGTGAACCCTTCAAAGTTACTAAAGTTAGGTGAGAAGTTCTGCCTTTATGTTGTATACTTCTGACTACCGGACTACTTGACTATCATCTGTTAATTGCCGGTCGTCGAATTGAACCTTAGAAAAAAAAAAAACCTCCGTCGCTTGTTGGTTGTTGAATAAATGGCTGAGCGATGTCATCGCTCCTTACCCAGCTCAATCCAAACCAGACTAGATCTATCTGAAATTCCGAAAAAAGTCATTGTTGGTGATTGTGCTCTATGTTTCGCAGGGATTCACACTTCGGTTACATAAAAAGGAGACGTAGCTAAAACTTACCCACCATCTTAATATTTCAAGTCATTTTTATAACTAAGAAATAATATTCAGTGTCACTGCATAATAAAACCAAGATTTTTTGTTTTATTACAAATCTTAATAAAAATATAATAAAGGAAATTACATAAACAATAAATAAAATTAAGAAAACTGAAAAGAAAGTATTCAGTATTTCAGCAAGCATTCTTAACAGGATACAGAGTACTGAATCTTATATGTCGTTTAATAATTTTATTACAACCATTAACATTTTATTTTCAGTGTTTCGGATAGTACACAGAAAGAATATTTAAAAAAGAATATTTTCCTTTTACATGTCAATTATAAATATGTATTTTGGAAATTCTTTTATTATATGTTACGTCCAAAACTTACAGCATTGAGTAACACGAACTAACCAAACCTTATGATAATGCGCAATAACTTAACGCTCGGTTTTACTTCGAGAAACTAATGAAGAATCTGTTTGAATATCTTTTCGAATGTATAAAATATTCATAAATTATATAAGAATAATTTGCAAGGCCCACGATTCCATTTTTCCCTCTCGGTATCTGACCAGTCAACATTTAAGGACAAATCGTTCCTTCTCATAAATACTAGAAATAAATACACGATATAAACATGAAAGGAATAAATGCTGCACAATAAAGTAAGTGTATGTAAATTGAAATGCGTTTTTTTTAACCTAAGTTTTACTTAACGCTGATATGTTTAATTTTTAATATAGTAATTTTCTCCATAATGCATTAAATCGGATTTATTTATTAAAGATATTAAATTAAAAGAAGAAATAAAATATAACAAATTCTTTGTTAAATGCTAACAAGGGATTATTTGAAGTAGAGGTCGATAGCATGAAGCATTGTAAAGCACATTTTTTATTTCACATATTGAAATGTTTTTGCTATACATTAAGGCACTTAAATAGTAAAATGTACTTTCACGATACGTATAACAATAATATAACTATGTACACTATCCAAACAGAATAGGACAGTTCTATATCTCCCGCTCTACTGGGACGATTGACTAAATTCAAATTGCGTTTTCAATGTTTAGAAAGCGCATAGTATGTACATATATATATACGTAGGTTGGGGTAAATGTCATGGCAACTATTTCTTTCCTTGAAGATACCAGTTCGGTTGGAAAAGATGACACATACAGACGAAAGTACAAGGTCTTAACTACATGTGTGGACAATGAATAGCACTCAAATATCGTAACACACGAATTTATTACGGTAGTATACAGGGCAATATGGCCTTCATCCTGCAAAAGAATGATAACACAATACACATAAAGTTGACATGACAAACGTGGGCCTAAAGACCCTCAATGTAGTCCCCTGCTACTGTCACCACACGCTGCCAACGATGTGGGAGGCATTGAATACCATCAGCCTCAACATTTGCCGCACCATGTGTGAATCGGGTCATCTGATGGCGCACAACATTAGCAATGTCCTCTCGTGTTGCAAACCACCTACCACGTATTGGTTCCTTAATCTTGGGAATGAAATCAAAGTCACAGGGTGAAAGGTCAGGAGAGTAGGGTGGGTGCTCCAATTCTTCCCATCCCCAACGTCGGAGTAGCTGCCACACACACTCGGCTTTATGGGGTCTTGCATTGTCGTGCAGAATTATTGCACTGTCCACAAGATCCGGACATTTATCCCAAACGCCGCGTCGTACCTGTTGCACCAGGAAGCCCCTGTAGTATTGTGCGGTCACTGTTCTGCCATGAGGAACAAAGTGGCAAATAATGACACCCCTGACGTCATACACGATGATCACCATCAATTTGACTGGGGAAGGATTCTGATGGACCTTCTGCTGCATGGTGATCCAGGATGTCGCCACTCCGCGGACTGACGTTTCAGTTCTGGTTCGTATGCCCAGGCCCGAAATTCACCGATGGCGATTATTCGAAACAAGAATTGATTGCCGTCCTATTGCCAGCGTGCAAAGTGGTCGGAGCATATTGCATAGCACACCTACCTTTGAACTTCCGTCAGTGCATGCGGTACCTACCGCGAAGCGATTTTGCGTAGCTGTAGATCATTATGCAACATCCTGTGGACGGTGCGTTTATCGATGCCGCTTGCCCTCTAACTCCAGTAATGTTCATCGTCTGTCTTCATCCATGAGGTGCTTGATAACGGCACATGTATGTCAAGCCTGTCCGCACACTCACCGGTCGTCCCGAACGTTGCTCATCACTGGTTGAAACACGTCCTTGCTGAAACTTTCCTACCCACCGTGCTACTGCACGATATGCTAGGGCATTATTCCCAAGGGCTTCTACTAATTCACTGAGGTATTCCATCGCATTTCTCCCTCGGAGAACAGCTATTTTGATGTAAGCGCGCTGCTCAATACGGGTTACTTCCATCTCGCACGACAATCACCAACTGACTGATTTCAGAGCCCTCGCTACCACAGAGCCATCTGTTGTTCTGCATACCCACTATGCCTGCAGAACTTCCACGCAACACATATACATTTTGTGATCCGTTCACATATCTACAAGAAAAAATACTTGCTATGATTTTTGCCCCAACCTTCGTATTACATTTATATAAAGCATTGTTCTAATATAGGTATTTTGACACAAAATCGGACCTTTTTCTGAAATAACATGCCATTTTTTTTTCCACATTTCGATTCTACACCTCACATTATACCTAAATATTGAATTTTGTCAGTCTGGTGCCAAATTTAAGACACGAAAAACGCAATTTGAATTTCCTCAATCTGTCCAATGGAACGGGAGATACAGAACGGTCTTTTCTTTCCCTCGCTATGTACCTCTAGTCTTGCACTTAAGTGTTATAAAATCAAAAATACTATTTATATAGTATGGATTTAGCTACAGCTTATTCTTAAACAACGAAACGAAAATTACACGGAGAGTGGGCTCTTTAAATGAAGAGATGAAAATGCATCACGTCAGCAGTGCTAAAAGTGAAGCCACAAAACAGATGTTTAGAACCATTTGTAACTGTTTCTAAAATGTGTAATTTTCGATGTGAAGGATTCTACTCCAAAGAAAGGGAAACGTATGAGACCCATAAATTCATCTAACTTTGAATAAACCAATCACTCCTAAATCTTTTTATCAACTTACATAAAAAAAAACTTGAATTAAACGCATTTTTAATGACATCAGTTCAAGATTTTAGCCAAAAATAAATAAAGATTAATGATTATTAAAATATGTGTATTGCTTTTAAGCCGCTTTGTTTATTAGAAAATTCACTGAGTCAACTTGAAAGATAAATTAAAATTTTTGGGCGGTGTGGAATAACAAAACAAAATATATACGAAGCAAAAAAAAAAAAAAAAAAAAAAAAAAAAAAAAAAAAAAGAAGGAAAAAAAAAAAAGATGGGTAGGGGGAGAGTCTAAACTGTGTTTCTAACATTTTAAATACATTCAAATTTTGTTTCATCATTTATCTTATCTACATTTATTTGGTCTAAGTAATACCCGTTAAGAAACATATGCATCATTACTTCAGTGTCGAATATAACGAAGCACAGCTTCTGCTTCTCCAAACTATCTGTTTCACGGTGATTTACTGCAGCAGCTGAATCAGATTAACTTAGCAGAGAAATTTGTGCATGCTCCTTTAAAACAGATTTCAACGATTGGATACTCTAGGTCTAGTCGATTAAGCAAGGGATTTAGCCGTTGCAGATAAAACAGAATTCATTAGTTGCATTCTCTGCGATAATAGAAAGGGAAATATTGGTATTTTTTTATCCAGAATTGTATTCTTCAATAGTTTAAAGCTTCTGGGATTGAGACATTAGTTTAAATCTTATTTCCCACATGGTGCACTGAGACATTTTATTCAGTACAAAACGAATGGAGATATCTAAATCCTTTGTAATTTTCGCATTCTTCTATGTTTCTACAAGAGTATTTATTATCCATATGGTAAAAGACTTTTCATTTTTCATCCTCGGGGATTGGCAAAATTTCAGTAGTGCTGCTATTTGATCTAAGATATTATTTTTAATTTACTTTTCATATTGTGCATTACTGAAGAAAATAACAAGTTTAAAAGCAATATGGATACATTATACTGTGTCTTTATTTTTTAATAGCACGTCTAATTAATGTAATTTATACTGTATTGATTTATATAACTTATAATATATCTAAATGATATTTTTTGTAAATATTTATAAATTTATTATATTTAATAAGTGATGCTTCATAAGCCATACTTGAGGACTGCATTTTAAAATGCGTAAATGAAAAGACAATTAGATCCTTTTAAACAGGTATTATAAATCAACTGGGCCATCGCCTGGATTCCACCAAATCTTAATACTCACATACACCCCAACAGCATTCATGGGGAAATGCATTAACATCTAGCACTATCTTCCATTTAAAGAGAGACTGGGAACTGCCATGAGGCCCAGTCAACTTAACCCAAGAAATAATGTATTTTATCGCACAGCACATTTTAATTTGAAAGCTACCATAGTGATAATTAGTTTCTCCGAAACAAATAAATTGATAAACCAACTATACTGTGACACAGATTCGAAGCATTGATCTTCTAGTACCATGAAGTCGACATGCAATTCATTTACATCACATTGATATTTACGGTAGAGGGGGGTGCGATGATTTGTTTTACAGTAAGTATAGCAGGTCTGAGTAAAGAGTTTTGTTTTGAAACGATAATGTTTTATACTACTCCTTTCAGCTTTAAATATTTACTTTTGAACTCGAAAGAACTGCTGCGATTGTTAAGTTTTTTAAAACTCAAACTGCAAAATATGAAGTATTAATATCCCGTACGAATAATCGAAAAATCTAAATAAAGGATTATAATCTCCGGTAAATAACATTCGCGCTTATTTTAAATGAATTTTTCCCAATAGCAGGCACTAGTTATCATCACAGACGTTGGCCACTACTAAGGCCAGAAGCGGGGGTCACTTAATTCTGGAGACACCTAATAGGTGGGCCACCTCTGCCTCCTATGAAGGGATGGAAGATTAGAAGCATGCTTTCTTCCGGATACGAAATGGGGCCCTTTGGTACCTTAGTCGGTTTCCCTAACCACTTTACCGCTGGGCCGCATTTTAAATTAAAAATTTTTGAGGGGCCTTTTGCCTCATCTTATTTTTAACTAACATTTTACAGTTGAAATATTTAAATTCATTCAAGTTTATATTCAAAGAAAAATATTAATTTATCCACCAAAATAAGTTATACACGAAATCTAACACTACCAAAAGACTGACAGAAGTGACTGCGTACCTGTTTGCATAAAAATTCCCTGTTAAGGAATAAAATAGATCTAATGCAGTCAGTTAATTTTATATCAATAAAAGTTTCTTATTTTTATGAAATGCCTCATAAAAGTGAAGAGCAGTAACTTAGGCACATTATACTATTCGTTTACTTTGATATTTATGGGTATGAAATTGTAGAAAAGAAGCATAGGCCAATTTATATGTCGTACATATTCGTGTAAATGAATTTAACAGCACCTTAAAATGCATGTTTTATATTGTTTTCCTTTATTATTTAAATCAAAGAAAAGATCCCTGCAATTAGAGTTTTGAATATTTGGAATACAAATATACTGCTGGCCATTAAAATTACAACACCATGAAGGAAAGTAAATACAAGAAAGATATTTATTGCACGTAAACAGTATGTCATCATGATAAAATGCTTAAATTAGTAAGCGCTTTGGGATTTACAGGGGTGCGAAATTAGTAGAAACAGCTGCTACCCTTGGCATCTAAAACGTCCCCTACCTGGGTAGGCATGGAGACGAACTGGGCTTGTATGTCAGAAACGTGCATCGCATTCCATGCTGCTTCAAGTCTATTCCACACTTAATCAATCGTATTAGTTAGAAAAGGGTGACGGGCTAGTCTCTCAGTAACCCGTGATCAGATGTTTCCAATTGTTGACAGATCTGGAGACCGTGCAGGCCAGGGCAGCAATCAAACACCCTGTGTATCGAGGAAGGTCAGAACACGACGTATATATGTTGTCTTGCATTATTCTGTTGGAAGATGGCTTTTAGCAGAATAATATAGATAGGGCACAATCACTGGACGTACGATGTCACACATGTACTGATCTGCCTTCAAATTACCATCGATCCGAACTAGAGATGTGCGGGTCGTGCACCCGATGGCTGCGCAAAACATTACATCGGGTGCAAAACCTTTATGCCGATATCGAATGCAAGCAGACAACGTGCGGTCTCCTTCGACATTCCAGACACGTATACGGCCATCAGAATATTGCACGAAGAACCGGGACTCGTCTGAAACTACTGTATCCAGCATTGTCTTTCGGCATACTAGAGTCGCCGTCTCTCTCTATGCTGCATTGTGAAGGGAAGCCGAAGTAATGGGTCGTCGTGTTGGTACTCCACGTGGCTGCAAACGTCGACGCACCGTACGAGCGGAAATAGGGGTGCTGCAAACTTGCCCATTTCCTGACTAATGGTCCGAGAGGTGGTTGTACGGTTTTACAGGGTAGATCTGACAGTATGTCTGTCCTCTCAGGCATTAGTCATAGGTGAGCACTAAGATCCTGCATGCCTTCAGTATGATGCTCAGCAACCCATTGACTCCATGTTCGCATGACAGTGGTTGGATGTTGACCAGTGCAACTGGCGATATCATGGACCTGTAATCCACACTCTCGATGGGCAATTATCCTGCCTCTATCGCGTTCTGACACTTTATGATAAGCATTTCTTATTATTATTCGAGACATAACAAGATATTCTGAGCAAAGTCCGACTTTACAAAGCGCTTTCCGAATGAGAAATCCACTACACAACTTTTCTTTTATGCATCTTCATATGGCATTTCTTCCTCCTGCGTTGTCTAAATGGGCTGAAATACTAATTACTCCCGTATCCCAAACTCTTCTCCCTTTCATGTGCTTTTTGACGTTCGTCAGATCACTTCTTCCAGGTTTTGCAATTTTAATGGCCAGCAGTGTACTTACAGATATATTGTGCTTTAAATGATTTATTGATTTTTCTGAGGATCAGAGAAAATTATTTGGATCATAGTAAAGTCCGCAAGAGCTACCTGCCTACGGGAAAGAATTTCAAAGGAACATTGTTTCGTATTCATGTTACACATGTAAAATTGTAAAGAGAGGCTAGTATAGCCAGCCTATTACCTGTGATTTTAACTCAAGTCAAAATACCTGTGTTAAGATATCTTATCAGCTCGACCTCTACTGGACTAATTTTCGTGAGAATATATGAAATTCATGTTATCAAATTCGTTTCAAAGAGGCATTATTTCTGAGGGTTTATATATACATAGCCCTTCGTTAACAACTCTTAGGCAAAAATCCTTAACAAAGTTAATGAGTTAGCGATATCAACGATAGTTTTAATCTTGCCCCCTTACAAGAGGATACGTTACAGGGCACGATATCTATTAGCTTATTTCCGTCCACTGTATCAGCCTTAAACTTCTAAAATAAAAGACACACTTCTGATACAAAAATGCTTATTCTTAATAAATATTACCAATTTGCTTTTCTGTAGTAACTGTTCTGATTATAAGTTGATAAGTTGATTATAAGTGCACGACCCATAAAATTCCTAAATGCGAATTGCATCATTTAATAACAAATAGCACTGATATATTTTCACCTTTTCAAAGAAATTATTAAAGTTGGCAACTGAAATATTACCTGTAATTTATGCTTTTGTCTTGTGCTTTTACATTTCTTCGGTATACAACGTTATGGAATAATTTGGAAGTAGAGGACCTTCTCATAAAAATAACTTTCAGAAAAATACTTTATATTCGTCTAGACCTTTAGCTTCTTGTTTTTGTTATAGAAACAAGTATTGTGTAAAATGGCAAGGAAATAATCTGGTTTATGTCGCCATTCAGTTGCTTTATTTATGTTAAATTTTGCACTCTAATGCACATTTAAGGCACTTTATTCTCGCCATTCATGAATGACCGAGTATTTTATGGTTTGATATATCAAAATTAGGAGTGACTTCAAGTCGCCAAATTTGCAAAAATAGTGAAGTATATATTTACATAACATGAAAATAAATGGAAACATTTGCCAGCATTCTTCTTTAAATATTTCAAGGTCAAGCGTCTGGATACCTGCTGGAATAAAATATGCCTGAAAGATCAGCTGAAGAATTTCATATTTTCAATTCAGTAGAAAGAGATGTATATTAATATGGTCATTATAGCAAAACTGCAATGTATAATTCACTAGTAACTGATCTTTAATACAATGAGAATCTAAATCTTTAATGCACCCAAATGTTTAAACTTATTCTAATCTTAATACTAAATCTTCAATACAGTGGTAGTATATAAAATTTTAGGGCGAAAAAGATTTCATTTTTCTTTAAAGAACGTACATCTTCATGCACGTGAAAACATCCTTAAAACTACATGGTAATAATAATTATGAAATGTGAATTCATTTTAAAGGAATTTTTGCAATCTTTCTATCTTGTGAGTATGTGAAAATTCTTATCTAATTCAAAACAAATTTTCATTATATCTGGTAAATAAAATGCAAAATAATAAGAATTGTTTAATTGATAAAAATGTATATTTAGCATTAGCTAACAGTTATCTTAAAATTCCATACAATTTCTGATATTTAGCGTTGAAGAATTAAGCAAAGATTTTCAATGCCTCCCACCGAAAGTATTTATGTTAAGATAACACAATTAGACTAACCCTCCGCTCACATATATTTCAAGTTTGAATCCATACAGTTCTATCATAATAGTAATAAAATTTATGCAAAGCAACGTATTACAAAGCAATGTAACAGCAACGTATTACGAAGGAGTATATTTGGTATAATAATGTATTATGAAGGAGATAAATTTTATGAATCAATGTTGAAAATTTATATACCTATCAGTGTATTAAATACCACTTAGGTAGTAGAAACTTTTATGAAATCTTCAATTTTGTAGTAAGAAGGACCAATTAGGATTGACCTCAGTTATGATTGACATTTCAAACAAAATCATATTTATTTCAGAATGGGAAATTCACTAGTACATTCAGTCGAGTATTTCATCTACAATAGCGGATTTAGCAAAGGCAAAAATCCCAAGTGAAAGCAAACTATATTACAATTAGAAACTGATGAAAGAATAGTATTTGTTAAGTTATAACTGTATTCTCCATTTTAGGACTATTCTTTAAATTTTTAATGAATTTAATAAATTTATGGAAGGATAAAACAAACATTTCTCTAGTATAAAACCATGCTTTCGATAAATACACCCCTATTCCACCTGCACCCTATACAAAATAAATTATCAGTCTCTAAAACTTAGTATCCGTTAAGAAGCTATTGAATAACATAATAGAATTAAGCACGGGGCAAGCTTTTAAGCCGTGAAGATATCCTTAAATTTAATAAAAGTGTTATTTTTAATTTCAGGAAACACAGTCATTATACATGTTAAGAATTTACACATTCTGGTAATTAATTCAACTGCAAAATAACTCTTATGTAATCTTCTTAAATTAAATTATTTGATAAATATATCGTGTATACTACTATGTCACAAAATATAGGCTTGCACTAGCAGGCCGAAAATAAAGATCGAAGATTAGGCTTGCATATGAAACTAATTAGTTTACGTTAAATGCAGTTCTTATTTGTCTTCAACGTCCGTAACTCGCATTAAAATTCACAGATTTGAAAAAATACATATACTTGATCCTGTTTTGTACTTAAGAGCAATTATAATTCATAAAAAGAGCTTTATGTTACTGTCTTCTTTTCTTGTATCTACAAACTGTATAAAAATTGAGAACGTTTTGAAATATAGGATGTGATTTTCTGTCAGTACAGCCAATTAAGTAGCTTCACACTATTTTTCATCTTAGTAACTTATAAAAGAGGAAGGGAAGTGGCGTTGTAAGCCATCACTCCCAGAGTGCTCTTCTTTTTTTTTTTTTTTTTTTTCGTCTTTTTAACAAGACTATTCAGACCTGAAGCCAAAGTTTTAAAGAGTGCTGCTATTTTTTACACCTTCTGGGCCATATTTCATATTTTAGCTGTCATTCCCCCAATGCATTGCTCTAAAAACTGTGTTTGAGGAAATTTATTTACAGTACATTCCAGAATAATAAAACTAGTCGTTCCTGTTATTTTTTAAATTGAAGTAGAGGCTATCCTAAGTGATTAACATTTTATTTTGGGTTCAAACAAAGACAGATTTAATGCTTGTTACTGGTTTTTGAAGTAACGCAAGATAAAGGTGTGGCAATAGCAAAAACAATTTGCTTGTCATTCTCGTATTAGTCTTAGCTACATGCAGCATGCGTTCTTAAACCTTCGAATATTTTTCTCATATTAATTAACGTATGTAAGTACAAAATCGCGTCAGAAAAACAACTGATCATTTATTGTTATAATGCCTCTGCACATTACTATGGACTAATGTGTCCATTGATGTCTTTATAATAACAACGCCAGAAAAAAAAGAGGAGGAAAGATACACCCTACTGAAAAAAATAATAACTTAACAGTAAAGTAAACTGCTGTCAAGAAAAACTACAAAGGTAAGGCCAACTCTCTGGTACACACGATGAATATCACAAATCACAGACAAAGATCACGAAGTGAACCTTAAAACAGTAATAATTGAGTGATAGCATCATTATGAACGCACAATTTCTAACTTATAATACTGCTAACCTCGAAAATGCGTTTTTGAAAACTTCTATAAAGTCTTTAAGCGGACAAAAAATTTCAAAATGTCACCAGGGTACATGAGGAGATTTCCTGCCCATTTCTTCCTGATGCAAAATTTTCCTGAGCAAAATTTAAGCATCTCTTAACTCTGAATGACAAGATATATAGCATTATAAGTGAAATAAAAGCTTACAAACAAAGTGGGTGACCACAAATTTGAGTCAACAAAAACACATGCTAAAATTAATGTATAAAATGCGTTAAATAAACTAACAAATAAAACAATGCATAACTTTATAATAATACATAAAAACAAAAACTTAAAATTTTCAAAATTTGCCACAATATTCAGATAATGATTAAAGAGGCAAGGATTAATAAAGATCAGTTAAAACATTGGTTAACGCTATAATTTAAGCACCAAAAGCCTTATTCGAGAAATCAAATATGAATGAAAACATTTTCTTACAGTTTCTTTTGGACACCTAAATAAGTAGATTAGATAATAATGAAAACGTTAACCTTTATTGCTACGACAAATGACAATTTTGTCCATAAATTAAAGATGAAATGTTTGCGCTTTTAAATGACAATGGTAACGAGAAAACATTTTTTCACTTTTTAACTAATGAAGAATGGCTATATAGGCCGGTGAGCTTACTTAAAGGCTATTATTTTCTCATAGAGTGAAATGAGTTCAAGTCTGAAATGAAAAAATTAAATAATTATTTATTTTACAAATGCCAAACAGTAGCGCCTAAATCATTATTTCACGGGCTTTCCAGGACTTTTTGACATAGTCCTCATCATGAGAAAGTGCAATACATTTATTTAAATGTTTAAAAGTCGTAGGCTAATTGGTGTCACACAGTTTGAGGAATCCACCACTCCAATGCTTTAAAGGTGGTCTCGCAAACAGTCATGTCCAGTCAGACGTCTAAATAGAGCCACCGCTATCTTTCTTCGAAAACTGGGAATGCTTCCATCTTTCCCCCAAATCCTCCATCTCTTATTTACAGCACGTTGAATCATTACGTGTATAAGAATTTTCTTAACAGTCACGTTAACAAAGAATTTAGTTTTATGAAAAGAAACCAGTAGATTAATGCGTTGCTTTATCAAAGTTCCTTAGCCAATGTATCAGCTTTTTTGCTACCCATAATTGCAAAGTAAGCTGGAATCCACTGGAAACGACATCTGTGTCCCAATGCCTTAAGAAAAGGCCTACAGTATAAAGTCCTCTGGGAACTAATTTGAATGTTCAGAAGAGCTTGAAGCAAACTTTTGAAATCTGACAATATAACTGCCTTTTCAAAAGAGTGTCTACGAATCGACAGTTCTTGAATAGCCACGGCTAGGCTTTGATTTCACCATCAAAGGCATTAATAAGAAGGCCCATTTTCAAGTAGAAACTAAAATGTTTGCTATGCGTACGAGAGCAGTCAGTGTAGACCCGCATTCACTCATTTTGAGAATAGCGAACCTCAACAGTCTCCATTGCGAATATATCTTAATTATTAATCGCTTATTTGATTTTTAACAACTCTTTTTATAAGATCAAGATTTATATTCAAATTCCAAAAGCCCAAGAGACAAAGGGACGGAGGTAAAATTAGATAATCTTGGTTCGATTGATTACAAAGTATCATATTCTTTTTGAGCAGCCTTAAAGCATATTTGAGTTTTAAGATTTCTAGAAATTTCATTATTATAGTTCCTCCAAAAAGAGTTGTCGGACAAAAGCACAAGCTCCTGGTATAATAAGATAGCTTTTCTTGTTCTAAAATCATGAACTGGTTCCAAAGGGGTTAAAATCTGCATTGCGAAAATAGGAGTGGGTCTCACTGTCCCAGTAGTTAAGCTAACGATTGGTTCTGGAAGACTTCCAGGATCTGGGCCACATTCTCCACAGCCGTGATGAGGATCTCGCTACGATAACCAATAACTGGTGGAACGTATAATTTGTAAGTAGTCATTATTGTATCTCTGTCACGGCCCCACCTTCGCCAGCCAGACGTTTTAAAACAGATGGTCTTCTCACGCCTTTATTTGCCAAATGTTTCTCCCGTTTCCTTCAATTTTAGCTTGGATCGAGAATGCAACCCAAATATTTAGTATAATCATTATGTTGAACATCAACACACTTTATATTGCCAAATTCGGGGTAAAAGTCTATCTGTTCAGCGTGAAGAACTGGCAAGAGCTCTTATCCTGATTTACTCTCAATACCACTTTTAGGCACGAACATTGCAGCTCTTTCAGAGAACTATTAAGAGTCTCATTTAAACCATCCTGCTTCTTTTTAGAAGCACTACTCCAGACAACCAAATCGTCAGCAAAAAGGGCAGAATCCATTTACGGTGCCAGAGCATTAAGGTAAATCATTAATAAAAGCACTAAACAGAACGGGTCTGATGACTGTTCCCTGCGGAAGACCAGTTTAAAAAGCCATAGGAAAAATTAAATAATATTTATTAAAGAAAACAGTACATTCTTTGACAAAATCAAAGCCTGTACAAAGAAAATGGGTTTCAGTTGTTCATACTGCAACGAGATTAATTTTACAATATTTAATTAGAAAGTTTTGTTACAGCTAAAAGTTTTCCGATTGGTTATTAAAGATATAACAAATCGCTTAGTAGATCTTAAATATCATTTTAATACTTATTTTCTAGAAAATTTCTCTGACTCTGAATGAATTTAAAATCCCCTTCACTATGCATAATCCAAAAAGTTATCATTCGATTTAAACGAAAAACTTGTTGAGTTATTATCTGATGAAGGATTAAAATTTGTTTTGAAATTGCCTGAATTGACAATTTTTGGTTTCAAGTTCAAAATGTCTAAAGGTATAATTACGATTTGCCTCATCTTATTTATGTGAGATGGGATTTTCCAATTTTTTCTGTCTAAAATCTAAATGCGAAACAAATTAGCAGTAGAGCTACCTTTAAAACTTGAACTCAGCAAAATGAATCCAGAAATATCACTGCTTTTAAACAAGAAACAGGTCTCATTAAATATTTTCTGTTTGCAGTTTTTAAAACTGAATTTTTTTTAAGTTCCTTAATTTTAATTTATAAATGATTTACGTTTAGTCGCATTTACAACTAAATATTTGGTAGCCACAAAGTTGCTTTTAAATTTATTATACTTGCTTTGACGCTAATGTTTGTTTTGTGCGAAATTTTTGTTTAGTTTGATTGCCTATTGCTACTTTTGTGCAATTAAATTTAAATTATTTTTGTTTTAACTTTTGGGTTGGTTTTGTTAACTTGATGTCCCAAGTCGGGTAGTACTGCTAAAAAGTTTGATTAATTTGAAAAAGTTCTGCAAAAGAAATTAACAATTCTAGCAATCTTAACATAATTTTATTTTAATGTTTTACAAACACAAAAATATTGACAGTTTACAAGTTCTATCTTAAAATTTAATTAACTACATTTAAAAAGATGACAGTTAAATATTTTTGTTGCCATTCCGGTGATGCACAGTTAACTTTTCGTTTACTCTTGCGTCTGGAATATAAAATCCACGAGACAGTACACTAATCTTGGGAGAAAATGAAACTAGGTTTTTAACAATCAATAATGATCATTTTCAACAATAATCGTAAATGCAACTAACTGCACAAGTTCAGAGATGAATTAAATATGAACTCCATCAAAGATTTGATCCATTAGTCTCATTCAACAGTAAACTACACCAAGCAAAATCTGATGTGGAGAACCCATGACTTCCTTTAAATGCCTATTTAATTATACATACTTTTCTGCACTTCATCTAAACTTATTTCCTCAAATTTCATTAGAGATATATTTCTCATTCAATCAAATCAATCCGCGACAAGGCAAAAATGCATACAAACTCAAAACATAGTCTGTAAAATACACCAAAAACCTAAAACATGAAATAGTTAAAAACAGTTTGAAAAACAATTTTTCCAATTAAAATTCGAGTTTCTACACGAAAACAAGCAATTCAGCCAACAAGCAGAAAGACAAAATTTTTAAGTCAACTTCTACTTCCATCCGCCAAAAAGACACTTAAGTTAATGCACCAACTTACTTAATTAACTAACTTTCCAATATAAACAGCGAATAGATTATGCCTAACGCCACTTTTAAATTGTTGATGATTGTGTGACTATTGCATGCATATTAACTAAAAACATATAAACCTTAACCGAAACATAAGAAAACACAATTCAATCACTTTTTTAAAGTAAAAAAATGCACAATTTATCAACATATAAGAATAAAAAACAGAGCTCATCTAGTAGGGTAAGAGAGTGGATGGATATATATATAATCAATTCTCACTCTCTCTCTCTAAATATATATATATATATATCTACACACGTTTGGTGCAGCCAATTGCAACAAAAATGGGAGATGCACAAAAGGATGGTATTATAGTCCCATAAACTTATAAGGTATTTATTTCTTTTGCCTTCCTAGTGTGCCTTCGCGGTGTGGTGGTCTGCACACTGAGCCGCTATTCCAGAAGTCCCGGTTCGATTCCAGGCGAAAGCATTGTTAATTTTTCGTCTCTCCGGCTTCCAAAAATCCTAATGTCTCTTTAAACCAAATTCCAACCTTCTACAGCAATCGCTTTTGAGTTATGCGAGATACATCTACGTATGTACCTACTTACCTACATACAGATATCATGAAAGAAATCGCTTATGAATCCATTTTAAATCCATTTTGGAAAAAAGAATCCTTTAATCTGTCCTTATGTACAGATATTAAGCAAGAAAATCGTTCAAATCTATTCGTGAGCAGTCAAAATTGATATTTTTGTTGAAATATGATACCTTAACTTTTTCGCGATTACAATACTTCCTCTACTTCGTATAAGAATTAAAAAGATCAACAAATTGATTTACGATACACTTCGTTTTCCTGTTTATGCAACTGCATGACTAATTGGTAAGAAAAGTAATGACATAAATTAATTAATTCATACTTAAGTAATTTTATGGTGATTACTTTGATTCTATGGAAAGCCTGAATAAGTAGATGACTCAGGCTAGAATTATTTACATTATAGAAAAACATATAAAAGCTGCTTAAGAATATTCGCTTATTAAGAGATGCTTCCGAGAAGGACTTTTTAATACATAAGGAAAATAATGAAAACGCTGACGCATGAGCTTTTAATCCAAGCCTAACAATATCAGGATTAGCAATCTTACTACTTTGCCGCTGCTGGGTACAGATGACTACGAAAAATGATTGACAGACATCAAGTTGTTGGCTAGATAACACGGATAATGAAATTCACTATTCCGAATAAAGTACACTTTTTATTGCTTAAATGGGACATTTTAGAGCTGTACTTATCGATGAGTTTTTAGTTTGAAAGTTAACAATTATTTTTTAAGTGACAGCTAATTTGGTGCTCATCAACCGCTGAGAGTGAGGCAACTGCCTGACTGGCCTCACTCTTGTCCTGGCTCTGCTGTCAAATAATTCGAAATGACGCCAAATTTAAGGCAAAATTTCCAGATATTGCCAATACTGCAAACCTGTTTGTCACGTTTATTGCACACAACACCTCACCAATTTAACAGTTCATATTCAGTTTTTGCTCGAGCTTTTGCTTTATGCCAACAGCTGTTTAAAGAGAATTCCATGCACTACAAAATAACAAAGCAACTGAATACTTAATTTTAGAATTAAAAACCAAATACTAATTTAAAAGAGCAAAATACGCAAATGATATGCTTAAAATTGCAATAAAAATATAGAATGCAAAGAAAACAAACATAAATTTTAAAAATAAATCTGAAAGTTTTCAGATGTTAACAGTAGAGGGTTTGTTAAGCTTATGTTATTAAGATTTGTTAAGGCTTGCTGAACTCGCAGTATACCAGTCTGCTGTTGAAATCACTTCTGCTAAACCCCCTTTAATTTTTTATTTTTTTAGCTTTAATATTAAGCAGTATTTTCTTTGTATTTACGCAGTTCCACAACAAAATTACGAAACTTTTAACAGCAGCATAGTAGCGTTTATTTAGAATTTCCGATGCAGCGTTATGTACCATACATCTTTCCTTTTTTTCAGTTTTTCTTTGTTCTTCATATCAATTTTCACTTTTCTTAGTAAAACGAATTGTAAAACTTTGTCTTTTTGTTATTAACGTTTTAGTATTACCTTTATTTATTTAAATATCACGTTCATCGCACTGTACTTACGCCACATGAAATTTAATTCAATATCAAAATCAAGAAATATTGAAAAACAGCTTATTTTATAATTTCCCCAATACACAGCTTCGCACGCAGGAGATAATAATGTTTTATTCCGTAGATTGGTTTCACTGCTCGCTTGCATATCTTTGAGTTTGTTAATCAAAAATGCATTAAAGTTTTACAAAATATGAAATCTCTACATATAATAAAAGAAAGAGTCTGTATGTCTTTCGTCCATGCTGCGCGTAAGCTAATAGACCCAGGGCTACGAAATTTGGTGTATAGGTGTATCTAGACAAGAGCTAGTGCACCTCGAAGCGATTTTTTTTCAAAATTCGAATCATTTTTTTTTAATTTTATCTTTTCGATTTCATCGCATCATTTTAAACAGTTTCATTCTTTTAGACATGTGGTTTTGGCATAAGTTTTTCATTCAATGCTTTGTATACTGGACTGCTGATTGTTGAAACTGTGAAATAAAATGCTGCTTTTTTTCTTTTAATTTTTGGACACGCAACACGCACATCGCAATCTTCTTATTCTGATGCGAATATATCTCGCAAGGCACAATAGAAAGAATTTCCTTCCCCCCCCCTCTCTGTCTCTTTATTAGCTAATGGCAAAGAGGTTTGTATATTTTGAATTATGTCATCCACAAACCACAATTTTGATTGGTTATTGCTTTCTGATGATAGTTTCATTCTTTTAGAAATGTGGTTTTGGTAACAGTTTTTCATTCATTGCTGGACTGCTGACTGCTTTCTCTTGAAAATATGACATTTATTGCTTATTTCATTATAACTTTTTATATTATATTTTAATTATATATTGCTTTGGCATTTATTGCTTATTTCATTGTAATTTTTTATATTATGTTTTAATTATGTATAATTTCAATTATATAAAAAGTTTAGCATTATGTTTTGAGAAAACAAAGTTCTTAACTTCCTTTGTACCATTTAAATTCTTAAGATTTTGCAACCGAAAGTTGGTTAATTTATTTATTAGGATAATTAATATTTGTATTAAGGGATATTGCTTACTTTATTGTATTTTTGTTATATATAATACATTCTTTTAATTTTGTTTTTGATAAAGTTGTTCTGCAGACTAAAATTCTGTGCATTTTTTAAATTTAACATTTGATGCTCCATTTAGGCATTTTTCTGTTACATTTAAAAGCCAGACGAAGGCTGACCGCGTAGCTGCTAGTAGATAATATAACAAAGTAAAAATTCAAAATTCGGTCTTCCAGGAGGACATATTCAAGAGGTGGACTGCGTTATACAAAATTTAATTGCCCTAGACACCATCGTTTTTCCACAGTGAGAGAAAATTATATATATTCAAACAGATACTTCATAATTTAATTTTTTAAATAAATAATATAAAGCGATAATATGTGTGGCAACAATTTGAAAAGTGACACAGCCTTTTATAGTGATTCAATGCAAAATCCCGTTTCGAGACTAATAGCCCATTTGGGATAACGTCCCTTTTGGGTTAATAAATAAATTAACAGGAATACATAAATCAAAAAAATCAATATACTCAAGGTACTAAAATATGAACCTAAACAAGTATTTATTTACATAAATTTACAACATCAGGGAGATTTGCAAGCATTAATAAAATAACTTATATTAACAAAACTGAAAATTAAATTTACCTTCCAAATTTTATTTAAAAATACAGAAAACAATGCAAAAATACATTCCAGCTTTTTAATTACAGATATTTACAGACTTTTTAAACACTGTATAACTTTCATCTCAAGTTACATTCAACCAGCTGCCTAAACTTGGGATTAATATCTGCATATAAAAGGAACTAGGCACGAGTGAAGCAAAAAACTTTTTCCTTCAATAAAAAGAGACAAAGATTATTTTGTCACTGACGAAGATAGATCACGGTTCTCCCGTGAAAATGAGCTTTTACTCTTTATCAACATTGAAATTACCTCTAATATAACGTTGTATATTGTATACTTGTCAAGCGGAATGAATTTAACTCTTATTACAAGGTATTTATTATCTACACAAAAGAAATCCTTTTTTCAATGTTTTTAAATTATAGGTATTTGTCGTGCACTATGAACAAGAGCGAAAAAATAAAATTTCGAAGGAATAAATAAATGAATGCATAAATAAAAAATATTGCCCAAAAAATAATAACGAATTTCATGAAAAGATTATACTTCTCATTAATAATGAACACTTTTTAAAAATGTCAATATTGTTTTTAATTTATGAAACTATTTTCTTATATTTTTATGTATTTGTTTTTATTTATGTTATCTTAACACTATATTCATTCTTCCCACAGTGTTAACGAAAATTACTTCTGTAAAGCCTGTAAACTGCACAGAATTTTCTAAGAAATAGGGGAGAGAAAATTAATGGAAAAGCAAACAAAACCACTATATTCGAGCCAAGAGAAATCCTCTAAATTTAACTTGGTAATGAAGTTGCTGACGTCATACCATTTCCAAATGAAGTAAAATTATGAGCAAAGCGGCAAACACAGCCTTGGATACGTGAAATCATGAAGTGATATAGTTTTAAAAAACTCTAAAAAAATCACCTGAATAATATTTAATTAAATTATATGTTTTACATGACCTAATTAATACTTTATTTTATTTTACGATCCAATGAATCTTCGCCCACCAATGGCAAAGTGACAAAACCAAAGAAGTCCACATGGGTCCGACGTGGATTCTTAACTGGAAGAACACTGTAACTCCGACCTGGCCTCATATTCCTTCGAACAGTTTGGCTGCATGGTAACTTTTGCAGATGTTCCCATATGTAGCATCAATACGAGCAAGTTTCCCAAAAAAATTCATCCACGAAGGTATCTCTCCTCTTAGGTAGATAGCCCTCGCGAGCTTTGCCATAATTTAATTTTAAATAACATTTTAGCATTCATTCGCATAATTATGAATAATTCAAGATGTTGTAAGCGATTGCGTTTTGTAATGTTGATGCTTAAAGAGGAAAAATAATGGTAAAAAAATCAAGCGTCTTTGGAAAAATCTCCAAAAACCGGAAAATTATTTCAAAGGCCCGAAATAGACACTGTTTAGAAGGTTAGTCATTCAAATAAAATTCTAAACAGAGGACGAATTTCTTTTTTTTTATAAACTGCAGATTGTCCTTCTGTGAAATTGAGGCTCGTGTTAGTATGTTAAATTTAGTAATGCGATTTTGGAATCAGTGAATCCAGTAAGGATGAACAGACCAATGAGAATAACTGCACTACATTCGTGACACTATCGAACGAGACGGCAGGTATATTATGAGCATGGCAATGACGAATCGCATAGCAACATCAAAACCCTAGCATAACAACCTGTATCAGGAGAAAACAGGGCTAAACCTATTTTTAAGCAGGCGAAATGTGCATTTAAGATATAATTAGATTAGACAAGGAAACTTTTAAAATTGCATAATAAAATAACACATATTTGACATAACATCTCTAACTTTGGAAATTTTATCGTCTTCTAAAGCTTGCAGCCAAATTTCAACAGGATACTGTAGAACTGCATATGACACATAATGTATAATATTTCTTCATTGTTAACCAGGTCTCACTGCTGACTTGGCAAGTCCATTCTACTACTACACTGCGCATCAAAAAAGTCTTGTCGGCGATAAGCAAGTGGGTGACCCTGCATGTGCTACTCATGGGCAATGATTAGCTTAGGTTACGTTATTTGAATACGGAAAAGCACGCAAATTTCGTCTGCCTTGGGAAAGAGATGTGTGTGGAAGACTTTTCAAAGCGGAAATAGCTTGTATTCACGTGTACACGTGCGGAAAACCAACCTTGCAGCCAGAACGTTCGCCTCACATCGAATACGTATCGAACTCCATGCATTCAACGGTCATAATAACTCGACCACTGATAAGGTTTGTAGGAGATGAACTATGGTAAAATATGCACTGATATACTTCAAACACACATCTATAACCTGTTTCTTTCAACGCTGAAGCGTATCGCATCAGTTAATGTCAAGTATGCTGGCTACACAAAATACTGATTACTTCTTGTTCCGTAAATCGAAATTGTCTGTAATGAAGTTCTACTTGAACATTATATTATTCATCGAGTAAATATAACTTTGATATCGCTTGGTTTTCTTGGTGGTACATTTCGAATGGCCAACAAGGTATTATTAATCAGCAGTGATGTGAAAACATGTAACTATCTCGAGAAAAATATTTGGTTAATTCGTCGTTTTAACGGAAGCTTTGACAGGACACAGGCTTGTAAAATATTTGCAGGAGATTATTCCTGTAATTCCAAATCTCGTCCCCGAACAGGTGGTCTTCCTTCCATTGTGTTTGTCACGGAAATGAACTTACTTTTAAGAAATGTCAAGTTATGGATATTGTTGCGTGTGTACGGCTTCGTAATAGATTGAATGCACACAGGTCCGATGATAGGTTAATAAAATTTATTTTCTCAAAAGAAACATCTCAAACTTCTGGAATTTTCTACAGAAATCCCTGTACGGGTGTTCACAATATCACAGAGTAAGTATAGTTATTCACAATATCCCAGAGTACGTAGAGTTATTCACAGTATCCCAGAGTACGTAGAGTTATTCACAGTATCCCAGAGTACGTAGAGTTATTCACAGTATCCCAGAGTACGTAGAGTTATTCACAGTATCCCAGAGTACGTAGAGTTATTCACAGTATCCCAGAGTACGTAGAGTTATTCACAGTATCCCAGAGTACATAGAGTTAGTCACAGTATCCCAGAGTACATAGAGTTAGTCACAGTATCACAGTTCACAGTATCACAGAGTACATAGAGTTAGTCACAGTATAACAGTTCACAGTATCACAGAGTACGTATAGTAGTATAGTTACAATTCAAACTACTAAGAGCGTTAAACGAAACGCAATGTAAAGCGCATCTAAAGCGAAAATTAATCCGGAGATATCTCAGTTCATGCTGAACTAACAACTCAAAACAACAGCAATTGAGAGCAGATGGTCTCAGCGACCTTATATAGTTTTCAACTGGCCGTCGATACATTTCTAGTACTTTCTGCTTCTCAAAATTACTGGAAAGGAATATGAAGGTCTTACGGTTGCAGCAAATATAATGATCAATTACATTAATTCAATTACAATACCCATTACGGTGATATAGGGACCGGTCCAAAATGTTGCCAACTGGTTGACAAGGTCTCGCCAAATTGTTAAATGGACTTGTCTCTGTATTTCTACATTCGCGGCATAACTTGTCTCTTTTAGATTTTTATGTTACATTACACAGAAAAATACAGAAATTTCACATATAATTCACTAAAATCATCTATGTACAAACTTTCAACATGATTTCTTTTGTTGTTATCTCACAATGTTATTTAACTTCATTTCTCAGATTTCTGTTTGTTAGTTACCATAAAAGAACAGGTAAATCAAATTTCTAACTAAATTTTTGGAGGCAGCCTGCAGATCCGATTTCATTGAAATTATTTGTGCTTATATATTTCCAGTGACAATTATTTCTTTCTCTCTCGAAATACCATATTACTTGAGCATTTTTCCGCCTTTTTTCCCCTAATTTTATTTGACGAAAGTCGGGAGGGGAATATTATGTGAGTAATTTAATTTCCAAATGACACGTTTACACTAAGCACTCAACAAATGAAAAGTATTCATATAATCTACAAGTAATTTTAACACAGATATGTACTATTTAAAAGAGACCTACAATGTAATACAATCGCAATTAAATTGGAATACCTAACAGGTATTTTTCTTCAATTTTACCTCCCTGTATGTTGAATCTCTCCCCCTTTTACTGTTGCCAACTGATATTCCCTGGAACTCAAACCATTTAATGCTGCTGGAATTGTAGTTTTTGCCGGCTGTTAACAACCCGCAAGTACTCAACAGCGCCACTTCTATCACCATCTTGCATTCCATTCAGTCTGCCTTCCAACATGTTCCAACATTGCCAACAACAACAACCTTGCGAACCATCAAGACCATTAGATGTCCCTATGCTCTTGAAGATTTTCATTGTTATTGCTCAATCGATCAGAAGCTATGCACCCAAAATCCACAAGCAAATCAATGAGTAAGAAAAACACAACATGGATTAATCTATTTTTAAATTTAGGGGAGTTCGTTTTCGGAGATACTTGAGAAAGGTTTATGTGAATCTTAATTATGTGAACTTCTAAAAATTAATGTGATTATTTAAAAAAAAATTCAGAAAGTTGTGCTAAACATTAGACGGGAAAATGCTCGAGAAAATACGGTATATATATATATATATATATTTATATTACCGTATTTATACCGTATATATTACCGTATTTATATATATATAGATATGGATATCGTATTTTCTTGAGTATAATAAACACTTGATATAAATACTTATATGTCATAATAAAAGCAAAGGAAAATGAAAAAGACGGAACATTGTCATTGCGTGATTAGACCCATATTGAAGATTTGATTGTGCAGTATACTAGTAATGCTAACTTGGTAACATCTAAAGAACTTGGCAGTCGAAGCAGTTTTAATTCCATTTTTATTTCCAATTGATATTTGTGGCCACAATCACTTGGCACTCTAGTCGTGCCTTTCCACACAAGATTTACATTTTTATATATTGTTAAGATAGAAAGCAAGCCAGAGAAATTACATCTTAGCAGAGTGAAGAGCAAAGCTGAAGTGCGTAGTTATGAAAGATGGAAGCACGCGAAGAGAAAAGTTTTGGTTTACAAGGACAGTTTCAGTTCCCAATGATTACGTCATCAGAGTTGCGCCGATCATAGAGTGATCTAGAAATGACGCAATGCAAAGAAGTTATTACGATTTTAGAATAGAGAGGAAGAATTAATGTTTATAGTTTAATCTATAATTTTGATTCATATATTTTTATCTTACATATTCCCCCCTTCAAAAAGAAAAAGGCGTAGCGACAGAGAAGCCTTTTTAAAGAAAAAGAGTTAAAAGCACAAGCAAATTAAAAAAATATATAAATAAATAATAAAATTTTGATCCTGTAAAGTATTATTTATAAACATCAATTTTTTTTTTAATAGATTCTTAATTTTTAGAGTCCTATTGAATTTTTCAACATTTCAGTCCAAAAGTCTTTTTGTTTGAGAGTTCACATAATCATAATTCATCAGGGAAGGTTCTTGTTATCGCAGAATATCACAAAATAAACTTTTACATAATCATTACTTATAATTAAATGTAATCCACATAAATACTTATGATATTTATTTCTATACTGATAAATTATAATTTAACATCATAAATAATAGGATTAAGATTTTCGGAATTTATGGTTTCACCGTTATCATCTTTCATTTACAATTCCTGATTTTACCAAACTGGAAGCCTCGCTCTTTCATTTACAATTCCTGATTTTACCAAACTGGAAGCCTCGCAATACTTCTAAACAAACATATCCATCAATAGGGCTGTCCTCTTGAGCTAACCAGTGTGTTCTCTGCACTGGTGGCCCAGGGTGCCTAGACAGTTACTTGAAAAGGCCTCCGTTCCTCGCATTAAGGTAACTGGCCTTTGAGAACTGCACTAATACATTCCATAATAAAAATATATAATAATAATAATAATAATAATATAAAAATTTTACATGCATTCATAAAATGAGAGCCTTCAACATTATCTTGCATGAAGAGGGTAAAAGGAACAACTGTACAGAGGTAATTACAGGCCTCTGTTGAAAGAACTATCAGGTTCAATGTTTCTTCTAACTTTCTTCGGAAACATACAATGACCTGACTAGAACAGAGAGCTTACTAAAGCTATGTTCACTAATTGTAGTAAGTGGACAGGATACAGACGAAGGGTATACAAAACCCTTTATTTTTTTCTTTATATACAATGACTTCCGTACTTCGGAATACAATGACCCTCCACTCGGGGTCTAACTTAAAAGATATCAAAATAAAACTAAACTCTAATTTAACTTTAGAATAAGATTGGCCTTATAATAACAGAAAGCGTATGTAGCACAGAGACTGTGAACACTACAATACGTTTAATTTATCAAGAGGATTAAAACCTCTGGCCTGGAAGGCAAAGTAGCAACTGCGTAACTTCTAAGGTAAGCGGCCTGCTTCGAACTCACGGCTTCCTCTCTTCTGCTTGGCAAAAAGGCCACACTTAAATACTTGGCGTTCGCCAGACAACTTTGCATAAACTCCTTCACGCTTATAATTCTGGCCGGAAGTAGAAAATAAGAAGTGATAGTAAAGATTTAAAATAAAATAAACGTTAGTAAAACTTAAGATCCTTACATACTTCCCGCCAGAGTTAATTAGTTTGAAACTGAGGTCTAAAACGACCTTGTTGAAAACTTTTAGCTCTAGAAACTAACGCGAGGCCAACCTTTAACAAAAAAATGCTTCGCTAGAAACTAGAAAAATTTAAAAGAAAGAAATTTGTTACAATAGCAGCTCCCGGAATATACAACAATCTTTTTTCTTTTTCATCTGTACTGCATCAAAACAGGAGCTTTATTCAATTCTGGTTCCTTCCAGAGATCTGGAAGGAAAACTAGTTTAATGAAATGTTACAGAATGACATTGCAAATAACATATAGAATATACTTTTCTTAACATTCTTATTTCATTCATGACTATTTTAATTATCTCTCCCCGTGCTCTCTGACATGTGTTGTAAAAACACCAAACACGAATGTGTTTCTGTCTATGTGTTCAACACTTCCTCCTACAATCAAAACACTAACGTGTTAAAATTCAACATACGAGACCTCTTAACACACCCTAATTTCAACTCTAGACCCTGAGGTACTATTCTGAAAGTGGCTAACTCTAAAGTGTAGCGTCAGAGAGCCTAACTACATCATTCAACCTTTAACACATATTCAGCATGATTTAATCTTTACAGTCACACGAATAACAAATTTTTTAACATTACTTTCACTTTTACCATATCACGGTATTTCTAAACATTCAAAATAACAGTTCACATGTATACAAGAACATATCAAGATGCCGTTAATTTTACACATTTGAAAACATCCATTAGTAGTACATTGTTAACTTCTATTCTTTTCAAAGCAAGTGCCAATTCTTTCTACATTGAAATAATACTACATTTCAAAAAGTCTTTCAGACTAAAACTTCTTTCTTGTTAGAATGTTTTAAATAAAATTTATATAATAACTTTTTACAATATTTAAGTCTTTATACAACGCTATTATACATCAACTTTAGTTTTACGCGCGAGTAATTGAAAAACATAATAAGAAAATCGGTCACAACTCATTTCTCGCCCTTTTGGCGATAAAGGTAGACCTCGCATGAGGTAAAACTTCTTCAAATCTGCCACTTGCAGTAAGAATGAAAGATTAACTTAAGTTTGTAAAGTAACACAAAATTTTACTTATCTTTGTAATATTCAGACATCCTTTTCTGGGCCCAGTCTTTAAAGGTGCTGCAGACCGTTGCTTGGTTGATCCTCCTTCTTGTACGGGCTCGCCCTTCAGTGCTTTCCTCTGGAAGCTTCCGTTTTTCACCACTACGGCCACCCTTGAACATCTTCCTTCTGTCCTCTGCTTGTGGTCTTGGCCGTTTGAAGGCAGCTGGTCTTGGTGGAACCGGGAAACTTCTGTCGTGATCCTGCTTGGACCTCGTTGTTGGCCGTTCAAATTTTTCTTGTACTTTTTCCTCCGCCGCTGATGGCCCTTCCGCAGTTCGGCGACTTTTGCTGCGGAGAGTTCTGTCGGATGAGTCAATCTTCCGTTTCACAGCCGGGTTATAGTTGCCGTCCTTTCTCCCGGTCTTTTCCACATACGTCGTCCTTCTCCCTTCTTCATTCTGGGGGTGTTCGTGAACTCTGTTTTTTGGACGGTGGAACGACTTCTTTTTCTTTGTACCTTCAATTTTTCCGCGGGGCAATTTTCTTTTCACTTGCTTCTGTCTCTCATTGGCTTGCCCTTGTACTTGTCGTTTTCCCACCTCTGGAACTTGTACCTGCGGTGTCTGCCGTACCGGATCCTGCAAAAGATCTGAAAAGATTTGCATTTTATTACGGTCATAGAATGGTTTTATCTGGTCAATGTTTGCGGAACAGGTTTCACCATTTCTTGCCTTTAATACTACAACAGCGTGAGTTATTTTTTCTATAACATATGGTCCTTCAAAGCGTGGGAAAAATTTGGCAGTTTTATCTTCTGGTGCTGAAGAAAGTGAATGCTTAATTTTTAGTACTTCATCCCCTACTTTATAAGTTACTCCCCGTCGTTTCAAATCATAATAGAGCTTCTGTTTTCTTTGTGCTACTTCCGTATTCTTCTTTGCTTCCTTAATTAGTTTTTCTATATCACCCATTTTAAATTCTGGGGCTCTTTGTTGCACATAAAATAATTTATCTAACGGTGTTATAATCTTTCTGCCTAGAAATAACTCAGCAGGAGTTTTGCCCGTTGTATCATGTTTTGCGGTCCTAAGGGCGAAAGCAAATTCATTGACATAGTTATCCCAGCTTTTATGAAAATTTTTAACATAACTACGGATAATTTTCACTATATTTCTGTTGACCCGTTCCGCTATATTTGATTGCGGCCGATACGGGACCATTTTTAAATGACGTATGCCCAGTTTTTGGCACATGTCTTCAAATATATTACTTACAAATTGAGGACCATTATCCGATATAACTTTTAGGGGCGCCCCGTATTTTAAAATATATTTATTTAAAATAGAATCGGTAACTAATTTCGCGGAGGCTCGTTTTAAGGGAACAATTTCGGTCCATTTACTAAAATGATCAACTATAACAAGGAGATAGCGACTTTTGTTTAACTGACTTTTTGGGAAAGGGCCCAATAAATCGATACCGATTATTTCATTTGGAAATTCGGATTTAATACTATTTAGAAACCCGGCCGGGCGGAAATTAATATAATTAACGGCTTGACATGTTGGGCAGGACTGGACATACGCCCTTGTTAACTTTTGCAGTTCAGGAAAGTAGACTGCCTCGCGTACGCGTTGAGTAGTTTTTCGAATACCAGCATGAGAAGCTAAAGGGCTGTCATGGAGCTCTTGCAGGATATTTAATCTAAGACTAGCTGGGATAACAGGTCGAAATTCGTTGTTGGAATTCGTAGTTTTTGTATAAAATAATAGACCATCTATTAGTTCGTAATGGGCCGCCCTATTTCTTATCGCCACAATATCTTGGTGGCTAAAATTTTCAGGATCCTTCAAATACTCATAAATACTTCCAAACTCAGGATCCTTACCCAGTTCGGTTATTACAGTTTCTCGGGAATTTATTGTACACGCTGTCAGCATTGCAACTTTTACGGTATTACCCTGTTCGTCTAATTTAATTCGTGACAGGGCATCTGCTACGATATTTTCCTTTCCGGGGGTATGCTTGATTACCAGATTATATTCTTGCAGCTTGAGTGCCCATCTTATTAACCTTGGGGATAAATTTTTTCCAGAGTACAATCTAGTTACCGCCGCATGATCAGAATATACTGTTATCGGCGCCTTTCCAAAATAGACTCGGAACTTTTGCACTGCTAACAGAACTGCAAGTGCCTCTCTCTCGGTCGCGGAATAGTTTCTTTGTGTTTGATTTAAAGTTCGGCTAAAAAATGCTACTGGCTGCTGATTTTGCGAAAGTACCGCTCCTACCGCATAATCCGAAGCATCCGCTGAAATTTCTAAATTTTCATCCTTTTCAGGAAATTTCAACACAGGGGCTTGCGTTAATGCTTGTTTTAATTTTTCGAAAGCACTATTGGCTTCGGCCGTCCACGAGAATCTTGCCTTTTTCCTTTTTAATTTTAACAATGGCTCAGCGATAGCCGCAAAATCTTTTATAAAGGACCTATAATATGAACAAAGTCCTAGAAAAGAAGAGAGCTTCTTTGCCGTGTTTGGAGTGGGATACTTTTGTACCGCGATTATTTTTGATTCATCTGTCTCGATCCCTTTTTGCGATATTTTGTAACCTAAATATTTTAATTCAGGGGCTGCAAATTTGCATTTTTCGACATTAACTTTTAGACCGGCCTCATTTAATAAAGAAAACACCTGTCTTAAATCCTGTACATGTTGGTCTAGATTATCACTAGTAATAATGATATCGTCTAAATAGATAAATGTGGACTTTCCGAGAACAGGTCTTAACACAATGTCCATGCATCGCTGAAATGTTGCTGGGGCGCCTGAAAGGCCAAACGGCATTCGCAAAAATGCATAAGTGCCAGACTTGGTTATAAAAGCAGTCTTAGGCACGTCCTCAGGCCTGATCCCTATTTGAAAATAACCATTCGTTAAGTCTAAAGTTGTCATAAATTTGGTTGATTTTATGTTCCTTAAAATTTCTTCTATAATCGGTAACGGATATACCGGATATTTCGTTATGGAATTTAATTTACGGTAATCAATAGCGAATCTCCACCTTTTTGGATGCTCCAAAGGATAATCATTATTTTTCTTACATAAAACCACCGGACTAGCATAACTACTTGAGATAGGCGTTACGATCTTTTTACGTAGCATATCGGTAATATGCCATTCTATAATTTTTTCCTTATTCTTATCATACCGGTATGGTTTTTGACGAACCGGCAATGCATCTCCGGTGTCAATACTATGGTTAGTAACCTGGGTAAATCCTGGAATATCACTAAATAAGGAAGCAAATTCACTTACCACTTGTCGGATTCTATCTTGCTCGTCATTAGGCAGGTGGTCGAGATTTACCCTTGGCGGTTCAACCTTTTCTACACGCACTGGTTTCATCGTCAGTTTAAGAGACGCTTCATTAAAATCCAGTGTAGCTTGTGCGTCTGAAAGAAAGTCTATTCCTAGTATTAAGTGTGCTTGCAAATTCTTTACTATAAAAAACATCACCTTTACTTGTTCGTCCTTGATACGGATGTACAAAGGTACTTTACCTACGCACTTACATTGTTCTCCTTGCGCCGCTAATACTGTTGTATTATCCGCATTATATATGCGGTATTTGCGAAAATACTTTCTAAAAAAGACTTCTGCCACACAGGAACACTGCGCGCCGGTATCCAGGAGTGCGGTGGCCGGGATATTATTTACCAAGACTTCAATCTTCGGAAGAGTTAAATTTTTCACCATTACTGTATTTAACTTGTAGGAAGAGGGGTTTTCGTGGCCTTCGGATTTCCGCACCCTCTCGTCAGCAGAAATCCGTTTTAGTTTAAATTATTTTTTCTTTCGGTGCTTTCCTTCTTTCTCCACTGGCCTTGAGACTTTTTTCCTGGGTTGCTATTGAACTGTCGACGTTCGCCGGCTGTTTTTGAATGCTCGGGTTTCCTTGCCCACTGATTCGCTTTTTCTCCGTAGCCATGTGCTTGAGTTTGCTGTAGTCTTGGCGTACCAAATTGGTTTCGCTGTTGATATTGGCGTCTTCTTTCGACGTCCGCCGTTCTTCTACTTTCAAACTGGATTGCTAGCTCAAATAATTTTTCCAGTGTAGTCGGATTTCTCAATTCAATAAAGTCTTGCACTTGGGGTAGTAACCTCGGCAAAATCACTTGAATTATTTCAGGATCCGGACGGTTTCCATACAAGAACTTGAAAACGTGAATTTTTCTTAAAATAAACCTGGAGAGGTTTTCCATTCTTTGTTGATATATACTGAACAGTTCTGTTTCTAATTTCGCACGATCCCTTACAACAGGGAAGGCTTTTAGTAGGGCAGTCTTGAAATTTTCGTAGGTATAGGTGGGACTTCCTGCTTGACCCAAGAGACTTCTGCCGATACATTTGAACCAGTTAAGCGCTTGGCCCCTCAAAGCGCTGGTAGCTAAGGTAACTTTTTGAAACTCGTGCACGGGGTAGAGCATGAAGTGGTCATCCAATTTTTCCAAAAAACTGGTTACCTGTGAGTTTCCATTAAACGTTGCTTCCGGTTTCATCGAAGCGCGCATGGTCTGGACAATATACCCAAATCCTTCCAGGGCGGCAGCTGGCATTTCTGGATTCTGAGCTGTTTCTGCAGGCAGCACAGGTTCTTCTTGAAACTCGGCCATGGTTATTCTTCGTCGGGCGCCACTATCAGGTTCAATGTTTCTTCTAACTTTCTTCGGAAACATACAATGACCTGACTAGAACAGAGAGCTTACTAAAGCTATGTTCACTAATTGTAGTAAGTGGACAGGATACAGACGAAGGGTATACAAAACCCTTTATTTTTTTCTTTATATACAATGACTTCCGTACTTCGGAATACAATGACCCTCCACTCGGGGTCTAACTTAAAAGATATCAAAATAAAACTAAACTCTAATTTAACTTTAGAATAAGATTGGCCTTATAATAACAGAAAGCGTATGTAGCACAGAGACTGTGAACACTACAATACGTTTAATTTATCAAGAGGATTAAAACCTCTGGCCTGGAAGGCAAAGTAGCAACTGCGTAACTTCTAAGGTAAGCGGCCTGCTTCGAACTCACGGCTTCCTCTCTTCTGCTTGGCAAAAAGGCCACACTTAAATACTTGGCGTTCGCCAGACAACTTTGCATAAACTCCTTCACGCTTATAATTCTGGCCGGAAGTAGAAAATAAGAAGTGATAGTAAAGATTTAAAATAAAATAAACGTTAGTAAAACTTAAGATCCTTACAGAACTAGTACACCCTCAGCATACTATACTTAACACACAATAACCCATAAATTTTAACATGCATTTACCATAATTTCATATTACTTATCTGTACTAATTTCACTTATTTTGTACACCTTTATTTTTAGAATAATTATAAAATTCGTATTCAAAATTCTCAACAAAATTTCAAAAACATAAAAACTTATCTTAATATCCTTCCCTATGAATAATTTAAATAGCTTAAAATTCGTTACTTAATTTGCTCACACATAATTATGAAAAAATTAGAAAAATTAATTAACAAGAATTTCAGATTTTCTCAAAACAACAGATTTTCTCAAAACAAATTGCAGAAATTTTAACCAAAATTGAAATGAAAACTATAGAATTCGCAACATATTAAATGATTTAGTTCCTGAGTTAGAGTCACACGAAAGTAACAGTTTTTGAGCTGTTGATAAAGCGGAAGTGCAAATAATTTTCTGTCGCACATACTTGCAAACACTAACTCAGATCGACCTTGAACCCTTAATTCCTAAACGGTAATTCACTGAATGCAATGCTTAATTCCTAAACGGTAATTCACTGATGATTTCTTTTTCACTAGGCATTCGAACTTCTCAATTTATCGAGAGATTACTTTCAATCTGTAAACACTACGCGTGATTATTTTTTGAAGCACTTGCAAAACACCACAGCAGAAGAATGATCTGTTATTTTTTAAACACTGAAAAAACAAACTTGATGATTTACTTCTTTCACATTATCTTGGATTTATCACAAAACGATGATTTGAAGAGCTGAACTAAATTTTCGATTGAGGTTTCAGGCTGCAGGAAACGATCCTACCGGCTTAATTGTCATAATAAAAGCAAAGGAAAATGAAAAAGACGGAACACTGTCATTGCGTGATTAGACCCATATTGAAGAAGATTTGATTGTGCAGTATGCTAGTAATGCTAACTTGGTAACATCTAAAGAACTTGGCAGTCGAAGCAGTTTTAATTCCATTTTTATTTCCAATTGATATTTGTGGCCACAATCACTTGGCACTCTAGTCGTGCCTTTCCACACAAGATTTACATTTTTATATATTGTTAAGATAGAAAGCAAGCCAGCGAAATTACATCTTAGCAGAGTGAAGAGCAAAGCTGAAGTGCGTAGTTATGAAAGATGGAAGCACGCGAAGAGAAAAGTTTTGGTTTACAAGGACAGTTTCAGTTCCCAATGATTATGTCATCAGAGTTGCGCCGATCATAGAGTGATCTAGAAATGACGCAATGCAAAGAAGTTATTACGATTTTAGAATAGAGAGGCAGAATTAATGTTTATAGTTTAATCTATAATTTTGATTCATATTTTTTTATCTTACAGATATGGATATCGTATTTTCTTGAGTATAATAAACACTTGATATAAATACTTACATATAGTAATTATCTCAGACTATCTTTATATATGCAAGTGGCTTAAGAGTTTGTCGCCGATAGTTTATTGTTGCCAGTCGGAAAAATGAGCGCGGAAATTAATGTTTCCGCAATTTTAATTAACATCTCGGCCGATTAAAGTCGTACGAATATGATAACGGTATCAATGGATTCGGAGAATTTTTTGGAATCCAAGGATACGCGTCTCGAATTTCAACTCGGCGCTGGTCCGTATATATTCGAGAACAAATAATTTGCACGCAGCCAAATCCCTTTAATAGGGAAAACCCAAGAAAGAAAGTGGAAAATGTATAGCAAACGTAGGGGAAATAAGTTTTTATTTAATATCTCAGCTAATTAAAGTTCCACGAAGACGCGAATGGTCAAAATGGCGTGCCACGGACCTGCGGAATCCAACGGTGTACTTCGCTAAGCCCGAGAGCCAGCCGTTTCGAAGGAGATAATGTTACTTCACCCCATACATATATGCGGTTTAAGTGTCTGTCGCCGATAGTTTATTGGTTGCTTGCGTAATTATACTAACCAATGGGGTGAAGTTGCCACGGCACAGGGTTGCCGTTTCAATTGAGATTTAGACAATTCCCTGTAACCTTGCTATGACCATCAATAAGTCATAGCAAGGTTGCAGGGCCAAACGCTTAAGCCTGTTGGCATTTTTTTACATGAGCCTGCATTTGGACACGATCAACTTTATGTTGCCTGTTCAAGAGTTCGTGAAAGAACAGACGCAAAATTAAAAATAATGGATAATTAAGCAAGTAGAAGGGGAAACCCCGTGGGGCAATAAGCAAAGAGGCGTCCTCGCCGCCTACCCTGGGTAATTCAGTTTGAATTAGCAGACATCTTTGCACAAATCATTTTAGTTACAAGTTATAATATATAGAACAGCGGCCTTTTCATATGACCCCTGGGCTTTCTAGTATACATATATAGAGAGAGAAAGAAGGAGTAATTATTTCAGATTTTCGGTCTATCAAGAATGTCCCCTCTTATCCCTTTCTTGCTACAGCAATGGTTTCTAATTTTTTCGAATTCTGGAGATCTTTTGTTCGAAACCGCTTACTATTCCATTTTCCGTTACTAATAATTATGCGCTTTTATATAAATCAGTTTAATCTTTTATTCTTAACAGACCTATTAGACACACCATTTAAATCAAAATGTAACCAAAAATACTTCACAATATCCCAGAGTATCTTAAAAACTATTGTATAATTCACTAAATCATATATCTGAAAAATAAATATGAATGCATACTTTTCTTTATGCTTATATGGTACTAAGATCCCTAAGCAATAAAAGTTATATAAATGTATAGAATACCATATAAATCCTGAAAACAAATGTATTCGTAATTTTTTTATCTCAAATGATCGCTACCTTTCAGTTTTATAGATGTTTTCGGTTACCTGAAGTAGCCTCGGTGTATAAAATATCCTCTGTTTACCTCATTTTATATTAAAAATGACTTTAAAATCAGTATACGTGAAAGAGAGTTAAAAGACATCAAAACCAAATCACGTTTTCATGCCGAAAACAATACATTAGTAATCATCGTGAAAAGAAATGCGATTTTTTTTTTATTCCCCAACGTTAGTATTTCCGAATATAAACAGCGAACACTTAAGAAGTCGAAAAAGATTTCCCTCCAACACGCATATGCAAATTTATAGAAAACACTCGATGGCTTGGAAACGGAAAAATGATAAAAAGAAAAAAGATTTTCAGTGAACACGCATCATTTTTAAAATGCTGACTCCCTCTCTTTGCTATGACAGCTGGAGCTGAGATTAGTTTTGAAGTGCAGAGACGTTAAAATATGAAGTCGCTGGATGTTTTTTCCTCTCTTTCTCGAGCTTCAGACATTTCTCATTTCATATTGGTTACGCGCTGGGGAAAAGATGTACTTGTCTATCGTGATATTACGTTATAATAAGTTAAGAAATTATTTGATGATCGTAAAGGGCAGAGAATTAAGATCGATTCATTGATGAAATAAATAAGTCTACAATACGCTACTCAAAACGAAACCAGGCAAAGCGAAATAAATTTTGAAGAGCTCACTGACTACATTAACGTCGATTTAAATATTTTTTAATACCTTCCTTAAAACAGTTCTCGCAAATATTGCCAAATGCAATCTTCTTTCTATAGATTTCACAAGCGCATTTGGTTTCTTTAGTAGTGTCTCCTTTTTTTAAGCCGCTTCTCACAAACTTCCCCGGAAGCAATGTTCTCTTTATAGGCTTCACAAATGCATTTTGTTAGTCTTAGCAATCTTCCCTTTTTTTCTTTTCTAAGCCATTTCTCACAAGTATTACTAGTTGGCAATGGTTTCTCTATAGATTTGTAATATTCTAGCTATATTTGTTGTCCTGAAACTCAGAATTCTTAAAAATAGTGTAGCGAATAATTGCAGAGTTCCTGTACGTAAATGACAAGCCAAAGGAGGGTTAAATTTACTCTTTATTCCAACTCAAAAATGATTCACAGATGCCCTCTTCTCGGGCTTACAGTAAGCCTCCACTTGGGCTTTAACTCAAGATAGAAAGTAAGAACCCAATCTAATACTAATTAAACTAAAACCATCCGAAGCTGCACATAAATAATTAACAGAATTGGCCCTCATTAAAGATCACCGGGGAATACTAACAGGCATGCAACAATACTTCTGAATAGCAATGAGATTAGACTTTCAGCAACAACGTAGCCAGAAGGCAGAACACGCTCTCCTAACGCTCTGTTAGACTCTTCTAAGCTTTTCTAGCGAAGTGACCGAGACTTCAGCTTAAATACTGGTTTCTACCTCATTTACATAAAACGTAATCCTGAAAACTCATTCTGGTAGGGAATCGTAAGTTAGAAACAGGAGAGTAAATGAAAGGCTTCTTTCAAAAAAAATAACTATTTGAAAATTAAAATTAACCCTACAGGTTACATAAATGCGTTTTGTTTCTGTAGTAATGTCTTCTTTTTCTTAATCCGCTTTTCGCAAATATCGCCAGATAACAATGCTCTTTCTATCGACTTAAAAATGAGTTTTATTTGTTTAGCAGTCTTTTCTTCTTTTCCGCTTTTACGTGATTGACATTAACATCATTAAAAACCGTATAACTAGATTCAATTGCATTTTTTGGTAAAGGCTCTGGGAGTTACGAATGAATAAATTTGCAGTGCCGGGAAGAATAGGGCAGAGGCAGCAAAGAATATACAACAGTGATCGAGGAGTAGAAAGTGACGAGGTGTTGTATTAATAAGTTCAGGGAAAAAACACAGTGAAATCACCCTAGGATGGCTTAGGCGACAATACACATGCGACATGCTTCGGAGGACGTCGGCACCATCCCTCTACCAATACGGTTAATCGGTAAAGCACCACGTCCACCTTTATCTATTGCCTAGATACATGATACATAAGAACATACGGCGGCTACAGATAGACTGTGCAGAAGATACTATATTCAGATGCCTACACAGAAAGCTAAGAGGTTTGTAGGTAGAAAACCTTTTTCCGAGCTAGTCAGATAAAAAATGTTTCCTGGTGAAGAAAAGAATCAATGGCAGTTCAATCTTTAAACCCCCCTTCCCCAGGATTACCTAGAAAGCGGCCAGAGAGAAGGGAGAATCCATTACTTCCCAGGCAACAATGCACAAAACTAAGTTAACAAAGCCAGAACGAAGAAAGCAGCCAGAACGAAGGGAGAACACATTACTTCCTAGGCAATAATACACAGAACTAAGTTAAACCTTTTTAAGGGGCTCAAATAAAACATTTTCCTTGGTGAAAAAAAGAGTCAGTGGCGGTTTAATCGTTAACCACCCCGTGATTGCCTAGAAAGCGTCCGGAACGAAGTGAGAACCATTTACTTCCTCGTCAGATGAGGCATTTCCAGAAGACTGTGCTGCGTTGCGAAACGACGATTGTCCACCTCGCTTTCTCGATTAGCTGGAACTCCAATAAAGCGAGAAAAGATCAGTCAATAGCGAATCAGTCAATAGCGAACGCCTTTAGCCATCTAGGAGGACTATGATATCCCAGAAGAGCAATGGTTCTGAACTTCCCAAAGCACTTGTATAGAACTGCTACCCTGATCCCAAACAAGAACCGTCATTTAATGGGACTCATCGACCGAGATTCAGTGATGCTCACTCCCATTTCTGTGTAAGCACCCCAAGTATTTGGGGCAGTATGATAACGGAAATGTTGTCGCTGACGTTATCCACCTCTTGCAAAATCTGAACTTGGAAAAGAAAATATTTATGTAAAATTACTATGGGTGCATTAAATTATATTAAAGCATGGCCAATTCCAGGTGTGTATTGCACATAATAGTTTTTTTATTTATAATTTACTATTTGATATCAAATATATTCCCAAATCAAATTAATATTTAGTAACTGAAGTTTAGGTGTACATTCACTGTCTGTTGCTGGGTTATACTTTTAGTTTAGAGTTGTTTTTGCATTTAATTTCCTAATCTTCTATTATCACTAAATTATCAGTATTTAAAGATTATTCCTTAGATAACAATTTTTGTAAAGGTGTTTGGGACAGTGTAATAATCAAGTCTTAAGTTGAACTTAACTGTTTCGACATGACAACAAGGAGTATTAATATTATTAAAACGTAGTTTACTTGCTTCATAAATTGATTAATTTGTTATGAAGTTTACGATTAATTAAGTAGTTAAATTCACAATGCAAAGTAAGACCATTTACTGAAATACGTTATAATTAATTCAAGTCGGTTTTAGAATTTTCGTTATAACGTGAGTGAACAAAGCCAATATGGTTATTTCTCATAATAAAGTAGTACACGTACCTCGATAGTAGCTAAATCTCCCTTCCAGACCGAATTATTTTTTCCTGCTGATACCTTTTGCCAGAAGGCCAAATAATTCAACTTTTTATACTGCGCAATAAGTGCAACATTCTATTGTGCATCTGAGCGAAGATACTTTTGCGAAGAACAAACTGGAGAAATACACTGCTTTCGAAACTCTTTTAACTTGAAAGAGTATCTCCAATATCTTATAAAAAAAAGTGCTGGAATTTCATTTTGGGGGAAAGGCAGAAAGCATTATTCAATCGTTATTTCCACTCTTTTGCAATATCCTCACGTAATCCCTCTGGATTCACAAGAATGCTATAAAATTTGAAGAAGTGAGTTACCAAGTTCTAACATTACATATTTATGCATCTGCTAGCATTCTGCCTTTTAGAGTCACAGTTCAAAGCCACTGGATCGTATGAGGAAGAAGAAATTCTCTGCAGAATAATAAAATATGGTAAATAAATTGTTCCTCTTTTCACAGAAATTTTAGAATTTAATTCCATCGCAAAGGATTTCTTTAATTCTATCATTACTTATCTAAAAGGATCTGAGAAAAGAATAAAAGTACTTTAAAAGCTAAATATATATATTTAGAAAATAAATTTTAAAAATTTGCTTTTATATACTGGATGTTTGGTAAGCGTAGAAGGCAAAAAAACAGAAGTTACTAAAAATAGAAATTACAATGAATGAAAAGAAAGAAAGAAAAATCATGTAAAATCGGAACTCTTCTTGAGAGAGCAGATCAGAGTTTTCCATGACCAACAGCTTCAAATTTAACTCTGGAACAATTTTAGGAAGTTTTAAATAATTATTAGAAAATTTTGAGGTCAATAATTGCAAATTAATAAATGCATAAATTCATTCCCGAAGCAAGTGCATCTAAAAATGCTGGAACACAAAATGATAGCATCTAAAATCTGTACGCGTCTGTTTGTATCATTGTGATATCATCTCACGTAAACTACGTTACAAAAATCTAATTCTCTCAGTAATTTAATTTTCATTACCTTAATTTCAAGTTAAATCTTACTTTGGCTTAATTTGGAATACAAGTTTAAATGCAAGAATTATTTCAATTCGTACGAATGGCTTACTCAGAAATTATGTAAAATCGCAGTGCTGTACTTCGCTATTGCACTCTCATTAGAATTGATGAATTTAACCGTTGATTTTTTCTTTTCTATATTTTCGCCTTCGGATGAACGGTGTGATTGCATCCTAATTGACTTAATTACCGCAATGGCTTTAGGGCATAAAATTCTACGTAATTGTATGCCAGTATTGAAAGAACCAATCAATCTGATAAGAAATGGCTGTCACTTGTTTTGAAAATGAGGCGTAAAAAGTTACCAGCGAGGATATTCCGTTTGGTATCAGTTGTACCATTATTGGCAATTTATCGCCTGCGCCGGCAAAGCACCTTTCTTTTTTTTTTTTTTTTTTTTAATTTTGTAATTTGTATCCTAAACTTGCAAACTATGGAGAATATAAAAAGTTTATTATTTTATATTAAAATTATACTTATCATATTATTTGTAACTGCAGTTAGTGCTTTTTTAAAATTTAATTTTTAACGAATATACAGGTTTATTCAAAAGTCGCGCAGATCAAATTTTCAAAAGCTGAAGAAATTTCAAAATAGATATTAAGGACAATTTTTTTAATGGATAATACATCTTTACTGTTAAAAGTAATAAATCTCTTAAAATTGCATTTGCAGTTTATCCTGTGAGCTTTAAATTCGCTTGCTTGGTGCAAGATGGAGATGAGTCAGAAAAAGCTCATATATACAAATTCATACTATTATAACTTGAAAGATAAATTATACATTTTATATTGTTTGAAACAACTCGCAACATTTATAATTTTCCAGGTTTTCAGAATTCGTTAAACGGATGCACAAAATCCGAAAGAGTAATGTAACGTGCGGTATACGACGTGAAAAAGCCAAAGGTTAGGCAATGCACATTTTAAAAAAAGAAGAAAAAATAAAATCCGAAAGCTTTCAGATTTTACATTACGCCCAAAGGAGCGTTTTTTAACCTTTTGTGTGCTACCTTTATTTATTAAATATTATGTTCTTCCACTTAAACCATAAAATTCAATCCAACAGCAATATCGCATGAGCATACCTTTAGAGCGTCCGATACACAGTCTCGCACGCTGCAGATAAAAATGTTTTTTTCCGTACAGTATTGTCATTGCTCGCTTTCAAATCGTTGAGTTTGTTATTCAAAAGTTCATTAAAGTGTTACAAAATATGAAATCGATAATAAAACAAATTTCAAATTTCAAATTCGGTCTTCCAGATGCCATATTCAGAATGCCACTATTCAAAATTTGATGGCTCTAGATACCGTTGTTTTATCACAATTCGAGAAACATATATATATTTATGTAGATTCTTCATTATTTAATTTCTTTAAATATAATGCAGGGCTCTAACATTTGGTGGCAACAATTTGAAAAGTGAACCGACATTTCACAGTGAAACAATGCAAAATGCCAAAATGAAATTAATAGCACTTCAGGGCTAATGCCCTTTGGGATGAAAAAAAGAAAAACACAACAGCGTGAATAGTCAAATAACTAATATTTTGTTTACTTCTTATGATACAGTACTTCACAGATTATTATTATTAGCGTTTATTTATGCATGAATGTTCTTCATAAGTTCATAAGTGATTTTTTCCGGTCTGTGCATAGTATACGTATTAATTGCGCTGTATCGTATTATTATCAATATTGTAGTTGAGATTTATTTCTTAAATCGCTCCCGCATAAAAACAAATTATCATCATGTATAAATTGAGGTATTTTAGCCTATTCGTTTTGCTACTGAAGCTTAGAGATAGCCTTTTATATCAGTTCAAAAAGATTAATAAATAATTCAATCACAAAATTAGCATTGCAGATTAAATCATTGAAATCCTACTATTTTTATTTTACTTAATCCTAATGCACATTAATCCTATTTCTTAGCATTGGTATATCTGGCTCAGCAGTTCTTGGAAGTCTCTGTGTGCTAGAAGCAAGTCTAGGTGAATGCTTTCATCCTCTATTTCACCATTAACATCGTATTATCCGCTTCATGAATAATATCATCATCAATTCCATCTATAGCATTGCGGATTGCTTGAACAATTGGAGGACAGTTTCTGCTTAAATCCTTAGTCATTCCGAGTTAAGATATCGATACCCAGTCATCCTTCGCGATTTCTTTGTCTGCAAAAAACCATTCATTCCATCAGTTTTGTCTGATGTTATCTTTGAATGACTTATTTAGCGGAACATCGAGTGACTGCAGTAGAGATATAAGGCCTGAGAACTGAGTTACAGTTTCAAATAACTTCATTCGTCGACGCCGTTCCGTCACTTTCTCTGAAACGAACGTCACTTGAAGTGATTTTCACGCAAGCAACGGTGTTCATTAAATTCACACATCATCAAGCTGTTCCAAAACGCGGTTCTCTTCCATCCAGCCTTTCATCTGAGCACATACTACCGTCCCATTCGGAAACACTGAGTTAAACTCTTTCACTTAAAAATAATGAAAAGGCGATAAAAGTGACCTGCTTGTGAAGTCTAGAACAACAACGAACTTCCTATCCTCACGTCCAGTCGCTTTTCAAAAAACTGTCTGATAAAGTAAATATACTTTATTCCACTTCCGATTCAAAAGGAAATGAGAATGGTTATAATGCAGTCTTGTCTGTATTCCCAATTCGCTACATATTTTCTTTACCGATGAATAATAACTTTTCTTAAATATTTTAATTTTTGTTTCTGATTCTTTGGGCAATTTTTGATAGAGCCAAATATCAATCTATAGAGGTACGTCATACCAGTTCATGAAACGAACGTGAAAATTCATTAAGTGTGAGACTTGAAATACAGAATCTTGAGATAAATTTATTCTTTTCGGATATTGAAGAGTGTTACAAATAAATCCACTGTCTTGAAACTCAGGGAAAGTTTCTAATCTGGTTCAACAAAGGATGATGTACGTTCACCTGCAGGTGACAAGTGACAGAGGACAAGGACACTTGGTACCTAAGACTGGTAAACAAGTAATATCCCATGCTCACCAATATCTGCAGAGTTGTCATCTTTCTCGAATACGTATGCCTGTTAAGTCAAGTCACATACACCCTCTCATCAACAGTCCAAATGGTAAATACTCTCGCACTAAGCCCCTGCTTCAACGGTCACATAATGGTATTCTTTGATGGTACCTACATTCATTTTCCTAGTCCCGCAGAGTCATCAAGATGGGAGGGCCCCTATTACCAAGCCAAGCATCATGAAAGTAGGTAAAGAAAACGTTTCGAAGGGAAAGTTCAAATACCAACGTTATTAGGAATTAGGCACAACTTTCTAGCATAATACGTTCTTAATTTCTTTTCATATAATTCTTTAGCAATTATATAAACATTATGGTTAAAATTTGTTGAAATATCAGACTAATAGAAACGAATCATTTGTTACTTTAAAGGAAAGGAGGGGGGAAATAATAAATTTTAAAATTAACAAAGTAAATAAGTGAGAACAGAAGAGTCTAAATTAAAAATAAAGTAAATCAACGAGGGACACAACCCCTTTTATCAAAATTAATCAAACAGTAATTAAATCAAAAGTGTTAAACTAAACAAACTTAAATTCTGGAAAAATACTTTCTTTAAAAACAAATAAATATAAGTTCTCTCTCCAAAGTTTATTTTAAAGAATAAGCATTTTAAATTACCAGTTGAAGTGCATTACAGTAGCAACCCAAATGAATAAAATCCTGGTCACTTAAAAAGCAGTCTCTGAGAACTTAAAATCAAGAATTTGAAATTTTAAAAAATTAATGCAACTTTTAATTAGAAAGCAAATAAGTTGCACAATACTAACACTTATATAAATATATAAAGTACAAACAAGCACATTAAGCCCTTTTTTGTCCTCTTAACTCTTTCATATTTTTACCCCATTCGATAATTTGCTTTTCCTTCACTGAAAACATAAAGCACACTCATCAAATTATTGGAGTGTTCAAATGTGGTAACTTATAGCTTAACAAAACTGCATTTCTCCTTTTTTTTTTCAGGGTCTTGGAAAGCAGAAATGAAGAATTGCATTTTACGCTTACAAACGGAAGCGCAACTAATGGGCAGATTTCTCTCTTGATGTCTTGAGAAGGATTATCACAGCTGAGAACTAAAGTAAAATTTACCATCCTGTTGCAAACTGTCAAATGGTACCCATGCTCAAAATTTGGGAGAACTGAGAAACATAAACTGTAAGTGCCAAATGTTCCCCTTTGGTTCTCTGATATCCTCACCTTTATTTCCCGAACGGAGAAGCACTTCACGCCCACTTTCAATTCGGCTAAATAGACAACCAATTATTCCCACTTTTCGCGATGTTTAGCTGTATTTGTGGGATGATTTTAAATTCTATTTGTTCACATGTTTTCAATTTGAGCTGAAATTTGGCAGCAAAATCTGAACTCTAGATATATCGATCTGTATTCAGAAATATACGGTATAATAATACCGCACGTGCTCCGGTTTTTTGGATACTTCACGTGCTTCATCCTTCTTCTCCGTATCGGATGCTAGGTGGGCTCGCATGTTAAAAACCCTTTTAAGAGAGGAATTAAATAGTCTCACTTGCCACATGTCCCATTCTCTCCAATTCCTTAAGGCGCAGGATCCGTTTTACAGGATATCTCTCTACGTCCACATTGCTATACCAACCATCCAGTGTCACCACAAAGACCACGACGAGGGAGAACTTAATTGAAATAGCAAACTAGTCGTCACTCTATTTACTCTGGTTGAATACAAAATATACGTATATCGTTTCTTCGTGCTATTTTCATTAATGAAAATAAATGAAACCAGACATGACATCCAGATTCTATAAATAATTACAAAAAACTTGTATTTCAATAAATTTGCAATATTCAAAAATGCAATCGACTCAAAACTCATAAAGTTGGGGATTTTTTTATACTTTGAATAATTTCTGTTAGCGTGGGCTTGGACAATAGGGAAAACATCTATAAAAGAACGTGGTCGGAAACGGAAACTGTTAATTTATGAAGATATTTCATTTTAAAGGAATACATATGGAAAGGTTAGTCATAACTCTTAGAATTTCAATTAGAAGGATCAATTCACTATAGCTTACTGCTGTATTTAATCATGATAATATCATGGTATATTATGATTGATATCATGATTCAAGAGAATATTTAATCCATCTGCAAATGCAGTCAGTGGCAATGCGATCCTGGTCTTTCGTTTCGCAGAAAATCACTCAAAATTCTAGTTGGGGTTATCGTCTCCAGTGCGGCAAAAGATATTTTTCCGTTCCATACCCTGCATCATTGACAGAAGTCATGCAAAAACATGGTTGCGAATTTTTTGTTAAATTAATAACCTTTCACTAACACTGATTGTATAGTTAATTATAAAATATTGAATATTGCATCAGATCTAGATCTTGTTATTCTATATAAATGCGAATATATACAAATATCATACCTAAGGTTTGAAGTTTACAGTTTCATAAAAGGAGAGGATGATTTAGTTCTTCTTGCAGCTTTTTAAAGAGAAAAGTCATCTAGCAGTGTTGATATTTTTGACAGCATTTTCGCATAACGTCATCTCTTGACCACAATTGAAACTAAAACACGTATACAATAAATTTATTTAAAGAAAAATAAGAAATTTAATATATTTATATGCTTATTACATCATCATTTGTTGCAATTACATGGAATACATATATTTCAGATGTTTACTGAATTTTGAATTAACTTATCTCGGTCGGATGGAGTTGTCTCGGGTGAACAAGAGGGTGATTTGCATATTAGTTTTCTTACATTTTTATTCGAAGTACTTTTAGATAAAAACGAAAATACTCAAAATGTCATTTAATTTTTACTTTATTAGCTTTCGAATTTTGAATATGAGAAGTTATCTTCATACACGCATTCTAAAGTGAGTGCAAAATAAAGTTCTAGAAACATATTACGCATTCCAACTTTGTAATTGGTAAAAATATTAAATCTTCATAGTTATTCTTTTTTAGAGGGAGATGGGAGAAATGAAATTTATTATTCATTTCTTCATGCAAGTTTTCCATTTTTGTAATTCGTGTATTTCTTTGAAATCATTTTCATCTGAATAGCAATTTAAGAATTAATATTCCAAATATTAATCATTCCAAAGAAAAGAATTTACAATTTTCCTTACACAAAAATAGCATTAACTTAATGAATTTTGTGTTTTCAATAAAGAATGAGCCCTTCCTTCACACACATTAGGGAATTTTCCGTTCGTAGAACCATTATTTTCAGACGAAAGAAAACAGCTGTTTCCGATGTTCAATCATTAATGGACGGGGAAATTTACCAGCAATTTTTTGAACAAAACATTATACCTACCTTCTAATATTAAGAAACGATTCAATTATTCCTTTTATTACTCGTTTCAACGTTAGTAAGCAGTCTCCTGTTTTGTTCTTTTGCGGTTAAGGGCTATATGATGCGTCGTACAGATTACCGATCACAAATGGGACAGAATGGAGCTCGAATAACAAAGAATTAGCAAAGACATATTATCAAAATAGGTTCTGTGAGTGAAAATCATCATTTTGTTAAAACTCTGGTGTGAAAAAATGCATTTTTAATGACTTCAAATGAATGTCAGTACGCAATTTTCTGTTTTTATGCCTACATTAATAAAACTGTACCAATAGAAAAATAAGCATAACTTCCTTATGATAAGCATTAACTAAAATTATACAACAGAATATAATTTTGCGATGTACATTCCAGACAAAGAAAATGCTACGCCAAGAAAATTCAATTGCGTAATTGTTGAAATTGCAAGGAATCCGCAGCTGATTGATTTATGTAAATAATTTGAAAAGCAAGTTTGTTATGTGATCGACAGCGAGATTAGAGAAATTAGAGATTCTCTCAAAAGACATATATATTTGCGGTGATGTCTGATAGATGATATCGAAGTCCATTTCGGCAATCGAAAGTTTTCATCTGAGTTTCGGTTTAGGACCACGAAGGCTAGTGGGTCCTTCTCTCGTATCGCACCTGAAACAAACATGCATGTCGTATCACTCTTAAACAAACATGCAACATGCATCCATCCTCTGTGAAAAAAACATAATTTGGTAAAAATGGATTGAAGAAGTGAGTGTGAATCATACCAAGGTTACTGTTATATCTAGCCAGATGTCACCATGATTAGATCAACGAGTCCAAAGGCTTGCAGTGGCAGCCTCACAAAACACAGTTATTGACATGATGCGAAATGTGCAGAGAGCTTTAGACGATCCAATATCGGCAACAAAAATTTCGAGACGATATATCGAAAGCGACTCGCAAGCATGACGCTCTTTGCGAAGATTGCAACTTACGCAAAGTTACCAACCATAACGACTGTGACGGTATCTGGATAGAGCCTTTTAGAGACTAAATGGCGGAGTAGTGCAGAGAGATGATTATCGCAGCTGTTTCAGTAATAACAATAGCCGAGTAATAAATCTGGAGGCGATATGGAGACGAACTCAGTTCTGTTGTGACTGTCGAACACTATACTTTCAACAAGAGCGTATACATAGTTTGTGGTGTTAACATATATAGTATAGCCGATTACCTCTAGGTACCTCCAAAGCTGTAAAGACGTGAGGTATTACGTGATACGTAAGAAGTGTTCCAGCCAGATGCACTATCCTATATTCAGCGGTTCCAAAATATTATTTTCAGACAGATAATACACTATCACACATGGCAATCATCAATAAACAAGCCCTGCAATTTACCCAGATGCTTATATATTGAGCGAAATCTTCAGATCTCACACGAATCAAGCATTTGTAGAGAATAATTGTGTAACATATACCTAATTTCATTCGAAGAACGAACTGCAGAAGAACGGTGTAAAGCATATGGTCATCCTTCAGAACAATTCAGTTACACTGATTTCATCTGCATACAGAAAGGTTGCTTGTTTTATCACCGCAAGATGTGGTCCTACTTCCTACTAATAAACCTGTTATATATAATGGCCCTGTTATATTTATTTCTTGATGTTATATAAAATCTATATGCATTCTCTGTCTGTCTGCCAGTTTTGATTGCATTTCTGCATTCCACACATTCATTCGATTGGTGCTGCATTCTACCTGTCAGACAGTGCGTTTTGAAGGAAATGATAAAGTTTACAGTGTAAAATTCCGTTACAGAAATATTTATCATAATAATAGCTAATGTTACTTCAATCTTTTGCCTTGAACTAATATTTTAAAGATTGGGATCATTATTTTATGCATCACTAACCCTTGAGTTTAATTTAAGCACTGTCCTACCTTCCCTTTGTTACCCATCATATACATTCACTAGGATGACTCAGAAGGTTATGCACATTAAGATTCCACGAAAGAAAATTTAAACGCTAGTTAGGCTAACCAAAATTCATGTCTTGGAGAACGAAAGGCAGCCGTGCTGACTGTGAGAAATAGAGTCAAATTGAAAAAAAGCAGTGTTTTTGAAGGTAGCAGCGATTCCATTTATTGCTTGAGGAACGTGCTTTTAATAATTAACTAAAGGACCAATCAGGTGTTAGATTTGGTGTTTCTTAATTTCCAGGTAGATCGTTCAGGTATTTAACGTTACTATCAGGAAGTAATTGATCTGTTGTTTTTTATGTTGCAGTTTATCTGTTGCAGTTTTTTGTTGTAATCTACCAGGTGTAGCAAAATAATTTTTTTTTATCTCTTTTTGTATGTAAATTGATTGTCATCAGTACAATAAGTCACCAGATGGTGAAGAAATAACCTTGCATGAAGCTCCGTAAGGTGGACATACCTTAAGAATAGCTGAAGTGTCAAAGTTATACGTTTAAAAAAAAATGTCTTAATCTTTACGCAGAGTTTGGACGAATAAAAGGTCAAGGACTCCAAGGTCGTGTATTCCCGTTGTAGATCGGCATTTCTTTTCAAATCAAGGAACGTTTTGTATCTGCCAAGACTACGTTAGTCATCAAATTTGCTTTTCATTCTCCTTTTACAAGATACGAATCAAAACACACGAAAGGATGTAGGTATTCTTTTCAAAATATTGTTCCATGGTTGGACATGTCCCTGTATTATGTCAACGCAAGTCTTACCTACTTTTCCAAAGGCTTTCCTTAACTAAGAACCTTGAAAAAATCTGAGCTTCGCATGTAATGCCAATATGGAATTATTTATTCGTGGGCCTCACAGTTTGTCTGTGCTGTTGAATTCTGTGGCCCGTTCATCATGAGTTTTAATTCAATATTGAAACGAAATTTTCATAAATCTGAAATTAACAGCGATTTGATCAAGTTCGTATTGTGTATACATTGCAAATAAGATTGACATGAATGCATTAGTCCCATTACTAAAATTTATAGACATAAGAAGAGAGGGAAATCTTTTTAAACAGTTAGTCTATTTCCCAGCATTTAAAATAAAAGGAACTGACTGGTATAATTTATTTAAATTTCTTACAAAATGAATAAATAACTGGTTATAGCAATAGCTGAATGAATGACTAAGAAATAAATGACTTTCCACATACGTATTATATGAGAAAACTTGAAAGAGAATCATTTACGAAATTCTTTGCATTTTCAGGATCCTCGTTTACCTTAAGACTGGAAAGCAATAAATAACATACGATAAAAAGAAATTTTCATGGTAAGAAATGTCTAGGAAAAACGTTACTTCCTGTGGAAAGAATAAATCAACGAGACAATCTGCACGATCGTTAAAGAAAATTGTCAAGTTGATTTATTTTCCATCAGCGAAAAGAAAAACGAGAAGGAAGTACATGACACATCCTGTTAAATATGCATTCTCTATCATGACAATTATAAAAGAAAAACCTCTCTAGTCATATAATGCTGCGTCCAAACCGTGAACTGAGAATTAATTTAGTCTGTTACCTAACAAACATTTTGTTTAAAAGGAAAAGTGTAGAATGTGACTTGAAATTGCTTTAAGAAAACATTATAATTAAAATGTCACATCTATATGTAATTAAAAATTTGTTTCCCAGTTTAATTAAAAACATAACGTAAAATTAGACGCAACAGCCCTTGACAACAAATATGAGCTTACTAGTGAAATTCGCTTAAAAAGAAATTATGTAACTGCATGGGAACGCTTTGGAATATTTTTATTTCTATATCATTAGCCCAAACGGCACTAGCCCAGAAGAGCTATTAATTTCGTTTAGGCGTTTTTCGTTGATTCACTGTAAACGGCGATTCACTTTTTAATTTCTTGCCACCAAATATTAGAGCCCTGTATTACATTTACAAAAATTAAATAATTAATAATCTCCATAAATGTATGTATGTTTCTCTTATTGTGATAAAACAATGGTACCTAGAGCCAACACGTTTGAACAACGTACGTCTCCACCCGAATATGGGCATCTGAAAGCCCAGATTTGGAATTTGTTTTATTATGCATTTCATATTTTGTAACACTTTAACGAATTTTTGATTAACAAACTCAACGATTTCAAAGCGAGCAATGGCAACATTGTACTGAAAAAAAAAAAAAAAAAAATACATTGCGTCCGTAAAGTTATGGTGCACTTTCCGTCGGTCACAGGAAAGCAACAAAATAAGATAGAAATGTGAAATCTTCTCCAAACAAATGAAAACCTCTTAAAGTTTCATACTTATTCAGTGCAGTTCGATGTGGGCTCCAGCCATGCCGTCAGAGTCTACTCCGCAAAGAAAAATGGTCCTATCACTTTATCATGCAACAGGCAACTTCACACGTTCACTTTAGGGTTGTTACATTCGTGCTCTACGTAGGCATGAGGATTTTCAGCAACCCATATTCGGATGTTAGGGCGATGAACATGTCCACACATAGAATGTAGCCTCATCGCTAAACACAATCTTCTGCAGAAATCGGTTATTATTTTCGATTCCATGAAGCATATCTGTAACAACCGTGAATCGTTTGGGTCCATCCGTCGGTTTGATAGCGTGCAACAGCTGTAACCCGTTAAACGTAGACGTTTCTTTAACGATTTGTTGTCTTTCTTAGGTGTACTTGTCGAGTACACACACGCACTGGTTTTATAGGGGCTTCTTAGGTAACTCTTCTGTATAGCCTCTACAGACTTGTCACTAACCGATGGCCTGCCAGAACGAAATTTGTCCAACAAACTGCTGGTATCCTTCAACTGCTTATTCCTCCGATACACAAAATAATACATTGAACTTTCCTCTATACGTTTCACATCTCGACTGGCGTGGGCGAGCTGATCTGTTGCTTCCCAGTTCGCGACGTTGCGTCATCACCTGTGTGCACACACGCTTGCACATCATACTACCGAAACTTGGAGAGTTCTCCTTTTGTTTGGTGAAGATTTCACATTTCTATCTTGTTTTGTTGCTTTCCTGTGACAGATCAAAAGTGCACCTTGACTTTACGGACGCACTATATTCTTAGCTCCAGCGCGCGAGACTGTATCGGAAATTTTAAAGATATGCTTTTTAAAAAAATTTCTTTATTGCTGTTTAATTGAATTTTAAGGTTTAAGTGTGAAGAACATGATATTTAATAAATAGGGGTAACACATAAAACGACAAAAAACGCCTCTTCGGGCGTGATATAAAAACTGAAAGCTTTCAGATTTTTTTCCTTTTTTATTGCGATATAAAGCACATGTTATTTTTATTTTAGTCAATTTTATTTATTTAAACGTTACTTAATCAGTCAAAAAAAATTATTCAATGGTTTTTTCCTTTTTAGAAGAAGCTCTGGGCTTCAACAGTAAGTCGATGGTGTTAATCTCCTAGCTTTAGAGCATTCGAAATGTGGTATCGAAGCGAATATCCTATATGTTACCGGCGTCATGTAAAATTCGGGTATGGTATCGCAAAGGTGGGCATTCTACAGTATGACTATCAATTCTAACAAAGTTTTAAATCACATATTGTATGCTGGTCCTAATGGTTTTTACCTGTACTTACTTCGAATTTCAATGTAGTGTGTTCTTGTTTTATAGCAAAGTATTTAAGTAACAGGAGTTTGATGTTTTGTTAATGAAATGAAGGCTATGAAGTATAAACTGATAACAAATAACAGATTTGAGAAAATTTTATGAGCAAACTAGCGTCAGACAATTGCAGCATATAATCTCCTACGTATTTATTTCAGCACTCTTGAACCATATTTTTGGATTCATCCTTAACACAAGCAAAACCAGTTTTTAGTTTGAGACTTTTCCTAACTTCCTAAATACTTACCATCCTCCTTATATTATTAAACTGAAGCTGATTCTAGTAACTTTTCTTATGGTATGAATTCCAGAGGCAAATGAAGGCTTCTTTCATACAGATAATTGACACGTGGCATAAAGCTGTTTTATGTTTTGTACAATATAGTTTAGAGATAATACAATGTCTTTTTAGATTTATTCGAATGTCATTTACAAAGAAATAAAGGAAAGAGGCTTACTTCAAATACGTTGCATTATAGTATAGTTTTGAAGCAGTCCAGGCTTTTTCCTGAAAATGTGCGTCAACATACAAAGAATCAAAGGATAGAAAGCTGCTTCCCTGTACCACAGAAAGTTTAATGGCTGTGATATAAGAACTATTCTTTTCTTCGCCATAAAGGGAAAATGGAAGTCTCGACTTTCCTTTCGATAGATTTATGGCTTTATTGAGTAAATACTGCTTCTTAATCTTCCCGTCATAAAAGTGACGCAACCTTATCGGACAAATCCGCAGTACAAATGTAAGGGAGGCTGTCCAACTAATCTTACTCGGAATTCGAAGCTTTGTTCTAAGGCCCGATTCTTTTCTCACTTATTGAGAGATGAAGAGTATTGAAGAATAGTTATGATTGTTTCGTTCTGCTAAGAATATACGAGAAGTTCGATTTTACCACGTCCATCTGAATTCTTCCAACCTACAACAACGAAGACGGAGGAATTTTGGTTCCTTTTAGGATACGAATGATCTTATATAAATGTAGTCTTTTGGTTATTACGTTGGAAATATATTCACAGCAATTAAAATCAAAATGGCCCACTTTTCATTGAATTATGGTTTCTTTTAATTCATTGTAATATTAAACTGCGGTTTATTTTACGCCGATAAGACCAAAGCAAAGATATATTGGGTTTGCATCAGATTAAATAATTTCGGAAAGAAGGAAATAAATCTGATTTAAATGGAAAGAAACAGAAGTTCATTTTTTAGAAGTTGAAACAGCACAGGCAATGTTCTGGATGAATGATATGGTCCGTTATTCTAATATCTTGCAGGAAATGATAAGGTCCGTTATGTTAATATCTTGAAGCTGTAATCTGGATATCTGAAATTATATCGCTTCTTCATGTAGATATAGCTAAAAATCCTGAACTGATCTTATAAACGGCTGTTGCTTAGAAGTTGAAGCTCTTTATCCTGTCTAACGTTTATGAAAATTCTATTTCCTGTATGAAGACAGCCTCAGAATGCCCGATTCGTTACACTCTCACTACCCGTTTGCATTTACAGATGGATGTAAAATCGACAATAACGTTTTTTGCGCTGTGTACTTTGTATTAAAGAAGAATCATTCAATGAGCTTCCCGGGTCACATGAATCCCAAAAACAGCGTGTTACAAGCGGAATTAGCACCCATTCGATCGGCACTGCAAGTAGCAGCAGAATACCGCATGGAAGCATTGTACATAAAACAGATATCCAGACTGTTCTACTGGCAATTGAAAATCCGACAGATACTTCAAGCACCGTAGATGACATCAACAAGTTCTCAGACTCATCACAAAATATGAAAATTGAAATTTCATGGATCAAATGTGAGCATATTTTTCAAGCAGTTTAACCTGAATAGTAAGTTCATTTGTTTATGTAGTTATGTCAGTGTTCAAAATAAAAATAACCCATTATGAATAGCGGAAAAACTCTGTTCCGTCATTAGAAATGAAAACATTAAGTTATGCATAATATTAAATAAAATATTTATGAGAGAACTTGAGAGACTCCTCTAAAACTGTTAATTTAAAAGTTTTGTTTTTGACAGAGCTTTGCTTTTTTTAAGACAGTTGACATATACTGGTTTGCATACGGTTGTAGTTGATAAACAACCCTCAAATACTATGAATTCATTAGCTCTCCCTGCTGTTATTCCACGCAATATTCTTTTCCATTTTGTATTTTCAGCAGGCGGTTTTGTTTACCGCTTAGTTTCAAATAATAAAATTTTCATCTCTCTACACTAAGCAAATTTATTTTTTTTAGACAGGAATCGTTCAATCGCTTAATCCGCCTGCCGTAAACTGAGAATTGACTTCTAGTTACTTTAATTCCATAGGCTTGCCGTGATATTTTAGAGATTATATATAATACCTAAGTATGCCAAATTTCAGATTTCTCACTTTTTAGGCAATATCTGTAAGGAAATGAAGCAGCAATTCGCATAAAGTTAGCTAGTGAGTTTATTTCTATCATTCTTAAGTGTTCAGATGCAAGGCATTAAAGAACAACTACGTTACACCTACGATTGTTTTCAGGATGCGTTTCAAAATACAAGTAGCACTTTTGCCCTTAATTCTGATTTATAATATATATTTGGGATGGGAGGAAGGTAGGATAATCTAAAGCTGATTTAATAAATATACAAGGTGGCCCAAGATAACCGAACCCAAAGCAAATGAAGAACACGTGAAATGTAAGGCGATATTATACGACGTGGTTCAAAATAAACGAACCGTACATGGCAAAGCAGAAACCGAATATCTCAGCTATATTCAACAGCAAACGGCGCTTGAAAGCAGTACAGTAAGTTTTTATCCTTGACAGGACTGCCTTAAAAGTGTTATGACCTCTACCACCACCTAATTCCTGTTTCAGTTGTTACTTTTATTTGTGGAGCAACCTAAAAGGCAATGTTTACCGAACACCTAGACACACTGGAACAGAATATACAAAACGCCATCAAAGTGGCTTCAAGTTGCTTCAAGTTGCACTGAGCGGGATTCATCGGGTCAAACTCTACCTGGATCATGACGCCATAGTCATTAGGGGGGAGCTGAAGGGATTGCAAGCCCCCATTTCAGTTTTTAAGTGGAATAAAGCTACAAAATTATTGATTTAGATAAACGTCACAGCTCACTTCCCGCCCCCTCCCCGCCGAAATTAAATCCTAGCTACAGCCATGCGTGACGGCCAACATTTCCAGCAGTATCTACAGAGATGGAATAACCCGAGGTAAACAGGTTTCTATTTTCATCTGTTTGCATAATATCTTACAGTTCATGTGCTCTTCACATGTTTTGAGTTCCGTTTATTTTGGATCGCCCTGCATTATTAATTATGAACACAACTGGGTTCACCATTCCTTTTTAAAATTTACTTTAGCTAACACCTTTTTGTTATACTAATTCTTGTCTGTACCATATATTTCTTTCTTCAGCCTTCGCCAGAATGCAAATCAGCACAATTTTACATAGCGAGCAAAGTTTAATTTAGGAGAAGTACATGGCAACACCTAATATAAACTATTAACCTCCGAAGACGAACCGCCTACATAACCGACCTGTTTTGTATATTCTGTTTGTATGGTGAAGGAACTTCGTATGTCTTTTTGAAGTGTAGGTTTAGAATCATTTTTAGTAGGAGATGAACTATTTAAGTGAAAGCTAGATTTCGTGTTTTCCTGCTGTAAATAAATCTGAACCGAAAGCAGAAGTGGTTAGTATTTGGTAATTTTCCAGTTATTTATTATATCTAAAGAAGTTAAAGCAAATGTAGTTAGATAACTAGTTAAATTTAACAGTACATACTTCCTTTTTGAAACCGAATCCCTCAGCTACTTTTTACTCTTTATTTCGGTGCTGCTCTTCTAAAGCTGACGGTTTAATTTCAGCGCTACAGTTCATACGGATTCCTTCTTCTGTTTATCTTCTTACTCACATCATGTATTGTAAATCTGCTGAATAAAAAATGATTTTGATTTCTTTCTCCCCTCTTGCTTTTGTAGTCTCTTGAGAGAATTCTTCAAATCAATAAACCAAAGTGAATAAATGGACTGTTTTATGTTGTTTGTCATTTATATTTGTTCTTCACAGTCTGCACCTAGACAAGAACTAAGTTATTTGAAAGTTGTTGAAACTAATAAAGATTAATAACTTTCTTCTTACCATTTAAAACAACATTCTTCCATTAAAGCAATTGCAACAGCTATGTTAGCTTCTTTCCCCTTTCTATTTTTTGCTAATCTGCTGTAACTACAGCTTCTATATTATTTTGAGCTGAATAAGTTCTAATATTCTTTTCTATGTTGTTTAATAGCTCTAAAACAGAGCTTTAAATTTTCATTTTAAGGAACACAAATATTTTCTCTGAAATGAAACATTTTTGATTGCCAAAAGCACTCGTCAGCACTTGCTGGAACGCAATCGTTTCTTCCACCCATGGCAACATTTTTCACAAGGGAAAGGGGCATATTTAAGAAGTAAGGGAGTTTAACTATAATAATAATAATTATTACAATAGTAATAATAATAATAAATATTAAATAAAAATATCTGAAAGGTTTCAGATTTTAAATTACGTCCAAAAAGGCATTTTTTAACAGTGTGTTACCTTTATTTATTACATATCATGTTCTTCGCACTTAAACCATAAAATTCAATCCAACAGCAAAATCGCAAAATAATTTTTAAATGAGCATATCTTTAGGATTTACACAGTCTCGCGCGCTGGAGATAAAAATGTTTTTTTTCTGTACAACGTTGCCATAGCTCGCTTTGAAATCCTTGAACTTGTTAATCAAAAATTCATTAAAGTTTTACAAAATATGAAATCGATAATAAAAGAGATTCTAAATTTTAAATTTGGGCTTCCAGACGTCCATTTTCACAGGACGAGAAATGTACATACACTTATGCAGATTCTTCTTTATATAATTTCTTTAAATATAATACAGGGCGATAATATTTGGTGGCAACAATTTGAAAAGTGAAACAGCGCAAAATGCCAAAACGAAATTATTAGCCGTTCTAGGCAAATTTCCCCTTTGGAATAATAAAAATAAATATATAATAATAAAAACAAAAATAGATATATAATTATATCAAAATAGATTTATGTGGATTGTAGGAGCTGTAATGTTCTAAAGATTTGATTTGTTATTGCGAAAATGTTTATTAAAAAAATAATATTGCTATAGCACCTTGTTCATAAGCGTTGCTAGTCGAACAAGAAAACTTCAATTATTTGTTGTCGTGCAACTGAAATAAGTTCTTGACGCACAATAATCAGATGAGAAGAAATTAATTTCTGAATATCAACTACTGCACAAACTGTTCTCTTTATCTTTTCGTTATTTTTTAACACAGTGTTCGTAGTGTTACGCAGATGTTGCTAACATTCAGTTTTTAGCAGAAGTTTAATTGTACAATTGGTATAATTGTTAAAATGGCGAAGATAAAAAAAGACCTTTTACTAAAATTATTCGTTACGGTTACAAGTGTTCGTTGTTCAAATATCTGAAATTTGGAATTTATATATATAAACGACGGACACTTTCAGATTGCTTCGAGGGCAACTTGGCCCCTACCTACCTCTGATTTATTTAAATAAAAGATATTTTAGACTGGTCAGCCACTTCGGTAGCTCTTCAATACGTTAAATTTCAGTGGGCAAAGCAACTCTCTGAGACATGTGTCAAATCTTATCTTTCGTGGAGGATTTTCTAAGGGAAACTGCCTGGTATACACGTTACACATGGGGAAAATCACGAAAACGCCCATGCAGCCAGCCCGTTCGCGGGATTCGAACCGCAGACCGAACTACCAGTGTTCAGCGTCTTTACCGCTCGGCCGCTGGTGGGCTTCTAATCTTTATGAACTTGCTTTCGTATAACTATAATATAAAGTCCTAATCGGCAAATTATTTATTTATTTTGCTGTTTTAAATAGGTTCCTTTGGTATTCATCTAAATGCATATATGTGAGGTGTTCCATAAATTTGTGCACTTTAAAAAAATCTTACAAAACTAACAAATAGGAGGCCAGAATGCTGTTTGCTGCTAAACATTTATGACAAAAGCAGCTTTAATTCATATAGTACATTTTAGTTCAATTTTTCGCCTGTAGATAGTGCTATTAACATAGATAATAGAGCTAATAAGGTAATAACATAAGAAAAGTTTAGAATTACACATAATTTCATCATTACCTTTTATCAGCATATCATAATACTATTCATAATATAAGAACTCATCATAAGCTCTCAGTTGCACATCTTTTGGCTATATTAATGATAAATTGCCATCTACTGATGAACATTTGAATTAAAATGTGTTTTCCCCTTCAAAAATTCTTTTGTATGGTAAGTTTTTAGGGTACTTGCATATTATCGTAACCACCTTGGTGAAGTTTGGCGAATTTTGCGCAATAAAAAGAACAATTACTTTTATTTTAAAAAATTATACATTACATGTATGCATATTCTAGGTTTCAACAACAAGTAAACTCAGTGTGGTAGAAATTTCGTAGCGATTGCTTTGAGAAAGAATTCGAAGCATCGTTTCCTTAGCGAGTTTGTGGCAAAATAATGCATTTCTGCCGAAATTTCACTTCTCTTTCTTCTGTTACAGAGCACAAGCATAAATTTTAAAATCGAATTCATGACAAAAAAGAGGCATAATTTTTCTATAACAGCCGTTGGAATTCGAATAGAACAAGATGAACGCATACGAAAATGGCGGTGTTGAAAATTGAATATTTGTCATGTACGTGGTTGCTTGAATAATTGCTATGCACATGGTTAGAGTTTGATGCATTCTGGATCTTTATCGTTTTTCTACTGAGATGATTACGATAATACGTAAGTACCGTGTTTAGAAGCAATCCAAACTCTCATACACTGGTTTGTTAATTTTATATAATATTTTTAAATGTTTCCAATTTCAAGGGACACACTGTATTTTATATAATAGTAATAATGAAGTTTAATTATTCAAAAATACAGAGAAAATTACGTAAAAATGTAAGATTATGAACTAAATAATATCCGGTATCTTTTTTTTTTTTTTTTTTTTTTTTTTGTAAATTACGCCTAATAACTGACGTCACTTTACATTTTTCACAGACGTTGACAAACGAAGCTCTGTTGCATCGGAAATAACATCCAACACAGAAAACATTTTACAGCAGTCATTTTTCAAGAAATGGTAGACAAATTACATTTCCTAACTACAGAAAAGGTTTATTGATTTTCATCGCTTCCTTTCTCACAACCCAGACGAATGACACGCATTAGCATAAAATTAATTAATCTAAGCATTAGACTCTGTAGCAGATAAGCGCTTTTGTGCCATTACTTTCTATTGGAATCTATATTATGTCCATCAAAAAATTTCACCCAGGAAAAAGAAGGTTATATATCGACGAAGAATAATTTGTTTTTATCTCGGTGAAAAATTATTGATGGAAAAACGAGATATTTATTAATTTCTTATGAAAGATTATAATATATATAAAGTAATGGAAATAAAAACCTTGCATTAATTTTAATACAGAATGGCATGCAATGAACCTTAAGTCTGATTTAAAATATGAAATGTGTTACCAGCCTACTTCTTGAGAGATATGAAATATGAATTTCTGTTAAAAGGCTGATTAACATTACATGATCTTCTCTTAATAATCTTCCAGCTGACCGTCTGCCCTAACTATTATACAAATGTTAAAAAGCTTTTATTACTCTGCATTGCTAGGTAACTTACCTCTAGAAATTCGAAAATATCAATTATTCGTCGCAAAACTCTATTATTTGGACCTAGTACAATTCTAGATGAACGTGCCGACGGCATAGGCGCTTTCTGGATTTTCTCCATGTTTAACGTGAATGCGAGCCAGTTTGCCTTAAAATGTCCTCCACGAAAGCATCCCTTCATTTACGCATATAGCATTTGCGTGCTTTGCCATAGTCACATTTTTAAGATAAAACATTGAAAGAAAAAGAGATATAAATTATTATATGTTATATATACAGGTTGGCAGTAAATCCGTATTTTATCAGATAAAACTTCTATACGACCAGTGTAAGACTGCCCTTTCAAAAAAATAGCAATATTTTTGTGGTAGTGAGAAGTTACGTTTCGTTTGAATGAAAATTAACTTTTTGCATAACATGATTAATACGTATTATGTTACAAGTTGTTTTCGTAATGCACAGATAAAGATGCAACAAGTGATACACGCCTTAAAATAATTTGTAAATAAGAGCTATTTTTCAAATAATGAAAAAATTTCCGTGTAAATAATATAAACATTTACAATTCTAATTTAAGCAAATTTGTTTTTCTATGAGAATGAAAAGTAATAAAAGATAATTCTAAATAAAAAATTTGTAAAAAGAGTAGAAATTCGAAGTTTGGAATTTAATTATTATGATTTCTGTAAAAAGGTGAGGATACTTGTTTTGTAGGTCATGATTTTACGGTATTGATCGTAAATTTTCCTGACATAGTTCCGGACTTTTCTGAATGATTTTAAAAAAATATGTAACAATTGTTTGCTAAGTAAATATGTTTCTCACCTCGAATGAAGATTATTTCACATATTATAACGTCAACGTTAACACACCACATATTTTGTCTTATTTTTGGAAACTTAACGTTGTAATGGTTATTGGTAAAATTATATCAAATTATCAAGTATCAAGATTATTATCTGTGTTATTATTTATTATCTTTTCTTTTAGGAATCTCTATACACTTGTGCTCAAAAAATAAGCAACAAACGCGAAAAGAAAAGTTACGAATGTATAAAGGGGAATTTAGACATACAATTTACATGTAAGGTAGATTGTATCGCCAAATATAAACAGGCAACCAAAATAAGCATAAAACGCAATCCCCCCAGTCACATCACAATGTCTTAAGAAGGGGCATTCCGGACTTATGCGTCAGATCACTAGCAGCAATATTTCAGTATAATCCGAGATAGCCAAAGCGGAAAGCATGAACCGAAGACACCAGCTGCACGATGAAATGAGTTGGAGAACTATAGGGATGTTGCCAAGCTGCTGCAAGACAATCCGTTGTTGCGAGAGAGCTGAATGTGTATCATAGTGTCATGAATAGGCTGTGAAATCGTTATCAAAGGGACCAAAACCTCTGTTGAAGACGTGGGTCTGGACAACGGCAGACGATCGCTTCGCGTTGCTATAAGCAAAAGGCGCCGTAGATCACTAACAGCACGGCAGCTGGCATAGCATTTCTCTGCTGCTGCAGAAGGGCCCATGTCCAGCCAAACTGCGTCGCGTCGACAGCATGAAGGTGGACTGTAAGCCCAAGTCGCCCTCCACGACTACGAAATGCATTACTATAGGAATAGGAGCTACTTCCATAACAAGCGATCAACGATACTATTGACAGCTTTACTCGCTGTTGTCAAACAATCATTTCAGCTAGATGAAGGATATCATACCAGTTATTAGCGTGATGTTTCTTTTGCATATTCTTCCGACCCATTTGGTCTTTAGTGGTGTGATAGTCGTAATATATGTGTTTTTGTGTGTCTTTGCTTTATTGGTTGCTATGCTTTATTGTTTGCTCCTGCATCAACTTCACGCTCTCAGTGCTCTTTCAATCTATTACATAGTTTTTGTTTTATTCCGTGTTTTCCTTTTGTTGCTTATTTTTTAGCAGGAGTGTGATAATATATAGTTTAAAAACATAATAATTAATTAAATTTTCATGCCTGAAATGCATCAAACTAGATTTTAATTTTGATTTTCTTAAATAATTTAATATATTTAAATATTTAAAAATTACATTAGATTTTCTAATGGAAGGCACACTGCGAATAATTTCTGAATAATTATAATAGTAAGGTTTAAGGTAACGTATTTGCACAAATCTTCAGTGAGTTACATAAATTTCTTTGTCTTAAGAAAAAAGTAATATAATATTAAAGACAGCAGATAAATAAAAAGTGCAATGCCCAACAAAGGATAATCAATTTCAAGAAACGTAATATGTATATATAAATTGTATTCATATTGTCAAAAATTATTTCATGATTATATAAGGACTTAATAAAAGAAAATAAGGGAATAGAATACGCTTACCACAAACTATAACAAAGTCATAGCATATAAATATAAATAACAGCTAATGTTTTCAGAAATCATTAAGCATTGATTCACAAAAATGTTTAAATGGGGTAATTACTAACAAAGAAAGATATATTTTCATTAATTAAAGAAAATTGTAATTTCAGTACTTAAATTTTCTTAAAGAGGTAAGTTCACCAAAAGGTACTTTGGTGAACTTACCTCTTTAAGAGTTCTACCTAAATTTTAGTTCCTAAATGCCGGCGACATAATCGCCCAGAATACAGACGACTTACAGAAGCACATAATAAAAATTTCACAAGCTATTTTTCAGCTCCTGGTGGATTATATTTAAAATGAAGCTTTAGGAAATAAAAGCCGATTTTTTATCGATGCGGTTGATATTCTAGTTGATCTGCTTTGAAATATACCGTTATAAATATCAAATAATCTGAAACCTGTATTTTATTCTCATGTGATCAGGGCAAAATTTACTAGCCTAAGATGGCAGGAAGACTCAAGCCAGTCTCCGGAAATACACTAGCATTTTCCGAAAAGATTGCTACTAAGAACAGAAAATGTGGCTCTTTACAATTATGAGATTATTTTTTGACTTATCAACAATTTTAAAGTTGTCTAAGTGCCTTTTTTTTTATGGTGGCCATTGATGTTTACATTTGAAACAGGAGGCTAGTGGATTTGTTGCCAATCTAGACAAACTTAGCTTCGCAACAACAAAGATAACGTGTTCATTTATTATTGCCAATTAAATCATGCTTAATTCTTTCTGGAATTTTTTCCAGGAAATAAGTGTTTAAGATTTACTTCGTAATTTTTAATATAGATATTTTGAGTTTTTATGTATTTTTGCCTTTTCGCGAAGTGAGAACTGAATTAATTGAATGAGAAATACTCAATCTTCGGTGAAAAACTGTTTCTTTTTTGTTTTGTTTGCTTAATTTCTTTTATACATCATTCTAGCTTTATTATAGTATTTGAATAGAACATGTGGCAACGATTAGATAATTCTATTCTTTAAATGATATAAATTTTGTGCATTATGAGTTATAATATGAACGAAATATAATACTGTTAAGTGAATCTAGTGCCAGAGTTTCGCTATGATAAACAAATACTAGAGTGAATTTTAAAGAATGCATTTATTCTATTGTGGTTTATACGCCGTCGGCGAAGTAGATTTAATTCAATCCGATAAGTTTAAATGAAATGCAAGAATAAATGCGTATAATTTAATGTTTCGTACAAGAAAGTCATGTATGGCATTCTGCATAAACTTTACGCGTTAAATTACCAATCATATTAGGCAGTCGTGACTCCTTTATTATGCACCACATAGCAACTTGCTTCCTTTTCCAAATAATACCATTTAACCAAAAATTTGCAAGAGATTAAAATGTATCGAAAAAGATATATTGAAAACTGAATATTATATGAGCTTAGTTTTTGCAATAACAAAGTATTAAAAGAGCAATTTCATCCAAAATAAAAATCGCGATTAATAGAAAGCAGTAGGTATACTTTTCGGACAAATCAGAAGAAACAAGGGAAGAAAACTAGAAGATACAGATTTTTGAAATGAATATATCGAATACATATGATAGAATGTGCTTTCGTTTTATACTCGATAGAGGTACAACATCCAAGCTACCTGAAATAAAACATCACAGACGCTTTATTACGATTTTTATGCCTAAAAACCATTAAAATCCTTTGACAATCAATTCAGCAGTCTTTTAAGTTAATATTATCATAATTTAAATCAGAGGGACTTTTTGCAACTCTGAATGCAAAATGAAATCGGTATATTTTAATTCAAATCCAAACAGTTTTAATAAAAACCAAACAAAAGTATCACTGCAAAAAGCATCGGGTTGGGGAGGGGAATGTTAAAGCACCTTCATACGTGATTTAAAAAAGAAGGAATAAAACTGTGCACTTCTTAAGCTACTATCGCACAAAAACTTCGCATAAAAAAAGATAATAATCTGTGAAATAGCCAGAGGTATGCATTTTATACATTTAAAAAGTTAAAATATCTATAAAAATATTTTTACTGTTCTTTTTTCTTATCGTATTATTTTATGTGAAAATTTTCCGAAATTTCGAAGTTCAATTTCCGCTTTATTTTTATTACTATATTTTATAAGGTGAAGTTTTTCTTTAGCATTGTTTTTGTATTATTAAAGTATTATTCTGTTGAAAATAGAGTTTATAATATTATTCTTTTGAAACATTACAATGAAATTATTATTCTGTTGAAAACATAATTTATAAAGAATGTAAAAATTAAAACACAGTGATCTTTATAAATGCATTAACTTCAGTAGTGGATTAATACTTAATAATTTCTGCTGATATACTCTAGAAGAAACGTTCTGACTCGACTCATTTATTTTAATTTATGCGAATTAATTTAAAATCAGCTTAGGTCCAAACTGTTAAGCTCCAGAATACAAAAATCCACCACAAACTGAAGCATGTTTTCATTCACGACCTCTAGACTTTTGCGTGCAATCAATAATAACAATCGCATATTAAAAAGGGGATTTCCAAGCTAAAACTCAAATTTTATTTAAAGAATTCAAAATATATGCGAAGCTGAAGAAACGATGCATAATGTGAAGAAACAAATCAATTACAAACGCATTGATTGAATAAGAATTTGAGAAAACAAGGCTTAACAGACAGTTTCTTCCAATTTTCGTGTACTTCATGTTTGCCCTTCGCAGTTTACTCTTACTTAAGAGCTTAATTCTTTTAAAAGCTGTTAAGTACTGACAAAGGTTTACCTTCTTTAGTTATTAATGAAACATTTATAATATTTTCCCATTTTTACCGCAAAAAATTATATTCTTGAATCTAAAGAAGTCCTGCTTTAAAAACTGAAATGTAAAAAATTACATAATAATACCTTCAATAGTTTATCATTAAATTTTAAAATCTTCAACAAAGGGTCACAATGTCAAATCTGAAATCGAGAGAATTTGTACGTGCTTTTTACCTTTTTACTAATTCTCGAAGATGTCCAATATGGTAAAATATATATTAATAAACTAAAATCAAGATTTATGACTTTTTGCAGTATAGCATATATTTGGTTTAGTTTGGTTTATGTGATTATGGCAAAGCTTTGAGAGCTATCTCTCTAAGGCGAGGGATGCCTTCGTGGAGGACGTTCTAAGGGAACTGGTTCGTATAAACGTGACACATCGAAAAAAGCATGAAAACGCCCATGCATCCAACCCGTTCGCGGGACTCGAACCTCGAACCGAACTACCAGTGTTCAGCAACTTCAACTCTTGGAGGGGGGCTATAGCAAATATATATTACATTAAAGAAAGCTAAATTAATAAAATAATAAGCAGTCATTGATTAATTAATTAATAATAAGCAGTGTTATAAGCAGTCATTGATTCGTTTGTTTATCGTTCCTTCAAATTACCTTCGAGTAAAATATTTCTCTAAATTAATACATCAGATTTCTTGAGACCTTTTCCCTTCATCAAGACACGCCAACTTTAATTAATGGTTTTAAATAAAATTTCCATTCAATTCTCATATTTAATAGCTCTTGCGTTTCCAGCAGGTCATATTAAATGTTTATAATATGCGTATATGTTAAGCGTTTTTAATGAAAATTTAATGTGCTTGCTCATCGGAGCTTTATATGAAGAGAGGTTATTATTTTCCTCTCATAAGTATCTTTCTGAGTTTTCCCGTTTAACATAACGCCAAGCAAAAGATGCATTATCAATTACAGCCGATGCTCCACTGTAACAACCACTCGTTATAGCAATCATCCCAATAAACGACTAATACAAAAAATGCTCCCAGCTGATGAAAATATATTAATTCTTTTGTATTATAGCTATTACCCTTTATGTCTTTTATCTTTAGAACTACTGATAAGAAGAGTCAGAAGTAACAAGCAGTGGAAATAAACCAGGAATTATTAGTTTAATTGACAAAACGAAATGCATCGAATAACCAGTATGGCCACAGAGATGTTAAGTTTGCTGTTTATTTAGTTTGTTTTAGTTTAATAATCCCTACTAAGCCTTTTCCCGTAGCAAGGCAAAACAAATTTTTATACGATTGGAATGTAGTTTTATCTCATATGACTAAAACAGACTAGTAAACTTTACTATGACTGCAGCTCCCCATAAAGCAAGATATCAAATATATAAATTACATGCCCATTCAAAAATAGCTCTTGCTTAATTAGTGTTGTGTTTGCTTTTTTTTAACTTTGGGAAATCTTTAAAAAACAATAGCAAAATAAATTTGGAAGGTCTTTAAAATACTATAAAAACGAATGTCAAGAAAACCTCCAAAATATTTTTGAACAAGTTATTGCTGCGTCTATGTCAATTTTGTAATTCTAATAGTAGTCATATAAAACATTATGCTTAAAAATATTTCCTTAACAATGAGTAACTTTACATTAAACGTAGTCACTGATATTATGATTTAATCGCATTTGATTAACTAGAAAATTAATTTCTGCCATCAATAATCTTGAATCATTATCTATTTCTAATTCTAATCTAAGGAAAATCTCATATCAATATAACTCAATTAGTTATTCAATAAAGAATTCAAACGTTCCTTGTGCTTATTACAGAATATCATTCATAAGGGTGCTAGACTCGGGTCAAGAAAGGCTTTCTATGCTTTCCTAGACAGCAACGAAGCAAAATGAATACTAAAAAAATATTTGCAGATATGGTGTGAGAAGAATTTATATTTATGTGCAATAGAAAAGACATTTGAGCATTTTTCACATCTTGCCGGACGTGACTCAGAGTACTAATATTGAATTAAATAGTTTTAGATCAAAACAATGTTATCACGGCATAAAATACTGAAATTTTCATCAGAAAACCACTTGATTCTTCTCACTTGTTTTACTTCTTCTTCCTTTTGATTGCTGTTTTCATAATATAAAATATCACGCTTGAGTACAGTTATTTAATAAAAATTTGGTATTTTAGAAAAACGAAACAAAGATTTTTCTGTGTATGCGTCAGACATATCTCCTTTTCATTAATATCCATGAATATCATTAATTAATATCATGAAAGGTCCATGAAAGGTAGTTAAACATTTATTATGATTGTGATCCGCACTTTAACTTTTTCTTCCCGCATAGAATGCAAATTAGCTTTTAGATTGTATAAGCTTATTATAAGGTATTTCTCCCGCCTTTTTAGCGTGCTTTGGTGGTGTGATGGTCTGCATGCTGGGCGCGTATTCCAGAGATCTATGGTTCGATTCCCGGCGAAGGCGTTGCTCAATTTTCATGTCTCCTGCTTCGAAATAATGTCTCTACAAGCTGAGGATTTTGAATCTCTTTACAGAACAGAGAGTTCTCGACACTTACGCTGCCTGTTAGAATTAATGCCAGCTGTATCTCAAAAATTGTTTTACGACTTTTGCATTCTCTCGTAATTGATACTTTTACGCACGGGAGGAATACCTCAGACAGCTTAAAACTTGATTTATTGAATGTGTCGTCTTGGACTATTTACCAACATTTAAATTCAGTTGACCGCTATTGTTAATTTAAATCGCCACGAGAGGTGGTTTTGCTGTAGCACAATTCGTGCCTTTTATGTTAAAAGATCGGATTAAATAAAAAGATTATTTAAAAACCTTCGCAAGTGTTCGCCATATTACATCAAACATAGCAATAACTACCTGACTTATCTACTAGCGTTTTGGACTTAAATTTGGTTTTCAGATCAATTGTACCCTTACTGTTGTTGCACAGTTCCTAAAGGTAGCATATCAAAATGAGTCTTATATTTGTATGAATAATAATTTATAACAATATAGAGTCGAGATCAGTTTTTATTCTTAAGGGCAAAGATCTGAGTGGTGATTGAACTTTCAAGGTCATCCTATCAACCGATTGCACATGATGCTCCATGGCCAACTAGTCTTTCCCGACCTCTTCATCGTTCCATGTGTCTGGCCCCACGATGTTGTATTTCATAACTTGACGTACGAGCGGATTAACCCTATTTTGCTTCGAGCCTGGAACAATAACCGCAGGTTTCTGAACAGATCCTTCTGGAGAGGGCATGGTCGTTTTCGTACGACCATCGTTTCCTAGGAGGGATATTTATGTCATAATTCTGGAGTCTTTGTATCTGCCTGGCTATTTGGTCTTCAGGATTCTTGAAATTTAAAAGGCTGTAAAGATTTCATTTTATTCTAACCAATTATTTTTAATTTTACTTTCCTTTCCCTTCTGATTTCACTTTCCTGCCGGAATGTAAATTTTTAATGACATAGATGCTAATCTAAGCGTATTTCAGAAGCAGTATTTAAGTTGCATTTCAAGAGTTCAAAAAAGGGCAGTAGCGGAATTAGTTACGATGTTTATGCAGCGTGTTTGAAATTAGCTCTCTAGTCCGTGTTAGATACGTACCTTTCAGTTTATACCGATATTTCTAAGCTTTGCTGTGTGAAGGTAATTTAGCGTTAGTTAAGCTAATGAGCCAGTTGTTAGCTATTTAAATTTATTAGTGATTTGTTGCATTTGCATTTTCTGTTAAATTTAAGGTAGCCACAAATGGTGGGGAATTGTGAGCATCAAGTGCGTCTATCTGTTTATTTTGTTTCAAATGAAAAGGTTAGTTAAACCTTCTTCTGCAGTATTTATTCTTCAAAGACATAGTGAGTATTCCCTACTTCGTCTTTTACATAGAGTCTACGCTGTAAACTTACAAAAAGAACACATAGACTTTATACGCCAGGTCAACGATGCATGATTAGTGCAAGCAGAAGTTTTCTGCCATAGAGATAATGATGGAAATGTTCTATGGCTTTAACAATTGTGAGTAACTCTTTCCTGGTTGCCTGGTGGTGGTGGTGATTTCTCTCCGGTTTAGATAGATACTTGCCCCAATATGTTAGACACGTTCTTGACCATTTATTTCTTGGGAGAAAAAAGAACTGACAAAAGCCCAGGAGACTTCTTAGCTGATGGACATTTTCGCGGAGTCTCCAATCTTTAACTGCTGACACTTTTTCTGGATCCGTATAAACACTACGGCAGAGATGACATTTCCAGGGTAAATCACTTGCTGTTGTACAATTTACATTTGGCGGGACTTACTTTACTGCGCTTCCTTCAATTTCTGAAGTACCTTTCTAACATTTTATAAATGTTCTTCAAACCTCTTCCCAACGATGATGATTTCATCCAGGTATATCAGACCGGCTTCGTAGGAAAGACCTCTCAGCACCTCCATTAAGCGATCCAACGTTGCCGGCGTATTACATAATCCAAAAGGTATCACCTTAAACCGCCAAAGTCTTTGTCTGGTTGTAAACGCCGTCTTTTCTCGGCCATCAGGATGTATTTCTACTTGCCAATGTCCATTCCTTAAAATAAACGTCGAAAACCACTTGCCTCTAGAATGAGTGTGCAGAATGGCGTCAATCCTATGAAGAGGATAGCTGTCTTTCTTCGTAACCTCGTTCCCCCTGCGACAGTTGACGTAATATATAGTTGAACAAACTTTCTTTTTGACCAAGACGGTGCGAGTAGCCCAAGAACTTGCTGAAAGCTCGGTAACGCCGTTTTCTTGCAGACCCTTTTGAAGTTTCCCTACATCTTCTTGCTTAGCAATCGGTAGACGTCTTGTATATTGTTTGATAGGTGGATGATCCCCGGTATCAATTCTGTGCTGTATCGAATTGGTTCGATCTACTTCAGCAGACGAGCGAAAGAATATATCTCAAAATTCTTGAATGACAAGTGAGTTGTGCATCCTAATAATTTTCGTTTTATCACTGGCATTGGCAACTTTTTACCGGGATAACTGTCACCGGATAATCTTTGGCCATGGATCCAGTAAATAAAATCTCTGTTCTTGCTGGTACTGTGATATCGTCTTGAGCTATTTGGTAGACAGATTTGACTCCTTCATCCTAATTCCGAAAAGGGTTTTGTCCTCAGAGGCAGAATGCAGTTCGTTATTTCTAAAGTCCAAGAAAAATTTATATTTTCGTAGAAAGTCAATCCGATTATGCAATTAACTTTCCATCCATGTCGATTTCATCCTCTGGTACTGTCTGGAGGGCAATTCAGGGCGCCGCTCAGATGAGTTTACCTTCCAGTTGTTGAGCCAAATTTTTTCGGATGGTTGTAACATTGGCTTCTGTATCGATGATCCTATTGCAAGGAACTCCTTTTATATGCTCTATGAAGAAGAGTCCATTAGTGCAGCCACACAGTGCAGAAATCTGAAGCGCTTTAAAATGGGACTTCTCAATATCTGGCAACCTCTACCCCACGAGATGACCAATAAACAGTTTCCTTCCATCTGGTTGGAAATAGTCTTAGCTTCTGTGCTTTGGGGTGTTTTGCATTTCCTTTGTACGTGGCCTTCAACCCCGCAGTTGCAGGTATTTTGGGTCAGGTTCTTGTCACTCAGTTACGGTGCAAGGCACTGAATTGTCTGATTAAATTCTTCTAAACGAGCAGTTACTTGATGCACTAGCTCTTGGACTTACTTTACAAGTTACTTATTGGGTTGCCTCGAATTTCATGGAATGCACTAAAGCACTTTTTAAATCTTTGGCAACCGCCATTATCAGAACTTGTATCTTAGGATGCTGAAAGCTCGGTATCTCAGGACCAAGATCCCTGTATCTCAGGATCCCAGATGCTATCGATGAAGTACTGTATGGACAAAATTCCCCTTGTTTCTGCTGGGAAATCCGAGAAAGTGGGATGAGACAGCCTTTCAACATCCGCAGCTAGCTTCTTGAGTGTATTTGTGTGTCCTGTTTGGTAGATTTTAACTAAAGCCTGTTATAGTCTTTTAAGAACTTCTTCTCAGAGCGTAGCTCTAACGCACCGGACGAAGATTCGAAGTCTAGATTTTGGTTTTCGGTAATAGTTTGAAGGATATCCGCTGCGTCTGCTCTCAATGAAGCGGCGCGATAGCAAGCTTTAGCTTTAGAATCCCATCCATTTGCGTTTGCCACTATGGAGAACTGCGTCTGTTAAACTCGCCAGGAGGTCTTGTCTTTCCATATTATGTTGGTAGTTTTAGAGAGTTTCAGGTCGACATGTTTGGATTTGAAGGCGTTAAATTTGTGACAAGCTGTTGTTATGGATTTCTTTAAACTTTCAACTTTTTCGGCGACAACAGAAGAAAGCCCGTCATCAATTTATTGTTCGATTTGTTTCGGACGGCAGAAACTCTTTCTTCAGTTTCTCCAATTCTGTTTTCAACCCTGTCTATTCTGCCTTCCCTAGCTTCAAATTTGCTTTGTATTATGCCGGAAATTTCTCTTTTCATTTCCTTTTGATCTGTTCCAATCTTTTCTTGAACTGACTTGACGAACCCTTCCCTCTTTTCTTGACCCGTCTTAATCTCTTTTTGGCTCGTTTTCATCTCCTTTAACAGACTTGATTGCCCCTTCCATTTTTTATTGGCCCGCTTTCAAATCTTCTTTGAATACAGCAAATGCTACCACAAGCTGTCTTAACTGCTCTCCTATCACTCTTGTCACCAGCATTCAACCCCACTCCTGACACCAAAAGTTACTGCATGCATTATTGCCTTCGTAAATGATTTAATGCACAGAAAACTGATGATAGCTTGATAAAATTTATTTTATCCAAAGAAACATTTCACAGTTCTGGGACTTTCCACAAAAGTACTCATGCAATTGTTCACAGTATCACAGAGCACAGTCATTAGCTACGCTTCAAACTACTACTAGGAACATTAAACACAACAGAATGCGAAGCGCATCTAAAAGGCGATGCTGACATGGATATCGCACACTCCGAAGTCACTCTAAAGTAACAACTGAGAAACTAAAGTTCTCCCTTGTTCTATATAGCTGTGACCCGGTTGCCGAGACATTTCTAATACTTCTAGGAATTACTGGAAGGCATATGTGGGCCAGATACGATTACAGCTTTTATAAAATTTTCCTTTAGATATATTTTATAGCACTCCAGCTATATTTTGGGCGTTTGTATTTTTTTTTTTTTAATTTAAACTAGGAAACGCAGATATTAGAATTTTCTATGTCGTCAATGATTTCAGATTCATACTTCACTACGAAAATATAGACTACCAAAATTTAGAAAAACGCAAGTTCTTTTGAAAATACTGTGAAATGATTGACTTTTCAAGAAACGTTGCTGTTTGTTGCTGTTAGGTAACAGCAGTATGATATTGGAAACAGAGGCATAACGGCCGCTGCTATAACTGGCTAGGACAATAATATCCTAAAACGGTTCTTAAGAGCACTTTATCTTTTAACTAAGAACTCAACTGAAACTGAAAGCTGTATTTTTTATGAAATAATAGGTATTATAGAAAGCAAGACAGTTTGGAAAGAGGTATTTTAAAATGCAGTTCATGAATTTTATTCAAATTTTGTAAATTTTGTATCGCCAATTTTTGTATATTTTGTATATAATTTTGTGTGTTTCAGAATGGTGGTTACAAATTTTCAGGAGAGACAGTTTATACGTATAACAATGGAAAATCACATAGCAATGCGTAGTCGGAAACGCTTTCTTGGCGCGGTTGTGAAGACATAAAACAAACAAAACGTATAGGGTGATAAAACATGTTTATTGTTTAGTAAAGCTAAACGTAGGGCCCCATCACATTGCAGCCTTAATGTGAGTCTCAACTTGAAGGCAACGTATACTCAACATTGGATTGGGAGGGGTGTTCTGGCGCATTGGCCAGCAAGATCGCCAGACCTCACTGGCACTGACTACTTCCTCTGGAGTGTATATCAAGACTCTGATGTACGGAACATCCGTTAATAGTACTGAGGAACTTGTTGCACCCACTTTTATAGTTGCTGGGAAAGTCCGAGACACGCTTAGTATTTTCCAAAGGATCAGATCCACCATGTGCGGAGATGTGAGGTCCGGGGTCGTAATTTCGAACATGTTCTATGATAACGATCGATGTCTGTTCTTGTTCTCATTTCTTGGTTTCTGCTGTACTAAGGATAATAAATATATTTTATCAGTCTGTTCGAGTCTTTCCTTTCTTGTGTTTTGTGTTGTGAGTACCGCGCCAGGAAAGCATTCCTGACATAACCCTGCTATGTGTTTTTCCATCGTCTAGGTGTACTCTATCTCTCCTGAAAGTTTGTAACCGCTATAGTGAAACACCCTGTATACTCAAAATCTTTCGTATCAAGATTTTGAATAAAATCTGGCAGCAGAATGAAATGAATAAAAAGGAATATTGAAAAGTATTAACTGAGCTTCAGATTTCCCACTAAAAAAGGTGACATCGGAGCAACTCAGTAAACAACCGATAAAAACGATCAAGATAAAAAAATCAATTCCAAATATACTTCTCGCTCAAATCGAGGGAAAATGTATTAAAGAGAAGGAAAGGATTATAGATTTCTAGATCTGTGTATCGAATAAATGGTAAAAGATTGAGGATTGAGATTGTATCGGAAAGTCGACGTGGGTAGAAGTGACAAACAGCTAGGCGTACAGTATACATCATAAATAATTCACTTTGCATTTTCTTCCACGCAACAAAATTAAAATCGTTTTGAGAAGATTCCAGCAGTCTTCAATACATCTCACAAGATAAGCTGATTTACAAATATGAAAAGAGTTTTGCATTTTTTACGAACGTAAATGGAAATCGATGTCCCTTGCGATCAACCATAACTAGAATTTCCTCTCTGAAGTCTGAAAGTTATTTTTAGAACAGTTTGAACCAGGAACAGCTAAACGTTTTGAATCTGAAGAGGATTTGACATAAAACAGAAAAGTTTAAGAACGTCTTCATTACACTTTTCTCTAAAGGCGATCAAAACGCAAAACCGCAGACTTCAGGTCTTCTGTGTGAGAAATTTATATTTTTTAAAAATGGCATTTTTAAATTTTTCACGTTTCTCTCGACGTGACTTTGAGAATTAACTTCGCTTAAAACCGTTTAAAATCAAAACCTAGATTTACGAAAAACGCTAAAAGTAAGGGGATCAATGTGATCTGATTTCTAATGTTTGTCTAGAAACATTTTCGTTACAGTTCCGCCTAATTTAATTTCAAAGTGATCTAACTATTCTGAGTTGTTTTACACTGTACGTACAAAGGCATTCAAACTTCCCTTCAGAGTTTCATACAATAACTATAACAAATATGGCTGATTAGATAAATATATACAGAATATTTTTGGATCTTTTATGTACAATGCAGGTTTTCAATGTAAGCTTTCCTAGAGATAGGTCGGCTGAGAAAAGGCCCCGATCGGTTTCTTTCTTTTGGCATCGCATAGGTAGTCAATTTCCTTGAACTTATTGCAACACGCTTGACTTAATCTTAACTATCGGAGCTTCCATTTAATATTTTATAGGAAATCTCCGTTTTACCATCGCAGTCACCCATTTAGCAAATTCTAATACGCTGTAAGTCTTTTTGTATTCACTAATGAATGTCCTAATTGCTTTTTACTGCCGCTTATCATTATGATTGGTCCTATCGGCTAAATCTATAATTACGTTTTGCCACTTTGCTTTGTTTTTTACAGTTATTATACTATAAATTTTCGAGATCTGGAGGTAATTATGAATCAGCATGCAATTATTTGTTTGCAGTTTCTAGAATTCAGAATATTGCTTGAAACGACTTTTTAAATGAAGATTCAAGACATTTTTAAGAGAGCTATTAAACAAAGATTCAAGACTTTCTGAAGAAGACTACAGTTTGTTTTATTTATATGAATTTATTTTAATGTTTTCTTCTTCACGTATGTAACCGAATTCGTAACTATGAGAAGAAATTCATATTGTCTTATCACCTCATCTTCAGTATGTTACACAATCCCTAAATCAGCTCCTTCAGGTTTATTTTTGATAAATACTTGGGCCTCGAATGACATTATAACGCACGACGTTCTTAACAGTAGATAAATATGTTAAACCTTCCAAGCAATTTTTAAAAATTAGCTTTGAAGTAGTGACTGGTATCCGAGTAATTTCTCCATTTATCCTTAACGGAGAGCAAACCGGCTTTTAAGAACTCTTAGGAAGCAAGTGTGACTTGTTCGTACATACCCTGTACTTTCCCTATCTCTAATTAATAATAATGAGTTCAGATCAAGAGCAACACTGCTAAATTTCTTCCCTCTAACTGTTTTGTGTTTACTTAGACGCCACTTCAGAGGTCTGATTGGACTCAGTCTTCAAACCATGATTTCATTTCTATTCGGATGAGCATCCTGTTACTAGCACTTATAACTGGCAAGCAACTTCGGATAGTCTGGTATAGACGTACATCTTAGCACTTTCTTTTCTTCATTGCTACTGGTCACAGAGATTCTGATTTTAACATTAGCAATTAGTGAATGTAATTTCACTCCTCTATGTATAATTCCTATCATTGATATTTCTAAAGATTTTAATCCCTAAAATGAATTTACAGTAAATTATTTAAGGTACCCGTATAAGGTATTTCTCCCGCCTTTTTAGAGTGCCTTCGTGGAGTGATGGTCTGCAGCCGGGCGTGTATTCCAGAGATCCGTGGTTCGATTTCCGAAGAAGGCGTTGCTCATTTTTCATAAATTCTGCTTCCAAAAAAATACCTAATGTCTCTACACACGAAAAAAAATATTATTATAACATTTTATCTGTCTTCTTACATTACAGATAGTAAGACAGTGCAACTAGATTAAATAAATTTGAACAAATCATTTAAGGCACATGCATTCCGAAAAAATGTGGAGGATATTCTCAAGGAATGTATTTAAGTACTAGAGTCAGTAGATTATATCGATGTCAGGATACTGAAGAAATCATCAGTGACCTTGCCAGGATATGTACTTACTTCAACCTAGAGTACTTCAAGTTTCACCTAGAAGGCAAGCGGAAAGAAGCGAGAAAATGCCTTACACACTCCCTCTTTTTAGAAGGCGACTAGGGATTAGGAGACCCATTCTCCAAATCCTGGAGATGACGAATTATCGTCCTCCATCTTTCCGTTCGGACGCCACTTGTCGAGTCAGTAGATTGTATGGATGTCAAGATACTAAAGAAATTCGCACTGCCCTCGCTGGAGAGAGAAAATACCTTATAAAGTTATACACGTGGAACACACTGAAACATCCGCACATTTTCCAAGAACATAACTGACGCTTAGGTTAAAATTCCACGTCTGGCAGCTGAGGATGATGGTTCGGAAAATCCATCGAAACTAGTTCTGTGAAAATTTGCAAATATAACGGTGATTTTTGTTGTTTGACTTCTAAATTAAATAACTAGTGCTGTCTACCGTTTTAGCCATTGATAACTAAAGGATATGTAGAATGTCAGAATATCTAATGCTGTATGTACAGATATCTTATTTATAAGCTGAGAATTTTGAGATTAGATTCCTAACTAGTAAAACGCACACCCTGTTATAGTCACAGATAGATAGCAAAATTTAGTTCATATGCTCAGGATCTAATGACCATATTATTTTTAAGCAGAAACTGTCTGTAAGATTGCTTGTAACTTCTAGCATGTTAAGTACAAAGTGGCCCAAAAATCAATACTGATTTACTGATTTTTGGGATAAGATATGTGTGTGTAAGATAAAAAATATGTAAATCAGCTTTAGAATTTAATTTAGTAGTAGCATCTTAATTCCTCTTTTTTAATTTGGTTATTTTCTCTTTATTCTAAAAAAATTCATAACATTTCTGGACTGAGTCATTTCTAAATCAATCTATGTCGCATGGCTTGCGTAACGCCGATGACGTAGTTGATTCCGAACATAAACTCTAGAAACTGAAACCTCTATATCCTGAACCAAAACTTTGCTCATAACAGACTGCCATATTGAATAAATGCGCACTTCGCTTCAACCTCTGTTGCAACTTGGACATGATTTCGCTATGCTGTCTTCCTATCGCAATAATGTCAAAAACATAAATGTTCTTGCATAGGCACGATTAAAGTGCGAGTAAATTGTGTCCACGATTGTCAATTTAAATAAAATGGAATTTAATTGGGCTCGACTGCCAAGTTTCCGAGTCATTAAGGATTTAACATTCTCTCCAATCAGAATTCTTCCTATTCAGTATGGATCTACTACATTCTGTGAATTGTACGTGCTACTCCATGAACATAGGCGAAGGTAGATTTAAATCTTCATTTTTTATTTTAGCAAACATGTTGCAGCAACAATCAAGTTGGCACATTAATTGTGCCTATTCCAAGAGATTTTACATTTGAGATAAATTTGCAATAAGAAAGAAAGAGAACACAAACTGCAGTGCGGCCAGGCTAAACCATAGAAAGCAAGTGCGTAATGTTCAGGATGAAATTTCAAGTCAGACTGAGTTAGTTTTGGTTTTCAAAGCGTTTTGATTGGACAGTTAATATTGCTCTAAAATTACTATTGGATGGTTTAGTTTTAGTTCCATTTACATCATCATAATTATGTAAGGATCATATGACATAGAATAGTCTCGAAATGACGCAGTGCAGAGAGAGGTAACTATTTTTAGAATTGAGAAGGAAAATTTACGTTGCTAATTTAATCTTTTACATATTAATATTTTTCTTACATATATATACTTCTTTCTTCATACACCTTTGTATATATTTGTATTGAATATGTACAACGACTCAAAAAATGGAACAGTTTTTATATCTCTCGTTCCTCTCGGCCTATTGATGAATCTGTGATTTTTATGTCTCAAAAGCGCAACAGCACAGAATGCAAAGAAATATATTTACTATTAGAAGATTGCAAATGCTTTGGAAACATTTGCAAAAATTATTTTTAAATACAAAATTTTTAAATAAATCATAAAATAAATTTATTTTATTTGTATTAAAATTAAATGTTTAAATATGAGACAAAAAATTAAATAATTAAAATATCAATGTTATAAAATATATGTGAAAGTCAGTTAGCATTAAAGCGATAACATTTTGAGTGCTAATTTTTAAAAACCTGTTACTGCGATTTTTTCAAAACTTGGCATTTTGGAAAATTTAAGACATAGAATCAAAACATAGAAAAAAATTACATGTCGTTTAAAAAAAAAAAGTCAGATTTTATGTCAAAATAGGTATATTAGAACAACGCTATGCATAATGTAATATAAAGTCGTACTTTTGAGACATGAAAAATGCAAGTTAAATATTATCAATCGGTCTAGTACAACGGGACATAAAAAAAATCTCATTTTTCAGTCGATTTATCTATATCTATCTATCTCTGTCTCTCTATATATATAAAATATGTATTATTGAGCTATTATCAATAACGTATGGAAAAAGTATATGTATGTATGTATATATATATATATATAATTTATTTCCTAAACAGTATTGATTAATTGATTATATCATCTCCTAAGTTTAATTAAAGTAGAATTATTTTAAAAGTGTGCATCCATACTGGTAAGTTATATTTTGAAAGATGTTTTGAAGTAATTTGAAAGCAAAATGTTAATAATGTTTTAACGGGGACTGGAGTTAAATCATCACTAATAATAATATTACAATTGTAAAAGGAAAAATTAAAACATGTAATTATTGTCATTGATCGGAAATTAGTTGACTTTTCAAGGGGAACAAACCAACTCCCGTTCAATGAACAATAATTGATAAAAATACGTAAATATGAAAGTGTTTCGTCTTTACTCGAGTTATAAGTTAAAGCCAAACCGGCAATTCTAGTCAGGCCAAATATTTCCGCGAATAGTTGCTACTCAAAGAACTTATTCTCATGAAGCATTTTAGTCAATTCAATTTGGAGTAAAAATCAATTACTGTAGAGAAATCCTGTAAAACTCGAGTAACCGTCCCCGACACTATCATCTTTATGTATTTGAGTACTATATTATTTGTAGAAATTAAACATTGGAAATTGTCATTATGAAATCGAAATCAAAGTTAAATTATTATTAACTAACTTTGCAACAATTGCGCAAGTAATAATAACTTGTATTCGCACTAAATGGATTTAAGTTCATACAACATTATATATATATATATATATATATATATATACGTATATTATTTAAAATATAAAAATTGTAGTAAGCTCGCCTAAAAGTTACCAAGAGTTTTCAAGTTACCATAGTTTTCTAGACCAAAATTGGTTTTTTTAAAAATTATAATTGCTACTGTGCTTGATATATTATTTAAAATATATATATATATATATATATTATATGTATATATTAATCGTCCAGGTTCAATGTTTCAAATACTAACCTCTTGAAAAGTTCTGTTGGTAATATTAAGCATACGGTGATTAATAGCCCTAATTTTATTTTTATTTGTTAGTCCTTATCATACATTTTTATAGCTCTTACACTTTAGAAGAAATTTCTTTATTCGGCTTTAATTTTTTTCTTTCAATTAACATCCGACCATTTTACTACCGTACACAATCTTCCTCAGTTAGGATAATCTTTAAAAAAAATTGTTTTAAAAATATTGCTTTTACACTAACTTTTTAAATTCAATCCTTTGTAGCTTAAGCACAAAAATTTTTCAATTACTTAAATATTTCTTTTCTTTTCTTTTCTTTACATATATGTATAGAGAAAGAGAGAGAGAGAAATAAAAAACTTCAATAACTCCTGGCTTTAATTCAATTTCTGTTCCTTAGATATGTTATATTAAAAGTTTTCCAATTATATATATATAGTAATTTTTTTCAATTTTTAAATATTTAAACACGAAGCACAATTCATTAATTAATTATTCATTGTTTAATGTTTCAATTAAACTCATCAGGGGGTAATTAATTGAAACATTAAACAATAACACTTAAAAAATTCTGAATATACGTTTCGTCCTTTTTGACCATCTGAGTAAAAAGTTGTAAAGTAAACTAACATTTTTAACAATAAACACAGCCCCTTTCCCAAATAGTCAAAAATATACCCCAACGTGAGTTCAAACCACGAAAGAAAATAAACATTCATAAATATTAAAATATACAGTAAGAAAAAAATTTTAAAACGCAGATCATTGAAACAAAAAGGTCTAGATTTAAAATCACGTCAAATTTTCAATATAAATATGAAAAAATACATAAAGCCAAAATTTAAAAAAAAACCACAAAATTACTTATTTTCTAAAGAAGACTTGCCTACCCTATGGGCGAAAACAACGTGACAAACCAAATGCCTAATCCGCACAAAAAAAATTGAGTGTATGTTAATTACTCTGTGAAAGAAGAAAAGTTTGTTGCAATATTAATTCTTAAGTATTAGTTATGAAATGTATCCCGACAACAACTAAAATAGAAATAAATATTCAAAACTTAGTTATTTTTCTTAAATAAATAGCACTATACGCTGATAATGGCGCAATCACTCTTATTAGTTTACTGAGAATGCTGGAAAAAGAAACACAGCGGGTTTACGAAAAATGTAATACATCATTCCAACTAAAGTAGAAAAACGTTCTTAAGTTGAAGATTGACGTCCTTGACATTGTAACTATTGCGCGAGATTTGCAAGAACTAACCTCCTTTATCCTAATAAACTTAAAATAAAATAATTTTACAGCTACTATTCAAAAGCGTCATGTTTATTTATTTTTGAAAGATCCACAGAATATTCTTTTCAGAAAAAAAAAAAGAATGTCACTTTCACATTGTCCAACTATGAACGAAAGGTAACATTTGATGCTAATTCCAACAATACCCCAACCTTTCTATTGATGACATACACTCAATCAATCAAAACAAATATATATAAAAATTTGTCCATACAAATATCAAGGCTAAGCAGCAAATTAAAAGGAAAATTAAGTTCTACACTAAAAGGACTTAAATAGTGTTCAAGTAAGAAATCTAGATGAGATTTTAATTTGCTACATGGAATATAATTCAAGCCTTTCTTTTATCCTTCAAAATTAATGGATCAGCTAAATTAGAACCGACAATATCGCAAAAACGAGGGTTTTCAGTTTGTGCACCAAAGTTTATTGCTTTTTGCGATATTGCAAAATTGCGTGTTTGCGGGCCAAGGACAACAATAAATCTTCTAACCTCTATGCTTTGCCTAAATTCCATAAATCCCCAATTAAATTCAGATACGGACAGCAATAAATTTTCTAACCTCTGTGCTTTGCCTAAATTTCATAAATCTCCAGTTAAATTCAGATTTATTGCAAATGGTACTAAAGTCTGAAAAAAGGCAATTGGCTATATTTTCACTTCCAAGCTGAAAAACAATTTGCAGTATTATTTTTGCATCAGTTAAAAAAGAACATCATCACAATTGGTGTTCTTTATTAACTGATGCAAAATATTAATAACAACGTTCCTATTCTTTCTGCGCTTAAAAGTGTTGAAGTAAAAGAGATAAACTGTTACAATTCTGACAACTTCCATTAACAGAAATTCACAATAATCTTATACCACTTCCAAGGCTTTTTCCTGAAATGCGAACTGTTATTACACAAGGCAAGTCGAAATTTTTCTTAATTGTCCATTGTTTCATAACTTCATACAGTTTAGAGAATATATATTTCAATACATAAACGGTATTCCAATGGGTTCATTTTCTTCGACACACATTTGCAACTTATACCTTTTCTTTAAAGAATTCCAATACCAAAACTCACTAAATAAAGTTATCAAAAATTACTTTACTAATCTTTTTAGGTATATAGATCATCTTAATGCTATAATATTGAAAAAATAGGAACATACAGTTTACTTTAGTTTACTAGTGAGCTGTAACCCTCCTGGCCGATAATAATCGACCTCATGGTTAACGCAGCACACCCGACGCAGACAAACAAAAAATGCAGTTAAAAGATAAAAACAAAAGATTAAAAGGCTGATTAACACAGATTGTGTATCTTTAAAAATACACTCACACAATACAAAATAAGGAAAATCATAAGCATAATCGGTTAGAAAATAAAAAAATAGTGTAAGACGACACATAACTCACTCACCCAACACATAAACTCGTGAAGAAAAGAAAAACTAAAATATTTAATGTCCTATTCCTATGATAGTCTTTTTTTCATTCACAATCCTCATAATTTCTGTTGCATAGCTATTCAAGAATTTTCTTTTTTCAATTACACTCTGTTCAAAATCGCAATAACAACCTTGCATTTAGCGAACATATATTAAAACTAGAACGCCCGGCGATCATACGAAATGACCGCTGTTCCAGATATTATAAATTGTAATTAAAATGATTTGTGCAAAGATGTCTGCTAATTTAAACTCAATTACCCAGGGGAGGCGGCGAGGACGCCCCTTTGCTTACTGCCCCACGGGGTACCCCCTTCTACTTGCATAATTGCTTAAAGTAGAGTGCAATGAAGGAAACCACTGGCGGTTCATTTTTAAAGAGCCATCGCTAGCTCAATAAATAAAGGTGATTTAAATAATAAAATGTTAATTCACATGTCAAAGATGTCTTTGTACACAACATTTCTTGTGTAGATCTTTCTATTCATTTTTTTAAGCTCGCCTTGCAGAGGACCATTCATTATTTTTAATTTTACGTCCGTTCTTTCACGAGTTCTTGAACAGGCAACATAAAGTTGACCGTGTCCAAATGCAGGCTCATGTAAAAAAAGTGCCAACACGCTTAAGCGTATGGCCCTGAGACTTATTGATGGTCATAGCAAAGGCAAGTTTTACAAGAAATTGTCTACGTCTCAATTGAAACGGTGAAACGGCAACCCTGTGCCGTGGCAACTTCACCCCATTAGCTAATACAGTTACGCAAGCAACCAATAAACTATCGGCGACAAACAGACACTTAAGCCGCATATAATAAAGATATTTATTTATTTTATTTGTTTTTTCATCGTTATCGGGTTTACCGGTTGCATATTTCCGAATTCTATTATATATAGATGTTAAATTTATTCATTAAATGTTAAATGCACGCGCTCTTGCATTTTTAATTTTTCTGACTTAGTTTTCACATAATATTCGTCACGCGCTGCACTGCACGGGGAATAAAACAATTAACAGTTACGCAAGCAACCAATAAACTATCGGAGACAAACACTTAAGCCGCTTATATATATATTGATTTATTGATATCAAATAAAGCATCGGCAAAGGAGTCTCAGAAACACGTGGTCGTTATCAGCACTGCACGTGGTAGTAACCGGATTTTGAATCAGAGTTACACTGGCCCCCCTACTTTTACTGAGCCAGTTATCTGATCAAACATATAACACATAGACTAAAAAAAAAAAAAAAAAAAAAAAAAAAAAAAAAAAAAAAAAAAAACAGTGAAGTCAAAAAAATAGTGAGCGAAGGGCAACTGCACCTTCACCTTAGTCTTCCCCTTAGTCTTAAATTTCTGCAAAATATGTGCAACTTAAAGAAGTTGCACATATTTTGCAGAAATTTAACTTTCGGGTTGTTTATTCTCCCTTCAATAAAATTCCGAATTCCATACTCAAGGACCCCATTCCGGATACGAATTCTTGGGGTATTTATAGAATTCTTTGCCAGTGTGGTTTAATTTACATTGGCCAAACTAAGAAAGCCTTAAAATTTCGCGTCAAAGAACATGAAGCATATGTTAGAAAAAAGGAAACACAGAAGTCTTTTGTTGCTCAACATTGTTGGTTCGAAAATCACACTTTCAATTTTTCTGCAGCCAAAATTATTCAGAAAACATCTCCATTGGGGAACTGGATTTTCTAGAGGCATTTCACATTCAAAAAAATCTTTCTGTTCTAGTTAACGATCCTAATTCCAATCCATCTTTACCTTTGGCCTTTAAAGAAATTATGTTTTAGTTCTGGGAAGCCATGGGAAGCCCCCTCAGTCCCATCCTGGCTGATATCTACATGCATTATTATGAATCAAAATTGTTTGAAATTTTAAAATTCCCGGCATGGTTCCGCTACGTAGACGATACTTTTAACCTGTTTGAAGGTAATAAAGATGATTTAAATAAAGTTCTTTCAACAATGAATTCTATTGATCCTGCTATTCAGTTCACTTTTGAACTTGAGGCTTGCAATTCTCTTCCGTTTCTCGACATTCTGGTCACACGTAACACATCCAACTTCAGTACTACGGTTTACCGTAAACCTTCATCGGTTTGCCTTCCACCACGCTTTAAATCATGTCATCCGACTAAACAAAAGTTAGCTTCATTTTATTCCTATGTTTTCCGTGCTCTTCAAGTTTGCTCCTCCAAACTAGCCCTTGATGAAGAACTAAATTATTTAACAGCAATAGCTATTGACAGGGGCTTTTCACCCAACATTATTAATCAAGCAGTTAAAAAATTCTCATCTCAACACACTAAAAGGCACACTCTTGTTTTAGGAGATTATAAAAATTCTGTTGTCATTCCCTTCTTTCCATCAGTTAGCTACAAAGTTGCACATATTTTGCAGAAATTTAACTTTCCGGTTCTTTATTCTCCCATCAATAAAATTCCGAGTTCCATACTCAAGGACCCCATTCCGGATATGAATTCCTGGGATATTTATAGGATTCCTTGCCAGTGTGGTTTAATTTACATTGGCCAAACTAAGAGAGCGTTAAAATTTCGCGTCAAGAAACATGAGGCATATGTTAGAAAAAAGGATACACAGAAGTCTTCTGTTGCTCAACATTGTTGGTCCGAAAATCACACTTTCAATTTTTCTGCTGCCAAAATTATTCAAAAAACATCTTCCATTGGAGAACTGGATTTTCTAGAGGCATTTCACATTCATAAAAATCTTTCTGTTCTAGTTAACGATCCTAATTCCAATCCAAATTTGCCTTCGGCCTTTAAAGAAATTATGTTTTAGTTCTGGTTTCACCAACAGATGGCGCCACTTGCTTATTCTTGCTCAGGCTTTCTTATCTTATCTAATCACTATTTCCTGTCTTGTTCATTTTCGGTTTTGCAGCCGAGGATGGTGGTTCGGTAAAACCATCGAAACTAGTTCTGTGAAAATTTTGAAAATATAACTCTGATTTTTGTTGTTTGACTTCTGAATTAGACTTTAATGGTCTAATAATTAAATTATGTATTTGATAATTTATTCATGGTAATCTATAGTACCTATTTACAGAAAAATGTAACAGAAAGCATAAAAATCAAACAATTTACTGAAAGCAATCACCTGTATCTGACAAACTAAAACATTATCAAAGAATAATTGTTTTTGGCAGCACACTAAAAAAACGCAATATGAATTCTGGAAAAGTACAATGTAAAATTTAAACAAAAGTTATAATCTTCTACAAATGCAAAAGAAGTTTTAAAATTTCCTTATACCTATCCGAAGCAAGACATTCCTACTCGTGGTATCCATTAGACCACTCCATCTTAAATCTCTTTGTTTTAAATTTTAACAACAAGCACTTCTTCGATGATGAGCCTTTTATTATTATTTTATTTTGATTGCGACTCTCTGGCACCTCAAAAAGAAAGTTCAAAATCAAAAGCATCTCTATTATTCTTCTACGCAATTCAGAATATGATGCTGTCGGAAAGAAATGAATCTAATCGATATTTTGCGGAAATTAATCATTATTTTCCAATCCTTCAAAATGTCAAAGAGATGAAAAATGTACTTTGATTTTAAATTTCCTTAAAATTTCTTCTATTTTCTCTTAAAGTTCTTCGCATTCTAAGGGGAAGCTCTGTTCTTTAGTTTAAAAAAGCGCGAGACATGGCATTTGATATATTACAGAACATTATGAATTTTTGTTTTGATATTGCCTTCTGTAACTATTTTCGAATACATTATTTTTACGCTGTAAAACAAAATGAAATATGATTCGTACATAATTAAACATTGTTGCAGTATAGAGAATAAAGTGAAATGAGAACGCGACATTATTACCTTGATCTACTGTTCTTGATGTAGTCAAAAATCGCATTGAAAAATACATATTTTGATCTCAAATAAAAATGTATCAGTATAAAAATGTTTTAACCTTATCTGGGGACTGATCAAAAGCACCAATAAAGTACTAAGATGTAGAATAATTTTATAATTAAAACCAAGAATAATTTTTTCCAAATCAAGAATAATTTTATAACGAAAATTTTTAAATCAGCAATATTTCATTCGAATACAAATTTACAGAAATTTTTTCAGGGATATTCCAAAGGAGCAAAATTTACCAGTAGTAATAAAAGAAATAGTTTGCGTGTGTTTGTATATCGCGTATCACAAAGATGGAAATTATGATATCCACACACGGATTCTCAGGAGTCTGTATGAATCACAAGGTTTTAACACAGCACTAATTCCATTTTCTTAACAGTATGCGAATTTTATTTTACCCACAATACGTGACTAAAATATTTTAATTTCTCAAATTGTATTCTTGTATTTTTTTCTCACTGTTTCATCCACTTCTGCTCCATTAAAAAATTCAAGCAATGCCTACATGATAACAAAAGCGTCAATAGACATAGTTTTAAGAAATATTGAGTAGTCTAAAAACAACTGAGCCTTTTGATCACAAGATAACGTTAGTCTACTATATCTCAATGTATATAAGTCATGTGAATCAGAACGAATGTCGTTTAACAGCTGGTATTTGAAGCTAGTGCAAAAGGTGTTCGAATTCTTTTACATAGACTTAAGTAACTTTACTCATTGTTCAGTAAAAATAAGAGAGCTTTCCGTAAAACTGGACTGAATTTAATAATTTTATTTTGATAAAGTCACAAATGCTGTGCTGACCCTTTAAGAAATTTACTGTTAAGGGCAGGATACGTTATCAAAAGCAACAACAAAAAGATAGTTCAATCGCTTTCATTCTATAAATTTCGATGTTTAAAATGCTCTTCGCAAATACTAAGATTCTCGCTCAAAGACGTTCAAGATTCTGCTCGAGATGTTCCAAGATGCTCCACTAGCTACTGCTGAGAAGCAGAACAATAGAATCGGACCCATACTATCAGCAGTTAGAACAAATGAAGCTAGTAATTCATATGAAAGGGCCGGAAAATACACAACCCGATATTGAAAATGCAGCACCAAGAAGATTTGGCCAGAAAGTGATGAAACTCGGCAAACAAAGAGAGAGAGCAACGAACAATAAGTGATCTTTATTGTAAAATGATATGCATAATACAGCGCAAGAACAGCATCGGCTCAGTAGGTTGCAGGTCCACCCTAGACGGCGATACACGAAGCGACACGGCTAGGTAGAGAGTCAATAAGGCTACAGATGGTGTCCTGAGGAAGGGATCTCCATTTCCTGTCAATGATTTGCCACAGTTCGTCTTCTGAACACAGCAATGGCAAAGTCTACAAATGGCATCCAATTGCATCCCAAATGTGTTTGATTGGTGAGAGATCAGGAGAAACCAATGGTCAAGGAAGCATCTGTACACCTTTCAGAGCACGTTGGCTGATGCAAGCAGGGAGTGGTCGGGCCAAGAGCATTGGAAACTCCCCTGAAGGTAGAAGAGTGTCACCGGCCGCAACACATCATCTACGTATCGTTGGGCCGTGTTAAAGAGAAAAATATTTAACTATTTATATACTCTTTAATTCAGTAAATAAAGGATAATATCCTCCCTGGTGTTTAGGTAAAATTAAAAGATTATTTACCAAAGAAAAATGTGAAAATGCATTTCCGTAACAAATTCATCAACATGCTATCTCTCTTTAAAATAAAACTATATCAGCTCTCCTTCCTGAAAACACATAAATTTCAATCCAAAACTAGAGATAGCCACAAGCAATTTTCATTTAAATGTAATACAGGACACTTCAAAACACCAGGGAAAGATAAATATCACACGTAAGAAGACAGTCGCCAGTTTAAATAAATTAATTAATCTGATCGTATAGTCAAAACACACTTAAAATTAATTTTTCTTCTACCCGCAATAAGTTACCGAGATTCGAATTAAAAGAAATAACCATGTTTTCCCTAAGGATCACATGGGTGACTTACAGTAGACCACCGGAGACCATCAATTAAGCCAGCTGTACCGCCGTTATGACTTTTCAGTTTTACTGCTTAACTGATGGAACCATCTACCATCCGTACATTTATTAATGAATTTTGAAAATATACATGAATGATAAGTGCATAAAGATGTAACATGGTAATTGTCTTAAACATAAAATTTGGAAATTTCTAAAAATAAAAATTAAATAAGAAATTAAAAATAATGACAGTAAACCACAAAGTGACAAGTGACGGTGGACGTGGGCACTGTCCCTTTACCGTACTGCTTAATCAGTACAGCACCACGTCCACCCTTATCTAGAGATGTCTTCAGTGGAGCCACACAGGAGTCTCACCCCGGGCGCCCAGCCCCAGCGTCGGATTCATCCAGAGGTCAGTTCTACCGACAAAACCACTACCCCCCTCTTGATTCTCGTTATCAAGGGCGTACATACCTCCCATACAAGGGAGCTATAAGTACAGATGAGAATTTACAGAAGAATTACATGTGTACATATTAACCTTGAGTGCTATTAGGCGGCTCCTGAATCCTTTGACATGCGTTATACCATAAGACCAATATGTTTACATATGTGGTACATTTATATCACAGATACTATATAGGATACCATCAACCCATCAACAGAGCAACTGCACCATCATTACGACTTTCAGCTTTTGTGCTCTATTGATGGAAACTATCTACCATCCGCTATCAGCTGTATTTATTTGAAATAAAATTTTACAAAGTTACAATGGTTGTGCAAATATACATATGACATACAGAGACATATTATACAGGTCTTGTGGTGTTTACATAGATGGCATGTTTACAATAAAGCTCATAACATAAATATTTAGAGAATTGTTACTTAGTTGAAAATTTATGTTTACTGATTTTTATATATTAATTTTGAAGAATAACCAAATTATATAATATAAAATGTCATTATACATTTAAAGAATTTAGACATATATAATTTAGAAATAATTACGCCAAATTAAAAAGAATGAGAAAAACACTAAATATAGAATAAACATTAAATAAATTTAGAAGAATGTAAAATGTAAACTAGATATAAATATTAAAGATATACTAAAAGTAAATAATAAATGAAATAATAAAAATATTAACAATCTTATATTAAATAATCTTCTAACTAATAATCTTATAGTTAAGGAATAATCTTATAGTTTAGGAATAATCTTATAGTTACGAGAAAAGAAGTATTATAATTAATAATAAGAAAATAATAAGAAAAGGAGTATTATAAATTTATTGAAGAAAAGATATGTAAGGTAAGTGCTAAGAAAAGAATGTGAATAGATAGTAAGTTGAAAAGTGTAAATCTTGGGAAAGATGATTAATATTGAACCACTTTTTATAAATGTTGAAATATTACAGCTATAAATCTTGATAACTAAAGTACAGAGTTAACTACAACACTAATACTCATTATACAAAACTATAATAAGGATAATTAAATGTAAATGATATAATGATTAACATAATTGTTATTATCAATATATGAAATAATAAACGTAATAGTAATAGAACTTTCAACTGTAATACTACTAGTATTAAATAGTAGTTACTATATATATATATATATATATAATTCAGATATAATTTATATATATAATTTAGAGACTACATATATATATATATAATTCAACACATGAGTATAATTAGAAATTCTGTAACGTATTCATTCGAGTCCGTATCATTCCCGCTGCGTGTGTATGCGCTGGATTATATACTGATATATACTCCATTGATTTGCACTTTGCATATGATTGTATAGGTATTACACTACTGCGTTATATTTTCAAATATGAAGCCTATACAGCTTAACATATGCTCTAAATGCAGTACATATTTACATTAAATAACATGGCACTACGTGTGTAGGGACTGTACAACATATATAAATGCTTATTCTTGACATTATTTTGCTTACATAGTGTTGTGTAGCAAATTTAATATAATTAAAAGAATCATAAAAATCAAAATTTTAATTTGTAAATATTCAAAATTTTAGCTACACAACAAGCTTGGATATATTCTTTTATTTGGCTTATTAATTCTAGTGTAATCTATTTCGGCCATTCGAGTTTACGCGAACAGCGTCTTCAATCTTGTACACTCAGACAATGGATATAGGTGAATTTTCAATAATAAACTAAGTTTTTCATGATAAAAATTAAGTCGATTTCTTAGTATTTAATATCATTGGTTGCAGAAAAATTAGCTCTTTAATTTGGCATAACATTCGTTTTCCTAACTTTAATTGCATTTTAGTTATGAGTTTTAATTAATAGTTTTTTTTTCCATTGTCATTGTGATTTCTACTCTGGGGAAAGAAGTGCTCTCTTTCCAGTAAAATAGTCGTTTTTTTTTTTTTTTGGAGTTTTCAGCGTTCCTTCTTTGGGACTGCTTACAGGGTTGTTGAAATTCCAGGTTCTCCCCCTTCGCGAGGCGTGGTAGAATTTCCGTTGGGGTTGTAATGTTGCGCGCGTCCAACCTGCACGCAACAATAGTGGTGACTGCTGAGAACTGGAAAGTAGACAAAGTCTTGAGAAGGGTTTAAATCCCTTTTTATTCAACTTTAGAAATTACAAATGCGTGCTCTTGACGCTCACAAACTACGCCGACCCGGCTGTAAAATAAAAATAAGAAACTAAAAAAAGAATAGTAACAAGTGACTAACTACGAGGCTCTCTAAACGTAACTAACCTCACCGCGTTCTAAAATACCGCTGATAATTCAGCAAACTTCTGAATATTACGTTGAAAGATTAACAATCTGCCGAGGCAAGCACACAGGCCGAAACGCGTGGTTCTTCAATTTCTAACTAGCCACCTCCACGCTCGTGAAGCAAGAAAGCACACTTTCGAACTCGTTTCCCTTCTATTTAACTCAGATTACTTCCGCTGACAATTTGAATCCTTGCGCGTTCTACTAAAATTTACATACTCTGGCATTGGCAATTCCTGGGGAAGTAAGGCTTGACAGGAAAGACAGTTTAAACTTAAAATAAATGTTAGTTAAAATAAATATAAACCCTACAACCGTTTTTCACCCTATAAAGAATTGCTGTTTGAAATGTTATTCTGATTTTACATTACTTTTTTTCATACTACACTTATCACATATCTTCTTAGCCTGGAATAGGCCTCTGGCCCAGGAACCCGTGTTTCGTGGCCTGCGGCCACCTAAGATAAGGACTTTCTTCTCGCCGTATATTTTGAGGGATTTTAAAATGGTGGTCTTGGCGAGATTGTTAACATGAAGAAATGTTAAAGTTGCAAGTGGTTTAATTTTTAGCGAGGAGTGAGCAGTGCCAAGTTGGTATTCCAGCGCGTCCCCTTTTAACGGGCTGTTTTGAGTGACGAGCACACTTTTTTGGACTTTTGAATTGCTTTCTGATACTGTACGAGACGGCAACTGATTCTGCCGAAAAAATGAAAATTCGTCCCGATAGAAATACGGACCTCTTGTCTCTGCGCTTTGAGCGCGGGCCCTAGTTTATGGGCATCAATGTCTTCACCTTAATTCTTCTTCTCATCAGTTTTTTTTTTTTTGTGTGTGTGTGTGTTCGTGTATTTACATTTTAGTTCTCAAGAAATATAATGCAGAAAAATGTCTGGAAAATGATGCCTGCTCCTAGTTCTCTACCATATAATGCGGCTTTTGGAAGTTGTCTACGCTACCATAGAAATGTTTCATTAGGCTCTTGCATACTCTGAAACAGAATGTTAAATTTGGTTGGTCAACACCCGTTGCATCTACGACCATAGGGAAATGAATCGTCGTTTCCACCGACAGATTTCCTGAGTTAAATTCTGAAATTTTTCTCCTTGCTGACTCCTCGTATCTCCAAATCCTGGACTGTATTTCAACTATCTTACCGTATTGGAACCTCATTCGTTCATCCCAAATCTACTAGAAACTTCTCGACTCCCGTGATAACTCCATATACTCGACGAACACTTTTCCTTCAACATGCTGCCAGTATTCTTCCTGAGCTTCAATGAACATTTTTTTTTTCATATGGTTTGACTTTTCTTGCTACTCAGCAACAAGATAAGTTTTTTTTTTTTTTTTTTATGTTTTCTTTCTTGGTTAGTTAAATGTTATAGAATTCTGCAGTTAAAATGACTGAATTAATTTAATTTGCTGAACCTTAATTTTTTTTTTTAGTTGATAAATTTAACCTAACTCTATAGAAATCCTTTTTGTGTGTCGATTAAGTAAAAGTATTAGATTGACTAAGGAATTATAACCTTATTTAAATTATTGTAACTTAGTTTAATTGTAAAAGAAAAATAAGTTCTTCATGAAATTATTTAATTGAACTTTTGGAGTTCCTGCATGGTGAGGATTGATTTGAAGTAGTGTCATTATTGGAGCATCTTTGCTCCTTTCAGGAATTAAATTTGCTTGCCGGATTGTAATAGCTTGAAGTAGATTAACATTTATCCCGTTAAACTATACTTTGAAAAAAATAGAAAATTATTATGTGCAGTAAAGCTATTTATTTCTAATTAATGGTATTGAGTGCAATAGTCTGCAATATTATTTTGTGTATTGATTATTCTGTGAGAAGTGTTTCTTTTTTTTTTTTTTTTTTTGAAAGTGTAATTTGTTAAATTTATTTTTTTTTCTCCCCGGGGAGGGTACTGTTCATTTATTCATAGTTTATTTCTGATATGTTTACTTGATTGTAAAAGTAATTTTAATAGAGATTTTAAGGCTAAAGTAAAAGTAATATTACTCAGTAAGAGTATAGATTGTAAAACTCAGTAGTACAGAATTGTTGAATATATTTTGATTTTCTAAGTAATGGATATAGTAAATGCATAAGAATTAAATAAATAGGTTCATTTTCAATCAATCTAGATCAATCAATGGTTATTTTATTTTGTGTGCTCATGATTTTCACCAGAATATTTCTCAAATTGATTTTAGGGTTAATCCGGTTTACACAACGCGATGAAAAATTTTTATTGATACTAGTATTTTACTGTTGCAAGAGTATTTTTAGTGTTATGGTCAACTAGTAGGTTACCTTTCAGGTACCTTTCAAAAAAGACATAACAATAGTATGCTTCAGGGCGTATAGTGGCATGCATGCAATAGCATACCTGAGTGTATACCACTCAGCCCAAACAGTTACAAGACATTTCGTTATACGAACAATAATATAAAGTGCTTTGTGTGTGTGTGTGATTATAGCAAAGCCTCGAGGGCTATCTGCCTAAGAGGAGGGATGCCTTCGTGGAGGACTTTCTAAGGGAAACTGGCTCGTATACACGTTACACATGGGGAAAACCACGAAAACGCCCATGCAGCCAGCCCGTTCACGGAATTCGAACCTCGGACCGAACTACCAGTATTCAGCGATTTTACCGCTCGGCCGCTGGTGGGCCCAATATAAAGTGCATACAAAACATACATAGCATTGTACGTGCTAATATACTACAAAAATCAGCATTAAACAGACATAAGCCTATACTGCATTTGCATATGAGTGCATAAATATAAGGCAGTAATGATGCTAAAGCAATTGTGTTGATGAGCATGAAATTACTTACATTCGATAGCTTATGTAGAATCACACATATAACATTGCGATTATGAAACGTAAACAGTATTACATGTGCGTTAAATACAGTACATTTTTACAATGCATAACCGGGCGCTACATTTGCACGGACTGTACGACAGATACACATTAATTCTTATTCTTGTCATTATCTTGCTTACATAATACGCTGCCGGCCTTTAATGGCATGCATGCAGTAGCATGCCTAAAAATATACCCCGAAGGCCCATACAGTTACGAGACAATTTATTGCATTATACAAACAATTATATAAAGTACATAGAAAGCATACATAACATTACACTACTAATATATTTACAAAAATCGGCATTAAACAGACATAAGCTAATTCTGCACTTTCATACTAATGCATAAATTTAAGGCAGTAATGATGCTCAATTAATTGTGCTGATGAGCAGAAAAAATTCAAATAAAATATAAAAAATGAATAGGAACAATAATTAAATTTTCCACAAATATCATAATTTTAGATAGCTAGCCAGACTACCCCTACAGAACATTATCTAAAAATTACTCATAATTTTACATTTGACAATCTGTACAACGATCAATATTGTACCCAAATTATTAGTTATGTACTTTACTATAATTACACAATTTTCTTTGAACACTAATCTCATTAACATTTTCCAAATCCTACCAAAATCATAATGAAACACCTCACACATATTAATCTTTTTAAATAGTTACTCAAGAATTTAAACTCACATATAAAGCTAATTCAGAAGAACTCATTACCCCTTCACCAGTAACACATCAGTAAATTTGTCATCTGATAATAATTAATAAAACTTATTAGATTCTTATCAGAATTATTAATAATTAATACTTATGATAAGAAATTAAAAATACCTACGTGATATAATCTCAATACACATCAGTTCTGTGAAAATTTCTTTTAAGAAATATTTATTTTCTCTTAATTTAATTTAAGTGATGACTTTAAAAATAAAAATAACTCTCTCATCTATCAGTTAAATAAACAGTAATAAGCAAAACGAGAGGGAAAAAATACATTCATGGATGCCGAATTCATATCAGTGCCGGACCAATTCTGTAATCGAAACTATAAACGGCCAAATCTTCATAGTTTTCAGAAAACCAATTCCAAAGTCTGTTCAAGGCCTAATGGTGGAATACTTCTTCCTTTTTTTTTTCATAGTTGACTCACAGTACTATGTCTGTAGCAGTCTATCATAATCATCTGTATCAGCCTTCTCTTTTAACGCCACATCAGGAAGTCCAGCTAATAAAGAATGTCCATAAAATTCGATATTCTCAATGAAAAGAAGTATAAGCCGCACTCAACTTGAAATGACGACCCTCTCGCTTGTAAATTCTGCCTCAGAGATCTGTAGCAAGAACATCCGAAATTCTTGAACTATTTTCCAAAAACAAAAAAGTATCAGCTACAATGCTAACCAATTTTTAGAAGGACAAGAAATCCGAGCAAGGCGGAACCATTCGCCGGACAGCATCACGCCAACAACGGGCATCGAACAAGATCCGGTCCCGCAGCAGGTAAGCCACGCGGAGGCGGTAACAGGACTAGCATACCGCGGCCGCTCCCATTGGGCCGTCGGTCTACCCTCGAATCTCTTTGCTCAATCCTCTCTTCTAATCGTAATTTTTTCCAAAGGTAAAATAAACTTCAAAAATCTGAGAAATCTAATAATCCTCCTTCCTGCCTCTCGTGCAACCACTCTTAACACCTTGGTGACGTTCAAAATACGAACACCTCAATATTCACTATCGCTCAAAATATCACTAAAATCAAAATTAACCAATCCGACGCGAAACTGGAACCCTCTTTAACCAACTAGAACAAGAGCAATAATTAACCTCCCAAATTCGAAATTCCCCTCTTTAAGTGACATACCTTTCTCTCGCGCACAGGAATGTTTTCAATCGTAATTCAGTTAAAGTTCCGACACCAGTAAGTCATGAATATATTACATAATTCTCTTCTTCAGAAAAGCTGAAATAATTTCTCGCCTCCAAACGAGCAAATCACGTGTTCAACCCAGAAAGATAAGAGGACGAAAACGGCAGCTGGCCGCCAACCTTTGACCCTATAATGTTCCGTCCGTGAGAACGGAAAAATCCGACTTTTAGCTGTACCAAACCTTCCTCTAGCCAAAAAATAGCTTTACCGTGATAAAATGCAAAATGTTTAAAAAATATATTAAAAATTAATTCTCAAATATGAAAATTAAAATTTCACTATTCACTGTAAATTAATATAACTATTAAGCACTAAAATAATACGTAACAATTCTACACAACAGCCGTCATAGTGCCCTGAATACGAACTAGAGGTGACCTGGAATCGTACGCAATTGCTCCCCAAACCATGATATCGCGCTTTCGTGCAGTAGGGCCCTCCACAACTGCTGCCGGATTGGACCTGTCTCAACATCGACGCCACATTCGTACGCGGCGACTATCACTGAAGAAATAGAAACGTGACTCATCTGCGCACACGACCCTATACCGTTCCGTCGTCTACATCGCTCGAGCCGGCACCTTTGCAGACGTTGGCGTCTATGATGTAGTGTCAATGGTAGTGTTCTTAATGGGCGCCACGAGTGCAGGCCACTACCCACCAATCGGAGGTAAATTATTCTGGTCGATATGTGAACGCCCAGGGTGTATAGAACATGCTGCAGAATGAAAGCAAAAGTGGCTTGGGGGTGCGTCGATCCGCGCATGCTGACATCACTCTGACTGCTCCGGCACACCTCGAACTTGCCATATATCCTTGTTCCAACTATCATTGCCACAGCCGGTGCACTGTGGACGCGTCCAGGTGTGTGTCAGCTGAGATTTGTCGTATAAACTAACCTGCTCTTCTCGGTCCGATCACCATGCCACTCGTAAAATCGTCTGTCTGCCGGAACTGCGTCCGCTGACCAAGACCTGACCTTCTCTGCTATTACAAGCCTCCTCTGAGATAAGAACAAATTTTCTACGATGATTAACCTAGCAAAACTAACGGCATGAAAATGAAAATTGAACATTCTGTAGGTTCTTTCTCTTTTATCTTCTTCAGAGTGCACTGAAGAGCTGCGCATTTCACATCATTCCCATAACTCGGTAATGTGCATCTACTCTGAAATTTTCGAGCTACTCATTCTAAGGGTTGCACCTTCAGTGACGGGTAGTGTATTAACAGAAAGGGGGACATATACAATGCTCACAACGCCACATCGCATATATCTTCAATGATTCCTCAAAAATTTAGAAAATTTGATTGACAATTTTTAATGCCCCCAACATACAGCCCATCCTAGCACTGTCAGGTTATCATTTGCTACTATCTCTAAATTTACAGAATTCCTTGAATGATTCTAAGTTAGTTTCAGCCTGTGTTAAAGGCCTATTAAAACCAAGTTTCATAGGTTTATAACCAAAAACCACATACGTTCTATAAGACGGTATTATAGGTTTGCCGAAGAAAATGACAGAAAATCATCGAACAAAATAGTATAAATGCAATTGTTTATTTCCAATAACAATAACTATAGTGTTAATGTTGACCTCTAAAATCTCAATATATTTTAACAACCCAATATATTAAGTGCTTTTACAGCTCCAAAATAAACAACGTCACGCCGGATACCGCAATTTTTAATTTTTTACTTCATTCCGAATATCTTGAAATGCCTGGAATCGGTTTCAACTAACGTTGTAGTGTCTTTTATACCATACAAATGTGGTTTTACAGCTGATCTATGCAGTGAATTATCACCACCAGTATAGCTAACCATATAAGAAGAATCAAAATGCTTTTATTCTAATTCATCAAGGCCGGATTTAGACTTGATAAGGTCCTAAACTATTTGAGATACGGGGCCCTTTATAAGTCTAGATATTATATGTCAGTGCCGAATATGATTTTCTGATACCTAGAGGGTTTTGAGGGGCCCCGAAGAAAGCGGAGACCCTTGTGTAGCTTATACGTAAATCCTGATAGTCTTCATCATTCGTGAGTGTTTAAATTAAAATATATAAATATAAAACTACTTCTTAATCTGGGCCTGATTTCCCCACAGAGCTTTCTTTCAAAAACCACATTAGATTATAAATTCAAAATTTTAATCTAGTCTAGGCAGAGACGGCAAAATTCCAAATAATTGCAGCCTAAAGTAATCCCAGCAAGAACAAGTCCCTTTTTCTGTCGACATACAGTGGAAGCAGGACCATACTATCACACTCCTATTCGTAAAATTCTACACTTTATAATAAACCACTCAAAACATACATAAATTTTGAAATAAACATAAATTTTGATATAAGTGAACCTCGGGGCTATAAGAAGCAGAAAGGAAAGAATTAAATTAAATTAACTTTAGATCACTGATCCATAAATTTTTGGATGTCTGACGAGTTCAAAGATGACAAGCGTCGTCTAGTGCGATAGATCAGGGTTTCTTAAACTGTAAGTCGAGACCCCCAAGGAGGTCGCGGCACATGCAGCAGGGTGTCGCACATGCAGTAGGGGCTCTTACAAAATTTTTGTAAATATTATGAGGTCCTGGGGATCACGAAAAAATCTCAGTGATAAAAAGGTGTCACGATTGAAAAATTTTTAAGAAACCCTGCCATAGATTATTAAGGTTAAGTTTACAATGAGCTTCTTTGCAGCATTCGTATGTTCTGGATACACAAATGATTTCCAATGAATGTATGAAAAACAATCGACAGGTTTCGTTTCGGTTGATGTATATGACAAAGAAAATATTACAGATAGTAAGTTATAGTTGTTCCTCTGTTCTTTCATTGGAATGACGTCACTGACTTGAAAATCGCGTAATTCCTAAACGCAAACTTATACGTTTTAGCTTCTTTATCTTCCTAAATACTCAAGAATATACAGGGTGCGGCAGCGAAACTACCTTATTTTAAAAATGAATAACACAAATAGTATAAGCGATATCAGTTTAATATTTTTCCCAAGTTATAGAGAGACACTTAAAGTTTTTTTATGGTTTAAAAATAATATCATTAAGGTGATCTCCGTTCTGCATTGAGGTAGTCAAATTTTAAAGTTTCTTTCCACGTTTACCAGCATATCAATGGGTATGTTGTCCATAGCAGCTTGAATATACTAGGCTAGTTGATTAAATTTTTATATTCTAGTGTGTCCTTTTTCCCCTGCGTTAAAAAGAGTTGGTAAGGCTTTGTAAAACCTGGCTCTAGATCTGGGTTACATCAAAACCAATCATTTGAAACTGCGCAAAACAATTGAGTATTGCATCCATATGGAAACTAATCTTGTTGAACTAAAACTGTACACAAACTTATAGTTATGGTTTTAATTAAGAGATTGAACTACATGCCATGTGTCTAATAAAGAGTTAAAGAAAAGTGAGAAAAGAAGGTTGTGGTTTTCAAGATAAATGGGAAATTGAGCACTTTTGTGGTGTTGCATGTTATAAAATTGTATCTTTTATTTGTAATAAGGGATTATCAGTTAAAAAAGAATACAACGTTGCTATTAGGAAACGGAGCATAAGGAAAAATTCGAAATGTTGGAAGCTAAAGTAAGGGAAGAAAAGCTATACTTTTTTAATCTGGCTTACAGCGACAACAAAATATTTCTACCGAAGCAAACAAATACAATGAAGCAACAGTTCATAAAAGTATAGCTGTCGTGCATATCATAGCAAAAAGATCGAAAACATTTATTTATGATGAATTTGTTAAAGATTGTTCGGTAATATCTGCTTAAATTCTTTGTCTTAACAAACAATAATTTTAAAATCTCAATTTGTCAGCCTACATAGCGGGCAGTTTTAAACAAATCGCTTATCGTAACGATATACGATGTCACAACTATAGAACGATGTTATCGAAACAAATGTATAGAACTTGTAGCACTTTCAGTAGTAGTTAATGGGAATATTGACATGACAAATAATAGCAGCTATCCGTTTTCGTACGAGGCGTTATTGATGAATTTGAAGTAATTGAGGAAATACTAAAATAATGATTGCTATTCAAGGAAAAATTGTTGCACAGAATATTTTTCCTGAAAAAAAACTGCAATCGATAAATATAAATTAAAGTGGAATAAAGTGTTCGGATTTGCATCTGATGGCGCAGCTGCTGTGGTTGGTAAAAAAAATTGAGTAGCCATATAATTAAAAAATATAGTAAAAGAAAATTTCCAGGTTACGTTTTGCTCTATATATTGCATTATTCATAAAGAAGAACACTGTGATAAAAGTTTGCAGATGAATAATATTATGGAAGCGGTAATTAATCAAAAGAGTAAACTTTATCCGTGGACGAATTTTGAATCATCGAGAATTTGTTGAATAATTCGAAGAAAATGAAAATCAGTAACGAGAATTGATTTATTACACCGGCATGAATTTGTTACGTCGAGAAGCTGTATCGAAACGTGCGAGGTTCCCTTAATTTGCGTTAGTAGTTTCTTTATGTTTTGAATCTGTACTGTCATTTCTGTCTTTTCGTTTTCCAGTCAGAATGCACACTGTTCACTGATATTATAATGAGGTTTTGAGACTGTTAGGATAGAGCGTGTTGTGACTCTCTTGACCACGTTACTAATGTTTCTATTTTAAATAAGAGTTCCCGTCTTCGGCTTTGCATTATAATTGCCGATATTTGAAATCCACATCGGTGAAGTTCTGAGCCAACTTCGCGCTAAATTGCTCTGTGTAGCTTTTGGCGATTAGTTTATTTAAATTTAAGCTTTACATTTTCATTACTGAATTTGAGTTTCTCGCTATAAATGCTGGCGCAGTTATAAGTAACAAGAATACTCTCTGTCCGTCTTATTTACATTTAACACTCTTCTCCGTTTCTATTGTACTTGAGGTTTAATGAAATATCACGTAATGTCTACATAGAGATTAACATTGGTTATTGCTCAAGAGAGTTAAACTTCGCAAATGCTTTTTACTTCTTTGTATAAAGTAAAAAGGAAGTATTGTAATCGCGAAAATTTTCAGGCATCATATGTCAACGAAAATATCCATTTTGACCGCTATCGAATGCAATTTCACGATGTTTTTGCGTGACCTTTGTACGTAGGGACAGAATACAAGACTCTTTTTCCCAAAAGAAATAATAAAACTGATTTAAAACCCCATCGAGCCGGGTAGCGAAAACGCGCGCTTATCGGGGAGGCCGGCAGTGTCTTCCGCGAGCGTCTCTCCAGGGCCGGGGGCTTTTTTGCTACTAAGCCTAAATCCATGAAATTTCCGAAGTATCAACGCATTGTTTAATAATGCTCTATAGAGTATTTAAACGGCTTATGCTTTATAGATATTTTTATATATATACTTTAATTACCTTATTTCTTGTTTAAATGCATATTTTACACATTTTATTTTAATTACTCACCTTTTTATGACTTTTAACATTATACATCTGAAAACTAAATATATTACTTAAAATTCTCTTTTCGTATGAAAAATTTGAAAACAGGGATCTACACACAGTTCTACGTTACATTCCTTGAACTCGTAATAACTCATTTGCCGTTTTGGAGGATTTTTCCGGGAATATGAACAAACGAAGCACCGTCGTCTCATTTTCCTATCAGTCTCTTCTGAACAAAGTTTTAGAAAATGTCTTTCAGTTAATCTTTCAGAATCAATATCAGAATATCAGAATTTCAGAATCAATATCTGAAATATTTTGCATCATTTCTGCTAGTTCATGCTCTGTTAAACATTTTAGACGCTTCGACATTGAAACGGTAAAAACAGAAAGAATTCACGTCTAACAAGATCTAATTACTAATTCAGAAGTCAAACAACAAAAATCAGCGTTAATTTACAAAATTTTCACAGGACTAGTTTCGATGGTTTTACCGAACCATCATCTTCAGCTGCAAAACCGCAAAATGATCGCGCAAAAGATCTAATTATTTTCTAAAAACTGAACTGTAAACCGAAATACTCAACGCTTTAGCGCATATAAAACTTCTACTTACAATAAACAACTACCACGTGCGAATAAAGTGCGATTTAAAGAGACGTCATAAATCACGCCATTCGGAAACATTTAGTTCCCCGTTTGTTTATATAATCAAAAACACGTGTATGTGAGTCATGCTTCTCTCATTTCGAGTAGAATGTCTAATGTACATGTATCTGAAACCATATGGGCATACAGTGCCATCTTGTGGCAGAAATTATAGTTCGAAAAACGTTCCAAGGTACTGGCACAAATACGTGACATTCGGTAGAAAACGCAACAATGCTCTAGCACACCTGCGTGTCGGCCGGTAGATAAGTGTGTTCGTTGCTGGCACGTATACGTGACAGTCGGCGCGAAGGGGTTAAAATGAGTTCTGAGGAGAATTTACGTACATTGAAATTTTGTATATAGGACTGCTATAACATATAGATGCAATGGCGTAGCTAGGGTTGGGCAAAGGGGGACATCTGTCCCCAGACGCAGTATCCAAGGGGCGCCAAATTGATGCTACAAATTTTAGAATGAAATGATTTCCATTCTTGGAACACAGAAAGGGGCGCAAAATCTTTAGTTGTCCCCGGGTGCTTAAAACCTTAGCTACGCCTCTGTATAGATCTGCACCTCGTATTTTCGTTGCAATCGACCGCACCAAACGTATATAAATATATTTATATATATCTCCACTCTGTTACCCGGCTCAGTGATCTCAGTTTTAGTCTTACACGTTTGTAAATTGTGCATTTTTTGCTTTAAAAATTATTGCGTTTTGTTGTTCTTATCTACCGGTTAAGCTTTTTTTATGCCTTTAGTAAATCTGCATGCAATATTTGTGGAGTTATCAACAATTTAAAAGTTGTTTAAGTGCAGCTAAGCCTAATGAATTTTGCTATGGCGGACATGTATGTTTACATTTCAAACTTGGCAAAATAGCGGATCTGTTGCCAATCTAGAGAAACTAAGCTTCGCAAAACAAAGATAACACCTTCTTTTATTATTGCGAATTAAATCATGTTTAATCAATTCTGGAATTTATTCGAGGAAATAAGTGTTTAAGATTTACTTCGTAATTTTTAATATAGATATTTTGAGTTTTTATGTATTTTTGCATTGTCGGGAAGTAAGAACTAAATTAATTGAATGAGAAATACTGAAGCGTCTGGGAAAAACTATTTCTTTTTAGTCCAAAGGGGCTTCGTCCCCTGAAGGACTATTGTTTTCGTTTTGCGACTTTGCATTGAATCACTATAAATGTTCGTTTCTCTTTTCAAACTGTTGCCGCCAAATGTTAGTCTTGCATTATATTTGAGAAATTAAATAATGAAAAACCTGCATAAATGTATATCTGTTTCTCACACTGTGATAAAATAAAGGTACATAGAGCCATCGAATATTGAATGACGTAATCCTTCTACGAATATAGGTATGTGGAAGACCAAAGACTGCGTATCGGAAATTCTAAAGATATGCTCAATTTAAAATTATTTTGCGACGTTGCTACTGAACTGAATTTTATGGTTTAAGTGCAAAGAACATGATATTTAATAAATAAAGGTAACACACGAAATGTTTAAAAAACGCTCCTTAAAATATACAAATTTAAATTATTTAAATTAGGGGGCTTATATATATATATATATATATATATATATTGTTTGTTTGTTTTCTTTTATACATCGTTTTAGATTTATTATAGTATTTGAATAGAACATGTGGAAACGATTCGATAATTCTTAAAATAACATTAATTTATATGCATTTTGATTTATAATATGAACGAAATGTAACGCTATTAAGTGAAGCTAGCGCCAGAGTGTCGCTGTGGTAAACAAATACAGTGAGTTTTTAAGACTGCATTTATTCTATTGTGGTTTATGCGTTATCGATGAAGTATATTTAATTCAATCCAATACGTTTAAATGAAATACAAGAAAAAAATGCGTATAATTTAATATTCCGTGCAAGGAAGTCATGTGGTGTACAGATCAGATTTTTTGATTTAATAAATGAAATCAAAATTTTCATGACTCAAAAACATAAAACCATAGATGAGCTACATACATGGAGCATACATAGAAAACAGATTTACCATTTCTTATTGATTTAAGCACCACTGAAATATTTCAATAAACATCTGCAAGGAAAGGATAAACATATCAACGACATATATACTTCTGCTAAAGCTTTTAAACTTAAATTGCAAATATGGAAAACACAAATGAAATCAAAACATTTTGTCCATTTTCTGTCTTAAATCACGCTGTATTATTACAATCGAAAATTCCCCAGAATACATAAGAACAATAGCCTTATTATGACAATAATTTGAAGGCAGATTTAAGAAATTTAATGGAGTACGTTTGTAAATTATTTTCATTACCATTAAAAGCTTACATGAAAAACTTATCAAATAATCTACAATTAAAAGTAATTAATTCGTAGTGTGATATAAATTTTATTCAAACGTCTGAAGACACAGATTTGATTAACTTTTATATATGTGAAACGATAAATATCCTCGGTTGCGAATTTTTGCTATAAGAATAATCGCTTTGTTTGGAAGTATATTTGCATGTCAACAGTTGAAAATTTGAAACTTAATAAGTATAACAAAAGAGTTTGTTTAATGAACGGACATCGACAATCCGTGATGACGATAGTTTACAGTAATTTTTTTTTTCAAGACTACAAATGTCAACATACTCGACACGTCATCAAGCGTCAAGCTGTAGTAAAATATAGTGGAATGTGTAATTATTTACATACAATCATATTTACTTTTTCCGCATATGATGATAAAAAATTTGATACATAAAAAAGTGCATAGGCTGTCGTTGTTAGTTTTCAAGTTGTGTTTAGTACCACTGAAGAGTTCTGTAAAAATTTAATAGGTTTTCATAATTTGCTTAATTTAAATTTATGTTAAAAATAAGGTTAAAATGGGTTCGACTCCTGCGAACGGGCTGTCTGCATGGGCGTTTTCGTGGTTTTCCCCATGTGTAACGTGTATACGAGCCTGTTTGCCTTAGAAGGTCCTCCCCGAAGGCATCCCTCCCCTTAGACAGATAGCCCTCATGTGCTTTGCCATAATTAAATACACCACTCCACATTTAGCTAAGTATAACTTTTGCAACGTTCCATTAAATTTTTATTTTATATGGTGGTTGAGAAATAGGGCTAGGTATAACTGTTTGCTGCATATTAGCGGCACTGAATATGCAGCAAATGTTTACAGTTGTAATGGGAACAACTGCTTATCAGAATGCTCATAAAGCATTTGGGCTAAAGAGATGTTTTAATTCAGCATTCTAATCATCGATTATGGGAAAATGACAAAACACTTGCTTGCCCATTGAAAATAAACCTCTTAAAAAAGGGACTCGAAGTAACATCGGTAATTACTGTCAAAGTTTTCGAAACGGCAAGCAGTTTGAGCCAATGAAATAAATTTCGCTCCCACACTGTTGTGTCGGATACTGAGTAGTTTTTTTTTTTTTTTTTTTTTTTTTTTTTTTTTTTTAATACTAAGTCTCTTTTAAGTTTGAAAACTTGACTTTACAGCAGCATATCTTTTTTCTGTGCATAATCAACGCATTATTTGATCAAACTTTTAGCCATATTTCTCGCTCATCTTGCATATAAAAATTTACTGGAACGTTGGAAAAGTTATGAATTCGATATGTTTTAAAATGTTTGCTACATATGTTTATTCCCAAATATCTAATATGTAAATCTGGGGTCTGGGCATCTTGTTTACAACATATATTATGGGTAATTTTATTTTTTTATACAGAAAACTTCAGTACGTGCAAACACGTTCTCTGAAAAAAGCTTCAGCAAGAACTTTTAATAATACATCCATAAATAAGCACAGCATTTAAAAAAATGTGACAACTGCGTTAAATAAATTGTTGTGCAATTTCTTTCATTTCCATTACAATTATCCTCCAAATAGTCCACGATTTTATCTATTCAAATAAACTAACATCATTTGCTCTAGGAAAAAAGAATAATTGATGAAAGGCAATTTGGTTAATAGACTTTTGTCATTAAACGTTACTGTAAAGAATGAATTGCAGAACATTCTTCGAATCTAATGAATAAAAAAAGGACAGGATAAAAATGATTCTTTTGAAAGAATTCATGAGAATTTTACTTCTAGGATGGTTGAATATTCAAAGCGTACATAGTCGGAAAAAAGGATATAGTTCATTGCCTTCAAGCTTAGTTTAGATCCAATCAATTTTTAACCACTAAAGGAAAGTTTTTGTTTGTGTGAAATATCTGTAGTCTCTTTCAGATTCTTTCATGCTTGAATAAATTATAATGTTCGGCAAAATTCAGTTCTTATTGGGGTTGATTTCAATTGATTCCGATGGAATGCATTTCTTAGGACAAAAGAACAGTCTGTCTTCTGCAACGTTATTCGATACATATGTTAGTTTTTTATAAATTCATTTGTAAACATTAATGCGTAAGTTATTAAATCACTTAAAGAACCGCCAATACTGCACATGAACCTTCGATTTTCCAAAATTACCAGTTTCCTTTCCCGCATACTTCGTATGCAGTTCTTTTGCATACTGTGCAGCGTGAAAGCGATTGATAAGTTTAAAATTGTCGTAAATACATAATATATGGATACATGAATGTTATGAATTAATAGCGACAGCTGTTAGATGGCACTTCAGATACTCTGTCTCCCAAAACGTTTGGAGTTCTGTAGAAACGAGAATTACAAAAATAAAGATTTAGGCCTAACTATTCAAAGGTGTAAGCCTGAAAATTCTTGTTGTAGTATACTTTATTAATTAGATAAATAATTTGTCTACGTGTTTTAAGGGGGATGTATACCTTTGAACACTTTTTTTTTAATATTTAAGTTTTTGCATTTAATTTTGGCTTTAAAGTAATTAATTATGAAAGAATGAAGAAGCGGAGTTATTTAATGACCATTAATTTTATATTTTTGGAGTAAAGTAAGAAAACAAGCAAAAAAAAACAGCAATATTTACTATAAATTAGAAACTGTTAAAAAATGTATAATATATTTTCATATTTTGTAAAATGCAAACCCATGATAATGATATTCTCAAGAAGGTAGACTATTATTTTAAAGCTAGAAAGTTATTTAAAAATGTTTTAAGCTAGAATGTGTAATATAACCAAGAAAAAGCATATTTTCTCATTAAAATTCATGTTTAACGCATAATAACTTTATAAAAATGCATTTATCAATTATTAAATAGTCTGCCTCCTTACTTGAAGTGTTCTAAACATGTGTACCAAATTACATAAGATTTCATTCATAATTTTTAAAAATATCGTGTTTCTTGTTAACATTAAAACACGAAAAATGAAAAACGAGATAAACGCATTTGAAGAATTCAAACACTCGATTACCTACTTTTGATCAGTTTGTAAACTTAAAATTCCGCTGATTTGTAACTAATGCCCTCTTATTTTTCAGAACTTACTTTTTTTTTTCTAGCAGCTTTTAAATTTTTTCTCTGCTTTCTAAAGCCAAATCAGGGAATGTCGTTTTGCATTGTCGATACAGTTAACATCAGACCTTTCATACTCGTTTGCAGTGTAGTAACCAATATCTATACCTAATTTACCATATCTATACCTAATCTACATCAATATCTATCTACACCTGTCAAAATTAATGAATATTACTGTAATAAATAAGTAAAACTCTTATCAGCAATGTAAACACAGAATCAAAACACTAGCGAAAATACGTTAGTGAATTCATTACACACAGCTTGGAAATACGCTAGAACTTTTTTTTTTTCGTTGCCATCATAAAAATACTTTTTGGTCTTTAAAATGAAATTATAGATAAAGTTTTAAACCCCGGAAATAAAAGTAAACAACTCTGACAAGTGGGTGCACTTCGGCCTTTTAAATATTTACGTCTTGTGCACTTCTGGTATGCTTTTCGAGGACAAGGTGTCAAATAAAGTATCGTAACTTCGGTTTAAATCAACGTAGGAACAAACTTCAAACAGTTTTGGAAACATACGAAATAAGACTTTCATCGCGAGTAAGGGAAAAGGGAGTTTTTTGACCAAAATCTCGGTTTCTAAGATATACAGCCCCCTTAACACCAGTTTTACCATTTTTGAGAACATTCCTCACCTTTAGATTAATAATTCGTGCAAAAATAAATAGAATTATCATTAGAATAATGAGAAAGTAAGCTAAACCGTCTGTAAATAGGTCTAAATACGCTATATGTTAATCAAAGCTTGGAAGTTTTTTTTTTTTTTTTACTTTTATCAGGATGATATTTTTTTGCATTACAACAAACATATATGGAAACCATCGAAGGACGCTGCTATAGGTTCTCATTAATGGTCTTCATTAATAATGGCTTTTTAAATAATCATGATGTGCCTCAGGAGTATATGGTCTTTCAATAGCCCCTCCTTCTTGGGAAAATTTCGGTACTCTAAGATCGTATTATACTTGTGCCCACTATTATTGTGCCGTTAAAGGAATTTATTTCGTAATAAATACGAACATCTGAAGCACATCGTAGCACGTTCCTGCACTACTTCCGCTGACGCTCTTTTCTGCCACCATATTCTCATCCACATTCCTAGTGCCAGTTACTCTTTCATTTTGATAAATCTAGGTAAGATACATTAATGCATGGCATTCTCATTTTTCCTCTACTTACAAAATAGAGAACGTAAATAAAATAACAATATAAAAGAAACATTTTTAGCTCAGAATCTTTGTTAATGTGTCCATTCCATTAGCAGCTTTCTTAACAACGGCAGTTCATAATAGCCCCGCAGCAAGCAGTCTTAGGTATTAGGTATAACAAACCCTTATACCATTTCTTTGCAAGGATATCTTTCGAAATAACGAAACTGCTAAAATCGTTTTCTGAGCAGTCGCTAAAATGTTCAATTAAAGGTTCTATAACATTAAAGTCTGATAATTGAAGATAGATGCTAAAAATCATTCTTGTACTTTTCACATTGTTCGTTATGCATCTTGACTTAATAAAATAAGTACAATCTAATTACATACACGTGCAGTGAGTATTATATAAGCCTTTAATATGCAAGATTCAAAAGAAATTTTAAACTAAAATCAGGAAGTGTGATCTTAATAAATATCACAAAATTGCTTTCTAAACTTCTACACAGCCCTGCATGTCTGAAACAAGGAGTCCACTGTATATATTGAACCATTTCCCAAGGAAACGTATAGATGTCGGAAGTATTATGTTTTTGAACTTCCATCTGTAACACTTGTATATCTCTTCAATGTTTATTATCAACATGTATAATGAAATATTTCTCCTTTACCATTGCAGGTGAAACATTTTATTATTTCTAGTTTCTATAAAAAGAAGGAAATTTAAGATTCAAGATGGTCAAGTGTAAAGAATGATTTTAAATAAAAATAACTTCTGAAATGTAGTCATTGAGTCTCACCGTATAATTTAGAAAGGTATTAAAATTTTAATCAACAATATTTTCATAAAATTTATTGCATTCTTCTTTCTGTGATTTATGTAATTTGTTCCTTTATTCATAGTTTACTAAAAGGTTCAGCTTATACTTTAGCGTTTTTAAAATGTTTACCCTTGATTTATATTAATATCATTCATTGCATTAGCATCTTGTAATTCTTAACGCAAAATCAAACTATTAGAACAGGTGAATTTGCATTTACACATACATTGTTTGATTCGAATATCTGTCCTTTCATTTTTTAAGAATTTGTCGCTGAACTGTATTCAGGAGCTGGTTGACTTTGTATTTAATAACAAAGATTATCATCACAAAGATATTTACTTTATTATATATTTATTAATCATTTTGTTGCTGTAGAGGAACGATCTGGCTCCTAAACATTTCAAATTCTCAATTACAAAGCTGTAAGATCTGTTACAGCAAGTACACAAAAGAGAAGAATACTCAATTCAAATTACGCAGGTCGAGAGTATAACGAGCTAGCAGCGCCTCCTTCCGGCAACTCTTAATCATTACTGAACAGTCGATGATATTAATATTAGCTGTTTTATTGATTAATCAGATTAAATTTTAAAATTTGGCAAAAAAAATTAAACCAGATTGGCTTTTGTTTTGTGGAAAACTCTATCGATTTCCAATAATTTGTCAGGAATCATGTCCTTCTTCTTCAACGAGCAAACGTATTCTATGCTATAAGAACGGAAGCCAAATAAGTAGTCGAAATAAATGTAATAAACTTAACAGGAAATCCATAGGATTACATAATAGAAATTTAAGAGAAAAGTAATATACTGAGCGATTCAAACTTTTAAAAATTGTAAGTGCTTTAAATTTATAGTCTGTCAGTCTTTCGAAATGGATGGAAATTTCCATAAAGTAAATAAAAACTTATATTTTCATTTTGTTTAGTTTCTTTTTGTGTTGTGGCTAATCTCACTTGTCTGACATAATCAGAACAAGCCTGCGAATTTTATCGTGGCAATAAATGCACGAGTGCGTCTGTCGTTGCCATGAAGCTTGAACACTATACAAGTGATAACGTGACCTTGCCAAATTTTGAAGAAGCGCACATGCGTCTGAAGGTCCACCACCAAACCATTCAAAAAGATCCTTAGCTCGCTGCACATTTTGAGTGCCTTCATGCAGCACAAATACTATTCATTTGCAAATAACCATACCTTCTTTGGGATTAGAATCCTCCCCATCGGTACAGCAGTCAGCGTCACTAACCACTATCCGTCTGGGAGGCGTTTAATTTTATATTTGATATTATCATGCATCTTCTTATATAGAATTTTAAAGTTGGCTTTATGGTAGAAGTAATGCGTCTTTTCAATGAAAGAAATCTGATAGAAGCTTAATCATCCAACTGAACCTTCCAGTGACTTTCTCCACTGACAAGAGAAGGAAATAAGTCGGTGTGATATATTTGGAGTAGGCGAGAGATATCTGTTTTAAGAGATATCTGTTTTATTTTTCTAATGCCTAGAAAAGGAATATTGCCATATAGTGGGATGACAACTTTATGGATGCAATTAAGATATTTCTGGGTAACTGTTCACTCTGCTCCAGTGTATTGTAGTACCATTTTATGGTATATTACAATGCAGAGACTATTAAATCTCTGTAGCAGGAAGCTAGAAAATCGGCTACAACCTTGCCATAAACCGAATAATGTTTCTTTCAACTTGCTAGTTGGCTGTGCTAACCAATATACTGCACAGATATTCACGAAAGAAATACTATGATTTTTTTCATCCTTGTTGCAATTATAAAACGTCTCGTGAGAGCGAATATATCAGTTTGTCAAACCTGGTAGTAACGAATTATCACCTGCCACAATTTAGTGCAAGTGTTTCATAGACATTTCTAGCTTTTCGAAGCACAGAGCTTAAAAATCCGTCTATGCCCTCTCCAGGAATCCAATCATTGCCTTTCCAATTAGTTACTTCGTTGTATTATCATAAGTACAGGTACAAGAAAATGCTCGGGGGATACCAGCGATGTAGCATGGATCAACTGGTAATGCTGCGCTAACCTAAGAAAACGCACGAACAAAGAAGGCCATAATTTCTTTAGAACATTTCTGTTTAATTATTACGCATTTATACAAAAAGAAATATCTTTGCATCGGTCTGCTTTTGGCAGATCTCATAGTAATGATGTAACTTATACCATATCAGTGATGTCACTTATCTTATGAGGCATCTTTTTACAGAAGAAAACTTAGCTCTGTAATCTGCAGAATGAACTGTGAAAACACTGACAACGTTATTTAACTTTAATCCAAAAAAAGAAACAAATTGCTTAAAATGCCCGTTTCAAGGACCATACAAAACTTAGTTTTATCGACACAAAAATATTTAAATTTAGCACACTTGCGGATATGAAATTAAAATTCGTAGTGGTTAAACCATTTACACCATTACGTGTCTTTTGCGTAATAAGCAACTTTAAAAAACACGCATGCCTAAGCTTACTCCATTTGTTGTGAGCTCCATGATTTATATTTGTTAACGATATTCAACAGCCGTTGTTTTCTTTTTTGACGAAGTTTTGCTTTTGTAGCTTGGCAACAGTAAGAAAGATTAGAATAATGTTTTGATTTTCTTAAGTGTGTAAGCAAATAAAGTTTGGCTTCCTTAAGCAAGAAAATGTAATTGTTTATTTAAAATAGTTATTTTCAAGTGTTATAGAATGGAGTCAGATTTAATTTAAAGGCGAGAACGACTGAATGAAATAATATTCGGGTAGATTCAATGCAACATTAGTGATGACGACCGGGACGTGATCTCACTGGATTTTTGAAGGTAAATACCGTTAAACTTTTAAGCATGGAATTATTAGTAATAAAACGCTCTCCTGTTAGAGCCAATTTTACTAAAATTTTTAATACCTTGAGTGATTTATTAAATCAGGAAAAACCTAATCGATCAAATTTTGCTAGTTTAAAAAGGATACATGCTCAGCTTTCTAGTTTCGATCCTGAAATAAGTGATTTATTAGTCGCAGACTCTGATTCAGAAAAATATGAGCGCGAGTATTTGATTATTGAAGAATACAGTGAGAAGATGGATAGTATTACAGTTAAAGTAGACATTTGTATAAATAGAATTTTAAAGGATCAGTGTAACCAATTAGTTTGTTCTTCTCCCGTTCGGGTTAAAAGGAAACTGAAGTTACCAAAGATTGAATTCGTTAAATTTACCGGTGAAATTAAGGACTGGCTTGCCTTTTGGAGTCAGTTCCAAAGTATTCATAAAGATGAAAACATAGAAAATGAGGATAAATTTCAGTATTTAATACAATGCATGTCGGAAGATAAGAGAGCTCGTGATATTGTTAACAGTTCTCCGCCAACAGGTGAAAAGTATAATAAAGTGGTAGAATGCCTAAAATCTCGTTCTGGTCGAGATGAATTACTTATTGAGTTCTACGTACGAAAACTATTAAAGTTGTCGTAAAACAGGCTACAGGCAATAATCGAAAATTAGACACTGTTAGACTGTATGATAAACTGCAATCCTATTTGAGAGCTCTGGAATCCATTGGTTTGACTTCGGATAAATATTCTGCCATGCTTTCCCTCTCATTGAATCTTGCATACCGGAGGACATTTTTAGCGTGCGGTTGCGAAATCCGATAGTTAGTATACTGGATGAGTCAGGGAAGAATCCACACAGTGAGAAGCTAAAGAGCTTGTTAATGTTTATGAAATCGGAAGTAGAAGGTTGGTTGACTTTTAATGGCACAAAACCTTGAAGGTTATTTATTTTGAGCCAGACGAATGATGAATAAAATCCAAAATGCACAAGCACACTGTATCAGATGAATTGTTGAAATGAACCTGTAATGCTGATGAAGGCATGGAGAAATGAATGAGAAATGCTCTAGCAACAGGTAGATCAGGATAAAAGGAAAAGAAAAACTTCAAATCATATGGTAAGAAGAGGTGTCTTATAAAAATCTTATGAGGTTGATGTGAGGGTTACTTCCAATGAAATATGTTAAGTTAACATTCGTAGAGTTAAAATAATATTCACGTTTCTGACTAAAAGCAGGACAGCAGGTTAAAATATGATTGACTGAAACGAACACGTTGCAAGTACCACAGATAGGCTCCTTATCTCCTTTCAAGAGATACTGATGTGTCAATCTGCTTCAATTCGTAGGCGAGTCAGTAGTACATCATTGTGTGTCAATTCGTAGGCGAGTCAGTAGTACATCCTCTTTTCGATTCCCTCTCGACTTCCAATACTCCAAATTGAGTTTTACCTGCTTTATTTTGTTCAGAGTCGCATTCCCAGAGTTCTTGCCACCTGGACAAGATCTTTGTTCTGATGTAGTAATCCCATACGTCTGTAAAAGGGACATCATTTTCAGAGGTAATATCAGCAGATTTTGCTGCGACATCGGCGAGTTTATAGTCTTTGATACCAGCATGTCCAGGCATCAGCAGTACACAATAGAATAACCTGCATTTCTCAGACGGAGGTGTGCCTTTAAAATTTCTAAGACCAAAGGGGAGCTGGTATTTGTATTTATTGATTCAAGAGCAGTCAGAGAGTCAGAGTAGATGATGAACTTTCTGCTATTCTGCCTAGAGATAAAGATAAATAAATTCCAAATGCCAAACGTTTCTGCAGTAAAGACAGATGCAGCCTTATGAAGTCTACTACTCTTGATGTTTTATCACAAACAAAAGCTGCCCCTACATAATCATGATTCTTTGAGCCATCACTAAAAATTGTTTTATAGTTAGAATAATTGCTTCTATGCTCAAGGAAAATTTGTTGATATTGGACATAATTGGTACTGTTCTTTAGTTCTCCAAAAATGTTAAGTAGGTGAAAATTCACTTCTTGCCAGGGAGCAATGTCGAAAAAGCTAAAGCTTTTGGGATGCAGATTTTTTAGGTTGAATTCTTCAATTAGTGAGTGAATGCGAAGATCAGAAGGTGGGATACATGAAGGACGTGCTTGGTAGATACGCCAGTGCTGATCAGATGTCATGAACCGGACAGGATGTTCGGCCTGTGACATTACTTTATAATGTAGATCTATAGACAACTGCTTGCGTCTGAATTCCAGAGATGGTTCAAAACAGATGACATATGAACTTTGGACTGGAGATGTTCTGAAAGCTACACAGCAAATCCATAGCTCTTGATGGTGGACTGGATCCAATTTCAGTAGCACAGAAGGTTTTGCGGATCTATAGATAACACAGCCATAGTCAAGTTTGGAACGGATTAAAACTCTATGAATGCGGAGCATAAAACAACGTTCTGCTCCCCATAAAGTATTGGCTAGAACTTTCAGTATGTTGAGAGCTTTAGCACAGTTTTTCTTTAGATTTAAGATATGCGGAAGGAAAGTGAGCTTTCTGTCAAATATAACTCCTAAGAATTTTGCTTCTGGCTCAACGCGTAAAACAACTTCTAACTACTGCCCATCACCCCCAGACAAATGGTAAAGTAAAGCGTGAGAACCAAACCTTAGTAACTCGTTTAAGATATAAAGTAAATTCTAGATCATCGAAAATTCCATGGACGAAAATTTTGGATCTAGTTATTAGTGAATATAATAATTCCCCTCATTCGGTAACTAAATTCACCTCTGCATAACTCTTACTTGGAAAACTTCCTTTCGATCAAAATACTTACCCTCCGGTTGACATAGCGAGAAAATTTAAAAAAAAAAAAAAAAAAAAAAAAAAAAAAAAAAACATAAAGAGAGAACTATTGAATATTATAAAAGGACTCGCAAAAGGAATATCGGGGCTTTTTTCTTTAATGTAACAATGCAGTAAACTTCATACAAAAAGTTATTAGTAATTCTTTTTTATTTACTCCGGAGATATGAATTTTGTAACTGCTATTTCTCCTTAATAATAATAAATGGATCCTGTTTTTTAAAATTATCGTCTGATAATTTAAGCTGCGACTACATCTATATTTCTTCAACGATCTATTTATTCTGGACAAAAGCTGATACATCACAAAGATATATGTATAAAATATATATGTATTATGTATATGTATAGAAACATATGTATATATATTTATATATCTTGATATATATTCTTTAATCATATATACAGTCTTTAGCTAGATTCGCCCACCTTATACTTACTGAAAGACCTCAGGTGATTTTGTTTGCCTGACGATGAGTTTTTTTATTCTGTTTTGTTTCATTAATTTTTGTATAAAAGATACTTTTATAGAAGAATTATCCCCCGTAAAAGGCCTATACAGAAATCTAACTTTTGCGTTTTCTAAATTAAATGGATTTCATTTTAACCGAAATTGTCATACTCTGGATATCTACGTAATTTGATCTACTTGTTAAACTCTAAACATTGTATCCGCAGCCGTGTGTTTAAAAACATTTTAAGTGTGCAATATTTTTTTAATCTTGAATTAAACATAAATTTTACTATCACATAAAACCATTCTCATGATAGCTTATACTTATTATGAAAAAATAATTTCAAAAACCACTGCCGAGTCGTATTCAAGGAAGTAATAAATTATTTTATAAAAAAATCCTATAATGTTAGTGTTTTCACCTCGAAAATTTCAAAATGAAAATAGTTTTATATCAGCGAAAACTATTTCCTACAAAACACATCACTTTCGCCATTCATCTTAATTTTCAATGTTCCAAAGTGACACCAGAAGCAAGAAAAGAAATACCGGCGCCTTTTCTACAGCACCTTGTAATTGTTTTACTCCTCACGCTAGAAAAAGCTAAAAGTAACAAGCAGTTGGCCCATTTCTGAGTGATATATACTTTTATCAGTCAATCATTAAAATCGTATTTTATTGTTTTACCATTTATTTATGTTCTGATAAGCAATATCGATTTCGAAACCATTATTTATGGCAGAATGGAATTTCGAATTGATGAAAATTGGAATTAATACCAATTGTATTCTGTTTGACATTTATTGGCCAAAACATGTATTCTCCCACATGCGTTTATACACATCTATATAAAATTTTGAACAATTAAGGAAACGAAAGGTTGAGATTTTAACATTTATACTTGTAACAAACTTTTGTCACTATCAGGTTTTAGAAGAATTCTGTGAATATAATTTTAATATTTTGCATTGAGTGTCAGTTATAAGGCTCAAGGTAGTCATAAACTAGCTATATGCAAACTCTGAACTATCGCATTGTCTAAAAGTCTAAAAGAAATACGAAAAGCGTGGATTTCAAATATTAACTCTTATATCAATAGTACCAGGTTGCGATTATAGGAAACCACAGAATGAGCAGCTGTTCCGTCTGAAAGACTTTTAGCAGTTTCTGCTCATTTAGTGACTTTTATTTTTTTGTTTTTTTTTTTTTTTTTTCTTTGGATAGAAAATTGGAGATATAATTGTTACCGAGAATTTTTTTTATATTTTTTTACAAAGAATGTTACATATTACAGAGTTTTTCTGTCAAGTATAAAATTTTGTGAAGTTTCTGTTAAGTATAAAGTTTTATATTTTAAAGTATAACAGAGATGTTACGAAGGATTTTGACACTGTAGAAGTTTTGACAAGCACTGTTATAGACTATTTTACCAATAGTAATGCAAAGTTGTTGAGCAGAGTTGTTAGTGGATACTTTTGACATAAGAACAGAGATTCTGAGGTTTTACAATTCTAAGAAAGTATTTTGCAAATTCTGAGAAAATTAAACACTTTAGAGGAATAATTTAACAAAATCAAATAACGTTATAAAAATACAAATGAAGCTAATAAAATTACAAACTAAACAATAAAAAATAATAATAAATAATGATAAAATAAAAAGTTATAAAATAATATTACAAAAGTAAAACTATTATCATTAAAATTATAAAAAACTTTTGTGACTGTTTCTTACATTAATAACATTAATAGCTAAAATATATAAATAAAAAATTAGAATTATACTGCTTTGAGATTGTCATTGTTTATAATAAGATAGTTCTTTAGAGTCTGAAGCTTCTGGTGAAGGAATTTATTCCTGAGAATCTGTTAAAACCATTGTCGAGAACTATTTGTTTTATAGGGCCAAAAATATAGATCTTTGGTTATTTGGCACTGAAACAAGTAGTGCTGCTCTAATGTACCTGGTAAGCCGCAAACAAGTAATTGTCTGTATTATGTAGCCCAAAACGAAGTAAGTAGGCCACAAAAGGCCCATGGGCTGTCAGAAGATAACTCATTGCACTATTTGTAGAGACTAATTTACGTGAGACGATGGCTAAGAAGGTAAATGTTTTTCTTCCTGGACTTGTGACCATAAAAATTTCCATTGTGACATAAGATCTTTTTCTAAACGAGATTTTTAAGTAAGAAATTGCATTGGGAAAGGAAATAATTGATTTTAAAATACTGTTTTGAGCCTGTAGTGCTAGCTGATCAGTGATCTCATTGCCGACAGTGCCCAAATGGGCACATGTCCAATATAAGTTTGGTTTTGCAACTGTTGGAAAGTGCGTTAACAGATATTGAATATCTCTCACTAATGGAGAGCGACTTTGCCCTACTTTAGCTTGGAGATTCGAAGCACTGTTAGATATTATTATACTTTCAAATTTAATTGCCTCTCCAATTGCCAATAATTCTGCCTGGAAGATGGAATTTTATTTGTTTAACTTCGGTTTCCAAGTTATAATTTGCATTCCACTGTAAAAAGCGCAAAAGGCACAACTTAAAACCATGGATGGATCCCTCTGTGAATGTTTGTAACTTAAATAAGTTAGTCGGTAGGTTTGTGAACAAGTTTTCTGGGAATAAATATGCTGGATGAATGTCTTGATTTTGTCTGAATTCCTCATAATCTGAGGGATGATAGATAGTAGAGCTGAAGGAAATGGGTCATCGCAGACGTGTTACTTTGGATTAAACAGCTTCATTCAGTGCAGTGAGGGTTATTAGAGGAAAGCCTGCTAAAATTTTTAAAGAACTTGTTGGAGTTGTTCAGTAAGCTTTAATAATTGGTAGAAGAAATAAAAATTGTAAAAAAAGTTGTCTTTGAACATGTTTATGTAGAGTCATTTCCCAAGCAGAAGCACCATGTAGGAGAATGTTCTCAATCACTGTATGATACCAGATTGTTTGAAATTCTGAGGAAATTCCCCAAGTTCTAGTTGTAGTAATTTTCAGCAAGTTAGATAATATTAGAATTTTACTTTTAATATAATTTATATTATAAGGTCAAGATAGCCTATTGTTCAAAATTATGCCTAAATAAAGCATTTGTTTTCCTGTTGTTATTTTTTCTTGTGATATTTTATTATTGGATTTCCTGGGTTGTTAATTTTCATTCCCTGCTTTGGAATGTTGTGATTACAGTAAGATTACAGTTGGTTGTTATTACAGTTAGAAGCTATAAAACTATGAATTGTAGCTCCTACTCTTATACAGTATAATACACTCGCGCTCAAAAAATAAGCAACAAATGCTAAAAAAAGGTACGAAAGTAAAAAGTGGAATTGAAACATACAATTTATAAATGGGGTAGAGGTTGCACCGTCGAATGCAAATAAGCAAACAAACTAAGCACAAAACGCAGTCCCGCCACAACCCCTTAAAAGGGGCTTGCTGGAACTCTGCGTCAGTTCGCGAACAGCGATATTCCGTGTAATCCGTGATAGCCAATGCTGAAAGCATGAGACAAAGACACGATTTGCACGATGAAATGTGATGGGGGCTGTCGGGGTGTCGCAAGCTGGTACAACACTGTCCGCTGTTGCGAGAAAGCTGAATGTGCATCGTAGTGTCATCAATAGGCTGGGAAATCGTTACCAAAGGGATAAAACGCCCTGCAGAAGACGTGGGTCTGGAATGTCGGAAGATTACCACAGCGGCAGACGATCGTTTCCTTTTGCTATGTGCAAGACGCCATAGACCATTAATAACACAGGAAGGCCAAAGCTACAAAGCTGTGTCGCATCGACAGCATAAAGTTACACTGTACGCCTGACGACCTGTGGTTTGTGTTCCTTTGTCCGCATCTCATGTCAGAGCGCAGCTGAATTGGGCCCGTGAACATCGCAGTTGGACACCAGAGCATTGGGGTCACATACTCTTTACGGATGAGTCTCGATTTAATATCCAGAACGATTCACAAAGGGCAATGATATGGGGAGAGCCAGAGACATGCTATCGTGCGCCAAACATCGTCGAAAGAGACCATTATAGAGCAGGAGGCTTACTTGTATGGGCTGGGAAGCAAGGAACGGCCACACCGACCTCTGCGTTATTTCTGGTAGTTTCATTACAGCCGTCTGATATCGCAACTGTATTCTACACCCTCTCGTACGTCCTTTTATCACTGCAGTAGATACCGACTCGATATTTATGTTACGATAAAGTACGCCTGCATAGACCTTGAATGGTTGAGGAGTTATCGGGAGAGTGAAGCTATGTCACATCGCCCGTAAATCTGCTAGATCACTGGACCTGAATCCCATAAAGCATGTATGAAATATGTTGGGACAACCGACAGCAAGTCGCAGTGTGCCACCAAACACTCTCTATGATCTCCGACATGCATTGCTACAGGAATGGGTGCTACTGCCACAACAAGTGATAAACACTACTGCCAGCTTGCCTCGCCGTTGTCAAGCATGCATTTGAGCCAGAGGGTATCATACCCATTATTAGCATGATGTTTCTATTGCACATTCTTCCAACCCATTTGGTCTTTCGCTATGTAATACATGTGTTTTGTATGTTTGTGCTTTATTGCTAATAATGGGGTCTAGTATGGCCACAAGAAGCTTTTGGATCAGTTTCACGCATATCCATTAAATATTTTTTGTTTCATTCCGTGTTTTACCTTAATTGCTTATTTTTGAGCAGAAGTGCATTATCAGCTCGGTGAAAACCATAAACGGCGTTAGAATGGTAAATATAGTCTGAAAACCTTCAAAGTAATGCAACTCATAAAGGATAGAAATGAGAACGATAAATTAAGAAAGAAAAGTGACGCACGAACGAGAACTCATATCAGTTACAATTTATCAATACCACTCACAGTTTTCAAAATTCTGTTTGTATTAAACGAACAAAAATCTCTTGTTGTAGTACACTGCAATCACAAATATCTTGTTTTAATCCCTTACTCCTTTGAACGTACGTTTCCGTAAAGTTTACGAATGTATATTGTGATTCGGGCGATCACTCTTTGCGACTGTTGAGAATTTATGTCAGGGTAACAGCAGAGAAGTGTTTAATGTCATTGTGTGGGCGTAAGATGGACATCCCAAACATGAAAGAGTTATTTTATACCATTTAGGGTTTCCCTCAACATCATGGTGTATCGACCTCGCACTAATGGATTACTAGCTAGAAAAATATTTTAAATTTAATATGTGAACAATGACCGTCTAATTTGAAAGACGATATTCAACACGATGTTTTTCAGATGCTTGTGCAGTGCTTCAATGATGCCTATAATCTCCCTCACGTAGTGTGCTATCACTTATGAAATATGTTATCTATGAAGTCACGCGGAACCTTTGTAATCCAAATTAAAATGTTTTAATTTCTTGACGTCTTTCTTTTCTCGTTTAAGGTTCTCACTTTGTTTCTTAGCCAGTACTCCTGAGCCGACTCTTCGAACTAACGTTCTTTCAACATTTCTGAGATACCATTCCATAGCCATTTATGGTTGTTTTTGTCTATTCTTTGTAATCAAAACCATGAAAGCTTGATTTTTATTATTGGCATAATTTGCAATTCTTACATTTAAATTTCATTTTGATTTGCTGAACCATGTAATGGCTAGTTGATCGTATATATAAAACGCTGCTTTATAATTATCCTGTATATTTTTCATGTGTTCTGGTTATTTAAAAGATATTTACACTAACTACATATATGAATAAAATGTCCGGCATTTTAAAACTCAGTTACCATATGCTACCATTTGAGAATTTAACTAATATATAAGTTACCGTTTTACACTCGATTTTCTTCCTTGATCGTGAAATGTGCGTACTAGGATGAGTTATTTTTAAGATTTTCTGTTTTTTTATTTAATCAAAATTAGGGAGAAATCGTTGTATAAAATACATTTTTTGTCTGTTATTATTAATTTAACAGTTTTATATTAACCCCATTAAATATTCTTTATCCTGTAATTAAACTATTAAAAGCTTCCGCAATTAGAAAAACTCGAACAATGCTTAAATTACATAGAGGTTTAAATTTATTTTCTTGTCTCTTTTCTGAAAAATGGTATGTTGTATTTTTTCAAATCCTTTTATCAAAGTTTCTAATAATTTAGTGGAGTTGTAGAGAAATTGGTGATTCCAAAATCTTCAGTTCGCTGTTTGATGTAGTATTACAAAGTTAAAAGCACTTTATCTTGAAGGTAAAGATATTTCCTCTAGTAAAACGAAAGAATTTTTTTTTGTTTTACTAGAGGAAAATTTATAAATGTAATTATCACAGAAATAAATTTTAGCACGTAAAATATTAAAAACGGCTAAGACGCTAAATGAATTCTATACCGATTAAATTAAAAATGCTTGTTTTCTTCACATTCGAATTTAAAGTATCAGAATGGGAAACTTGCTACACATATCATTTTAAAAGTATACTCTTTAGAATCTCATTCCTTTATACCTACTAAAACTAAACGCTTTCATACTAGATTTTCTTACAGTTTTATCATTCGAATTTAGAATTCAGACAAAGAATCAATATCAAATAGCAACGCTTAGATTATTATGATCAATAACTGAATTCAAGTAATGTAATCCGAATGAGTTCTCATCGGCATTCATAGAAGACTTATCTATGGAGCTGCTAAAGAGTTTTCTGCACAGAAAATGCTCTCCTATCCACCTACAAGAAAAGTTTTCCCTCAGTAACTAGTGTTTCATTCACAGCCAGTATGGTTCTTAGATATTGATCCTAACTAGTCAGAGTTAACCCACAACGCAGGAGCTCAAATATAAACAATTTCGTACAACCAGCGAGAAAGACGGAACCGATTCTGAATATTTTAGATCCTGGCCATAGTATTCCGAAAACCGGATCAAAAGATAGACCTTTGATTAACTAAAAGAAATGAGTTTGAAATGAAGCTTTCCTTTGTGGGTCCAAATAAAGGGACGATATTTCTCTTGCTATCTCATTTTATGTAGAACGCCAGAGCGAAAGGAGAGAAAAATAAGAATATTTAAGAAGTATTATTTATTCTTGCATTAAGCCCGAAATAATGGTAAAAGTAACTGTTTATTACTAAAGATGTTAAAACTGGTCATTCTTTCCATGTATTGATCCTTGAGGTGCGCTATCTTTCATATCGTGTCTACTTATACCTGATCTCGTTCGATCAATGTAATAGAAACGTCTACGGTGATTAACAATAACATGAAAAAACAAAAAACTATCCAAACGCAATCTACAAATATCCAAATACTTTCAGAAATTCGTTAGGTTTTAAATACATAAATTCCAGAATGATCTTAGTATGTTTTACACGAGCGAAATATCATTCTATTACGAAATGCTAAAATTTGCTAACGTTTTAGCATGCAAATTCTCTTGAAGACATCGCATGATCCATTTACCAGTGCGAAAAATGTAATTACTTAAATTTTATCTGCCATATAAAACTGTAATATATATCCTACGATTATAACAATCTGACAGCTTCTTGTTGACATTGCAATGTGATCAGATATTTTATTTGCTTAAAATGCTGTATTCTCTCCTGAATAATTCCTCAGATCAAATAAGCATTACCAATGCCAAGTAACTTCGACAGTTCGTGGTTATTCTGTGACATTTCATTTGAGTCTAATTAGCAGCTTTCTCTCTTTTATTTCTTTTCGTCATTGACAGAGCTTTCTTACGTTTATGGAACGTTCGAGCTGCACGGAACTCGAAGCGGGCAATGCTAGAGTGAAATACGCGGGGAGCCGCTGTCTTACGACGGCCACCTCATTCTAATTAGCAACTAAAAGTTTATTTTATATCTCTTCTTCATGCTTCTTTTCGTCACGTACACAATCAGAAGTTTATACAGATTTTTATTGGCCAGTGACATAGTTAAAATTCAGAGAAAGCATCTTAAGCAAAATACTTGTGGTAGAGAGAAAAGTGTGACTGTTGTTTCGACCAACAATCTTCCGCATCGGAAGTCGATGCTTAGATAATATTGCTAGAAATTAGCTCAAATTAGTAATTTAATTTTAATATAGACTAAGTGTTCGACACAAGTATTTTTATAGCTTTGAACAGAAACACTGGTATGTAAGTGCAGCCAGTTGAATAGTACGTTCCAGTCATTTGCTTAAAATGTTTTAATTTCTTGACATCTTTCTTTTCTCGTTTAAGGTTCTCACTTTGTTTCTTAGCCAGTACTCCTGAGCCGACTCTTCGAACTAACGTTCTTTCAACATTTCTGAGATACCATTCCATAGCCATTTATGGTTGTTTTTGTCTATTCTTTGTAATCAAAACCATGAAAGCTTGATTTTTATTATTGGCATAATTTGCAATTCTTACATTTAAATTTCATTTTGATTTGCTGAACCATGTACATACAAAACATTTTAAGTCGAATAGATTAGATTCGTTTAGTATTGTTACGAATTTGGTATTTAAAAAGCTAATGTTACTTCAATTATAAATTAAATGGTTTTATTTCTCGCGCAGTGCAGCGCGTGACGAATATTAAAAGAAAGCTAAGCCGGAAAATTGAAAATACAAGAGCGCGTGCATTAAATAAATAAATATCTCTTTTTGATTTCGAGAAAGTGCTAGAAAATTCTAGCGCGTGATTTTAAAATCTTATAAAAGGAGGAAAACATATCAGTTCATAGTAGTTGCTTAGTTTGTTGTTGTTTAGAAAACTGCTCTTGTTGATTGTAGCGAATTCGCGGATTAGCTTTCTTCAGCTGTTTTGAATTAAGTTCTTTTGAACGTTTGAGTAGTTAGAAGATAACTACTGTGATATATTGTGATACTGCACGATTATTTGAGGACATTTAATCATATTTGTTGTGATAATAATAAATTTTTTTTCATTTTTCTTCGGACTTGTGCATTCATTTCGTAATGAACCCGTACGCACGCAACAATTTTTGGTGTCAGAAGTGGGATTTGAATGCCAATAACAAGAGCGATGGAGGAGCAATTGAGGCAGCTCATCAGTGCTTTTGCTGCGTTCCAAGAAAGGATGGAAGCTGGCCAAGCTGCATTTAAAGAAGAAATGAAAGAAAAGATGGATGCTGGTCAGGAAAAGATGGAAGATTCCGTTAAAGGAGAGATGATATCTGTTAGGGAGGAAATGAAATTGGGCCATGAATCCGTTAAGGAATGAAAGCCGTTCAAGCTGGTCAAGAAGAAATGAAAAGAGAAATTACCTGCATAATAGAAAATAAATTTGAAGCTATGGAAGCTAGAATTGACACAGTAGACAATAAAGTTGGACAAATTGAAGAAAAGTTTCTTCCGTAAAAGATCAAATTGAAGAAAGAGTTTCTTCTGTAAAAGAACATATAGAAGGAAGAGTTTGTGCCGTCCAACACCAAATCGAACAACGAATTGATGATAGGTTTTCTGCAGTAGTCAAAGAAGTGGATATTTTAAAGAAATTCGTAGCGACGGCAGGGAACAATAGTGATGGTTTTAAATTTTTACCCATGCCTGCTCGCCCCTCTCTGAAGTTATCCACTTATGATGGGAAGACCTCCTGGCAAGTCTATAAAACACAATTTTCTATAGTGGCAGATGCGAATGGATGGCATTCCCAAATTAAGGCCTGTCATCTCGCCGCTTCGCTGAGAGCAGACGCAGCGGATATCCTGCAGACGCTTCCCGAAAACCAAAGACTTGACTTCGAAGCTCTATCCGTCGCATTGGAGCTGCGCTTTGACGAGAAATGTTTAAAAGACTACAGCAGGCTTCAATTAAAATCCCGTCAACAGAAGCCCACCGAATCACTCCAGGAACTCGCAACGGATATTGAAAGGCTGTCCCACCTCGCCTTTACGGAGTGCCCGAGAGAAACGAGGGAAATCCTATCGCTGCAATATTTCATCGATGGCATCCGGGACCCTGAAATACAGAAAGCACTGCGAATGGCGGATGTTAAAGATTTGAAAAGCGCTTTAGTGTACGCCATGAAATTCGAGGCAGCCCAGCAAGCCACTTGTCGAGACCGCCACCCAGTCAGAGCTGCTCAAATCCAGGAGCCAGGGGATCAAGTCACCGCTCGTCTAGACGATTTAACTAGACTACTGAACGCCTTGAGACGGAATATTGGTGAGAAGAAACCGACCGTTAAGTGCTGGAACTGCGGTGCTGAAGGACACATACGACGAAACTGCAGAATACCCCAGGGTACGGATGTTAAGACCGCTCCTAACAAACAGCAGGAAAACTAATTAGTGGCCATAGTCGCGGGGCGGAGATTGCAAAATAATGAAAAGCCCCAGTTTAAAGTGTTTCAGGTTTCTGCAGTGAGAGGCGGCAGTAATGCACTTTTATAATAGGACATATTAATGGAGTTCCCTGCAATATGACGATAGATACAGGAGCCAACGTTACCATCATCCGAAAAGATTTGGCTCAACAACTGGGAAACAAACTTATCTGTACGCCGCCCTGCGTTACCCTCCAGACTGTGTCCGGTGAGAAGATCGACATCGATCAAAAAATAAACGTTAACATCACGTTTGGAAGTGCCGCTTACCATCACACGGCATAAGCAGCAGAGATCACTGATTCTTGCATACTCGGATTGGACTTTCTAAGGAAATACAATTTTTCCTTGGACTTTAAAAATAACGAATTGCATTCTACATCTGAGGACATAGCCCTATTCGGAATTAATGATGGAGTGAAATCTATACACAAAATTATAGCTCAAGATGATATTACAATACCCTCAAGAACCGAGTTTTTACTTCCTGGATTCATAGCCAAAAATAGAAATTTCCGCAACGTCATAGAATATCCCGATAACTGTAATAGCCCAAAGGGAGTACTAGTAGCCTCAACACTCGTCGACCTATCCAAAACGGTTATCGCGGTGAGAGTCGCCTATGTAACTGAGAAGGCGAGAGTTATTAAGAAAGATGAAGTGGTTGCAACATGTACTCCAGTAACCACCGTTGAAAGAAAGAGTAACATCCAAGAATCCGTGTCTTCAGAAAGCATTACATCAGAGTTACTTCAGAATGCGCAATTAAACGATGAAGAGAAGAATGCTGCCGATCGCGTTATTAAAGATCTTCAAGTTTTTTTCTCCCGCTCGTCTTCTGACGTGGGTCGAACTAGTTTGACACAACATAGAATAGATACCGGCGATCATCCCCCGATCAAGCAACATCCAAGACGTCTACCGTTTGCTAAACAGGAAGAGGTGAGAACACTGTTAAAAGATATGGAAGAAGGCGATGTCATCGAGCCTTCAGTAAGTCCATGGGCATCTCCCATCATTCTCGTCAGAAAGAAAGACGGCTCAACAAGATTTTGCGTTGACTATCGCCGGTTGAATGAGGTTACGAAGAAAGACAGTTACCCTCTTCCTAGAATTGACGACATTCTAGACACTCTTTCTGGAAGCAAGTGGTTCTCAATGCTTGATTTAAAGAGTGGGTATTAGCAGGTAGAAATACACCCTCATGACCGAGAAAAGACTGCATTTACTACGGGACAAGGGCTTTGGCAATTCAAGGTGATGCCGTTTGGACTGTGTAATGCGCCGGCAACATTCGAACGTCTTATGGAGACTGTTTTGGAAGGCCTTTCCTACGAAGCCTGCCTGATATACCTGGACGACATCATCATCGTCGGAAAGAGTTTTGAAGAACATCTAGAAAATCTTAGAAAGGTGCTTCAGAAACTGAAAGAAGCCAATCTAAAGCTGAGTCTCGCTAAATGCAAATTGTTCTGAAAGGAAGTGACTTACCTGGGACATGTCATCTCTGCAGAAGGTGTGTGCACGGATCCTGAAAAGGTGTCAGCCGTTAAATCCTGGAAACGTCCCGAAAATGTCCATCAGCTAAGAAGCTTCCTAGGGCTTTGCACCTACTATAGGAGATTCGTGAAGGACTTTTCTTCCATCGCAAGAGATTTTCACAAGCTGACAGAGAGTAAGCTAAAGTTCTTGTGGACAAAAGAATGCGAGGATGCATTTAATAACTTAAAGGAAGCTTTAACATCTGCTCCAATCCTGACGTTTCCTCAGCTCGACAGACCATCTATTCTCGACACGGACGCGAGCAATGAAAGTGTCGGTGCGGTTTTATCCCAAGAAATAGATGGCCAAGAACGTGTAGTGGCGTACTGGAGCAAGTGCCTGTCTAAACCGGAGAGGAATTACTGTGTCACCAGGAAAGAGTTGCTCGCCATAGTTAAAGCTGTAGAAAATTTCCATCATTATCTATACGGCAGAAAATTTCTCCTCCGCACGGACCATGCCTCATTGGCCTGGCTTTTAAATTTCAAGAATTCTGAGGGTCAAATAGCCAGGTGGATACAGAGACTCCAAGAATATGAAATCACTATCCGTCATCGTAAGGGATCATCACACGGGAACGCCGACGCCCTGACAAGACGCCCTTGCCCAGAAAGCTGCCGATATATTTCCAGGGTGGAAGCGAAATACGAGCTGCTGACTCCGGTCGCAAAACAAATTACAACATCAACATCGGCTGATCGAGACCCGTGGAGTGATGATGAAGTTAGAAAAGACCAGCTGGAAGACCGCGACATTAAACCCATAATTGATTTAATGGAGTCATCAAACAGAAAACCTACCTGGCAGGACATTTCTATCTGTAGTTCTACAACAAAACAATACTGTGCACTCTGGGATTCACTTCACATTCGAAACGGCGTCATATACCGGAAATTCGAATCGGATGATGGGGAGACGTTCCAATGGCAACTGATACTTCCAAGATCCCGGATTCCTGATGTCCTTAAAGAACTACATAACAGCCCTACAGGAGGTCACTTTGGAATTATGAAGACCTTGCAGAGAGTTCGTGAGCGCTTTTACTGGAATAATGCAAAGGATGACGTGCAAAAGTGGTGCCGATCTTGCGATGCCTGTGCAGGTCGGAAAGGACCGAGGAAACGCAGCCGAGGCAAGCTGCAACGTTACAACGTAGGTGCGCCGTTTGAACGTATCGCCTTTGACATCTTGGGACCTCTGCCACGAACTGCTTATGGAAAAAACGTCGACGGACAAAGGAAGCAAGGAGAAAACATTGCATTTCTAAATCATCGTGGATAGAATAGAATATCCCGATAACTGTAATAGCCTCAACACTCGTCAACCTATCCAGAACGGTTATCGCGGTGAGAGTCGCCTATGTAACTGAGAAGGCGAGAGTTATTAAGAAAGATGAAGTGGTTGCAACATGTACTCCAGTAACCACCGTTGAAAGAAAGAGTAACATCCAAGAATCCGTGTCTTCAGAAAGCATTACATCAGAGTTACTTCAGAATGCGCAATTAAACGATGAAGAGAAGAATGCTGCCGATCGCGTTATTAAAGATCTTCAAGTTTTTTCCTCCCGCTCGTCTTCTGACGTGGGTCGAACTAGTTTGACACAACATAGAATAGATACCGGCGAACATTTTCGTCCAAAATGGATCGGTTCAAAAACTTCCTAGTTTTAAAACACTGTCATAGAAAATATCGAAGTAAAACATAAAGCACCTACAAATCATCGCATGTCGATAGCATCGCAGACAGGTGTTTTTCAGGTTTTAAAAATTGTGACTGCAAATTCGCATAATGATTTGTAAGAGCAATAAAGACTGAGGAAAGTTTTTAAATTCGTATCTTCTCAATGGCTAATGTAAAAGCGAACTAGTTTCCGTTTATTTTTCCCTACTTAACTGGCTGGCATCATTGACCGAGCTGTAAAATCGCTGAACACTGGTAGCTGGTTCCGGTGAGTGAGCTGGCTTAAAATCCTCTACAAAAGCATCCTTGCCCTGACACCGGTTAGCCGTAGTAGGCTCTGTAATAATTCATCAAATCCAAGTCTACTACTAAAATATCATGCAACTGATGTGTTTCATAATAACTAATCAAATATAACTCATAACATTTCATAACAAATCAGCATCCAAACGATTAACTGCTCGCTGAACATGAAAATGTTAAGGACATTCTAAGAAAACAAATAAACAAATAAAACAATATGTTAACTGTCTCTAATATAATCAGATTAACAAAGGTGAAAGAAAACAATCTGATAATTTTATAATTAACACTAAACAAATTTAATAGACGTAACCTCAAGAGGTTGCTCTCCTTCCTTTTCTAAACATTTCTTAGATTATATTTCTCATGAAAAAATATCAATGAAACTTTATAAAAAGACTTCAATAACCTTCATTTAAGTTAAAAATTTTATTAATTGCTATAAAGAGATATAATTTTATACTCATTTAGGGGTTTTGAATGTTTAAGTTTCCTTTTTACCTTTTCAACAAAAATTTATTAGTTAATTCAAAATTATGAAATGTAAAAGAATAAATGTTTCTCAATATCCTTCTTGCGCTCGCAAATCATTAATCAAATATGCATTTAGAGATTTTAAAGCCTAAAAACGCACGTTTTCGATCGCCGTGCCATGATTTATAGGTGCTTTATTTTTTACCACGATATGTTTTGATGACGATGTTTTTAAACTACAAAGTTTTTGAATCGCTTTATTTTAGACGACGATATTTTGTAACTGCGATGTTTCCTCCTTGCTTTCTTTTCTCCCACGATGTTTTGCCCGTTTTCATCTTGTCGTGGTTTTCGTTCGCGATGTTTGCACCTGTAACCTTTTTTTCTCGCAATTTATAACTCATTTTTTTTTAATTCTGTAGCATCTAACACGTATAGCAAACAAGATGAGTTTATCTGCTGTGTATATGTGTTAATGATGAGGCTTCTTGTGAACAACATCCTATTCTGGTTAAGTTTAGGAGCGATATAAATTATCGGCTAATCTGTAACTGCCCAGGATATTTCGCCTTCAATCGGCACGTTATTCAAGTATCAAATGTAATTTAAAATTCATCGCCAAGAGAATAACTTGCAAGATTTGTCTCGTCAGTTTTCCGTTTCATTCCTTTTTCAATCTTTGAAATTATGTAAAAGAGTAGTTTAATATAGAAGTGGTCAAAGAAATGCCAAGTTGCTCTGTTATGGGCAAAAAGCATAGATCTATCATTCCAGTATACCAGCATTCGGCTTCCAGATTCAGTCGGAAACATTTTTTCTTCCCTGGTTTAAATTCTTAAATAGTAGAACTCTGGTTATCCGTATTAATTCCTGCCCTAGGTCATTTGGATAAATGGGTTGTTTAATCGATTATTTAATCGTTTTAACTTTAATGAATTGTATTAACTTAATAAACAGTTTTATTTCCCCTTAGCAAAATATCAAATAAATGTATTTTGATAAAAACAATGACGAAATTATTCATTTTTGGATGTAAACTTATCAGGAATACTGTTCCTTCTAATCTGTTTGGCGAGCATGACGTTTCCTGATTAGGCATTCACTACAAACTATGTCCTATGGAGTCTAGCAAAGATGACAAGATGAGAAGGGTTAAATTACCCTTTATTTTCCCCGATATCACAGGCCCTCCCACACTTCGGGATACAAAGACCAACCACTTGTGGTCTGAACGTAAACAATATGATAATTACTGACTAAAATTTAAATAAGAGCTAACTTTGAATGCTTTACATAAAAGATTAACACTAAGACTGGCCTTTTAAATTATTACGTATGTAGTACGCAAACTGCGGAAAACTACAATAAACCTTTAGCTTTCGAGAGGAAAAAAACAACCTCTGGCCTTAAAGGCAGACAGCAACTGATGGCAAGCTCGCGTGAAATGCAGTGGCAAGGCGGCTGGCTCACTTTCTCTCGATCTAACTCTGCCCTTGGCAAAAAGCCACAACTTAAATAATTAAGCGTTAGCAAGTATAATTTGCATAAACAAATCAACGCGTTTATTCTGGCCGGAAGTGGAAAATAAGAGATAAAATTTTTAAATAGTTAGATAAAATTTTTAAAATGTTTTAAAATAAAATAAACGTTAGTAAAACTCAAGATCCTTACAAACTTATCATGATATTTAATCAATCTATCTGTAGAAAAAGAAAAAAAACTATCTTTTTCCTTGTTTATTTACTTAATTATCTCTTGCATTAAACAGTGATTTACTAAAGAGAGTTTACTTAATATAAAAATAATTTGATAAATCTGCCGTTTGTAAAAATAAAAATTATAGAATAAAGTATTTAGATGCAAATGTTTCGATCATAAAACAAACGCATATGTTATCAGAAAGCAATAAAAACATCTTTTATTCATAGTTCTTAAATCTAAAATCATCTTTTATTCATAAAATTCTTAAGGATATTTAAATTTAAGTTGCAAAAAATGCATTATTAGGCATAGAAAGCTCTAAATTTTATACTGAAATTTGATCTCCACTATTAAATTCTAATAATGTAACTAATGGCTTTTGATGGAAAAGATGCTGTTTCTGTAGGTCTCTTGAGAAATATTCGCTGATAAATGTAGAATATCTACTCATATTTCTATTTTGAGTAATTATGCAATGATAAAGTTATTGCCATTAATGTGATTAATAACTTAAAACATTTCTATAAATGGGAGAGAGAATACATGTTTTAGGGAAACGTAATAATGTTCATATGATTTGCGTTTAAACTGTTGGTAGTAAATCTAAAAATAAAATAATTTTTTTTGAATTCGCAATCCAAGTTAACGCGCCGGATGTTGATATCTTGAATTGTGAGAGGATAGAAATGATAAATCTACATAGATTTCATATGTAAATAAGAATATTTCTTCTTTATTGATAAAAACAAACTTAATCAATTGAAAAAAAGTTTGCATAAGAATGTTAAACAGGAAAAGTGAAAAAGAAACCAGCTAAAAGAATTGAAATACCTAAAGTAAAATTCTGAAGTAAAATCCAAAGAAACGAGCTTTTCACAGAAGCCTCATGTTACCCCTATTTAGGATACTGACCTGATAATATAACTACAGACGAAGAAAATGTTTTGTATGTTTTGTTTTCTGGCATTCCAGATGTTATGCATCAAAACAAATGTTGTAAAGAAACGAAAACTTTTATTTGTATTTTTCGAACTTAGTATCGAAGCGAGAGTAAAGGAAATTAGGGATCAGTCTATTGCAATAGATTTTGCTGATAAAAAAAAAGCAGAAATAAGACAACACTAGTAAAGGAGTCTGAAGAAAAGAAATCTAATCATTTGTGTCTGGCATTTCAGTAGAAACTACGTTTTCTTAAATTTTTAAATTGTTTCTCTGGGCACTTCAGGTAACTATAGATGCATATCGTCACATACTAACTATACATGCAATGCAAGTAATTATGCATATTGAACGGCTACCTTAAGTTATGTGCAGAAAACAATGCAGCTGAAGGATTTGACACAAAGAAGATGAAATATCTGGGGAAAAAAATGCTATCTTATATCCCTCAGTTTTTCTCCGCCAAAGAAAGTCAGGATAAGGAAACCAAGAAAGAATGAAATGACTTCAAGAAGATCAATTTAGACTTGGATGGTGATGGTAATGATGGTAATGACGACAACGACCATGATAAAGATGTGAAGAGAAAGATAATTTTTTTAAAAAATGGAATCCTTTTCGGAGCAAAATTGCCAGGATAACTAACTGATTGCGGGAATAGCAAAGCATTTAAATAATCGTCTGCCAATAAACGACAGTACTATATATTTTTAAGTATGAATATAAACAGTTGGCGCGACGACAATAGTTTAATTCTAAAGAATTGTAATGTTCAATTTGTATTTTTTGTGTATAGGAGCAGAATAAAATATTTGTATTAAGTGTTTATTCATTATAACAAAATTCTACTTAATTATCGCAGTTCAAGTAAACATCAGACCTATATATGTAATTTATCAGTTCCCTCTATAACACACGGTAACGCACAACATTTACGTTTAAGCAATTAGTCATTTTTCTGTTTCCATCTCTCGATAGAAATTCTTCTTAAGCAAAATATCTGCAAAGCAAATCATTATAATCTTGAAACGGAGCCTAAGATCGCCCTCTTACATTCTGAACAATCGTTTGTTCAATAAGCATATTGAACGCAAATATTTAGAGAACAAAATCTATTTGACTATAAATTGTTCCTTTGCATAAACTTCAAATTTGAAAGGAAGCGTCGAATAAGTAAAATATACATTCTAAGCTAATTATGCAAAAACAAACTAGAGACTTCATTTCAGTACAATAAAATTTGGTATAGGTTGAGTAATTTATTCGCACGGTTTTTTTTTAATTGTTGCACGGACTTATAAATATTCCGTATTATTATTTAAATTTGCATAAAGCTTAAAAATAATTTTATTCTCTGTTTTCATAATCTTCCATCGATTGCATTTCATAATATTCCATTTCATTCATCTTTCATTCCATATTCTTCCATCCATTTCACGACCTTCCATTCCATTCATTCTATTTAAATCATTAAAGAAGGTAAGAAAATAAAATAATTTGAATAAAAGCTAGAAACAAAAACTCTCATAATCAGATTTGAAAAACGGTCAAGCCTTTCAACCATCGTTAAATACTTATTCGACTTTATAACTAGCTGAAGGCAGTCGAAACATGTCTGAAATTAATTGTAAACAGTAACTGCACATTTGTACAAGGAACCCTAAGTGTGTAAAAGCTCATCATGGTGTTAGAAAAGACGACATATTCATAGTTTGGAAGCATGTTACCAAGATGTTAAACGCAAAGATGAGTTTCAGATCTACGTATCTGAAGAATGCGATGATGATGATATCTAACTGCATTCTCGACGTTACAAGGTCATTTGAAATAAACGATGTGTTTGAAAATGAGTTTTCTAGTGCATAAAATGTTTCCTGTCATAAACAAATGCGGATACAAGCGAGGAATAATGTAATAAGAAATTTTTTATATCTTAGGAATACTGTGCAATATTTTCCCTAACTCATTTGACTAAAAATAAATTGCTTTTCATTACGCTCGATGTCATGGCTCTGTATTTACTCTGATTATTAATTTAAAACTTGTAAAAATTTTTTAATATCAACGGCTGCTGCTTAAAGAATGGAATAGATATTTCAAAAACAAAATGAATAATACCTATGAAATAGTACAAATCTTCTAAAACTTCGTGGAAAAGATGAAACATATGAGTCCACATGAGTGAATCTATTGATATTTGATCGTATATGTATTTTGTAAAATAATTTTGTTACCTTTTTCACTGGCTGTGAACCCTTAAAATAATTAGCTCCCCAGAAACTCCATTATAATTAAAATGTACTGTGAAAAAGGGGTGGCTGCATTTTATTTTCTTCTTCCTGTTCAATATTACTATGGAAATTTTGGAATTAATGGATCCACAGTACGGAACGTAATCTTGAATGAACAAATGAGTGGTTGATCTAATGAAGAGCATTTAGAACCTATAATTGAGATTTTAAAAAATCAGACGCATATTTTGTATGTAAATATTTTTTTTAACTTTAGCGGCTTAATTAAACAAACATTAGTTTTTTCACTTTTAAAAAAGGCGCATTGAGCCACAGATAAACATTATTACCTGAAGCTCAAACTCCTGAGCTTTTAAAACTATCACTATTGGTTCTCGTAATTAACTTCATTTTACTTCTTGACGAAGTAATAATAAGTTAATTGTCGCTGAGCATGCAGCACTGCAGTCAACTTAAAATTGATTCGAGGAAAAAAACAATTTGAACTATAATATTCCCTGATAAAGTGGGATTCGATTGGAAAATCATCTGCTATATATGACAGTTTTTGTTACAGCCATCTCACGTAGCGGCATAGGTTACAGCAACAGAGGCCTAATGGTACTAGCCCTGGCTCTCACGGAGCACGAGATCATGGATTCTAGACCCAGCGGTAGAATATTTTGGAAATGAAGAGCATTTTAGCGCTACTTCACTCCTGATTACTCAGGAGCTTCATTCCCATATGCCTTTCCTTTTATAGGATCAAAAATAGCTTGGTAAAGGCCCGTAAAACGGTCGAACACCTCATATAACATGATGGTCTACTAGCCTTTTCAAAGCAGTTGTCGCCCACCAACGGCTGAGCAGTAAAATCACTTTTGTAGTTTTTCTCGTGTGTATCGTGTATACGAGCATGTTTTCCTTATAATGTTCTCTACAGAAGTATCCCTATTCTTAGGCAGATAGCCTTAGCCTTTTTTGGTATAATCAGCTAAAACAAATCAACCTCAAAGCAGTTTTCCTCTAAAGGCATAAAAATTTTGTCATAATCAAATTGACTGGACAGAATGCAATTTATTGTCCACAAAATACTGGACATTTATGTTTACCTTATCTACATTGGACTTTAACAATTTTACATTATTCATTACTGTGTATTGGTGTATTTAATTAAGGCAAAGCACACTAGGGCTATCTGCCTAAGGGAAGGGATGCCTTCGTAGAGGACTTTCTAAGGGTGGTGTGTATTTAAGTTGGTGTATTTAATTATGGCAAAGCACACTAGGGCTATCTGCCTAAGGGGAGGAATGCCTTCGTGGAGGACTTTCTAAGGGAAACTGGCTCGTATACACGTTACACATGGGGAAAACCACGAAAACACCCATGCAGCCAGCCCGTTCGCGGGATTCGAACCTCGGACCGAACTACCAGTGTTTAGCGACTTTACCGCTCGGCCGCTGGTGGGCGGACTTTCTAAGGGAAACTGGCTCTTATACACGTTACACATGGGGAAAACCACGAAAACACCCATGCAGCCAGCCCGTTCGCGGGCTTCAAACCTCGGACTGAACTACCAGTGTTCAGCGACTTTACCGCTCGGAGTCTGGTGAGCTACTGTAGTAATGACCAATATAAAATTACTATAGTAACGAATAATAGTAATTTATTACTGTAACTGAATATTAATTCATTACTATAGTAATGAATAATAACTCATGTCACTTCTTGCTAGCATTTTATGCTCACGAAGCGATGAATATTGAAGAATCATTCCTTTTTCTATTTCAAATTAAAAGCGATTTCTTAGCATATCAATTTTTTCTTAATAATTCGAATAGATACTATAATTTTCAATTAGTGATAAAATCTTCTTCTAAACCTGAAAAACACAAGAGCTCGTTATTACTAGATACGATACGTAGTTTTATTTATCTTCTACATTGCGAAAGTTCGTATCTCATCAGTACAAAAAGTGAATCACGAACGAAATAATGTTATTTCTGACTCTTAACAAAATTGTGTAACGAATTTATTTTATATAATAAATGTGATAATTAAAATACCTTTTTAGTACCCTACTGTACATATCAGTTACAAATTTCGTAAATCTGCTTTTCTGTACAATATTTGCCTGTATTCAAAATGAAATTCAATAACGACATTTTGTAGCATCGTACAGAATACAATTTTTTCTCAATACTTTTTTTCCCTTTCTTTTACTTCAATAATAATGTAAATTTTTAGCATTTTGATGTTTTTCTCTTTAGACTTCTTTGAGTTCTAACATGAAATATAGATACAAAGAAGTTTTAAGAATTGATTTTCAGTACAGTTTTAACTTTATCTAGTTACAAAGATTTAGTTGACTGACAAAAACAGATATAATTATTATTTAAAAGAAAAAACTAAATGTTTGCATGATTTCGTATACTTTAATTATTCAGAATTTTAAAACATTTCAGCTATAACTCATCTTCAGAGAGTTAGATTCCTAAAACTATTAAACTTCAAGTTTTTCCCCCTTAAAATCTTTATGTTTTAAAGCAAATCATGTACCTTTCTGTTAATGTGCTCTGGTTAAACTAAAGTTTACCTTTTCAGCAACTGAAGACTGGTTGAACTTATTTTCTTTAAATTATCTTATCTAGAAGTTCAAGGACTCGCAATTTATAAATATTGGCTTACGATAATGTTTCCACGGTGGCAATACTTCTCATGAGATCTTTATCATTGCACAAAATTTATTTGATTGAAATTAAAAACGAATTTTGATAATTCGATTTTCCTTCCATCAATAAATTAATAAAATATCTGATGTGGACATCACATGATATGACTTGAGCGGCCTATATGACATGATTTCCATGAGCGGCCTATTAAATTATACACATTTTTTGCTACACTTCATCTGAACTTATTTCCTCGAATTTCATTAGAGTTATATTTCTCATTTAATCAGTTCAATTCTCACTTCGTGGCAAGTAAAAAATGCATAACAACTCAAAATATCTTCATTAAAAATTGCAAAATACAGAAAACCTAAAACACAAAATACAGTTTAAAAAAAAAAACATTTTTTTTAATTAGAGTTTCTACGCAAAAGTGAGCAATTTGAGCAGCAGCAGGAAGACTAAATTTTTCGTTCACAAAATTAAAAGTCAAATTTTGGGGGTCCACTGAAAAGGACATTGAAATTGGTGCACCAGCTGATTTCATTCACTGTTCTATCAAGAGGTTCAAATGTAAACAATTGGTGGCCTCGTTAGGCCTAGGCCACTTAAACTTTAAAATTGCTGATAATTCTAAACAGTTGCATGCAGATTACGTAAAGATGTAAAACGGTTACCCGGAACATAACATAATTCTATCCCTTTTTTCAAGCAAAAAGTGCACAATTTATCAGCATATAAGAATTAAAAACAGAGCTCATCTAGTCAAATAAGAAGGTGAGTGTGTATATAAATATATACACTCACCTTCTTATATATATATATATACTCCCCTTCTTATATATACATTCACCTTCTTATATATATATATACACACGTTTGATGAGGCGATTGCAACAAAAAAGGGAGATACACGTCTTCATGTTATAGCAGTCCTATGTATAAAATTTCAGCATTCTGAAGCTACTCGTTTTTGAGTTATGCAAGATACACACGTACAACATATTTCATTAATTATTAATCTCTTTAATTTTTATTAATCACTTTTATTTCATCGTATTAATGACAATTCATTTATTTTAACGCAATTCATTTATTTCATCATAATCATCAATTTAATTATCAATCTCTTATTTCACCGTAATTTCTTAACGTCTTATATTTGATGAAAAATAAAATCTCTTCTGAATCCATTTGAAATCCATTTTTCAATCCGTTTTGGAAAAAGAATAATTTGTCCTCTCCGTATATACAGAGGTCACGCAAAAACGTTGTTCAAATTGATTCGAGAGTGATCAAAATGAATATTCTCGTTGAAATGTGACACCGAAAATTTTCGCGATTACAATATTTCCTTTACTTCTTACAAGGAAGTGAAAATGGTATATTACAGAATAATACACTTGATAATATTAAATAAAATGATTAAATTTCTAGTTAATGGCTCTGCTCTCTAAGAAGTTTGTTACAATTCTCATACTCAACAGGAAAGAAGAAACACTTTTAATTTGTGATTTAAGATATTTTACACAAGTTTAATATCGTGACGTAATAACCATTTTCCAATTTAAATACTATACAAATAGGAAAAGGAATTGGCATAATGTATTGGCAGTGAACTATAATTTCTGGAAACTAGTGTGAGAATTTATTTCATATTTCAGAAAACTTTATGATCACAGAATTCCTACATCTCATATAACCGGTGACAGATACTAATTAACCTGACAGAATTCTCAGTGAGGAATGTTAATTAAGCAGTTTAATGAGGCATTTAGTGTGTCATTAATCTTGTTAACATGAGTTACAAAAATAAAATATATCTAATAAATTATTACAGTTGCCATCATTAAAAGAGTTTGCGAGAAAATTTATGTAATTAATTACACGGAGAAACTGCAATTAAAATTTAACTCCTAATGAAATAAAGATATTCTTGAGTAAAATTAAAATATACGAATGCAGATGAGCAGAAACTTTAAAGTAATATTTAAATATAAAGTAACATTTAGTTGTTTTAGAGACTAATTCTCCGTATCCAACACTGAAAGGCCCATCGGGGAAGAGCGATAAAATTGTTGAACACCGACAGTTCAATGTCGAATTATACGAGCCGAATTGCCTTAGAAAGCCCTTCATGAAGGCATTCATTAGGAGACAGATAACTTTTGAGTGCTTTTCATAATCAAATAACCGAAACGAAACGAAATAAAATCGGATAATACAGTAAGGAGCTGTAAGGTAGCAAGCAACTGAAAGCTGTGCCGGAAGACATACAAGATGTTAAGTATTTATGATAAAATGCATAATAATACATTTAATCATAAATGCCCATTATCTTAGGTGTCAAAAATGCATAATAAGTTGGCGAAATAAAACTAATTGCAGCCTTAACCAATTGTCATTTCTTCATTTCAGCCATTTTACCATCCATCTTTTTGAAAATGATACTGCATCAAATATACAAAGGTAAAAGTGGTATTTCTTTTTAAAAGTTTGGTTAGTTTATGTGATTATGGCAAAGCTTCGAGGGCTATCTTCTTAAAGGGAGGATTGTCTTTGAGGAGGATTTTCTAAGAGAAACTGTCTCGTATACATACTTTTTAAAAGGACTAAATTAGTAAGTGTCTTTTGAACATTTTGAATTGTTAATTAATTTCAAAGTTTCTGGAGTTTTCAACTTATTTTGTTCTTTCCAGGATGAGTAACATTTCGTTCTTCTTAAATAAAAATTTCATGGTTATTGTAATATTTTTGTAACTGTGCCAGAGCTTTACTTACTCAAACGCCTTAATAATATGTTTAAAGCTTTAATGCACATATATTATTATTATTATAACAAAGATACAAGCTGAGGAAACGTTTTCTCTCTTTTAAGATTCAGTGTAATTTCCACAAGATCCGACTTCAGTACTGGAACACCAGGTTGACTAGAGCTATCGTATCTAGGTTCCTAAAACAATTATTTTTCGTGCATTTGTTGTTGATAAAACAAAGTATAGGCAGTAATTATTTTTGTTGCTAATAGTCGCAGCAGAAAAATGTATTCAATCAACAGAGAAGACAAGATGAAGCTCCAATAAACCTAAGACTAATATTAATCCCTACTTTTAAATTATGTTTTTGCCCTTAAATTTGCATATCTATCTGATCTGAGCAAATATTTATGATAAGAGCCAAGAACGATAGAACAGTTTGACTGAAATCTAATTGCTAATAAAAACTGATAATAATTGAGTTAAATTGCTTTCTACTGTTTTCAAAAAAGCCGAAACACAAGTTCATACGGCAGATTTATATCCTGAAAAGTATTACTAAATAATTAAATTTAAAACTTCTGGGAAAAGTTTGAAGTGATATGACTAAAGTGTGAAACTCATAATATTTTTGAAAAATACAGATCAAAAAACAAGGTATCAATTTACGATGAGAATGTTTGTCAATACATACAAAAAATGTTTCTCAAACTTATGAATAAAACACTTACTACATTTTACACCTCAATAAAGATGCTTATTGTTTTTAATTAACATGCAAATTCGCATCCTGGAAAATTAAAATCCAGAGACATAATCATACCTAAAAAACTGATAGACGAAACACGGAAAGCATCTAGAAGCAACTCCTAGCAAGTGCTGTCTACTATGTGGGAAACAGGAAGGTTCACACATAGGCACCCGTTTCCACGTGCTCTAGTCCATAGATTATTCATTGAGTGTTGCCATCAGCAAACCACAAGATTTTCAAGTTTAATGAACATGTTTCTTATTGATTAATAAATCAACGATTTTGAAGCAATAAGTAATTTTATCAAAAACTTACATATCTATTTTACTTTTTCAAATGCATTTTTTAATATGCATAATTAATATAAATTAAAACGTACTTCATTTATATGATATCCATTTGATGTATTTTTAGCTTTCCAAAGATTAATAAAAGATGTTTCTAATGCTTTTCATTAGGACACATAATCCTTTTTTTTCCTTATTATTTTCATTTTTCTACACATTTATTTCTTAACATATTTTATTTTTTTATTTTTAATAGCTTAAAGGCAAAATTTGCCCAGAATGGCTATTAATTTCCTTTTGTCATTGCAATGGTTCTCTATAAATGGCGTTCTACTTTTCAAATTGTTATCATCAAATATTACAGCTCTACATTATATTTAAAAAAATTAAGCAAAGAATCTGCATAAATTTATGTAGGCATGCTTCTCGCACTGTGAAATAACAACGACACCTAGCGGCATCAAATTTTGAATAACGGGGTAATCCTTCACTTGAATACGGGCATCTGGAAGCCCAAATTTGGGATATGTTTTATTATCTATTTCAAATTTTGTAAAACTTTAAAGAATTTTTTATTAACAAACTAAACGATTTCAAAGTGAGCAATGGCAACACTGTACAAGGCAAAAAAAAAAAAATATCTCCAGCGCGGACACTGTATCGTAAGTTCTAAAGACATGCTTTTTTTAAATTACCGTATACGCTCGCCGTCCGCCCTTTTTTTGCTAAAATAACGTCACTAAAATGTAGGTGAGGACATTACACAGATCGTTCAAATGTCGCGCTTTTTCTCGTGAATAATTCTGGGTATATTCTGGGTGGAAGAAAATGACATAAGTAGTAAAAGTATCAAATTTAAAGTTGTTTAATAGCTACCTAAAATTTACAAACACCCTTTCTCCAATCCACATATATAATATAAATAACCCCGTTTACGCTATCAACATTTGGTGCGTATTAGTCGTCACAGGAGCACACTATAGAAGCACAAATTAACCAACACTTGCAATTTTAACATTTACTTTTACACGAGTTAAATAAAAGTTAGCCCATTTCAAGCACACTACTTGCTAACTATCACGAATTCCAGATGATACTATCAATGAAAGGATAAAGCCTGAAATATGCGAATGCTCCAAAGAGGAAGGAGGAGAAAGTAATTTCATTACAAAACTGTATTTCCTGGAAGCCAGTGTCCTGAAATCCTGTTTGGACTGCCTTAATTTTTTATCGCGTCTGCCGAGTGGATTGCTGGCGCCGATGTTATGACTGAATAACAGCTGCACCAGAATGCAAGGAAAGTCTCTGCTTTCCATCCTGGCGCTAATAAGACAAAATAAATGGATATTCTATCTTTAAAGATTTTTTATTGACTAAAGGGGAAAAGGCGACGTTAAAAAAGGATATTTTAAAGTAAGAAATTCTTTAGTTTTGGGGGTGCAGACATTGTGCGGGTCCTTTTTTTTTTTTTTTTTTTTTTTTTTCCCATAAATTTTTATCTCTAAAGCTGGGGTGCGGACATTACATGAGCGCGGACTTTACACGAGTGTATACGGTATTAGCCCAAAAGGCGTTAACCCAGAAGGGCTATTATTTCGTTCAGGCATTTGCGCTGAAAACTTAAATGCGTTGAATCACTTTTCAAATTGTTGCTCCCAAATATTATTTCCCTGTATTATATTTAAAAAAATTAAATAAATGTATATATGTTTCTCGTATTGCAATAACTCAACGGTAAAATTCATAAATGTATAATAATAAAAAAGTAAAACACTTCTCACTAGATGAGGCTAAAGGTCTAATACATTTTATAAGGTAATTAATATATAGTGCGTACACTGTAAAACATTTTCCTATGGAAAAAAATATACTTTTTTATTAAAACTGAATTTTTTTCTTTTGCAACCAACATCAAAGGATGATTTTTTTTTCCATTCTTTAAAATTTATTCTTGCATTCAACTGTTTCAATTTCTTTTGGAATAAATGCCGAAGCAAGAAATAAATATATATATATGTTTCTCGTATTGCAATAAAACAACGGTACCTAGAACCATCAAATTTTGAATAACGTAATCCTTCATCCGAATATGGGCACCTTGAAGGCCAAATTTGGAATTAATTTTATTACTTGTATCTATTTCATATTTTGTTAAACTTTAACGAATTTTTTATTAATAAACTCAACGATTTGAAAGTGAGCAATGGGAACAATGTACGAAAAAAAAAATTTTTATCTCCAATTTGCGAAGCTGTGTATCGGAAATCCAAAAGATATGCTCTTTTTAAAGTATTTTGTGATATTGCTGTTGGATTGAATTTCATGGTTTAAGTGAAAAGATGGATGATACTTAATAAATAAAAGTAACACACAAAACGTTAAAGAAAGCCCCTTTGGGTGTAGTTATAAAATCTGAAATTTCAGATTTATTTTATTTTATTTGTTTATTTTTTGTGATACTGCTGTTGAATTGAATTTTACAGTTTAAGTGCAAAGAACATATTTAATAAATAAAGGTAACACACAAAATGTTAAAAAAAAGCCCTTTTGGGCGTAATATAAAATCTTAAAATTTCAGTTTCTATATTTTATTTTGATTTGATTTTTTTTTTTTTTTTTTTTTTTTTTTTTTTTTTTTTTTTAGTCCAAAGGGATTTGAATCCCGAAGGACTATTAGTTTCGTTTTGGCATTTTGCGTCGGACGGATAAATGTCGGTTCACTTTTCAAACTGTTGCCATAAAATGTTACAGTCCTGCATTATATTTGAAGAAATTAAATAATGAAAATCTGCGTAAATGTATGTATATTTCTCACATTGTCATAAAATAACGGTACATAGAGTCATCGAATTTTGAATAACGTAATCCTCCAACAAATATGAGCATGTGGAAGACCAAATTTGAAATTTGTTTTATGATCGATTTCCTATTTTTTAAAACTTTGACGAATTTTTGATTAACAAACTCAAGGATTTCAAAGCGAGCAATGGCAACGTTGTGCAGAAAAAACATTTTTATCTCCAGCGCGTGAGTCTCTGTATCGGAAATTCTAAAGATATGCTCGTTTTAAAACTATTTTGCGATATTGCTGTTGCACTGGATCTTATGGTTTAAGTGCGAGGAACATGATATTTAATAAAGAAAGGTAACACACAAAATGTTAAAAAACGCCCCTTTGGACGTAATTTAAAATCTGAAACATTTCAGTTTTTTTTTTTTTTTTTTTTTTTTTTTTTGTGTGTGTGTGTGTGTGTGTGTGTGTGTGTGATACTGCTGTTGAATTTAATTTTACAGTTTAAGTGGAAAGAACATATTTAATAAATAAAGGTAACACAAAACATTAAAAAGTGCTCGTTTGTGCATAATATAAAATCTGACAACTTTCAGTTTTTTTTTAATTTATTTATTTTTATTTTTCGGTATTTTTAATGGTAAACATTTCTTTGATATTTTTAGACTGCAGTTTCAAGTTTTCAAACAGCAGTTTACTTTTGCTTAACAATGAAAAATACTTAATTCTCATATACTTTGCAAACTATAAATTGAGGAGAATATAAACTGACCAAAAAAAAATTCACTTTCTATTGGATAAAAAAATATATACACGTTGTTGCTTCCTAATAGAATCAAATTTTTGCAGCTGAAATAAAAACTTAAACAGTCAAGCGATTTCATTCAAAAAATTGCAAGAGAATTTTTAATATTACCGCTAGGTTTCATTTTTAACCAGATGATTTCGCAATAAAGAGGCAAACAGAAATTCAGCACTGTTCTGTTATCGAGACCGGATTCAGATATCGCCAAACGCTGACAATTTGGCGAAAATTCGAAGCATAAAAATTATCACCACACTATTTTCGATACGATTAGAGTTGAAGAAAGACAGGAAAAATAACAGACGTTCGTAAAATTAAACATTTTTAATGTAAATTAAACAACTTCTAAAAGAATTTAGGAGGAAAAAAATCTCGTTTAGAGAATTAAGATTGACGTGAAGTCATGAAACCGTGGATATCATTTAAAACGTCTAAAAACATTTCCGTTTTAAGACGCTTTTGCCGCCACATAAACTCAATTAAATAAGAATTTAATTGGTTACGGCTAGTGCCGCTTTGACGTTTATTTCGCCATTTCGGTACTGCTCGGTAACCTTTCAATAGTTTGCGTGTGACAACCAGTATCCGGATCGATAAAATTGAATTTATGGTTAAAGCAGAAATCCTCAAATACGGGCTCTGTTAATTCTTCAGTTTATACTTTCGAACCGTCTCAATATATTATGGTTCCGGCAATAGTATTTTCTTCAATAAATAGTTTTGGCAAAATTCAAGCAATTAAACAACACTCTGTTTTTATCGGCAACTTCCGCCCTGCACCCACTGGAGGGGGGGGGCGGAAGGGCACATGCAACGTCGTTTTTTCGACGCGAAAATGAATTTTCATCAACTTCGACAATATTACCATTACCACCTGCTTCAACTGACAGTCTAGAGCTACACATAAATGCATAACTGTTCCAATCAACAACAGTGCAATGATTCATATCAAATTGATACTGACTAAGTTCAAGGGAAGTTAATTCTAAATACCATGCATAAATGAAAAGAATTGCTACTAAAAATTGATTTTCGATCCTTCGAACCAGTTTTGAGAACGTAATCTTTTTAGTCCAAAGGGGCTTTGTCCCTGAGGGACTATTGTTTTCGTTTTGGCATTTTGCGTTGAAATCTTTAAAAGGCTGTATCACTTTTTAAACTGTTACCACCAAATATTATTGCCCTGTATTATATTTGAAGAAATTAAATAATGAATAATCTGCATAAATATATATATGTTTCTCGCATTATGATAAAACAACGGTACCTAGAGCCATCCAATTTTGAATGACGTAATCCTACTGCGAATATGGCCATCTGAAAGCCCAAAGTGGAAATTTGGAATTTGTTTCATTATGGATTTTAGATTTTGTAAAACTTTAACGAATTTTTGATTAACGGATTTCAAAACGAGCAATAGCAACGTCGTGCAGAAAAATCATTTTTATCTCCAACGCGTGAGACTGCGAATCGGAAATTCTAAAGGCATGCTCAATTTAAAATTATTTTGCGATATTGCTCTTGAGCTGAATTTTATGGTTTAAGTGCGAAAAACATGAGGCTTAATAAATAAGGGTAACACAAGAATTGTTAAAAAAAAACGCCCCTTTGGACGTAATTTAAAACCTGAAACCTTTCAGTTTTTTTTTTTTTTTTTTTTACTCGACACATCATATCTTTACATCTGGACTTAAATGCGTCCTTTGAATTGAAGTAGAGCTCCATTTTGTGGTTTTTCGTGCACTTTCTTCGTTCCTCAATAAATAGTATAAAAGATTCTTCCATCATTAGCTAGGTCCCAAATTTTCATATCCATGATAAATACAATAATAATAAACACGCAAGTTATCGTTACGTCCTTAGAATAACTATAACGATCCTTAGAACACTATAACGATTTTAAAATTTAACATTGGAGGCTTCATAAGAACTAGTCTCTCGGCGAGTTTAGCAAAACATTTGGTGATGACTCCGGTTTCGATAACAGAACAATAGTAGAAATTCTTTATCCCTTATATGCACGTAACATATTCAACTTGTCAAAGCTTCAACATTCTGCTTAATACAAATAATGATGAAATAATAATAAAATAACAAATAATGATGAAATATCCGCATAAAAAACGCAGAACAAAAATCTTTTTAACAGTCTTGTTGTCATGAAAAAATCACAATATTATTAAACCTTTATCACTTTTAAATAGATCACATTATTAAACTAATTAGTATTGTACTGATGTAATTTGAAAGAATATGAAAACTCCATGGATGAGCAACAGCTTCCTATTTTGCCTGAAAGGAATATCTTTGGAATGAGGAAACAAGAATACTTCTCTCTCATGATTTATTTTGATAAGTAGTGATTACACTTTCTCGACTACTGACAAAGCATTGCTTTTACTTGAACTTAGAGCTTATTACATAAATCTGACATACAACTGAAAGAACAAGCAGTAATATTTCAGCGCAAAATTTGATAAAATTTCTTGCTTCGGCATTTATTCCAAAAGAAATTGAAACAGTTGAATGCAAGAATAAATTTTAAAGAATGGAAAAAATATCATCCTTTGATGTTGGTTGCAAAAGAAAAAAATTACATTTTAATAAAAAAGTATATTTTTTCCATAGTAAAATGTTTTACCGTGTACACACTATATATTAATTACCTTATAAAATGTATTAGACCTTTAGCCTCATCTAGTGAGAAGTGTTTTACTTTTTTAGTCTTCCAAACAAGCAGAATTAAATATAATTGGATGTATGCTTAAAGGGACTGAATCAATTCGTAGTCAGTGTAAGCGTTTGGTTTGATTTATTTGATTGCGGCAAAGCACTCGAAGCCTATCTGCCAAAGGCGAAGGATGCCTTCTTGGAGAGCTTTCAAAGGCTTTGGTTTATTTAATTACGGCAAAGCACACTAGGGCTATCTGCCTAAGGGGAGGGATGCCTTCGTGGATGACTTTCTAAGGAAAACTGGCTCGTATACACGTTACACATGGGAAAAACCACGAAAACACTCATGCAGCCAGCCCGTTCGCGGGATTCGAACCTCGGACCGAACTACCAGTGTTCAGCGAATTTACTGCTCGGCCGCTGGTGGGCCACCGAATTCTTAACTAAGTTACAATTAGGCATCTATTCATTCTAAAAACTCAGAACATTAGATTTCAGAATATATTTTATTTAATTTCTCTAATAATGTAAATTCATTCCATATGTAATATCAAAATATGTTCAAGTTCATGTTCAAGTTATTACTTTCATTGTTGGTAATTGCGTAAGAATTATCTTCGTGACTATAAATTATTTTTATCGAAATGTTTTTTACCTTCTCAAGTGTTAAGAAATTTAACCATCTTTTTCAAGAAATGAAAAATTCATCTATGGCAGGTTATTAAAAATTTATTGATTACATATAGATATATTAAGGAAAATATACGAGAAGAAAGGGAAAGAGAGAAGACAAGAAACTTTCTCATAATTTAATATATGTGAAGAATTCAACGCAGTAGTGTTCAGTAATAATAAAAGTTATTAGCTACATAGTAAACTAAATCTATTTCTTTTGTTACATAATCAATCGCAAATGCAGATATCAAACTGAAACCAATTTACACAAAACTTCCACTTTTGTTAAGAAAAGATTAAATTCAACTAGTTTTATAAGCTTCTCTAACGACAATATTACATTACTTGCAGCTTCTACGAAACGTTTCTTCCAGTGATTTTGATGGTAATTATATAATCTAATTCATGGTCTAGAAAAGGCAATTTAATGCTCTCTCAGTGGTTGCATCAAATTATTTCTCTTACACGGATTCTCTCAAAAAATCTTTTCATTTCACGAACGGTCTCTTTCCTTGATGTAAATCTCCCCGTTCGTTTTTAGTAATTAATATAATGAATCGAAGTAGAAATGAGTAAGCTTAAAGGACTCAGGAAATTAATAGCAAACTAGGATGCATTAATCCATTTACTGGTTTGGCGCTACCTTGTAATGTTGCGCGCTACCAACCTGTACGCAACAATAGTGGTGACTGCTGAGAACTGGAAAGTAGACAAAGTCTTGAGAAGGGTTTAAATCCCTTTTTAGTCAACTTTAGAAATTACAAATGCGTGCTCTTGACGCTCACAAACTACGCCGACCCGGCGGTAAAATAAAATAAGAAACTGAAAAGAGATAATAACAAGTGACTAACTACGAGGCTCTCTAAACGTAACTAACCTCACCGCGTTCTAAGATACCGCTGATAATTCAGCAAACTTCTGAATATTACGTTGAAAGATTAACAATCTGCCGAGGCAAGCACACAGGCCGAAACGCGTGGTTCTTCAATTTCTAACTAGCCACCTCCACGCTCGTGAAGCAAGAAAGCACACTTCGAACTCGTTTCCCTTCTATTTAACTCAGATTGCTTCCGCTGACAATTTGAATCCTTGCGCGTTCTACTAAAATTTACATACTCTGGCATTGGCAATTCCAGGGGAAAGTAAGGCTTGACAGGAAAGATAGTTTAAACTTAAAATAAATGTTAGTTAAAATAAATATAAACCCTACAACCTTCAGTATCAACTTAAAGGAAGAATAGATTTTATTCTTGAAAAAGAAAGATGTTCCTTTCCCTGACAATGAATGCCACCCACTAACGGCCAGGAATACAAAACTGTTGGAGAATTTTTTACCCCGATTCATATCCGTGAAGAGGCCTGCTACCTATATGTTTCCATGACTTTTGTCGTGTGTAAAATAAACAGGAGTCAGGTTCTCTTAAAATGTTCATCCGTATGATAATCCTCGCTTTTTCTCCTAAACCAGTTCCTCGAAACGTGTTAGCAGATTTGTCCTGAAAATGTCCTTTTAAGTGTAGAACTCATAAATATGTATTTCTCACATTTGATTTAATTCAATTGTAAGTTTTAAACATTCTTATATGTATATATAATGTGGCAGTTTTGATGTTAACGTAGTAACGTTTTGATGTTAACGTAGCTTAGTCGTTTCATTTTTTACATCATATATGGTACCGAAGTGCCATGCAATAGCTATGTCTTGTTAAATTAATAGTTCAAGTAACGTTACTAATTGCCAGTTCTGAGATAGATAGGTAGGTAGGTTACGGAGGATTGGAATGCCTGGTGTCTAACAGAGGTAAACAGGTATGGACAGCTCTGAGATATTTGCAAATCATGTGATGCAAAATCTTATTCATTTTAATGGTACACTCCCTGTCAAAACTCCTTGATTTACTTCTTGCAAAAACTCCTTGATTTACTTCTTTCACCAGCGGCCGAACAGTAAAGTCGCTGAACAATAGAAGTTCAGTCCGAGGTTCGAATCCCACGAACGGGCAGCCTCCACAGAGGCATCCCTCCTCTTAGGCAGATAACCCTCGAGGCTTTGCCGTAATCACATAAACTAAACTAAAACTAAACCTCGTAGAAAGGTGTAATTTAAAAACTATTATAATTATGTTTAATAACTTTGTATGCTTTTAATAGCATTCATATCATTAACATTATTAATTAAATATGTCTCTTGTCATAAATTATGTATATCCATTACATTCCTTTCTACAGTGGCCCACCAGCGGCAGAGCGGTAAAGACGCTGAACACAGGTAGTTCGAGGTTCGAATCCCGCGAAAGGGCTGGCTGCATGGGCGTTTTCGTGGTTTTCCACATGTGTAACGTGTATACGAGCCAGTTTCCGTTAGAAAATCCTCCACGAAGGCATCCCTCCCTTTAGGCAGATAGCCCTCTTGTGCTTTGCCATAATTGAATAATCCAATCCAATCCAATCCAATCCTTTCTACAGTAGCGAAAGAAAGTGAATATATCCAAGTTAGTGCTCGATAAATATTCTAACTTGGTGTGAGACTTAAGAACAGAAGATTAAAATAAATTACATGAAGATTAAAATTATGATTTAATTAAATCCGTGAAATATATCTCTGTTTTCCATTTCCTTAGAGGCCAATTAAAGGGAATAAATCTAGGCCACTTATGCCTATGGTTGACTAATATCAATGACTTAAAACCTAAAAGAATTAAACTGAAAAGTATTTCAATTTAAAATCGAGGTTTAATAAATATTGCACATTCGTTTAGTCAGAATTTTATTAAGGTATAGTGTTCTCACAATTATTACATTTATTTTAGCTATGATCTTTTTAAAAAGCAAGGACATAGTAGGTCATTTCAGATTAAACGCCAAGCAACAAGAGGAAAAACTAATTGTGGTTTCAGAGAAATAGGAAACGAAAAACTGAGGTCCGATTACATTAAATAAATGTTTCTTTTCGTTACCTATTACTTACCAAGTTAGTGATGAAATTTTATCGAGATTGTCATCAAAATCTTTACCAGTCCATGATGTTTATCTATTAATTTGACTAAAGTGGCAAAATTATGTCTAAAATAATATGCGCTAAAATAGTAATTCCTAAAATATGTTAAAATACATATTAATAGCTGATTCATTTTTGAAGAATTAAAAGTACTTGTTGACGAAGGTACTTGACTGAACTTTTCCATCAAAGCTACTACAGAACACCAAATGAATTTTATCAATCATTGAATTTCATACTACCATGAAAATCTTATATCTATTAAATATTTAAAACTCAAGCATCTAAAACGGATCTAGTTATAATAACGGTTTTGGTCATCTACGAGTATTATATGTGTATAACAATACTAGAAATCCCAGCGGTCATATGAAATGACCGCTGTTCTAGATATTATAAATTGTAATTAAAATGATTTGTGCAAAGGTGTCTGCTAATTCAAACTGAATTACCCAGGGCAGGCAGCGAGGACATCCCTTGGCTTACTGCCCCACGGGGTTTCCCCCTTCTACTTGCTTAATTGTTTAAAGTAGAGTGCAATGAAGGAAACCACTGGCGGTTCATTTTTAAAGAGCCATCGCTAGCTCAATAAATAAAGGTGATTTAAATAATAAAATGTTAATTCACATGTCAAAGATGTCTTTGTACACAACATTTCTTGTGTAGATCTTTCTATTCATTTTTTTAAGCTCGCCTTGCAGAGGACCATTCATTATTTTTAATTTTACGTCCGTTCTTTCACGAGTTCTTGAACAGGCAACATAAAGTTGACCGTGTCCAAATGCAGGCTCATGTAAAAAAAGTGCCAACACGCTTAAGCGTATGGCCCTGAGACTTATTGATGGTCATAGCAAAGGCAAGTTTTACAAGAAATTGTCTACGTCTCAATTGAAACGGTGAAACGGCAACCCTGTGCCGTGGCAACTTCACCCCATTAGCTAATACAGTTACGCAAGCAACCAATAAACTATCGGCGACAAACAGACACTTAAGCCGCATATAATAAAGATATTTATTTATTTTATTTGTTTTTTCATCGTTATCGGGTTTACCGGTTGCATATTTCCGAATTCTATTATATATAGATGTTAAATTTATTCATTAAATGTTAAATGCACGCGCTCTTGCATTTTTAATTTTTCTGACTTAGTTTTCACATAATATTCGTCACGCGCTGCACTGCACGGGGAATAAAACAATTAACAGTTACGCAAGCAACCAATAAACTATCGGAGACAAACACTTAAGCCGCTTATATATATATAGATTTGGTGACGTATAAATCAAAACAATCAGTATGTTGTCCAGGCTTTCTTATCTTATCTAATCATTATTTCCTATCTTGTTCATTTGCGGTTTTGCAGCTGAGGATGGTGGTTCGGTAAAACCATCGAAACTAGTCCTGTGAAAATTTTGAAAATTAACGCTGATTTTTGTTGTTTGACTTGTGAATTAGAATCAGTATGTGTTTAAATCAGCCTTTTGAGCATTTTCATGTACGTAACAGACAGATGAAATATTTACCCTTCTGATTTAATACATATGCACTGATTCAATACCTTATATACTTTGATACTAATATATTACATTATTCTGGGATTTAATACTTATAGTACAAGTTTTTATATTTGGTCAAAACTCAGTTTATTTAAAATTTACTGTTTAAATATTTTATGAAGGCTTATTTTGATTAAGATTAAAATCCAATGTCACTGATGTTTGAAACACTGGGACATTTAATCCCAGAATAAAGCAAAAAGGAATAAAGAAAAGTGAAACCTGTCATGGTGACCATCGCCCGACTGCCTCTGAAAATGATCAATCAATATAAATCGTTACCTCTCTAAGGCGATAATCTCAATTAGACCAAGACTGTCTGAGCTAAGACTGGTCATATTAGGGAAAATCATGTTATAATCGATAAATTATTTTTTGATGTATGTTACATCTTTATAAATCCTTAAATGCATATATTTGTTTTTATATAGTTTAAGGTATTTACTACCTAACCATATAAGTGCCGAAAGAATTTATTCGAAGTGTTATCTCTCGTTTCTGTAAAAGGTAATTTTTTATAATCTTTGAAAAGTTATTTTATGGTCTTAAAAATATTTAAATACCTTGCTAAAAATTTTGAATATACGTTTCATTACCGAGTTTTATATAAGCTTCTCTAAAATAATGCATTCAAATTCCTGAAAAGTAAAAAATTCTTTGATGAATTGATTTATTTCTTAATATCCATTTAACTTTAATTTTTTTCATTACGTCTATTATTCTAATTTTTAAACGTGAAAAACGTTTCTTGACAGCCCACTTTGATAAGCTGAAAGTGTGATTGTTTTCAAGTATTCGGCAATGCATTTGCAGAGATGAAGTAACTTCGGTCACTTTACTTCTGGCTGCCAATTTCTTAGCAATTCCAGTCTAATATATGCCATAAAATCAAAACTGGAGTATTAATTTCCTAACTAGAGTATTAATTTATTTCATTATAAAAATTAAATATTGATGCAATTCAAAAAAACAAAATATGTAAAAACACACCAGATTCAAAATCCTACATACGCTTGGCATGGGTGTCCAAGCGTATGTAGGATTTTGAATTGTATGTAGTAGGTAGGATTTTGAACCTACAGGTAAAAGTATCAGGTGCAAATCTTAAGAGAAACAGAAAAAAAATGTTTATTCTAGACAGGTAAGATTTTTAATAATTAATACATGTGAGCTTTCTTGCATAAATAATCCCTAATGAAATGACCCTAATTAGGTAATCTTCATCGGCTAAGGTAACCAGAAAAACATTATTGCACATAAGATATCATTACTTTGTTTTAATGGTTTAGAATAAATGCGAGATTGAAGACTATTAAAGTTTCCTCAAGAAAGTAGAAATTCAAACAGTTTCGGAGAGCCTAAGTATACGGTAATTGAATTGGCAGTGTCTGAAAGTCCACAAACTCTGATTATATAAACAAACTGCACGTTGCCGACAGCAAGAAGTAGATACAGAAAGCAAATCAATACGTTCTTGCAATGAGATATCCTGAAAATGATTTAATTGTGTAGTAAAAAAAAAAAAAAAAAAGGTTCATCCTCAATAGTACAGTTGGAAACTCTTGAAAAGCTTGCATTTTTTTAAGGATTAGTTAATATGGGCAGGCATTACCAGTACAGGTAAAAGTATCGGGAAAATCGCTTTTTGGTGTCCCCAATACTTTTACCTGCACCTGTGTCTCCTGCTTAAATAATGGTCACGGAAACTTACAATATATATGCATAAAAGTTTTTTTTAATGTAAACTTCATATTGTTTCTCTGTGGACATACGTGTTTAAGTGTGGGCTTACCATCTAACGTGTCACATGCGGACAAATTTGCTTTCTTTTAATTCATATTTTCTCTTTCTCACAGCAAGTAAGAATTTAATGTATACAGTTACGGTTTCTTTGAAAATTCCTCAAAAGTTTCTTACTAACAAGAAACTTTCGCATTATACAAAACATAGCTACTGCACAGGTAAAAAGCACTGTTTAAAAACGTCGTTGTTGGAAGAAGGAAAATTTAATGGTGTCTCTGTTAATAAAGAATTGTAAGTGCTTTGTTTTCAACTTCTGGATAAACAGACCACAAATATTCTCCTTTTTATAATAGCATTTCTAGAAATATTAAAGCAATAGGTAAAAAAATCTTTTGAAAGGAAATGATTTCGGAAATTTATGCATATTTTCTTTCCTTCTATACATGACTTTATTCAACGTGTACACAAACAAAAATGCAACGTACTAAAATGAATGAAACAGTATTGTAACCAATATGCGTAATAGATACATTTTATAATTAATTTTAGATATATCACATTTTTTCTACAAGCGAACAAAAATATTATATTATGCTATGTTTCGCAGGGGAGTATAATAGTATATACAACTGTGAGAATTCAAGCACAGAATATTTTAAGAAAATAATGCTAAAAAAGAATTGATAGATTTATCAAATCCCAAACACATTAGAAGTAGAATTTCAATATTAATTGTTCATTTTCATAATCGGCAGAAATTTTATGATATAAATAATATGAAAATAGATTTTCCCTCATTTTGAGGAAACTTTTGGCTACTGTTCTGTTATCAGGGCCGGATTCATAAATGTGTGTATGTATGTATTAGTATAGATATGTAAGTATGAATGTATGTGTGTATACATATCTACGTGCATATAGTCATACATTTCTTATTCCGGTTCCGATAACAGAACAGTATCAAATTTTGAATTTTATGCCATAATTCGAAATCTAATTTCGACGAACGTTCACATTTAATATTCCAAAAATATGCATAATATTAGTATTTTAGAGCACTTTCAGGAAATGCATAAAAGGAAAAATATGCATACCTTAATGCGGCCTTGTTATATGATCTGTAAAAAACGACACTTCTGAAACCTTCATCCAAATTATACGAAGTTAAGAAAATATTTGGTGTAATTTGAAAATATTTAACGTAATATTTGACATAATGTTTGCATGCTTTTTGATCGGAAATGCTCAATTCAGTCTACGGCTTTCTGAATTTCAGAAATGAAATTTCGTCTGAAGTGTTATTAACGGTCTATTTCTAAAATTCTAAAAATGTAACAGTTTTATTCAAGCTCAACAGATGAATAAATCCAGTGATGTCTTCATGCTTTTCCAAGTCCTGGAAGCACGCCGCTTGCAACAACATAAACACAGATCGAACCGACCCCGATCAGCTGCTCTGTTCAACCGCAGCGAGCGCCACCAACCGATCCCTCTAACCCTAATGAAAGGGGGAGGAGAAAACCTGAGAAAAACGTACTTACATTCTCCGGTCTCCCGATGATGCTGATTCCACCAGGGGTCTTCGTCCGTCCCTCCTGAACATCCTCATCTTTGTCATGTCAATGTTATTCACGGCTACACGAAGAAAATCCATGTTTAAGAGGTAGGGAGCTAGAGACTTATTCCAGGGCAGACACACACGTTCCGTATCGGTGGATTCCCACAAGCACGGCAGAACAGAATTCCCGCCAACTCCGTTTATTTGACCGGGATTTTGCTCTCACCGCTTCCCGGCCCGAGATGCGAGGGCTGACGGCAGAGCAGAGAAGCTATTGATCGGTGGCGTATGGGTTACTTGTGTGTGGTGAGAAAGAGAGGCAGAAGCGAGGGGTGTGCGGCGTGGGGGCGACGCGGGTGCAAAGGGGATGAAACAATCTCCCCGACTCCTTCACCCGCTTCGAAAAGAAAAGCGAACACTTCGTGCGGGACGATTCTTTTCGCCCGAAATTGCCCAGGTAGTATGTATGTGCGGAAAATGAGCTGAAGGAAAAAGTCCGAATCCATTGTTCATTTGAACTGCTGTCACGGAAGCAAAAGACGTATTTATGCACCACGGGGAAGACCGAAGGATTTCGGGATAGTTAAATATGGATGTTTACTTTTCAGATGACGAACTATTCTTTAGTAGGTCAAGACTTCTGAATCTCTCTCTATTTCGGGAAATGATTCTTCAATCGCGGAACTTCAATCGCGGAATAGCACTTCAATCGCGGAACAACGAAATTCCTCAACTCAACAAACGTGCACTTTCTCATCAATTTTATTACGACTCAAAATATCAAAAATTCAGCTTATATGTTAACATAATAAATAACTGAAAGTAAAATTGATCCCATCTGATTGAAAAACGTATACTGAATATTCTGCTGGAGGACCGAATTAAGCTTTCGGTTAATTCGGCTTTTAATTAGTAATTATTTTGCTTTGGCTAAAAACCGAACACAGTATCTCTAGATTTGCTTTAGTTCCACAAGAATGCCAGCTGGCCTTTTTGCACTTTCAGCCGAAGTTACTGCTCTTTGGTAATATATTACGTAGCAATCACAAACCGAGGGCTTTCAAAATTCTTTCAAAAAGTCTCAATAAGAATTTAAGAGTGGAATAATTTTAAATGATATTCATCATAAAGATAATGATCAAAGTTAATGGTCATTATGTAGGTAATATTTACATTAGTAGTCATTTCAATAGATAATAGGCATTTGTATGTTTCAGTGGTCATTTGAAGATGGTTTGGTTTTGGTTTATGTGATTTGTGAAGCCTCGAGGGCTATCTGCATAAGGATAGGGTTGCCTTCATGGACGAAGGAAAGGGGGACTAAGGGAAACTCTCTGCTATACACGTTACACATAGAGTTCCCATGTGTAACGTGTATAGCAGAGAGTTTCTCTTAGTTTCCCTTAGAAAACGGCCATGCAGCCAGCCCGGTAGGAAGATTCGAACCTCGGATCGAACTATCAGTGTTCAGCCACTTTACCACTCGGCCGCTGGACTTAATGCGCCACTACAGGGGCTGGAAGTGGTGGCTATTTCATTATGGAATCACCTAATAGGGGACCACTGCTGCCTCATATGATGAGTTATAACCATGCCTTCTCCGGGATTCAAACCCGGGCCTATCGCTACGGTAGTAAGGGTAACTATCTACTATACCGGATCAGAGGTACTATGTCAGTAGTTTATAGCAGTCTGTATTTCATATAAAGTTCCTATATTGTCAATAACAGTATGCTATAATAGCATACTCTGCATATTTTCAAAATTTCATTATGTAATAGTCAATAACGTCAACAAATAATATCAGATTTGCTAATGAAACTCAAAATATGTGACCTACCAATATTCGGATATTTTTTACTTTCAATTTCTACTTATCATCCTATCGTAGTACTTGTCTGCGATATACTTTAAATCAAAGTTCTTTGCGAATAGGTCTGCAAAATGAATGAATAATAAATAAAATTATTATAAGAGACAATATATATCGTTAAAGTTTATTATAGTATTTTTTTCCTTCGCTTCCTCTTTCAAAACAATCATATTGGAAAAGTGTAAATTTATCGTGTATTTAAAATGAAGCAGCAGCCGTCGAAAGAGAAAATTTGGAGAGAGCTTAGCTAAAAGCAAAATTGCCCTCTTATTATTAATTCTCTTGAACATAGCATTTGTACCATTTTTTGTACATAAGTATCAAGTAGTTAATTAGCGGTTTAATCCTAGTATCCGGTGCACACGGGATTTGGCTGCTTTTGGCGACTTTATGATGAGCAGTAAAAACGGGACATAAACGATGAGTAGTAAACGAGTCATTCAAAAATATATATAGTTATATATAGTATATATTATGTATTTGGTTCTAGTGTAGAATTGGGTGCCCCTTCGATTAGCGACAATTTTTTGTAAAATTTTGGCGATGAAATCGTATTTCTGGTTACCATGATAATGTAACTTTGCTTTAGCATCCTGATTTTTTTTAAATAAAAATAGATTGATGTGTACATGGACAAATTTAAACAGTGCGCAATGCCTAGTTTGTGCAATTCTGGGATGTTTTTTAAGTGAAAACAGATCGATGTGTACATGGACACATAGTTTATGCAATTCTTTGACTTTTTATTTTGGTTTTGTGTAGCGGCCATCTTGAAATTGTGTCTTCCTGACGCCGATCTTGCCGTCAAAAAAGAATCTCCAAAAAACAAGGGGCACCCAATTGTAAACTTTTACCATGTATTTACACACATAGTGTATACTACATAGACGTTCTTTGGATCATTTTTGGTGTTGGCGATAATTTTCAAAATCGCGCCAAGGCTGCACCGTATACTAGGATTTTACCTTAATTAGCTTAGTATAGTGAGTCGGTTCTTAGTTCTTAAAACATCCATATAAAGAATAAAACTCTTGGAACTTTAACCGAGTTATATTTCTGACGTTTGGTCCTGGAAATTGCAGTTGACGTTTCAGTTCAGAATTTTCATATTTTAGCATTTTAAGAATAGGGGATGATAATAGAAACTTTTTATTTTTGTTTTATCATTTATTTCTAATTAGTTAAACTTACAGTAAGTAAAAAAAATGGTACTCTTCTGTTATCGGGACCGGATTCAGAAATGTATGCATGCATGGATAAATACGCATGTGTATATGCATACACACACATACATATGTACGTACATATATACAAGTGTGCATAAACACATACATACATGCATATACACACACATTTCTGAATACGGTCCCGATAACAGAACAGTACCAAGAAAATTCACCAAGTACAAAAATAATGTCGATAAGGAATTAAGAAATTCCATAAAATTAGGCCAAAAAAAGTCTGAGATTTACGTAAATTTTGAATAAAATTATATCGCTTTCGCGAAAGAATCAGGTGTTAGTCTCCTCTCTTATCAGAAGCATAACCCTTTTTGGTACAATTCCGTTACAAGGGCCGTAAGAAATCCCCAAACTACTGTTGATGCCAATGCTGCCAAAAATAATTACGGTAACCCTAACGCAAGAAAGGAAACATAATAGTAAATAACTAAGATCATTGTTTTAGTTTAGATGAAATGTTAATTTCATGTAGATACATTTTTTGTTATTATAATTTATACATAAAAGGCTAAACATAACTGAAATTAAACGGGAGATATAAATTTTATTATGTCTTCCAACATAATAAAGAATATTTCAGTTTTTTTTTTTTTTTTTTTTTTGCAAGCGTCTGTACATACATAAACTCGAATGCGACTATTATTACGCCATTTAGCACTGCCCCACAGCCGCTCTACTGTTTGTCTATGACACTCACTTTCGGGGTCCACAAAATTGTAGTTGTGATTGACAGTAAAATGTTCAAAACCGGCATTTTGCAGTTCATCCAACTTCTACGATTTCCAGCAATCAGTATAAATTTTTTAATGCTTCCTCCTGCGATATTTTCTTTTATATCGTTTCATAAAGTTATCGCCGATCTTTCTGGAACAGCGACTAAGAAGAAACATTTTGAAACATTTTCGATTCTCTGCATAATCCTCTGAAAACACACTGTGGCGGAAGAATCCGTCTAACGTTATTCTTTTTTTTTTTATTGAAAAGGCTTTCGTCTACTTCAACAATTTTAACCCATCCGCTGATTTTTAAGTTAGGCCGAAGAAATAAAGTTGCGGCACACACCTCACGCATGTTAACTGTTTCAGTGTACAGTTGCATTATGATTCATCTTCAGCTGGAGTTCACAAAATTCAATAGATGTCATCTCCTGACACTAAAGATAGATGAACCTAACGGTTATAAGGAAGGGGATTTTTGATTCTTCGAACCAATTTTGACTTAATCCATTCTTCTCATTACAAGTTTCTTTCCTACACCGCCATTTCGCTACTGAGTTACCGCTAAAGTATAATTTGATCTCGTGGTTGTCCGAACATAATTTTCTATCATGAATGATGCCTGTTCTTTGAAAAAATTATATTGCAGACTTTTCGTCATTGGGCAATTTCCAAATTTTTAAATCCATAGCGTTATTAGAAAAGAATTAAAAAATTAAACTAGTATTTCCTTGCCGAGTTATAAATATAGAACTATCTAAATTTACGCACTTTGGCACGTTCACTAGATTTGGTGCTTTTGTGCATATATTTTCGCTGCAATTTTACGGTCCATAAGACGGAATAGTACCAAATGTTTTCCTTGATTTTGGAAACACGAATCATATTATAATATTACATTACATTATATTGTATTAAATTCAACCTGGATGAACTCGGAAATGGTATTTTGACTTTTCCATTGAAGCCCAAAACAGTAAATGGTTTTAAAACTTTCATACATTTCAGCTATAACCTAAAAAATCACTTGTTTCCTGATGACATGTTAAAACAAATTCGAAAAACATAAATTTATAGCAGACATCACGAGCACGCATTTCTTCTAATTTAAGAACGTCTGTAGAAGTTCTTATAGCATAGTTTAAAGATAGGGGCTTCACAAGATTTTTTCATTTCCGTAATTAAAATAAATAAGTATCTATTAGTAATTCGAAGTAACTAGTTATTACAGACCAGATAAAAATATTATTTCACCTGTTGATTACAATTCATTACTGTGCTGAAGTTGCTTATGCCAAAATCATTTACTTCCAGTTACAAGAAAAGGAAACGCCAGTACCATTATTGATAGTTATATTAGATAGTTAAATTCCCAAGTTCATTTTATCATGCATGAAGAACTGAACGTATCTTGATTAAGGAAATCAGCTTGAAATGCGCCTGCTCCCCCAAAAAAATCGACATTAATAAAGAAAGTAGCTACCTCCAAAGAGCAAATTTTCTGTCTTGAATGGAACTTGATTAGGCAATTACTCAATCGGCAGTCTTTTTTCAATTGCCAATAAATCAAATAAACTTTTGAATTACTGAGTGCGTGTTCTGAAACTTTAACTGACTGAAGTTCTTCTACTTGCAATATTATTGTATTCCTGATAGACTGGAGTCTTTAAAAATAAAGTATGATTACATTTCCCTTATAATAAGTAGTGGGTACCAAACATTATTGTAGCATCCTTATACATTAACTGTTCTAAAAGGTACTGGAAAACTAAGTTATACGAAACTCTTTTCTTAGAAGCCACAACTAACACAAGACTAAACAAAATCAACATAGCTCAAAATTTAAAATGTTGTTTAATAAATACCAAATTATGCACTTCTTGTGTAAAACCTAGAACGAATAGTCAAACACACACTGGGACCATAAACATAATTTTTAGATAAACTCTTAAAAGGTATTTTAACAATCTACTAGGCCTTCTTTGATTTTGAACTTCCGAATCTTCTAGAAAATGGATTTACAAGATTTTTGCTTTTACTTTTCCGATTATGTGATGAGTTTTTCTCGAAGTTAATAACTGTTGAAAACTTTAAATTTATTGATTCTGTCTGGTAAACAAGCTAAATATTTTCAATCAAATTTGGGATTGAGTTCAAACAGCGGCGGAACTCAAAAATATAATTTTAATCGACCTAAATCTCTAATTCACCGATGGCTCCGTCCGACGGTACAAACTTAATTAGACTCGCATTTTAATCCATAATCTCTTTCAAATTTCTTATGAATAATAAGTGGTGGTAAAAGTATTTTTAATTTATTATTTCAGTATTTCGTAATAGTCTTTCAAAATAATGTAGAACTAACTATATTATTATTATTTTAAAATAATGTAGTGTCTGCATTTTAATACATATGAAAAATAGAAACCATACTGTTTTTCATTCAAATGCATGGAGCTTGATTTTCATAAAAACATTAAGAGGGAATTATGTAAAAAATAGAAATATTCGCTTTAAGAATGTATTACTTATTCATATTTCCCAATAGTAATTAATAAAGTGTGATAGTTTCATGCTTTTTATTATTTTCTAGAGTAAAACGTTCTTCATGTTAGTATTTTTATTGTGTAGAATATCAAACACCTGATCTAAGAAAAAAAGAGATTGTCAAGAAGTTCTAGAAACATGGCCTTACCTCCTGTCAAATGCGCATATGACACATCATGTGCTATACGTTTCCTTCGTCTTCTGTTACCAACTGGTGGCATGGCAATAGGTATTTTGGTAACTCGGAGCAGCAAACTTTCATAAAGATTGAGGAACAGCAAGTGATCTAGAGCTGCCATAAAAATACTTCGAACAGGATGGCAAGACTTGCCACTTATTTCAAGAGTCTGTCAAGATTGTTAGACATTTCAGATAGAAAATATGAAAAGTGTATTGTGCCTTCGCTGGTACTGGAACTATGGTTCTTGGAGCTACTAACTGGACGTGTTAATCATTTACTTACAAAACTATGTGTAGAGAAATGCGATTATTCCTTACAAGTTGAGGTGAAAAATTGAGTAATTCTACAACGACCATAAGATTCCAAAATATGTATTACCTGTACTTGTATTTTACATAACCAAACATAACTAATAATTTTATTTTGTTTAAACGAAACAGAGTTTGATAGTAAACCACTGACACTTGAAAACGTAGAGAAGGAAATAACTGATGATATCAAAAATACGAGATGAGAGACACTACAACAAGTTTTCAAGGCAAGTAGGATCATATGAACATATTCGCCCCTTGTAAGGAAATTCACTTTCACTATATCCTCCCCCAGCTGCCGGTTGTTTGCTAATTAAGTATTTGTTGGGAATGGCCGAATCCATCTGTTATTTAGTCTCTTCATAACTAAGGTCGAAATTCAGGGTGACTGACATCTGTGAAAAAGAGGCAAAGAAAATGAAACATACATCCATGACTACATGGGGATTCGAAACCGGGTCCAGCGATATCGCAGCAGATTCAGCTACCACTCCGTTTATAGCGGCACTTTCAGCATGATATATTCTACATGAAGCAACACATGAACAGTTTCAAAACTTTGATTTCTATTTTATATGATTTTCTAGAAAACGTAATATTGTAAACATCATAAATTGTTATTTGAATAATCGAGAGTTCTCACCAAGAACTGTACTGCATAGGACGTGCAGTCCTTGGGAGGGGGCAATGTTACGAAACACCCAGCTGCGGTAAGATAGCTTGCCTTCAAAGCGGTTAGGGTTGCCAGAGAGTGGCAAGGAAAGACAGAGTTGCCAGGTGTAGTGTGGCGCGAAATCGACGTTTGGTGACAAAATTGGAGATATGCCATAGACGGCACGAGAACATTCTAGAACGCATTCTTAGCGGTTTCCTCGAGAATGCTTTGAAAGGTAGGTTAAAAGCTGCATATACCCTGTTTGTACGCAGAGTAGGAAAGAATGTTGAGTTCACGGATTAGCTCGAGAGGGATCGACAAAGTTGGGAGCTGTACTTAAGGGCTTTGCTGTGAAGCTGTCTTCACGGTTATAGCCTGAAAGCTGTGTTGCTGACCGTTTCAGCATTGTTAAAAACATTTCAGATTTTTTTATTTTATATTCTATCTAGTACACGATGAACTTCCTTACTAAGATGCTCATAAACAGCTTTCATTTTTATACACTTTATATTATATTAGGCTTTTATAAGTACATTAATAGAGATTACAGTATTATATGCTTAATAACTTTGGATCGTTATTTTCAGTGCGATATAACAAAAATACACAGAAATTTCTTCAAGTTGCGTTATTGTACTTAAATGCCTTAAAAATGTGAAAATCATTTCTTCATTACTATAATATTCTTCGTTTTATGTAACTACAGAAGAAGTTTTCAATCCCTTGTACTTTCTGTCATAGCGTAGCTGGCTAGCACTTGCAGTTAATAATAGAAAATTGTAGTTTTAAGCTGAATTTTACAGTTTCTCGCTCCGAATAAAACAAATAATTTCTGCATTTGATAATGAAAACTTCTATATACGAGTCTCCTATATACGAACCTTATTCAGATATTATTAGAAGTATCATCAAAAATTGAAAGTAATAATATAGAAATGAGGTACATAAGAATCATAGCATTTATCTCATCTAACAATTTGACTTAAAATTTGCCCTTGTAGAGTCACATAAATTCTATAAAGATTTATTTTATTCACATTTAACGCATTTTTATTCACATTCACATGTGAAGTATATTGTTCACGTGTGACTAAATATTATAGTAACTAAAAATTGGTTATTTATGTTTTAGTGCATTTAACCAAGACTTAAAACATTTTAATGCATTTTATTCATACTTTTAGTCCATAGAGTACAAAAACATGATTAAAAAAAGTTCATTGCTTCTGTATATAAGAAAAGTATTCTTTTTAAATCTGGTGTAATAACACTTTCAACTTATTTAAATTTCGGTTTTATTTAGAAATACGATCTCGTCATCACATAAAATAATGGAATATTAAACCCTCTGATTTAAAATTTCAACATTATTAGCAACAGAATCTGAAAGACATCTGGAAAAAATTATTTAAAAAAAAATTCACCTAAATTCGGTACATTAGTTAAAACTGTCCCCAAAATCTTTTATTTGAATGTTTTGGTGTCGATCTACTTGATAATGTAAAGATCAAAGTCTTGCAATAACTAGATTGAACGATAAACACTTCCACTGTTGAAGGAATGTCCTAAAATTAAGTTTTATCAGTAAGTCGAATTTTTTTAGCTCGTTCAGAAAATATTTGGGATGTTTAACTTTTTCGAATGCCTACGAAAGGTTTTTTTTCTTTTCATTTCTTTTTGGTTAAACCCTACTCAGATGTTAATCCCAAACCATGAAAATTACAACCAGACCTCCTTTGTAGAAAGCTTAAACGCGAAGTAATTTCAGTTCCCGCCTTTTTCTGGATCACTTAGTCATTCCCTTGTAAATCTTCAAGAATTTTTAGGCACTTTATACTATTATACTACTCTTGTGAGTATTCACTTTATACTATTATATTGTTGAAAGAATACATTTTATACTATTATATTGCTCTTGTGAGTATTCAAGAATGTAATTTACAGAAATTCTCGGTTAATCTTTGGATTATGGTAACTCGGCGATTTTTTTGCGAAAATTTGGCGACCAACCTTGCTACAGCAACCTGCTAGCTTTTGTTTGGACGCCATTTTGTTTTCACGAAGGTTTTTTTTTTTTAAACTCAACATTTCTTTCCAACAATCTGCTAGCCGAATTACGCTTATGCTAGAACTTTTATGGAACAAAAGTGCTTAATCATGGCGAAGATTAGGTGCGAAATTGGGAGAAAGTGCAGAATCGCCCACTGCTTGCTGCGTTTTTAAGAATTGCACATGCACAGTATCATCCATGTACACGTCGACCTATTTTCACTTAAATAAACATCCCATAATTGCACAAAAATAGCATTCCGCACACTCTTGACTTTATCCATGTACACTGCTTAAGTCCTAGCTAGTAGCCTTTATCACCTTACCAAAATGTCGCCAAACTACCTGTTACCATATTCCAAAGATTAGCCAGATTGTCCTTTTATTTTAGAAATTCAGTCTACACTTTCTTGTTTAGTAAAGTGAAAGCTCACCTATTTGATTTTCTTCAATAAGAGAAAAAGTATTCGTACTCTTCTAAAATTCGAAAACAATTTAAAATTTTATGAACAATGTTTAATTCAAATATGTTGATATTTAAAGAAATGAAATCACTGAAAAATGCTTCAGCATATTATTAACACAATACACTTAGACATGTTACAAAATAATGTTCCAACTTTGTATACAGTTAAATTCATTTCAACTGACTATGAATGGGGGAACCTGATTTTACCAGTGGTTAGCGTATATTGTCCCACATTTACCATTAATCACAATTTATTTTGGTACTCACGTAATATCGCCGCCATCTTGACACAGTTTTGGAATTTTTTACGGATATATACGTAAGAGTTAGTATGTACAAGTTGTTGGTTTTTGCGCCTTCTTTTATAGAAGGATTTCCAAGTTATAGATATTTATAGTAGTAAGCTTGGTAAACAATATCAAAATAGGAAAAGAAAACATACTTTAAGCAAATTAAAATACAGATCTGAATTATTAAATAAAGATTATGTTATACATTAAAAAAAAAAGAAAAACACTTACATTTCTCTTCGAATCTTTCTGTAATTTTTTTTCCCGTTTTTCTTCTCTCGAAGTGCCCTGCAATATGTTTTCACTTTAAAATAATAGAGAATTGGTGAGACTCGGCAACAGCGGTTCTCTAGAAAACGCATCTTGTTGTAGTTCCCTTTGGAAACTTTTCAGCAAAGCTCTGTTTTACTGCGGAAATTTTTCCATAGTTTCTTCCTTTGCTGGCGAATTTTACAAGCTCATGCTTTAAAACTAAGACAAAAAACATCACGATTTGCATATAAAAACTGTTGGAACTTGGAATAGAATAAAATTAATAGAAATCATACGAAAAGGACGACGTTGCTTGACTAAAACGTTTGTTATCAGCATGGTTGCCGGAAGTATGGCTATGCGCATGGTTGCCAGAGTTTGGCACTTTCTGAAAATTTGGATACTTCTACTAAGAAGATTGAGATAGCACGTAAGTAACTTTTTTTTATATAAAATAACAACTTTGCATACAATGAAAATAGCAATGGAAAAGCGTATTCATGCACATAACATTATTATTAAAAACAAAGAAAAAATATTGATACTTATTTTTGAAATATCTTTTTGCAATAAGAAATAGAGGTTATTGAAATACCTTTTGCAATAGAGGTTTATATTTGGGATCTTCGTTTTCCTGAAAGTACAGTTTTCCAGAAAGTTTTGGGCCCTTTGTTTCAAACTGATTTTTAAAACTTTCAAATTAACTATACAAATTTCAGTTCCGTTTTCCGTTGCCGCCGGTCTAGCTTCCAAAGCTACAAGCTGCATACCGGCTATCTTTATTTGGTTTCTCCATGTAGCGATGCAAGGACAGAAATGCCTAAGTTAGTCCTGGAGACAAGATAAAGTACATAAAATACAAATTTTTCTCATAAACTGAAAGACTATATACACAATATTTACAACCATTTGCTTTTCCTTAAATGAGTGATGAGGGTGAAGTCAAATCATGCTATAAACACATATTCAGCAGAAATTTTGGACAGAGAAACAGATGCGAAAGAACAATAGAGTTTTATGTAGGAAAATTTTGGTTATCGCTAAACATGAAAGCCGCAAAAGGGCGAAGATGGCGTTCCTCAAGAAGAATCTCGTAGCTGAAAAGTTCAAAGTGGTTCCTTGTTCGATTTGTGCACACCACTGTTCAATCGAAGGAATAAGATCTTGAAGTATTTTGACTGCCTGATTTACATTTGCAGATTTTAGAGCTAACGCGGTGTCATCTGCATATCAGGCCAAAATAGAGTTGTTCTGTGGTATTTCTGGAAAATCTGCAGCATAAAATAAATAAAAAATTGGTCCTAGGACCGAACCTTGAGGAATACCACTGAAAATATTCTTTGTGCAGGAGTCAGCACCATTTACACAAACATAAAAAGTCCTTTTCGTGATGAATGAATGTATCGTAAGTAATAGCTCTCTATCAAAGTGACAGGAAATCAATTTTGAGATAAGTCCCTCATGCCAGATAAGGAGAGCAACACAGTGTTTCTTCTGGAGCGCTGAGCCAGCAAACTCCGTAATACGTACCAGCTGCTTGGTCGTCGAAAGCTTGGCTCGAAAACCAGATTATTCAGGCCGTAGTAAATGAAGATAAGGTTGCATGCGTGATAAAATAATCCGTTCATAGATTTTTCCTAGTACTGGTAGCAAACTGATCGGTCGATAACCGTCAGGTTTATTGTGATCCTTACCAGGCTTCGGAATCAAAATAATTTTTGCACATTTCCATAAGCTAGGAAAAAAGTTGTGGTACAAGCATAAATTAAAAATGCTGGTCAATTTACAAATAATGTTGTGCGGCAGGTTTTTGAAAGCAGCATTAGTGATGCCGTCATTACCGGCGCCTTGAGCGAATTAAGTTTTTTAATAATATTCACAACTTCTGCAGGAGGGGCAAATTTCGGGATATTTTTGACAAATGGTGCGCAGATCCAGTCACGTACTTGAAGTAACGTGGATGATTCGAAATTTTTATCAACAGGCCATTCATTTGGCGTCTCCAAATGCATAGCGAAAATATCTGCTTTGTCACTATTAGAGATAGTCACTTTTCAGTGTAGTAAAGAGGGCGATTTGTCGCATAAGTCGATTTCAGATTTTTAATCAGAGTCCAGAGCGAAGCCGTTCTGAATGTTAATCTCCGATAATTTTTCGCTCCACATTTCGTCTTTGTGTTATTTCACTGCTTTCTTAATGTCCTTATTTAAGCGATTTATCGCCCTTTTTGCAACGGGAACCCAGGTTAGGTAAACTTTTCTGAGTGGATTACGCTGCCTCATGAGTTGTCGGATATTCCTAGGGAGACGAAAAATCTTTTCGATTTTATTAAAATTATAGCTTGCTTCTTTCTTGCTTTGAATATGTTCAGTAATAGAAGTGACAGCTGCATCGACGCCTTGTATACTGTTAAGATCATTAAGATTAATTATAGAATTTTTCATAATATTTTCATAAAGTTGCCAATCAGTTATTTTCCTTGAGGAATTGAAATCACTTTTTGAACCCCAAGTGTAGCAATGACGGGTAGATGAGCTGACGAGAGTTCATGGGCAACTTCTAAATTAATGGGAATCGTGGTTCTAGATAATGCAATGTCCAAAATGTCAGAATGTTCAACCATACAAATTCAAACCATCCTCACTTATGTACGAGTTTCTAAAACAACCTTACACCATTATATTTCTACTATTTTGTTTTCAAGTTATTTGATTATTTTCCTTCTTCGTGGTTTCGCCAGCTTTATTTCATCTTTCTACCCCAGCTTTTTTTCATCATTCTTTCACTCGACTGCAATAAATTAAATTTACTTTCATCCGAAGGAATTATTTACTGACGAAATTCTTTAGACTTCTTAATGAATTCTTTTGCAAATTCTGACTTCTACTGTCTGTTAGCTTTACTTGTAAATGGTTTTCTTCTAGCTGTTCGAGCATGATATCTAGACTATTTTTATAAATATTTTAGTCGTACAAGAATGAACCTCTTTTCTAGCAGCTTTCTGGAGGTTTAAACAATAGAAGAGGTGCTTACAAAAGGATTCAGTTCAGTTTTCTTCAAAATGAATCGTTCGTTCTTCTAGCTTAACTGCGACAATTTCCCAGAACGATAGGTATTTTCTACATTTGTAGTCTTTGTAAACTTGACAATATTTTATTTTCCTTGTAGCATAAACTAGTATAGAATTTCTAACAAATTTGGAAAGAATTATTGCTGTATCTGAATTTAACGCTACGGACTTGAGAAATTTAAAACTGCCATTTTATTAAATCAAAACCTAAACAAAATCACTTCTCGTGCAGAACAAAACAACAAGCAGTTGTTGTGGCGATGAGAATAAAGTAACGGTTGAATATAAATTAAAATACGGGGTAGTAGTCAAAGGCAACGTAAATACATTTAAACTGAAGTTGACTCAAAACTCTAACCGGAATAACAATTTAAATGTCGGCAACAAATAAAGCAAGACCGAATAACTTGAATCGTAAGCTGGCAAAACATTTTAAGTGGCCCCGAGACGCAGAAACACGCTGTGTATTCCAGTCCAAAACTCTCAGCTAATACTCTTAAAGCTGATTTGTATTGCAGTGAGGAAACGGAAAGGAGAAGTGATAGTACAAGCTAAAATTTTAAGTTAACTGATTAATACACAATGATGGTATTCCTACAACTTATTTAGAATATATTGCGTAGTAGCATGTTGTATTTATCTATTGCACTTGCTATTTCACGTAGATATTTCCTATTTTTGAACAATTTTATAATGAAATTTCTTGCATCAACTATTGTTTCATTTTCTGCTGCTCATTTTGATAGAAAACGCTTCCCAGAAACAACTTGTAAAATAGGCAGAAGTAAGTGGTAGATTACGCAACATTTTGTAGCCACGGTGCCAAAACGATTTGCTGCGAAGATTAAAAGTTTTTAAGTGTGTAAATATTTTTTCTTTTCAATTTTAAGAATTTTATATTTTAAAAATATTTTATATTAATTTATCATATTTACAAAAACTGCGTCTACATTTAATGTTTGATTTGATTCTGTTCTTTTGATATGTATGACAAACAAGTTGTGAGCTAATTAGCATAAAGTAAATTGACTTAAAATTTTTATGCATGGTGTATGGATATATTGATTCCCCCCCCCTCTCCCTTTATATTTTTATTTTGCGTTTAAAATCGCTTAATGGGTTGGATTGGATTGTTTGGATTATGGCAAATTCTGATTTCTACTGTCTACGCAAATTACGCGAATATTATAGGCCTGAGGTTAAGGTTTGCCTTCCTGGAGAGTGTCTAAAGGAAACCTATCTAGCGTTCTTGGTACACGCAGGAAAATCATGAAAACTCGCATGCTGTTAGCCCGTTCGCTGAGATCTCAACCCATTTTCAAACATCAGTGTTCAGCAATTCTAGTTGAAAGGACTTAATGTATTTCTTCACAACTCAAACAGCATATTTAAAACATTGTTTTTATTTTTGAATGGCACTTTATTTAACAGCCATTAGTCTTGCTCCACTACAAGGGCCGGAAGTTGTGGTCATTTCATCATAGAAGAACTTAATAGCACCACCGTTGCCTTCTATAAAGGGACGGATAGCTACAACTATGCCTTCGCTGGGATTTGAACTTGGGACAATTACTATGACAGTCAGGATCACTAAACACTATACAGACTGGGCGTACAGACAGTATTATATTATTTACATTAATGGGCATTACATTATTTATATTAAGGTTTTATGCAAATTCTTCTTATTGAAATCACTGGGCTATTTAGTTTAAAAACAACGATAACTGCCTAAGAGGAGAATGCCTTCGTACAGGGTTTTCTAAGGCAAACTGTATCGTAATCATATTACAGATGGAGGAAACGAATAAAACTTCCAAGCAGTCAGATCGTTCTTCCGAATTTGAACACGGGTCAGCATAGTTCCTAGACCTTATCGGTTCGATCACTAATAGATCTTATTGAAAGAAAAGTAATGTTTCTAAATGGAAACAAAGTACCTTAATCATTTATTAATACATTTTAAGAAAAAATAGAAGATAATTTAGGGTTAAATCTATGTAATTTCATGGCAGTACGCCTGTTTTGGAATTTTTCAGAATCCTACTGTGCAGTTAGCACTGTTCTAAGTATCTTAAATTTCCCAATATATGGTAGACATTCTTAAAAATAAGAAATGTTTTAGGTTCAGAATCTATTTTTAAATAAATTTTAGTCATTTTAGGGAGTTGTACGTATAAAGGAAACACCGTTGAATAACATAGGAAATCAAGCATGTAAATGTTTTTTGTTTTCATTATTAAGCTTTATAGATAATTTATTCAATAAGACAATATTTTATTACTGTAAATTCCTGAAAAGTTTTACTAACTTCTCTTTACTTTAAAAGCAAACAGAAACTAGGAAAATAAAATTTTTCTATGCAACTCTGTAGCTTCCGCCAAGCAGCAAAAATGAGACTGCTCGACCTCGAATTAAATAAATCACACTCGTATGTGTGAATGAGTCCACTGAAGCCTAGTTATTCTATACGGGGGCTTAAATCCTGATGTACAAGCTCGTTTCACTGTCGGTTTCTTTGCCCTTAAGAATTTGCCATAACCAGTAACGGGCTATCCGCACTTTCATTTGGATTGTAAAGTGATAAATGTTTTTATAAATTATTTGATTAGTTACCCGTTTCAAAGAAATCTTGGGACATAACTAACAGCTTTAAATTGCATAACGCATCAATTCATAAAACTCTATTTATTCAATTTATGATTCCAGCTGAGCTGCAAAAAAAAGGAATTCAACTCAGTCTACGTCGAAACTGAAAATTTCAGAATTTATCACATTTACTGTATTTGTGAGTTGTCTTTGCTCATATGGCGGCTAGGGGAGGTTGATTGCCTTTGGGTTCAAATCCCGCATAGGACCCATGTAAGGTTTACGAATACGAACGGGCACGGAGATGTTATAGTTCTGCAAGCCTTTAGGCGACTGGGTTCATTCGCTCGATTAAGGTTTGCCAAAAATTGAAGTTCGATGATGGTGGTGTGGTGGGGTATTTAATTATGGCAAAGCACACTAGGGCTATCTGCCTAAGGGGAGGGATGCCTTCGTGGAGGACTTTCTAAGGGAAACTGGCTCGTATACACGTTACACATGGGGGAAACCACGAAAACACCCATGCAGCCAGCCCGTTCGCGGGATTCGAGCCTCGGACCGAACTACCAGTGTTCAGCGACTTTACCGCTCCGCCGCGAAGATCGATGATGTAAATGCTCCAAAGAATAGGAGATGGGAGAAAAGTGCAGACCTTTGTCTTGATTCAGTGACGGTTCTGATAGTTCCAGGGAGTATTTCAAATATGCATTCAAATATGTAGTAGGCATCTTTCTGGAAACGTGTTCTTTCAAAACTAATTTAAATGTAGGTTTCTAGCAGTAGTACTTTAAATTCGACAGTAAAATATTTGTGTAGGTTAACTAATCACAGGGAAAATAGCATTATTGGACCAAACACGTAAAACTTCCGAAGACAGTTATTTCTCTAAAAAACTGCTTTAGATAAAATATTGAAGCTACATTATTAAATCTTCGCTATACTCGCTTCTGGTAATAAAAGGGCTAAATGACTGGTAGGTCCGATTATTCCTGAGGAATACTTAACCAAAAAAATCCCCAGACTTATAATTTTAATAAATCTGATGAGTACACCATATGACTTCCTTGCAAGGACTATTAAATTATACACTTTTTTTTCTGAACTTCATTTAAATTTATTTCCTCGAATTTCATTAGAGACTTCTCATTCAATCAATTTATTTCTCTCTTCGCAGCAAGGCAGAAATACTTAAAAGCTAAAAAAATCTGCATTAAAAATTGCAAAATGCAGAAAAACATAAAAATACCAAATACAGTTAAAAAAACGTTAAAAAATTCTCTTACAATTAAAATGATAGTTTCTGCGTGAAAACAAACCATTCGTCCAGCGGGCATGTAAACAGATTTTCAGGTGCACAAAATTCAAAGTTTTTTCTTGGTCCATTCGGCAACATTCGACAAGACAACTGACTAACTGAATTCACTATTACACTAAGAGTTTCAAATGTAAACAAATAGCGGCTTCATTAACCTTCATACCACTTAAACAACTTTTAAATTGTTTATAATTCTACGACTATTCCATGCAGCTTAATTAAAGGCATAAAAACCTTACCCGAAACAGAAAAACAACATAATTCAATCAATTTAAAGCAAAAAATGCTCAAGCCAACATATAAGAATTAAAAACTGATCTCCGCCGCAAATGTAGTAACAGAGTGGGTATATATACATACATATATATATATATATAATTTTGTATAGCAGTCCCCCATACAAAATTTCAGTGTTCTGAGGCTCGTTTTTGAGTCATGCGAGATACGTACATACGTTCGTACGTACAGACATCACGAAAGACATTTCTTCTGAATCCATTTTACAATTTGTTTTCGAAAACAGAGTCCTTTATTCTGTCCGTACATACGAATATCACGCAAAAAAATTTTTTCAAATGGATTTGAAATTTCGCTGGAATATGATACTAGAAATTTTTCGCGAATACTTCCTTTACTTCCTTTACTTCGAACAAGAAAGTAAAAGGACTAAACTAAAGCTTTGTTTATGAAATCTCATGTATAACACTCAAAGACAAATAATGTTTCTATAGTTGGTGGATAAATTCATGCTTCTTTAATCATCAGAAAGATTAATGTAGTCTTGCAGTAATTTCGGTATTGGTAAAGCGACGATACCGTACGGCAGTTTCCAATTTCTATTCAAAACTCTCCGTATTTCGAACCTGCACAGATGCTTCAGCTCTGCTGGATCAAGATATCTTGAGACTAGTTTAGATACAAGCCCTTCTTCGGAAATCCAGTTAACAAAGTTGCGGCTGCTTGTGGATCCAGTCAAGGAACCCTGGTCAAAGTTCATTAAAGGAAAATCCAATTCACTCATTTTTATCTGGGAAAGAAAAAAAAGCATGTTTTTTCTATATAAGGATAGGTTCTTTTATTTAAGAAAAAAAATTATAGATTTCGAAGCTCTGGAAAAACACTCATGAGAAACTAGTAAATGGAAAATGTTTTAGTTAACTAATGTTTTAGTTAAAAAGTATTTTGTTTTCGTAAGTTATAATGAAAATATTTATTGTGTATGCCAGAGCTTCTTAATTTTCGTTTTAGCCCAAAGATCATTATTCCAGAAGGGCTATTAATTTCGTTTTGGCATTTTGCGTTGATTCACTATAAACGGTGAATCACTTCTTAAACTGTTCCCACCAAATATTAGAGCCCTGTATTATAGTATTTAAAGAAATTAAATAATGAAGAATCTGCATACATACATGTGTGTTTCTCGCATTGTGATAAAACAATACATCTAGAGCCATCAAATTTTGAATAACGTACGACTACACCTGAATCTGGGCACTTGGAAGCTCAAATTTAGAATTTCTTTTATTATGTATTTTATATTTGTAAACAACTCGCCGGATACTGTACCGGAAATTCTAAAGATATGCTCATTTTAAAATTATTTTGCGATATTGCTGTTGAACTGAATGTTAGTGCGAAGAACATGGTATTGAATAAAAAAAGGTAACACGCAAAATGTTAAAAAAAAACTTCCTTTTGGGCGTAATGTAAAATCTGAAGGCTTTCAAGGGGGCTTTTTTTAAACATTTTGTGTGTTATCTTTATGTTAGTTGTGTGTTATATTTATGTTAGTTAAATATCATGGTCTTCGCACCTAAATCACAAAATTCAGTTCAAGAGCAATATCGAAAAATAATTTTAAAATGAGTATATCTTTAGAATTTCCGACACACAGTCTCGCGCACTGAAGTTAAAAATGTTTTTTCAAAACGGTAAATATAAGATATACTTATTCATATTTATATGTAATCATATTAATTACATATTTTTTAATTTACTTCAAAAGTTCCTCTCTATTTAAATCCTATCTCATTATTTTTGAAACGATATAAGTTTGGACTAGCGGCTTTCGAACGTTCATTAAAATCTATCATGCCTCTCCTATCGTATCGTCTTGAAGTTTAGTCATCCCAGGAATAGATGGAGTAAGCATGACGTCACAAAAGTGAAGCGAAGGAAATGTCATCAAAGTAACATCACGACTTGCCATTGCCCCCGTATAACGTACCGATAAGACTGCGAATTATATATTGCTAAATAAAATTAATTGATAAATAAAATTACAAATTGGTAAATAAAATTTGAGAGCAAATATTAACGTCTGCAGGCATAACTTGCATAAAGTACCATTAAAACTTTCACTAGTGTTTTAGGTTTTATTATGTATACATTTGTTTTATAATTACCGTTAGTTCATGTATCTAGAATTTATTAAATATGAAACAGTTATTTGCAATCCTTGTAATTTTTTTATTTACCAAATAGAAAATCATTTACGTTAAGTGTTAAAATTAGAACGGGAGACTTATAAATATTCAGCAATGAATAATTAACACCTTGATAACGCCAATTAGAATGTAAACAAAACCAACCATAAGTCCGATTATGGCAGCGGCCATGATAAGTCGCGACGTCATACTATGACGTTTCATGCCTTCAATTTTATTGCCATACGAGGGAGGTTTACTCCCTTTAGTCTAACCTTCCTGGTATGTATTTATAAGTGCGGATCCTATAGGGTAATATTTGAGGTATGTTATGGCCATTTACCTTCCTCTTGCTTTGAAGATCAAGTCCGCGAAGTTCCATCAAGATCGGAGTAAAACTGTAGGTTTGTATGCAAGCCAAACGTGCGAACACTCATCTTTATTTGACTGAGTTTTTACTTCTTCAGCTATTTTAAATTCAGCCAAGAAAGAACTAACTTTTATTTCAATAAAACCAATCAATGATTGATCATGATTTTATTTTGATCTTTCAAAATCTATGATTTTATTTTAATTTTTCAAGTTAAGGCAGTGAAAATCTGGATTCCAATTTTTACTACTTTCGTTAATAATGAAATTAACTAAAACTCTAATGTAAAGTTTTAAGTGATGTTTAAAAAAATTATTAATTAAGCTTATTTGCTTTTTGTGGTGTGAAAGTAATGAGTATGTTGATTCGGTAATTCCATATCCTCAAGTATGGCTCAACACAAAAGCGCAGTTTGTTTTAGAAAGTATAGTTTGCTAATCTTACTCATTTTGCTTAAAAAAGTTAGATTCAATGATGCAGAATGGTAATCCGCAAGTTATTTTCCAAACAAGATCAACAAGATTCATTATATAATGTTAGTGTCGCTCTTACCCGACCGCTTTGATACCGCTTTGATTACCGCTTTCATTACCGCTTTGATATACGTCGACGTATGAAGCTCCACAAATAAAATTTAAGTAGCAAACTTTCATATTTGCTATATAAGTGTGGCAGACTTTTTTTTTTTTATTTTATTAGAGAAAGTTAATTTTAAAGCAAATAATTCCTCTTATTCTTTCAGAGATACCTTGTATTACTGTTTATTTTTGCTTACTTTTTATGCAAGAAAAAAATGTGGAGGCAATGAAAATCTATAAAACTGATATTTATAAATAAAAATAAAAATATTATTTAAAAACAAGATATTTTTTAATAATCTGGTCACTATGAAAAATATGAAAAATATTATTAAAATTACATTGACTTGTTTTAAAATAGCTTTAAAAGTCAACGCACTTGGCTAAATGTTTAATTTGGAAACTGCATGTTGAGTTATAAACGTTTACAGACAGAATAGTTAGCAACGCACTAACAATTTCCCGTCTTTTCATTTAAATTTTTTTTCTTTTTTTCCCTACCAACAAAAGAAAATAATTGTGACAACTTAGATTAAATTTTTATAGAATTGGAAAAATTATTTTTATAAATATGGGCATAATTAATGTAATTTTAGAAAGTATTTCTAAATATTTCTTAAGAACATCGTTCAGTTCACGGAGCCAGTACACATTTTAGATTAAAACATATATTAAATGAGCAGAAGTATAATAAGTACTGAGATAACTTATTATTTTTTTAGCAAATTTAAACTTTTACTAGGTAAAACATACCAAGAATACGTTGAATCGCAGCTTATATTTAATTATATTTGGTAAACTGTGTGTTTTCTCATGTGTAAAAGTTAATGTATCAAGGGATACTCAAAAAAAATTACTGTTGGAAAAAAATCCACAAAGTTTCAGATCTGAATTATGTTACTGCGGAGAACATGATATTGAATAATTTAAAGGTAACATGCAAAATGTTAAAAAAAAAAAAAAAAAAAAAAAAAAAAAAAAAACTTCCTTTTGGGCGTAATGTAAAATCTGAAGGCTTTCAGATCTTCATTTCGTTTGAATTATATAGCTTTATTTTTATTTATATATTTTTTTCAGTCCAAAGAGGCTTTGTCATTGAAGGACTATTGTTTTCGTTTTGCGTTGAATCACTATAAATATCCGTTTCACTTTTCAAACTGTTTTTACCAAATATTAGAGTGCTGCATTATAATTGAAGAAATTAAATAATGAAAAATCTGCATAAATCTATATGTATTTCTCGCATTGTGATAAAAAAATGGTACATAGAGCCATTGAATTTTGAATGATGTAATCCTACTGCGAATATGGGCATCTGGAAAACAAAATTTGAAATTTTGAATTTGTTTTATTATCGATTTCATATTTTGTAAAACTTTAACGAATTTCTGATTAACAAACTCAAGGATTTCAAAGCGAGTAATGGCAGTGTTGTACAGAAAAAACATTTTTATCTCCAGCGCGTGAGACTGTATATCGGAAATTCTAAAGATACGCTCAAGTTAAAATTATTTTACGATATTGCTCTTGAACTGAATTTTATGGTTTAAATAAGGGTAACACACAAAATGTTAAAAAACGCTCATTTGGACGTAATTTAAAATCTGAAACTTTTCAGATTTTATTTTATTTTTTTTTATTGTCAAGTCCAAAGATGTAATTTGCCCAGAAGGACTATTAATTTCGTTTTGGCATTTTGCGTTAATTCACTACAAGCGTTTTTTTTTTTTTTTTTTCCCCTCAATTTCCAAGTTGTTTCCACCAAAGACTATCGCCCTGTATTATATTTAAAGTTATTCATGAAGCATCTGCATAAATGTGTGTATTTTTCTCTCATTGTGATAAAACAGCCGTATCTAGAGCCATCAAAATTTTAATAGCGTAATCTTCTATAGAATATGGGCATGTGGAAGCCCTAACTGGAAATTTGTTTCATTACTGATTTCATATTTTATGAAACTTTAAAGAAATTTTGATTAACAAACTCAAGGATTTTAAAGCGAGCGAAGGCAACTTTCCTTCTTATATCGGCATTTAAACGGCTTTAAACTAGCTAACCAATTAAGTTTTTTACGCAAAAGTCACTTTAATTCTTCTTTGTATTACTCTTCTCAACCAAAAAAGTCAATATACTTTTAAACTTCAAATAAAATTTCCTTTTCCCGCTTGATGTGCTAATCTGGGCTCTGGGATGGTTGAAGGTAGCGGCTATTACCGCTTCATATATTAGGAACCACAATTCAAATTAAGCTTCAAATTGCGAAGTATCTCGTTTTTCCTTTCCCTTAAAATTAAATTAAAGAACGTTTAGCTGCTGCGTAATCCAAGATATTCCCCTTCATTTAATTTCTTTGAAACCGCGCAAAATGTGCCTTTTTCTGAGTGAATGCATTTAAAATATTAAGAGTTGAATGAATTCAAGATTGAAAGAAGTTTATATACCCCTAGTAATTTGGTCTCTCATTCACCAAATGTCTCATTCACATTGAAAAAAAAATGTGTCTCATCGTCAGATCGCAAAATATCTCTTAATCTAAAGACACTCACGAAATAGAGTCTCATTTGGTAAAGTATTTTCTCCCTCCTTACATTGTGTTTTCGGGATGTATTTGGACGCACGTTAGGGTAGCAATCGGAAAGTCAGTAGTTCGAATTCCGAGGAGGACATCGCTCAATTGTTACGTGTCTTGTTCTGAAATAAATCTAAATAGACTTTACAAGAGACGTGCGAACTAAAATAAGGTAGCTGATACCTTATTTTAGTTCGGATTGATAATTGATCAGATAATTCCTCACCCCCAAGTTTGGCATTTAGGTCCCCTCCTGTCCAGTCTTCTGTAAGTGGAGGAGGGACAGATGATATTTTCTCCCTCTTTATATTTTTCCTTCGTGGTGTAAAATTGGAAGCGCATCTAGTTAGTAACCGAGAGACCTAGAATTCGAATCCAAACGAAGACACTGAAGACCCATCAACGGCAAGATACCTGATAATTGGTTTTTATGTAAATTTCCTTCTTGTTAATGTTATCTTATTTATGTAAATTTCCTTCTTATTCTTCCAAAACATTCCAAGTCCGGAATGTTCCAGCATGTTCACCAGCTGTATATAAGTAGCTCTTCATTGAGTTTGAATGTAAAAAAAGTCTTGAGTTTAGACTTTAAGTACTTGCCTGTTCATTTGTAAGATCCCCTCATCTATGCGACAATATAATACATGGCGATAATATTTGGTGGCAACAATTTGAAAAGTGATTCGACGCAAAATGCCGTTTCGAAATTAATAGTCCTTCTAGGCTAAAACTAATTTTGTAGCCGAATTATTTTGTAAAACCTCCCAAGAGATAATATTATTCTGCTTTCAGAAATACGTGTGCCGGAGACTTTTCAAAAGCATTCCTGGAAGGGAATCATCTATTAAATTTAAGATTTGACCCAAAAAAAGAAGAAAAAACATCTGAAATAGCTGAATCTATTTGGTAGAGTTTTGGAGAAGACGATTCAGATGCAGCTTTTAATTACATCTGTAAAGTTTAAATTTCTAACTTAAAGTCTTTCGAAAAGGATATTTTCCTATTTCGAGCATTCGTATTTCTGATAATGATGACAATACTTATTTAAAACTCTCTTGATAGATTAAATATATTATTATGAGACTGTGTGAAGATTTTTAACTTAAAATCTTTTAAAGAGCATATTTTCTTATTTCGTTCATTCTTATTTCTGGTAATGAAGACAATATTTATTTAAAATTATCTACATAAATAAATTATGCTATTATGAGACTTTGTGAAGAACTATTCTGTATATACAATACGGACAAATTAAATTATTATGCTTGTAATATATAGTGTCATAAAAGAATCCTTTTGCTTTGTTTTCATTTCTCAATCAATTTTTTTTCATTAGGTTTTCATGTAATGTGAACCTTACGTAGCGTTTAACAATCGAAACAATCTTTCATTGCCTAGAAGTGAAAAAAATATTATATTTTCTGCTGCGAACCTGTGCATAGTTGTGTTTTACGTTAATTGACCTTAGTTTTCATATCATCTAGCCTTTACATTCAGTCATTATCAACCAGGATAGAGTTCAATTTATGTATATAAACACAGAGCACTTGGATTCAGGAGAAAAGCATTTGTCAGTTATCTATAACCTATTACTTTTTTATATTTCTCTTCCAGTGAATAGCTTTCGCCTTAGCCGCAGTTTTTTTTGTGAAATCTTGAGGCCTGAACTATAATTAGTAGTTGCGTGTTACTTTGTAGTTGACATTTTAATTTGGCATGAACTTTTTCTGATTTTGATGCAAGCTCGAAGGTTGAGATGTAAATAAAAAGCTTTATTTTAAACCTTCATCTGATTTTTTTTTACTGTATTTAAAATTAAGATGTCTGCCTTAAGGATTCTAGACATTAGCATTTGAAGCAGTGTAGAACCACGCAAGGTAAGCTCGTCATTAGCAATATAGCTAAAACTTTGTAAAATTCCTTTTCGTCTAGCCGATAGACCCAAAAGGGGTATTACTCGTAAAGCAGACTCAAGCAAAGCTATTGTATCTGTGAGGGATAGATGTTCATGAACTTAGAATAAACCATATGTGTGTGTATATGGCGTATATAACACCACTGGAATTTTCAAAAGAATCATTACTAGACGGATTATGTCAAAAAAAAAGCAATGACACTGATTTTCATCTTTGTTTTCTGAACTAGATGGCTTCAGATATTTTTGGAGAATTGCTTAAAAGAAAAAAAACTAAATCTCGTTTCCAAATAAAAGGCAAAATTATATAATATCTGTAAAAAAATCAAAAAATTAAAACAAACAAACATGTTGTTAAAAATATTTTTGAAAAACCTCGTATATGTTTAGCAGTTAGGCGTAACTATATTTGAGAAAGTTGTATTCCAAATATAACTGAAAAGATTAAGTTTTCTATTGATAAAGAACTACAGTGGAATCTTGGTTCACGAAGTTAATTCGCTCATAAAGATAGTTCGTCATCCAAAATATATGCAAACCGAAAGACTTGCAGAAATTAATCCTTTCCCATATTGGAAATAGCTTAGTAAAAAGTACTTTGTTTGTAAGTTCATAACGCAAAACCAATGAAATTCATTAAATCTAACATATACACAATATTAACATATGTACAATATTTAACACACTTCTAAACATATAAAAAATAGAAAAAATTAAATTCTGATGTATTTCTATGAAGAAAAGTTGACGGCTAAAGTAGAAAATGGTTAAGAAGCCTAAGGCGGAAAATGTTATTGTTTGAAAGGTAAATCTTATCCTGTAAAAATAATAGGCATCCTATTTCTCTATACTATTTCTTTTCTTTTTCCCCTCTCTATTTTTTATTACCAACGTTCGTCTTTACTTAAGAATCACTGAGCCTTTGTCCTATAAAGCTATATATCGTGTAGGAAACAGCATCGGCTTTAGTCGCATGCAAGATGCCTCGCAGTTCGGAGCTCTCAGATTTCGAGAAAGGTATAATTATCGGGTATCACAAATGTGGCCGATACTTAAGGGACATATCTAGCGATCTGAAGTACCCAATATCGACAGTGGCCTATTTGATTAAGAAGTGGAAGGTGAGGGGTGATTGTTGGAATGTGCCCCGAGTCGGCAGACCAACGAAACTGGGGGATAGAGACCGACGAGTGCTGTTCAGAGAAATTCGGAAGAACTGCACCCAACCGATAGCCCTCATCTGCGAGGAGTTTCAACAGGCATCCGGGAGTATTGTTTCAATGAATACCATCCGTAAGGAAGCACATCTGCTTGGTTTTCATGGTCGTGCTGCTGCCCATAAGCCTTTGATCACAAAGTCCAACCGCGCTGCTCGGTTAATGTGGTGCAAAGCACATCGAAATTGGACCGTAGATCAGTGGAAACGGGTTCTTTGGAGTGACGAATCAAGGTTCACCCTTTACCATTCGGATGGCAGAGTGTGGGTCTGGCGTCAACCTGGAGAACGTCTCCTGCCAGAATGCATTCTGCCAACAGTCGAGTTCGGCGAAGGTGGAATTATGGTCTGGGGGTGTTTTTCCTGGTATGGGCTGGGACCCTTGGTCCTCATTCATGGTAAGCTCAACTCCGATGCCTACTGCACTATTTTGGATGACAATGTGTGGCAGTTTTACTTCCTACGTTGTGGCAGTTTTACGGGTTGGATCCCTGTTACTTTCAGGACGACAATGCCAGTTGTCATGTTTCGACGTTAACCAAGGATTGATATGGTGCCAATGGAGTTCATCGAATGGACTGGCCTGCCCAGAGTCCAGACCTGAACCCTATCGAGAACCTCTGGGACGAGTTGCATCGCCGAATTCAGGGGTGCAAAATCGGTGAAGGAACTTCTATGTCTTCTCCAAGCCGAGTGGAAGAATATACCACTAGTCATACAAAGACTTGTGGAAAGTATGCCCCGGAGGGTCCACGCTGTAATTACCTCTCGTGGAGGCTCTACTAACTATTGATTTTGAATAAAGTTAGTTTTTCTTTTCTATCACAGGTGTCCAAATACTTATTGGTAGTCAGTGTAGTATTCTATGAGCCTTTGCACCTTGCCTCAATTCTCATAAATTTCACCGATCAAATATCTAAGAACATCTTCCTTTAGGTGTTCTTATTTTCAAGACATTTTCTCCACTGCATTAACTGTATTTTGGAATACCATTTGTTTCCGGCTTATTTGTTAATATCTCGAAACATCGTTCTTCATTCAAGACAATTTTTGTTTGGAAAATTCTTTTGTGAGCCTATTTCTTCGTGATTCAAAACTTTTGTAAGCCAAGATTCCACTGCATTTGAACTTTTCGTTCAAACATTACTTAAAAAAAGGGTAACATTTATTTCGTTTACTATATCTTGTACGTGTCAATGTGTTCCCATTACATTTGCAGGATGCCAATACAAAAATACTTCAAATATTTCACATTTACCTGACGAATGGATCTCAGCAAAACCCTTAAGCATAATATTACATTATGCATTGGGAAGCTGATCATAGTGGAGTCCGTTTCATGATTCTGGAAATCGTATCCTAGGGATGTCCACAATACTCTTGTTAGATGACGAAGCAACATGAAAAGATCCCAGTCATCAGAGATTCCATCTTCTCTCGTGTATAGATTCGCGCCATAGCGAAGTAAAAGAAGAAGAAGGCGCGGTTTATTGTAGATAGCTGCTAGAAACACGGGTGGAACACGTAGAGGAGTTCGAAGACGCAAATTCACGAAGCGTGTTCCATGGTATTCACATTTCGCCTTATGAGCATGATACAGAAAGTACAACATAGCCAGATGTTCCTTCTGTAATAAAATTCAGTATTTTTTAGCAGAAAGAAAGGGCTGTTCATTTTAATATGTGTGAATTTTTATGGGTACTGAAGTGATTAAATCAAGTACAGTAAACTTTCTCAAAATGACCTCTTCCTTAACACGAATACCTCTGAAAATGATCATTATTTTATTTAGAGCATTAAAAAACATCAGTCTTGAGCATCACCTTTCTAACATGACAAGCTTCAGAGTCATCAGGAAATGTAATTAATCGTCTTAGAGAGGAGTCATTGAATTATTAACTTCAATTAGCAGAACAAAATGAAATGAACACTAAAATTCATTATATGTATTTTTAAGTGGCTAAATAAAAAGTTAAAAATATGATGATTTACCTTAAATTCAATAGTTATAAAATGAAATGTGGTACATATAATTTTGGCTCAGTAAATCAATAAAAATTAATTTAAATGCAATGAAGTTAAATTCAATTCTTGCGAGGTTCACCTCTGAAAGTAAATATTTCTGAGAACATATATAAACATTGATCACTTCTTGGAGTTGAAATTTTTGTGAATTGCTTAGAGTTGTTGAATAAGACGAAACTTCAAACAATTCAACAAGCTATTATTCACATTTTTATTCACGCTCTCAGAAAATTAAGTTACTTAAAATGAATTTCTTTAAACTGTTATTCTCCTGAGAAGATGAAATTTTAGTACTTGCTTATTATAGCGGCCCCAAGACTGAGAAAGAGAGAGAGTACGGGGCCACTATCCCCTTATCAAACGGTTAATTAGTATAGCACCACGTCCACCACTATCTATAGCACCCCTTCAAAATACATAATGCCACCTGAAAGGTATTCAACGTGTACGACAAGACATACAAAATAACATGTTACAGAATTACAGATTAATATTCAAGATACATTACTGGTACATTACTGATGCAAATATGACAGATGCAGAACTGATAAAAGGCTGATATAATACTGGTACTAATATTAATACTGATTAATACTGCTACAGTACTGATACATTGATATAGCATTGAATATTATTACTGATTAAATGGGAATGATTTTGCACAAGTCGGTAAATAAATCCACGAAATAATATGTTACAGAGACTCAAAATATTGCGAATTAAAATATCACAGATCAATGTTCTACTGTTACATTACTTGTACATTACTGATGAAATATAACTGATACACTACTGATACAAGGCTGATATAATACTGATACAATACTTTACTGATATAAGACTGTTTTTATTGCTCATGCAATCAACCGACATATATCGCCAGGTGTTCTTATACCTCGCTACATATTACATATTGTTTGATTAGTGATTAAGTTTTGGGAACCGCCATGATAATATAGAGGTTGAAATATTTTATTACATAATTAATTATTTTCTTCAAATCGTAATTTGACAGTTAAGACTCCTCAGCTTAAAAAACTTGATTTTTTCATTAAAAATGCACATAATTTAGTAACTGTAGAGACGTTAGGTTATTTAGAAAAGAAAGAGAGATGAAACATTAGCAATCGCCTTCACCGAGAATCGAACCACGGACTTCTGAAATACCGGCTAAGTGTGCTGACCACTACACCACAAAGGCACGTTAGGAAGGCGGGCGAAATACCTTATATAACAATTGAACACAATTTAATCATAAATCATGAATTTGAAAACATTTTTAATGATATTCAAGGTTTTTCTTTGCTCATGAAACAGACAGTAAATAATGACGAGAGGTGCTGCATTATTTACATCTGCTTCCATTATAATGATGCCTTTTTCAACTTATTTGTTCTAGCAACAGAATCTGGATTAACTTAAAAAACAAAACTTAATGAAGAAAGAGAAAATTAATTCTTTAAAGATGATACGATATTGGACCGAATTATGAAAAGCGGCCTAGAAGTACATTTCTAAACTTCAGATTAGTATTGGCTGATAACACTTCAGAGAATTGAATCCTAATGTCTTATACCCATTTTCTCCTTACGGAGTCACCAAAATTGCTATGATCACAAATTTACTTGTTAAATGCAGAATGTTATGGTGAATTATTTATATTTGTACGATATCACACTGTACATTAAGTCTGGGGAAATAATACTTGTAATGTAATGTACAATTAAAAAATCAAACTATTAGCTTCCCAAAGAAAAGCGTTACAAATATTAGTGATAGTCTTTTGAAATTGAAGAATAATGTTTTATTAAGTAAGTTGAAAATTTGTTTAACCCCTCAAACGTTGCAGGTTGGCTCCTGAAATTTCCATGCTCCTCAAAATCTCATAAATTAGAGGTATTTTCTTCATTATAATTTCAAAATGACACTCTCATTTTTTACCTTACGTCACAGCCTAAAACAGGATACATCAGGAACTGGCAGAAATTTCGAAATGGAAAGTATCTTTTCATTAAAATTTTACATCCATAAACCCTTGGAGGGTTTAATCTATCAATTCTTCTTTTGCACTTTTGGAGGAGAAATTAGTTGTCTAAATATTGCAATACACTAAAGAAGAAGAGCTTTAACAGTAAGAATGCTTCACCCAAAAACAATTAAATTTGAAGCTTTTCAGTTTGAAAAGTAACTGAGCGATTCCTATTACATATGTAACTAACTAATATAATTTAATAAACTTTTCCAACTTGCTTATCAAAATGAAGAACGATTGCGTTTAATATTTCTAGAAACAAGAACAAGAAAAAATAATGAGGAAAAAAAAATTGTGCTTCTTGTGTATTTTTTTTTTTTTTTCTGTTTCGGTACTTAAAATTACTATATGAATAGTGCATTGCACAAAGTATCCTTTTGTTCATGTGCAAGGTCTTAAGCGATAAAACTTTAATATTATTTTTTAATAATGGATGAGATAAAATTATATTATTTTACGCCAAAACCCTCTTCTTTATAATTTTGCTTCATATTTCACCTTCCCAAAGCAAATCTAAACATTTTAACTTTTTTTATTTTGTTTCCGACTACTTAAATAAAAATCTTTTAAATACCAAAAATATATACATTATTAAAATATATTTTTCTTAGACTTTTAATATAACATAGTATATAATATCCATATCTCTTGCATGATGCCTGACACTGTTTTCATTGTGAGATGTGAAAAAGGTTACGAACTCAGAAGCACTCACAAAAACGTCAGATATATCTGAGACCTTCTATTGTATGGAAAACGGCAACTAAACACACTAATAGTGTAAATTCTGCTTTTTAATTCCACGTAAGAAACAGGGTAGAATAATCTGAATTAACTGAAAAAAATGAATAGCTAATATTTCTTGATATTTTTAATTGAAATTTCTAAATTTAATAAAATTTTCGAATTTTTAGGAAAAATTCAAAACATCTAAATTCACGTTTCTTTAACTTTTAATCTATGTTAATAATATTATGTTGAACTATGTTCTTTAACTTTTAATTTACGTTAATAATGTTATGTTGAACGACACTGGAGGAAAACTATTAAGAGATTGAAAACATTTTCTCACATTTCCCCTAAAATACCATACAAAACCAGGTCGGATGGTTATCATATAATGTCGAGGTGGCCCTAGTGAGGCTGAAATAAGTTTATGTTCTCCTGTGGGCGTCGCTACGCCATCAGGAGATATAAAAATGAGGGTCCAGATTCTTAGCTCCTTGTAAGCTAAAAATGTAAGAGATTTTTAGATTATATAAAAATTTTGCAAGAGATTCTTAGCTCCTTGAAACACAATATTAATTTTTATTACTTCCTTGGATAATCTTCTTATGTTTTCTTGTCTTTTAGGTGAAATGAGTACACATCAATTCTTAGACAAAGGTATGAGATGGAAAATCGTGGGTAGGTTTTAGGCAGGGCAATCCCAAGCTTAGGTTGCAAGAGAACTGGATGTAATAGCAAGTGTCATCTCTAGTTTGTGGAATTAGTTTTAAATACAGCGGGACAGTGTCCAGAAGACCAAGGCAAGGTCATCCGAGAGCCATAGTAAATACCCGAGAGCTTTGACCAATAACGACAGGTATTTGGTACTCTCAGTAAAACGCCAGAGGACGCCTGGCGTTTTACTGAGAGTCACACCTCGCTACTGCCACAGGAACAGCTGTTTCAAGGAAGGCAGTCGCCAGAAGGCTCCATGAGACAGGGCTATATGCCGGCTATTTTCATCCTATTCACTCCTTACCATAAAAGAAAGCGTTTACAATAGTGCATGCAACACCAACAGTGGATACAGCTTCAATGGGCTAATGTTCTCTTTATGGATGAGTTCAGATTCGGTCTACAACCTGATTCTTGGAGATTATTGATATGGACGGAACCTGGGATCCGATTCCGTCTCAGCAACATCATGGAAAGTGACAACTATGGTGGTGGAGGAATAACGGTCTGGTTAGAAGCCACACAAGATACCCGCACACCGCTCCATGTGTTTGACACCGGTTCCATGAATGTCCAGAAGTACAGGTAGGAGATCCTAGAATCCTATGCGCGACCTTTCAGGGGTGCTGTTGGCTGTGAGAGCATTTTCGGACGACAATGCACGATCACATAAGGCCCACCTAGCTGATGACTATCTGGAAAGAGAGGATATTCACCGAATGGATTGACTGGCCAGATCACCTGACATTAATCCTATTGAACATGCTTAGGAGGATCTTTAGAGCACTATTGCAATACGCCAACCTCCATTCAGAACCATTCAGAAGTTAAAAATTGCTGTGGTAGAGGCATGGACTTCTACAGACATTCTTGAACTCTCTTGTTAACAGCATGGCTACTCGTTGTGCATGCTGACTGTCTTTCAGAGGCGACCACGCACCAGTGTATGTTGAATTAATAAACTTTTAAACTATTTATTTAACATGTGTGTTGTTAGATAATACATTATTCAGTGGTACAGTTAGATTAACACATTGTCTAATAATCCCGCCATTAATTACGGCCTTTAAAAAAATGTGAAGTGAAACTATTTAACATGTATACATTTTGTTGCAAGAAAATCATATTTCTAAAAGAAAGTTTGAAAAAATGTATTAACATAATCCCGCTAAGTACAGGGTTCGTCCAAAAAGTGCACTCAAACCTTAATGAAAGGAAATTCTTTATTGTGTCTTAATATCGACTTTAAATATAGGTTATTACAATCATATAGTATAGCATAGGTTAGTTTCAATACTGTCTCCCTACACCTTTACCTGTACAGTTACTTCGAGTGCTTAAAGTGTGAAAGTGGTGGCCGTTAGTGGCCAAACACATAGCAGATGGAGAACGGTTGCTTAGACAACGTTTCTCATCGTGTTCGCGGGGATTTCTGCACTTGCTATTGTAATTCCTTGACAAACCAACCTCCTGGGCTACACGATGTCCTTTACAGTCCCGTAGAGTCATACTGATTCACAATTATATACCACATATTACAGTTATGAGCGTACCGACATTTTGTTGAGCAAACATCATACTACATGTTGTAATAATAATTCAGTTCAACTTCGAATCCAAAACTCAGATACTATCCGTAAAAACGTTTTTCGAAGGACCTTGTTTAAATTGTCATTATGTTATTTATATTGTGCATGCTACATTATGTTATTAACATATTATACATGGTGCATTATGTTATTTACATTGTGCATATAATACGTTAAAATATATTTAAAATCTTGAATAACTCTGAGTAAATTAAAATTCCCTAAAAGGAAAATCTAAAATGCTATGAACGTAATGCAATTCTGCGAGAAAAGTTGCATTGATATGACAAACTGAAATTTGTCTACAATATATCGTGCGACACTGGCGCCCACCATGAAGAACAAGCATGCCAACGCAAGCAAAATGCAAGGAAAAAATTTACGATTATTGTATTGTAACTCAAAATGGATCACGCGATGAATGGTTTAAAAATAACGCAAAAATCTTCAGAACAGTTTTGCAAGTTTACGGTATACGAACTGGATGACTCTGAATAAAAATGTTTGAAAAGCAATATACATTTGATTTTTCAAGCTGAATAATAAAACAAAAGAAGCCAGAATAATCGGTCACGACAAATTAGAGACAGAAAAGTGAAATATTAAAATAATGGCATCATAAAGTTAGATTATCCTTACCTTCGAATCCGGTTATAAAGTGCATATTTGAAAACTTCTGAAGGTAAGAATTTTTGCATTGTTATATTAAAATGGATAAGATAAAAATGCTTATTAAAAGGTGCGGAGCTTGCAGATCATCAATAATTAATATTGCAAAACAAATTAGATGACGATATAAAAATAGTGAAACTCAAAATTTACTAGAAGATTCTTTAGCATTATTAATTGAAAAAGAAAAAGAACTGTATAATTTAGATGAAGAAATTATATTTTTAATTGATGATGAAAAGAAACTTGAAACGAAAATTGAATTCTATGAATTATAAAGATAAAATAATTTTATGTAAATCTAGAATAAGTAGATATTTAAAATCTAGTCTGGAACAACATAAAAATACTCGGATATTAGGTCAACTGAATATAAGAGGGAAAATCATCATGTTCGTCTTTCTAAATTACAGATTTTTAAATTTTATGGTAACGTCAGTTAATGGATTAGTTTTTGGAATTCACTCAAAATTGCGATACGATAATATTGCGCTTTCGAAAGTCGAAAAATTTAATTACTTGAAATACTTAAATGGAACTGCCGCCAATGCTATAGAAGGTTTTTCAGTATCTGAAGGAAAATACGATGCGGCAATACAAATTTTAAATACTAGATTTGAAAAACGCGATGTTATCATAAATGCACATATGCAAAAATTCCTAAATCTCCCTCCCGTTTATCGATCAAGCAACGTTTTAAAATTAAGAAAATTATGCAACACTATAGAAATACAGGTTCGAAGTCTTTTATATTTAAATGTTAATCCCAAAACTTATAAAACTATGTTGAATTCAGTTTTATTTAGAATAATTCCAGCAAATGTAGGATTAGAATACAGTCGTATGAATGATGATGAGACATGTTTCGATGTAAATAAATGTCTAGAATTTCTCAGAAAAGAATTACAAATTCGAGAGAGAGCAAATGCATTTAATACAGAAGGTAAGAATGGTTGTACATAATCAAAAGTTTAACCCTCAACAAGCCATTACCAGCAGATGCAGATAATCATCAGTAGCGGCGCGAATATAAACAATTGACTATACTGTATCGTTAACTGTAAGCCTTACACTGCATCGTTAAATAAAAAGACAGGACGGGTATTACAAATGCTTCGGCAAGAGGTATATGGATAAAGATTGTAGAATGCAGATTTGTTGTAAATTATGAAGTAAACCTCATTATACGTCTTTATGTAATTCTGAAAAGAAAAATTTGGAAATCGATAAACAATGTAGTAAAACCGAAAATCATTTACTTAACAGCAAATATATCAAATGATGCTTTAATGAGTTTGAAGAATAGGTCTAATAAAATTAATAGCCATTTTGATTCTTTAATTACGGTACAAGTAGAATGTGATAAATAAGTGTTAAATGCTGTCTTTGATACTACCACTCAGATTAGTATTATATAAAGAGTACTGTTGTACCAGAGTATTGTAAAAGACCATGTGGAAGTGTAATGTTAAAATTTGCATTTGGACAGAAGGTTAATGCACCTTTAATAAATGTAAATTTAGTGATGAGTTCACAACCAAATTGGATGATAATGAGAAATGTTTTAGAGATTTTAATTTAGAAGTATAAAGAAAAATATAAAAATTATGAGATTCCAACTTAGAACAAACAGATATTGCAACACTAAGTGATGATGGAAAAGGTATGCAAAAGAAGAATTGTTTGAACATAAGTATAATTTCCGATTTGAAGAACCAGATTCAAGCTTTATTAAACGATATCCAAGAAAAATTGGAGATTCTCTCAGACGTGTTGATGATAAAAGAAAGAATAAGGAAGAGCATAAAATAGAACTAAAACGCTTGAAAGCTTTAAAGCGAAAAGAACTTGAAGAAAACTTTTAAGTTAAAGAAATGCCTGGCCAAGATGAAATGAACCTTAATGAAGATGATATTGAAAGTGATTTTGATCCTGAAAAACATGATCAGAAAACGAAAGAGCATTTTGATTATAATTATTATGCTATTCAAGAAGAAGAAGAATGTCCGAAATTTCCATATGATGAGGAACTCAATAATGAAGATTGGAACCATTGGATTAGACCAAGTAAAAGTGACGAGTGCTGTGAAGAACAGTTTGAAGAAAATGCTTCTGAAACATCAAGTGTTGAGATTACAAATTCCAAAAGCTTTTTCTAAATCGGAGTTTGAAAAAGATATAATTGAGTCATCTCACACAGGAAGAATAAAGGTTAGAAAGAAATCCTTATTTAATAAAGTAATTTCTAAACCTAAATCAGTTTTTGATCCAGATGGCAAAACATTTGATGAGTATTTGGATGAGTACTATAGATTATATTCTGAAGATATAATTAGTGATACGCCAGTCAAATTCAAATACAAGAAAGATGGTGCCAAATGACTTTAGACTGACTGTTGAGGAGACTATTGCAGCTGATGACAGGGAATTAAATCTTGTTTTAAATACTTATGTTTGTATTCACATACGATTAATGTTTCTTTAGATATTTTTTCTTTAATCGATTTCAAGTAAAGTAGTTTTTTTTAACATCGTTTGAGTATCCACTTGAAAGGGGAGGTGTGAGGCACTGACGCCCTCTATAAAGAACAAGGTCGCCAAAGCCAGGAAAATGCAAAAAAAAAAAAAAGATTACAATTATTGCAATTGTAATTCAAGATGGATCACGCGCTGAATGGTTTAAAAAAAACGCAAAAATCTTTAGAACAGTTTCTAAGTTGCATGAACAATATAGTTATACAGGATGACTCAGAATAAAAACGTTTAAAAAGTAGTAGTTTATTTGATGTTTAACATCGAATAATAAAAGAAAAGAGCCCACAATCATCGGTCAAGACAATGTTATTTACATTATGCGTGCTACATTATGTTATTAACATTATGCATGGTACATTAGGTTATTAACATTATGTGTGATGATTTATGTTATTTACATTGTGCATATAATAAATAGGTACTATTCGATTTTGAAGGTCGTAAAGAATCGCCAAACAATTATTGATGCCAGTGCTGCCAAAAATAATTGCGGCAACCTTAACGCAAGAAAGGAAGTATAATAGTAAATAACTATAATTTATATAAAAAGGCTAAACATGACTGAATGGAAGCATAAGAGTAAATAACTATTTCAGATCATTATCATAATTTATATAAAAATTGGGTACTTTTCCGTTTTGCCGGCGCAAGCGATAAAGTCGCCAATAATGGTACAACCGATGCCAAACGCAATATTCTCGCTGGTAACCTTTTACGCCTCATTTTCAAAACAAGTCGCAGCTTTTTCTTATCAGATTGATTGTTTCTTTCAATACTGGCATATAATTACATAGAATTTTTATCAGATATATCAGTTTTATGTCTAAGGCCATTTTCGGTAATTAAGTCAATTAGGATGCAATCACAGCTCTTACCCGAAGCCGAAAATATAGAAAAGGAAAGTCAAGGGTTAAATTCATCATTTCTAATGAGAATGCATTAGTGAAGTAAAGCCCTGCAGTTTTACATAATTTCTGAGTAAGCTATTCGTACGCATTGAAATATTTCTTGCATTTAAACTTGTGTTCCAAATTAAGATTTAACTTGAAATTAATGTAGATAATTACTGAGAGCATTAGATTTTTGTAGAGTAGTTTACGTGAGATGAGATCGCTTGGGGTCACGTGATATGAACCGGAGTATTAGGATGTTGAACCATGAAAGCATAGTAAATTCTTAAATTAATGTCTTTTTACAAATTTATTGTCTTTATTTATTGGCTTTTCATAAAGTTTTAAGCGATATTAAAATGTTTATGCCTTCAAAAAAAGAATTCTTAGAACTAAAATTTTTTTTAATATTTTTTATGTGTATACTGTATGTTGTCGCCAATAAAGTCTGCTTGGCGAGATTTGCGCCGGCGAAACGGAAAAGTACCAAAAATTGCTAAACATAACTGAATGGATGCCTGCATCGCTATTTCGCTACCGAGTTATCGCTAAAGCATAATTTCATCTCGTTGGTTGTTCAAACATAATTTTAATGAATGATGCCTTTGCTATGAAAAAAATTCTCGGTAAAGTGCAGAATCGCCCACTTATTTTTTGCCACTTTTTACAAGAGTAAAAACAGTTGGATTTTTATCAATTTTCTTTTACTTTTTAAGTGAAAATAGGTCGATGTGTACATAGATAAAGTCAAGGGTGTGCGCAGTGCCATTTTGTGCAATTCTGGGATTTTTTTTTTTTTTTTTTTTACGTGAAAATAGGTCGATGTGTACATGGATACCGAGTATGTGCAGTTCTTAAAAACGCGTGAAGCAGTGGGTGATTCTGCACTTTACTCAAATAATAATAATAGGATGCAAATTCTTTTAAAACTAAGTATTAGGAGCAAATATCACACAATTATAAACAAAACGTTTCTTCAAATTATACGTAATGCTTACTGAGCTGGAAAGTTCCTTTGTGACAAATGCAGTGAATAAGAACTGACTATTTTGTAAGTGATTTCCTAAAATGTTGGCATTAAATAAAAGAAATAAAATTATTATATAATATAAATAAAATAACAAAATACCTGTCTTGAATCCTCGGCAGATGTCCTCCATGGTGGACGTCTTTCACATCTGTTAACTATGTGGAGGAACATAAAAGAAAAATGGCCATCACAAGAATAAACTTGTCGCAGTACTTCTGCTACTATGTTAGAGTCCTCAATCCAATAGAGGAAACACAGCTTAGCCAAGCTATATGTTATGAGATGTTGCAGACCAAGAATATCAGTTAAATTGCTGCCTTGACAGACAAGAGATTTCCATCTGGTGAAATAGGACATGATTTCTATCATTATTTGTGGTCCTCTATTTTTGTTGAATAAGCTTTCTTCGTCCTCTGGGTCCCAATGAAGGATCCGACGCAATCGGTTGAGAACAGCAGAAATATAAACTTTGTCTTCTTCTGAAAATTCTGCATCATAACTGCGGCCTAATATATCTTCAAACGTTTCATCCGAGTCTAATATAGACATTAAGGAAGCAATATCATTTTAGATCTGAATAGCCTTGCAGAGGTTTTCACACTTAATCTTCAAACAACATTGTAGTGAAAAATTTTGAATGAAATTTTTATAAATTAAAATAATTTTAAATAGTTCACTCCCAAAAGCTTGGTTATTCTTTACAGAAGTAGGTTTCGATTTGTATGTATCTCTGTAAATGTAAATAAGCTTCTGATAGCGCGTGTTTGAGAGTCCCGTGATTTTATGTGAACTTAAAAGATAATCGCATTATTTATTATTAACATCTTCTCTTCAAAGGTGTGTAATAATGCTTATAAATCAAGTTTTATAATTGCCAATACTCTTTGCAGAAAAATTATCTTGTAATAGATTTTAATTTAAAATCTTTCTTTGTTTAAAAACTTCAAATGAACGTTGAAAATGATTGGCAAGACTATGATTGGTAATTTAAATCAGACTATTAATTTCATCAGACATTTAATTAATCTCTTTCTTCACATATAATTTTCGTGAATACAAGATAAATAATATTTACAACTGATTCGGATTAAATGTTATAGTTTGAGTTTGCGCCAGTTTTGGGCTAAATCCATGTTAAAGTGTTAGGGAAAAATGATTTAAATTACATTTTACACATTATTTTTTTATGTAGAATCTCTTTACTTCTAATAATTTTCTAATAGTTGCAATCATTTCACATCGTGTTTTAATGGTTTGATTTGTGAGTATTGTTAAAACTGATGTAACATTTAATTCAATTAAGTTGTAAATATTATTTAACTTTTTGTTGACTTTATTTCCACTTTAAATTACTATATAAATGCGCGTTGCTGATGACAAGAATGTAGGTGCCGATTATCAGTCATTAAGGAATTAAAAATTTTAATGAGTTATCAATTAGGATTTTCAAAGATGGTCTTCGGCCTATTTTATAAGATGATCCACAAATTCGTCATAATTAATAATGTTCTCAGTTTCTCTGAAATCAGAGCTCTCCGATTTGAAAAAGGTATTGTGAAAGGTATTCAGGATACATAGTCACCAGATTCGAATTTTAAGTTTAAGCATAGAATTTCTCGCAAATCGAGGTGTATTGATGTTAACATGTAGGCATTCATTTGGAAAGATTCAAAGCTGTTTCAAGCTGATGTGGTATATGTAAAGAGAAGCCTCATAAATATTTTTTATAATAATCGGAGTCAATTGCTAAGATGGAATTTCCTCCTAACCGTTTATAGGCTCTAATCGTTTATAGGCGTAGGCCACTACTAAGACCGGAAGCAATGGTCTCTTTATAATAGAGACACCAAATAGGTGGCCCATTGTTATCTATTATGAAGGAAGGGACAAATTACATCCATGGCTTCCCCGGGATTCGAACCTGAGCTCTTCGATACGACAGTCATTATTCCTTTTGTGCGCCAGGATGCAATCAGGTTTATTTTTGTATTATTCAGGTTATTAAATATGTGATATTTGGTTCCCTCTCAAGATATCCAAAGTTTTGGTACCCATTCAAAGATTGAACAGCCTCTGGCTAAAAGAGCCCGACATAACAGCTCAAACTCAAATTCTGAGCATTTATTAATAATTATTATTATTCTGAGTATTTATTAAAATATGTTATATTTTAAGAAATATGTGCAAAACTTATATTACAAAATTATGTGAAATTCCAGAAAGAAAGTCCTAATGGTCCATGTTGGCATAATTTTCATTGATGTTTCTAGCAGTCAATTAATTAAATTCTAAATATTTAATTTTGCTTTCTTCTGGATTGCGAATACCTGCTGCAATATGGGTTATACGAAGCATCTTTTTTTATACGAAAATGGTCAATGAATTGATAGCTTAGGCCACCCTTCTACCAAATATTTTGTCCTCGGAGGACCTTCTCGGCGCATCATGTACATTCCATGCGTAAATTTCAAATCGTGGCTATATTCAGCTTATATATGTATTTCCCTAGTAATCGATAATGAGTTCTAATTCGTCTAGACACTAATTCATCAAATAGCCTTGCAACATCACGTTTCGGCAGAAAATTCAAAGTTAGTAAAATTTTTGTATGGACATTCACATTTTCATTATTTATATAGTTTCGCCCCATTCAGTTCTTGCATCATTCTCTCTAAAGCTTCTCCTAATGAAACTGTAAGGTTTATCCTAAGTTTTTAACAGTTATCTTTAGTTAAAGTTACTTTCCTATCCCTCCTAATTTCATCTTACAATTTCCTACCAAAATGCGTTTTAGAATCACGGTTAATGCAAATGAGTAAGATCGATATTTAAGTCCAAGTGCTTAAATAATTAAAGTGCTTATATAAGTGAATATAAGTGGCATTTTATAAAATATAAATTTCTTATTGGCCTTTCATCATACTACTTCATAATTTATTTTATCAACTCTTTCTTTTATAGCGAATGGAGCTTCGTCAGCGAAACCAGGACATCTATTCATGCCATTATGCCATCTTCTAATTGTGTTTGGATGTGGTAGTGCCTGCCTGCAATATTCATAGGCTTTTGGAGAGTAAATAAAAGGAGATAGCAAAAGATTTTACTTTTTATTATCAAATAATTTGCTTTCCTGTTTCAAAATCTGAAGACTCAGTTCACTGAAGTTTTGTTCCAATGGTTATGCAGTTTTACAGTTAACTAAATTTTTCGCTTTTAAATCTTCGATAACATTCATCAAATTATCAATCCTTTTTAGCTTTTCTTGGAACACGCAAATTACAAACTTTAATTCCTTTCTGCAGTTTCTCTTTTTTTCTCCCTTTTATCTATGGTGTCCTCATTTCATTTTTCAGTTTCCTTAGGCTCTCAGAAATAAAATATTATAGATCAAAAGTCTGATTACTGAAACGATTTTCTTTCGAAGTAGCTACTTTAACTCCTAACTCTACTTTGCATGGTAGTTTTCTTGACGCTGGCGCCTAATAGAAAAGAAGAGAATTCAAAATTATGCTTGCAAACATTGACAATATAAATGCTATAACTATTTGGCTTTGAGAAACCATGTACAGGTGGTTTTGAACTATGACAGGATTAGGAATGCTAAAATACAAAACATAGCTGCAAAACCACATACACTGGCCCTTCCATAAACATTATTAACCACAGCCTGTGTTGAGCAGAAGCTTACGATAATATAAATTATATGCCATATTCATACAAATAAATAAGCTAAATTTTTATTTAGGGTTACAAAGATTAACTCTTTAACAGCAAAGCAATGACAATAAAATTACTTTGTAACAACCAGTTAAATGGAATCAACACTGTTTCATGACAACTCGACGTTAAATGAATCATTTCGATTACCATAAAAATTTTAATAACAAGCAATGAGGGTCAACTTCTATGCATACGAGAGCCAATTTGTATTATGTGCTGGTTCTGTGAGCACAGTTATAGAAAATATTAACCTGAGAATTATAAATAATAAAAATGCATTGCGACAACTCTGTAGCATATCTGCTATATACTTGTTTTATATAAACCCTGTCTCCAGAAAAGATCAAAAATGCTGGAAAAGATCAAAACCTTTCCTCTACGTTTTAAGGATGCTCTGGAAAATAAGTGATAGTTTGAAATGCATTTTCTTTTAGAATTTTTCTGCACATGTGGCTTTCATAAGAAAAACCGGATGTGAGGTGTTTAGAACAAAGAAAGGAACTTGTAGTTGGCAAGAAAACCTTTCTTGTGTAATTACGAAGCACATTTATTTAATCTATCTTTGTTAACAAAGGGGAACCTATAAAATAATAATAAACTTTTAAATGCATGTAGTTAAATCAAATCAAAACACAAACTTTAGCTCACTGCATAGTGTAATCAATTGGATGCATACTGTTTACGTATATAGTTTTGACAGTTTCAATGTGGCGGCCATGGAGGTAAGAAAGGAAGGAGGAGCAAACCGGCACTACAAGTGAAGCACTGCTCCGAGGCTTCGGTCTCCAGATGGGGTGTTTTAGTTTTACATTCAGAAGCTCCCTTGACAGAGCTCTAATAGCATTTCGACACACAACAGTTCCATACAAATCGAAAAACCAGACATTCCGAGTAACATTCACAGTGTGATGGATAATAGCAATTTGTATAGTTTAATAACATTTACGCAAAAATCACATCTTGGTTATTTTTCAACAACTAACAACAGCGATTTTGATTATGAATTTGTTTTATAAAATTCTAAGCTGTTGAACTACAAAAATATAGATTTTCCAAAAATGTTGTGCTTAAAGAATGAAAAATACCTTACGGTACCTTTAAAATTGTATACGTCTTTCGATACCCTTGATAGAGTATTTGCTACTTTTATTTTATGTTCCAAACACCAAAATATTTTGAATAAAATAATTTTTTTTGTCATCCACATATTATTGCAACATGTACTTTTTAAAAGTTTTAGAGGAGAGGCTTTATAGTTGTTCATTTTAAACTCATCATGTTATTTGTATATAACTGATAAATAATCACTTTGTGCTTACATGTTTTACTTATTTGGGTTAATTAAAAAATAAAATTACCACGAAATGCTGCAATCCTCGTCAAAATTAATAAATATACACACAGATATGCGAATAAGTTAACTTTTCCTTGATTTGTAACCACACATTTGTATAAATTATGTACAGTTTTGCACAAATGTGTGGAATAGAAGACGGTGTGACGTTCAGACATATTCACCCCTTGGACTTCGAGATGCTTAACGAGTTTTTGTTTCTCTGTGACAGAATGGACAGGACAGCAGATCTTTGGAAGAAAGGTGCAGCGGAAACCTCCCCTAGTGTGGTTTCCGGTCATAAGGGACTAATTATTCTCTTTCCAAGTTTTTAACAAAACAAGAAGAGAGCTTTATGCAAAAAGCTTTCGATGCTGTAAACGAGTGAAAGCAGACGCATTTTAGCGTCGTTGCCGCGTCAGCGGCCTTTGTAAGAATTATGATTAAAATGATTCAATTACTTTAATATTTATTCAAGAATTTCTTATTAAGTTTTCAAAATAAATATTTTAAAAGACAGCCTGTCTTTACTTGCACCCAACACGGGTGTTCTGACGTTACAACGGATACATTTACGAATTCGGCGAATGAAACAATATTATACAGAGTAAGGCAATCTGATGACAATATGATTAATGTTTAAATGTGAAATGGATAATGAAATGTGAAATGGATTATTTCTTATATTATCAAATAATTATTAAGCTGCGTAAAATCGCTAAAAAAGGTATTGAGAGCTCTTCCAAAATATATTTGCAAGAAGATTGGAATTTGATAATGAATGCATCCTAAAACGTGTTTTAAGTCAAAAGTTTGAAACTTGATAGCTAAATGTAAGTATAAAATTATGCATGTTAAAATATTTGTAATTAGGCACATAGGTCAGGTTAAGTTTTTATTAAATAGAGTAAGGCATGTAAGGACTATCTGCCTAAAGGGAGAGATGCCATCGAGGAGAAATTTCGAAGAAAAACTGCCCTATGAGTGCGTATTAAAAATAGTATATGTAATTTTCATTCAAATTATATTTATACATATTTCTTATACAAAAATTTCGGGTATATGCTAAATTATTGTAAATTATACTCGAAAAATATAGTGAAGGCACAGAAATTAAACATTTGCACATGCCGAAAATGAAAAATAGGAAATATTTACGAGTATTTATGCATATGCTTGCAGAAAGCATATCTGCCTTTAACAAAAAACGTAAATATTTATTAAATTATTTATAAATGTGTTTGAAATGAAGGATTTATTCATTCATAAACTCCTGTGAAAGTTACTGTGAAGAAATCTAATTATTAAATGTATCTAAATTTATAATGATTCTATGAGATGCGTACTTAAGGAATTAATAAGGAAGAGTTTTAGGATATGTATTGTTGAAATTAAGGGTAAAAAAATCTGATAAGTATAATAAAAAGAATTATTCTCTAACATTTTATAATCACTCAGCTACAAGTTTTAAATAATATTTTTTAAAAAATCCTTTTTTTTTATTCCCTTTCAGAAACATTCAGAGAAGGTACCAAGTACCACCAAAAAGGTTGATAACCAAGTACCACCAAAATTTATTAATTTATATATTAAAAAGGCAGGCCTTGACTTTACTTTATAATTTTTTGGCTCTTTTCGATATGATAACATTACCTTAAACCTTAGCTGGAGGGTAATGAAGGATATAAAAAAGTAGAGAAATTATTGTAAATTTTTGTTGTAAATATTTTGTAAATATGTATATTTAATCAATACTGGATTCTTTCCTTTTACTAATAAAGGGCCAACTCTTTTCAAAAGTCTCAATTATAGCCCGAATTGAGTGAAGATTTTAATCTTCTTCTAATTTCCATACTTTAGCCAGTATTTAGTTAAGTTTTGATATACCAATTGAAATCAAGTTCATTAAACTTTTAATATTTTCTTTTAATATTTTCTTTCATTAAATTTAAGTTTTAATTAACTTCCTAAAGGAATTTTTGGAGGTTTTTTAAGGACTTCACTTCAAAAAATCTTTGGGAAATTTAACTTTAAAACTTTAATATTAAAACATTTCAGTTTTTCTTAATTACTTTAATTTCTTGCAATTTTCACACAAAAATATATTTTTTTTCTTTTTTTTTTTACAATTTTTACACAATTTTTCAACAGAAGACACATTTCACATTACAAACAGTTTACATTTTATTCACAATACCACTTCACTTTATTTTCCTTCAAGCAAACTTACATCTCTTGATTGGCTCAGTTACTTAACTCCCTAAATAATTGATAATTACTACCTTTAGGATTTTTAATTTTTAATTTAATTTAATTTAATTTTTAATATTAATGTTTACAAAAAAATTTTTTACTATAACAAAGGTAGCAACTTGACACTCAACTTTACCTACATAAGCGCCATCTATATAATTTGAAGAACACACTTACTTCTCTTTAACAACACTTTTGCAGACCCCAACACTCATATAGTAGGTAAGTTAGAATTAAAACTTACTATTTACTTGCTTTAAGTATTTTTTAAATTTTTTATGTAGTATCTAAGTATTTTCTAAATATGAAATTATATTTTTAAATATATATTTTTTAAAAATTGTAAATTAGTTCTTTTTGTTTCTTATTGGTTTATATGGATTATGTCTAGTTCTCTTTTACTTTCTTTTTATTGATATGCATATTCGTGTAGGGGAAGTTTCTGTAGACAAGGGTTTCTAAAATACATTAGTTTCTAGATTTTTTTATTATTTTTATAGAAAATTAATTTTTTAAAAAATTTATTTTTGTGAAAAAAAAAGTTTAATTCTTGACTTTACTTGCTTGTTTCTCAAAAGACTTCATTAGTATTTTCCTTTTTGAACTTTAATTCTTAAATGTTAATTCTTAAATGTTCATTTCTAAGGGTACCACTTTATTGGAATTACTTTTGGTTTTGACTTTTACTCTTGCCTGCGTGAATGACGAAACACGAATTGAATGATTGGAGATTTAGGTTTGGAGGCAACTTCCCCTTAATAAGTCTGTCTCCTGCCTACTCAACGGTCATTCACATATGCATTTTTAAAAAAAAATGTTTAATTTAATTTTAATTTTTTAATTAGTAAATTTATTTTCATGGATTGATTCTACACTTGATTTGCTTATGCTTCTGAATTTAAATGATATTGTAGATTAGTTCGAGAATTAAATCTTTTATATGTTTGCACATTTTTTAAAAAAATTATTTTGGCTTTTTTCTTTTTTTAGGATTTAAATTTGCTTTTTTACTTTTATACGTATTTGTTAAAAATTGAGTTTAAATTTGTTTAAATTTACATTTTACCATATATACATTGAGCTTTCTAACAGTGGGAAAACTTGTATTGTTTCTAATATCTGAGCCATCTTTTTTCATACATTACATTTTAATAAATTAAATGAATTAAGCAAAATTTTAGCTTAAACTTATAAAAATTTAGATTACTAATGCTTAGTCTTTTCAATTTATTAATTTTACATGTGCATATCTACCTCAAACTTTAATATATTTTTTACGAAAAAATTTCACCGGTTCAAACAAAAAACTCAAAATAAAGATGCAATATACCCTACTAATGAAACAAAAAAAAGGGCATGTACTTCTTGCAACTATCGTGCCTGATTCCACAAAATTTATTTGGAATCCAAAGTGTTGACAGACTAGACATGCACCTTCTATAAGCTATACTATGCTATAGTTATTACTATAGCTATGGTTTGACTTCCATTCATCTTCGAATACCGTAAGATGTTTCTTTAATGAAGCCATTTACAAGACCAGCTGCGACACCTCCTCATTCAGATAACAAAGTGCATATTTGATATGTGTTTAACCAGTAGAATAAAATTATAAAATTTCCCATTTATAATTTCAGTAGATACGCATCGTCTACTAACGTCTTTATTATGATTCTACATCCTGGATATTACTTTCATTCTTTTGCATTCCCTAGTCTCTTATATGCAAATTAACACAGACCAAACTCTAAAGGTACGGTTTCAAATTAACAATAATAAACTTTGCAGTACCAGTAGAAAGAAGCATAGAAGTGCATTCCTATTGTGCCTTCTCTTTAAGTGCCTTTTTAAACTTTACTGCGCTCTAAATGTTAATACTGCCACTGACAAGACAGGTTGCGACAATTTTATAATACTTGGCATGGCAATAGTAATTATTTTCTATTTTATAATAAACGACATAAATTTTATATTGTCTAGAAGCTGTAAATATTTTCTTGTGTTATTAAATGATAATTATAAACTCTTGAAAGCCATTTTCTCGGGACTGTTTCGTCGGAACTCTTATAGCTTATATCACTTAGTCTATTTTGACGGATTACGAAGGTATTTTACCCTGTATTTTCCGCCCAACGTAACGAATATGCATATGGTCCGAAGCAATGAAAACGTTTGGAGTATGCTTTACTATGTATTGTGAAAAACATAATTATGTTACAACTGCAAGATATATTACTGTTAATTATTAAACAGTGCCGACGGCAATACATCTCACGTTTACCATGCGCTGGATTTCACACTGTATACCTCATACTGAGTATTCCCGATCGTTGACCTCAAAATTCGAACGGCATTCCATGTTTGATTTTCATATTTTAATTTGACCATATTGTTGCGTGCGTATGGGTTTCCGGTAGATTGAATGCACAGGTCAAATAATAGGTTAATAAAATTTATTTTATCAAAAGAAATATTTCAGGACTATGGACTTTTCTACAGAATTATTGACATGATATGTCACAATATCACACGGTACAATCAGTGATTATGTTTCAAACTACTACAAACGTTAAACACAATGCAATGCAAAGCGCATCTAAAGAAAAAGCTAACTTAGATATCTCAGTTCACTCGTAACTAACAACTCGCAGCAACAATAACTAAACGACTAAGAGCAGATGCTCTCTCTTCGCCATTAAATAGTTTTCAACTGGCCGCCGAGATATTTGTAGCAATTTCTGCTTCTCGAAAATTACTAGAAAGTAATACGAGAGTGGTTACAGCTAACGTAGTGATCAATTACATTTATTCAATTTCAATACATAGTACGGTGATACAGGGACCGGACCAAAATGCCGCAAAATGTTCACCAAATTTAGCGATTTTTGGCGAATTCTCGAAACATTTGACGACAAAATAAGTCGACAAAATCTTTCACTGCTTGTCAATATCTTGCCAAATTACCGAAAAACACATTTACTCAATGTTAAATGCGCTTGCTCCTGTATTCTTACCTTTCCAGCAGATCTTCTTTTCATGTCACAAAAGAAATACAATAATTTTACTTATAATTCTATCAAAATCATCTATATATGTACAAAATTCGTAATACTGCCCCTTTCCAAGGACTGCACTCCCCGGGCAGGACAACCCTTGGACAGGAAGGCATACTTACAAGCAAAGCAAATCAATGCAATCATTAAACAATAAATTCAGTAACTAACATAAAACACATTAGATGCTAATATAATAAATCAGTTCACAAATTTAGAAACCAATAGGACCAAGGTCTTATGCTATTTACATTATATGCATTACGTACTATCGTCATAGTAAGGAGCTACCCTGTCGTAATGAATGACTTTAGTCTTAGAATTCAGTGATCTACGAATCCGAAGATACGACGTCGTTCAGCCTGTTTGGGACGGTGTAAGGACCATTCCAAGGTGGCTGTGCTTTTGGAGAGAGTCCTTTCCGTCGAATCGGACTCCACAACCACACCTTGTCACGATCGTTGAAAATTTACTTCTGTAGTAATATTTACTCCTGTAGCTCTCGTGTCATAGCGAGTCTTCATCTTCTTCTCAGTCGCCAAGTTGACTCGTTCTGGTGCAAAATGGTGCATCATTTCAAACCTTGCCTGTAAATCTTGGATGTACTCCTCAGGGCATGAAGGCACATCCAGAGGGAGACCAAACAAGAGATTGCAAGACATACGAAGGTCACGACTGAAGAATATCTGGGATGAGGAATAGCCAATAGTCTAGTGGACAGCACTGTTATAAGCCAGTAGGAAAAAGAAGTAATTTCTTGTCCCAGTCATATCGGTTTTTGGAAACCACCAAAGGCCTTCCTACATTGTACCTTCCCTTAACTACGTTTCTTCCGTTCTTTACGACCAGCATGTGATATCTGGCGACTGTTTGGCGATCAACAGCGTGCTTGACGCAGGTAGCTCTTCTCCGAGAAGGGTTAATGTATTTATTGAGAGTTGCATGTTAGCCTCGGAAGAGGAAGGTAGTAGATTTCGCAATGCTGTAAGGGCGACGTACTGCTCTGAGTTATTATTATGCTTTCAACCATATTTTTAATAAATGTTTGTTTCGTCTTGTTAAGAGGTGCTTTATTAAACCTCTTACGAGATCATCAACAACACGCTCTCTTACGAGATCATCAGAGAGGTTAGAAGCTTAGAGCTTTGAAAACAGAAGTAGAGTAAAGTTAAGCCTAACTCACGAAAGAACTGCGCATTTGCAAAAGGGAGTAGAAACATGAGAATTATTTAATCGAGAGTTCGAAAAGCTTGATTCTAAAGGAAAATATAAGAAAATGTTCAAAAACGCAAAGAAAGAGTATTTAGTAACAGTTCTATTGGAAATTGGCGAAGAAGCATCCCCAGATTTGAAGCTGGTAGAACTGAAACACAAACTCCAAAATAGCAAGGAATACACCGAAGATGCTGAGTTCGTGAAAGAAATTCTGATTACTACAGTGGAGAATAGAAAAAGAAAAGAAGAAATGGAAAGAATACACATGGAAGAAGAAAAATTAAAAACAGAAAGAGAACACGAAATAGAATTAGCGAAGATTCGAGCAACTCGAAATGAAAGAAGTAGAAGTCCGACACTTTCAATCCAAAACACAGGACGAGAAACCGAAATTTCCCTCGACAAGCTGATCAAAGGAGTAGAAACACTGACTATACCAGTACCGAAGAGAGCAGAAGCATGGAATATATTTTTCGATTCTATCGAAAGAGCATTTAAGCACAAGAAGGTTTCCGAAGAATACAAATCGGAAATATTATTGAAATTAATTGGAGAAAAAGCTTCAAATGTTCTTGTTTATATAAAGGAGGAAGATCTGCAAAATTACGAAAAGGTGAAAGCTCTTATTCTGAAGGAATACCAACCTACTCCTCAAATCTGTTTAGAAAACTTCAGAAGAACTAAACGTTGTTCCGGCGAAACGCCGGATAAATTATTCCAAGCTTTAGGTGAAAAAAACAGCTGCACACATCGCGATACGCCAAGGAAATAAATGCCTGAAGCCTGAATTAGCTACAGAATATGATATTTATTTCACGGCCAAGGAAAATCTTTCGACGAAGTTCGAAATGGAATTAAACTATCACCGAGATTCCCGGATACAACATGTACACAAGATAAATATATTCCGCCGCACATGAGAAAAGAATATTCAAAACAAGAAGGATCTCACGCGAGAAGAAAGGAATGTTATATTTGTGGAAACTATCAACACATCGCAAGAAATTGCCCAGACAAAAGAAGAAAAAACGAAACTGCAGTAAATAAGAAGGGAAAGGATGATTCCAAAACTCAAAAACGTTCAAACAGAGCATCAAAAGAAGAAGCCATCGTAGCTAAAGTAGACTCATCCCATCTACGATCCGAATTCGCAGAACGCATCGTTCAACCACTGCAAAAAGTAAATGTTTTTATTAACTCTGAGAAAATCGAAGCTATCGTAGACTCTGAAACACAGATAATGATCTTACATTCATCGCTCATTCCAGATTTAGAGGAGAGAGAAGGAGGTAAAATATTGCTAACACCTGCTTTCGGACAACCAATTGAAGCAAACATTTGCCGTATACCTATTTACCATAAAGATCATGGAAGCAATATATTTAATTTTGTGGATACATTAATTGTAGTGACTGATAAGCTAAATGTGCCTTGCTTAATAACTCCAGAAATACACCAACTGTTGATTAATCCTGAGGCAGAAGAATCAAGCGCAGAAAGAAATAATAACGGAAACGAAAACTTACAAAGTTTATTCTCCAATGCACAGTCAAACGACAGCGTTGAGTCCCCCCCCCGCTAATGCTTATGGAGGAGAAAACCATGGAGGTAGTAAAGGAAGGAGGGGCCAACCGGCTCTAGAAGTGAAGCACTGCTTTGAAGCTTGGGTTACCAGATGGCGTGTTCTTTGTTTACATTCAGAAGCTCGCTTGACCGTTACCATCGAGATAGATAAGGCCTGCGCTCTGAAACGAAACTGGCTTGTGACGTCACGGTTAAGGGACCCTCAGCAAACTTTTTGTTGGCTTTTATAAGTGGTAATTTTTTATTCATTATGATTTAAGAATTGAATTTATGTTTACTTTTGACATCTGAAGCATCATGCCTTGTAATAATTACTAACACTAGTAATATAAAAAATGTCAGCAAAATTTATTATTATTTATTTTAATTGGAAACTAATTTTATATGAAATAACTGTCCTAAGGCATTAAAAGCATAACACTTATTTCATTACATAACGTGTAGAATATCAAATGCAGAGTAAATTTGATTCTTGACAGAGTACTGTGTTCTTAAATTTAAATATCAATGTTTTTTGCATATCATTAAATATTTTATCATGATGAAACTTAAATGCATATGTTTAGCTAATATAGCTTCTGTTCATTTTTATATATGTTATTATCATGCAATCAGTTTGTTTAAAATTTGTTATGCAATATAAATCTTTCTGAGAATGATAGAAAAGTTTCTAAAGTAATGTATGTAAGAGTCATATTAAGGTAATTAAATTGCGAAACTGCAAAATGAAATTTTAAAAATGTACAGTTATTGAAGAAGCAGTAGTAATTGAATTCATATGTAGACATACTTGTTTTCATTGTATTCTAATTCAATGCAATTTTAAAAACAATTTTTTTAATTATCTTTTAAATTACAATCTTTAATTTGAGTGCGTGGCACCACCAAAAGCAATGTAAGTTACGTTAAAAAAATTGCTTACATTATACAGAAAAGTTTTGAACATGATGTTAGGATTTATATTTTCTTTTCATGTGGATATTAATAGAAAAAATATTTTCAGAACAAAGGTAACGCTTATAGTTAAATAGGTATGATGTAAATATTTGCAAGAAATTTCATTTTCTAAAAGTTTTTTAAGTATTTCGTATATTTTTAAAATATTTTCGAAAAAATTGTGTATAACTTTATTTAAAAAACTTTTTTCCTGTCTTATTTGGAATATTAATATTGATAGTCTTCAGAGCTATGTAATAAACATTATCTCAATTTAACTACAGATTCTGTCGAATAATTATGTAGCATCAAGAGGAAAACATTAACTGTAATACAGATTAACATACAATATGTAAGTAAGAAATAATTTTAAGACTAGACTATTTAGTAATTTATTACATTCAGAAAAATTTTCTGACTGATATAAGGCATTTAAATGTTAGTCTAAATATTAAGTAGTCTCTTGCATTCCTTTGATGTTTTATAACCCTGCTACATTAATATGATAGATATAAAAAATATGCAATAATTATAGAATGAGAGATAACGTGTTCCCACTGGCAAACATTTTGTTAAAATAGTGGGTGAAACAAAAAAAATTGATGCGGTGATGAGAATCAACGAGAGACACAAAGACAGTGCAGAAAAATCAAAGTAAAAATTTTAGCTACTTGAATTTTAAAACCAATTTTTCTTCAAAGAAATGATTTGCTTTTAAAAGCACCACACCATTCTCAAATAATTTTGTTTTGAAAATAAATACTAACAAAAGAAAATGAAAATATTTCATATTCGTATAAGCTTTGTAAAACATTATATTGCCGCTTGTAATTTTGTTTTAGACTGATTTTATAGTATAAGATACCAATTTCATAGAATAGGTTTAGAAAAACGGATGTTTAGCAAGGAAGCTAAACTGCGCGAAGACCGGTCCCCTAGCAGTGACGTAGTAACTCAGCGCGCAGGCCTTATCTATCTCGAAGGTGACGGCTTGACACGGTTCTGATAGTATTTCGACACACGACAGTTCCATACAAATCGAAACAGGGACACTTTCGCATGAAAGAAACATTCATAGTGTGATGGATAATAGCAATTTGTATAGTTTAGTGACATTTACTCAAAAATCACATTTTGGTTATTTTTCGATAACTAACAACAGCGATTTTGATTATGAATTTGTTTTATAAAATTCTAAGCTGTTGAATTACAAAAATATAGATTTTAAGAAAAATGTTATGCTTAAAGAATGAAAAATATCTTACGGTACATTTAAAATTGTATACGTCTTTCGATACCCTTGATAGAGTATTCGCTACTTTTATTTTAATTTCCAAACGCCAAAATGTTTTAAATAAAACATTTTTTTTTCACATCCATATATTATTGTAGCATGTACCTTTAAAATTTTTTAGAGGAGAGGCTTTACTGCTGCTCATTTTAAACTCATCGTTTTAATTTTATATATCTGAAAAATAATCACTTTGGGCTTACAAGTTTTACTTATTTGGGTTAATTAAAAATAAAATTACCATCAAATACTGCAATCCTCGTCAAAATTAATAAATATACACACAGATATGCCAATAAGTTAGCTTTCCCTTGATTTGGAACCACACATATGTGTAAAATTTTGTACAGTTTTACACAAATATGTGGAACAGAAGAGGGATACATTTGCGAATTTGGCGGAAGTACCATGTGCGGTCAAGATGATGTGACCATGTGAACGTGCTACATCATCAAGACAGCTTATTAAGAATTTGAAAATAGGGTAATCGACGGAGGTGAAAACATTTGTATATCCTGCCAAAGGAGGTCCGATCATGGATGGTCCTCTTATTGATTCCAGATTGTTAAATGTTTCCCACGCAAGCCTTTTTTTTCTCGGAAATTCGAGTTTTATGCTGGCTTCTTAACGCACGCAGGTCTCAGTCATAGACAAGGAATTGGATAGTTATTATTTATTATATTATCAAAGAATTATTAAACTGTGTAAAATTGCTAAAAGAGATACTGAGTGCTCTGCCAAAATTTATTTTCTAGAAGATTTGAAAAGTTTGAAACTTGATGGCTAAATGTAAATATAAAGTTATATATGTTAAAATATTTGTAATTAGGCACATAGGTCAGATTAAGTTTTTATTAAATAGAGTAACGCATGCAAGGGCTATCTGCCTAAAGAGAGAGATGCCATCGTGGAGGAATTTTGAAGAAAAACTGACCTTTGAGTGGTTATTAAAAATAATGCATATAATTTTCATTCAAATTATATTCATATATATTTTTTATGTAAAACTTTCGGGTGTATGCTAAATTAGTGTAAATTGCTTTACACGAAAAATATAATGAATGCACAGAAATTAAAGATTTGCACATGCCGGAAATGAAAAATAGGAAATATGTATGGGTATTTATGCATGTGCTTGAAAAACGCATGTATCTGCCTTTGACAAAATACATAAATATTCATTAAATTATTTATAAATGTACGAGGGCAATCCCAAAAAAAAGGTCTCCTATATTTTTAGATATACAAAGAACCGTTTATTTTCTATAATTGCTACATCACCTTAAAGTTTGAAGAATGCTTTATTTTTCAACATAATCTCCATTTCGGTCGATGCATTTTGGTAGACGCTGTGGCAGTTTTACAATGCCCATGTCATACCAGCTTGCCGCCATGCCCTTCAGGAAGCGTTGAGGAGCTTCAGGAGCATCCAGATGATCCTCCGATCTTTACGCATTTTACGAACTCAACAATCGCGAAACTCAACGAATACGAACTCAACAATCGTCGGCAATTGACGGCCTCCCGCTCCTTTCTTCGTCATGAATTTCAGTACGACCGGCTGTAAACTCTCTACACCACTTGCGAACGTTTTTGACATCCATGCACGACTGTCCATACACTTCTGTCAATAGGCGGTGAATTTCAACCGGTTTAACGCCTTTTGCGTTCAAAAATCGAATAACTGCGCGCACTTCGCACTTGGCGGTAACGTTTATGGGGAGCTCCATTTCGAATGGCTGCCAAGCGAAGCGACTGAGCATCCGAGCGAAGCGCCTGCGTGCTTATGCAAGGAGGTTAGAATAGAAAGAGGGAGGGTTCGCAGTTTCCTCCACTATCGGGGAATGAAGCTCCACGGAACAAGCGGCGTGCATGTTTGTAACTTCAAAACATTTGCCATACGGTAGTGAACGTACGTGTTTCTCAGCTGTTAAATGCAGGGATTTTCCAGTAAAAATATCTTAAATTTATAATGAAATGCTTCGCTATTGTTAGTTTTTTTGTTTTAAAGTTATAAAGATGATATCCGTAATTTACTAAGTACAGAAAATCATTAAGAAATAGTTCGAAATCTAAATGATGTTTCTGCATAACTTCAAGAATTTGTATAGGTTTTATTATCTACTTTCCAATTGTTTCTTTAAGAAGTGATATTTCTGATTTATTCGCAATATTATTACAATTTATTAAAGAATCACTTAGAATAATTTTTACCTGAAATTAATAGCAGATAATTATCTAAAAAAATGGTAACATGTTGCTTTTTTTAAATGAATGTTTTAAATAGATTTTTTTCACAACCAACAACCTTATATCAACAAGCAAATAAATATTAATAAAATAAACCAGATTTATGTGAATTCAATGATTTCAGTTTATGCGCGTTTCATATTTATAAATCTCAAAGAAATTACCCTAAATTAAGCTGAATTACAGAAATGTACCTATATAAATTTTTGGATATATCTTTTCACATGTTCAATTGTGTAAATATTTTACTTACGTTTATCGCAATACTGCCCAGAAATTTGTAAGCTTATGCAAAAACATTTTAACAACTGAACAGTTTATCTCGATCAAATGCACAAATTATATTCGTAACAGTTCACAAAACTTAAAAATGAATAATAATTAATGCATAAAGAAAGCGTTGCTTTATTTAACACTTTTACAATTCATAAAAATAGTAACAATTGATTTCTTATTTTTCATGAAAATTATGAAACTATTTACCTAAGCGTTCAAATCATACAGTTTAATTACTAGCACATATCATTGTATGTTAAGGAACGAAGATACCAGCTGTAAGCAAAAACATTAAAATGTATTTAACATGTTTCGATTATTATTAAGTCATTTTTTTCACATCTGGAAAGAAAACAACATGACATTGTGATATTTTTTAACATATTTATGAAATTACACACACACACACACAAAGAAAATCAATACTTACGAGTAAACAGCAATCCCAGGAATATTTTTTGAAAATCTATTTGTGCATCCATATGCAATATAAGCTGACATGCTTCAAAAAGAAAAGGGGGAAAAAATGTTACAATTACAGACTTCCTTGCACAAGTCACAGTGATAACAGTAACATGGCCGCCAAGCTTCACCTTTCGAGTTGAACCTTCCCTCCTTCTATTCTAACCTCCTTGCGCTTATGTGGTAGCGGAGAAGGCACCACTCACAACAGTGTTGCCAACAACCGTATTAAAACTTTCTCTATGTCCCCAAAAAATAGGAGACCTTTTTCTTGGGATTGCCCTCGTATTTGAAATGAAGAGTTTATTCACTTATAAACAACTGTGAAAGTACTGTGAAGAAATCTAATTATTAATTGTATCTAATTTATAATGATTATAAATGTTATCTAAATATATAATAACCTTAATATTGAATTGTAAACATAAATTGAAATCTTGTTGACAAATACGTTATAAAACTATTTAAGCAAGAATTGTTCCTATTGGAAAGCAATCTGTTAAAAGGTATTGTAAAGCAAATGCTATGAGATGCGCACTTAAGAACGTAATAAAGAGTTTTGGAATATGTATTGTTGAAATGAAGGGTAAAAAAATCTGATAAGTATAATTAAAAGAATTATTCCCCTTACATTTTATAATAACTCAGTTACAAGTTTTAAATAATACTTTAAAAAAAATCTAATTTTATTCCCTTTCAGAAATGTTCAGGGAAAGTCAAGTACTATTTAAAGTATTTCGCTAATTCCTAATAATTCTCTAATTTAAAATGAACTGAATAGAGCATTAATTATAAATTGACTTACAATTTTCGATTTAAAAGATGCCTCAGAAGCCAAAAAATCATTTCGTATTTAAGAAAGTATTTTAGGAAGAAGCTCTATAAATTGAAAAGAAATAATGCATAATTTTAATATTAATAATACAATAAACTTTGATCTTAATTTTTGTACCTTAACCGAATAAAATCGAATTACCTTAATATTTTTTTCTAATGTAATCAACGAAAACTTGTGAAAATATTTCATTCAAATTAAACCATTCTGAGAAAACTGTCCTGTGAAAAGTATAGCATTTAATCCCGTTCAGAATGAAATGTTGTTTAAAAATATGTTGTTTTCATATACTTAGGACTCTGAAGTGTTGTAGAAAAAGAAAATATATACATTTATATGTATATTTACGACGTAATTACAAAATATTTACATCTGAACGCGTCAAATCCCATTGAACTCAATGGTAAATGACCCAATGTTTTGGTCACCACGTAGGGATCGCCGGTGCTTCAGAGCAGGGTACAGGAGAAACTTGTTTAGGGCAACTCCATCTTACTTCCTACCTCCATGAGAAAAACGAAGAGGAGGAAGGGGAGAAGGCGAGTGCTTACGTAAACACAGACTTGTCGTCTCCTGAACACCTACGCAAAGAGCAAGCTAACTGTCCCTCGCTGAGAGAAGTATGGAAGCTAGCTATAGAAAAAAAAGGAAATTATTTATTAATGACCATCTTTTACATCACCAAGAAAAAATATTAGGACAGACAGTTTTTCAGTTAGTGATTCCGCTTAGTAGCACAAGTGTTGGAATTAGCACATAGTTCCGTTTTCGGTGCGCATCTTGGAATAAGGAAAACATAGAAGCGAATACGATATTCATTTTTTTAGCCTGGATTAGCACAAGATGTCGAAACCTTTTGTAAAACATGCAAAGATTGTCAGTGGAAGAGTCCAGAAAAGCAATCAGACAAGATTCCCATCACACCGGTCAGAAAGCCAGGATTACCTTTCGAAGCAGTTAACATCGACGTTATTGGACCTATTGAACCTCCCTCTGCTAGGAAACATAAATACGTGTTATGCCTGGTAGATCAACATTCCCGATGGCCAGAAGCCATTCCACTGAGAAGCTTGACAGCAAAAGCCACTTGTGGCACGCTTTCGGAGATTTTCATGAGAACAGGAATCCCTAATACAATAGCTAGTGACAATGGAAGTAACTTTGTTTCAAAATTAACTAAAGAATTCTAGAAAAGACTAGGTTCTCTACACCTGCTTACAGTTCTTCAAATGGATTAGTAGAAAGATGGAACAAGTACTTCAAGCAAATGTTACATCATGTCATCAGGACTGATCCTTCGAATTGGAATAAGCACATCTCATTCCTGCTCTTTGCATACAGAGAAGTACCAAACTGCACCACGGGAGTCTCACCATATCAGCTGATGTACGGAAGACTACCAAGAGGTCCTTTAGCAGTACTGAAGTCTTCACGGTCAGGAGAAATAACTATACGACCTATCGGCAGTGGATTACTTACAGCATTTAAAAATAAGGTTAGAACAAGCAGCTGAATAAGCCAATTTAATTGCAAGTGATAAACAAAATATGCTGACTACTTTAATTGGAGATCTATACCAAAAAATTTCAAAATCAGAGAACAAGTTTTTTTACTCATACCAGATTCAAATAACAAACTCTATGCACGATGGACTGGACCAGGAGAAATCGTGAATCATTGCCCAGCGCATTCCTATAAAGTAAAAATACCTTATGGAAAGATCAAACATGTTCATGCAAATAAAATTCGGAAATCCCAAGCTAGCGTCAATGCAGTTGGAGTGATATTTGAAGATGAAGAAAAATTTGGAGAAATTATAACTTTACCAGGAAAAAAACTGTCGAACGCAGATTCATTATCCAGACTTCCCACCTGTGAACTTTGAACAGTAATTTACTGTTCATCTTCACAAATATTTTATGTAGTTAATGATTAGATAGTTTTTCTTTGCTTTTCTTAATAATTTTACAATTTTGTGCAAATAAGATGTTTATGTAATTTGAAATAGATAGAAAAATTTTTGCATAACAAATATTCGAGGTAAGTGGTAAATTTAGATATTTGTCTTCCAAGGATATAAAATATGCTGCAGCATCATTAATTAAAGAGAACGTTAAGAATATAATTTTATATATATGTTACCGTGAAAGACCGAAATTGGAGAATGTCGACTTTCACCGGAGAATATCAACATTCACCAAATACGTCGGTGAAAGACCGAATATTTCACTACATTCTTGTATATTCGGACCCTCACCGGTGTATCTCGACAATCACAGATATGCTCTGGTGAAAGTCGAAAAGAGAGGTCATAAAGTGCCATAATACTTTAAATTGTTGCAGTAAATAAGATTTGAATCACATAATTTAGTAGGTTTTTTATTACTGTTATTTTATTTTCTTATTTAGAACGTACTGTATAATTAAGTAAGTTTTTAACTTCTATTATTTTCCTTTCTCATTTTGAATGTATTGTGTGTTTTAGGTTCTCATGTTCTTAAGTTCTTATTTCAAGTCTCAAGTGCGTTTATTCGCGACTGAATTACGGAGAAGAAAATATAACATTGTTATATGTTCAACATTCACCATTAGTACATGGTGAATGTCGACACTCACCGGTGTAAGTCAGAAATAAGAGTATTTGGAAAATATTTCGTACATACACCAAGAGACTATGTGAATGTTGACATTCACCGGTGAAAGTCGACATTCTCCAGATTTCGGTGTTTCACCCTAACATATATATAAGAAGCTTAATAATTTTTTACTGTCATCATTGGTGTAATACTAGGGTATATTTTAACATGTTTATAAAAGAAAAAATATCAACTTGGTTTCTTTGGGTTAAATATTGAGAAATTGTTACAATAATAATGTTCGGAACAAGTGAAGTTAAAAGCTATGTTTATGTATGTATATGTAGTAAACTGATGTGCAATTGTAGGTATTACATCGCAAATATCTATAGTAATTCATATTTGAATATTAGGGTAAGAATGTATAAATGTATATGTAGTTTTTTTTCTCGTTGATCGCAAACAGTTGCTAGATTTTAGTTTCAAGATTGGTGATTGATTTGTAAATAGTATCAACAACAATCTTACGACGGGGCTGTGATATCTGGCGACTGTTTGGCGATCAACAGAGCGTGCATGGCGCAGGTAGCTCTTCTCCGAGAAGGGTTAATGTATTTATTGAGAGTTGCATGTAAGCTTCGGAAGATGAAGGTAGTAGATTTCGCAATGCTGTAAGAGCGACGTACTGCTCTGAGCTATTATTATGCTTTGAACCATATTTTTAATAAATGTTTGTTTCGTCTTGTTAAGTGGTGCGTTATTAAATCACGAAGTCATTGCACAGCACAAGCATCGCAAGATTGGCACAACTTTTGCACGTCGTCCTTTGCATTACTCCAATAGAAGCGCCCTCGAACTCTCTGCAAAATCTTCATTATTCTAGAGTGGAGCTCTTGTAGGGCTGCTATGCTGTTTATTCTGTAAGGGCGGCCGGGATCCGAGATCTTGGAAGCATCAGCTGCCACCGGAAGGTTCAGCAGCTCGTATTTCTGTTCGACACTGGAGCAGTAACGGCAGCTTTCCGAGCAGGGTCTTCTGGACAGGGCATCGGGATTTCCATGTGGCAATCCCTTCCGATGACGGAGGGTTATGTCTTCAATGGCTGAATAGAGTTCGTTATATTTAAAGTCAAATGAAAAGGTATGTTTCCTCAGAATGTCCAATCCGAGTACAAGGATCTCCACATACGCCGTGTAGAGGTATTTGTAGGTATTTGTAGGAGATATTTGTGGTATTTCAGAACGTGATGTTTCCGTTTAACATCCCTTCAATTTCGATATTATCGCCAGGAGCAGTCTGAAGGCTAACACAGGATGGGGTCCAAAAGAGTTCATCTTTAAACTGTCGAGACAAATCTTTCCGAATGATGGTAAAATTTCCTCCTGTCTCGATGGTCATATTACGAGGAACTCCACTGATATGCCCCATTCATGAATGGTCCATTACTGCTGCCACTTCATTACTGCCCTTTACTGCCGCAAAAATCTAAATCGCTTTAAAATGTAGCTTCTCATTATCTTTCAAACTCCTCTCCGCGAAACAGCCACTAATTTGTTTCCTACGTTATATTTTCCGTGCCCTGGGGTATTCTGCAATTCCTTTGTATATGGCCTTCAACACCGAAGTTCCAACAATTTAAATTCGGTTTGTTATCACTCCTGTTTTGGGTCAAGGTATTTACTTGCTCGCTCAAGTGGTTTAGACGAACAATTACTTGATCCGTGGCTCTTGGACTTGAGCAGCTCTGACTGGTTGTCTTTATGAGTTGCCTGCTGGGATGCCTTGAATTTCACCGCGGACACTAGAACGCTTTTAAAAACCTTGACATCCGCCACACCGAGAGATTTCGATATTTCGTGATCACGGATGTCATTAAGGAAGTACTGTAGGAAGAGAATTCCTCTTGTTTCTGTCTGGCATTCGAAAGGCGAAATGAGACAGCCTTTCAAAATCTGTGGAAATTTTCTGGGGTGTTTCCCTGGGATCCTGTTGACGGGATTTCAATTCAAGGCCTGTTTCTATTAAACACTTCTCGCCAAAACGCAGCTCCAACGGTCTGGAGAGAGCTTCAAAGTCTAGTCTGTGTTTTTCTGGAAGAGTCTGAAGGATATCCGCGACGTCTACTCTCACTGAAGTCGTGAGATGACAGCTTGGGAATCACGTTAGTTTTCATCCGCCACTAAAGAAAATCGTGTTTCATATACTTCGCAGGAGATCTTACCTCCATATATGTGGATGGAATTAAAGAGAGGCTAGAAGGCACGGATAAAAATTTAAAAACATCAGAATTGCTTCGTGCTGTCTCTGTGTGTTTCTTTAAGATATCAACTTCTTTGGTGACGCCAGCAGAAACACTGTGTTCAATTTGCTGTTCGATTTGTTCTTGGACGGCAGAAGCTCTTTTTTTCAGTCTGAGTTTCCATCGCGGAAGCTCTTTCTTAAATTTCTCCAACTTTGTCTTCAACCGTGTCTATTCTACCTCCCATAGCCTTGAATTTGTTTTCTATTATGCATGTAATTCCTCTTTTCATTTCCCCTCTGCCTGCTTCAATCTTTCTTGAACACTTTCTTAAGAGAAATCTTTAACAGTTTTTTGAACAGATTTCATGTATTTTTTGACTTATTACTGAACAGCTTTCATCTTTTCTAAAATGTAGCAACGGTAGTCCCGAGCTCTCTTAGTGGCTTATCAATCGTTCTGGCCACCGGCATTCGATCCCACATCTGACAAAAATTATTGCGTTCTTACGGGTTCGCAATAGCGTGGATGCAAAGGTCCGATAATAGGCTAATAATTTTTTTATCAAAAGTAATGTTTCAAAACTTTGGAATTTTAAACAGGAATATTCGTACAAGCGTTTACAGTATCACAGGGTACAATCAGTAATTACGCTTCAAACTCTTAGGAAAGTTGAACACAAAGCAATGCAAAGCGCATCTAAAGAAAAAGCGGATATCTCAGTTCACTCGGAACTAGCAACTCGCCACTACAGTAATTATGCAACTGAGAGCAGATGTTCTCTCTACCACCTTGAATAATTTTTAATGAGCCGCCGATATATTTCTAGCACTTTCAGGTTACTGGTAAGCAATACGAGGATGGAATTACGGTTACAGCTAGCGTAGTGGTCAATCACATTTATTCAATTTCAATACGTATTATGGTGATACAGGGATAAACCAAAATGTCGCCAAGTTATTTCCAAATTTAGCGATTTTTGGCGATTTTTCGCCAAAGTCGACGAAATTGTTATCAGTTTGGCGATATCTTGCCCAATTAACGAGACACCCATGTACTCAATGTTAAATGCATTTGCCCCTGTATCCTTACATTTCCGGCATAGCTTCTCTTTAGATTTTTCACGTACAAAAGAAATGCAACAATTTTACTTATAATTCTACTAAAATCACGAAACTAAACCAATCCCTGAATTAAGGATTACCTGATACGTTCATAAGTGTATGGTTCCGAATGTTGAAAAAGGCTCGATTGTTATCGAAGCTAAAATGAGTCCTTTGTATTGATTATGTCCGAAAAATCCCACTGATATAAAGAAAAAACCACTAGATCCCAGGATATTAATTGAAACTTGATTTGAGCCACGTGTAGGGCATGTTCCCGCCTACAATTAAGGAGAAACTCTTAAATCTGAAATACCTATCTTTTCTAAGGGTTACCCCAATAGGGTAGCAAATACAGATTAATCTAATAAAGCCATTGATGTAAATGACCAGACTTCATTTCCAATACTCAATAGAGCAGATATAACAAAAAACAGAAATGCTCAAAGAAAAATTCTGCAAATAACATCTCTGAAGCTTTTGTAGATTTTATGAAGATCATTCTCAAAATAAATAAGATTTTCAGTGACTATTACATATTCGATGTAATTGGAACAATCACTGTCCTCAGGGATGAGGTTGTGCTTCTCTCTCTTCTAAGGAAATTTATCTGGTGTAAATGGAAATCATGTATGTGTGATATTGTGCTGAGAGTTGTGCTATCTGCATTTACTTTTAGTCTGTGGGAACTTTAGTAGTTTTGTATTTACACGTAGCTCATGTATTTGCATGTATGTGTGTTTTTCTCAGTTTTCTTACGTGCTTTCTATTTCCATAACTGCTTTTTACATGCCTTGCTTCGCATTTTTACGTCTTCAGCTCGACCGCCAAGTGTATTTTCCGGACTTTTCTTGTGAATATTATTAAGTTTCCTTAACTTAAGGACTTTTGTAACCACTGTTAAAATCTTCTTTTCAGTTCGTCTGAATAAAATCGAAAATGCATGTTTTTTTAATGTAGGTATGGTCAGTGAACCTAGGTATTCCGGTGTTGCACCGCTCTACTCAGGAGCCCGATCATTGTATTAGTTTTATTGCTTCCTATCTCCAAGACAGAATCTTTGCAGTGAAAATTGGCAGTTCTGTTTCTTCCACGAGAAAAATTTTTGCTGGAGTGTCCCAAGGATCTATACTTTCTCCACATTTATATAACATTTACATTTACGATATTCCTAAGGACCCACAAATTACCATTGCTCCTTTTGCTGATGATACTGTAATTATGACCCAAGCTTCTACTGTTACTGTTGTCCAGCTCCTTCTTCAACATTACCTCAATCATCTAGAAAATTGGCTCACTCTTTGAAAGATTGCAGTTAATACCGAAAAATCAAAAGCAATAATTTTTCGCAAATGCCAAACAAATTTTACTCCACCTAGACCTGTTCTGTTTGATGAAGAAATTGAGTGGGTTGACGAAGTTAAATATCTAGGAGTCATTCTTGATAAAAAAAATTGACTTTTCAGAAACATCTCAGGGATCTGCGAAACAAATTAATATCACCCTTGCAACTATGCGCCCACTTCCTGACAGAAGAAGTCATATGTCCGCTTCTAATAAACTCCTCTTATATAAATCTATACTTCGACGAGCATTACTCTATGCTAGTCCTGTCTGTGGCCACGCTGCCAAAACTCACCTTCATCCAAGTTCTTCAAAATAAAGCACTCAAAGAGATTGTCAACGCGCCATGGTTCATTCCAAATTCATATATCCACCTTAATCTCAAAGTTGATACAATTCAAGATTGTATTCAAAAACTTGCCAGAAATTTCTTCTTTTCAGTTCTCACTCATCCTAACAACTGCATTAACTCTCTTAGATGTTCCCCATTTCACAAATATCCACATCTGGACATTCTCCATCCTTAATATTTTTTACTTATACTAAATTCTTCAGTTCACTGATTTGGACCTTCGACCAGAAACTCACCTTTTTCGTCGACTGATGGCGGCCAGCTGACTTTTACTTTCGTCTTTTTGTTTTACTGGTGTTCTTCATGTGATACAGTGTAAAAGGAGGCGCTGCTTTCTGAAACTCAAATTCACTATAGGTTCTTAGTTAGTAGAAGTCTACTCAGGAGTAGTAGTGATCAAAGGCTTTTAATGTACGAGTTTCTTCATAGACACATAATAGGACTTCGATGGGTTTTAGAATCCCTTTAGTCGTGTAATCAAAAGTGTCATCACAGACATTTGAAGGCTCAGGTGCTGGGCACTTCTACAGGCTCCTAGGCTGGGAAAGCCATGTCCTGTGTGTAGCGTCGTGTAGAAAAGCATATCTTTCCTGGCATAACATAGTATAGTTCATTACTGAAAAAAAAAAAAAATTCTCGTGATAAGCAATGAATGAGCCTTGCGTATATACAGTTCTAGGAGTCAGTCGAATCATAAGCTGGAGATGTCAAGGGCAATAAATGGCAAAAGCATATCTTTGATGTCGCATGCTACTGTCACGTCTTCCAGCGCTCAAATGAAGGTAGGATGACTTGAAGAGAAGGTCTATGAAGAGCTAGGAGGAGCTACTGGGTCACGTGGTCCAATGGTTGACCTGGCAAGAGAGAGCATAGTCTTGCTCGTCAGGCATTGGTGGGGGGCGGGGCTAAATTATAAATCTTACTTAGCCAGAATTCAAAATTACCACTCATTTACTGAAAACGCTGTGTATCAAAAACCATTTCGACAGCATTTGGTTTCTTCTTAGTTTACTTCTCCTTCCTCTCTTCTTCTTAAGTACTTCACTTAGTCACTTCTCCATAGTTCTTAATAGTGCGATATATCAAAAAAGCATTTTATTAAAAAAATTGAACAATTTTTATTGTAGAATATAAACTAACTAATTTTTTTGAAATTCTATCTTAAATATAGTATTTTTCTTTCTTTCAATACTTTCAATACTTCTTAGAACTCCCTTTTGATACTTTGGAAATTTCACTAACTTTTTATACCTGCATTTGTCCAGGTATAAAGATATTTCAAAGTTAAGTAATGAATTATATTTTTTTGAACTTAAGAGAAACAGAAATTATCAGATTGGACGATTTCATCGTAATTCGATCTACTACGTGGAAGTATGAGATTCATCTCTTAACTCGTTCGTCTTGTGACACAAAATCTCTCTGGAATTATATGAACCAATCCCGTAGCGTAATCATTCGTTAGCTCCACCTCTAAATGCAAATGTTGCCAGATGTTGTGATTCACAATTTCTTGTTAGTAAACAAAGAAATTCTGCTCTGTTTTGGTATTTCGTCAGATTTTACGAGATATCTCTGACATAAGGTATGGAACGGCACTTCTGTAAAACTGTATGAATCAAATGTATATCGATTTAAACTTCTAAAAAGGGAATTTATTGTTATTGTAATCTTTTATTGTAATTTATTTATTGTAATGAACAAAACAAAATAACAAAAACGTAGTTAATCATTCCATTAATTAGGCATTCCCGAGACGCATCGGAAGAATAGAATCTGGCCGTATAGAAAGAAGTGGAAATATTATAAATTGTTCTGTGCCATTTGCCGAAGTATTAATAGTTTCATGATATCGTTTTAAAAAGTATTTTGTTTTTATTTTGTTGTTTATATTTTTACTGGGAAATGCTGTCTTTTAAATGTATAACATCATTTTACCTCAGGTACGCTTTCATCAACAATAAACAACTTATTTCTAATATTTCAGATGGAAATTTCAGTAATTATCTAATAGGATTTTTTGCAGTATCTGCGTGCAGTATGATCCTGGTAAATTTCTTATATAGAGTTATTTTTAACAATTTTAAAAATATATGCTAATTAATGTTGCATCTCACTTTTTCATGGATTGGTATTTTTTTTAAATTTGTTTGTTGTTATTTGCAATTTGTAGAATTCATTTTTTTCATTATACTAACATAATTTTATATTGTATTTATAGCACATCTTGTTTGTCAATTTAAATCATATTGTTGCATATACAGTGTTCACACACCTTAAGAATTTGCAGAAAACGTCCTGTAACCCTGAATTGAATCTGAATATAAAGCCAAATATTTTTTCATATGATCTTCATGTGATTTTAAGTAAAGCTAAAATTTCTAAATGACTGCCTTTTTTTTTCTAAAATTGAAAATGTAAAGAGGCATGGATTAAGCATGCCACGAAAGTGATCATACGGTGAAATATTTTCATGAATAAAATTATAGTCTACCACTTTTTTTGTTTATTTTTGCATTTTGGTGACATTTAAAAAATTGTTAGGCTTTATTTTTTACTTGCTTACTTCATTATATTTTATTTAGTGTTTAAAACTGTATTGTAACCATAAGGAAGCAATGAACAGCATACAAAAATTGATCATTTTTTTTTTTTATCATAAGGTTGGAAATTCAATTCGGGATATCGCCAAATTATTAAGTTTATCCCATTCTATGGTGCAGTATGTTATAAAATGCTCTAAAGTAGAAAATTGGATTCAAAATAAAGTAAGAAGTGGTTATCTGTCAAAGAGCATTCAACATGATCAGTAGTTGGAAAATCTGTGAAAAATTCATGTTTGAGTGTTGTAAATATTTTTACGGAATTTACCAAAAATGTTTCTACTTTAATTTCACTTAAAAGTGTTTGACAGGTGCTCAGATCAGCTAGATTACATGGGTACTCTGCTTGAAAAAAAAATTTTTTGAAGTGCAAAAGATAGAAAGCTTAGGCTTTTCTTCTTAAAATCAATGGTAAATAAGCCTGAAGCATATTGGAAACATGTTTTATTTGCAAATGAAAGGAAATTCAACATTTCTGGAACCGATGAGTGTTTAATTATATGAAGGGGGGGAAATTAAGAGCTTAATCTCAAAACCTTGGCTGGAACTGTAAAGCATGGCAGTGGAGGTGTTCTAGTATGAGGATCCCAAATCCTGAGTGAGGAGAGGTGTTCTAGTATGAGGATCCCAAATCCTGAGTGAGGAGAATCATCATCCAATACCCTTTAAGTTTGGGCGCCACTGTAGAGTCATTAAGTATTTTTTGGAAGCAGGAAAGGTGAAAAATGAACAACGCCTTCACTGGGAATCGAACCGTGGACCTCTGGATACCGGCCAAGTGTGCAGACCACCACGCTAAGAAGGTGGGAGAAATACCTTATACGGTGATTAACTTGACTGGTATTACGGCAGGTAAATGGCTGTAACGGTTCCTTGTGACACTTCATATAAATGCTGTCTAGGATACTATGCTAGATTCCCATTCCAATTCTAGTCTTCAACCGTTATAATCCATGGCATGATTCCATGCATTGCCACACCACACTGAAGAGAATTATGACTACTGGCTGTGTCGTTAACAAGGACAGTACTCATACCGGAAAGGCACATCGGGAGGACATATAATCTTTGCACATATGGAATGATATAGCACTGAACATTCTACGATGGGATGATATAGCACTGAACTTTTCATCTCTTCGGTAGTGCTTATTGCAAGGGAGAATGCAAATTTCTCAACTTATTGCTCATGCTTAAATTTGACTGGAAAAAATTGAATTATTTATCTGTTCGAAAAATGCTGATATTTATTATCTTTTAATATATTAAAAAAGATTGCATGTATCTCCAGGCTGTCAGTGCATTATACAAAAGTTGCTCTAGACTAATGAAAGATTATTAGAAACTTTCTTGTGTAGTCAAAAGTCGTTAATCCAGACTCGTCGGGACTTTGGCGATTCCGGATTATAGATCATCAGTTTAAATCTGGTAAAATGGCATGCAGAAATTATAAAATTAAAAATATGAAACCGTAATTTATGAAATAAAGAGCAATTATGATCTAAAGGGTATCAAAATTTACCAAAAAAAAAAAGCTTAATATTTATTTGTTTACTTTATTAAACTAATTACGAGGAATTTCATTTAAATCATATTAAAGACGGAGTACATCAAGATGAAATACTACATTGAGTAAGGAATTATAAGCCAAATAAAATAAAAAATCTGCCCTGAAGATAAGGATAGTGCTGACAGATCAACTTTCAATTCATTGCGCGCCGCAGCGTTCCCCCCGCAGAGCAGCGTGAAATTGATAAACAGATTTCGGAATGGTTAGATAAACAAAGGATATGTCTTTATCCATTTTTTGCAGCAATTTCACTTTTTGTGTAATGGACTTCGAAACATACTTTTGCTTTGTAGATCCTTTACATATTAGTAAATATATATCAGAAATTCTATTTGACATAATCGAAAGTTCAAGCTTACTTCTATAAAGTTGCTCTAACAGTCTGCAAAAAATAATAAGCCGGATCCAATTCGAAAATTAAGGAGCAATGCAATCTGCAACATTAACTGAATTAGATAATTTTAGCTTAGCTGATACTGTCTGTTATACATTAAATGTATTTTGCGTATTTAGCTTAGCTGATACTGTCTGTTATACATTAAACGTATTTTGCGTATGCGCACACGCATATTCGCAGCCGTAAAGGTCTTACGACCTACATTACTACGTCAATGCGACGCATGCGCAGAAAGTTTGTAGCCTTGAGGTCCGAATTAACGACTTAATTTGACTGTATTGCTATTTTAAAGAAGATTCCTTACTTCAAAGGTCATGCTAACATAAATACACTATATTATGAAAGATATAATCCATGCTTTTAATATAGGTGTTAAAATATTTTATGAAGCCTAAAAAAATTTTTTTATTAATCTAAAAAAAAAAGCAGTTAACAATATATGGAAGGAACATAATGTTTGCTTGGAAGAACTGCTGGGCACTTTTGAAATTTGTGCAGTTTTAAAATTAGAATATTTTCTAAAATCAGTGTTGTTAACCAGTACATCTCGTCATTTTAATTACATACCTGTTGTCTTTAGCGTAAAGGTAATAAAAAACATAATACACATGTAAATTAAAATAACATGCCGAACAGCTATAAACCTTTGAAACTTGTCCTGCAAATTTGTGAATATTGTGTTGATTCTTGTTGCTTTTATATCTCCAATAATACACACCTTTGAGGCTTTATTTTTCTGTTGTATCCAACATAATGACTGAATCCCCCCCCCTTTTGGATAAGTTTTAACTTTTTGGGCAAAAAATTTTTCTATAGCAACTCAATCATAACGACTGATTTTTTAATTTTTTTTTCCACTTTTGAGAGTCTTTAATTTTTTTGAACAAAATATTTTTCTATACCAACTGAATAAAAAAGCAAGGAATTAAGAATAATTTTTAAATGCACTGCAAAAAGCATTGCAAGATTAGAAAGTAATTAGGTTGATCTTTAGAATATGGTAACTTGGTAGTTTGGCGACATTTTGGAGGCGATAAAGGTTACTACCTGGGACTTTGGTAATAATGTGAGCAGTACTCAGTTCCGATTACGCATTATTTTGTGTGAGGGAAATGAGAGATCATGGGATATGTCATGTGATATTAATGGACAAATTACGGTTCTTTAATCGGAAAAGGGGGGAAATCGGGAAATTTTGTATTTGACTTTATTCTGTGTTGTGTGAAACAGTGTTCGTTAATTTTTGGATCCCATGGCCCTAACTAAAGTGAATTCGAAATGGGTATTTAGTGGGATTGAAAGGGGTAGTAATAAGTGTTTCTTTAAGGTTGTGCGAGATAGAAGTAAAGATGTTTTATTAAGTTATTTATTTTACCTGGTACCTTGCTGTGAACTATAAGTATGATTTTAAAGATCCTGAAACAGGCGCACATACGCTTGCTTTTTATTTAGCGGAGGAAATAAGAAAAGTTTATCGGACACGTAATCAAGATTCTGAAGAAGATTAGGTAAGTTAGTATTTTTAATTATTTGAGGATATTATTTTTATGCATTGTTCTAAATGTAAGGTGGAAGTAAAGTAATTTGGTATTACTATTGGGAAAATTGTTATTAGCAATGATTTAGTTTAAAGTAATTAGGATTGTAAGCTAATTTTTATTAATTTAATGTATGTGCTTATTTATATTTTAAGTAGTGCTTTTGAATTTAATTATATTTTAATTAAATGATAGTTATTTTGTGAATTTTATGTTTGTAGGAATTTGCTATACATTTTAGTTGAAGTAAACGTGCATGGAAATAATTTAAATATTTGACACTAAGTATTTGTAATGTTTGCGGTATGAATTCATTGGTGACATTTATAATATAATAGATAACTTAGAGGTAAAAGTTTTTGGATATTTTATTTATTTTATATGTGGAAATGTTCATATTTGGAAAGGGTATATACTTTTTCGTTATTAGGTAATTTCATATATGTTCCTTTTAACGGGTTTAAAGATTCAGAAAATTGTCATGCATTTTCATGAAATTTTTCTAATTTATGAGAAAAAAGGAGTGTACATGGATATGGTGAAGAGTGTGCGCAGTGCCATTTTTGTGCAATTCTGGGATTTTTTTTTAAGTAAAAATAAGTTGACGTGTACATGGTTTAGTGATATTTTAATTAAATGATAGTTATTTTGTGAATTTTATTTTGTAGGAATTTGGTATACATTTTAGTTGAAATAAACATGCATGGAAATAATTTAAATATTTTACTAAGTATTTGTAATGCTTGCAGTATGAATTTGTTGGTGACGTTTATAATATAATAGATGATTTAGAGGTAAAAGTTTTTGGATATTTTATTTATTTTATATGTGGAAATGTTCATATTTGGAAAGGGTATATACTTTTTCGCGATCAGGTAATTTCATATATGTTCTTTTTACCGGGTTTAAAGATTCAGAAAATTGTCATGTATTTTCGTGAAATTTTTCTAATTTATGAGAAAAAAGCAGTGTACATGGATATAGTGAAAAGTGTGCGCAATGCCATTTTTGTGTAATTCTGGGATGTTTTTTTCAAGTAAAAATAAGTCGACGTGTATGTGTATGTGTTATTTTGAAAAACGCGTAAGAAGTATGGTATTGTGCACTTTTTCCCAATTTTGCAGTGAATATTTGTCATGATTAAGCAGTTTTGTTAGATAAAATTTCTAGCATAAGTGTAATTCGGCTAGTAGATTGTTGGAAGAAGTGTTCAGTAGATAAAAAGAAAAGAAACATGTCTTTACTTCGTGAAGACAAAATGGCGGCCGGGAAAAAAAAAATAGGGGGTTACTGTAGGAGAGTTGGTCGCCAAAAAATCGCCAAGTTACCATAATCTAAAGATCAACCAGTAATTATTTAAACAAAATTAATTTTTCAATCATTTCTTAAAATTTTGAAGACATTTGTAGCAGATGAGATTATTAGGGTCCCAAATTTTCATAATTATGTTGATATCAGCAACTACAGACTAAAATTAAAATGTCCCCCCATTCCCCCAGTTTAAAAAAGGGATATATACTATTATTTTAACGGAGCATACAAAATAGGATGTGTACATATGTATTGTAAAATAAAAATAATTAATTTTTCTCATAGTTTCTATATTTGGTTATTTTTTTATTGTACGAAAAAATTATGTAGCGGAATTAACAGAAAAATACCAAAAATTTTATTATTACATGATATGTAAATACTGAAATTTAACATCTAAATTGCTCTCATAAAATAAACTATATTTTCTAGTAGTGTTATTGAATGAGATGAAATTCATGTATTAAAGACGTGTTATTTCTGTGCTTACCTTAAGTTTAGTTTGTGTTTACTGGAAACTTTAATTGTCTAAGCCAGTGATCTCCAAACTTTTTTGATTGTGTACCCTAAAACAAAAATAATTAATAGTTGTATCCCTAATATAATGGGGTATTACTATAGATTATATTATGCACTTTAAAGCAGGTGTATTTATGGCTTGCACTCACATGATACATGATCATACATTCGCAAGTGATCATGAGCCTACTTTTTTTGTGGTACCTCCAAGTATCATTTTGCGTACTTGCTGAGGTATGTGTACTCCTCTTTGAAGTACATTGCTTAAACTATCAAATATATAGTATTATTTGTATGCTAAATATTTTTTTATCATAAAAGTAAATTCCTGTGGATTTCTATATTGTTAAAATGATACTTTTTTTTCCCCCTTTAATATAGCTTGTGCTTTCTTGAAAGTTAAAATATGGCTGAATTAAGTGATTCTGAACTATCAAATGATTGGACTATTATACCCTCAGTAAGTTGACTGTTCTATTATTGTATGATTAATTGATTGCCGAGGCAGATAATTCAGAATTTTCTATCTCAAGAAATTTAGTTTGTAGTAAATTTGAATATGAAATATTTCCAATGTAATATTTAAGTATCTTAAATTTCCATTAATAAATTTAATTTTACTAAATATATATTAAAAAATTAATACCATAGTTAATTATATAGTTTTAATTAAAAATTGGGTACTATTTGGTTTCGAGGGCCGTAAAATATCGCCAAACTATTGTTGATACCAGTGCTGCCAAAAGTAATTGCGGCAACCCTAACGCAAGAAAGGAAGTATAACAGTAAATAACTATCTAAATATTGATGTTTTAATTTGGATGAAAGGTTAATTTCATATAATATTTTGCTACCGAGTTATCGCTAAAGCATAATGTCATCTCATTGGTTGTTCAAACATAATTTTCTATAATGAATGATGCCTTTTCTTTGAAAACGTTTGCGGTAAAGTGCTGAATCACCCGCTTATTTCTTTGCCACTTTTTACAAGGGTAAAAACAATTGGAATTGTGTCAATTTTCTTTTACTTTTTAAGTGACAATAGGTCGATGTGTACATAGATAAAGTCAAGGGTGTGCACGGTGCAATTCTAGAATTTTTTTTAAGTGAAAATAGGTTGATGTGCACATGGATACCGAGTATGTGCAATTCTTAAAAATGCGTCAAGCAGTGGGTAATAAGTGCTTAAGTTACCGAGTTTGCACCATTTGGAGGTCTGCTGCATTACACCCCAAATTGTAAACAGTGATTCAATATGCATTGAAATTTTTAGGTATTTTTTCACTTGCTGTGTATTCAATTATTAATTAAAACTCATCATGCAATGTGGAAATAAACAGTAATGGCTAAAGGCTGTCAAATTATTTACAGTAATGAATATGGTGAAACACATGAAAATTCCTATCATAACATACACAATGATTTATATTTAAAAAATATATTAATTTTTCATTCTGAAGAATGCTGCAAATATGGGCTTGCTATCATGGTTTTAGAATTTTAGACTGATAATTTGTAACTTGCGTCTCGGAATGAGGAGACAAAACTGTATATTATTTGGATCAACATGTGTGAAAGATCAGTCAGTATAATATGATATGATTCTTGTAATATTTGCATATTCAAGCAAACGCACAAGTGTTCCAAAATAGTTAGGCAACCAAAGTTTTGTTATTATTGCTTCCTTATAATAAACACTGTGTAGGTCAGGAGGTCTCAACCTTTTTGTCCCTAAGAGCACATTCCAGAATATCTGTTGGATGGTGGGCACCATTTACTTTTTCGAGGTGAATTTATAATTGGATAAAGTTAAATAATAACATGCACATAAAAAAAGGAGATTGGTCGCATTTCGCTTTGTGCCGGTATCTGTGTTGGATGCAATTTCTGTTTCATTAAAAATGAGAAAATTTCACATAGAATTTTATTGAAAGCTAAAACATTTTTATTGTGATCGCATAGCAGCGGCCCCACCTTAAATGATCATTGGGTGCCATGGTGCCCGCGGGCATAAGGTTGGGAATCAATGCTCTAGATCTTTCCAAGGCCCACTGGTGCACGGTATCTCCTACAGTGGAAAACTGGTTTTAATGTATAGTTCCTACAGATATATATATATATATATATATATATATATAAAGAATAAATTGAAATTGAAATTTTTTCACCTTATATAGTACTTAGCTACCCCATAATGAATACAGTTATTATTCAGTTACTCGTACTTAGTTTGATAATTACTTCATTCATTGTGTTTGGTCAGGGAAATTAAAAATGGAATTTCAGTGGGACCCTTGTTCAAACAAATTAGCAATTTTTTAAATTACATTAACTACGTATTATATACTAATTCAGAAGTCAAACAACAAAAATCAGCGTTATATTTTAAAAAATTTTTGAATTTCAATTTTTGAAAATATAACACTGATTTTTGTTGTTTGACTTCTGAATTAGTATTTATTCGGCGTGTTATTGTGTCTTAATTACCTATTATATGTTATGTGACTTTTGCTCTGCAAAATATTGTATAATGGTTCAGATAGAAATAAAAATCACTTACTGTAACTGCTATTTCTAAGAAAAAGTAGTACATATTAAAGTATATAATTTAATATCAGAATGCAACAAAAGGTAAAAACTAATATGAATAAGTTACATCATTTTGCTCCTGCCATTTTCAGTTTTAATTGCCTTATCACTAAAATGCATTTATTGTAATTTGACCAACCTAATGTAAATAATTATATGCTGCATTTATCTTCATCTGTGGGCAGTTGGATTATGATATATGAGACTTTTTTTTTTTCAGACCAATGAAGCATTAGAACAACAGTCTCAAGATACTTCTTTAAGTAGTAGGTAAGCTGAAACATTTTTCTTTATATAAATATTTATAATTATTTAAGACACTTATGTATTAGTTCGGTGCAAATGATTGAGACACTTATTCAATATATACGTAGCGTATTCGGAAACTAAGTACCGTTTCATTCTAGCGCCATTGCAGCGCTGTGCTAGGCATCCTGTGCATGCGCACTAGTCTTTCTTGTTCACTGACTTTCAGTTGTCGCCATTTTGGTTGCTCTATGTTGTGTTTTCAGTTTGCTGTGCACATTCAAAATGTTTAAGGCAATTAGTTCTCCCGCTGACTGTGAGATTCGTGCGTTGATTAAACTTTTGAACGCGATGAATGTTAAACCGGCCGAAATTTATTAAGTGACAGAAGTTTACGGTGAATACGTTATAAGTGATGGAATGGTGAGAAAGTGGGTAAGAATGTTTAATGCAGGTCGAACAAACGTCCACGCCGAGGCTCGGAGTGGTCGGCCTTCTGTTGTCACCGATGATTTGGTAAGGAAAGTTGATGAAGCAATTCATGAGAACAGACGCTTCACAATGACAACTCTTTCAGAGGCATTTCCACAAATTTCACGTACTGTTTTGTTCGAAATTCTGTCTGACCGCTTGAATTATCGCAAACTGTGTTCCCGATGGGTTCCAAAAATGCTCACTGATGTTCACAAAACAAAGCGACTTGGTAGTGCCCTGACATTTCTCATGTGGTACAGTGATGAGGTAGAAAACTTTTGGGTGTGTCATTTCACACCAGAATCGAAACAACAATCAATGGAGTGGAGACACACTCATTCTCCGAAAAACAAAAGTTCAAAGTGACAATGTCATCACAAAAAATCATGTGCACTGTCTTCTGGGATAGGAAAGGCATTTTGCTTACTGAATTTCTTCCCAGAGGTGAAACCATTAATGCGGCAAGATATTGTGAGACTTTAACAAAACTAAGGCGTGCCATTCAAAACAAACAAAGAGGAATGCTCAGTAAAGGAATTGTGTTGCTCCATGACAATGCTCGACCCCATAATGCTGGTGTCACTCAATCGTTAATTCGACAGTTTCATTGGGAGCAGTTCGATCACCCGTTGTACAGCCCGGACTTGGCGCCATCCGACTATCACTTGTTCCTGCACATGAAGCGCAAGCTTGGTGGCAAGCGCTTTGGATCTGACGATGACACAAAAAATGCTGTGGAGTCATGGTTATCGAAACTGGCGGGAAGTTTCTTTGACGATGGTATACAAAAACTGGTCACCCGCTGTGACAAGTGTTTGATCATTGGCAGAAACTATGTTGAAAAATAGTTTAAGACATGTATTTTCATGTAAAAATAAAATTGGATTCAAAAAAATTGTTTTATTTATTTTTTTTTTTTTTTTCAAAACGGTACTTAGTTTCCGAATACGCCTCGTAACAGACATTATAAGCTAGGCTAAAATTATCTAAGGCATTTCAGTTAATCTTGCAGATTGTGCTGTTCCTTAATTTTCTAATTGGATCTGGCTTATTATTTTTTGCAGACTGTTAGAACAATTTTATAAAAATTAAGCTTGAGCTTTCGATTATGTCAAAAAGAGTTTTCAATTCTGGAGCTGCCAAAGGATCTACAAAGCGAAAGCATGTTTTGATGTCCATTAAACAAAAAGTGGAATTGCTGCAAAAAATGGATAAAGGCATATCCGTCTCAAAATTATGTGAGAAGAAAGTTTTGTTCATATTAGTATAGTTAAGAAATTAAACTTAAAATTTGTTGGAAAAGAAACATTGTCTATTTATTCTTTCGGAATGAAATACGCAGTACCTAAAACATATAAGGTTTTCGAATTCTGTGTTTCGGATGCGAAGCAAAAGAACAAAGTAAAAATCAGCTGTCTCGTCACTGACGCCATTATGGCTGCGTATATAACCACGCCGTCAAAACAAACACTAAAAATGATGAATGAGTGCAGATTGCGAATCGCTTGTTTATGTAAAATAAGCGTTGGAATTCTAATAGGTGTCGATTATTACTGGAAGATGGTAAGGGGGGAAAAGATTCAATTAGGAAAGGAAATTTATGTGATTTCTACTATGTTTGCATGGGTCCCAGTTGGCCTTGAAGGTAAAGAGAGTGAAATAGTATCTCAAAACATGGCAATAGTAAACCTTTCTTATTGCGTAACTGATTCATTGCGATCATTATGGACTGTAGATTTGATGGGCCTTACCGATGACTCAGCGATTTCTAACGAGGTGAGGGAAATGATTCAAAGCTTTCAAAGGGAAATACGGGTAGAAGGTAATAGATACTATGTCAGTTTATTATGAAAATAGGAAGCAGGGCAGTTAGAAAATAATTTTGGAGTAGCATTAAGACGATTTGAAAGTCTTAAAAATAGACTTATTAGAAATCCTGAGATTTATCAGCAGTATAAATCCATAATTGAAGAGCAAATGAAGGAGGGTATAGTTGAGAAGTTATCAGGTTCAGTTTTTCTCCTTACTTGCTTTGGGAACATTCAAGAACCTGACTTGGAACAGGGAGCTTACTAAAGCTATGTTCAATAAGTGTGGGAAGTAGACAAGATACACAGGAAGGGTATACGAAACCCTTTATTTTTCACTCTTTACAATGATTTCCGTACTTCGGAATACAGAGACCAACCACTTGTGGTTTGAACGTAAGAATATAAAAATATTAACTAAACTCTAACTTAACTTCGGAATAATAAACAAGGGCCTACGTGGAAGATTGGCCGTATATTAACAGGAAGCCGTATGTAGTACAGAGAACTGTTAACACTACAATACGTTTAAAATTATTAAGAGGATTAAACCTCTGGCCTGGAAGGCAACCGAGTAAAACTGCTAAGGCAAGCGGCCTGCTTCTACTAACTCCTTCCTCTCTCTCGCTTGGCAAAAAGCCACAACTTAAGTACTTGGCGTTCGCAAGACAAATTTGTATAAATAAGTTAAAGCTTTTAATTCTGGCCAGAAGTAGAAAATAAGAAGTGATAGTAAAGTTTTAAAATAAAATAAGCGTTAGTAAAAATTAAGATCCTTACATACTTCCCGCCAGAGTTAATTAGTTTGAAACTGAGGTCTAAAATGACCTTGTTGAAAACTTTTAGATCTAGAATCTAACGCGAGGCCAATCTCTTACAAACATTTCTCACTAGAAACTAGAAATTTAAAAAAAAAAAATTGTTTTTACATTATCAGCTCCATGGGCAATTACTTTTCATCTGTACTGCATCTAAACAGGAGCTTTTAGTTGAAATCTGGTTCCTTAGTTTAATGAAATGTTACACAGTTAAATGGCAAGTAACATGAATATTTATATTTCTCTTAACATTCTTATTTCATTCATGACTATTTTAATTATCTCTCCCCGTGCTCTCTGACATGTGTTGTAAAAGAACACCACGAATGTGTTTCTGTCTACGTGTTCCACACTTCCTCCTACAATCAAAACACTAACGTGTTAAAATTCAACATGCCAAGACCTCGTAACACACCCTAATTTCAACTCTAAACCCTGAGGTACTATTCTAAAAGTGGCTAACTCTGAAGTGTAGCGTCAGAGAGCCTAACTACATTCATTCAACCTTTAACACATATTCACAATAATTTGGCCTTTCTACAGTCACACAAATAAGTTTAAAATTTTTAGCATTACTTTGACTTTTACCATATCACAGTATTTCTTAACATTTAAAATAACAGTTCACATTGTATATAAGAACATATTAACATGCCGTTAATTTTACGCAATTTAAAACATACATTAGTAGTACATTGTTAACTTCTATTCTTTTCCAAGCAAGTGCCAATTCTTCTACATTGAAATACTACATTTCAAAAGTCTTTCAGACTAAAACTTCTTTCTTTCCAGAATGTTTTAAATAAAATTTATACAATAACTTTTACAATATTCAAGTATTTACACATTCCTATTATACATCAACTTTAGTTTTACGCGCGAGTAATTGAAAAACATAATACCAAAATAGGTAACAACTCATTTCTTGCCTTTTTGGCGATAAAGGTAGACCTCACATGAGGTAAAACGTCTTGAAATCTGCAACTTGCAGTAAGAATGAAAGATTAACTTAAGTTTGCAAAGTAACATAAAGTTTTACTTATCTTTGTGATATTCGGAGATTCTTTTCTCTGCTCATCCTGGAAGGTGGCGAAGATTCGTGTTTGATTTATCCTCCTTCTTGTGTGGGCTCGCCCTTCAGTTCCTTCCTCTAGGAGCTTTCTTTTCCCTCCAGTTTGGTCACCCTTGAATACCTTCTTTTTCGCCTCTGCCTCTGGTCTTGGCCGTTTGATGGCCGCTGGTCTTGGCGGAACCGGAACACTTCTCTCTCGTTCCTGCTTGGATCTCGTTGCTGGCCGTTCAAATTTTCCTTGTATCTTTTCCTCCGCCGCTGGTGGTCCTTCCGCAATTCGGCGACATTTGCTGCGTAGAGTCCTGTCCGATGAATAGATCTTCCGTTTGGGAGCCGGGTTATAGTTGCCGTTATTTCTCCTGGCTCTCTTTGCATTCGTCGTACTTCTCCCTTCTTCATTCTGGGGGTGGTCGTGCGCTCTCTTTTCTGGTAGGTGGAACGGCTTCTATTCTTGTTACCTTCAATTTTCCAATGGGCAAACTTTCTTTTCAATTGCTCCTGCCTCCTAATGGCTTGTCCTTGTGCTTGTCGTTGTTCCACCTTTAGAGCTTGTGCCTGCAGTGCCTGCCGTGCCAGATCCTGCAAAAGATCTTTAAATATTTGCATTTTATTACGGTCATAGCATGGTTTTATTTGGTCAATGTTTGCGGAGCATGTTTTACCATTCCTGGCTTTTAACACCACTACAGCGTGAGTTATTTTTTCTATGACATATGGTCCTTCAAATCGTGGAAAAAATTTGGCGGTTTTATCTTCTGGTGCTGAAGAAAGTGAATGCTTAATTTTTAATACTTCATCTGCTACTTTATAAGTTACTCCCCGTCGTTTCATATCATAATAGAGCTTCTGTTTTCTTTGTGGTACTTCAGTGTTCTTTTTTGCTTCTTTAATTAATTTTTCTATATCACCCATTTTAAATTCTGGGGCTCTTTGTTGAACATAAAATAATTTATCTAATGCCGTTATAATCTTTCTGCCTAAAAATAACTCAGGAGTTTTGCCCGTTGTATCATGTTTTGCGGTCCTAAAGGCGAAAGCAAATTCATTGACATAGTTATCCCAGCTTTTATGAAAATTTTTAACATAACTACGGATAATTTTCACTATATTTCTATATTTGATTCACTATATTTCTATATTCGTTCCGCTATATTTGATTGCGGCCGATACGGGACCATTTTTAAATGACGTATGCCCTGTTTTTTGCACGTCTTCAAATATATTACTTACAAATTGAGGACCATTATCCGATATAACTTTTAGGGGCGCCCCGTATTTTAAAATATATTTATTTAAAATAGAATCAGTAACTAATTTCGTGGAGGCTCGTTTTAAGGGAACAATTTTGGTCCACTTACTAAAATGATCAACCATAACAAGGAGATAGCGACTTTTATTTAACTGACTTTTTGGGAAAGGGCCCAATAAATCGATGCCAATTATTTCATTTGGAAATTCGGATTTAATACTATTTAGAAACCCGGCCGGGCGGAAATTAATATAATTAACTGCTTGACATGTTGGGCAGAACTGGACATACGCCCTTGTTAACTTTTGCAGTTCAGGAAAATAGACTGCCTCGCGTACGCATTGGATAGTTTTTCGAATACCAGCATGAGAAGCTAATGGGCTGTCGTGTAACTCCTGCAGGATATTTAATCTAAGACTAGCTGGGATAACAGGTCGAAATTCATTGTTGGAATTTGTAGTTTTTGTATAAAATAATAGACCATCTATTAGTTCGTAATGGGCTGCCCTATTTCTTATCGCCACAATATCTTGGTGGCTAAAATTTTCAGGATCCTTTAAATACTCATGAATGTTTCTAAACTCAGGATCCTTACCCAGTTCGGTTATTACAGTTTCTCGGGAATTTATTGTACATACTGTGAGCATTGCCACCTTTACAGTATTACCTTCTTCATCTATTTTTATTCTGGATAGGGCATCTGCTACGATATTTTCCTTTCCAGAGGTATGCTTGATTACCAGATTATATTCTTGTAGCTTGAGTTCCCATCTTATTAACCTTGGGGATAAGTTTTTCCCTGAGTACAATCTAGTTACTGCCGCATGATCAGAATACACTGTTATTGGCGCTCTTCCAAAATAGACTCGGAACTTTTGCACTGCTAACAGAACTGCAAGTGCCTCTCTCTCAGTCGCGGAATAATTTCTTTGTGTTTGATTTAAAGTTCGACTAAAAAATGCCACGGGCTGCTGATTTTGCGAAAGTACCGCTCCTACCGCATAATCCGAAGCATCCGCTGAAATTTCTAAATTCTCATCCTTTTCAGGAAATTTCAAAACAGGGGCTTGCGTTAATGCTTGCTTTAATTTTTCGAAAGCACTATTGGCTTCGGCCGTCCACGAGAATCTTACCTTTTTCCTTTTTAATTTTAACAATGGTTCAGCAATAGCTGCAAAATCTTTTATAAAGGACCTATAATATGAACAAAGTCCTAGAAAAGAAGAGAGCTTCTTCGCCGTATTTGGCGGCGGATACTTTTGTACAGCAATTATTTTTGATTCGTCTGTCTCGATTCCTTTCTGAGATATTTTGTAACCTAAGTATTTTAATTCAGGGGCTGCAAATTTGCACTTTTCGACATTAACTTTTAGACCGGCCTCATTTAATAATGAAAACACCTGTCTTAAATCCTGTACATGTTGGTCCAGATTATCACTAGTAATAATGATATCGTCTAAATAGATAAATGTGGACTTTCCAAGAACAGGCCTTAGCACAATGTCCATACATCACTGAAATGTTGCCGGTGCCCCTGAAAGGGGCCAAACGGCATACGCAGGAATGCATAAGTGCCAGACTTGGTTATAAAAGCAGTCTTAGGCACGTCCTCCGGTCTAACCCCTATTTGAAAATAACAAGTCGTTAAGTCTAAAGTCGTCATGTATCTGGTAGACGTTATGTTCCTTAGAATTTCTTCAATAATAGGTAACGGATATACCGGATATTTAGTTATGGAGTTTAATTTACGATAGTCAATCGCGAAACGCCACCTTTTTGGATGTGTTAATGGATATTCATTTATTTTCTTACATAAAACCACCAGGCTAGCATAACTACTTGAGATGGGTGTTATGATCTTTTTACGTAACATATCACTAATGTGCCATTCTATAATTTTTTCTTTATTCTTATCATACCGGTATGCTTTGTGGCGAACTGGCATTGAACCTCCGGTGTCGATACTATGGTTAGTAACTTGAGTAAATCCTGGAATATCACTAAATAACGAAGCAAATTCACTTACCACTTGTCGGATTCTTTGTTGCTCTTCCTTAGGCAGGTGGTCAAGGTTTAACATTGGCGGTTCCGTTTTTTCTTCTCGAACTGGTTTCATCGTCAGCTTAAGGGACGCTTCATTAAAATCCAGCATTGCTTCTGCCTCTGAAAGAAAATCTATCCCTAAGATAATATGTGCTTGCAGATTCTTTACTATAAAAAACATGACCTTTACTTGTTCGTCCTTGATATGGACGTATAGCGGTAATTTACCTATGCACTTGCATCTTTCTCCTTGCGCAGCTAACACTGTCGTATTATCTGAATTATATATGCGGTATTTCCGAAAATACTTCCTAAAAAAATCTTCTACCACACAGGAACACTGCGCGCCTGTATCCAGGAGTGCGGTAGCTGGGATGTTATTCACCAACACTTCAATCTTTGGAAGAGTCAAATTTTTCACCATTACTGTATTTAACTTGGAGGAAGAAGGGTTTTCTTGGCCTTCGGATTTCCGCACTCTCCCATCAGCAGAAATCCGTTTTAGTTTAAATCTTTTTTCCTTTCCATGCTTTCCTTCTTTTTCCACTGGCCTTGAGACTTTTTTCCTGGATTGCTATTGAACTGTTGACGTTCGCCGGCTGTTTTTGGATGCTCGGGTTTCCTTGCCCACTGATTCGCTTTGCTTCCATAGCCGTGTGCTTGACTTTGCTGTGGTCTTGGCTCACCAAATTGGTTTCGTTGTCGATATTGGCGTCTTCTTTCAATGTCCGCCGTTCTTCTACTTTCAAACTGGATTGCTAGCTCAAATAACTTTTCCAGTGTAGTTGGATTCCTTAATTCAATAAAGTCTTGTACTTGGGGAAGTAACCTCTGCAAAATCACTTGAATTATCTCAGGATCCGGACGGTTTCCATACAAGAGTTTGAAGATGTGAATTTTTCTTAAAATAAAGGGGGAAAGATTTTCGATTCTTTGCTGATATACGCTGAAAAGTTCCATTTCTAATTTTGCACGATCCCTTACGACAGGGAAGGCTTTTACTAAGGCAGTCTTGAAATTTTCGTAAGTATAGGTGGGACTTCCTGCTTGACTCAAGAGACTTCTGCCCATACATTTGAACCAATTAAGCGCTTGGCCCCTCAAAGCGCTGGTAGCTAAGGTAACTTTCTGGAACTTGTGCACGGGATACATCATGAAGTGGTCCTCCAATTTTTCCAAAAAACTGGTTACCGGTGAGTTTCCATTAAATGTTGCTTCTGGTTTCATCGCTGCGCGCATGGTCTGGACGATGTAACCAAATCCTTCCAGGGCAGCAGCTGGCATTTCTGGATTCTGAGCCGCTTCTGCAGGCAGCACAGGTTCTTTTTGAAACTCGGCCATGGTTATTCTTCTTCGGGCGCCACTATCAGGTTCAGTTTTTCTCCTTACTTGCTTTGGGAACATTCAAGAACCTGACTCGGAACAGGGAGCTTACTAAAGCTATGTTCAATAAATGTGGGAAGTAGACAAGATACACGGGAAGGGTATACGAAACCCTTTATTTTTCACTCTTTACAATGATTTCCGTACTTCGGAATACAGAGACCAACCACTTGTGGTCTGAACGTAAGAATATAAAAATACTAACTAAACTCTAACTTAACTTTGGAATAATAAACAAGTATATTAACAGGAAGCCGTATGTAGTACAGAGAACTGTTAACACTACAATACGTTTAAAATTATTAAGAGGATTAAACCTCTGGCCTGGAAGGCAACCAGCAACCGAGTAAAACTGCTAAGTCAAGCGGCCTGCTTCTACTAACTCCTTTCTCTCTCTCGCTTGGAAAAAGCCACAACTTAAGTACTTGGTGTTCGCAAGACAAATTTGCATAAATAAGTTAAAGCTTTTAATTCTGGCCGGAAGTAAAAAATAAGAAGTGATAGTAAAGATTTAAAATAAAATAAATGTTAGTAAAACTTAAGATCCTTACAAAGTGTTCACAGGAAATAACGGAGGCATCGTATTTCATGCCGCACAGGGAAATAATAAAACCTAAGGAAACCACAAGGTGTAGGATTGTTTACGACACAAGCTCTTCTAGAGCTAAAGGTGTAAAGTCCTTAAATGATTTTTTAGACATTGGACCTAGTTTGATCCCCGTGGTTTTGGACATAATTTTAAAATTTCGGAAATAAGAATTTGCTTTCAGCGGAGATTTAGCTAAGGCCTTTTTAATGATAGGAATCTTAGAAAAGGATAGGGAATATTTAAAATTTCTTTGGTTCGTGAATAGTGAGCAAAAATATAAAGTTTTAAGGTTTAAACGTCTTCCATTCGGACTTTGCTGTAGTCCAGCAATTTTAGCAATGACGATAAAATTCCACATTAAAAAATATAAAAGTACAAATCCAGAAAGTTACGAAATGTTAGATTCCTCGTTATATGTAGACAATTTATACTACGGTGCAGACACTATTAAAGATGCATGTCGATTATCCTCAGACGCGGTTAAGATTTTTAAAGACGCTAAGATGAATTTGAGAAAATTAAAGTCAAATTCCGAGGAACTTAATTCCTGGTGGATTAGAAAAGGTTATAACATAGAACCAGCTAAAGAAACAAAATTTTTGGGTATGATCTGGAACTCTGAAGCAGATAAGATCAAGTTGAATTGCGAATTTTTAGGAAATTTAACCAATGACAGTGCTGAGGCCACAAAATGGGACTATTCTCCAAATGGTGGCCAAAGTTTACGATCCAATTGGTGTGTTTCAACCCTTTGTGATGAAAATGAAAATTCTGTTACAAAAAATTTGGACATTAGGTGTGGACTGGGATGATACCTTCCATTAGAAATAACTAAGCACTGGAGTCTCTGGTGAGCTGAATTAAGATGTTAGAGGATTTTTTTCTTCCAAGAAAATATTTTGGTAGTAGTGAAAAATCTATAATAGCCTTCATGTATTTGCTGATGCTAGTCGTAAAGCGTACGGCACAGTAGCATTCTTTAGATACCTTGATTCAAAAAATATTATTTGCACCAGTTTCATCGCAGCGAAGGGTCACTTAGCTCCACTCAAGACTACGACTCTACCCCGTTTGAAGTTGATGGTTGCTTTAGTAGCCGCCAAATTGTCTGTGTATTTGACAAAGCTGTTTCCTGAACTGTGTCATAAACTGTGTCATAGTGATAGCCAAATAACTATCTACTGGATAAAGGGATGTGCAAGAAACTGGAAACCCTTTGTATCAAACCTAGTTTCTGAGATTCAGTCACTCACGAATCCTGAATGCTGGTTTCACTGCAGTGGGAGTGAAAACCCTACTGACCTTTTATCTCGAGGAGAAAATGCCTTTAACCTTGTGAGAAGTTCCCTTTGGTTACAGGGACCTAGCTGGCTCTCTCAACCTTAAAGTGTTTGGCCAGTAAATCAACAGACCAACATCGGCTAGGAGAGGTTCAGAACAAAGCAAGGATGCAAACATCTCTTCATGTTTCTGTTCAAGACGTAGAATCTTCGGCATTACTAGAGTTAACGCGATTCAGCAGGCTGCTGAAGATGTATCGAATTACGGCTTATGTTATGCGGTTTGCAAACAATATAAAACGAAATTCAGTGAAAGTCAAAGGTCCATTAACCTCTGTTGAGATTTCACGAGCTGAGCTCTATTGGGTGAAAGTTACACAGCAAAAATGCTTTGCGAAAGAGATTCTAGATCTATCAAGTGAAAAATGCTTAGAAAGGACATCGTCGATTTAGTCACTTAACCCAGAATTGGATATCTAGTGTTTAAAGGGCAGACTTTAATTCTCAGACCTTGCTTTCGAAGAAAAACACCCATGGCTGTTACCTTATAAAGATAGATACAGTGAACTAGTAATTTTTGAGTCTTGTACCAAATTGTTTCATGCTGGAGTCAAAGCTACCTTAGCCGATATTAGAGAAAAGTTTTGGATCATAAAAGGATGCCAATTCGTCAAGTCCACGTTGAGTAAGTGCTTTTTGTGTAAACGATACAAGGTGAATGCCGGTACACAGGAAACCGCTCCTTTACCACCTGATCGTGTTCTTCAATCATCTCCATTTTCTCTAACAGGGCTGGATTATGCTGGTCCCTTCTTTTCAAAGGACAGCAAGAATAAGCATTATCTGCTTTTGTTTACATGTGCTACAACTCGAGCTTTACATCTAGAACTTGTCCCTTCTATGAGCGTGGAGAATTTTATGCTTGCGTTTCGCAGGTTTATTTCTCGTCGTGGATTGTGCTCAATGATATATTCAGACAATGATAAGACATTCAAATATGCTGATGAGTTGCGAAAAATTTGGAAGTGTATTCAACATCCATCTGTACAAAATTTGTTTTCCTCCCACGATATAACATGGAAGTTTATTGTGGAAAAAGGAGCATGGTGGAGAGGGTTCTGGGAGAGGCATTTTAGAGTGATCAAAACTTGTTTAAGGAAAATAGTTTGACGTTCTAGTCTCTGTTTGAATGAGCTAGAAATAGTCTTCGTAGAAATCGAAGCCATTATTAATTCAAGGCCCATAACGTATGTCTGCAATGACCCTTCAGAACCCTCACCGCTAACTCCTGCGCATTTTTAATTGGTACACGTTTGCTTTCTCTTCCAGTTACAAGAGTGTGCAGGGAAGACTTGATTGGGTCTTGACATTCCATGATCAAAAGGTATAAACATCAACAAACTTTGTTAAACCACTTTTGGAATAGGTGAAGGAAGGATTACTTGCTATCTTTAAGATCTGTGAATTTATGTCCACCTACTGAAGTGTCTGGTCAGTTTAATGTTAATGATGTAGTCCTTGTACATGACGACCGTTTATCTAGGAATTTGTGGACACTAGGTAAGATAATAGAAACTTATCCTGGCAGAGATGGTCAGGTTCGCTCTTTTCTCATAGAAACTCAAACAGGTAATCTAAAGAGACCAGTACAATTACTGTACAACCTTGAAGTGCATAATTAGTAGTAAACAGTTACTGTATAATAATCTGATTAGTTGTTTGCACTTATGTCATCTTCTGAGTATCTTTATTGATTGTTGTTAAATGTAGTTTAGTTTATATAATTATTGCGAATTTTGATTTGGTATAATGTTTCTTATTTAGTTATTACTTTATAAATTGATTTAATGTGTTTAAACATTACTTAATTGTTATTTGCAATTTGATGTAGTTTATATAATATTCAAATGTTGTGTTTGATTTAGAAATACTGGTTTATTTTGTATTCGGTTTGTGTGAACTTAAAGAGTTCATAGTTGGGGAGTGTTGTAAAGAGAGAAGTAGAGGGTTCTGCTTGGCAGTAGTAGCACGTTGCATGTAAGTAGAAACAAAATATCGTTTTGATTAGGCAATATGATTTCTGTGAAGGTAGTCCGCCTAACAATAGGACAGTTGTAAATATGTAAATATAACGGATAATAAATAGCATTAGAAAAACTGAACCACTGGATGCTTTGTGTTGGGTCTTCGGGCCGCCATAGTAAAATGCAGGTTTGTTATAGAGGGTTACACTTGAAGCAATACTAGAGCAACTTAAGAAACAGATGGTTTCCCGAGTGCAAATTTGTTAGGGTTTAAAGTCAAACCATGGCTATTCAAATGATTCAGGTGTTCTTCTTTGTTAGCTGACACAATAAGGATGTTGTCAAAATAGGAATGTAAAAATCCAATCTAAATAAAACTCCTTTTATAAAATATTGGAAAGTTCAGCCTGTGTTGCATGAACTAAATGGCATAGCCAGAAAGACCAAACAGGGTGGCGACAGAAGTTTTTTGGGTGTCATCAGGGTTAACAAATATATGATGATAGGCAGCAGCTAAATCAAGGATAGAAAATATGGTTTTCTCCAAGAAATCTGAGTGCAGTCTTGAATGTGATGAACTAGGTAATAATCAGGAATCATTGCAGAGTTTAAGCAGTAATAATTGCCACAAGGCCAGCAATCACCATTCACCTTTCAGATCATATTGCAAGGGACTTGCCCAAGGAATTTTAGAAGGACAAATGATGCCTTTTAAAATGAGAAGTTCAAACTCTTTACGTGTGGTTTGAAGTAATTCCATAGATAATCTTCTAGGTTTTGAGGAAATAGGAGGATCTTTAGTTTCATAGTGATGGTAATTTTTTTAGGTTTGATTACTGTCAAAAATTTGTAACAAATTTGTCAATTTGGGGTAATCGACAAGAATTTTTTTCAAATTTTGAGTTACTGACTAAAATATGAATGTTGGTTTTGAGTGAATTATTGTAGGATAGTCTGCCACAAGATTATAATTTTGTTAGTATGTAAATTAAATTGTTGTTTTTAGCATCAATAAGTGAGCTGAATTTCGTGAGAAAGCAACACATGGGTCGATTGACATCTGCAGTGACTAAAGACGATGTAAATGAATGACATGTGTTGATATTTCTGGTTTCACTAGTGGCAAGGAGGACTAATGAAACAAAATTGCTTGCATGCTGACAGTAGCTCTTGGGAATGATTGATAAATTTGTGCCAGCATCAACTAGAAAGGCCATTTCTGAAAATGGGTTGACCAGGAGAATTCAATTAATGCGCAGTGGTTGCAGTGTTGCCCATCAGGTGATCACCTGCCTAAGTTTTCCAACTGCTGGAAACTGCATGGAGAAATGCATTTTCATGCTCTAGAACAGGGGTCTCCAAACTTTCCAGCCTTAGGGCCATACTGATTATTCCAGTAAGTTCCGAGGGCCAAAACCATATTATCATTGTTGCCGGTGGTAAAAAGTGAAATAGTCCACTGATGAAAAAAAAAGTCCGAAAAAGTACACAACGTTTAAAAAAGGCTGCAAATCGGACTAAAGTCCGCAAAACGGCAACACTGCATATTATTAATTTTCCTGTCATTATCTGTAATTTCTAGATTAATCGTAGAGTACGAGCCATGAGGAGTAACGTGACACGACATCTGGTGGACACAAGCGGAAATAGGTAGTACCTTCTATCGCTAACAGATGGCACTAATAGCACGTACAGAAGTCAGTTCCTATGACACTGTTGTGAAATAAAATAGTGCGTACCTCCTTAAAACGTGTTTGTGCGTGTTTAAGACATCTTTGTAACAGTATTTTGATTTGGTGTTGGTGTATTTAATTATGGCAAAGCACACTAGGGCTATCTGTCTAAGAGGAGGGACGCCTTTCGTGGAGGACTTTCTAAGGGAAACTGGCTCGTATACACGTTACACATGGGGAAAACCACGAAAACGCCCATGCAGCCAGCCCGTTTGCGGGATTCGAACCTCGGACCGAACTACCAGTGTTCAGCGACTTTACCGCTCGGCCGCTGGTGGGCTATTTTGATTTGAATTGTTGCTTTTGTGTGTGATTTAGTAGTATGGAAAAGAAGCGAAAAATTGATAGTGAATGCAGAAAATTCAAAGATCAGTGGAATATTCAGTATTTCGTAATTGAGTCCAGTAACAAGGCGCTATGTTTGATTTGCAATGAAAGCATAGCCGTTCTCAAAGAATATAACATTAAACGTCATTATGAAACAAAACATTTTCAAAATTACTCAAAATATACAGGAAGTTTGCAGACAGAAAAATTCGAAGCTATGAAGCGCGGATTGAAATCGCAGCAATCTTCATTTACAAAACTCAAAACCGAACAAGAGGCTGCAACTCGTGCCAGCTTTCGTGTGGCTCTTGAAATTGCAAAACGTGGAAAACCATTCACCGATGGAGAAATGATCAAAGAATGCATAATTGCAGTAGCCGAAGAAATATGCCCTGAAAAGGTAAATTTATTAAAAACTGTCAGTGTGTCAGCGAACACTGTGGCTCGAAGGGTAGAAAACATCGCTGAAAATATATCCTCTCAACTGTTCGACAAAAATGGACATGTTGAGTGGTTTTCTTTGGCCTTGGATGAGTCAACGGATGTGTCAGATACTGCTCAGGTGTTGATTTATATTCGAGGAGTAGATAAAAGCTATGAAGTGCATGAAGAACTTCTTGATATGTATAGTATTCATGGCACAACTACTGGTACAGATATTTTTAAAGGAGTTGAAATGGCCATTAATCAAAAGAACCTCCGATGGAAAAACTTGAAATGTATTACAACTGATGGAGGCAAAAACATGAGTGGGAAAGATAAAGGAGTGGTCGCTCTTGTGTCAAAGGCTGTAGAAAATGACGGTGGTTCAAAACCATTAGTCTTACATTGTATCATTCATCAACAGTCTTTGTGCAGAAAATGTTTGGATATGTCTGAAGTTCTGAAACCAGTCATATTAACTGTTAATTTTATCAGATCTTTTGGGCTGAATCACCGACAATTATGACAATTTATTGAAGAGATTGGAGAAAATGACTTACCTTATCATACTGCCATACTTTGGCTTAGTTGTGGGAAAGTCCTTCAGCGCTTTTTTGAACTTCGAGCAGTGATCGAAATTTTTTTGAATGAAAAGCATCGCCCTCTTACTGAATTACAAAACAACGCATGGCTGTGGAAGTTAGCATTCTATGTTGATTTGACAAAACATGTGAACGAAGTGAATTTGAGATTGCAAGGAGAAAACCAGCATCTTCCTGATTTATACACTAATATCAAATCATTCCGGAAGAAATTGATACTGTTTCAATCACAACTATGAAGTAAATGTTTTTCACATTTTAAAACGTGTGAAATATTCAGCCACACCACTGAGACTGAGTTTCCTATCGATTTTGCAATCGAAACTTTGAGTGCTTTGAAAATTTTGATACTCGTTTCTCAGACTTTGATGCCATTGCGAATCAAATTAAGATTTTTTAGAATCCTTTTGATACTGACATTGAAACCCTAGCCCCGGAACTTCAAATGGAAATGATTGATCTACAATGCAGTGATATAATTAAGAACAAATATCAAAACTCATATTTGTTGGAATTTTATAAGTCTTCCACTGACACAATTTGATAATTTGCATAAATTTGCTCATGAGCTGTTTTCTGTTTTTGGTACTACTTCTTTGTGTGAGAAGACCTCCAAAATGAAGTACACAAAAAATGTTTACAGATCAAAATTAACTGATGAGCATCTTAAATCTCTTTTAATAATTGGTAGAAGTAAAATTAGTCCACAACTACAAACTATTGTCAGTGGAAAATCTCAATTACATAAATCTCATTAGTATTTCATATTTCATCATGCTTGTTATAAGTTATGTTTTTATTTAAAATGTATAAAATGTTAGTTGGATTCATTTCAATAATTTGTTAGTTATTATATACTGAAGTTAAATTTTCTGCATATTATACATGTCTTTACTCATTACAATTCTGTGTTTCTTTATCCAACTTATCACAAAAGCAATAACAATAAGCATACAACAATGTTTTGAGTAGTTAGCCCATGACCATATCAATGTAGATGTCATATTAATAATTATTCAACATAAAATTAAAATACTTCAGTAAACTAAATTTAATTTGCTATAAAAAATATGTTCTTTAAAAGGAGTTTTCAAGTATGCTAGTTCTCCGCGGGCCGGACAAAATCTGTCCGCGGGCCGGATGTGGCCCTCGGGCCGTAGTTTGGAGACCCCTGCTCTAGAACATAAATCAGTGTGATAGAAGCAAATGTTGCTGCTCAGCTCTTTATGCTGTCAATAGCGTGTGTTGGACCTTCTACACTTTCTGTTCTTTAGAGAAAAAGATTTCTTTACATTCTGGTGGCATTCACGTGTTTTTAACAGTTAGCAAGTGTGCATTTATATGCTTCACCAGCTTGGCAGTTTGTTATTCAAGGAGTGAAATAAATGCTATTGCAGCAGTATTGATGTCAAGGAGACTGGCGAGATCTGTAATTTTATCACCAACAGTTGTGAGTTTTAAGAGTTTGTCACTTAAGACAGCGAGGATACTGTATGTGTTTTCAGGAGGTGAGATATCCATATGGAGTTTTGTAAGGCTTTTCCAGCAGTCTTTACAGCGAGGTTTCGTTTGTGGGAAAGTAAGTGCAAACGATAGTAATTGCCAAGTTCGAATCCTTGAACTTGAATATGGATTCTTTGACTTCTGACTTTGAGAATATAATTCAATTAAATCTTTTTTTAGAGTATGGTATCTGTCAGTCAGTGGGAGTTGTAAAATGATATCACAAACACTATTGAGAATATCTGATTGAGTTGAAGATAGGATATGGTTGAATATTATGGAATCAACAGTAATTCCAGCAATGCAAACTGGTCCTCTAGTTGGGTAAACCATAAAGTGGGGTTTACTTTCCAAAATTAGGGGGTAGGCTTAACAGAAACACATTAATAGTGATGGACTGAAATATTAATTTTGAAGTTGATATTTGCTGTTCACAACCCATTGTAGCCATAGAAATTGAAGACGCAAGTAGATTTTCAGCAGGCACGTGGTCAGAGAATTAGGAGTCACCATTGTCGAGTTCACGGAAATAAACATCAGATGTAAGTTGCTCAACACAGTTGAAGAATAATCAAGGGTGGGAATCTACGTTCATTAGCTGGTATGCTAGTTTGCGAGAATGTTTGCTGGTATTGCTCGACATAAGGGAGGTCAGTTCAATGTTTTGCTGATATAAGATATAAACTATGGAGGATCAATCACAAATCTCTCCCCTGCCCCATCTGGTTAATAGGGAGAAAGCTAGTTGTGCCATCTTTTGAATATGGCTTCTATTAAAGAGTTTAGGAGTTCTTATAAATCATATCTGGCAGTTTATTACCTAGACCTGATCAATATATGAATACCTTATTTTAAGAAGTTGATGGGACAATAAATGTTTCATAGTTTTCCTCCTTTTTTTATGAATATTCAAACACTGCTGAAGATGGCCAAGCACATTGGTTGTTGTAATACCATGCTATTCAAAATGTTGGCCTGAATATTACTACCTAAGCAGAGAAACTTCAGAGTGAACATTTCTGGTGTGTCATTGCCTCATCTGAGATTTTAAGCTAAGCCCATCCGTACAGTAGCCAGTAAGTATTCATTAGGAGCTGTGTTTCGGTTTGACTAGAAACTTTCACTCTGCTGATGTTCCGGTTTCATTAGAAACAAACTTTTCTCTGCCTCGGAATGGCAACAGTTAGAACTTGACTTTCGATTTGTTATGACGCAGCTCGAACGCTGCACATGAGATGTAACATTAGATTTGATTCTAGATTCTAGATTAGATTAATTTGTTTAGTATTGTAATAAATCCTTTTAAAACTAGATTGAGTATTTGATCATAGAATTATAACTAAACCACCACTTATAGAAATTTAGATGTGGCATTTAGATTCATAGTTAGATGCATATGCAGCGCCATTCGTTGATTCGATTAGTGTACATTAGTGCGTACGTAAACATTTTTGGTGCATCGGCTGGGAATCGAACTCGGGCCGCCTGCATGGCAGGCGAACATTCTACCACTGAACCACCAATGCTAATCCATACTTACGAATCCATATTTGGATGGTGCCTTCAAGGCCGGATTGATTCTAGCGGTGAATTGTTAAACATGGACATTATTGTTAACGACAAATTGGTCTCAACACAGTTAAAGCAGTTTTGGGAATTGAACAAGGGAAGGAAAGTAGTAAAATAGATAATGACATTTTAGAGAATTTTAACAGTACTATCAAATTTAAAGAAAAGGGATATGAGGTTAAACTCCCATTTCCAAATGATGTTGGACAATTGTCCAACAGGGGCCGGAATGTTCCGGTTTGACTAGAAACTTTCACTCTGCTGATGTTCTGGTTTCATTAGAAACAAACTTTTCTCTGCCTCAGAATGGCAACAGTCAGAACTTGACTTTCGATTTGTTATGATGCAGCTCGAACGCTGCACATGAGATGTAACATTAGATATGATTCTAGCTTCTAGATTAGATTAATTTGTTTAGTATTTTAATAAAATCTTTTTAAAACTAGAATGAGTATTTGATCATAGAATTATAACTGAACCATCACTTATAGAAATTTAGATTAGTTAGATGCGTAGGCAGCGCCATTCATTGATTCGATTAGTGTACATTAGTGCGTACATAAACAAGCTGTACAATCAAAGTGCATGTTTCTTGAAGTAATTAATTCTGTAAAAAGAGTCAAAGTTATTATTGAAAATATTTTTAGAATAATTAAAAAATTATGGTGTTTTTATGTGTGGGAACTGCTTAAAGTATTGGAGCCAATTTCTTTAATACATTATCTTTTTAAATATGTTCACATATAACTGGAATATATAGAATATTAATATTTCTGGGTAATATGTTATTCTTTTTACCTATGTTTCAAATAACCTTCGTAATAATGTTGCTTTTTTCTTTTATAAATTGGTTTTTGATTAAATAAGGATTGCTTGTATTACACATGTATCTTGACCAAAAATACTAAAATAAATGTATGATAATATGTATGTAAAAAAAAAAATTCTTATATGCTTTTTCTGGGAGCCATTTTCAACAAACAAATCTCATAAAACAGTATGATTTAACATCAGTAATGTGTAAGTGTAATACCAAAACACGTTCAAAATCTTCCCTTTGGCTTTGTGTAGCCCCATTAATCCTTAGTTGGATAGTTTAATTTTTGTTTAAAAGGATATAAATTAACTACTTCTGTGGGTTTTTTTCAGGCTTTTTGAAAAAATGATTAAAATATGTAATCGATATCCCACAGAATTACAGTAGATTATTTTCAAAATGGGGTCCTGGCATTAAAAAAAGTATGCTTTATTGATCATGATATGAGTCTGTATTTAAAAATAAATGAATGGTGGCAATACAACATAAAAAATTGTCATGAGCAATCCATTTAAAAAAGAATATAGTTTGAGGACTTCAAAATCACATTTATGGCTACTCATAGCCTCATTTACAGCTTGTATCTATTAATTATCTAATAAAATAAATAGATATATTTCTTCAAACTTCCACCAGAATGGTTGTAGCAAATATAGCATGACTTCTTCTCAGTGCTGAAAAACAAATATATAAGTTCTGAAAAAAATATATACAAGTTCAAAAAAAAAAGAAAAAAAAAACTTCAGCTATAATTTTTCACAAAGCTATTTATTCACATAATATTAAAATTAATGTTGCAGCATTATACAGTACAAAGTCCAAAATCCCAACTGGTCGGGACTTTGGCGATTCTGAATTTGGGATTTTTCCGGATAATAGATCATCAATTTCAATCTGGTAAGATGGTATGCAGAAATTATACAATTAAAAAATATGAAATTGTAATTTATGAAATAAAGAGCAATTATGATCTAAAGGGTATCAAAATTTACAAAAAAAAGCTTAATATTTATTTGTTTACATTGTTAAACATTTCTTTCAATGTAAGTTGTTTAAGATGCTTCCGCAAAAAATTCAAAAAGTTCTTTTTTCTTGTGTCATATACAGTGGACTTTAGAATTATATACAGTGGACTCCTCGCATAATTTTGAGACGTATATGCCATTTTTTGCAGCAATTCCACTTTTTGTTTAATGGACATTGAAACATGGTTTCGCTTTGTAGATCCTTTGGCAACTCCAGAATTGGAAGCTCTTTTTGACATAATCAAAAGTTCAAGCTTATTTTTATAAAATTGCTGTAATAATAACAATCTTCAAAAAATAATAAGCTGAATCAAATTAGAAGATCAGGGAGCAATGCAGTCTACTACATTAATTGAAATGCCTTAGAATCAGTAAAGATTATTTTAGCCTAGCTTAATAGCGCCTGTTATACATTATTGGCTGTGTGTCACAAGATTGGCGACGAAAGGTAGGCATACTTTGCATCCTATGTAGGGACAGACATGTTATTTGGATGTTCTTTAGTTATTTCGTTCATTTCGTCCTGAGTTGTGTGAGTACATGTGCCTTAGGGAAATAGTTTTAGAAATTATCATCTTTTGTTACGTCTGCGAGAAAGGTGATATACTCGTGTACGTTTCAAAAATCATACACAGTTGACTTTCCTTCCATTGTTTCCTCAAGGAAATTTAATAAATTTGCGATGTGTACCGCCTGTCGTTGCGATTTTTTGATTTCGCATGGTGGAAGGGCGGATGTTCTCAAACATGTGCGTACGCAAAAACACAAGGATAACATGAGTTGTTTTTAAAAATACCCCGTATTTTTCTTCGGAAACAAGGGATCAAAAAGTTATTAATGCAGAATGTCTGTTCTCTGCCTTTTTACTGGAGCACAACCTCTCACTGAATGCATCGGATCACGCTGCGGCTTTATTTAGAAAAATGTTTCCCAATAGTGAAATCGCTAAGAAATACTCAAGATGAAAGAATCAAAACAGGTGAAATTGTTAAAGAAACGGGTTTGAAAAATAAATCTTCAGTTATTGATTGCATTAAAACAGCTCCGTTCTGCCTCTCTACGGATGGAAGCAATGATACCGATTCAAAACTGTATCCAATTTTTGTTTCTTTTTTTTTATCCATATTCTTCAGAAACTGAGTGCAATTTACTTTATGTTCCAACTTTAGAAGGACATTTGACAGGCTTTAATATAGCACAGCTAATTATTAAAACTTTAAAAGAAAATGCAGGCCCTCTGGATAATTGCCTAGCACTTGGTGCCGATAATGCACCAGTATTGGTAGGCTTGGAAGACTGGTGTTGCAGGCATCTTAAGAAAGGAAAATTCAGATTTTCAGATTATGAGGTGCACCTGTCACCTCTTAAATGTAGCAGCTGAAAAAGGAGCAGCTTCTTTACCAATAAATGTGGATGCACACCTTGTTGATATTTATTATTATCTTGAAAGGAGTTCTAAAAGGAAGGGAAAATTGAAACAGTTCCAACAGCTGCATAACAGCAGTTTACAATTAGCAGTTTACAATTAGAAAACTTGGATGAAGTTATAAAAATCAGCTAAGATTGACACCCAGTGGAGTTTAATTGGAAAACTGAAAGGTGCTGATGGAATTTTAAAATATAGTGAACTGTCTAGAATTGTTTTGGCCATCTTGACAGTTCCCCATAGTAATGCAGAGTTTGAGAGGATTCTCAGTGTTGTTGTGAAAACGAGGACTAAATTTAGATCTAATATTAGTGATGACACATTAGAAAAACTTTTATTAGCGAAAGCAGGCCTACATGGCAATTGCTGTGAACAAAATTATGAAGTTTCTTTCTTAAAGAAAGCAAAATCTGCCACTGTTTATAATATTTGTGCTAAAACTGATTAAAGTGTCTTTTTTTTTTTTTTTTTTTTTTTCTTAAATGATGCAAGTAATAAAAATGTTTTTTATGTGTAAGGTATTTTTGTGTTGCTTGCATTTAAGAATTAGTTACTATTTAAAGTTAATTCATTATTAAAAACTATATTTTTATCATTTAAAAAAAGTCTTTTTAACATTGTGAAAAATCTCCTGATTTCTTTAAAAAATTTCCTGATTTTTGAGTGTCATAGGTTGGCAAGTATGGTAACATTTTCTTGTCATATTAATATTGGTTAGGCTAGGCTTCAATTTTAAAAAATAATAATGATTTGATTATTATTTTTTACTTGCAGTTTAATTACGAACTTTTTTTTGTTTTGAAACTTTTATTTTATTTTAATGTGCTCTTATATTTTTAGCTCCATGAGTGTGGTAGAAAATGATGATACTGTTAAAAATTCCTGTGTTGAAGAGTTGGAAGAACACCAAGAAAATTTAGTTCCTACACATAAAGAAAACATAATTCAGAGTGATAGTTCTACCTCCAGTGATGTTGATATAATAGATGAAAATCCAGAAGATACTTTTGCCAGTCTGTCACATCCTTCATCAGATTTGCTGATAAGCTCTTCTGTTGGCAAGTTCATTTATGTTATGAATTTTTAGATATATTTTTATTCCACTTAGAAAATGTAAAAAACATGTTTTTTTAAGTGAGATAATTAAACTATGCATAGATGAGACTTACCAATGTACCTTAAAAGTTGAAGTGCACTGAACCATATGATGTGAGCTAGGTCATGATAAGTCAACAAAAAATTTGATTCCATTCATATGGGGTATGGTATTGATCCTCAGTCAGTCAAATTTTGCAGAATAGAATATGCATGGAAAAAATAAATCCTATCATTGGTCTGGCAGGATCCAAGAAACTAGCATATTCAGGCTGGTGAGGTCTAAAGTGTGTTTTAAATTCCATTAACTGTTTGACAAATTGTTTCTGTTGCAGCTGAAGTCAAGGCCAATTAAAAAACTGATTGCTATTGGATTTTGGTGATCAATTTCACAGGTGATTGCACCTGATTTTTAACATTCTTGTGGATGGGTCTGGACAAATGGCATTTATGGTAGTGGTGGTGCCAGCAATGAAATTTCAAAGGAGTAATATAATACTCTGTGTTTATTAACTTAGATGTGGTATACTGATTTTAGTCTCTCGATCAGGGTATTCTCTATTTTTCGTAGCATTTTTGTCAATCACAGTCTTTCAACATATTTGAATCATTTATTATTTCAGGCAAAGCTTAGTTTTCAAAAGACAAGGTCATTAACTGCATGATTTGAAACATGCAGGTGAAAGACTGGCTAGTCAGAAGCATCTTCTTCATTTTTCACCATGTCATCATTCCAGCTCAAATGGAGACATGGTAAAAGTAATTTAGAATGATAATAAAATAATGGATTGGTAAAGAAAAATATTAGTTAAAACTACAGCTCCAGTAATCTTAACCTACTCATTGATTAATTTTCGTGCCGTGGAAGCAAATTCTTGCATTATTATTTTTTTTTCAGAAATTAATATAGAATTTTATGAAGAACAATAGCTATACTAAACAGTAAGAGAATATCATAAGGTTTTAGAAACTATTATCTTCTTGTACCTGTGCTGTTCATTGATCTTCCATGCTACTGAGTATCAGTTAGAGAGACAAATTATCCAAGAAATTTCATGACATGTCATTATAATTCATCGATAATATTATATGCTTCATCAATATGGCATAGGTGACACATTGATAATTAATTACAGGATCTGTGTATTTTAATAAAAATATGCCATCCATTTTTTTAATATTTTACTGTGGGTATGTTAAGTATAATTAGTTTTAAGTAAAAACACAGGTACTGTGTATTTTATTGCAAATACCTTAGTAGAATTTGCCAAATTTTTCAGAACATAACAAACTCTGATAACCATGTGCATAAGCAAATTAACCATAACTAAATTTTAAAATATGTATTTGTGGAATCTGCCAGCAGTGGGAAAAACTGAAATAAAATTTCTACAACAATGCAGTATTTTGCAGCAAAATCGCTAAAAAGAGCAATGATGAGAAGCATTTAATAAATATCCAGTGTACTACACTGAGGTTGTGTATGATGCTGAAGCTGAGCAATTCTCTAATGTTCTTTTAAATGAGAAAGATTGCTGTGTACTTGTGGTACAGAAAAGCGGAAGGGGGGGGGGAATTACAGAAGGATTTTGCAAAAAATGTTATTGTTTTATTTTTTATATTGTCATTTAATCCTTATTTAATGATCGACATTTATTTTCAAATTAGTAAAATATGTTTTCTTATGATATATTGATAATGTTTGCTGACGTAAGATAAAATATTGATAGTTTGGGAGTTTTTTTGTAAAAAAAAATTGCCAACTTGCATCTGATATATACCTTCGTTTGATCTGTAAAAATTTTCCAAATTGTGTGCAAATTAGTTTTGTAAATATTTCAATAACAAAAGGAAGAAACACTTTCATAATAATGGAAAATTTGAGATAACTTAATGTATAAAGATATTAAATCATTTAAAAGTTCTGTTGTATTTTTATCAGTATTAGTTTATTTCTTTCATAAAAGAAACATACGAAAAATACATTCACATAGATGATTCAAATGCTAGTAAAATCTGAGGCCTTTTTATCTTGTCTAACATTTTAATTTTGAGATAACAGAAGTTACTCTAATTGCTGAGAAAAGCATGTTTGTTGAGGCTATTAATCCCAAAATGAACAAGGATCCAGACAGAGATTTAAACCTAAATAACTGGCAGAAAATTTACTATCTTTAAATACATTGGAACTCCTCTTCCTCAGTATGAGTTTCTGTAGTTTTTGTATGCATTTTAGAAAAAATTATATTATTTTAACATAAGGCATAATGACTTGAATGCCAGTATTAATCACAAATGTTGCAGTGATTTCCTGTGTCTTGACTATTGTTAATGCAACACTTCATCTTCAAGAATTAAATTATGTTTTACATTCAGTTTAAGATAATAGCAATAGTGACTTTTCTCCTTTCTTCTTCAGAAACTTCCTCTAGGCAAGATTCATCAGACAGGGCCCACACTGGTCGTCCTAGATTAATATTTGATGCACACATGACTATTGGAAATGTAAGACGTGATGGAGAAGGAAGTTTGACTGTTGGATCCTGGAAACTCCTGTTCATTGCTATATCACTTCCACTTATAGCAGTGAGCTTAGCATGCATTCATACTAGGTTGAAAGGTAAGATTAGTATTTAAAATCTAAATTATGTATGTGATATGAAAATAGTTAAATAAAATCATAAGAATTCCTTGTAAAATAAAAATCAGAAGAATTCCTTGTAAAAAAAAAAAAAAAAAAAAAAAAAATTCAAGTTTTCTTAATATGATGAAATCAAGATTTTATTCTTACACTAACTTGAAATTACTCTTTGCAATGATTATTGAAATTATTGTTTGCAATGATGCAGTATATTAAATTGGAATGTATAACTGAATAACATAACTAATACATAACACTGGCCAACAGGTAATTAGAAAAGAAAGTACAAGAATTATGACAAATTTGGTTTGTTGATCAATTATAATATAAAATATTAAATGTAAAAATGTTCTGCATAGTGGAGCATATATATATTCACACATACAAAGTGCTTTTTTCCTCCCCTTGCAAACTGTATATTAATATCAGCCATATCATAAGCACTAATTAAGGGGCAGATGGATCTTTTACCATTATACAACAACATGTGCCAAACATTTTACTATAGAAAGATATGTGTACCAACTTGAAACCACCAAAACATACTTTCATCATGAGCTTATTTCAAAAGTTTAAAAATTTTTTTCTGAACGTAAGAAGAATATCTCTAGGATTAGTCATTTCTGTAAGGAAAAAAATGAAATACAATGAAACACATTAAAAATTTTCTATTGACAGTACTTTTTTTATTATAAGAATACTATTCTAAAAGCTAAGAACTACACATTTAATTTAATGGTGGGCAATAGGCAATGTTGGTACATCTTTATAAAAGATTGGTTATTGTATGTTAGTGTAGAAATAAAGAAAAGTTAATGAAACATCAGAGTTAAAAAGAAAAACTAATTTAGGAAATTTATGCAGGGGCATTTTTAAGGGGCAAATGGATCTTTTGCCATTATACAACAACATGTGCCAAACATTTTACTATAGAAAGATATGTGTACCAACTTGAAACCACCAAAACATACTTTCATCATGAGCTTATTTCAAAAGTTGAAACATTTTTTCTGAACGTAAGAAGAATAGAATCTCTCTAGGATTAGTTATATCTGTAAGGAAAAAAAATGGAATACAATGAAACACATTAAAAGTTTTCTATTGACAGTACTTTTTTTTTATTATAAGACTACTATTCTAAAAGCTAAGAACTACGCATTTAATTTAATGGTGACGTATAGGCAATGTTGGTACATCTCTCTATAGAAGATTGTTTATTGTTCGCCTAGAAAAGTTAATGAAACATCAGAGTTAAAAAGAAAAACTAATTTAGGAAATTTATGCATAAAAAGCACATCAGTGTAAAATTGAAATTAAGCAAAAGTCAATATTGTTACAAATTTTGTACATGTGTATAACACACATTTAAATGCAACATGAAAATCTAAAAAGGTGAGAAATTGCCAAACATGGTGACATATCTGGCCCTTAGATGTAACTTCATGATATATGTTTCCAATAATTTTGAGAAGTACAAATTATTCCTTAATTTGCAATTCAGACATGTACTATATCAAATTTAAATTGATTTGGAGACCATTAGCAAGGAGGGAAGGGGGTTGCCTTTTCCCTGCATGTGCTACTCGCATGTGCAACACACCCAGTTTAGGTTTTAAAAAAATTACAGTTTATGTTTGTGCATGATAATTTAATTTATAAATATTTTAATAAAGATGTGTGCAAGTTAGCCATACTTAAATACATTAGTTTGATGGATGAGAATAAATTTTTCAATAATTTTTGTTGTATTTGGTTGAAAGCTAGTTGTTGATATTCTTAAGACAGATAGCAAGTGTTGATCTGTCAGTTTATTTCTTAATTTTGACTTATTTAGATTCATAAGAGAAAATGTTTGTTCACATATATAAATACTACCAAACATGGTAGCACATCTGCTTGCATTATTTTTTAAGCGCAAAAATTCGGCAGGTAAAATTTTATAAAAGTCAAGAATGTCTAAATCATGGAATCTGGATTTGCATAAGTCAGAAGTTTGTAAATCAACAAGTTCCATTTGAACATCTGGAGATTCTTCCACTACAAAAGAAAGTGGATCCCTAAACAGTCTAAATTTAAACTTATGCAACTCAAAATCTGTAAATCGCTTTTCAAATGAAGTAAACAGCATTTTTATTTGATCAGGAAAATTTTCCTTGAGTTTCTTCAGGTAAGGAAAGCTGATCAAATTTTGACATCCAAAGTGCTTTGAGAACAGCTGGAGTTTTGGTTTGAAAGCAGATACTGGGCTGGCCAGTTGACTGATGCATTGGTTTTTTTCCCATCAATTTTTTATTCCAGTCAGATAGGCTGTCACATCAACTAATGTCACGCTTGAAAGAGGGTCCTTTAACATCCTAGTTTGCTTGCCTTTTTCTTCAAGGAATGGTATTATTTCATGAATCAAATCAGCAAGCCTTTTCAAAGCCTCTACATGGTTCAACCACTGTACTTCAGAATAATATATGAGATCACTATGCGGTGCATCGGTATGTCATAGGATTTCCTTAATTGCCTGCATTTTAAACTATGTGAGTGAATAAAATTGATTGTATCGCTCACTACCTTCATTAGGCGGTCAAATCCTAGTTCTTTCGCTCACAGCTTTTCTCAATGTATAATACAGTTATACCCAAGCAAACCTTTGCCTCGATCATCCAAATAGTTTCTCATTAAACTCACTATGCCATTCTGAATTCCAGTCATGGCTGGAGCTCCATCAGTGGTGATACTACAAATGTGCAGAACACAAATTTAAAATGGGGGATAAAATACCCGTTCCACTTGTTTGCCACTTCATTGAATTCATTCCAACAAGTTCTTCAGTTGCTTCAAAATTTTCAGAAATTCCTCTACAGCTGCTAGAGAAAAGTACTTAAATTTGGCTGTAGCAATTGTTCATTAGTTAAATTTTCAATTCTTCTTTGAATTATCATTCTGCTGATACTCACATTTTTAAATTTCTTTGTAGCTTTAGAATGCCAACAGTATGCACTCCTTTGCAAAATCGCCATCAATAAATATGCAGCCACTTTTATTATTAAGTCTGCAATTCCCAAACTAACTTCAATATTCTTATCTTATTGTGAAGATGACTTTGCAAATACATTCCCTTGTGCAACGTGAGAACGGCAAAGAGAGTTGATTTTATGATTTTGATCCTATCCTTCAAGCTTTGAAAGTGTTGAATGTTTCATGTCATAATGTCATTTAATATTATACTCCTTGTAAACACTAATCGTAAAAAAATATATTAAGATTGTAAACTTCACAGAAAAGTACACTGCTCGACATTGAAAATGCAACACCAAAAATGAGTGCTCAGAAATTTATACAAATTTTAGAGTAGACACATCACTGAGTTATGCGAATGATGTGAAATGCGCAGCTCTCAAACGCACGTGAAGTAAGATATAAGGGAAGGAATGTGCAGAATGGGCAATATTCATGTCGTTATTTCTGCCAGACGAATTATTGAAGAAAGTTGGTTTTTGTCCCGGAGAATACATGTAATAGGAGAGAATGCCAGGCCGCCATGAATGAAGGCACTTCCAGCAGATAGACAATTTTACGAGGGGTATGGTGATCGGACTGAGAAGAGCGGGTTGGTCCTTACTTCAAATCGCAGCTGATACCCACATGGATGCGAGCACGGTGCATTGGCTATGCCGAACATGGTTGGAACAAGGAAATATGGGAAAAAGGAGTGGTGCAGGTGCAGCCAGAGTGACGTCAGCACGCATGGATAGACGCATCTGCCAACAAGCTGTGCCGGTCCCGCAAGTCACTTGTACTGCGATTCTGCAGCATGTGCAAGATACCCTGGATGTTCCCGTGTCAACCAGAACCATTTCCCGTCGATTGGTTGAACGTGGCTTTCACTCATGGTGTCCGTTAAGAAGACTGCCACTGACCCCACAGCATAGATGCCAACGTTTAGAATGGTGCCAGTCTGGAGCAATGTGGATGACAGAATGGTGAAACGTCGTGTTCTTGGATGAGTCATGCTTCTGTTTATTCAGTGACAGTCGCATACGTGTGTCGCATCGACGTGGAGACACATCTAATACGGCAGTGACTGTGGTACGCCCCACCGTGCTACACCGTGGCATAATGGTTTGGGGTGCTATTGCCTACGATTCCAGGTCACCTCTAGTTCGTATTCAGGGCACTATGATGGCCCAACGATACTTGGATAATGTACTGCAGCCAGTGTCAATCCCCTACTTTCAGGGGCTGCCTAATACAATTTTTCAGCAGGATAATGCCCGACCACACAGTGCTCGCATCTGCCAACATGCTCTGCAAGGTATACAGATGCTTCCCTGGCCACTGTACTCTCCTGACCTGTCACCAATCGAACATGTGTGGGATGTGATTGGATGCCGTTTGCAGACTCTGCCCCTGCCTTGTTCAGAAGATGATATGTGGCAAATGGTTGAAAGGGAATGGAGAGCCATCCCTCAGGACACCGTCTGCACTCTTATTGACTCTATGCCTAGACATGTTTCTTCATGCATCGCTGTCCGCGGTGGTCCTTAGGGCAAGAGGAATAGCGCATAAGAGTATGAAGATTATTAACAACAATAAAAAAGCCATTGGCATTGTGTGATTCGTGTATTTGTATAGTTGTGTGGTGATTTTTGTACTGGCATAGCGCATAAGATTATGAAGATTATTAACAACAATAAAAAAGCCATTGCCATTGTGTGATTCGTGTATTTGTATAGTTGTGTGGTGATTTTTTTACTGGCGTAGCCCGTATAGGGTCATGGAGCAAACTTTGTTTTGCAAGGTGGACCGGGCTGTGCCATAACATAACATAACATAACGTCCACAGTCTTTCTTTTTGTTTTCGATTCGTTCATCATGGCAAGTAATTATCAAGACCATGTGGAACAAAAGAAAAAAAAATTATGTTGGTTTCTCTTTCAAAATAATATTAAAAAAATGTGAAATATTCAAAATGAGAAACTTCTTAATGATCTCAAAAAGAAAATTAAACACACAAGTGATAAAACAATGTATAGTCACAAAGCCCAAAGTGCAGCAATGCAAAACAAATGAATGCAGCACTCCCAGTCAGAGCAAATACTTTTCTCTCCCTTTTACAAGTGCATGCATGCAAACACACTTGTGTTAGATCATACCACAGACCCTTCCTCAATCTGTGTGCCATACAGGCTGGGAGCAGTTTTCATACTCATGCAGCGAAACTTGCTTTGGTTGAAGCCGGGAACGTGACTCAGTGCCAAATCTCACTTCGAGAGGAGAGAGTAGAATTGGTAACGAAGGGGGGGGGTGAAATTTTTCTATTAACAACTCATTCTAGAAATAATCGGTATATCAAATCACAACAAAATTTTGAAGTCTCAGCATACCACAAATTGATCGCTCATTATGCACATTTTCCCCTGCAAACCACAGGTTGTGCATCCCTACAAGAGAGCTTTGTCTTTTAGATGTGCTTTGCATTGCATTGTGTTTAACATTCTGAGTAGTCTGAAGTGTAATTACTGAACATAGTCTGTGATACTGTGAAGAGTTGAATGATTATTTTTATTGAAACTTTTAGAACCATGAAGTGTTCGTTTTGGTAAAATTATTTTTTTTAATCAAGCTATCATTGGTTCTGTATGCATTCAATTTTTATGAACCCGTTCCACATGCAAGAATTTTTGGTGTCAGTTGGTTGAATGCCAATGACAAGAGCAATGGAGGAGCAAGTACGACAGCTCATGGCAACTCTTGCTACATTCAAAGGAGATAGTTGAACAAGAACCCATTGAAGAAGATAGGGCAGTAGAAGATGAAATGAGCTGTTAACGAAGAGGTGAAAGCTGGCCAAGAATCCATTGAAGACGAGATGAAAGCAGGTCAAGAGGAAATTTAAAAAAAAAAAAAAAAAAATACTGTTTTAATAGGAAACAATCTTGAGGCTATGGAAGGCAGAATAAACATGGTTGAAGATGAAGTTGGAAAACTTCAAACTGAAGAGAGAGTTTTTGCTGCTGTCACTAAGGAAGTTGACAGTTTAAAAACGTCCATAAAAACAGCTGGTTACAATACTAACAGCTTTAAATTTGAACATACACTCTTAGACAAAAAAAAAACGACGCACCAAGAAGGATTTATCTGAATGGGACGAAAATCGGTAGAAGTGATGTACATCTACAGAAAACAGATGGTTACAGTTTGAGAAAAATTGGATGATTTATTGGAGTGATAGAGCTCCACAAAGAGAAAAAGTCAGTAACGCATTTGTCCACATCTGGCCTTTATGCAAGCAGTTATTCAGCTGGGCATCCATTGATAGAGGTTGCAGATGTCCTCCTGAGGGATATTGTGCCAAATTCTGTCAAACTGGCGCGTTAGATTGTCAACATCCCGAACTGGTTGGAGGGCCCTGCCCATAATGTTCCAAACGTGCTCAATAGGAGAGAGATCCAGCGACCTTGCTGGTCAAGGTAATGTTCAGCAAGCACTAAGGAAATCAGTAGAAACAACAAGTGTGGGGGCAGGCATTATCTTGCTGAAATGTAAGCCCAGGATGGCGTGATATGAAGGGCAACACAGTGGGCCTTAGAACTTCATTGACGTACCGCTGTGCTGTAAGGTTGCAACAGATGACAACCAAAGGGCTCCTACTATGAAATGAAATGGCACCTTAGACCATCACTCCTGGTTGTCGGTCTGTCTGCTGGAAGACAGGTTGGTATCACACCGCTGTCCGGGGCGTCTCTAGACTCACCTTTGCTGGTCATTGGGGCTCAGTTCAAAGCAGGGCTCATCACTGAAGACTATTCTACTCCAGTCAGTCACATTCCAGTGCGATTTCATCACTGGAAACAGGCTTGACGTTGTACAGAGATCAATGGTAGTCGTCGCAAGGGGCGCCGTGACCTCAGCCCCCTTTCTGTAAGCCGTCTATGAATGGTCCTAGTTGCACGTACAATCGATGATAATGATGCATCTGGGGCTGTGAGTGCAGCTCTGACGATTGCTCGGTCTTCACGTTCTGTCATTTCTCTAGGCCTAGCGCTTGACGCTGTGTGCGGCCGTGATTCACCCATTCCTGCCAACATCGTCTAATAGTGGCATCGCTCCTGCTCAAATGTTAAGCTATTCTGTGAGCCCAACTACACGACCCTCTCAAATTCTGACATCTGCACATATCGTTCGCGCACCTGTATGCAAGGCATAATTACTGTCTACCAGAATACGCGAAATGAAATTCGTGAAGAATTTATAACCTGAAATTGTAATTTCTCCTCTTAAATATCCTCCCAGTTGCGCAGATCAGATGTGCTGTAGTGACATCTGTTCATTCATTGGCAGCCAAAATGTAAAATTTTGCATTTTCTGTCGAAACCCGTATGCATATCAATTTGTGTCCAATTTGCTTTATATCTTCTCAGTGCATCTTTTTTTTTTTTTTTTTTTTTTTTTTTTTTTGTTGTCTAAGAGTGTATGTGATCCCGATCCTCTCTAAAGCCGCATATGATGGAAAGACTTCCTGACAAGTGTCAGGAATCAGTTCACTTTAGTGGTAAATGCAAATGGATGGGATTCCAATTAATCCAAAGATTTAAAAAGCGCGTTAGTGTGTGTCATGAAATTTGGAGCAGCCCAGCAGGCAATTTGTAGAGACCACCGCTTAATCAGAGTAGCTGAAGTCAAGCCCACGGATGAACTCACTGCTTATCTAGGTGGTTTAACCAGTGCCTTGAGATGGAATAGAAATGACATGAAACTGACTTTAATTTACTGGTGCTCAAGGCCATGTACAAAGAAACTGCAGTACACCGAAGGCATCGAACCAAAGACCGTTCCCAGCAAGAAGGAGGAAAACTAATTAGTGACCATCTTACAGGGTGGAGGTTGCCAGGTAATGAGAAGCCCCATTTTAAAGTGCTTCAAATTTCTGAAATTATTAGTGGCAGTAATGAACTTTCCATTGTGGGATATATAACTGGGGTTCCTGTGGCAGTAATGAACTTTCCATTGTGGGATGTATAATTGGGGTTCCTGTGGCAGTAATGAACTCTCCATTGTGGGATGTATAACTGGGGTTCCTTGCAATATGACCATTCATACAGGAGCCAATTCAATTTGAATCAATTCTTTCAAAAAGATTTGACTGAGTAGTTGGAAGGTAAACTCATCTGGACACCATCCTGCATTATCCCCAGATAGTGTCTGGGGATAAAATCGACATTAATGTTACACTTTAACATCATATTTAGGAGTAGCTGAAGTTTTAGGAGTAGCTGATCTGTAACATACGCTGCATACCATTATGCAGTGTATGTTACAGATATTAACGACCCTTGCATACACAGATTTTACTTTCTAAAGAAATATAATTTTTCCTTGGACTTTAACAAACTGAATTCTGTCTCAGATTGCATAACCCTGTTTTGAATGAAAGATAAGGAATTAAATCCGTCCACGAAATCATAGCTCAAAACGATATCACAGTACCAGCAAGAACAGAATTTTTACTTCCTGGATCCATAGCTGAAAATAGAAATTTTTGGTATGGCATCATGGAATATCCAAGAACAGTAATAACCTGAAAGGTGTACTAGTAGCCTCGGCACTCATTGACTCATCAAAAATCATTATCTCAATGAGAGTTGCCATAAATAACTGATAAGGCAAAAGTCATTTGGAAGGTTGAAGTGGTTGCAGCATGTACTCCAGTGATTTGCATTAAATAAACCAGCAGTCCTCCAGAGTGTGTGTCTTCAGAGATTCTAACATTGGAATTACTGCAGAATGCTCAGATAAGCCATGCGGAGAGAAAAGCCACAGAGCATGTCATTCAAGAATTTTAAAATATTTTCTCTCAATTCATCTTCTGACGTAGGTCAAACCAGTTTGAAACAGCATAGAATTGACACAAGAGGTCATCCACCAATCAGGCAACATTTTAGATTACTACTGATTTCTAAACAGGAAAACATAGGAAAACTCTAAAGGACAGGAAGTGATATTATTGAGCCTTCTGCAAATCCATGGGCTTCTGACATCATCCTTGTCAAAAAGAAAGATGGTTCAGCTGATTTTGTGTTGATTATCACCAGTTGAACGAGGTTACAAAGAAAAACAGTTGTCTTCTTAAAAGTGACAATATTCTGGACACGTTTTCTGGAAGCAAATGGTTCTCTATGCTTGGTTTAATCCTCTAAGCTGCCTGGGTTTTTGGATGTCATGACAATCTGTATTTAAGGAGCCTTTATTAGCTAAATATGTATGTTTACCTATTTTAGTCTCTATTTTCATAAACTTATGTACATCAAGATAGCATTTATGTTATTAATGAAAGAAAGCAAAATATCTTAAATTATAAGCTAATATATAACAAATGATGAAAAATCTCATGACCGAATAAAGCCGGTCATCATCCTTGTCAAAAAGAAAGATGGTTCAGCTGATTTTGTGTTGATTATCACCAGTTGAACGAGGTTACAAAGAAAAACAGTTGTCTTCTTAGAAGTGACAATATTCTGGACACGTTTTCTGGAAGCAAATGGTTCTCTATGCTTGGTTTAATCCTCTGAGCTGCCTGGGTTTTTGAATGTCATGACGATCTGTATTTAAGGAGCCTTTATTAGCTAAATATGTATGTTTACCTATTTTAGTCTCTATTTTCATAAACTTATGTACATCAAGATAGCATTTATGTTATTAATGAAAGAAAGCAAAATATCTTAAATTGTAAGCTAATATATAACAAATGATGAAAAATCTCATGACCGAATAAAGCCGGTCATGGCACTCAGAGGGTTAGAGTGGATATTGGCAGGTGGGGATACACCCTGATGACTGCTTAAAAGATGGCATTCACTACCAGACAAGGACTTTGGCATTTCAAGCTGATGCCATTTGGATTATTTAATATGCTGGCAACATTCAAATGGAGATTTTGTTCAGAGATCATTCCTGCGAATCCTCTCTGATATACCTGGATGACATCATTGTCGAGAAGAATTTTGAACATTTAGCAAATATTAGGAAGGTGCTTCAGAAATTGAAGAAGGCCAGTCTAAGTTAAGCTAAATGGAAACTAATCAGACAGGAAGTGACCTACCTCAGACATGTCATCTCTGCCGAAAGTGCGTGTATTGATCCAGAAAAATTGTCAACAATTAAAGATTGGAGATTTTTTTTTGTAAATTTTGATACCCTTTAGATCATAATTGTTCTTTATTTCATAAATTACGGTTTCATATTTTTAATTTTATAATTTCTGCATGCCATCTTACCAGATTTAAACTGATGATCTATAATCTGGAATTGCCAAAGTCCCGACGAGTCCGGATTAACGACTTTTGACTGTATAGGTATTTACAAGTATGAGATATAAAGAAATTACACAGTTAGTTAGAAAATTATGTCAGTATCAAAGAGAACTGGGGCTAAACTTCTAATATGACAGAAGTTATATTATTGATTTTAAAATTATGCTGGTACATGATTCACCAACATTTTCTTCAAATTTTAATCACCTAGTTCAGAGCTTGTCATCACATTACTCTCTTAAAATTAATATGTCGTGTAATGGTGTATTTGTATAAAAATTTGCACAAAAACATTCTACATATTATTTTATATAAAATGTTTATTAAATTAAATTATTAAATTAATTATTAATTTAAATCAGCTTGATATAATACGGGAAGATGTCATACAGTCGTGTAAATAAAAATATGTCTTGACGGTGAAATGGCAAAATGGTCACGGCAAATAGTTTTATTCCCCAGAGTAACTCCTCATTAGTTTGGCAAGATATTGCCAAGCTGTCGACTAACTGTTGTCGCTAAATTTGGCAACATTTTGGTCCAGTCCTTGTATAATTTTAATGCGTATTTTAATTGAATAAATGTAATTACTTTATATATGCAACAGTAACAGCATCCAGGTGTGTAACTTTAACCGTGTGGCCTTTTTTGTAATTTTGAGAAGTAATAGAGATTTCTTGATGGTTGAGTGAAAACTATATAAAATTGGAGGAAGCATCTGCTCTCAGTTGTTCTTAGTTCACAGCTGAAGTCAGAGTATTGAGATATCTGAAAGAGTTTCAACTTTTAGATGCATTTTGCACTGTATTGTGTGTAATGTTCTTAGTAGTTTGAAGTGTAATTACTGATCGCACTCTACGATACTGTGAAGAGTAGTACGAATATTTTTGTGAAAAGTTCCAGAACTGTGAAGTGTACCTTTTGGTAAAATAAATTTTATTAAGCTATCATCGTCTTCTGCGTGCACTCAGTCTGTTACAAACTCATATGCATGCAACGATATATGTTGGTTTAAAAGAGAGACTGTCATCAGTTTTGAGAGAGAGTCATAGAGTCTCTTTCGGGTCTTCCAAGGAAGGCCCAAAAGACCCCATGGCTTATCTCTCCCAGAAGTCATCTGTAAATCAAGTATTAGTGTAAGTTGGATTTTTGCATAGTTCTAATAGTTTAAGAAATTCATCTATGGAGAAATTTTTATTTATTAAACTGTCGTAACCAAATGTAAAGTACTGAAATATTGATTTCGGTCAGTAATATAATCTTATTCATTACAAACAAGGCTCAGAAACATCAAAACACATTGTTACTAGATGATGGTGCATTGTGCCAAATTAATCTGTAATATAATAAAAGTGCATTGCTCATCAGCCATTTGAAAGGCTACTTTATATGTACTTTTTACCAAAGTTTTGCAATAAGTGATATTTTTCACAGTAAATATGATAGGTAAATTTGTTCTTATTGCTCCATGATTTATTGAATTTAAAATTCCTACTTCTTTATTGTTGCGGTCTATATCTAAAATAAAAATATAAGGTAATGATGAAATTTTGTCATAATTCTATATACGTATTTCTTATTTTTAATTTTGTTTAAAATGTACTTTTTAAATATTCTAAATCTTTTCTGTTTATACACTTTTACTTCAGTTTAATATTTGAAACAGTTTTAAGATATGCAGTTACAGTAAGCTTACTAATTTAAAAATGATATACCAAAAGTCAGAAATATAAAATATTACATATAAAACATGTTTCCAAAATAACAGAGATGAAATTGCTATGTTATGTTTCATCTTGTATTAATGCTGTGGAGACTAGTGTACTTACTTTATTCAAGTAAGTACGAAAAAAACTTACATTATTCAAGACATAGCTGATCACTGGATTGCTTACAATAAATATTTCGAGTGACAGTACTTTCTCTTTTGCCAGGATTGAAATACATGAACTGAAAATAAACTTCTTAAAGAAGTTGTCTTCTAGATTTTTAATATATAAGAATAAATAAGAATAAATTTAAAAATTATTTTGAACATTATTTTGCATGACATCTTGAGAAAAAATCTGTATAATGTTAAATTCTGAAATAACTTTGCACTTTTTAAAAAGGGGATATATTTTGTATGTTCATTTTTAAAATTGTCATATTTATATTTGTCTGAATTTTTATGAGTGTTTTAAATTTTCAGACATAAGAAATAATCGAGATGTGGTGGTTATTCAACTAAAAGATCTTGTGAAAGAGCTGAAATTTGAAAAGAGAGACTTAAAAAATCAAATGATTTCTGAAATACAAAATGATAAAATATTTCCTGCCCTTGAAACACAGATTAAAGAGTTAAAGGAGGAAAATTTGAAACTCGGTGATATGCTGCAAGATGTGATTTTGGAGCTTCAGAAACAGACAACTTCATATGAGAAAGAATTTGAGAAAAAAGGGATGGCATCACAAGAGCTTTTCAAAAATGAAATAAATAAATTAAAAGAGCAAATAAACATCCTTCAGTTTGATAATGAAGAACTTCAAAAGCAACTAGTACGCATGAGATATGGTCGATATCCTTATCAGTCACAAGATGATAGCACCAATCAGAATGGTGATAAAATTGAAACAGCTGGTGGGAAAACTAGACCCAAAAATGAAGAAAATGGGGATAATTCTTCAGAAATTTTAACTGAAGAAATAAGAAAGTTAAGAAGTGATTTACATTCTGAAATATTAAAGTTAAAGAACTGGAATGAATTAGTTGAAGTTTTGAAAAAGGAATTTCTTAAGTCAAATGAAGATGATGAAACAAATTTTGAAAATGATGAAACAAATTATGGAGATGAAAAACAAACTAAGAATAAAAAACATTATGATCAAAAGAGAAAAAATTATGATTGGTCTTGGAAGGATTTAAAAAAGAAGTTTAAAGGTTCTATAAAGACTTTCCCAAACATTAATATTTCTGAAATGTTCACAAAATACATGAAATACAATAAAAAAATGGTAGAAGATGTATTTAAATCTTTTGGTCATCATTTTAGAAAGGCACAAGAAGAAACTCAAAAAATTCTTAAATCCCATACATCTGAAGATGCTAGAAAGGACATGGAATATGATATTTGGAGCACTTTTGGAGACTTGGGAAAAAAGTTATCTGAAATGAAAAATGGGTTTTTTAAAATGAATAATAAGAACTACAGATCACATGAAGGAAAACATGATGATGTTCCAGAATTTCAAGAAAATTATTATAATAATTTTCATAGATCTGGAGGTGAAAATACAAAGCTGAGAAAGCCTTCTGGTCAATACAAATATGATAATCAAGCCTTCCGGAATCAAGTACCAGATGGAAAGAATAGGCCCTTCCCTAAAACACCAGATGACTTCAATGAAGAAAATAATAATGATTGGTATTTTAAAAAGACAAATAAAGAGAGGGGACATTCAGAAGATCTGGATCAGGACCAAAACTCCAAATCAAATTCATGGGTATTTGATAGAGCTGCTTATCGGGCTAATGTTCGACAAAACACAGAAGAAATGCCAATCAACTGGTATTTGCGCAGGAAGAAGGATAACAATTTTGACCAAATGAATGAAGATGAAAGTCGGGATGAATTAATTTTGGATTATTAAATGTCATGGAAAGGAAAATGTGTTTTTAATTTTTCATATGATATTCATTACATGTTTCAAAAATAAAATATATCACATCATCTTAGGCTTTAGGTATTTGACTTATACATCTGTATTATAAAAATAATCTTAATTGCAAACTTTTTTTTGCCATGGCTGCCATGTAGTGTATTCCATATTCAGAAAGGTTAAAATGAATTCTAGACGAAAACGTTAATATAAGTTTAATGTTAAAACTCCAAGAGTAAGAGATCTATAGCAAAGTGGTTGAGAAATTATGATCAAAAGAAGAAAAAAGAAATTTTTTTCTGGCAGCACCAGGTTAGCTTTTGCTTAAAAAAGTGGCTTTTCAGATATGATTTACTTTCCACCTATCAGACATATTAGAAGATATGCATATTAAGTTGTAATAATATCTCTATGACAAATATGAATTTTTTAAAAAAACAGTGGTGTTTGTTACTAGTGAAAGTTAGTATAAACTTGATAATCTCTTTCAAGTTCTATGTATTTATTAATATTAATTTTGTTCATTTCGTGTGTACCAATGTTTCAAATTATTCTAAATTTAAGACTGCTTTTTTTTTTTTTTTTTTTTTTTGCCTGCCTGTTATAAACTTTTATATCATCTTCGTAGAAGTATGCGAAAGATAGTGTATATTCTAAGAAAATCTCATCATAATTTATATATCAAATGGGATTTCCTTCTTAGATCATTATAATTGGCATACTTTTATCATGCAATAATTTAATTGTTGCTGCCAGTATTCTGGTTTTTGTACTCCTGAAGCTGGGAATCTGAATATTAAATATTTTTTTATGTGGCAGGTATAGCAAAAGATTGCTAAAGATTATTTTTATAATTTTATACCGTATGTTCAGAAATGGAGAGAGATATAATCAAGGGCATTTATCTATTTTACGAAAGCTAAGCTAGTTTTTTTTAAAAATAATTTTTATTTTTATATTTTATTAGTGCCCCCCCCCGGAAATCTGATGAATGAGGATCTGATATTTTAATAGAGGAAGAATTAATATTTTCTGCATTTTAAAATGGTTTTTAAAAAATTTTGAGAGGGCATGGTGAATTTATTGTGTCAATTTTTTTTTAAATATTTAAGGGTGATACTCTTTATATCTAGTTATGATGTTTGTTTTATTTCTGCTGTTTTTCCCGACATTTTTTGTTTTGCATTTTTTTAACACATTAGATATTTTATCTGTGATAGTATAGGATGTTGATTTTCTTGGAATGATAGCAAGTGAGAAGTGAATAAAATGGTGTATTTAATGTTTTGTTGTTTGCCTTTTTATCTTAATATGTTTGATGAAATAAAATGTTTACGTGAAAATATATGTACAATTTTTCCCACGTGGCAACATTATTTAAGTAAAGCAAAACTCAGTGATAAAAGATAAGTGTATTAACATTCTAATGTATTGTGATTTCCTTTATAAAACAGTGAAATAAATTGTATTTACAAGAAACATGGGTTCATTGTTTTTTATGTAGATTAATATTTTATTAAGATCGTGTGGAGGAGAAATATGACAAATTTATTTCTGTAAATGCTCTTGAAAGAGATTTTGAAAATTTTATCAGCAACTACTATATGGATGCAGCATAATGTATGGAACTTTTTTCTTTTGAATACTTAATTACCATTTTAAAAAAGCAATTGATGTCCTCAAATCATGCAGAAAATTGGATGTGTATCATAACTTATTAAAAAAAATGTAGGCATCAAATGCTAGGACTAACAAATGCTAAACAATAAATTTAATGTATAAAGTAATCAATATTTCAGTATCACAATCTTTAGTTAACTTTTATGGAAATATTGATGAATTATTAATGTTATGTAATAAGTATACTTGCAGTAACAAATCTCACCTTCAGGTATATAGCAATAGAAAATCTGCATTCATTAACAGAAGATCTAACAAGATGCTATCTATATTGTCACTAAGAAAATAAGAACCTATCACTTGATAAATACCATGAACAAAACAAAAATTAGTGCTCAGTAAAACTTTTATAGTTTCATAATTTTTTATTCACAGGAAACAGATTTATAAAGTATAATCATCTGAAAAAATCACGCAAGTATCTAAAAACTGTAAAATGAATAGCATTGCATTAATTCATTATAGGATATTCAGAAGTGCAAGTGATCTCAATGAGAGATTCTTTAGCAAGCTTTTAATTTTTAGACCTCATGACAGTATCATGTCTGTAACTGCCAATGGCATTGTCTTCAGATCTATTACCAACAACTTGCTGCAATTTATTTACACTGACTTCCCTACTTTTGTCATTCTAATAATGTAACTGCTTAAATTCTGAGAGTTAGATGCAAACTGATTTAATATAAATCACTTCTGATAATGCTGATGGCTATAAGTGATACGATTCCATTTTAATATCCCTTATTAATTCCTTAACCATGGGACAGAACCTGCAGGAATTTCATTACCTCAAATTATGCAAATCAATTTCATTATATAAACATATGCTATTTTTGTTTTACATTGCTTTTCATAAATTATTTCCATTTTTCAATAAGGAATAACAGATGTAAATTGTCTAAAAATTGATTCTAGGTATAATACTTCCAGTTACAAAATTTATATAATAAGATAATTTCATGAGACTAGCTTCAGTATTGGGCATAGAATGATTCTGAAAATACAAATTTTTTTTTAAATGATTTGTTTCTGTAGAACAGGAAGTCTGATTAATAAAATGTTCTTTTTGTACTACAATGGAGAAAAAATCTCTGTCTTTATATGAAAAATCGACTTTAACAACTTACAGCCAGCTACAAAGTGCTAATTACTACTGATGCTAATTTTATCCAGTGCAGATCTACTAATAGCCAAAATGAACTACTTTGTTTTTTAATTGTTTCATGATCTTTTTATGTATGCAAAAGTAGTAATATTAATCAAATGTTTCAGAACTCTTTCACAAATTTTACATGTATTTGGAACTTTCTCTATTTACCTTACTAATTTATAATGAATACTTTATTAATGCCATAATAAGGTAAATTCTGTACTTTGAGACCCATTCTAGTCTCAGTGCCAAAACTGATCTCATAAAATTATTCACTGTATTTTGAGAAACTCATTTCTAGGTATTTAAGAATGTAACCATTTTTATTGCACCACGGAAAAGAAAATCTGCTATCATAAATTGTGAATTTGCCATTAAATAAAAAAAGCAGTTCACAATGTATATCAAATATTATTAAATTTCAAAAAGTTATAACAGTCAACCTTAAAAATACACATACATACATGCAAAAACAAAAAAAAAAAATCACATTAGGTTCCAATGCCATTTCAGATATGATTCTGGTGTAAAATACATTAATATTTAATTAACTATACTAAATTTTCTTTAGCTTATTTTGTAATTTTCTTATACTTTTATACTGAAGATCCTGAATAGGGAATAAATGCTTTTATCTATCAAAGAACTTTTAAATACAATAATAATATGCATACTATTGTGTGGAAAAACTTAGTAAGGTAATATTTGTTGATATAAAACAAAATTAAATGCAAATGCTAAATGATTGAACATTGGCTGAATCCACATAAAAAGTGCTGCAAATACCTCGACAATAGATTAAGATAATTCAGATCAAATAAATATAATAAATATTATACTGAAAATTAGCAGGAATGTGAAAATAGAATTTGCAAAATATAAGTTTCATTAAATCGATAAATTTTCTTAAGGCAAAAAGTTAAAAAAGTCAAGACATTTGATTATGTGCAGGAAGTCTCCTGTTAAAACTGGGAGAATTCGCAGCTATAAAATGCATTTATTGTTAACTAGTGATTGCAGTTAAATCAAATTTATTTTCATATTTTGTAATTGGTAATTCAAGCAATTACCTTTTTTCATTGAAGTAGATTGGAATCTGGAAATAAAAATAATATTTTCCAAGAATAATTTTAAAAACTGTTTAAATTCTTAAACACAGTTTCATAATCTGTATGAATACTGAACCACTGAAACAAAATGTTACACGCACAAATATATTAAGATACCAGATTTCATAATCATTACAATTGCTTAAATAAATTTATACAGTTAAAATTTAATACTGATAAAAACTTGGATCTCAGCTTTTCTGTATAATGAGACAATATATATTAATACAGATAGATGAATACAACTCAAAGATTATATAAAATTCAACCTCCACGATACATGACATGCTATACCTAAAATAATAATAGTAATATATCGAGTAAAATTTTTCATTTTCAAATTTTTGGTTTTTGATCAGCTATGGATTAATTGTAGAAATTGTGCCTTATAGAATAATTGAGATTTTATTTTATGCAGATTTAAATGTGTGACTAAAGAAATGCCTAAATAAACAACTTAAATATCAGTATAATCCTATATAAAAAATTTTTGTAAGTCAATTTTATAAGTAAAAAATTGTTACATAGTCACTTTCAAAGTAACTTCCATTGGAACACAAGCATTTGTTTTAGGACTCCTGACATTTCTGGAAATGTTGAAGGAGTGCTTCTATTTATCATAGACTTATTTCATCATTTCTATTTACTTCATTTTCATATACCTTGATTTATTTAGAAGTCAGACTTCTAATTTAAGTAAAAGTTCAAATTTAGATGGCAAGACACATATTTATTTCAGATTTTAAAAAAAATTTAAATCCGAACTTTTCTCAAGATATTACACTGCATTGAAAGGTCATGGTGTCAGGTTAAGCTGTCATAGATAACATTTCCTCAATTATAGAGAGTATAACAATGGCTCTTAACAGTAAAATACAAATATTGCAGGTTTTTCTGACACATGACTTGATTTTTCCATGAACTTTTTAAACAGGGGAATCTATCTAATATTGTATTTTAAATGCAGATTACACTTGCATACTAATTGTTGATCTTTTTTCATATAAAAATGTTCTTTTTTCTTTTCAAAAGTTCTTTCTCTGCATGCCATCAGTGTACTAACAAAGATTTGAATACAGACGGACATAATAAAATATTTTTACTTGCAATTGTTCTGTTATTTTTGTTACAAGTGCTATGATTTGCAATAATGCTTAATGTAAGACCTATACATAATTATAATTTTTAACTGTTATACCAACAAGCATTTACACATTGCAGTGCCCAAGTTTTACATCGTACTTACACATATTTATTTATTTGAATCTTATTTTGGTACACAATATGTTTTAGAAAGGTGGCTCAGAATAAATTTCCGTTAAGTACTGATGCTATATATGTAATTTCCAGTTGCAAAATTTCTTTAAAGAAGGCTGAGAATACATGAATTTTAGCACCGGGAGTAAAATGGTTTTGAAACTATAAAATTGTACGATTTCAGTACAGCAAAAATGACCAACAGTAAAATGTTCATTACACGTTAAAATAAAAAAGTCAAAAATAAAAATTTTAAAAACAAAATCAATGCCATTAAATGCAAACTTTGAGGCATCAGAAAATTAATAATTTCTTAGGTCCAGCTAGAAATTTAATCACTTGTGTTGGTTTATACAATACAGTTTCATTAATCACCATTTGTTTAAAGACTGCTTTGTGAGGATCGGAGAATACAGTCAAACCTATTAAAATGAACTATAGGGGCCTGAAAGTTTGGTACCTGATCTTGTAAGAAAAATGGATTATCTTACAAAAAGATGTAAAAATTAAGAGATAAATCAAGGAAAAAATGATTAACATTACGTCTTGAAAAGAAGTCATGACACCTCTCATTTAAAAAAAATCATATTAAGTGTTCATCACAAATATTAAATTTATTTTCTTTCTTTGTCAGTTTCACCAAAATCTTATACAATAAATTATTTGTATAAGATTAAATTATTTAGCATAAAATTCATTATTCATAGACCTTAAATTACACATCTTTCTCAGCATTTACAATTATTTTATCTATAAAATTATAAAAACATAAAAATTGTATAACAAAAACATTAACGAATTTAACTTAACTCTCAATGCAAAAATAATCCATAATTTTTTGCTGGCATGATCCAAAATGAATGAAAATTTTATTTAAATGATGGCATCATTTTCGGTGCTAAAGAAAAAGAATCTTGGAAGTCAATATTTTTCATTTTAATTTCTGCCACATCTCCGTCACTAAAATCTTTGAATGTAACACCATCATCATCATGTGTTTGGGCAAGCTACATATTACAACATTACAACTAAAAATACTAAAATGCCATTTTTCTTTTTTCCTAGCTATTTGGTTATAGAAAATTCCTCATTTCCATTCACTTCCTCTCTAAGAGCTTTTGCTAAATAAGCATGCCAAAAATAGTTCTATATTTTTTACATATTTTGCATGCTTATCAATCAAGCATAGAATCTTTTGCTTTTTCTCAGAAAATCTTTCATCCTATTTTCATAACTTTTTAAACAGCTTTGATATAATCCATGCCTTACAATTAGCTTAATGGGGAACAAAATTTTTGCATTTCTTAAGCCTCTCAGTTTTTGAGATTTTCTAATCCCCAACAACCTGTGACACTAGTTCAATTCTGCACTAAAGATAAGGAACACATTATGAACTATAATTCACATTTATGACACAGAAAACTTTCATCAATACAGAGTGAAGAGAATTATATTGATGAAGCTTTGCCTTTTCTGAAAGGTGAGAAAATGGAGGTCTGTCCTCTCCATTGTTAAATGAGAATGTATTCATTTCCTTCAATATGTTAGGTCTTTCCAAAAATTCTGCAGTTTTTAAAATTGAAGCACATTTTCTTCTAATTATTTTGTTACTGCTGATATGGACTAACATTAACTGAAGCGGATGTTTAAATAAGTTTTTTTCTGCTCATGTTACATAATTCTAGATAATGTTGTAGCATAATTTTTGTTTCAGTACAGTGCTAAGAATGTACAACTCAAAATTTTACTTTTGTCATATTATGTTCATTCATTTTAAAAAAAGGAAAAAATGCTAGTCAGACTGCTTATAAAATTTTTGCTGTATATGGGAAAAGTGCTATTTCTGATGACACAGTCTGGAAGGCAAGTGATGTTTCTGATGACACGGATGGTTTCAGAAGTTTAAGCATAGAAATTTCAACCTCAAATATAATGTCTGCTCTGGATGACTACCTTCTGTAAATAAGAACCTATCAAAAGAAGATATTGCAAAAAATCGTTGTTATACAATTCAGGGACTACCAAATAGAATAAATATTTCCAAAAGTACAGTGCATGATCATTTGAAGAAGACTGGGCCACTACAATGCATGGATACTCATATTTTAAAACAGCAGAATATGCTTCCATGTGATTCTTTATTAAAAAAAAAAGTATTGCTTTGTATATTGTTGCATTACAAAGGAGTTGTACACTCTTAATTATTGCAACCAAATCAGACAATAAAATACTATTCCCAAATAGTAGTGTTAAAAGCAGAAATCAAAGCAACAAAATAACTAAACTTCAAAGAGTTGTCTGCCATCATGGTAATGCTTGGCCTCACAATTTTGAATTACTTCTTTCTCAATAAACCTAATGAATGCTTTAAAATGGAGTTTTTCAGCTGCCTGAGATAAGATAAAACATCACAGAATAAAATGGTGTTTGTGTGATTCAATGAAAGTTCTTACATTTTAGTGTTGCTTCATTTGTATTTATCAAAAAAAAAAAAAAAAAAAAAAAACTACATAGTTTTTGGTATACACATGTATATTGAAATATATGTAAGGTTGCAAACCAAAAAAAACTAATATGTATATGTATAGCTGCAAACCAAAAAAGAACATTTACAAAAAATTTCCTAAATCATCCAAAAGACCTAAAAAATGCAACTCTCCATTCAGAAGACAACTTGATAAGCACTTTAAATGCTTAAAACAAATTGATAAGGATTAAAAAAATTATATTCCTTAAAAGACGAATCAGCAGTACATCCCCAATATCATAAGAATCTATTCACTACCTCATTTTTCCCTGAACAGCAAACATTTCACATTTTCTATCATGGCATCAGCCTTTAACATAGCTCTGTCTCATAATTCAGTCAAGGAATTGAGTAGAACTACTGAACCCCTTCAGGTTGTTTGGCTTAATGGTCACCGACACCATCTAGTACTCTTAGGTACTCTTAGTATGTCCTGGTTCTCCAAACATTGTGTGCTAAGTTTGCTTTGCATGGCCTTTGTTTGGAGTACAGGTGGAAATAAAGAACAGTATATAAAGACTTTCAGTTGTTCTTGCTTCAAAAAAATTTAGTCCTACAATACTAAACATGAGTGATTTTTAAGTAAATACTAATTGTTCAGTTTAAACTTGCAAAAATTGTGAAACATACAAAAAGGTATCCATAAAGTTTGTTTTACCTGATTTTCATACATTTTGATGTTGGTAATAGTAAATAGGTATATTAGGAAATTGGACGGAGCCAATGTGTTCATTCATAATGAGTGGTTTAAACCAGGTTTGCTATAATGGAGTTTGACTGCATTTAATTTCAATCTAAAATATGAGCTGAAAAGTTATCTAAAAGCAAAATATTTTCTGTCTTCATGAATACTGCACATAAAGGTACCAATCATTTCTGAATTTAACTCATTAATGAATGAACATTGATACCAATCATTTCTGAATATAACTCATTAATGAATGAACATTGATAACCATTATACCTTGCCGATATAATGGTTATCGGTATTAACCAAATAACTGAGCTATATTATTATATTTAAATACTATAATATATATACTTTTTTTTAATTTATTATTTGTCCCCTTTCTCTGATCTTTGCCAACTCACTTTTTGATGAAAAAATTGAAAACAAATAATAAATATAAATTTTTGAAGTTCTTTTATAAGGTTTTATATACTTTAACGAGTTAGAAAACAGAAAACAAATGTAAATAATTTGTTTTATCACTTTTATTTACATTAACTTAATAAATGTAATTTATCTGTGGTCCATCTAAAATGCATAGGCAATTCAGCTGTAAGTGTCAGGTCTTCACCTCTGAAAGAAGGCAATATTATACTTCTTAAATGAAGCATTGTTGGTATCATAGAATGCCCAGCAGCACCTTTGGGTACACCTAATTCTTTTGCTATCTTTTCAGGTAAGGGCTAGAAGGAAATTAATGTAATAAGTGATTTTTCACAGACTACTTACAAAAATAAACACATCTTTTGAAAAAAAGGCAGAAATTACTTTATAAAGTGGGTTCCTGATTTTATGAAAGTGTACAGATTGCAAAAAGGTTCATGAAAGGAAATGGCTTAAAAGAGCAATATACAAACTACATTTTTTAATTTTTAGCTATATTCACTGTATAATGCGAACTCTTTTCCTTATGAAGAAGCCTGAAAGATACAAATGTGATGCTTTTATTTTTTAAGTCATTCATTCGAAATTTTTCTCAAGCTTTCGAACAATGTTATACTGAATAGACAAGCGGTAAGGGGAACAATATGTGTGTGTGGGGTGCTTGAAGGCGTAAATGATTCTGGCAAAGAGGTTTAGTTGCATTCATTGCAACTGTGCACATGAATATTGTTATAGGATTTCAAGAAAATGTGGATATAATTTAGGGTACGAATTGGGACATAATTTGGGGCCCTTTTGAACAAATGAATTCGCATAATTAGGAGTTGGATGTTTTCTCTTTCTGTAGTCATTTGAAGCTGTGATTTTGAAGTGAACATCAAAGACTTTAGTAAATTGCATTTGCTTTAGTTGAAATACAGTTGATCTAGTGTTCCTTTTTGTAACAAAATTGACTCCTGCCAATGAAACAAACACAGTACTGGTTTCAAATGCAAATTCATTCAATTTGCGAATGAAAATGGAAATCATGCTGCAGCAAGGAGGTTTGCTCTTGATGAAAGCTCCATATATGAGTGGAAGGAAAATAAAATCATAATAATTAATGTGGCTAAGAATAAATGTGCTTTGTGTAAAAAAGTTACAAAATGGCCTATTGAAGAAAGTGTTGCAAATTGCGTCTAGAAAATCTCCAGAAAGGATTAATTGTAACAAGAAACATTCGTTTACTTCCCCTTTAAGTGGGCAAAAATGAATGTAAATGAAAGTGAAAACTTAAAACAACTTTGAATTGGTGTAGTCGATATATGGCTCATAATTATTTATTTGTGTGGGAAAAAACAAAGGCTTCCAAAAGATTTGCACAACAGATTGATAAGTTTCCAAAAGTAGGTTACTTACCTACGAAGGGAAAAACAAATTATTGTAGCATACTGGAAATATGGATGAAACTACAGTAATGCTTAATATGCTAGGAAATAAAACAATTGATGTGAAAGGAATAAAAACGGCTTACGTAAAAACAATAGGTCACAAAAAAACACCTCATAGTAGAGCTTTTCTGCTGAGAGAATGGTACAAAATTAAAACGTTATTTTTAAAAGAAAGGCGATGCCAAAATGTAATTTCCCTTATTGTATTTTCATTCATATTCATAAGAAAAGATAAGTGGAGGAAAATAGTGTGAAACTGTGGATAAGAAATGTTTGGCAAAAGCATTCGATTGCCTTAATGATTCCAGAAAGTCTTTTAGTTTTTGCACATTTAGATCTCATCTAATAGATAATACAAAGAAATAGTTGAAAGAGACAAATAAGGATTTACACCAGCCTTTAGAGCCTACCAGCAACTGAGTGGTAAAGCTGCTGAACACTGGTAGTTTGATTCAGGGTCTGAATCAAGGTGAACAGACTGGCTGAATGAGGGTTTTCACGGTTTTTCTCATGTGTAACATGCATACCAGCCAGTTTCACTTGAAAAGTAACGATTACTTCCCTTAGGCAGATAGCCCTCGAGTGCTTTGCCACAGCTAAATAAACCAAACCATTAGCCTTTAGATTTGTGTATCAATAAATCATTCAAAGAAAATTTTAAATCATAGTGGAATACACGGATGTTAGAGGGTGAAAAAACATTTATAAAAGGAGGCCAAATGATCATGCCAGTCTAGGAATAGTATGCAAGTCGATAAACACTGGAATGAAATTAAACCCAGTGTAACTCAAAAGTTATTTTAGTTTTATCTCAGTCTAGATGGAATGGAAGATGATTATTTATGGATCAGAGTAATAGTGATAGTCGAGATGAAATAGAATTCAATTATGTTCTGGAAGATTGAAGATATTATGGAAGATGATTAAGACTAATTGTTCATGTTACCAATAATGAAAATTTAAGTTCGTATGGTATCTCATTTCTTTTAAATAAACAGTATTGTAGAAATCTAATTTTTATATACTCATCTTTTCCTTATTTTTTAATTTTTAAATCTATCATTTTTATATCCAGCGTATAACACACACCTGTACATTTTGATCTTATTTTTGTATTAAAAGTGAGCATTATACAGCAGAATATATGGTATATATATTGAATATACACAGTCTAGTCACATTAATGTGACCACCACCTACTTTCAATGTCAATATTAAATAATCAATCACAGAAGGCAGGTAGGTGACAGCGTATTGCACTGGAGTGGTGTAAAGGAGTGGTGTAAAGGGTGTCCAAAAGAATCAGAAAACATTGCAGTCATTGTCATAATGCAGAAACAGAGCAATTTATCAGACGTTGGAGGTATGATCACTGGCTTTCGGGCGAAGAGTGGAAGCATTTCCGAAATGACCAATTTTGTAAACAGTTTGTGTGCCCCCTGGTAAAAGTACACAATGCATAGCGAAATGGCCCTATCCAAAATCAGTGACATGGCAAATGTGGTGGACCATAGGGACAGAGGTGAATGATGTCTGCGGTGAATAGCATGAAACTGACTGCCCAGATGAATCACGAGGCTACCAACAGCATCTCCTCTACGAACGTTGCTGTGTATGGGCCTCTGCAGCAGATGCCTGGTTAAAGCACCAACAGTTCTTCAGCAACAAACAGATGCTGGAATTCACATGCAGTACTGCAACTGGACATCCACTGAGTGGGGACAGGTGGCTTTTTCCGATGAATCCCATTTTATGCTCCAGCAGACAGATGGATGTTGGCGTACAAGATGTGAAGCGTCTGAAAGCAAACACCCTGCAACAATTGTCAGAAGAGTCCAAGCTGGAGGAGGAGCATTATGGTGGGGGGGGATGTTTTCGTGGCATTCTCTGGGTGCATTCATCATTGTGGAAGGCACGATGGATCAACAAAAATATGCACCTGTCCTTACGAACCATGTCCACCCCTACATGCGAATTGTTTTCCCTCAGAATGATGGTATCTACCAGCAGAACAATGCGAAGTGTAATACAGCTTGCAGTGTTAAGTCATGGTTCGAAGAGCACCAGGATGAGTTTGATGAGTTTACTATACTCATCAGATTTAAACCCAATCAAGAAACTGTGGGACCACTTCCACTGGGTCGTTCGCACCATGGATCCTCAACTGCGTAACCTAGCGTAGCTGGTCACCGCACTGGAATCAACATGGCTCAGCATTCCAGTGAACACCTTCAAGAACCTAACTGACTCTCTTCCTGCACGTTTGGCAGCAGTCCGCTCTGCGAAAGGTGGTTATTCTGGTTTTTGACAAATGGTCACATTAATGTAACTGGACTGTCTACTGAATTATAAGTAAATGAGAAAATACTACAAACAAACATAACATACATCTAATAAACAATTATGTAAAGTGAGCTATTCACAATAAACGCAGATACATTATTGACTTACTTATTAAGAAATAAAATATCACTGAGAACTTTCCAGGGTTCATACAAATTTTTGCACATGGAAATTAAGTAATTTTAAGGACCATTAAATAAAAAAAAAATTAAGCACCTATGAGCAAATGGGAACTGAATTCAATTAAAAATATTATCTATGCCTGAACTTCACTTTTGTAATGCGACCTAAAAATAAAATAGATCCGTAACTAGAATGCATTATTAAATATGAATTAATTAACATAATTATTAATAGGTTTGAGAATAAAATAAACTTCATGAAATTTATAAAGTAGAATTAAATATTTTACACTTATAATAGTTGTACATATTTGAAAGAAGATAAGTGACATTTTATTTATGTTTTACTAAAAGTTCGCTTCATGTTGATTCTTTTTATATCTCACTTTGTCACATACTTTCTCAGCCTAGAGGTTTAGTAAATAGAAAGTAGATTTTATGTCAAACAGCATAAGTTAAAATGAGAAGTAAAATCATAATCAGCATGATTCATAATAAAAGTTGTCACTGCTGCTGCTTGCCTAGAGAGAGACCTGCTGATTAGAACAAACCTGAAAGGCCTGATGTAGACACGGTTGACAAGTTTTGAAAGTTAGTTGGGGGTCTGTCTGATGCAAATAGTGTCATAGCTCTGTGTACGGTTCCAGAGGTTGTAGCCCAATTAATATACTTTAAGGTTCCAATAAGCCTCTAAAGCACCAGAGGTGATAAGTTGTTTTGTATTATTTTAAGTCTCACTAAAAGTAAAGAATAAGTTTTATGTGAATTTTTATATTTTTGTATTTTATCTTGTGACCACAGTAAGGATTAATGAAAGACAATAACTCCCTTTAATACGCAGAGATAACTTTTAAGGGTAAACAGTTAGTTATAAATAATTAAATTAGGTAGTTATATAACTTTAGTCATTATGGATTGAAATGGTGACTATTAAATTTTATTTACTGTTTAAAAATATGTGTTTAAAATAATGTGCTTTAAAATAAGAAAATAATGTGCTTTTTACGTTTAAAAGGCCCTATTAAAATCACAATCTAATAAAATTTCACAGTTTAAAATACATGCAATTTATGACATTTATTCTTAAACAATATTAGGATAATTACACATTAAAAGCTACAAAACATGCATATTTTGTAGCAACAACACTCAACAAAACATTGAACTCTTCCCAGACATTTTGGCTAATTTATATCGATTTCCTTCTCAAGCATCTTTTCTAACAATCAGAAATTTGTTTCAATATGCAAAACAATGTTCTCACTAGTTTCTGTGTGCTTTATCTCCTAATTTGTCAACCTCTCCACAATGTACCTATGAGGGTTTACTTGATCTGGTAAAAGTCAAATAGTTCACACCTCCCCCAGACATAAAGCAAACTATCTCTATATCTGAATGTAACTACAAAACCAGACAAAGGTTTAAATAAGCCTCTTATTTAAAAAGAACTTATAAAATGAAGGCATGTTCTTAAGCTAAGAAAATCAATTACAGCTCGTAGTGATGTAATTAGACAAGAAGAGTCAAATTCAAACTAAAAATGTAGACTAGTGGTCAAAGACTATTCAATTTAATTTTAATTTAATTTTAATTTAGCTGGCTCAGTAAATATCTATCATATGAGGAAATAGAAATGGGAAATTACGAGTAAAGGCTGAAATTATTAAAAACTAGGTAATTTACATAATAATAACTATACATGTCTTTGAAGAATAATTTTCTTTATGTATTCAGTTTCTTTCTTTAACATGTTTCCTTTTTACTTTGAAATGTTTGGATTTAATTAAGGATTTCTGTTATTCTAAAAAAATAAATAAATAAATATATTTAGAATGTGTACAAAAACTGCTAATTTTATTTAGTAATATGAACATTCAACAGAAGAAATATGAAATACATATGGTAAGGGCTGGTTACAGAGCTAGTATGGTACAATTTTTAGAATTTAGTGACACACCGAGCAACAAAATCTAATGGAGAAACTTTTAGAATTTAGAGCAGGCATTGGAAGCAGAATTTAGAAAGGCACTAGGCAGAAGAATCTAGGATCCTCCGAGATTGCATCCCGTGGGAAAATGCCTAGTGCCAGCCATGTGTATGATACATTAAGACATATTAGATGAATCTTTTAAATTGTCAGTTTTCAGTTTCTTTATTAATAAAAAGATTCCTTTCTATAATGCCTGTCCATATGATAAGATTAAAAGCATTTTTGATATTTTCCATGCTTGTGTCTAGTGAAAAGTAGAGAAAATAACGAGAAGATAAACATGTTAAAAAAAAGATTCTAATATCAGAAGTAAAACAATCAAATATTATGTTTTCATTGTTTTTCCAGGGTTCCCTAAAAAGTAAAAAATTCATCGCATACTTTCTGTAAAACATATCTGCTATGTGTTAATACCATGGAGACAATTATCATTTTGTCACATTTTTCTGGAATCTTTTAGAATTGTGAGTCTATAAATCTTGCCTTCAAATCCATCTAAACTTTTCAAGCTGAAATGTCTAAAATCCTACAGAAAATTATTCCTACCAATTTCTGTAATAGCAAAAAACCAGAAATATTTAAAAAAAAAAAAAAAAAAAAAAAAAAAAAAAAGAGCACACAGGGAAAAAAAAAAAAAAAGTGTAAAATGAATTTTATAAAGAAAACTGATGCATATTCTGAGACAATTAAACGGGGAAAACTCTTACTATGAAAAAATTTTAAAAAGACACTTTTAATTAATTACATGGCTAATTTTGCTTTTGCGAAGAACTGTTTCATAAATTGGGCTTTTATAGCATTACACCTTGTTTATTTTTCAGATTCAAAACATTGTATAATGTTTGAATCTGGAAACCAAACGGAATTTTATAATATTACAGTGAAAAATAAAAAAAATTTTATTTTAATGGTATTTTTAAATGTAATTTCAATATATTACAATTATTTTAAGGAAATTTATCAATATTACAATGCTTTAAAAAAATTGTCGAAAATTAAAATTAAAATTTCTCGGAATTAAAATTTTTCTATAGAAACTAATCTTAAAATTGTCAAAATGTTGATAGGTTGCCAAATTTTGAACAGTTTTAATAAAAGAATTCACATCCCCAACAGAAAAAAGTTGTTTAAGAGGTCTTCATTAGAAAAAATTAAATAATTTAGAAATGCTAATGTTTCACTTCTTGCTCAGAAACTTGAATATCCCACCATTTGTATTAGAAATAGCAACAAATTATAACCCATGAACTCTTTCACCAATTCAAAAGATAACTAAATTTGTCAGTGAATCGGCAAAAATGTTCCTCCAAAATGCTAATGCACACTCAAAATGGCAGTTGTAAAAACAGACAGAAATTTTAGATAATTACAATTAAGGACCTTTGACCGATTTTGGCCAAAATTAAGGACTTTTAAGGACCAAAAATCGATTCCAAAAAACCTAAGGACTTTTAAGGACTCTTATGGACTGTACAAACCCTGCTTTTATGTAACCACAGAACTTTTACCACTCAAAACCACAATATCATAGATAAATTTATGTAACCACAGAATTTTTACATAAAACATGAATTTCAATGAATATTAAAATATTTGAAAGATTTAGGATTGAAGTAGTAATATAATACCATCTTTGGTATCAATTCTTTGGTATAATCAAACCAAGCAAAACATTTGGTCTCAATATCAGCAGATTACTGCTTCTCTGAATAGTGAACCATTTTAGCAAAACTTCTTCAATATTCTTTTGCTCAGCTTTTCTCATATCTAAATTTTTTCTCTGAACAGAAATAATTAAATCTCAGTTTTTTCATATACCAACTATAGATTTGGATAAGCTGTATTCCCAGCAAATATTGATTAGGCTATATTAATTTTGCATTTTTTTAAAGTAATGTTCATTTTATCTTTAAAACAAAATGCTTTATGTTAACAGCTTGCCACATGAATAAATTTTTGACACTGAAATAGAGTGCAGAGAATTTAATCAAAAAATATGTGAGAATTTTGGTTTTTTGAAAAAGACTGAAAAGTCATATTCATCAAATCCAATGTCCAATGAAAATGCAATCATTTCTTCCAAGATATGTATAGCTGCAAAGCAAAGGTTCAGTAACCTTCAAAAAGAATATACTGTGCCTTGCAAAAGGCCTGAAGATTTCAAAACCCCTATTTGGAAGGCAGAACTTGGAAAATGGAGATAACTTGCTCGATTCAAGTAAAATAAACTGATAAGGAACAAAATTTCATTTCTTAGCTTATAAGATTCAATACTTCCTCTTTCTCCAAACAGCAAAAATTAACTACTTCCCAGTTTTGCCCGAATGCCATTCGGGTACTTGGAAATGGCACTTTTTTTATTTTCCCGAGCAGCGCTCAGGCAACATTTTTTTCTATACACTGATTTACCCGAATTTTTGCTTGTTTAGTGTGTAATGTTTCTAACAGATGGCGCTAGTAATCCAGTAAAGTTAGAATTGCAAAACAATTGGTTTCAAGGTTAGGTTTTACTGAATTCTTTTACGCAAGTAAAGGCGCAAAATTTCTTTTCACTAGCTTGACGTTCCAGCTACTGTGAATACTATTTCTTTTAAATTTGGAGCTAAAATAAAAGAAGAAATGAATGATAATGAGCAGCTTATAACTGAAGATAACTCTGATATTGACTCAGATAGTGAATCTGAAATTTCACTAAATGATTCTGGAAGTAATGAGAGTTTGTTGTCCGAGTTCTCTAGTGATGAAGAAATCTAATGCAAATTCGGAACTTTTGTAACCTTGATATTAATAATCCTTCTTTCTTGATATTAATAATTCTTCTTTGGAATCAAACAGATATGTAATAACAATAAAATATTTTAAATTCTGACATCTATTTTTGAGTTCTTTCCAGTTCGCTTACTTGTTAAAAAAAAAAGCCAACTTTAAGAAAATAATGTGCTTTTTACGATGAAAATAAAAATTAGCATAAATCAATAAATTCAACATTTGTAATAGTTCTGACTGCTGATTTGGGTTTATATAATGAATTTCTTCATAAAAATGTTTATCAAAAATATGCTTATTTTTTGTCATAATATGACGGAAAAAAGAAACTGTTAAGTGGTTAAAAAAATTTCTTTCATAATACTGCCTTGGCTAGTACATTCATTAACAGCTTAATCACAGAATTTAAATGGAACTGGATAATGCATTCACGTTCTTTAGTTCTAGGTCATGCACACCATATGATGTCCTAAGATATACTTTTAGTGAGTGTCCTTTTTCACCTAGAATTAATTTCACAATGATCTTTGTTTAGAATGCAATAACAAATGGAGATGAATATTATAGAAAAGTGAAGTAAAAATATTTTCTTTTATGAATGGAATGTGGATCCTAGCATGCTAAATATGAATAATGTTATGGGTTAGTTTTTTTTTTTTTTTTTTTTTTTTTTGTTACAATGTGAAAAGTTTCAAGAATTAGTAAGAATTACTAAATTATTAATATATTTTTAAATAAATCTCTTTTACACTCAATTTAAAGCCAAATTATTTAAAGAATTATTTTGGCGAACATGAAATAATAAATTTTTAACAATATTAAAAACATAAAATGGCACATTGATTATATCTGAAATATTATTTTACAGTTTTTGATCATTCAAAATTAATATAACTGTTGCTTCTATGTGATATTATTGTGATAAGATTTAGTAACAGTTTTACATTTATAATACACTCTTCATATCTACCTAAACAATATACTGTCTTACTACAAACAGTTTAGGACATCTGATAAAGTTTTCATTTTTTTATTTTTATTTTTTTATTGATTAAATATAAAACAATATAAATCTGATTTACCTGCATATCAAATGATAATGTTTTCTGAATTTGAGTTTTCACTGGTACTCCTAATAGAGTATTCATTCTAGAACTATATAAAACATCTCCTAGTATAGTTGCTATTCGATCAGACGCATATACACGAACAAAATGGAATTTCACTGAAAGATTTAATATGCAATTTTAAAATAAAAATTCAGAAATTAAGCATTTATACAATAAATTCAGATTTTTTTTTATTACTAATAAAATAACTCAGATTCAGTCTAAGAAAAACTGAACTTAGACTGACACTGATTTATAGGAATACAAACCAAACATTCTATTAACATCACATGAAATCCTCAAAAAAAAAAATAATTTGTTTAAATTTTAGGCTTCTAAAGTATTTGGAAACTCAGCAAGTGCTTAGAGTAATGTTTTTACTTCTTAATTTAATTATTACAGTAATTTAATAAATCAGATTTTTTGTATCACATATTTCTAGGGCATTACACATCCACAATAATTTTACTGAAAAAAAGATATTGCAATATATTTATTCATAAAAGAGAATGATCTTATAATTTTTTATCACAGCATATTAAAATAATAAATATACAGATAATTTAGTATGTAATGGTTACTCAAATTTTTCAAAAAAAGTAAAAGAACAGAAAGTGAATATTTAGTTTGTGTTAATCAAATTACCTACATTCCAATAAAATTGATTGCTCACTGTAAATTATGTGTATGTATTTTTAATTCTTCTGTATATATAATAGAGAAGGATCAAACAACAAACATTTTAGAAGCTATTAAATTAATTCAGATGAATGTATATGGCATGTTTATTGATATGTAATAAATATTTACTGTTAGCCAATAAGCATGTTCCACATATTTATCTCATTTAATTTAATAATATCTTTCACCATGTATTGATAATATGCCATAACATAACCTATGATAACATATAGCTTTTAAATATAAATAGGAAAATGATTATGTATTGAAGTGCATATGGATTTCAAGGGTTACTAGCAAGCAACCTAAAAACAATTATGCACTTAAATATAAATTTTCTTCTTTGTTCTATGAAAACTGCTTAATCATAACAGATGCTTCTTTTTTAAAAGCTTCCCTTAACTTACTCTACATGAATTTTTACTTTGGCACCAAAAAAATTAACAGTACAAAGTCCGAAATCCGGACGTCCATTATCCAGAATGATATAAAATCCTGACCTCAAAACCATCAACAGTTTGTCTCCTAGGCTTTATGCATACACATTTGATTCCCACCTACACACATAATAAAACATCTGCAGAGTCCCGATTCTTAATTTCACTTCAACACTAAATAAAATACCTTGTTATTCAAGAAACAAACATTTTAGCATAAATTTGTACCAGTAATTTGGCTCCATTGCTGCATATCTGCTTTTTGGTACACATCTCAAACCAAAATATTCCATATAGATACATCAACTGGCAAATCATTATTTATTATACTTTCCTTTCATCACTGCATGTTTATCAAAACATGACAACTTGAGTAATAACTTATGTAATGATGCCTAAACACTTTTTTATGTTAGTAATTAAATAATAAAGGAGTATGGTAACCTTTTATGTTGAAATTATGTTTGGCGATGATTACAGATTTAAGCTAAATGCACTAAAAAATATTGGCGACAAAAAATTTACCAAAAATTTCTTTCCATATGCTAAAAATAGAATTTGTTGATGATACTCATAGACCCAAAGATTACATTCAGGACTATTTGAAATAAGAATAACTGATTTGTTATTCACATAAGCCCAGAACCAGCACCAGGGCTCATATGGCTGCAAGGAGTTGCAGAATTTAGGACCCACAAAGGCTGCATCAGGTGGTAAGAAATCTAGCGCCGGCCCTGAATACGGCTTAGTTCTATGTGGGAATTTATTTATTTAGACCTCTGATAAGCTTTAAGTATGTGTCACAGTGTGCAATAGGAGCAAGATAAAATTTAACGGAACAACTTGTTGTTAGTCACCAAGCTTATGATGCGTAGCCAAATATGTATAGTGAAGGATAGCTAAATTTGATGATTTTAAAGGTTTTCGGATATCACAAAACAAAGGTGAAATTTCCCAATTAACGGATTTTGTAAAGAAATGTGGAGAAGCGGTAACAAATGAAGTTAATATAAAAGAAGTTTTTCATTGTGATGACAATGTTTCTAAATCATCAATCAATTAATGAATGGCGAAATCTGTTGTACGTTTCTAGATCCAGAAAATACCGCTACTGATAGTGAAGAAAGTGACACAGAAGTTACTGAAAACCAGAACATTTTGATTCACAAGTTAGTCAGAATTCTCAAAACAGCAGTTACAGGGCTTCAACAATGTCACTAAGCAAGAGATTATGTCTGTCTACAGAATTAAAAAAAAAAGTATTAGTACAAGCTTTTTTTTTTTTTTTTTTTTTTTTTTGTTGTTGTTGTTGTAAATTTTGATATTCTTTAGATCATAAATACTTCATTATTTCATAAATAACAATTTCATATTTTAATTTTATAATTTCTACATGCCATCTAACTAGATTTAAATTGATGATCTAATATCCAGAAAAATCTAAAATCCAGAATCACTGAAGTCCTGATGAGTCCAGATTTCGGACTTTGTACTGCATCATGTTAAAAAGACTTGCCAAAGACAAGGTAAAGTTTCCTGTTTTATTATGTTTAATAAGTTATTTATCATTTGTTGCTATCTGGCAATAGCATGCATTAATGATAACTTATCTCTCACTGCTACTGCTACTTGTGCAGGATGAATTGCAAATGAGACAATGGATTTATACATGTGTATTGAGCATATGAAGCTTTTATCAATAACAGAGAAGCTCCTTGGCCATTATCTCATCAGACAAACCTTGTCTTATAAGAAAATGTTACTCCACGCACATCATCTTCACCTCCCACAGCAATTCCATTTAAGATTCCTACACTTCACATTCTGTCTGCATTTTCTGATGGCCAGGGAGAGTCAGTTTCACTTGCAGATTGTTTTTGGATAACAGCATTCACTTGAGAAGCAGTAAGATTTAATGTGTCATCACTTGCTTTTGTGAATTCGTTGCTGCCATAAATTCTGCCACAGTAACCACCATTTTCCACTTACATTAGGCCATTCCACTGACATTAGGCACTAGTACTGAAAATCATATTCCATTAATCCTTTGCACTAACTGATCATCTTTTTCTACGATATAAACTTCATCATTACTAATTTGTTGTATTTTATTACAAAACTCACAAACATTGCACAAAACCACAGAAAAAATATTAGAGTGCATGAAAAATTAGCAATCAGATGATTTATGGAGGTACCACTAGACTCTGACTGAATGCATGATTTTGCTGAACAGCAATAAAGATTGTTATTTCTTTATTTCTAACATAATAATAATACATTTTTTAAAACAACAAAACTCATGTCAGTTCTGAAATATAACTATAATGTACATAACTGGCTACCAACCACCAATTATATTTTTATACAAATAACAGGGTTCGTACACATTTCTGCACATGGAAATTAAGTACTTTTAATGACTTTTAAGGACCATTAATGAAAAAAATTAAGGACCTATGAGCAAATGGGAACTAAATAAATTCAATTGAAGATATTATCTATGCCTGAATTTCACTTTTGTAATACCATCCTAAAAATAAAATAGTTCTCTAAGTAGTACGCATTATTGCTAAACATGGATTAATTAACATAATTGTGAATAAGTTTGAGAATAAAATAAACTTTATGCAATTTATCAAGTAGCATTAAATATTTTACACTTATAGTTGGTCATATTTGAAAGAAGATAAGTGACATTTACGTTTTACTAACAATTAGCATTATGTTGATTTTTTTTTATGTCTTATTTTGTCACATACTTGGTCAGTCTAGAGGTTTAGTAAATAAGCAGGTAGATTTTTATGTCAAACTGCATAGGTTAAAATAAGAAGTAAAATCATAATCAGCATGATTCATAACAAAAGACTGAATGTTGTCACCGCTGCTGCTTGTCTAGAGAGAGACCTGCTGATTAGAACAAACATGAAAAAGCCTGATGTAGGCAAGGTTGGCAAGTGTTGAAAGTTAGTCAGGCTCTGTTTGATGCAGTTAAGTGTCGTAGCTTCGTGTACAGCTCCAGTGGTTGTAACCCAGTTAATATATTTTAAGGTTCCAATAAGCCATTAAAGCACTAGAGGTGATATGTTGTTTCGTATTATTTTTAGTCTCAGTAGATGCATTAGAATATGTTTTACTTGCATTTTTACATTTTTATATTTTATCTTGTGACCACAGTGAGTATTAATGAAAGCAAATAACTCGCTTTAACATGTAGAGATATTTTTTAAGGATAAGCAGTTAGTTATAAATAATTAAATTAGGTAGTTTGATTACCTGTCATTATGGATTTACATGACCACTATTAAATTTTATTTTTTAACAATATTTGTTAAAAAAACCCTATTAAAATCAAAATCTAATAAAATTTCACAGTTTAAAATGCATGTAATTTATGACACAGATTTTTAAACGATATTAAGATAATTACACATTAAAAGCTACAAACATTTATGTTTTGTAACGTTTATATCGATTTCCTTTTCTTTTAAGCATTTTTTCTAAAAATTAGAGATTTGTCTCACTATGCAAACCAATGCTCTCGCTAATTTCTGCGTGCTTTATATCCTAACTTGTCATCCTCTCCATAATGTACCTATAAGGGTTTAATTGATATGGTAAAAGTTAAATAGTCCAAAACCTCCGACAGATGTGAAGCATATTATCGCTATGTCTGAAATTAACTACAATATCAGACAAAGGTTTAAATAAGCCTCTTATTTAAAAAGAACTTAGAACAAACATAGAGGCATGTTCTGATGTTAATAAAATCAATTACAGCTCACGGTGATGTAATTAAAAAAGAACAGTCAAATTCAAACTAATAATGTGGACTAGTGGTCAAAGATTATACAATTTAATTTAAATTTAATCTGGCTTAATAACTCTATCATATGAGGAAATAGAAATGGGAAATTATAGTAAAGGTTGAAATCATAAACAATTAGGTAATTTACATTATAATAACTGCACATATCTTTGAAGAATAATTCCCTTTATGTACTCAGTTTCTTTTTTCAACACGTTTCCTTTTCATTTTAGAATTTTTGGATTTAATTAAGGATTTGTTATTCTAAAAAACACTAAATGCATTTAGAATGTACAGAAAAATCGGCTAATTTTATTTCTTTAATAATATGAACATTCAGAAACAATATGAAATATATATAGTAAAGGCCAGTTACAGAGCTGATGTGGCAGAATTTCTAGAATTTAGTGACACACCGAACAACAAAATCTAGAAATGGCAAAACTTTTAGAATTTAGAGCAAGCATTGGAAACAGAATTTAGATAGGCAGTAGGCAGCAGAATTTAGGTTCCACAGAAATTGCATCAGATGAATGCCTAGTGCCAGCTATGTGTATGATGCATTAAGAAATATTAGATGAATCTTTTAAATTGTAAGTTTTCAATTTCTTTATTAATAAAAAAATCCCTTTCTATAATGCCTGCCCATGTGATAAGATCAGAAGCATTTTTGATATTTTTCATGCTTCTGTGTAGTGAAAAGTAGAGAAAATAAAGAGAAGATAAACATGTTAAGATTCTAGTATCAGAAGTAATACTTTCAAATATTGTTTCCATTGTTCTTCCAGATGTTCTCCAAAAATTAAGAAATTCATTACAAACTTTCTGTAAAATACACCCATTACGTGTTGATACCATGGAGACATTTTTCATTTTATCACATATTTCTCGAATCTTCTAGAATTGTGAGTCTATAAATCTTGCTTTCAAATCCTTCTAAACTTTCCAAGATGTAATGTCTAAAATCCTAAAGAAAAATTATCCCTACCAATTCTGTAACAACAAAAAGCCAGAAATATTTTGGAAACAAAAAAGGAGGAAAAAAGTGTAAAATTAATTTTATAGAGAAAACTCATGCATATTTTGAGAATTTTGAATACTCTGACTGAGACAATTACATGGGAAAAACTCTTACTTTGAAAAATATTAAAAAGAAGACATTTTTAATTAATTACATAGCTAATTTTGCTTTTGCTAAGAGCTGTTTTGTAAATTGTGCTTTATAGCATTATACCTTGTTTATTTTTCAGATTTAAAATATTGTATAAGTTGCCAAAATGAAACTTTATACGACAGCGAAAAATAAAAATGTTTTATTTTAATGTTATTTTCTAAATATAATTTCAATATATTACCATTATTTTAATGAAATTTATCAATGTTATGATGTTTTAAAAAAATCGTCGAAAAATTTTCCGATTTTGGAATTAAAAAGTTTCTATAGAAACTAATCTTAAAATCGTCAAAATGTTGAAAAGTCGCCAAATTTAGAACCGCTTAATAAAAGAATTCACATCTTCAAAAGCGAAAATTTGTTTAAGAGCTCTTTACTAGAAAAAATGAATTTCGAAAAGCTTATGTTTCACTTCTTGCTTAGAAACTTGAGTATCCCATCATTTATATTAGAAATAGAAACAAAGTTGAACTCATGAACCCATTCAAAAGATAACCATATATACGGCAGTGAATCGCCAAAAATATTCCTCAAAATGCTAATTCACACTGAAAATGACAGTGGTAAAAACAGACAGAAATTTCAGATGATTAAAATTAAGGACCTTCTGCTGATTTTGGCCAAAATTAAGGACTTTTAAGGATTCTTAAGGACCGTACGAACCCCGAATAAAGCATCTAGCGACAACTATGAATGTAAATAAGATCTGCATGTTAAAGACACATATGAATGTTCACTAGATACGTGATGTTAAGAACTGAAAACAGGGCAGGTACTTTATGAAAAGTTATTTATGTTAACACATAGCAACACCATGAAGCATAGGGTGAATTTGTCAATCTTGTAGATTTGCTCTCCCATTAGCACTGTAAATCAGTATTTTTTTAAAAATGCAGTATTTGAAGTGACTGCAGAATATTAACAATCTATTGCTATGTAAAAAAGGTAAAAAACGAAAGTTTCCAACAAAGAAAAGAGTTAATTCTACAACTCTATTTTACATGGCAGAGTTTTAGACAGAAATGTATTAATGATTGCAAAATATTTTCTGAAAATGAAGCAGTGAAACAACAGTAAAAAATAAGTAATATCACACATTATGCTACTATGATGTTAATACACAAACTTTAAAATAATTTCCAAAACATTACATAAAAGAAATTAGCCACAACCCTTCTTGAAGAAGATCATTTGTGCAGGTACTGTAATCTCAGTAAGTAACATGCTAGTAGTCAAATATCATTTCTCATTTTAAAACAAATAGTGGCAATTTGATCAACAGACTGAAACACTGACTATGCTCACATTAAAATAATTTTATCATTTTATAGTGCATTTTATAATGCAGGGTCTTATCTAAGAGACAGTTTTTATACACGGTTAATGATGATTGTAGAAGACAGTAATTACAAAAGATTACTCAGAGTAAAAAAAAACTTAATGTTAAATTCATATAATGAAAATATTAATTTGCACCTAATCAAACTACAAATATATTACCTGATGATGTAGCAATTTCTACTAAACTTGTAGGTAATGCTGGATTGGTAGATAGTACTCTAAATTCAACAAGGACTGGGTGTATTCTTTTTAATGCAACTGCTCGACGACTCACATCATTAACAATTACAGGCTGTGAAAGAGAAATAAGATCAAATAAAGAAATACTCTACTTTTTGACTTCATAAAATGAAAATTATTAGTGTATATTTTTGTTCACTTCTTTCACACTGCTTCTGAAGTTCTTAAAAATTCAGTATCCTCTCCAACGTAATTTCAAACATTAATGAAATTATGCATTTTTGGAAAATAGCTGGACCTACTTAACATTAAATCGGTTTTAAAACATCAGTCTACTAATAACTTCGCTGACAATTTTGTGCTAAAACAGAATGTGGCATCAATTGTAAAAAGGCAGTCCCGCACCAGCGCAGTGTGTTAAGTGATGTCTCAGTAGTCAGGCACATGTTTATGAGGGAAGAGTCATTTCCACAACATTTAGTCAACGTTTCAGTTGGCATTATATGCTAAGTGTGTCTGCTGATATTGGTGTGGACTAAAGGTTAGAACCTAATTATAAAGATATGTGGTTTCATATTTATAGTTTATCAGTTATTAAAAAAAAATCTTTACCATAAGTTTTAGAGATTATAGTTCTGCAGGGCCTTCACACTGGAAAAAAAGAAATACACAATATCTTAACAAGTGATGAAATAGCAAATTTATTGACTGAGCTTCCGGATGAATACCTATCTGAGTGATGCCAATTATGACAGCTATGAAGATTTCATTCCTCCTCAAGGTGCCCATATATTTCCGATTCTGAAGAGGAAGATGAAGAGTTGCAAGAGGCCACATGTCAACAGCATGATTCTGCTATGGGAGAAAATGTAACTGGGAAAAAGTCCCCCCCCCCAACAACAATGAAACAATTTTCTTTCACAAAATGAGTGTTTGTTGCAACCTGTTGCAGTGTCAATTCATTACTTTCACCATTTATTTACCAAAAATATTCTAGATGAAGTAATTGCTCAAACCAATGACTATGTTTGTAAAGTACTCTCCTGCCATGAAACAAACATTCTAGAATTAATGCTTGGAAGGAAACAACAAAAGATGAAATGTTCGTATTAGTAGGATTAATTTTACGTATGAGAACTATAAGAATAAACCACATTCAAAATTACTGGAAAAAATGTAACACTTTTTGGCTTGAGCATATTCTAATGGTTTTCTTTTGCTGCTGAGGGCATTGCACTTTGCAACAATCCCAGAGCAAAATGCAGAACCTCAAAGAATGGACTATATCGAATTGGAAATATGTTGAATTTGAAGTGTTCTCCTTCTTGGATCTCATGAAGCAGCACACAGCATTCACATTGAAAAATCAACCACTCTGCTCACCTTAAATTATGGTGATACTACTGCTTAAAATGCAAATTTAGTCTAATTTCCACCTTTTCAGGAGATTTTTAGTTGCAGGTATTTTAGTTTCAGATATTTTTACATTCTCCTATTCTCACACCAGAAGAATCTTTCCTCTGGCCATGCTTATATTTTTGATCAAAGAGGACTTGCAGTTCTTCAGCAGTAGTATAACATAAAGAAATGTGTCAGCTTCTCTTTTGTTCTCGTTGTTTATACACAGAATATACTTTTTTATTTTCTATTTAACTTCATTTAGCATGTGATGAAATTTGCTGTTCATAATAAAGGACAAAGTTCATTATGGTATACATTTATGGATCCACATTTATATTTGTTATTTAAGACGTCAGAGGAACTATTGTAATAAGAATTCATACCTGCCTTATTTCTCCTTCTCCAGCTTCTAGAAATTTTATTCCCACTCTTTCCTTTTTATATGTTGCAACAGGATAACCCAATGTCAGCATCCTATGAATGCAAACAAAATATTTTAATTTGTTCTTAAGAATAAAAAGTAAAGTTAAATTAAATTTTAAAAAACCTACCTGATTACCTAGCTTGTTTCTCTGATTCTTTTTTTTTCCCCCCTTCAAAATGAAACTTTCAAGGTTCTAATAGTTTGGTTTTCTTTAGTTTATAATTTTTGCACTTAGCTTTATATAAATTTTACTTACAGTATATGTTTAAATACAATAGTTCATTTTAACTTTAAATTTTAGTGAATTAAATTAGCAATACCATTTAAATTCCCAGTTTTTTTTTATTATTATTTATTTTATTGTCCAAAAATTAAGAATTTTTACTTTAAAAATTCACTGTATTGTATTTACATATTTAAATGATATTGTAGATTAATTTGCAGCAATAATTAATCATTTACTTGTTTGCAATTAAATTTCATTAACTTTTAATTTGCTTTTTATGAATAGAGAATGTTTGTTAAATTTAATTTGTTCTTATATATTCTACATACTATCTTCCTTTGAACATATAATTTTATATTATATTTAATGCCAAATGTTGAGACATTAAAAAGACTCTGTAAGGAAGAAAAAATAACTTTCCCTTTTCTGGAAATTTTTTGGGACATCCTACATGAAAACCTAATGTTACAGTTATGCATTACTCTAAATAATCCATATTTCATAAGATATTATGAAATTACTTTCCTAACTCACATTAAAAAACAAATTTCCATGGTAAATTTTTAAATGATTAAATGTAACTCGTTTACAAATTTATAGTAGATTTGTAAATGAGTTACATTTAATCAGAAAAAGTGAGAAAAAAAGCAGCGTACCAGTGGATAAGATGAGGTAATTTTCTATTTTTGGCAATATTAAAAGACCTTTTCACACTGTCTGAGATTTTCTGATCTGCACTAAGAAGCATTATTCCACTAGTGTACCTAATACAATGATAATTAGAAATTATTATTATTCACATATTTTACGAATGATATTAATTTAAGCATTCATAATGGAATTAAAAAAAGCATAATCTGAAGTTATAAAAAATCAATCTAAATAAATCACTGAAAGTTATACCAAAATTAATTCACATTTTACTAGATTCATTAAGTCATATAGGATAATGGATTAAATAAAAATAATGTCCCTAAAGTGTATTTAAAATGGCATCAAAGATTACATATAACACTTATCTGAATCAGCTAGATGCCAAAATTTGGCTATGGTTTAGAAATCGATTTTTAATTGTATCTAATTAGGAAGTTATCTCACACAATGAATAAAACTTACTTTTCAGCTGATTTTAAGATAGATAAATTAGAAACATTTAAATAATTTTTCAAATGTGGTAAAGCATCTTCTACAGTAAAATCACATACAGGAACTGATGATGCATTATTCTGCCCAGTTTTTGACCTAGCACCTTAAAAAATAAATAAGTAAAAAATTCTTTATGTAGCTCAGGAAAAATAATCCTTAAAAATAAAAATCTATAATTTCAGATGATATAATTAGTTTCAAGTGAAATTTCTTATTAAAATGAAATTTTAATTAAAAAATTTCTAAGAACTTAGAAGAAAATTTTCAAAAATATAATATTTAACTAAAAATTTACTTTATATAGAATTATATGAATTAATATTCAACATAAACTGTTTAAAATAAAATTTATGCAATAATTTTCAATGCCACTTGGCTTCAAACATGTATACTACTGCAAAACCTAAACTACAGGTATGAATAGCAACCCTAATGATAATATACAAATATATGAAAAGAATGGCTGTTTTATTAAAACCAGAGTAAATGAATAAATAAGACACTAACACAGAAATTCACAAATATAAACTAATATAGTTATTACAACTGACAGTTGTAAGATCAATTCTTTCATAGTTATAACTGAGAGAATTCTGGTGTTAGGAACTTGAGCCTTCAATCCAGCATCTGCTTTACAATTCTTTCTTTTCAGAACAAAATCTTCTGTTACAACACCATTTAAGTCCTTCGATATTTGGTGGAAGTAAAATCTAGTTTCATTTCATGGCCTACAGAACAGTCTTTCATTATGAATGATACTTTCGTCTTGAAAGAACTTCATTATGTCTCTTCATCATTTGGCAACTGTCAAACTCAATAATACATTCTTATTCTTTCTTTTTAATATAACACTTTAAAAAAAAATAATCAACTGAAAATTACTAATTCCTTCCTCTTATTAGTGATGACATAGTGCTAGTTCCACAGTTACCGCATAAACCAATTATCACATTTGGCAATTTTATGCATAATTAAGACTGACACCTTGTTAACTAAAACAAATACCATTTATGCAGTATCAAATGTACAATCCTCAACATAGATTATACTTTTTAAAAGACTACACAGTATCACTTGAGGTAGTACATCATATTGAGAAGAGAAATAATGAAATCATTCCTTACATAGTATATTGAACTATAATGAAAATATTATTTATCAATTGTATATAATAAAAAATCTAAATAGTACTGGAAAACGATAGCTAAAGAAATTTCCAGCTATGTTTTATGGTTATCTGAATGCAACTTTATTACTCTCTAATGATTTCATTCAAAAATAATCTACACTTAATGATAAACTTTCTGATATTCTGTATCGAAGTTCAGTTATTAGATTTAAATAAAAACAGCAACATTAATACATAGAGACATTCAAAATCGTAAAAAACAACCTTATATTTAGCGTAGGTATAATGAAACACTCAATCGATTTCGAGGGCAGCTAAAGGTCCCTCCTCATCAGGAGAAAGAAATACATAGAAAGAAAATAGGAATCACAGAAACACGTGGTGCTTATCAGCACTGCACGTGGTTATAACTAGATTTTTAATCAGAGTTGCACTGGCCGCCTACTTTTACTGAGCCAGGCTGTCTGATCAAGCATAAAGAAATATTAGCAAAGTTAAAATAGGGAGCGAGGGGCAAATGCACATTACGCTCAAAATCTGAACTTCAAATAATGGAAAGCAACCACTGAACGGATTTTTATACCCTCTGGTAGTACCAAGTGCGAGGAGGTAACGCCATCTATCGGCAAAAATAATTTAAGACAGTAGAATTTTAAAGGCATTAGGAAGGACTGGATTGGACTTCAAATCATTAACTAAACTTTCTAAATCTTTGTGAATGTGAAAAGCCTCAAGAAAATCCAATTCGCCTATGGAAGAAGCCTTTTGGATGATTTTTGCAGACCCAAAATCAAAATTATGGTTAAAAGTCCAGCTATGATATGCTATTGAAGACTTGTTAATTTCCCCTTTTTTGACATAAGATTCATGTTCCTTGATACGAAACTTCAACACTCTTTTTGTTTGGCCAATATATCTTAAACCACACTGACATGATATACTATAAATTCCCCAAGAATTCAAGACAGAAATGCAATCTTTTAGAATCGAAGGGTGAATTTTATTAATAGGGGAGAAACCGACTTGAAAATTGAATTTCTGGAGAATCCGTGCAATTTTATAGCTAACAGAAGGATAAAATGGAAGCACGACAAGGTCATTGATATTATTTCTAACAGTGGAATGTCTTCTTTGATGGGAATCTGAAAATTTTTTGACGGCTTTATCAATAATCACGGGAGAAAATCCACGTTCAATCGCAACTGCTCTCAAATAATTAAGTTCATTGGTAAGCAAAGATTCAGAGGAACAAACCTTTAGCGCGCGGAAAACATAATAGTAAAAAGAAGCCATTTTTTGCTTAACAGGGTGGCATGACTTGGCATGGGGTGTTAACAAACTGCAAAGGGTTTACTGTACAGAGTGGTGCTAAAATCGGTTTCATTGCGGATTATAAGAATATCGAGGAAGGGGAGGGAATTGTTGGATTCAATTTCAAGAGTGAATTGGATGGCTGGATCAATTGAATTCATAATAGATAGAATCTCGGATAAATCCTCTTTATAACCGTCAAAAAGTGCGAAAGTGTCGTCAACATACCGAATCCAAAGACGAAAAGATAATTTATCAAATAATTTCATCTCAAAATAGTGCATATAAATGTCAGCAAGTACCGGACTGAGAGGATTACCCATAGCCAATCCTTCAACTTGACGAAAATATGCATTTTGGAAAACAAAGTGGGTTTGACTTAGAGAAACTTTAGTAAGCGAAACCAACTCATTAATTTCAGTATGTGTGAAGTGAAATTCCCGAAGCCTAGTTTCAAGACAATTTAGTGCTCCTTCGACCGGAACATTAGTAAACAATGATTTGACATCAAATGAAACCGTAATGGAACGAAGTGGGGAAATATTTTTAAGTTTATCAATTAATAAATAATTGATATTTATTAACAGAATCTGACTTCAACAGAATTTTTTACAGTGTGAATATTGTTATCAAGTAGAGGAGAAAATCTGGAAACTAAATATTTGGCCAAAGGATATGAAGCAGTACCTATGTTGGAAACAATTGGTCGAAAAGGAATACCGGTTTTGTGGACTTTTGGAAGAGCATAAAGTCTAGCGCAATTAGTAATAGGCGGAATAAGTGATTTCTTCAACTGAGTTGGCAGAATGTGGGAAGATTTAATAGCACTTTTTACTTTCATGAGGTCCGAAGTTGAAGGATCTTTAGGGATCGAGCAGTATGGGCCTTCATTTATCAATTTAGAGACTCCAGTAATATATGTGTGTTTGTCCATAACAACGATCTGTCAAAGCTGATAAGGGCGGACAGATCGTTGTTATGGACAAACACACATATATTAATATATTACTGGAATCTCTAAATTGATAAATGAAGGCCCATACTGCTCGATCCCTAAAGATCCTTCAACTTCGGACCTCATGAAAGTAAAAAGTGCTATTAAATCTTCCCACATTCTGCCAACTCAGTTGAAGAAATCACTTATTCCGCCTATTACTAATTGCGCTAGACTTTATGCTCTTCCAAAAGTCCACAAAACCGGTATTCCTTTTCGACCAACTGTTTCCAACATAGGTACTGCTTCATATCCTTTGGCCAAATATTTAGTTTCCAGATTTTCTCCTCTACTTGATAACAATATTCACACTGTAAAAAATTCTGTTGAAGTCAGATTCTGTTAATAAATATCAATTATTTATTAATTGATAAACTTAAAAATATTTCCCCACTTCGTTCCATTATGGTTTCATTTGATGTCAAATCATTGTTTACTAATGTTCCGGTCGAAGGAGCACTAAATTGTCTTGAAACTAGGCTTCGGGAATTTCACTTCACACATACTGAAATTAATGAGTTGGTTTCGCTTACTAAAGTTTCTCTAAGTCAAACCCACTTTGTTTTCCAAAATGCATATTTTCGTCAAGTTGAAGGATTGGCTATGGGTAATCCTCTCAGTCCGGTACTTGCTGACATTTATATGCACTATTTTGAGATGAAATTATTTGATAAATTATCTTTTCGTCTTTGGATTCGGTATGTTGACGACACTTTCGCACTTTTTGACGGTTATAAAGAGGATTTATCCGAGATTCTATCTATTATGAATTCAATTGATCCAGCCATCCAATTCACTCTTGAAATTGAATCCAACAATTCCCTCCCCTTCCTCGATATTCTTATAATCCGCAATGAAACCGATTTTAGCACCACTCTGTACAGTAAACCCTTTGCAGTTTGTTTACCACCCCATGCCAAGTCATGCCACCCTGTTAAGCAAAAAATGGCTTCTTTTTACTATTATGTTTTCCGCGCGCTAAAAGTTTGTTCCTCTGAATCTTTGCTTACCAATGAACTTAATTATTTGAGAGCAGTTGCGATTGACCGTGGATTTTCTCCCGTGATTATTGATAAAGCCGTCAAAAAATTTTCAGATTCCCATCAAAGAAGACATTCCACTGTTAGAAATAATATCAATGACCTTGTCGTGCTTCCATTTTATCCTTCTGTTAGCTATAAAATTGCACGGATTCTCCAGAAATTCAATTTTCAAGTCGGTTTTTCCCCTATTAATAAAATTCACCCTTCGATTCTAAAAGATTGCATTTCTGTCTTGAATTCTTGGGGAATTTATAGTATATCATGTCAGTGTGGTTTAAGATATATTGGCCAAACAAAAAGAGTGTTGAAGTTTCGTATCAAGGAACATGAATCTTATGTCAAAAAAGGGGAAATTAACAAGTCTTCAATAGCATATCATAGCTGGACTTTTAACCATAATTTTGATTTTGGGTCTGCAAAAATCATCCAAAAGGCTTCTTCCATAGGCGAATTGGATTTTCTTGAGGCTTTTCACATTCACAAAGATTTAGAAAGTTTAGTTAATGATTTGAAGTCCAATCCAGTCCTTCCTGATGCCTTTAAAATTCTACTGTCTTAATTCAATTATTTTTGCCGATAGATGGCGTTACCTCCTCGCACTTGGTACTACCAGAGGGTATAAAAATCCGTTCAGTGGTTGCTTTCCATTATTTGAAGTTCAGATTTTGAGCGTAATGTGCATTTGTCCCTCGCTCCCTATTTTAACTTCGCTAATATTTCTTTATGCTTGATCAGACAGCCTGGCTCAGTAAAAGTAGGCGGCCAGTGCAACTCTGATTAAAAATCTAGTTATAACCACGTGCAGTGCTGATAAGCACCACGTGTTTCTGTGATTCCTATTTTCTTTCTATGTATTTCTTTCTCCTGATGAGGAGGGACCTTTAGCTGCCCTCGAAATCGATTGAGTGTTTCATTATACCTACGCTAAATATAAGGTTGTTTTTTACGATTTTGATTGTCACATTAGCGTGTTTCTCTTCTAGTCTACATAGAGACATATTTATTTGATGAGTGTTAGCAAAAATTATTGGTAGTAACATTTAATAAACAATAAAAATTAAATTATAAATAATAAAAATAACTCAGCAATAGGCAAAACATTGCAGAAACAAATTATTCAGGCTGATATAGTTCATATACACAAGACAAATAACAATATGTAATAACAGTAAGCAATATGAGCAGCCTTGAAAACAAGCAGAGTAATTTATAATAACATTCATTACACAAAATTCAGTAAATAAATAAATAGCTAACAAACTATTTGATCAACATACAGAAAACATTTCATACTAAAATATTTCATATATGTTACTTACTTAAAAAAAGAAAAAATTATATAAAAATCCGGAAAATGTGACAAAGTTTTTCTAAACCCTTGGACTCAAGCTCTTAATTGACCCGAAATGACCCATTTTATTAATTGAAATTTTTTATTCTACAAAATGAAAAATAAATTTTTATCTTTTCTATTATAGAAGAATATATGACAAACAAATTTATCTAAAAAAATATGCATAACTTCATACTGCCTGCAAGAAAATATACTTTCATTGTCAGCTCATTTCTGCAATGGTGAAATTTATCATTTAACCTTCCAGCATGCGCGTATGCGCAAAATTTATGACAAATTCAGTTTTTAATGCACATTTTTCACATATCGAAGCCGAGACATCTGAATGTCATTTCTATTCCTCATTTCTACCCTTCCCCACATCATGGAATGTGCCAACAGGAAGTCATTTGACCTTTTTTTCTTTTTTACTGGGAATTTGTGCTACGTGGCACCTTTTTCATGAAAGTTACAACATGCGCCTGTCCGTGGGTGAAAATTTGGAAAATATTTTTTATTCAAATATTTTGTAATTTTGTGTTATTAATTGCCGTGTATTATTTTAATTTGACTACATTTGGCTCTGTAAATTTTATATAAGTTTTCATGGCAAAAAAATATGTGCAGCCAGCTGATTTTGCTCGCATTCTTCAAGAATTATCTGATGAAGAAAAGGAAGACCTTTGAATGGGAAAACAATAGCGATTTCGATTCCTTATTTTCTTTCATTTTTATTTTTTAGAAATAAATAAAAATATTAAAGTTAGTTTAAAGTATGCTTTTCTAACCAGTAAGAAGTATGTTTCCTTCCAGAATGCTAAACTTAGTGTTTTTCCTACCAAGGTGTTTTCCTTTTTTATTAGTCTACACTTCCCTTTGATGAATATTAAAATTAGCTTCGATTTTAAAATATAATTATTAAATAATAAATTTAAAATGTTCTATAATGAAATCCATCATTGCATTTCTATCTCACTAACATAAGAACTTGAAAATAATTCATTTATATTTGAATGTGATATCATTTGTATTTTGCAATAATAAGATTAATATTTTATTTCTTACCAAATTTATTATCAACATTCACTCATTTCTGTCATTTTTCGTGCCAAAAACGGTAAACTAACGGATGTTGTAAAATACGACGGGCGCATGCTCATGTAAATTTGCTAAGCGTGTGTGGTGGACGGTTAAGCGATAAGAAATATCTCTCTTTGTATTTGTTAAATTAGGCTAAGCATAAGAAATATCTCTCTTTGTATTTGTTTCTCTATTGTATTCGTGTCAATTGATAAAGCAAGAAAGAAGCAAGCAAGTGCCACCATCTAGCAATACAGGCAGTCGGGAAAACATCTTTTATTCCCTTAAATTAGGAAGATGTTTCTTCTTTGCTGCTGACCTGGCGAAAAACAAGGATAATTATTGGAATAACATTTCAGCTGCTTTCAGTATTCTCAATAATATTTCAACAGTTTTTGCATTTTTTATTTCTTGAATGATTTTGAAAATTTCTTTGATTATTACAATTAATTTCCTTTCCTTCTTTTTTATTTTCCAATTTTCTATGGTTTTTTTGACATGGAGATTTCTGAGTTAAAGGAAAATTTCTTCAGTCTTTTGTAAAGGAATTTGGAAATTTTCCGCATTTTCTTCTGAAACTTCGGAATTTTCTTTTTATATACAAGGCATCCACAATAATTGCTGATGTGTGGACCTTTGCAGAATAAACAAACCAGAGGTTTTTTTTTTTTTTTTTTTTTTTTTTTTTTTCTCTTAGTTTTAGGCACTCGGAACTTTTGTAATTTTTCCCACAGATAACACAGCGAGTTTGACTAAAGCAAAATTGTTGGGTATGGCCATATCTTTGACATTTGAAGCATTAGGTAGGTCCACACTTTTATGGTCCATATTCTTCAATGTGTACTTTAATACACATAATATTCACCAACATTTCAATACTTACAAAATAGGTAATACAACATATATTTTAATGAAATGTTTACTGTCCTAAAATGACTTTATACTGAAATTTTTTGTAAAAGGCTGAAAATATGTCATCATTAAATATAAAGATGATGAAAAATATTGACATTTTTTATGTGAGTGTAACAGATTTATGTCTATTGTGGAACACATATCATTGGGATAACAAAAAAACAAAACAGAAACAACAAAAAAATTACCACACATACATTTGAAGTGAAGAATCTAGACTGGTATATTTGCAGTCAGTTAATAAATAGATTAAAAATAAATAAACATTAATAAAAAAAAGAAGATTCTAGCAAAATATTTCTAACTAGTGGAAAGGTTATTTACCTGGTTTGTCATGACCATATACTTTGATACCAAACGGCTTGTTAAGGACTACTAAACCATCTGAAAGAGAAAATGATTAAAATCTAATCTACAATTTATACGTATCTATTTAATACCAAGGATTGAAAACCTTGTTGAAATTATATAAATTACAAAAATATACATATTTAAGCACAGTATATCCAAAAAATTCCTATCCCTCTGTCATAATCCTTGTAAATCATGCAATATAATGTAACGAACATACTGGGCACATCTCACTAGCTTTTCAAGAGGATCATGAAAGCAATATGTGACACTGCTACATGAAATTACAAACTAATGTTCCATAATAAAACTGAAAGAGAAACATAAAGGATCATTCCTCTTTGTTGACAGCTTCAAATATTTTACCATTAAAAGATCAGAATATAATTGCTATAACCTCTAGACACAGTGTGTTTGCCCCTGATTCAAAACCTGAATGATCATTACCATGAATTTCTCAATTATTGTCACAAATTAAACTTTAAAAATAAAGCAGCAGTTCAGAGTTCAAATAAATAATTAGTATTTTATATTTATTAATCACAGTTCAATTTTAAATCAGCTGTGGTTTTAAAATACACCTTCTAAGAAAGATAAGGACAGGGTCTTTTTTCTCAAGCAGCAAAAAAGTCTTCAATTATTTTTTCAGAAAAAATTTGATTCTTGACAAAAGACACCATACCTGTTTCGTATGAAATTATTTTTGATTCCATCAGTTTTCTAAATTTAAAAAAAAAAAAAAAAAAAACTGAAACTTAAATTTTTTGTACGCTCTTTCTAACATTTTATAGATATTTCCCCACACAGGAACACACACTACAGACGTAAGTAGTTTATAAATTTTGTTTGGCACTACATTAATTATTTCTCAGAATAAAAATAATTTTTTTTAAAAAAAGCTCTTACTCATCAGTTTATATTCCTGTTTTATTCAGTAAACTGGTCAAGAGTTAAAGGAAAGTACATATGAGCTTATACCTAAAAAGATATGCCTTCATAGAAGACATTTTATTGACTCACATTCGTGTTACACAAAGGAAAAATCGTGAAAAACCTGTCAGCTTAATTGTGGAACTAGACACAAACTGTTAACAGCATTATTCGGCAAGTGGATACGCATTTCTGTCCACTAAAAGTCAAGTAGCACAAGTGGAAATTATAGCTATGTCATAAGTTACAATGTTTAGTTACAAATGGCTGCTCTTTGTGTCATATATATAATACAGTCAAAAGTCGTTAATCCGGACACCCATAATCCGGAATGATCTATAATCTGAACCTCAAAGCTACAAAACTTTCTGCGCATATGCATGAGCGCATGCGCATAATACATTTACGCATGCACTTTTAATGTATAACCGACGGTATAAGCTAAAATGATCTAATTATCTATTTCAGTTAATGTTGCAGATTGTGTTATTCTTTAATCTTCGAATTGGATCCGGCTTATTATTTTTTGCAGAGAGTTAGAGCAATTTTATAAAAGTAAGCTCGAACTTTCGACTGTGTCAAATAGAATTTCCGATGCTGGAGCTTCCAAAGGATCTACAAAGCAAAAGTATGTTTCGATGTCCATCAAACAAAAAGTGGAATTGCTGCAAAAAATTGATAAAGGCATATCCTTGTTTCTCTAACCATTTCGAAATCTGTTTATCATTTTCAAACTGCTCCGCGGGGGGGGGGACGTCGCGGCGCGCAATGAATTGGAAGTTGATCTGTCAGCACTATCCTTATCTTCAGGGCAGATGATTTGATTTTATTTGGCTTATAATTCCTTACTAAATGTAGTATTTCATCTCGATGTACTCCGTCTTTGATATGATTTAAATCAAATTCCTCGTCATTATTCGCTTCCGATAGTGAAGAAAGTAACAGGTTATTGAAAACGAAAAAATATAGATTGACAAATTAGTCGGTATTCTCGACACAGCAATTATAGAAGTTGAAGAGCGGAACTTTGTAACTGAACAAGAAATCATGTCTGTTTACATAATTAAAGAGAAAGTATTATCACATAAAGCGAAGCAACTTTAACAACTTACATTGAAAGAAATGTTTAATAAAGTAAACAAATAAATATTAAGCTCTTTTTTTTTTTTTTTTTTTTTTTTTTTTTGTAAATTTTGATACTCTTTAAATCATAATTGTTCTTTATTTCATAAATTAAGGTTTCATATTTTTAATTTTGTAATTTCTGTATGCCATCTTACCAGATTTAAACTGATGATCTATAATCCGGAAAAATCAATAATCCAGAATCGCTGAAGTCCCGACGAGTCCAGATTAACGACTTTTGACTGTATATTCAAATTGTAAGGCCCACAAGTGTCTATTCAAGCCCATGCATGACTAATTTGACACTAAAAACTCTAGATTCATGAGAGAACAGTGATTTTGATATCCAAATTTTCTCAAAGACTGAATTGGAAGTTTGTCTTGCTTACACCTCACAATCCAGAACAGTGGCTACTGCATTATGAACTTGATCTGTTAAGTAATTAAAGCCTTATAAATTTATGAGAATTGCAAAAGTAAACTTAATTCAAAGTTATGTGAATGAAATTTATTTCTTCACCTTTTTTTTTTTCCTCGATAGTCTAATGAACATATTAGTTGAAGAAACTAATAATTTCTATGAACAAAAGATGAAAGAAAATCCATCTTCATTCAAAATCAACAAACTCCTCTACATGTGACTAAAATGGATTCCCTGGATTAATTATTCGGCTAATCTTTGGAATATGGTAACAGGTAGTTTGGCGACATTTTGGTAAGGCGATAAACGTTACTAGCTAGGACCTTAGCAGTGTACATGGATAAAGTCAAGAGTGCGCGCAATGCCATTTTTGTGCAATTCTGGGATTTTTTTAAGTGAAAATTGGTCGACGTATACATGGATACCGTGTATGTGCAATTCTTAAAAACACGGCAAGCAGTGGGCAATTCTGCACTGTCTCCCAATTTCGCAGCTAATCTTCGTCGTGATTAAGCACTTTTGTTGCATAAAAGTTCTAGCATAAGCATAATTCGGCTAGCAGATTGTTGGAAAAAAATGTTGAGTAAAAAAAAAAAAAATTCCTTTGCTTCGTGAAAACAAAATGGTGTCCAAAACAAAACTAGCAGGTTGCTGTAGCAGGGTTGGTCGCCAAATTTTCGCCAGGTTACCATAATCCAAAGATTAACTTGAACTTCTTTTTAAGTTAGGGTTAACGAATTGAAATATCCCTACACTGCGTACTACTTGCACGTCTTCTGATTGTACTTCTACAACACACTGTCTCCAAGGCGAGTTACGCTAAGTGGCATGCCGTCGCATAAGAGGTTTACCTAATGACCCATATATCATACTCCCGGCGTGAAAGGGTTAAATGTACTATTGAGTAACAATAAGACAGTACACTACAAGCAAATTACTCTGCTCTTTGATGAAATATTCCCATAAATGTTGTACTAGTATGTGTGCTTGCATAAAAAATTATTATTTTTATGAATTGTTATTTCAGTTACAAGGTAATAAAATATATTATCTCACTTTTAGAAAAATAATAGATTAATAAAAGTTACTGATTTGTTGAGTTTAAGAGTAAATATTATTGCTGTATAAAAATATGAGAAATGATTCCTTTCTGACTTCAATGCACTTATTTCAACGTTATTGCCAACCTTCAAAACCAGGGCTGTGGAGTTGGTAAGGAAAGTGGCTGACTCTAATTCCCTCATATATATATGTAAACATATACACATGGGTTACAGCTTATTTTTTTAATATAAAAGAAGTAATAGATGCTACAGAAAAAAAAAATCGATGTCATAGGAAATTATTTATATTAATTACCATTTATTATGAAATTGAAAAACTGCCCTTAGTTACTTCTAAGAAACAGTATAGCGTCGGCAAGATCTTCTTTGTTGGAGGGCCATAGATCCAGTTTGATAAACTTAGAGCTCAGAAGAGTCTTTCTACACAACTTGAATAGGAGGAAGAGCTGTTACTACTTCTTTCAACTTCTCAGGATAGATTTTTATAAGTTCTAAAAGAGGTGTCTTGCAAGTGCAATCATATTTCCCTATTTCTTCAAAGGCTGTGTAAAAATCTTGTTTGTATTTTTTCATTTTTATATCTAAAGGCTCTTGGTTCTGTATTTTCATTCACTTTGCCTTAGCCTTTTCAATATTATCTAAGAATACTTCTCAAATCTAATTCATCACTGGAAGAGGATGATAGATACTCAATTGCAATGTCTGCAGTTTGATTCTCCTGATTCGAACTCTCCAATTGTTCTGAAAATAATTTCATTCTTAATGAAAGTTCATAGATGGCTTTCTTTGCCTTTTTAATTTGTTTGTCATCCAAGAAAATTTGGTGCTTCGGATCTACATATATTGAACTCATCAAGATCTCATTGTCTAGCTAACTAGTTTCTCTTTTCTTCATTGAAGAAATGATTCCTTCTGCAATAAACCCTCCATTTCAAAAAGAACAATCCCATACTTCCATTCTCACCTCCTGTCAATTCTTCAGATTGCAGCTTTTTCGTGGTGATATACGGTGTAGAAAGAAAAGTTCCCAATTCTGCAAGATCATTTCACAGTATTTATGTTAGTGACACATTAAGGTTATCTATATCTTCTAAAATGTTCTCAGTTCTAAAAACCTCCTTATCGTCAAATATGCACTTCCTTATCGCATTGCTGGATCAATAATTGCTTCTTTTCCTGCTTGTTTCCCAAGAATGGCATCAATTTTGGGAGTTCTTGCTGCTATTGCTGCTCACCTAAATTTACCACTGAGATTTGTAACTAAACGAGGTAACTAAATGAATCACTAATGGAATATATCACATCCATCCCTCACTCTTATATTTATTTTTATTAATATGTCAATAAAATAGAAAATAACTATTTATTAATATATACAGTTCATAAATAAAAATAATAACTCAGTTTGTCATTAATTTTTTCAATTCATTTTAATTTCATTCCAAATTCAATCTGTTCAACAAAAACTGGAGTCGGAGTCGACCTGTTTTTAGCGACTCCAGCTCCAACTCCTTTTGCCCTAAAATCTGTCGAACTCCACAGCCTTGCTCAAAACACATTTAAAAACTGTTTTAGAAAATCCCTTTCAAATTTATCACAAAGATTGCATGCATCTTCAAGCATAGCTATTTAATACACGAAGTTTCTTTACATTTCTTACTGGTATTATGTAGGTAATGTAGCAAAGCAAAGATGTTACACTGTCTAACGGTATTTTGTGTTGAATGACATTGAATTTCTGTTCAATTTTCAAATTCCGTTATTAATCTCTCATGAAAAAACACCCCTTTGGGAGTAATAATATAAAACTTGAAAGCTTTCAGATTGTTTTTTCCCTCTATTCATCTTGGAAGAGTTTCAAAATGCAGCTTTTAATACACAGACTTTTACAATCGTACAATAAACAGCCATATGGATTACAGTTTTCTTGAATTTGTTTTCTACCATTTTTGCACATATCTACACTCCACCAGAGGAAAGATCATTATAACTGCTGAATACTTGTAGTTTGACTCAGGTTTGGACTAGCTACAGGGTTGGTTTTTCTCATATGCAAAGCTCCAGCAAAAAATAAGCATGTGCTTAGGACATCAAGCAAAAAGGGACATTATAAAAATATAATTAGACTCCGGGAAAGGGGCACTAAAAATTCCCTATTGCAAGTTTTACCATGGAACGTATGGGGCATGTAAAACAAGTTCAACAGAAAAAGAATGGGGAAAAAAGTAGCATAAATATATTTGGCGCGAGTTCCAAAATCTTTAGTGTCTTTAAAAGTCTTAATCTGGCTCTGCCCATGCACGAGATGCCTTTAAAAAATTTGGCTGATCTTTAGAATATGGTAACTGGTAGTTTGATGACATTTTGGAGGCGATAAAGGTTACTACCTGGGACTTTGGTAATAATGTGAGCAGTACTCAGTTCCGATTACGCATTATTTTGTGTGAGGGAAATGAGAGATCATGGGATATGTCATGTGATATTAATGGACGAATTACGGTTCTTTAATCGGAAAAGGGGGGAAATCGGGAAAAAATCTGGAAATTTTGTATTTGGCTTTATTCTGTGTTGTGTGAAACAGTGTTCGTTAATTTTTGGATCCCATGGCCCTAACTAAAGTGAATTCGAAATGGGTATTTAGTTGGATTGAAAGGGGTAGTAATAAGTGTTTCTTTAAGGTTATGCGAGATAGAAGTAAAGATGTTTTATTAAGTTATATATTTTACCTGGTACCTTGCTGTGAACTATAAGTATGATTTTAAAGATCCTGAAACAGAAATAAGAAAAGTTTATCGGACACGTAATCAAGATTCTGAAGAAGATTAGGTAAGTTGTAAGGATCTTAAGTTTTACTAACGTTTATTTTATTTTAAATCTTTACTATCACTTCTTATTTTCTACTTCCGGCCAGAATTATAAGCTTTAAAGTATTTGTGAAAAGTTTGTCTGGCGAACGCCAAGTATTTAAGTTGTGGCTTTTGCCAAGCGAGAGAGAGGAAGCAGTGAGTCAAAGCAGGCCGCTTACCTTAGAAGTTACGCAGTTGCTGTTTGCCTTCCAGGCCAGAGGTTTTAATCCTCTTGATAATTTTTAAACGTATTGTAGTGTTCACAGTTCTCTGTACTACATACGCTTCCTGTTAATATAAGGCCAATCTTCCACGTTTATTATTTTAAAGTTAAATTAGAGTTTAGTTCTATTTTTATATTTTTACGTTAGACCCCAAGTAGCGGGTCTGTGTATTCCGAAGGACGGAAGTTATTGTAAATAGAGAAAAATAAAGGGTTTTGTATACCCTTCTTGTGTATCCTGTCTACTTCCCACAGTTTTGAACATAGCTTTAGTAAGCTCTCTGTTCCGGGTCAGGTCCTTGCATGTTCCCGAAGAAGGTAAGACGGAACAATTGATCCTGATAGTGGCGCCCAACGAAGAAGAATAACCATGGCCGGGTTTCTAAATAGTATTAAATCCGAATTTCCAAATGAAATAATTGGCATCGATTTATTGGGCCCCTTCCCAAAAAGTCAGTTAAATAAAAGTCGCTATCTCCTTGTTATGGTTGATCATTTTAGTAAATGGACCAAAATTGTTCCCTTAAAACAAGCCTCCGCGAAATTAGTTACTGATTCTATTTTAAATAAATATATTTTAAAATACGAGGCGCCGCTAAAAGTTATATCGGATAATGGTCCTCAATTTGTAAGTAATATATTTGAAGACATGTACCAAAAACTGGGCATACGTCATTTAAAAATGGTCCCGTATCGGCCGCAATCAAATATAGCGGAACGGGTCAATAGAAATATAGTGAAAATTATCCGTAGTTATGTTAAAAATTTTCATAAAAGCTGGGATAACTATGTCAATGAATTTGCTTTCGCCCTTAGGACCGCAAAACATGATACAACGGGCAAAACTCCTGCTGAGTTATTTTTAGGCAGAAAGTGAGTGAGTGAGTGAGTGATTATGGCGCAAAAACCAGAGATGATTATGACGCGCCAAACAAAAGATGAGATGATTACAATTGATGACATTAAAATTCAATAAATAAAAACAAGTAGATAAATGTACCAAATCCAGAGGATGAAGTCATATAAAAACAAGTTAAAAGCACATATTAACATTCAAGACACAGTCTTCAAAACAAATTACATTTGGTAATAAAAGCCAATCTCTTTTAAATAATAAAATAAATTAGAATTGACCTCTCTTCCGATTAAACGGTCGAGAGGTAAGTCACAGCTATTAAAATATTTCTGGCGAAGACTATTAAAACATTGACACTCAATTAAAATATGACGAACAGATAAACAAACATTACAATTAAAACAAACAGGCTCATTTTCAGCTTTAAGAAGATAGCTATGTGTGACTCTGGTATGACCAATTCTGAGTCGAGTCAAAAGAACGTCCTCTTTACGATTTCCAGCAAAATCCCAATGCTCAATTCTAGGTTTGATGTTTCTCAACTTGTTGTGATGCTGAACATCCCAAATTTGCTGCCATTTTTTTCGTATCTTTCCCTTGATGACACAGCAGATGTCTCTAAAAGGGATAAGGCGACTGGACAGTTCGACAGCAGATTTTGCCGCGATGTCTGCAAGCTCGTTTCCCTTTATTCCCGTATGCCCGGGAACCCAGCAGTACAGGATTTCATATCCTCGTATCATTAAATTTCTATGAATTTTGAGAACATCCACTACCACAGGATTCTGAGCGTTGGGAAAAGTTTCCAAGGATTTAAGAGCACTATACGAGTCTGTGTAAACTATGAACTTTTTGTGGCAGAGCTTTGGGATGTACAAAAGAGCATAATATATTGCAGTTAGTTCAGATGTTAGGACAGAGAAAGCATGGTGCAGGCATCTGCCCTCTATGTAATTTTCAAATACAAAAGCCATCCCGACATGATCATTTGACTTTGATCCATCTGTGTTTATCGGATAATAACTGCTATATTTGTGCCTGTGCTCAGCGAAAAGTTGTCTGTAAACGATCTCGTTAGTGCTCGCCTTTACGTGATGTTTAAAAACATCAAGAAGCTGGATCCGTGAATTTTCCCAAGGTGAAATTTCAAAATTCTGTACTGCTTGGGGGTGCATATCAGAGAGGGAGAGTTCCTCAATGACAGGGCGAACTCTTAAAGGGAAAGTAGGAACACAGGATGGACGTGTTTCAAATAATGTGTTACACTCATTATCAAGTAAGCACAGCTTATTGGGATGTTCAGGTTGAGATAGAGTATTAAAATATTGCAAAAGGGACGATTGCTCACGCCTCAGATGAAGTGATGGTTCGTTACAGTCAACATATAGGCTCTGCACAGGAGAAGTCCTGAAAGCTCCTGAACAAATCCGCAGACCTTGATGGTGAACAGGATCCAGTTTTAACAAAACAGATGAGCGAGCGGATCCATAAACAACTGAGCCATAGTCCAGTTTAGAGCGGATAAGCGCTCTGTAAATGCGAAGCATGGAGCAACGCTCTGCACCCCAGGAGGTGTTCGCCAACACTTTTAAAATATTTAGTGTTTTTAGACACTTCTTTCTCAGGTTTAAAACATGAGAAAGGAAAGTCAATTTTCGGTCGAACGTCACTCCTAAAAATTTTACTTCAGGCGCAACTGGAATAATTGTACCATTCAAGTATAACTCAGGTTCAGGATGGAGACCTCGCTTCCTACAAAAGTGCACGCAGACAGTTTTCTGTTTCGAAAATGTAAATCCCTGTTTGTCTGACCATTCTTGGATCTTAATCAGAGCCATCTGCAGTTGCCTCTCTACATATCTCATGTCTGCTCCTCGACAGCTAATCTGCAGATCATCAACATATAGAGATCCCAAGATGGTGGGAGGAAGTTCTTTTAGTACAGAATTTATTTTTAAACTAAACAGGGTTACACTGAGCACACAGCCTTGAGGCACACCCTCTTCCTGTTCAAAAACATCCGAAAAAACAGAGCCAATTCTTACTTGAAAAGTTCTAGTGTTCAAGAAATTTTGAATGAAAATTGGTAGGTTGCCGCGCAAGCCACTCTCGTGAAGATCCCGGAGTATACCGTATCTCCATGCCTTATCATAAGCTTTTTCAATGTCGAAGAATATCGAGACAAGGTGGCTTCTTCTTACAAATGCTTTTCGAATAGATGTCTCTAAGAGGAGCATGTTATCTACAGTTGTTCTTCCCTTTCGAAAACCACTCTGATAAGGCGATATAATATCATTCTTTTCCAAGAAGTAGACTAGGCGGCTGTTTACCATCTTTTCAAACAGTTTGCAAACACAGCTGGTAAGGGCAATTGGCCGATAGTTCGAGGGATTCCTCGGGTCTTTCCCTGGCTTCGCAATAGGAATGACAATAGCTCTCCTCCATGCACTGGGAAATGTACGCTCCTTCCACACTCTATTGTAAAGTGTGAGAAGGGCACTCAGTGACTTACAGGACAGATGCTTTAGCATTTCATAATACACGCCATCCAGACCCGGACAAGACCTATGTGTCTGCAACAAAGCTCTCTTTAGTTCAACCATAGTAAAGTCTCTATTGTACGGCTCAAAGTTGGAAGAGTTGAAAGCGATGGGATTTTTCTCAGAGCGTTGCTTGATAGAAAGAAATGCAGGTGAGTAATTTTGGCTGGAAGAAACGGCAGCAAATGTCTCACCAATTGTATTTGCAATTTCTTCTATGGAGCTAATCACTCGGCCATCTTTTTCCAGAAAGGAAAGTGAGTGGTCTTTGTACATTCCGCATGCTTTTCGAACTCTTTCCCAAACCCGCTTACTAGGCGTAGAGGATGTTATTGAGGACACATATGAAATCCAGGAATCCCTCTGGCTCTGCCTTCTTACTTTCCGTGCATTTGCTTTGGCTCTTTTAAAAGCTATGAGGTTTCGCAGAGTAGGATATCTACGAAAAATACCCCATGCTTTTTTCTGTTTTTTCAGTGCTTCATGACAGTCGCGATTCCACCATGGTTTCGAATATTTTAGTGTTTTTCCTGATGTTCTAGGAATCGAAAGCATAGCTGCCTGAATAATAGTATTAGTAACAGCTTCAACAGCGTCATCGATATGCACACCTTCTACCATTTCCTCTGTCAGCTCTGCAACGGAAGAGAAGAGTTCCCAGTCTGCCCTGTCCAGGATAAAACGAGGGACTCTCGACACGGGGTTTGCTCCTCTTCGTGCAAGAGACACAAAAATAGGATAATGATCGCTGTTGTACAGGTCATTTCCGACACTAAAAGTGCAAAATGGCAACAGAGATGGTGAACAGATGGCAAGATCGAGAGCGTGGAATGTCCTTGAAGGCTCATGGAAGTACGTATCTTGCCCATTATTTAGGAGACAAAGGCTATGATCTTCGATCATCTGCTCTATTTGTCTTCCTCGGCAATTTGTATCTTTACTTCCCCAGAGTGGACTATGGCCATTAAAATCTCCTATTATGATAAAAGGCTCAGGCAGCTGCTCTATTAGATTATTTAAATCTTGCTGATAAATGTGCTCATTTGGAGGCAAATACAAAGAAACAAATGAAACAATAATATCAAAATTTATTTGAGTAGCAACAACTTGGAGGGATGTCGTCAAAGGAAGTACAAATGAAGGAGAGGAGACCTACACCTCCACTGGCACGCTCACCTGCAATGTTATCCTTCCTGACGAAAGAAAACCTCCGAAGTTTTGCATGGTGTTCAGGTTTCAAATTTGTTTCCTGTATTGCTAAGCACACAGGATGATACACATTTATTATAGATTTGATGTCAAGGAAATTTCGGTGGAAACCGCGACAGTTCCATGACATAAGGGTGGCCATTATGAATGGTTTTTGTTTTTTCTGTGCTGTTCTTTTGTTTTTCGTGGAAGTAGATGCCTGGGAACTTCTAAACCCTCTTCTACTTCCATAAAGTCTGAATCCGCAGATTCAGAAATCATCTCATCAAAAGAGCTATTGCTGTGACTTCTATTTTTATTGGATATTTTATGTGTAGAAGTTTTGGGCTTACTTTGAATAACTGTTTCTTTCTTTTGTACTATATGGGTTGCATTTTCTTTTTGCTTGTTGGATGTAGACGGATGGGTTTTATTTGCTAGGGTCTGTGTGCCTATTGATGTTTGGGTGGCGACTGTACGAGATGATTTTACAGCACTGGCGTATGATGTATTTGGTCGAAGCTGTGTGCTCTGGACTAATCTTCTGGCTTCGGCATATGAGATGTTCCTCGTAAACTTTGCAGTCTGCACTTCTTTTTCCAATTTCCATTTTGGGCAGAGGCGTGAAAATGCTGGGTGCTCACCCTTGCAATTTATACAAAGAGGCGCAGCCGTACAATTTTCAGAATCGTGGCCAATCTGTGAGCATCGGGCGCATGTAAGGCTGCCACGACAAGACGTCTTAGAATGGCCGAAACGCTGGCATTGGAAACATCGCATAGGGTTTGGAATATAAGGTCTTACAGGAATATTTAGATATCCGGCCTTAATATTCTTAGGCAGATCAGGCGTGTTGAAGGTAAGGATCACGTGTTTCGTGTCTATCAACTTACCTTCTTTACGCATCTTGATCCGCCTTACACCGCAGACATTTTGTTCGGAGAGCTCAGAAGCGATCTCTTCTTCAGAAACATACAGAAGGTCGAATTCTGAGATTACACCCCGACAATAGTTGAGTGACTTATGTGGTGTTACAGTCACATTCGCTTGCCCAAGTTTAGTTATCTGAAGTAAAGAAGCAGACTGGGTGGCTGAGGTTGTATCAATAAGCAGGTCTCCGGAGCGGAGACGCTTTATATTTCTCGGCTCACCAATACAGGACTGGATGTATTTGTTTATTACGAAAGGAGACATCTTATGCATTTCGCCAGAAGGACTAGAGATGACTAGGAAACGGGGAATATTGTTATGATTTTTTTCATTTGTATCTGTACGTAATTTTTTTGCAGTAGACTTTTCAGAAGTAGGTTGAGTGAGAGGTTGAGTGAGTGGTTGAGTGAGTGGTTTAGCAGTAGACGTTTCAGAAATAGGTTGAATGACTGGTTTAACAGTAGATGTTTCAGAACTAGGTTGAGTGACTGGTTTAGGAGTAGAAGTTTCAGAACTAGGTTGAGTGACAGGAGTGATTTGAGTGACTTGAGTGACAGGATTGACTTGAGTGACTGGAGTTACCTCGAAATCTTTTATTAAGTAAATATGAGAAGCCATAGTGAAAGAATAAAGATTCGGGTCCGACGGCCCCGCCCACCACGGAGCCCAACAAGGGAACACAGATTCCTGTGTTAGGGCTAGCCGGACCTATACGCAAACTGAAGCCCCACAGTCGGCTTTCCCGAAAGCAGGTACTCCCGAGAGCTTGACCCCAAGCCACTGACACAAGGACTAGTGACCAGCCGATTGACACCTGTGAGGACGACTAAGGTGCCTCCCGTTTAGCTGAAGCAGAGGCCAAAGCAGTGTGTTGGGGACAGTACCTCGCCCCTCAACTACCAGGACCCTCCTTTCCAGCGACACGGGTCTCCACGCACGGCAAACACGTGGGCAGTTTTCTCCCCACTTGAAAACTAGAAACAAGGTCTGTTCCAGCCTCTCGTGACGAGCCCCAAACTCCGTAGAGAGAAACCACAAGGGAGAAGGGAAGGGAAAAAGATCCAGCCAAGAGGAGAGGAGACGGAAAAGAGGATAGATCACTGGGGCTCCAGGATCGTGACACCCGTCTCACCAAGAAGATGATCCCCTGAAGGGCTAGGGTACCTCGGGATTGCCACACCCGTACTCACAAAAGTGAGCCCCCTGAGGGATTTTAGGCAGAAAGATTATAACGCCGTTAGATAAATTATTTTATGTGCAACAAAGAGCCCCAGAATTTAAAATGGGTGATATAGAAAAACTAATAAAAGAAGCAAAAAAGAATACGGAAGTAGCACAAAGAAAACAGAAGCTCTATTATGATTTGAAATGACGGGGAGTAACTTATAAAGTAGGGCACGAAGTTTTAAAAATTAAGCATTCACTTTCTTCAGCACCAGAAGATAAAACTGCCAAATTTTTTCCACGATTTGAAGGACCATCTGTCATAGAAAAAATAACTCACGCTGTAGTAGTGTTAAAAGCCAGAAATGGTGAAACCTGCTCCGCAAACATTGATCAAATCAAACCCTTGATCATCGTAATAAAATGCAAATATTTTCAGATCTTTTGCAGGATCCGGCCCGGCAGACACCGCAGGCACAAGCTCCAGAGGTGGAAAAACGACAAGTACAAGGGCAAGCCATTAAGAGGCAGGAGCAAGTGAAAAGAAAGTTTCCCCGTGGAAAAATTGAAGGTAGCAAGAAAAAGAAGCCGTTCCACCGTCCAGAAAAGAGAGTTCACGAACACCCCCAGAATGAAGAAGTGAGAAGGACGACGTATGCAAAGAGAACCAGGAGAAATGACGGCAACTATAACTCGTCTCTAAAACGGAAGATCTCATCCGACAGGACTCTCCGCAGCAAATGTCGCCGAACTGCGGAAGGGCCATCAGCGGCGGAGGAAAAGTTACAAGGAAAATTTGAACGGCCAGCAACGAGGTCCAAGCAGGAACACGAAAGAAGTTTCCCGGTTCCGCCAAGACCAGCTGCCATCAAACGACCAAGACCATAGGCAGAAGCGAAAAAGAAGGTATTCAAGGGTGACCAAACTGGAGAAAAAAGAAAGCATCTAGAGGAAGGCACTGAAGGGCGAGCCCGTACAAGAAGGAGGATAAATCAAACAACTATCTGCACTACTTTTAAGGACTGGGCCCAGAAAAGAATGTCCGAATATCACAAAGATAAGTAAAATTTTATGTTACTTTGCAAACTTAAGTTAATCTTTCATTCTTACTGCAAGTGGCAGATTTCAAGAAGTTTTACCTCATGCGAGGTCTACCTTTATCGCCAAAAGGGCGAGAAATGAGTTGTTACCGATTTTGGTATTATGTTTTTCAAATTACTCGCGCGTAAAACTAAAGTTGATGTATAATAGCGTTGTGTAAAGATTTAAATATTGTAAAAAGTTATTGTATAAATATTATTTAAAACATTCTGGCAAGAAAGAAGTTTTAGTCTGAAAGACTTTTTGAAATGTATTATTTCAATGTAGAAAGAATTGGCACTTGCTTTGAAAAGAATAGAAGTTAACAATGTACTACTGATGTATGTTTTCAAATGTGTAAAATTAACGGCATGTTAATATGTTCTTATATACAATGTGAACTGTTATTTTAAATGTTAAGAAATACCGTGATATGGTAAAAGTGAAAGTAATGTTAAGATTTTTTTTATTCGTGTGACTGTAAAAAGACTAAATCATGGTGAATATGTGTTAAAGGTTGAACGATGTAGTTAGGCTCTCTGATGCTACACTTCAGAGTTAGCCACTTTCAGAATAGTACCTCAGGGTTTAGAGTTGAAATTAGGGTGTGTTACGAGGTCTTGGTATGTTGAATTTTAACACGTTAGTGTTTTGATTGTAGGAGGAAGTGTTGAACACATAGACATAAACACATTCGTGTTTGGTGTTCTTTTACAACACATGTCAGAGAGCACGGGGAGAGATAATTAAAATAGTCATGAATGAAATAAGAATGTTAAGAGAAATATAATTATACATGTTACTTGCCATTTCATTGTGTAACATTTCATTAAACTAGTTTTCCTTCCAGATCTCTGGAAGGAACCAGATTTGAATAAAAGCTCCTGTTTAGATGCAGTACAGATGAAAAAATTGTGTCCTGGGAGCTGCTATTGTAAAAACAAATTTCTTTCTTTTAAATTTCTAGTTTCTAGCGAAAAATGTTTGTAAAAGATTCGCCTCGCGTTTTCTAGAGCTAAAAGTTTTCAACAAGGTCGTTTTAGACCTCAGTTTCAAACTAATTAACTCTGGCGGGAAGTATGTAAGGATCTTAAGTTTTACTAACGTTTATTTTATTTTAAATCTTTACTATCACTTCTTATTTTCTACTTCCGGCCAGAATTATAAGCTTTAAAGTATTTATGCAAAGTTTGTCTGGCGTACGCCAAGTATTTAAGTTGTGGCTTTTTGCCAAGCGAGAGAGAGGAAGCAGTGAGTCGAAGCAGGCCGCTTACCTTAGAAGTTTACTCAGTTGCTGGTTGCCGTCCAGGCCAGAGGTTTTAATCCTCTTGATAATTTTTAAACGTATTGTAGTGTTCACAGTTCTCTGTACTACATACGCTTCCTGTTAATATAAGGCCAATCTTCCACATTTATTATTTTAAAGTTAAATTAGAGTTTAGTTCTATTTTTATATTTTTACGTTAGACCCCAAGTAGTGGGTCTGTGTATTCCGAAGGACGGAAGTTATTGTAAATAGAGAAAAATAAAGGGTTTTGTATACCCTTCTTGTGTATCCTGTCTACTTCCCACAGTTCTGAACATAGCTTTAGTAAGCTCTCTGTTCCGGGTCAGGTCCTTGCATGTTCCCGAAGAAGGTAAGACGGAACAATTGATCCTGATAAAGTTAGTATTTTTAATTATTTGAGGATATTATTTTTATGCATTGTTCTAAATGTAAGGTGGAAGTAAAGTAATTTGCGTAAACGTGCATGGAAATAATTTAAATATTTGACACTAAGTATTTGTAACCATTTGTAATGTTTGCGGTATGAATTAGTTAGTGACGTTTGTAATATTAATATGTAGAGGTAAAAGTTATGTAGAGGTAAAAGTTATATTTTAATTAAATGATAATGTAGAGGTAAAAGTTTTTGGATATTTTATTTATTTTATATGGGGAAATGTTCATATTTGGAATGGGTATACACTTTTTCGCGGTCAGGTAATTTCGTATATGTTCTTTTTACCGGGTTTAAAGATTCAGGAAATCGTTATGCATTTTCGTGAATTTTTTCTAATTTATGAGAAAAAAGCAGTGTACATGGATATAGTGAAGAGTGTGCGCAATGCCATTTTTGTGCAATTCTGGGATGTTTTTTTAAGTAAAAATAAGTCAACGTGTACATGGTTTAGTGATATTTTAATTAAATGATAGTTATTTTGTGAATTTTATGTTTGTAGGGATTTGGTATACGTTTTAGTTGAAGTAAACATGCATGGAAATAATTTAAGGTTGATCTTTACAATATGGTAACTGGTAGTTTGACGACATTTTGGAGGCGATAAAGGTTACTACCTGGCACTTTGGTAATAATGTGAGCAGTACTCAGTTCCGATTATGCATTATTTTGTGTGAGGGAAATGAGAGATCATGGGATATGTCATGTGATATTAATGGACGAATTACGGTTCTTTAATCGGAAAAGGGGGGAAATCGGGAAAAAATCTGGAAATTTTGTATTTGGCTTTATTCTGTGTTGTGTGAAACAGTGTTCGTGAATTTTTGGATCCCACGGCCGTAACTAAAGTGAATTCAAAATGGGTATTTATGTATGTATTAATTTAATGTATGTGCTCATTTATATTTTAAGTAGTGTTTTTGAATTTAATTATATTTTAATTAAATGATAGTTATTTTGTCAATTTTATGTTTGTAGGAATTTGGTATATGTTTTAGTTGAAGTAAACGTGCATGGAAATAATTTAAATATCTGACAATAAGTATTTGTAATGGTTGCGGTATGAATTCGTTAGTGACATGTATAATGTAATAGATGATTTAGAGGTAAAAGTTTTTGGATATTTTATTTATTTTATATGTGGAAATGTTCATTACTTTTTCGCGATCAGGTAATTTCATATATGTTCTTTTTACCGGGTTTAAAGATTGAGAAAATTGTCATGTATTTTCGTGAAATTTTTCTAATTTATGAGAAAAAAGCAGTGTACATGGATATAGTGAAGAGTGTGCGCAATGCCATTTTTGTGCAGTTCTGGGATGTTTTTTTAAGTAAAAATAAGTCGGCGTGTACGTGGTTTACGTGTATGTGTTATTTTGAAAAACGCGTAAGGAGTATGATATTGTGCACTTTTTCCCAATTTTGCAGTGAATATTTGTCATGATTAAGCAGTTTTGTTAGATAAAATTTCTAGCATAAGTGTAATTCGGCTAGTAGATTGTTGGAAGAAGTGTTCAGTAGATAAAAAGAAAAGAAACATGTCTTTACTTTGTGAAGACAAAATGGCTGCGGGAAAAAAAAATAGAGGGTTGCTGTAGGAGAGTTGGTCGCCAAAAAAAACGCCAAGTTACCATAATGTAAAGATCAACCTAATTTAAATATTTGACACTAAGTATTTGTTATGTTTGCGGTATGAATTCGTTGGTGACGTTTATAATACAATAGATAATAGAGAGGTAAAAGTTTTTGGATATTTTATTTATTTTATACGTGGAAATGTTCATATTTGGAAAGGGTATATACTTTTTCGCGATCAGGTAATTTCATACATGTTCTTTTTACCGGGTTTAAAGATTCAAAAAATTGTCATGTATTTTCGTGAAATTTTTCTAATTTATGAGAAAAAAGCAGTGTACATGGATATAGTGAACAGTGTGCGCAATGCCATTTTTGTGCAATTCTGGGATGTTTTTTTAAGTAAAAATAAGTCAACGTATACATGGTTTATGTGTATGTGTTATTTTGAAAAAACGCGTAAGGAGTATGGTATTGTGCACTTTTTCCCAATTTTGCAGTGAATATTTGTCATGATTAAGCAGTTTTGTTACATAAAATTTCTATCATAAGTGTAATTCAGCTAGTAGATTGTTGGAAGAAGTGTTCAGTAGATAAAAAGAAAAAAAAACTTGTCTTTACTTCATGAAGACAAAATGGCGGCGGAAAAAAAAATAGAGGGTTGGTCGCCAAATTTTCGCCAAAAAATCACCAAGTTACCATAATGTAAAGATCAACCGAAAATTCTTCACAAAGACATCTCTTACCTTAACACATAATTCTCATGTGCTTTCCTATGTTCAAATAACTTAAAACATATATCTCTTTTCAGCTCTAAAACTGACCAAAGATATCTATAAGGATTATTTGAATTTAACAAATAAACATAATTACCTTTATTGTACACAATTGATGAAGCTAAATGTTCTGAAAACTCTCCAATATTCTTCCATGGAAAGAGGTTTCGATAGCAGTGCCGTAGCTTTGGCTCATTACATCCTAAGTCACTAGACTTTACTTCACATTTTGTATGTACATATGATGTTATTATTTTAAAATACTGGCACAAAGAGTCCGCTGATCTAACATAAATTCGGCAAACAGAAAACATATTCAGACTATTAGTTACTATTAAAGTAATTCACAATTAACATACGGAACGAAAATTATCAAATTATTTGAAACTTTCAATGTAAAATGAAAACATTCTCTAACTCCTCATTGCATAAATTACAATAGTTGGTTAAAATTAAACAACTTTTTCTGTTTATGTATAAAAGACAAACAGCCTGCTAATTTCACAACTTAACTGCACAAACTCTAAAAAGTAAATCCTACACTAAAACAAATTATAAAATCAGCAAACACAGAAATTTTTCCAAGAATTCAAAATCAAACTGAGAGAAAGCTTGCCAATCTAGTCATTGTGGGATTGTGGACAATCTAGTCATTGTTTTTGCACCAATCAAAGTCAGAAATATATATCTCTGGTTTGAGATAATTTCCACATTTACTGTCATTTTATGTTTTTAAATACTGCAGGCCTCATTTTCCGAAGTAAGGATCAAGTCTACATTTAGCGTCGCGTACAAACTTTTGTTATTGCCAAACATTGAACTTTAAATTGTTTCCGTAGCCAAGACACAAACCAAGCCAACTTATACTTTCCCAAACTCACAAATTTTAAACTGAAGAAGATTTATAAATATAGCCCACATCTTAAAATAAATTTGAAAACACTTAAGCGAAAAAATTGTGAAAGCTTTAAGATTTTACATAACGCCGTCTTTTTTAACGTTTCGTGAGTTACCTTTATTTATCAAGTATCATGTTCTTCGTACTGCAACCATAAATATCTTTAGAATTTCCGATACACAGTCTCGCGTCCTGGAAATAAAAATGTTTTTTCTTCCGTACAGTGTTGGCAAGTTGTTTGAAAGATTAGTCATCAATAGGCTCACTAAATTCGCTGAAGACAATAATATCCCAATAATATTATTAAGGAACATCAGTTTGGATATAGGCATGAATTTAGGGCTAAATCGCAGAATAGGCTGCGTCAGTCGATGCTGTGTTTACTTCTCTTATGCTTGGACACGCCTTTTTATGACGTAATATTGGTTACGCCTTTCCTTAAAAACAAGTTATATAAGTATGCTATAGCTTCGTATTTAAAGAAAACTTAAATGAAGTTTTAACTGAGTTGAAATGGTATGTTTATAATGTTCTACGCGAGATTTTTTTGATTACAAATCTACTTTTGTGTGGTATGTGGTAGTGTTAGCATTTAACGAAACGAATTATCTCTGACAAATGTATTATTAAGATACCAAACGATTGAAAACGATCATTACCAAACGATTGAAAATATTGAATGCATGAGTTAAAAATTATAACCGTAACTTCTAAAAATACAGAAAAGAAATCTTTTGCTTAAAGAAGAGGGCTGTGTGATCACCGAGGCAAGCGGCAGCACGATCGCTGCGCTCCGTAAAAAAGTGAAAATATTTCCTTTCCTCTTGGTGATTATCAATTAAATTTCTTTGAAAAATGTTTATTTTTCCCCTACAAAACCTATATCAATCCAATGAATTTCGGCTCCGATGTTGACGAGAATAAAACAGCGGACAATGTAAGGATGTACTCCAAAAGCCTGGAATTTTAAGATAAGTACTTTTCTTTCTTCTAAACTAAATCAAATTTCTATAAATAAGTGCCGTTAAATCAATAAATCTTAATTTTTCATCAGTTTAAAGCATTAAAAAATACTTGAAATTGCCATTGCTTGTGGTTTCCTTTGTGTATCAACTCGAAACAGACGCCAGCGTTATCAGTTCACGTCTGTCAACACTTACAAAGCCCTTAAGTAAGGCTCCTATAAACCAGGCTGAATCATCAGGCATTCGCGCTCCCAAGTGGGAGATTTAATGGCGGCTGAGTGGTTAAGGTGCAACAATTTTTTGTGTTTTTTTTTGTGTAAAATGGGCGGATGTACAGCTATTAATTGTTCAAATCATTCACGGAAAGGTCATACATTGGTAAAATTTCCTAAAAATGAAGAAAGAAGAAAAATATGGGTAAATAATTGCCGAAGAGACAATTGGAAACCTGGTCCAGGCGCTGAACTTTGCTTAGTAAGTATAATGTTAATTACGCCTTCATTTAGAGTTTATATCTTCTCTGATGTTTATAATGTGCAAGTAAAGTGAAATTCTTGTGTACAATAACCTGAGTATCTGCTAATTTCTGTAATAATAGCTATAATTAAATTAGTCTAGGGTTAATGTACCCGTCGCCAAACATCGCCAATGTAGATGTTTTGAATATGGAAAAGAAATTTCTCTTCTAATATAAAGCGCGGATTTTGTTTTCCTGTGCTAATTGTGGAATTTATACTAATGTAACATGAAAATCATTAGCATATTGAAATTTATTAAAAAATAAATAATAATTTGGAAAGTCAAGATAAAATCTCAATGTTTGCTAAAGATATATGTAACATTATACTATAGTTGCAATATCGTTGGAATGATATATAATTTTTTCTTTATTTTATAATCACTATTGTTAAAAAGTTAGATGAGTTGTTTATGCACGGTGCCCACTGCTGTTTCTTGGTTAAAATAACTTCCAGAATTTTGACATTGACATCTGAAGTCAATAGAATAAATTGAATAGTGTGAGACAAAATATATATAATCTGACTTCAATAATTGCAAGGATTGTGCAAGTTTATTTATAATCACAGTATTATACAATTTGGCAATGGAGTAAAGATTTAGAAATGAATGCAGAACATTCAAATTAGTATTTTCTTGTTTCTAATTATAGAAATATAGTCTATTTTCCAGTATAAAAGTTTTACTTAAAAGTATGGGAAAGCAGATTTGTTTCATGCATGATCTTTATAATACTGGTATGAAATGAATGAATTTTAATCTGTAAACAATTTTTTGTTAATATTGAAATGCGTTTCTTTGGGTAAATTTTTAGGCACTTGTGGATCATGTCAGACAACATGCAATAGAAAAAAGATGTCCGTGTGCATAAATTTTCCCATTGTGTTACTTCATTTTATCTAAATTTCAAGGATAATTCTTTTCATTTTTATATGGCATGTTATCAGTATAAAGGCTAGTGAAAATAAATTGGTATGTGTATCTGTTTTTGAAGTGTAATGCTTAAATAAAAAGATGGTGTGTGTTTCTTCATTTAAACAAAATTTCAAGGATAGTATTTTTCGGTGTTGTACGGTTTGTTATTTCTCAATGTAAAGTGTAACAAGGGGGAAAAAAACTGGTATGGTATATCTGTTTTTTAAGCATGATAATTTTATTTATTTCTTTAGTGATGCATATATATAGAGAGAAGGTGTTTGGTCCAACTGAAGTTATAATAAATCTAATTTTACTAGATCTCTCCCTCCCCTCAGGTGTAGAAAATTTTCAAGTGCAGAAAGTTTATTTGCAGAATTAATTCATTTCTGATAAACTTATTATCATTAATTTTTTATATAACATGTTATTAAGTTACACATTTGACTACTGTGTAATAAAATTGTATTTAGGGCAAAAAATTAACTATAATTTTGCATCTGGTGACTAATATCATATGCTTCTAAGAATATTACTTTAACTTTTTCCATAATTTTTGTATTTCAGGAACATGAAACTGTTATTTTGATATACTTAAATAATAAAAGTGTGTATCTGAATCAATTAATGGATACAAATATTTTACAGTTATTTTTAGAAGATATTTGCCATATCGCTTCTAATAATTCATAAAGTATGTTAAAATATAGGTAAATAATTTGGTGCAGAATTCAAATTTAGGGTTTAAAATATAGTGAATCATAAGACTAAATGATTTTTATTGTCATGATTTGCCTGGGCTTAAGAATGTACTTTTCGCCCGGTGGAAATTGTCATCAAACTGTCCTGAACAGGCTTTTTGTTGATAATAACTTCCAGGCTTATCAGTACCTCCTTTTGAGTGGAGGGTATGCAAATATAGTACCCAATTTAAATTACATTGTGATTGTAATAATATTGTGGTATGAAATAAGTGATTATAATTACAATTTAGGTAATTGCATTGTAATTATATTACATTGTATCTGTGAACTCTTAATTTCATTACTTTATGCAATTATGTTGTAAGTGCATAATCTAATTGCAATAATATAATCTATTCGCAATTACAAAATAATTATAAATGCAGTTACATCTTAAATAGAGGCCATTTTTATACTTTTAAATTTTCGCAAGATAACTTCCCATTAAGGTTCATTTGGAGGAAACTATGCAAATATTAAAAAAGAAGTTATGCTAAATTTACATATTTTGTACAGTACTTTCTTGTTATAATGCTGTTCAATATATCTTCAGTACTTTTGTAAATTTAACGACATTCTTTGCAATCACTGTGGTGCTTTAAAAAGAAGTTTCTTAGTTATGCTTTCTAATAAGAATGGGTTTAAAATTAAGTATTATGTATAATAACTAGCAGTTAAAAAAACTTGACTGCATGAAAATGCTGTTGCTGTGTAAAATAAAAAATAAGCTTTCTTTTATGCTTTGAAATGAATTACATGTGGTTAAGTCGTCCTTTTACAATTTAAGAATGTGGTTAACACACATTCTTAAATTGGACAGGTTTTATCTAAGTTATTAGTATAAAATATATAAACTATGAATTATTTTGTAACATAACTCAAATTGCAAAATTCATTCTATATACGTTCAAAGTTATTATCTTTTATGGAATAACTGTTTTTTTAATTTAGGTAAAAACTGGATTTTTAGAAGTATTACAAATACAATGCAACACAAAGGTGATCTGATTGAAGAGGAAGGACTTTTTATTACGGTTTCTAGTTCGTATTTATATTACATTTGATGAAAAGCATCCAAAACACAGAATGCTGTACTTTCTTCTTCCATATTATGTTATGAAATATTTCACACATTTAAAAGAAAGTGTTTCTTCAGAATCTTGCACAATTATTTCCATGTACCTCAGACTTAAATGACAACATATTCTTAAGTTATTTTTTTAGTATGAATTTACAGTGTTTTTATGGAAATTTTTGTTAAAATGTCATTAAGATAAATTTATTTGCACACTCTACGCTTTAACTATTTCCCCATTTGACACTATTGAAAGTTTTTATTCATATCTTATTTATTATAGTCTGCTAACGAAACTGAAACATCTAAAGAATAAGTTATTTTGAATATGTTTACAAAATATACGCGAAATTTTTATTTAAGTGAAAACGTCTATATACTATTCGAGAATTAATAAATTATCCGAAAAGTTTATATGCGCTGAATACCGCGCGTCTATAAAATAAATCTTTAAAAAAACAGCAGACATTCAGCCAGCGTGTGCGATAAACGCGCCAAAATTGGCAGCGCGTTCACTCCCTCGCCAAGAGAGAAACGTTGGTGATTCGGTCGCCGCTTTTTCGGATGGCCTAGAGTCTCCTTTTCCCATCGATAGAAAGACTTGTGTCAACGATAGGGGAATGGCCGGTTTATCGATTACGAATTTAAAAGTCCGTCTCGTGTATGAACCTTTGTGTTTAGAGGCAAAATGAATTTTGCGAAATCTTGGAGCGAATTTAAAGAAATACTTCGCAGACACGAAGTAGAAACTGTAACAAAATATGTTTACTACTATGGAAAGTCATTCGATAAAGAGAGTAAGTAATTTTTGAAGATGTAATGAGTAAATAAAAATCCTCTAGAATGTAAATGCTTTCTTTGGTTGTTTAGTTGATATTTGGCCATTTTGTTCCAAAGAACTTATCAGCACTAATTTGTATTAATTTTATTGCGTAAGATCTAGTTGATGTTGCGACATTCGGTCCAAGTTGAAAAAAGGGTTTATAGACGTTCATATTCATTAATTTTGTTGCGTAACGTGTAATAGCATTATGTTTGATTTTTATTTGGTTTCATTGTCAGGTATTGCATGTTTTTTTCTTTTTTTTTCTTTTTTTTTTTTAATAGCTGATGCTTCACGAAACATTCCGTACTATATTAAACATTAAACAAGATATACCGTCTTAGATTTGAAAATTTTTATTGTTGTTTCTTGAGAAACTCGACAATTGTCTCGATGACTACTATATTTTTCATCCTATTTTAGTGTATGAATGCAGTCTGTTGATTTGAAATATAATCATTTAATAGTCTATAAAGAAAATCCATTCTTTAGTTTTATCATTAACAACATGTTTCAAAATAACCTTATAATAAACACTACCAATTCAAAAAATATTCTGTTTTATTTTCAGGTAATAGTTCACCATAAAATTATAATGCATTGAAATATCAGGAAGTTATAATAATAAAGATATTGAATTTTAGAAAACAGGAAAGTTTTCTGAAATGTATACATATTTCTTTAGTGATGTGATATATATATTTCTTTAGTCAATGAATGCTACTTATCTTGTGTGTAAAATCACATTTCTGTCTATTTTGACTCTTAGCACCAATGGACTAGCAGATAAGATAGCTGAATACTGGATGTTTGATCAAGGTACAAATACTGTTGAATGGATTAGCTGCATGGGAATTTTCCTGTTCTCCTTATATATAAGTGAATACAAGACAGTTTCCCATTAGACCTTCTCAAAGGCATCCCTTTTGTGTAAGGCAGCTAGCTCATTCTATACTTTACCTAGCATATATAATTTTAATATGAGACAAAATGACATAATTTTTTTACATAATAGTTTAATGCTTTTAATATCTCTCTATGTTTGCAGTAGGTGCTGCTTAATGTGATTACATTTGCCCATTTTTGATAATATAAGATGATGAGAAAAGTATCTTTTAAAATAGGAATTGAGTTAACTATAAATATAACTAGCCACTTTCTTAACATTTTAATTAGGAAAAATAAAAGTTTGTTTATCAATTGTTTACAGTCTTCGTTGCAAAAGTTCATTTGAGTAGTCCATAATGTTTCTGAAATTTATTGGACCAATTCTATACCTATAATCTTAATACTTGGAGGGCATCCTTGTTTAAAGAGATTTTGCCAATGTAAAATCTGAAATTGGGCAAAAACGCAAGTGTATTTTGGCAAAGATGTTTTCAGGAATTTTTACCTCCCTTTTGAAGAAGAGGGAACTGTGCTGAAGCCCTTCCAAATCAATAGCTATTGAAAATTCATATGAAATTAAGTTTTTTTTTATTTTATTGTTTTGCGCTTTTTTCTAAATGCTTGATTAAAATCATTTTCGTTCTTCAGTTTAAGAAATTTATTGTATAATATTTTGATTATATTAACCAAATTGAGCAAATAAAATTACAGCAAATGATGCATTTTTTATGTTTCCATATATGAAAGAGCAGAACTTAGAAATTCAATAGCAATATACACGACATCAGCTGCAATACATTAAGCAGTGTCTACAGTATGTAGTATATATAGAGACAGTTAAATGTATAATATGTTTATAGAGATCTGTAATTTCTTTCTTTTAAAAATCAAAGTATAATGTTAAATGTATAATATGTTTATAGAGATCTGTAATTTCTTTCTTTTAAAAATCAAAGCTTATCAGATTGTGATCTAAATCAAAATTTTCTTTCCAGTTGAACTAACTCCATATTTACGATTAAACTGGTTAGATGATATTCCCTATTTCCACTTTGGGCGAAAAACCTATGTTTGCCATCAAGGAAAAGATCTGAATAAACGTCAAAAGGAAAATTATGCTAAAGAAAAAAATGAAAAGGTAAAATAACATTGTTATATTTAAAAATTTATACAAAAATATCACCTCTTGGATTATATATATATGTGTGTGTGTGTGTTTTTTTTTTTTTTTTTCTTTCTTTCTTTTAGTGTCAAACTGATCATGCTTTTGGTAAAGCATATTCCAAGAACCAGACAACTAAAAAAGTTAATTGTCCAGCTGTAATTAATGTTACCCGAATGTACAGGATGCCTCAGTTCAAGGTAGAAGTTTATTTAACTTTTTGTTCTAAGATGGTCTTAGTAATTTTAGAGAATTTTTTTTTAAGGAAAAAATATAATTCTGTCACGTATGAGCAAGATGTATTAAAGGTATTCTATGATAAAGTATACATACTTTTTGACATAAAAACAAAAGGTATTTTTAGAGTCACAATGTAAAAAAGAGAAATGATTTTTTGTGTCTCTTTATTCAAGATATTTTTCTAAATAGTTTTTTTTTTTTTTTTTTTTTTTTTTTTTAGCCAAAAGAGGGTTTTTAACAGTAATATTTTCCTAAATAAATAATTCAGTAATTGACATGCAAATAAAATGATGTTTTCAGGCCAGAAATAAAGGCTTTTTATGCTAATTATATTCTAACCAATTTGCTACAAATAGAAATAAGTTGTTCAAAGTGAAGTTTTATTGGTTATGTTTCTTTGAAGAAGTAATTTGATCTATTGTTATAAAAATGGAAGATCCTTTTTACAGCTTTTTTTTAAGGAAAGAAATGACTCCTCTCTCTCTCTTTTTTTTTTTTTTTTTTTTTTTTTTTTTTTTTTTGAATAATTTGCTATGAACAGAAAGTTTTTAAAATTGAACCTTTATCAATAATTAGTTTTAGATGACTGTGCTGGAATTTCTAAATTTTACTGTGATAAATATGTTTAAATTACAGGTAGTGCCAACCCGAAAAAGATATGATATCTCGGAAAATTAAGGAAAAACTAGCCAATAAAGATAGTATTGCTGGTGAAGAAGTTTTCATGTTTAATTTACCTAATAGCCAAGATCATCAAAATCATCTAATGGGTAACATGGCTGCAGTAATAGAACCTATAGATGCTAGAGTGCGGCATTTCATAGCTTCTAAAGTTAAGAATGGAAAATGCAATGCCACTGTAATTGCAGAGCTATTAGAAGTATACGTTTCAACTGAATTGGGAGAAACTGATAAAACGCGCAGACGATTTTATCCAGAAATGGAGGCAATAAGGAAAATAATAAGCCAAGCAAAATCCGATATTAGAACTAGTAAAATTGACCAGGAAAATACAGAAATGTTAATAAATAGCTGGGATACTTCCAAGTGTTCTGTTTTTTTAGACCATGTACTGAAAATACATATGATGGTACTGAGCCAAATGACTTTACAGATTCAAAACTAAATCTGCTATTTGTATATCAAAGTGAAGAAATGAAAATTTATATGTCTTATATGGTTCTAATCTTGTTCTTCTCGACGCGACCTATCGAACTTGTAAGTATGCTCTCCCACTTTATTTTTTAGTTGTCAAAACAAATGTGAACTATCAAATAGTTAGCATAATAATTACACAAAATGAAACAGCCAAAGCATTAGAAGAAGCTCTTATAATTATTAAAAATTGGTCGCCTTTCGTTAGACCAAAATATGGGATGGTTGATTTTGCAATGGAAGAAATTACAAGTTTGGAAAATATCTTTACAGGAATTAAGGTTTTTATATGTAGTTTCCATCGAGAGCAGGCATGGTCAAGATGGGCTTCTAAGAAAAAGAATGCAGTGGTTCCCAAAGAAGAGCTTTTGTGTAAATTACGTGCTGCCATAGCAAATGCTCCAACTCAAGATGAAATGGTTGCAGCAATAGAGGTATTAAAATCATGGAACCAATATGAAGCTGTGAAAGATTATTTTGAATTAACATGGTTCAAGGAAATTGAGAGATGGGCTTTGGCTTACAAACCAAATGACTTATTCATAAACTCAAACAATGGTGTTGAACGCTTAAATGAGGAACTAAAATATAGATATCTTCAGGGATATAAAAACTGTATGCTGTCTGAAATAATTAAGATCTTGGTTGAAAAGTTTCTGCCAGAAAGATATAGAATTTACGTCAGAAAAAATCTGAGTATGCTTTTGCAGGCCAGATTATACAATGAACATGTACCAAATTATTTAATCAATAAGCCAAAATGGTTAATTAATCACATAAAAACAAAATTAAGAGCTGCTGAAGTTTATGTGGGTAGTATAAAAAAAATTTCACATGGCTTCTTTAAAGTTTCTTCTGAAACTAAGCATGATGCAGTTTATTCTGTCACGTTTGATGAACAGAAACAACTGTGTCAATGCACATGCTTAGATTTCAGAAGAAACCGACTGCTGTGCAAGCATATTGTGTTTGCTGGCATGAAGTTTCCAGCCTGGAGTTTGGAATGTACTGCAGAATGGCTATTTTCAACACCTATTTTCAAAGTTGATGAAGATTTAGTCTCAAGAAGTATTTCAGGCACCAGAAAACGAAAATATTCATCAACTGAAACTCCTTCAGGTGGAACATCAGATAATTTACCCACCATATCTGAAGAAGCAACGTTGAGTAAAAAAAGAAATTTGATCAATGAGTGCGATGCAAATTACAGATCAATTCGGTCACTCCTTTGGAATTTAGATAGCGAAAATTTACACAATGTAGCCAACTCTTTGAAGGAGATTTTCGAGTCTGCTTCAAAAACAGTTATGCGAGATGAAAATACTGGTCTACCGCTTCAAATTGAAAAAAAAATTAAACTAAAAAAAAGTAAAAGAATTGTCAAGAAGTATGGTCAACTAAACCTCCATCGCCGTAGAAATACCAGAGTTGGAATAAAGGTGGATATACATAAAGAAACCATTTCAGTAGATGGCCAGTAATTAAAATTAGTATAAAACCTAAAGCAGGCTACAAAGAGCCTTTGGCAAAGGTGACACCCCCACCTATGAGTGGATAATAGAGTAATCTCGGGGACCTGCATGGCATGGATACACTAATACTTATTTTCAAATAAAATAATAAATTTCATACTTTTAGGATAATCTTAAATACTGAATATTATCATACTTGAAATACTTTAGTATGTGCATTTATTTTCGGATTCTTCAGAATTTATAGTGAAAAAACTGCTACAACTATATACTATCAAATACCAGATTTCAGATAATTAAAATTGACGATAATTCAAAGTATAACATATAAGTTTTGTACAATTCAATAAACATAATACATGTTATTATTTAGTAATATTTATTTCCTGAACAACTTTACAAACACTTATTTGAGAGTCTTATAATTTATTTCTATTCAATAATGCTGCAGCTGCATTGATTGTCACGATCAAGACATATGAGCAATATAGTATTTAATGCACTCAAAACTGAATCTGGTAAAGACTTATGGCATATTGGTTACCAAATGCATCTAAAGCAAACCAGTATGCAGGGTTAGTTTTACAGGTTCACTTGTTTTCAAATTAGCAACTCTGTAAAAGTTTTACTCTTGGTTGTACTGACACTGCCTGTTCTTTCTCATATCTAATTGTAGTTATTTGGTTGTAATATGCAGTAAAGGTAAGAACACTGGTGTAATATGCTGTAATTTTTATGTTAGATAGCCCAGTTACATGACTACAACATTTTTCCACTACTTTTTTTACACTGTAAACTCGGTTTAGAAAGTTATTTTCCATGATTTTGGGGTGTTGTATAATACATCATATGGAATAACTACAGTTAAATGTATTCATTCAAAAGAGGATATGTTGTCTTGCTGAATCTTTTCCTGTACTTATTGTTTGATTTAATATTTCCAATGTGGTGGATTGACCATCATGGAATCATAGCATCCAGTAGATCTTTCAATATAACTCCATTCAGATATTCACATTTATATTATTGTAAATTAACATAGAAGACAGATTGACAGATATTCTCAGTTCATAGTGCCAAAGTGTTTTTTAATAATGCTAAAATACAATTAAAAAAAAAAGATTACTCATGTTATTATGTAGAATTAATGTTAAAATTCCATACAAGAAACAAGCATCGATTAATTGTGTTATATAGAATTAAAGAATAAACAGTCAGGTAGAAATTTATAAATGCATAAAACACAACAAAAGGCAGGGCTGCATTTATTCATCCAGTTCATTGAAAAAGTTGTGGCTTTCCTAGACCCCTACCCCTTGTCGAACATGTAGGTTGTTTCGAATGTTGTCATGAGTAACTAACATAAAATATAATTTTTTCCCCAAATTAGTATGTTATAATTTTTGAATAAAAGAAGAGTGAAATAAGTGGTTATTCTAGCCGAAATAAAGTGTGCGTCGAGTTCCAGTAAAGACCCAAAAATGTCATCTGGGAAAGCTGAGAAAGGGGAAACGAGCTAGCTTTAACCTGAGTCTAGAGATGCATATAATACATACATACAATACATATAAGTGTGAGTAAACTGGTGCACTTAAATTATGACATAAGTCACAAATGTACATTACAGGTAAAGCATGTCAATTTAATAATATGTGTATTAAGTATGGCCATAGGCCATTTACAATTATTTGGGTCATTCACATTATAATCGTAAACCCTTATAACAGGGTTGTCTTCAAATCTTTAAATTCAGAAAAACTTCTAAAATCGTAATTTTTTCTATAGAAGAATTTCTATCCTCAGAAAAATAAATGTTAAAGAATTGAAATATAAAATTTGTGCATTTTATGCAGAAAGTAAAAAGAAATTCATTATTTCATTATAAATTTAATCATAAACAAAAATCTGCTTAATATTTTTAACAATAATAAGAGAATTTCAAAGATTATTTCAAGTATTTCATTTTGATGTCCAGTGATATTAAAAATTGTTTTAAATTTTGACTTACAGATGCCCTAGAGGAGTTGCATGGTATCTAAAATTTCTGTGAAACACAGTTTGAAAACCTTCAGACTACTCGAAAACTTCAGATTATGTGAAAAAAGAAATGTAGATGTAAAGAGCAGTGATTAAAAAGTTTTAATGACCAAAATATTTTCATTCCATCAGATTATTTGTGTATTTTGAAGAAGACACAATCAGATAATAAGATCACAAATAGAGGATAAGTTTTTTTTTTTTTTTCTTTTTTTTTTCGGGGGGGGGGGATTATTGCATATACCATACATTTTAACATATAGAATATTCTTGGATTGTCTACTGAAAAAAGTACATAATATATGTAAATTTTAATATATAAGAAGTAATGCAAATATTTCAATAAATGAATGGATAAAAAATGGCCTTTTTAAACAACCTCATGTTTAAATTACTTAGAGGAATTTATGCGAACATGTTTCTGTTGGCATTAATTAAACATTAACAAATGTAGATGAACACAAATTGCATAATGTATTTTAATTGAATATATGTTTTGGAATGAAAAATGTAAACAGCCTTAATATACTTAATAACTCGGATTTGTAATGCATATATTTTTATTTCCAATGGCAGACAAAAGTATTTATACAGACACACTATCAAATAAACACACACAAACAAATATATCACACACTAAATAAACAGAGAATAAGGAAGCCTATTTACTACTGCTTGAACATACTCTAGGCTTCCAGTAACAGCCACAGAGATCCTGTACAAAGAGAGCCATGCATTTTGCAGATGGTGGAGGTTCGTATCTTGGGCTTTTATCACAAAGGACGAATACAGAATTTTTTAATCAAAAAGTTTTGCTGAATAATGACGAGTTAAAATACAAGTTATTATGATGGAATTAGCCTTTGGGTATTGGAAATGAATATGTAGTTGAAGAACAAAGGTTTGCTTTAAATTACAGATTTCTAATACATTAATTTAATTATGTGTTTTAAAAATATCATTTTAATATAATATTTTTCTAATACATTTATTTTATTATCCAAAATTATTTTCTAATTAACAGAAAGATACAGCATAACTTTCAGTGATCCATTGTCAAAAAAAGGCTTCTTCTGGACAGCTTAATAATAGTACAGTCAAAAGTCGTTAATTCGGACACCCATAATTCGGAATGATCTATAATCCGGACCTCAAAACTAAAAACTTTATGCTCATGCGCCGCTTTGACACATGCGCATAGGCGTTTACGCGTGCGCATAAGACCTTTTACGACTGCTCATATGAGTGTGCGCAAGTGCAGAATACGTTTTCGCGTGCGCGTTTTATGTATAATGGACGTATAAGCTAAAATTATCTAATTATCTATTTCAGTTAATGTTGATGATTGCGTGGTTCCTTAATTTTCGAATTGGATCCGGCTTATTATTTTTTGCAGACTGTAAGACCAATTTTATAAAAGTAAGCTTAAACTTTCGATTATATCAAATAGAATTTCCGATATATATTCGTTAATATGTAAAGGATCTAAAGCGAAAGTATGGTTTGAAATCCGAAATCTGTTTATCAATTTCACGCTGCTCGGCGGGGGGCGCGTAATGAATTGGAAGTTGATCTGTCAACACTATCCTTATCTTCAGCGCAGATGTTTTTATTTTATTTGGCTTATAATTCCTTACCAAATGTAGTATTTCATCTCGATATGCTCCGTCTTTGATATGATTTAAAACAAGTTCCTCGTCATTATAATTCGCTTTCGATAGCGAAGAAAGTGACAGAGGTTATTGAAAACGAAAAAATTTCGATTGACAAATTAATCGGTGTTCTAGACACAGCAATTATAGGACTTGAACAGCGGAACTTTGTAACTGAACAAGAAATTATGTCTGTTTAATAGAATTAAAGAGAAAGTATTATCACATGAAACGAAGAAAAACTTAAACAACTTACATTGAAAGAAATGTTTAATAAAGTAAACAAATAAATATTAAGCTTTTTCTTTATGCAAATTTTGATACCCTTTAGATCATAATTGTTCTTTATTTCATAAATTACGGTTTCATATTTTTAATTTTAGAATTTCTGCATGCGATCTTACGAGATTTAAACTGATGATCTATAATCCGGAAAAATCGATAATCCGGAATCGCCGAAGTCCCGACGAGTCCGGATTAACGACTTTTGACTGTACAAGGAAATAAGCTTATTTTATGCATGCCTTGTGGCATGAGATAATGAATTTCTGAAGTATTTTAAAAACTGTAAAAATATGTACATATACCATAGAAATGATTTTTAACACTAAATAAAATTCAATGCGTGCCCATAGTAAGATCAACTTATGAAAGCTTTTTTACCAAACTGGAAATCATTGCATAAGGAGGAAAATTTCCAAAAGCCATTTTTTAATTTTTATAATATGACTAACGATAAGGTTTTGAACTAATAAAGAAAAACAGCTGAATGCTTATATTAGTAACCTTAAATTGCATCAGTATTACAGCGAGTTAATTCTAAATCACAAAACACTTCTGTAAGACAGTCAGACACAGCTGCTACAAAAAATTTTCTATGGAAGTGGTTGTCTTAGGTGATATTTGATGTCAATGTTATTAAATTACCACTTTTGTTATCATCATAGTGTGATATGCATCTCTCTGTGTATACATTTGGAATCTGAAATAATGCATTCAGCATAGCATATATACTTTAGGGATAATTGGGTGTAAAGAAAAGTCAATAAATACAAATTTATTTGCATACAAAAATAATTGTATGGTTAAAATGTACACAAAGTGATGAAAATACATAGTTTTTTTATTATTAATTACCAGATATAAACAGCGCATAAATCTTAACACTAAGCAGGATTATAATTTAAAAAGAAATCAATAGCAAACAAAAATCCACAAAATATTAGTTCACTTGAAGCACTACACAAAAGAGAACAAAATGCAAATAAGAAGCAAATTTCTTAAAAGCTAACAATAAAGAAGAGATTAAAATTAGGATGAACTGTCATATTTTTATTGACATAAAACATCAGATGCCACTTGAAATCAAATGTTAAGTGAAGTGGTGCCCCCACCCCAGTATAATTTTTCGATGTAGAGAAATGAAAATCGTAGACAAAACAAAATTTATAAATTTCTTTCCTCTAGACATAAGTTTGTGCTGTTTAGTACAAAATTTATGACACGCATCTCAGCTGTTCGGAGCAAAATTTTAACGCTGTCTTTGCTTGATCATTGTATATGAAACAACACAGTCAGAGAATATTATAGATAGTCAAAGAAGGATTCAGTTGGTATTTCTCTAAGATTATATTACATATATAAGAAAGTGCTTGTGTGGTATAGTATTATAATGTTTATAATAACACATTATACTATATTTAATTTTTTTACTAAATCAACCCAAGTTTTAAGGCCCGTTTATTCGTATATATATGCACACACAATTAAGTACACAATATATTAAAATAGATATATCACCTAAAAAAGATATATCCCTATGAACAAAACAAAAATTATGGGTCATTCAAATAAATAAAAATTCAGTGATTCTTTTGCTGTGTTCTACCCTACGTAATTATTACTTTAAATCGTACATATACAATCAGTAGTCTAATATATATTTTACAATCAGGCATTATTACTACTTAGTCAACAATACAGACATATCTAAATTTTCATTATTGTTTACACTCATTACATGCACAATTGCGGTTTTTTATTTTAACAACAGAAATGAACTAAACATCAATACTCTTGATCATTGTATCAGCAATATGAGCAAGTTTCTGTGTATCATACAGATTTATTCGCATTGCGCCCACTCTCGTATGCCGCAAAAAAATAAATAAATAAAATAAAATATGAAGGTGAAGGCCCTTTTCCGTTCCGCAAAATTTTCCACAATTCCGCCTAAAACGTAAACAAAGTATCGAGACTTCGTAATCGATTACAAAGTGCAAAGCTATCAGCTAGTCGTCATCGATGGGGAAAGGAGACTCTTGGCCATCCGAAAAAGCGGCGACCTGGTGATTCAGCCTGGTTTAGAGGAACCTTACCCTTAAGGAATCTCGAGAGAGGGAAAATTTGGGGATGAGAGGGATAATTTGGGCATCGCGCTATTTCCCTCTCGGATCTTCTAGATTCTCTTTTCTTTCTAGATCGCTTGAAAATAGTTTCGCCTTTAAATAATATTATACCTCACCGATTTTTTCTCATACTGTTCTTTGCTATCTGTTAAATGTCCATATGTAAGGGATGGTTTATTCTTCACCGCCTTAAATGAATTTTTAGAACTATGAGCCTATATAAATAACAGTGTGCCTCATTGTGTTATATTAACATTATTTAACTAGTAATAAATTATGATAGTAAAATAATTAATCTTGTAATAAATTATGATAGTTAAATTAATAAATACTGTTTAATTTGTGTTTTTAATACATATACTCAGTAATTTACACACATAAATATATATATATATATATATATATATATTTATTTTTGGTGTGTGCGGTTGTGGTCTTGTATTGTATATGGTTCTATGTTGTTAGTCTGCTGCTGCTTTTTGAAAATGTATGAAAATGTTGAGAATGAAAGTAGCATAAGTTACTTTGGTTAAATTAATATATACTTTTGTTTGATGACCTTTGTTGATATCTCAGGATGCAAGCGTACATATTACTTTATATTCCATGCTAAATACCTTGATACGAAGCATTTTAACACCGTCAATATTTGTTTTTTCCCCAGTAACACATCTATTCACCATTACCAAACACACTCACTGCACAAACACACCTGTGAGACACTATTTATTGTAAATGAAGACAGTTTCTTCTCCTTTTAACTACACTCATGGACACAATCGTATTTTAGGATATTTTCTACTTCTTTTCCTTTTCTTTCTAAAGGCCCCTTTTTTTTTCCTCTATTATTTTTGGGCCATTTATTTTAAATTTTATTTTGTCCCATCTTTTCTTTCTGGCCTTTTGAACTCGTACAAGATGTACGAAGTTCCTTTTTACTCTCCTCAAATACGAAATTGCCCCTCTTTCTATATACCTTTCCTTCGCACCTATGCTTGATTTTTCGCCCATCGGTGCAGAAAGACTTAGCGGGTGCAAAACAAGACATCTGTCTACTTTGTCTGTCTGTCTGTCTTTTGCTTAAAGCGGACTGGCGCTGCGATCACGAAAGCTGGAGGCAGTGTCTAAACACAGCTCCGAAATTTTTTAAATAAGTGTTTCAAAAATGTTTTCAACTCTCTAAAATAGTTAAATGCACCTTTCCTATGCAATATCTCATTCATCAAATTGAAAAAGGAAACTTCGCTTCTTCGAAACTTCAGGTGTTTTGTTAGCTGTTCACTATGAACACGAGAAATCCAAAAGAGGCCCTGACACGGAATATTCAGATAAGTAACATTCTGTTCTCTATACAATATCTGTTTCTCTATCACTAGAGTGTCATTAAATTTCTTTATTTATTATTTTTCATAAGATTCTAGCATTATACAATAGTTGGTAATAGTAGCAGGTCATGTGGTTCTTTTCTTCGTAACTATTCCGTAGAGACGCTACATTCCTTATCAGTAGTCCGTTCTTATCAGCAACTCACACCCTTCGGAGCCCCCCCCCTTTTCGTGCTTAGGAATTTCTTGTGAGGGGAAAATGGGGATCTCTTGATCATCGATGAGTATAGATTGTGATTTTTGTAACAAAGATCCCCGACTTTTTTTTTTTTTTTTTTTTTTCAGGTCTCAAACTTAAAATTACGAGCAAATAAAAATACAGTGACGGAATTTGTTCAACTTGTACTATAATAAATTTCAACGGTTAAATTAATAAATTAATTTTATATTTAATTAATATTTAAGAAAAATAAACTGTATAATTTATTTTTGCTGAAATGCTCTCACACTGTGTATGATGGATTTATAATTTTGTCAATTACTGTTTTTCTGAAATATACATGAATTTTTTTGGGAACGGTAATATTTAATGTTACTTTAGTTAAAATATTATGTACATCTTTGTGATGATATATGTCTTTTCTAGTTAGGTCTCAGGATAAGGGCATACACATTACCATGTAGGAATTCATTCCCCCTTTTTTTTTTTTTTTTTTTTTTTTTTAACTTAGCTAAAGTTTGCTTCTTAAAGACACTAATTTTTGCAGATGAACTCCTTAACTACACTCATGGACACAATTGTATTTTAGGATATTTTCTACTTCTTTTCCTTTTCTTTCTATAGGCCCTTTTTTTTCTCCTCTATTATTTTTGGGCCATTTATTTTAAATTTTATTTTGTCCCATCTTTTCTTTCTGGCCTTTTGAACTCGTAAAAAATGTACGAAGTTCCTTTTTACTCTCCTCAAATACGAAATTGCCCCTCTTTCTATATACCTTTCCTTCGCACCTATGCTTGATTTTTCGCCCATCGGTGCAGAAAGACTTAGCGGGTGCAAAACAAGACATCTGTCTATTTTGTCTGTCTGTCTGTCTGTCTTTTAATTAATTACCTTTATTGTACACAATTGATGAAGCTAAATGTTCTGAAAACTCTCCAATATTTTTCCATGGAAAGAGGTTTCGATAGCAGTGCCGTAGCTTTGGCTCACTACATCCTAAGTCACTAGACTTTACTTCACATTTTGTATGTACATATGATGTTATTATTTTAAAATACTGGCACAAAGAGTCCGCTGATCTAACATAAATTCGGCAAACAGAAAACATATTCAGACTATTAGTTACTATTAAAGTAATTCACAATTAACATACGGAACGAAAATTAACAAATTATTTGAAACTTTCAATGTAAAATGAAAACATTCTCTAACTCCTCATTGCATAAATTACAATAGTTGGTTAAAATTAAACAAATTTTTCTGTTGATGCATAAAAGACAAACAGCCTGCTAATTTCACAACTTAACTGCACAAACTCTAAAAAGTAAATCCTACACTAAAACAAATTATAAAATCAGCAAACACAGAAATTTTTCCAAGAATTCAAAATCAAACTGAGAGAAAGCTTGCCAATCTAGTCATTGTGGGATTGTGGACAATCTAGTCATTGTTTTTGCACCAATCAAAGTCAGAAATATATATCTCTGGTTTGAGATAATTTCCACATTTACTGTCATTTTATGTTTTTAAATACTGCAGGCCTCATTTTCCGAAGTAAGGATCAAGTCTGCATTTAGCGTCGCGTACAAACTTTTGTTATTGCTAAACATTGAACTTTAAATTGTTTCCGTAGCCAAGACACAAACCAAGCCAACTTATACTTTCCCAAACTCACAAATTTTAAACTGAAGAAGATTTATAAATATAGCCCACATCTTAAAATAAATTTGAAAAAACTTAAGCGAAAAAATTGTGAAAGCTTTAAGATTTTACATAACGCCGTCTTTTTTAACGTTTCGTGAGTTACCTTTATTTATCAAGTATCATGTTCTTCGTACTGCAACCATAAATATCTTTAGAATTTCCGATACACAGTCTCGCGTCCTGGAAATAAAAATGTTTTTTCTTCCGTACAGTGTTGGCAAGTTGTTTGAAAGATTAGTCATCAATAGGCTCACTAAATTCGCTGAAGACAATAATATCCCAATAATATTATTAAGGAACATCAGTTTGGATATAGGCATGAATTTAGGGCTAAATCGCAGAATAGGCTGCGTCAGTCGATGCTGTGTTTACTTCTCTTATGCTTGGACACGCCTTTTTATGACGTAATATTGGTTACGCCTTTCCTTAAAAACAAGTTATATAAGTATGCTATAGCTTCGTATTTAAAGAAAACTTAAATGAAGTTTTAACTGAGTTGAAATGGTATGTTTATAATGTTCTACGCGAGATTTTTTTAATTACAAATATACTTTTGTGTGGTATGTAGTAGTGTTAGCATTTAACGAAACGAATTATCTCTGACAAATGTATTATTAAGATACCAAACGATTGAAAACGATCATTACCAAACGATTGAAAATATTGCATGCATGAGTTAAAAATTATAACCGTAACTTCTAAAAATCCAGAAAAGAAATCTTTTTCTTAAAGCGGACTGGCGCTGCGATCACGAAAGCTGGAGGCAGTGTCTAAACACAGCTCCGAAATTTTTTAAATAAGTGTTTCAAAAATGTTTTCAACTCTCTAAAATAGTTAAATGCACCTTTCCTATGCAATATCTCATTCATCAAATTGAAAAAGGAAACTTCGCTTCTTCGAAACTTCAGGTGTTTTGTTAGCTGTTCACTATGAACACGAGAAATCCAAAAGAGGCCCTGACACGGAATATTCAGATAAGTAACATTCTGTTCTCTATAAAATATCTGTTTCTCTATCACTAGAGTGTCATTAAATTTCTTTATTATTTTTCATAGGATTCTAGCATTATACAATAGTTGGTAATAGTAGCAGGTCATGTGGTTCTTTTCTTCGTAACTATTCCGTAGAGACGCCACATTCCTTATCAGTAGTCCGTTCTTATCAGCAACTCACACCTTTCGGAGGCCCCCCCCTTTTCGTGCTTAGGAATTTCTTGTGAGGGAAAAATGGGGGTCTCTTGATCATCGATGAGTATAGATTGTGATTTTTGTAACAAAGATCCCCGACTTTTTTTTTTTTTTTTCAGGTCTCAAACTTAAAATTACGAGCAAATAAAAATACAGTGACGGAATTTGTTCAACTTGTACTATAATAAATTTCAACGGTTAAATTAATAAATTAATTTTATATTTAACTAATATTTAAGAAAAATAAACTGTATAATTTATTTTTGCTGAAATGCTCTCACACTGTGTATGATGGATTTATAATTTTGTCAATTACTGTTTTTCTGAAATATACATGAATTTTTTTAGGAACGGTAATATTTAATGTTACTTTAGTTAAAATATTATGTACATCTTTGTGATGATATATGTCTTTTCAAGTTAGGTCTCAAGATAAGGGCATACACATTACCATGTAGGAATTCATTCCTTTTTTTTTTTTAAACTTAGCTAAAGTTTGCTTCTTAAAGACACTAATTTTTGCAGATGAACTCCTTAACTACACTCATGGACACAATTGTATTTTAGGTTATTTTCTACTTCTTTTCCTTTTGTTTTTATAGGCCTTTTTTCCCCCTCTATTATTTTTGGGCCATTTATTTTAATTTTTATTTTGTCCCATCTTTTCTTTCTGGCCTTTGGAACTCGTACAAAATGTACGAAGTTCCTTTTTACTCTCCTCAAATACGAAATTGCCCCCTTTCTATATACCTTTCCTTCGCAATTCTCTTACTTCCTTTCCTTTTCTTTCTATAAGCCCCCATTTTTTTTTAATTATAAATAATTTTTTTTCCTCTCCATTACTTTTGGGCCATTTATTTTTTACTTTATTTTGTCCCATCTTTTCTTCCTGGCCTTTCGAACTCGTATAAAATATTCCTTTTTACTCTCCTCTGAAATACGAAATTGCCCCCCTTTCTATATACCTTTCCTTGCACCTATGCTTGATTTTTCCCCCATCGGTGCAGAAAGACTAAGCGGGTGCAACAAAAGACATCTGTCTACATTGTCTGTCTGTCTGTCTTTTGCTTAAAGAGTTTTTCGTTCTGGCGCTGCGATCACGAAAGCTGGAGGCAGTGTCTAAACATAGATCCGAAATTTTTAAATAAGTGTTTCAAGAAATGTTTTCAACTCTCTTAAAAAAAAAGTGTAATGCATCTTTCCTATGCAATGTCTCATCCATCAAATTGAAAAAGGAAACATCGCTTCTTCGAAACTTCAAATTGTTTGCTTCACTTGTTCGCTGTTCACTATCAACACGAGAAATCCAAAAGAAACCCTGGCACGGAATATTCAGATAAGTAACATTATGTTCTCTATACAATATCTTGTTCTCTATCACTAAAGTGCCATTAAATTTCTTTATTTATTATTTTCATAAGATTTTAACATTATACAATAGTTAGTAATAGTAGCAAGTGATGTGGTTCTTTTCTTCGTAACTATTCCATAGAGACGCCACATTCCTTATCAGTAGTCCATTCTTATCAGCAATTCATACCCTTCAGAGGCCCCTCCTTTCGTGCTTAGTAATTTCTTGAGAGGCAAAAATGGGGATCTCTTGACCATCGATAAGTATAGATTGTGATTTTTGTAACTAAGATCCTCGACCTTTTTTTTCAGGTCTCATACTTAGAATTATGAACAAATATAAATACAGTGTGACGGAATTTGTTAAACTTGTACTAAAATAAATTACAACGGTTAACTTAATAAATTAATTTTATATTTAACTAATATTTAAGAAAAACATACTGCATAATTTATTTTTGCTGAAATGCTCTCACACTGTGTATGGATTTATGAATTTGTCAATTACTGTTTTTCTGAAATATACATGAATTTTTTGAGAATGGTAATAGTTAATGTTACTTTAGTTAAAATATTATGTACATCTCTGTGATGATATATGTCTTTTCTAGTTAGGTCTCAAGATATGGGCATACACATTACCATGTAGGAATTCATTTATTTACTAATTTTTGCAAACGAACTCCTTTTAACTGCACTCATGGACACAATCGTATTTTAGGATATTTTCTACTTCTTTTCCTTTTGTTTTTATAGGCCTTTTTTCCCCCTCTATTATTTTTGGGCCATTTATTTTAATTTTTATTTTGTCCCATCTTTTCTTTCTGGCCTTTAGAACTCGTACAAAATGTACGAAGTTCCTTTTTACTCTCCTCAAATACGAAATTGCCCCCTTTCTATATACCTTTCCTTCGCACCTATGCTTGATTTTTCGCCCATCGGTGCAGAAAGACTTAGCGGGTGCAAAACAAGACATCTGTCTACTTTGTCTGTCTGCCTGTGTCTTTTGCTTAAAGAATGTTTTGATTATTGATGAGTGTGACAAAATCGGTGCTTACTGCAGAATGGATGAGTATTTGAATCTGGATTTTTTTAATCAGTTGGAGCGAAGAGGCAAAAAGAGCGTCATTGAGCGGTGTATGGAAAAAGGTTTCATTGCAATATCGTATAAGTGCCCAATTTGTGGAACAAATATGAAACTGGTAGAGAGACGGTTTTGAGACGTATAGACGGTTTTAAGTGGTGCGCAATGCCGAGTTTGTGCAACTTTGAGATTTTTTTAAGTGAAAGTTGAACGATGTGCACATGGGCAAAGCGAATGCAGTGCGCGATGCCGAGTTTGTGCAATTCTGGGGTGTTTTTTTAAGTGAAAATAGATCGATGTGCACACGGGCAAAGCCAGTGTGGTGCGCAATGCCGAGTTTCTGAAATTCTGGGATTTTTTTAAGTGAAAATAGATCGATGTGTACATGGGCAAAGCCAATGTGGTGCGCAATGCCGACGATGTGGGCAATGGCGAGTTTGTGCAATTCTGGGATTTTTTAAGTGAAAATAGATCGATGTGCACATGGGTAAAGTGAATGTGGTGCGCAATGCCGAGATTGTGCGCGATGCCGAGTTTTGTAATTCTGGAATTTTTTTAAGTGAAAATAGATCGATGTGCACATGCGCAAAGCCAATGTGGTGCGCAATGCCGAGGTTGTGCGCGATGCCGAATTTGTGCAATTCAGGGATGTTTTTTGAAGTGAAAATAGTTCGATGTGCACATGGGCAAGCCAGTGTGGTGCACAATGCCGAGTTTGTGCAATTCTGGGATGTTTTTTAAGTGAAAATTGATTGATGTGCACATGAGCAAAGCCAATGCTATGCTCGATGCCGAGTTTGTGCAATTCTGGGATTTTTTTAAGTGAAAACAGATCGATGTGCACATGGGCAAAGCCAGTGTTGTGCGCAATGCCGAGTTTGTGCAATTCTGGGATTTTTTAAGTGAAAATAGATCGATGTGTACATGGGCAAAACCAATGTGGTGCGCAATGCCGAAGTTGTGCGCGATGCCGAGTTTGTGCAATTCTGGGATATTTCTTGAAGTGAAAATAGATCGATGTGCACATGGGCAAGCCAATGTGGTTTTGTTTTGTTTTTGCTAGAACGCCCCAACCCGCCTGATCACAAAGTGATCTTATGGTCCCAAAAGGGGGCGTCCCATTCACACCACATTCCGAGTAACTAAAATGTTAGTGTAATCAACTAAAGAAAACAATAATTATACATCCAGCAAGGTTGCCTTACGACTATATAATTTTATTTATTTATTTATTTATTTTAATGGCTGGATCAACGACACAACAGGAAAGAAGTAAACCAAAAATAACTAAATCGAGAAAACTGTATTAGTAAAAATGAAAGCATAAAATAAGGAAGGAAAACACACTTAAAACACACAACGAAAATATGATATACAGTCACACATATCATCAAAACACGACGAAAAAGACATCCTAAAATAAACACATTGAAAATAAAATGAACTTAGTTAAAAACCCCAATCGCATTCCTATTGCCATTAATAAAGGCCATCAATTCTCTTGCATATAATTTCAAATGTTTAAAATCAAAATTCAATAAATTAAAATGTATATCACAAAACCTTCGTCTAATAAAATCAGTCAATTGGCAGTCCACCCCGAAGTGTTTGGCATCACCCAAAACATTACAATTTGGACATAGATCATTATCTTGTACATGAAATCTTTTTAAATAATGAGGAAACCTACCATGTCCGGTGATAATCTGATTCATATCAATGTCATCATAGATTAAAACTTTATCTGTAATTTCAATATTAATCAACAAATTATTTTTCTTTGTTGAACTTTTCCACACATCTTTCCATATATTTATATAATATTTCTTCATACTCGTAATGGCAATTTGTCTAGAACCAGAAATTTCCACAATGGGTGCATTAGTTGAAATACATGCCTCCTTGGCCAGACTGTCAGTCCTCTCATTACCAAAAAACCCCACATGGGCTTTAATCCAATGAAAAGAAATCGTAGAACTGATAGATTGCAACAGAAATTTAATATCCATAATAATACAGTTAACATTATCGGGGCAAGAGAGCGACTGGAGTAAAGAAAGACAACCAGTATACAAATTTATAGTAACACATGTTTTAATATTCATTTTAATCCATTTCAAGGCCTTCAAAACAGCAATACATTCCGCTTGAAATACTGAATTATAAGAATTCAATCTATATAAACCATAATCAATTTCAACATCATAGAAATATACAACAAAAGCAGCTCCAGTACACCCTCCTAACCCCGAACCATCCGTATAAATATCATATATTCCAATTTTTGGAATTTCTCTATCAAACTCATAACTGATTCTATTTACAGGGTGTAATAAATGTACATTAAATTTTTCAAAAACATATTTAGTAATAATATTAGAATCAAAACAAATCATATCAATATTTCCAGAACGTAAAAGATATTTCTTGTAAAAAAAATCGTAATAAACTGAGAGGGGAAGCAGTCTGGCCAATACACAAACCACTTCCGTGGGGACTGTCCTAAAGCAGCGAGTAATTGCAAGACCCCAAGCTCTCTGTATAGAATCCAACTTCATCCGGAGCCTCACCAGCTCCCCAGCTTTGGAACCCCAGGCGCCAATTCCATACATCACAATAGGTAATACAACGGCTTTATATAGAACCAATAGTATACCAGATCTCTTAGCAAAAATATCGCCCGCAAAGTTCCTTCTGTAGGCAAGTAAAAGCTGATCTGTTCTTCGCTGCACGTTCTTAAACTGAGAAAGTGGTGCAAGCCAATGTGGTGCGGAATGCCGAGGTTGTGCGCGATGCCGAATTTGTGCAATTCTGTGATGTTTTTTAAGTGAAAATTGATCGATGTGCACATGGGCATAGCCAATGCTGTGCGCGATGCCGAGTTTGCACAATTCTGGGATGTTTTTTTAAGTGAAAATAGATCGACGTGCACATGGGCAGGCCAATGTGGTGCGCAATGCCGAGGTTGTGCGCGATGCCGAGTTTGTGCAATTCTGGGATATTTTTTAAGTGAAAATAGATCGATGTGTACATGGGCAAAGCCAATGTGGTGCGCAATGCCAAAGTTGTGCGCGATGCCGAGTTTGTGCAAGTCTGGGATGTTTTTTGAAGTGAAAATAGATCAATGTGCATATGGGCAAGCCAATGTGGTGCGCTATGACGAGGTTATGCGCGATGCCGAGTTTGTGCAATTCTAGGATGATTTTTTAAGTGAAAATTGATCGATGTGCACATGGGCATAGCCAATGCTGTGCGCGATGCCGAGTTTGTGCAATTCTGGGATGTTTTTTAAGTGAAAATAGATCGATGTGCACATGGGCAAAGCCAGTGTGGTGCGCAAAGCCGAGTTTGTGCAATTCTGGGATTTTTTAAGTGAAAATAGATCGATGTGTACATGGGCAAAGCCAATGTGGTACGCAATGCCGAGTTTGTGCAATTCTGGGATTTTTTTAAGTGAAAATGGATCGATGTGCACATGGGTAAGCCAATGTGTGCGCAATGCCGAGGTTGTGCGCGATGCCGAGTTTGTGCAATTCTGAAATGATTTTTTGAAGTGAAAATATATCGATGTGCATATGGTCAAAGTCAATGTGGTGCTCAGTGCCGAGTTTGAGCAATTCTCTGATTTTTCTTTAAGTGAAAATAGATGGATGAGCACATGGACACCGAGTTTCTGGAATTCTTTGATGTTTTTCGAGCGAATACTGATCGTTGTGTAGAAGAGAAAACGAGGTTGTGTGTGATGCCGAGCAGTAACGTAACTTTATGTATGTACAATGTTTAACATATCGTTAGTGTATTTTAAATTTGTATTGATGTTTTAATTGTGAATTATATTTAAGACGTCATTTTTCATTTAAATTGTATTTTTAATTGTTTGGCTTTGATATGTTTATAACGCTTTCCGACATACGACATATATCGATAGCCCGACGATCGACTCAACAGTAGCAAAATTGTTAACTTTAACTCTTGAAGTAATGTTTACCTCATATTTTAATTGCACTTGATAATATGAGTTCATTGATAATATGTGTATGTGTGCGTATGTGAAGCATTGCTTAGTGTTCCAAGTTTGTAGTATTTATTTTATTATATTATTTTCTTTCATTCTGAGAAATTAGATTTTTTTATTTATTAATGCGTAGAATTCTAGCATGCCTACATAGAATATGGCGTGATTTAGGAATTTTAGAAACTGATATGAAAGCTGTGTAATGATGTTCATATGCAATAAAAAATATTCTTCTTTTTTTATTAACGTAAAGTTTAAACAATTTTAGAAATAATGAAAATTGTCTAATTATTGGTATGTAAGGAATTATGTCGTTACGTAGCAAGAAGGTAATTTGTAAAAATGATAAAATTGAAATGTTCCACAATCTGAATTTAAATTTTAAAAAATATTTTATTTGTATAAATAAAAAAATTAATAAAAAAATAATAATAATTTAATAGAAATCTTTGAAAATATTGAAGCTCTACAAGTATTAGAGACTGCGACGTTGTTTATCGTTTTAATAATTGGTAGAATTCGCTCACTGTATCATGGTAATTTTAAATATAAACAATTTATTATACTTATTATCAGTAACGCCTAAGCTTAAATGTTATAAATGTAAATTAAAAGTAAAGAATCTGATATTAATTTACAATAATAAACAATTTATTATTGTTATTTTTAAGAGAAAATAGAAAGTTTACGTAGTGTAAATGCGAGACTACATTGTGACGTCATAAGCTTAGTCCTACCCATTTATGGACGTCACACAGCTCCTCGTACTGAACTTTGTTGATGCAGCCTATTCTGCGCTTTTACCGAATTTAGCACCACCCAACAAGTTACAAGAATTACTGAAATCATCGGTGAAGCCTTTAATAAAAAAGAAAGTGTTGCTGGTATCTTCATTGATATTGAAAAAGCGTTTGATAAGGTTTGGCACCCAGGCCTCCTTATCAAACTTATCGGAAACAAATTTCCACCTGAATTAATCCTACTAATTTCAAGTTTTTTGGAAAACAGAACTTTTCAAGTTCGTATTAAGAACGAGCTGTCTAATATCAATGTAATGAAAGCAGGTGTCCCTCAGGGCTCGAACTTTTCACTTTTTCTTTTTAACATCTACATAAATGATCTTCCCAGCCACAAAGATGCCATTATCGCCTACTATGCAGATGATACTGCAATTCTCAGCAAATCTATCAATCCACAAAGAGCCATCCAAAACCTCCAAAATGCAATACACTATATCTTCCCATGGTTTAACGTTTGGAAAATTAAAATCAGTGAAAGCAAATCCACTACAATTTATTTCCAAAAGAACCCTTCCAGAAGACATCTCAAAAATATCACAATTAATAATATCTCCATCCCAAATGAAAAATATGTTAAATATTTAGGCGTTTATTTCTATCAAAAACTAACCTTCAAAAACCATATCGAAAATATTTGTAAAAAAGCCAAATATGCAATAGGCAGTATCTATGCACTCATAGGAAGAAATTCTAAACTTAGTCTCGCTACAAAAAGAGTTATTTATCTACAAGCTATCCGCCCGATTTTACTGTATGCTTCCCCAGCGTGGGCTGCAACTGCAAGAACTCATCGAAAAAAAATACAAAGAATTCAAAACAAGGCCATCCGAATAATTACAAATGCGCCTTGGTTCGTACAAAACAGCACTCTTCTCAATGACTTGAAAATTAAACCCACGGATTCTGAAATTCTAAAAGCTTCTCATAACTTTTTTATGAAATGTGACAGCCATCCTAAGAATATCATAAAAAACTAGGAAATTATGATTTCACAGTTGAACAACGCCACAAGAGGCTGCGCACTAGTCACCATAATAGTCGGTGGTAATGTATATATTTTCTTCTTATTTAGCCAAGATTTTACTTTATTTTCTTTACTTATAGGTTTACTTATCAAATTACAATGCGCTATGGACTTTGTTCCTTGCCAAAGCATGTATACTTTGTATGTCAATAGTTTTTACGCTTGTGAAACGTTTCGATGTACATCAAATTGTGTTTTTTATCATTTCACTTTTCAATAATCGCTTATCAGAATAATTTTTATGAAATTTTAAAAATGCCTTACAATGCATCCTGCAAGAGATGGCGCAACCAGAGCTCCAGTCAACTACAATGCTTTTTATACCTACTAATAGATGGCGCCACACGACGCCTCATTTGTTCAAAGTTTACTTATTCTACGGATGGCGGCACATGACCCTCCGTCGCTAGTAATCTTTGAGTTCTAGCCCAACATATGCATACCTCTACTGGGCCCACCAGCGGCGGAGCGGTAAAATCGCTGAACACTGGTAGTTCGGTCCGAGGTTCGAATCCCGCGAACGGGCTGGCTGCATGGGCGTTTTCGTGGTTCTCCCCATGTGTAACGTGTATACGAGCCAGTTTTTCTTAGAAAGTCCTCCACGAAGGCATCCCTCTCCTTAGGCAGATAGCCCTAGTGCGCTTTGCCGTATTCTCAATACACCAAATAATAGCCCTACTGGAGCAAGGACCTTTGGGCTAAAAATAAGTAATATTATTTAATTTTTGTTTGCAGTTTGTTATTTTTAATTATTGTTGTGACATATTTTGTTAAGGCACCTAAAATTATCGAAGACTGCCAATTTTAAAATATCCATTCCTTTTATTCTCATTAAAAAGAGGAGTTACTCCCAAGAACTTCTCTCGAGTAGCTCCTAATAAATTCTTTAACTGATCTCTTTTTGTTAATTACTTAACATTCTTTAACATCAAAAAGGAATACAATTAATCTTCTTTTTTTTATTTTTATTTTTATTTTATTATTTATTTATTATCTATTTATTTATTTTTTATCTATTTATTTATTTATTTATTTTTGGAGAATGTACTTTAAATTTCACTGGTTAAGGATACAGAAATAATTAACATTGAAAACATTTCTAATGATTTTCAGAGATGACTTTATGAAATAAGTTGGAATACTATGTATACAGTGGGCTTCAAGCCGATGCCATTTGCACTAGCGGTGCGATTAGCCGTTTCAGCTATTCCCACCATCATTTTTTAAGCATTTGCTACTTTCAAAAGATTAGAAAGCAAAATGGGTTCCGTTTCTTATATATGTAAAAAGAAGGAACATAATTCCTTTTATTAAAGTATATATAAAAAAGGGCAGATTTTTATGTTCGCAATATTTATTGTTTTCCTGAACGGTTGGAATAGTTTAAATGACTGATTTGGGGGGGACAAAATCTTTTTAAAATTTTTTGTACTTCTTAGAATACATTTAGCTTCAAAGATGTGTTTTGCACAATCAAGACTTTCATTCCTCTTTGAAAATTTGCGTCTGAGAAATAATAAAAATTAGACAGAGGAAATCCTCTGTCTCTTCTGTAGGAAATCTGTGTAGAAAATGCAGACATGAAATAAGTTAAAAGCGATTAAATCAACTATTAAATCAACAATTAATCATGCAATACTTGTTATTAACAATTTATTAACAATTTTGTATGCCTGTTTATTTTTTTATGGAAATACTTGGCATTTTCAGGACATAAAAAGTATTCCAAAAAACTGTGAAATATTAGTACAAACACATTAATAAATTAAATTAAAATAAATAATGGGATGTATTTTAAAAGACAGAAATAATTTAATGTAAGAGATCTAGATTTAAAAATTTGCACACACAAATGATTTATCAGATTTTATAAGGTTTTATTTCATAAATAACTTTGAGTTTGAAATATGCCACTTGGACCTATAAACATGTGTAGAAACTGAAAAGGTGATGAATATATAAGAATATTATAATACTCAGTAAGTTTTCTTATTGAAGTTTTCTTACTTACATTTTTATTTCTTTTCAAAATTTAGCTTTAGTATATCTTTTAAAACATGGCGATAAGCAGAGTCCAATATCGCAATCGGAAGAAAAATATCTAGTTTACTTTTTGGCATGTTTTCTGCTATCCTTCCTTTTTGAGCAACACACAAAGCCTAAACCAAAAGCAGTAAAACCTGTTTCTGAACTGGTATTATAATCCAGTTTCTCCTGGATTACTACAGACGTTTATTAGAAACACTGCAAAGAAAAACAAAATTGAAAAAGCCGGGCAAATCAAGAAAGTTCCCTTTATTGGCCCCCGAATGATGCTAGGACAAAACTGTTAAGCGATTAAATCCCAATTTTCTCATAATTCTATGCAAAGTTTTTACCGCCCCCCCCCCGAAAAAAAAAAACTGACTTTGATATGTTTTCTATTTAAAGACCAAATATTTTCAGATTTTTTAATTAACATTTTAGTATGCACGATTTTAATGACATTTTGATTAAAATAGAAGATATAATTCCTGATCCTAATACCAGGATTTTCAGAGAATCTCTTCAGAATTTGAAAAATAGGGTTTACCTAGATAGACTTAATATTTATCTTAATAACTTAAATTCAGTTTTTAATTCTATTGTGTATGAGCAATTTGGTATTTTTAGAGCTAAAATTTAGCACTAGAGGAGGGAATAAGAAAAAAAAAAAAAAAAAAAAGCCATTAATACAAATGATATGCAGCTTCAGTTCCAAGTTTTGTTTAATTCCCCATATATTACTCAAAATCTTGTTCAACGCTGCATGAACATCTTTACAACAATCAACTGTTGTTTCTTTGAAATTACTTCAAGAATACTTATATTATTCTATCCGTTATTAAGAACATTTTAATAGATTTTGTTAAATTTAAATTTCAAAATGGCAAAAAGAAGGCTACCGAGATTTTCTGTCAGATTGACTTTCTACATCGTCGCTTTGATGATATTAATTTTCACAATCTTTTTAAAAAATTCAAACTGTTTTTCCACTAAAACTGAGTTGATAGTGTTTTTCCACTAAACACAGTTGAGTTCAGACTGTTTTTCCACTAACACGGATCTGTTTCAAGTACACTAAAACAAGTACTTTTTAAAACGATTGTGAAAATTAATATCATCAAAGCGACGATGTAGAAAGTCAATCTGACAGAAAATCTCGGTAGCCTTCTTTTTGCCATTTTGAAATTTAAATTTAACAAAATCTATTAAAATGTTCTTAATAACGGATAGAATAATATAATAATAACTGAGTTGATAATCACCAACCATCATGAAGAAAACTTAGCTGCATCTTGATATTGTAAAGATCCAATGCAAGTATGCTCCAGTTTTAGATTCTTATTATAATCACATTATTACTGCCAATCTTGACATTTAATTATTCTTCCTTAAAACAGATTATGAAAAGGGAACTAAATTTAGGCCAATAAGCACTATTCCCTTTTGAATTGCAGCATTGATGTTTTCATTTTGAATGCCATCTTTAAACTAAATCTTCCCACTTATATTTTTATGGAATGGAAACAAGCAATTTTGAGGAGAATAGAATTAATACTTAATAGATTTCACAGTTTAAATGGTTTAATTTATTGACCAAATATAAAAAGAAAACTTCTCAGCTGAAGGCCAAATTCACTATTATAAAAATAGACAAACAAGTAATAATTTCAGCATCATCTATAAAAAATTCTACCAATCTCCTTACTCAAAAATATCTCAATCAACCATTGCCCTTATTGTGTTTTCAAAATAATGAAAGATCAACTATAAGTTAGCTTCATATTTTTCATAAAAAACTTCATGTATCACTTACTTTTGAGAACAATAGAAATTTGAACGTATATGAGTAGTAAGCGAGGGTACTTGGTAGGCGGAAGTGACGTCACAGAAAAGGGGCGTGATCGGAGACATCTTGGATCGCGTGACAACCGGAAGTGACGTAGACGGAATGACGTCATGCATAGTTTTGTTTTTATTCTGTGGCAGCGAACAATTTTTTATGTTTATGTACGTCAATAATTTAATTATTACCTTCAACTAATTTTTATTGAATTTAATATTATTTTCCCTGAATTTAAAAAAATTTCATAAAAATTGGTTTCAGCAAAGGAAACATGCCAGCAATCTCCTGAACTCTAAGTGGGCCTTTGATCTTCAGTCTTACGTAGAATTTACAATTCTACTTAACTTTGTAAGAGTAAAGATCAGGTGCTCACTTAAAGTTTTAGGAGACTGCTGGCGTGTTTCCTTTGCTGGAACCACTTTTTATGGAAATCTTCCATAGTACTTGATCTTCATTATATCTCTTTTTAGTAAACTTACATTTTATATGCTATGTCATTCCAAAAATAAGCTTCGAATAAGAAGAATATTTGCACATCTTACTGAATTTCCTAGATCTGAAGATTTTCTTTTACTTGCGGATTTTTACCTAAAGTCTGCATAACTTGCATTTATTTCAATCCTGTTCTTATTACCGATAGGAAAAATTACAGTTATGTGAGAGATCTGGAATACTGTAGTTGATATGAATATTTAATAATAGGAACAAATCCGGCATTCATTCATAATTGACTAATACTCTGAATAATAAAATTTTAAGAAAACATCAATTTCATTCACGTGGATAAAATAAATACATTTTCCAAAAACGTCCAAGAAATCTATCACAAGTGTCAACATAAACGATCTACAAATATATTTTTAATATTTAAATAATTCATAAGCTGAAGATAAAACAAAAGAAAAAGTATCCAGAATTCATTGGCATATACAAACAGCGAAGATAAAATAGTTTCCAATAGCAAAGAGAAAACAGTTTCGAAGTGTCTAAAAGATTACCGAGAGCACACTCTCAAAACATTTGCGAAAAGGCATCACAAATACATTAATTTTATGGAGCATGACATTATTTAAAAAATTTCCGTTCGACCGAACCACCATCCTCAGCTGCAAAAACCGCAAATGAACAAGATAGGAAATAATGATTAGATAAGATAAGAAAGCCAGGACAAGAATAAGCAAGTGGCGCCATCTGTTGGTGAAACCAGAACTAAAACATAATTTCTTTAAAGGCCGAAGGCAAATTTGGATTGGAATTAGGATCGTTAACTAGAACAGAAAGATTTTTATGAATGTGAAATGCCTCTAGAAAATCCAGTTCTCCAATGGAAGATGTTTTTTGAATAATTTTGGCAGCAGAAAAATTGAAAGTGTGATTTTCGGACCAACAATGTTGAGCAACAGAAGACTTCTGTGTATCCTTTTTTCTAACATATGCCTCATGTTTCTTGACGCGAAATTTTAACGCTCTCTTAGTTTGGCCAATGTAAATTAAACCACACTGGCAAGGAATCCTATAAATATCCCAGGAATTCATATCCGGAATGGGGTCCTTGAGTATGGAACTCGGAATTTTATTGATGGGAGAATAAAGAACCGGAAAGTTAAATTTCTGCAAAATATGTGCAACTTTGTAGCTAACTGATGGAAAGAAGGGAATGACAACAGAATTTTTATAATCTCCTAAAACAAGAGTGTGCCTTTTAGTGTGTTGAGATGAGAATTTTTTAACTGCTTGATTAATAATGTTGGGTGAAAAGCCTCTGTCAATAGCTATTGCTTTTAAATAATTTAGTTCTTCATCAAGGGCTAATTTGGAGGAGCAAACTTGAAGAGCACGGAAAACATAGGAATAAAATGAAGCTAACTTTTGTTTAGTCGGATGACATGATTTAAAGCGTGGTGGAAGGCAAACCGATGAAGGTTTACGGTAAACCGTAGTACTGAAGTTGGATGTGTTACGTGTGACCAGAATGTCGAGAAACGGAAGAGAATTGCAAGCCTCAAGTTCAAAAGTGAACTGAATAGCAGGATCAATAGAATTCATTGTTGAAAGAACTTTATTTAAATCATCTTTATTACCTTCAAACAGGTTAAAAGTATCGTCTACGTAGCGGAACCATGCCGGGAATTTTAAAATTTCAAACAATTTTGATTCATAATAATGCATGTAGATATCAGCCAGGATGGGACTGAGGGGGCTTCCCATGGCTAATCCCTCAGTTTGCTTGTAATATTTATTTTGGAAAACAAAATGTGTTTGTTTCAAACAGAGTTGAGTGAGAGAAATTAGCTCATCAATTTCGATGCAAGAGAAATGAAATTCGCGAAGTCTGGTTTCTAGACATCTTAATGCACCCTCCACTGGGACATTGCTGAATAATGATTTTACAACAAAAGAAACCATGAGTAAATTACTAGGAGAAATGTTTTTGACCTTTTTAACAAACTCTATTGAATTTTTTATGGTGTAAATGTTATTGTCTAATAGAGTTGAAAATCTAGAAACTAAATATTTAGCTAATGCATACGAGGCAGTACCTAAATTTGATACAATAAGGCGGAAAGGAATACCACTTTTATGAATTTTGGGAAGAGCATATAATCTGGCACAATTCGCAACAGATGGGATAAGCAAATGTTTTAAGTTGCTTGAAATGATTTGCGAAGATTTGATCGCAGTTTTTATTTTTGACAAGTCCGAAGGTGTAGGATCTTTACAGATCGGATTATATGGTCCTTCGTTTAAGAGTTTAGTGACACCATCGATGTAAGTGTTCTTATCCATGACGACTATCTGGCCACCTTTGTCGGCCTTTGAAATGATAATATCCGGGTTAGAATCAATTTCGTGCATTGAAGCTCTTTCTCTCGCAGTTAGATTTGGTTTCAAAGGTTTATTATTGAATTTCACATTATGAGCGATAAGATGCCTAATCATTTCTTTCTGTGAATCTGAAACTTTACTGAACTTGAAAGCTTTTTCGATAGGAGCCAAAATCTTTGGAATCGAGGGTTTACAGGTTTGTGAGAAGTTAAAATTATATTTTAGAATTCTCTCTTGTTCTTCTGAAAGACTAACATTAGAAATATTAACTTTTGGCTTGATGTTTACAATGGGAAGATTTTTTGAACTACTTGAACTGGAAGACTGTAAAAGAAGTTTTTCGAATTTAACTGCAAGGGTGTTTTTATGACGGTTAACTGCATTCTCCGTTCTAGACGAAGACTTTTGTCCAAGGGCAGTGAATTTTGGATATGATTTAGCGAGTTCCAAATGAAGCTTCTAGAGTTCATGTTCAATTTTGGACAATTGTTGACGTGTATCCCTTATGACGGACCGAAGTAAGGCAAGCTTGCAATTTAACAGAATTCTTGAAACGCGACTCGAAGTTTTTTGATTAGATTTGATTTGAATAAAATTGGGGATCAATTTTTTACATTTACATTTAAGTAAAAAGTCAAAAGTTTTGTCGTTTTAGGCGTAATTTAGTGAAACGATTAACGGATAAAGGCATGATAAACAATGCAGATAATCAAACTAAATTAACTAAGCAATAATAAAGCACACACAAAACATCAGAAAAAACTGAATAAAAAAACAAAACGTTTTGAATGAATAGAAAATTAAATGAATAGAAAACAAAACGTTTGTAAGCAAAATGCATGAAATCAGACAAGCAAAGCACAATATCCAAATATACAAAACATAAATATAACTTGAAAATTGCAAAAAAGTACTTACCGAAACTCATGCAATCACAAAAGTTCTGGTTCTGGTTTTAGTTCTGGTTTCACCAACAGATGGCGCCATTTGCTTATTCTTGTCCAGGCTTTCTTATCTTATCTAATCATTATTTCCTATCTTGTTCATTTGCGGTTTTGCAGCTGAGAATGGTGGTTCGCTAAAACCATCGAAACTAGTCATGTGAAAAATTTTGTAAATATAACGCTGATTTTGGTTGTTTGACTTCTGAATTAGTATTTATTCGGCGTGTTATTGTGTCTTAATTATAGAAGCCCCAAACAGGCTTATTTTTTGCTTTCTTTTTCGCACGTGGTGTGGCCGCCATTTTGTGATTGCATGAGTTTCGGTAAGTACTTTTTTGCAATTTTCAATTTATATTTATGTTTTGTATATTTGGATATTGTGCTTTGCTTGTCTGATTTCATGCATTTTGCTTACAAACGTTTTGTTTTCTATTCATTTAATTTTCTATTCATTCAAAACGTTTTGTTTTTTATTCAGTTTTTTTCTGATATTTTGTGTGTGCTTTATTATTGCTTAGTTAATTTAGTTTGATTTTCTGCATTGTTTATCATGCCTTTATCCGTTAATCGTTTCACTAAATTACGCCTGAGACGACAAAAATTTCTGAATCATCTTGACTTTTTACTTAAATGTAAATGTAAAAAATTGATCCCCAATTTTATTCAAATCAAATCTAATAAAAAACCTTCGAGTTGCGTTTCAAGAATTCCGTTAAATTTCAAGCTTGCCTTACTTCGGTCCGTCATAAGGGATACACGTCAACAATTGTCCAAAATTGAACATGAACTCTAGAAGCTTCATTTAGAACTCGCTAAATCATATCCAAAATTCAATGCCCTTGGACAAAAGTCTTCGTCTAGAACTTAGAATGCAGTTAACCGTCATAAAAACACCCTTGCAGTTAAATTCGAAAAACTTCTTTTACAGTCTTCCAGTTCAAGTAGTTCAAAAAATCTTCCCATTGTAAACATCAAGCCAAAAGTTAATATTTCTAATGTTAGTCTTTCAGAAGAACAAGAGAGAATTCTAAAATGTAATTTTAACTTCTCACAAACCTGTAAACACTCGATTCCAAAGATTTTGGCTCCTATCGAAAAAGCTTTCAAGTTCAGTAAAGTTTCAGATTCACAGAAAGAAATGATTAGGCATCTTATCGCTCATAATGTGAAATTCAATAATAAACCTTTGAAACCAAATCTAACTGCGAGAGAAAGAGCTACAATGCACGAAATTGATTCTAACCCGGATATTATCATTTCAAAGGCCGACAAAGGTGGCCAGATAGTCGTCATGGATAAGAACACTTACATCGATGGTGTCACTAAACTCTTAAACGAAGGACCATATAATCCGAGCCCTAAACATCCTACACCTTCGGACTTGTCAAAAATAAAAACTGCGATCAAATCTTCGCAAATCATTTCAAGCAACTTAAAACATTCGCTTATCCCATCTGTTGCGAATTGTGCCAGATTATATGCTCTTCCCAAAATTCATAAAAGTGGTATTCCTTTCCGCCTTATTGTATCAAATTAAGGTACTGCCTCGTATCCATTAGCTAAATATTTAGTTTCTAGATTTTCAACTCTTATTAGACAATAACATTTACACCATAAAAATTTCAATAGAGTTTGTTAAAAAGGTCAAAAACATTTCTCCTAGTAATTTACTCATGGTTTCTTTTGATGTAAAATCATTATTCAGCAATGTCCCAGTGGAGGGTGCATTAAGATGTCTAGAAACCAGACTTCGCGAATTTCATTTCTCTTGCATCGAAATTGATGAGCTAATTTCTCTCACTCAACTCTGTTTGAAACAAACACATTTTGTTTTCCAAAATAAATATTACAAGCAAACTGAGGGATTAGCCATGGGAAGCCCCCTCAGTCCCATCCTGGCTGATATCTACATGCATTATTATGAATCAAAATTGTTTGAAATTTTAAAATTCCCGGCATGGTTCCGCTACGTAGACGATACTTTTAACCTGTTTGAAGGTAATAAAGATGATCTAAATAATGTTCTTTCAACAATGAATTCTATTGATTCTGCTATTCAGTTCACTTTTGAACTTGAGGCTTGCAATTCTCTTCCGTTTCTCGACATTCTGGTCACACGTTAATAATTTTGTGCATCTCCAAATCAGATGATGGTGGTTCAGTGGGTTTACTAATTTTAACACTTTTACATTTTAAACAATATTTTAATTACTATATACAGAGCGTATTCTTAGGCCGCCGCCTTCAACATGAACAAACTTTATTCTCTACAACTAAGCGAGCAACAGCGCCCTCTAGCCTTTTTCTTCAAATTACACACACGTAACACATCCAACTTCAGTACTACGGTTTACCGTAAACCTTCATCGGTTTGCCTTCCACCACACTTTAAATCATGTCATCCGACTAAACAAAAGTTAGCTTCATTTTATTCCTATGTTTTCCGTGCTCTTCAAGTTTGCTCCTCCAAATTAGCCCTTGATGAAAAACTAAATTATTTAAAAGCGATAGCTATTGACAGGGGCTTTTCACCCAACATTATTAATCAAGCAGTTAAAAAATTCTCATCTCAACACACTAAAAGGCACACTCTTGTTTTAGGAGATTATAAAAATTCTGTTGTCATTCCCTTCTTTCCATCAGTTAGCTACAAAGTTGCACATATTTTGCAGAAATTTAACTTTCCGGTTCTTTATTCTCCCATCAATAAAATTCCGAGTTCCATACTCAAGGACCCCATTCCGGATATGAATTCCTGGGGTATTTATAGGATTCCTTGCCAGTGTGGTTTAATTTACATTGGCCAAACTAAGAGAGCGTTAAAATTTCGCGTCAAGAAACATGAGGCATATGTTAGAAAAAAGGATACACAGAAGTCTTCTGTTGCTCAACATTGTTGGTCCGAAAATCACACTTTCAATTTTTCTGCTGCCAAAATTATTCAAAAAACATCTTCCATTGGAGAACTGGATTTTCTAGAGGCATTTCACATTCATAAAAATCTTTCTGTTCTAGATAACGATCCTAATTCCAATCCAAATTTGCCTTCGGCCTTTAAAGAAATTATGTTTTAGTTCTGGTTTCACCAACAGATGGCGCCACTTGCTTATTCTTGTCCTGGCTTTTTTATATTATCTAATCATTATTTCCTATCTTGTTCATTTGCGGTTTTTGCAGCTGAGGATGGTGGTTCGGTAAAACCATCGAAACTAGTCCTGTGAAAAATTTTGTAAATATAACGCTGATTTTTGTTGTTTGACTTCTGAATTAGTATTTATTCGGCGTGTTATTGTGTCTTAAATATAAATAGTAGTTTTGTATGTTTTCTATTCTGGTAATAATAGTGGTAAGTTAGGAAAATTTTCTGTGCGGAACATATGTGTCTACGAAATTCTTTGCAAAAAGCGGAAAGTTAATAATCATTTCGATACTTCACTAGAAATCAAGTGTTATAGAGGAACAACGATTTAAAAATTAACCAAGGGTACAACAAAGTACATGTATAAATTATTTTGCTAATCAGTTATGAACGTTTAAATAGAATATATCCAGAATCTTCAAAATTAGTAATGAAACGTTCAGTTTAACCTTTGAGATTTTACTAAAGTCTCTGTAATAGGAAAATGCTGATTAAAATTGTGCAAACGGAAAGAAAAAAATATGCTTTTTTTAAAAATATTCGCATGATATGTAATAAAAATTAAAGCATGGCTCTGGTTCAGCAATGCAATACAAAGTGTTAAGTAAAAAGCTTTTATAAACTGACTTTTTGTCACATACGAAATGTATTGAAAGAGCGAAAATTAGTAATATATTAGCACTGGCCTAGGAAACAAATTTTCAAAGATAATCCATGTGGTACGAAAATTAATCAAAAAGTATAACATGTACAAATTTTTCTTCGCAATAAGTTATGAATGTTTTCGTTTCAGTAGAATGAAGTCAGAAAGTACAAATTTGGTAATGAAACATTCATTTCATCAGCCTTTAAGATTTTATTAACAGATGCAATAAACACAATCACTTGAAAGGCAATGCAGTATGTTAAAATATAACTCTGGTTCATCAATGCAATATATTAGTTATGTACGATTAATTGTTCATTTCGAATCATATAAAGAAGGAACTTTTGAGTCAAAGAGAAACATATTTTTCTAATGAAATTAGTATCTAAACTTCTTAAGAAAGAAATAGACTTCACGAGAAAAACCTATGGCAATGTAAATGTGATCGTGGTGACTTGGAGAAAATATTCCAAGTCTGTATGAACTGGGTTAGAAGTCTCTGTTATCTACATACGAATATGTCAATGTGAGAGAAAATTAATATATGCTTATAGAATACTAAAATAAAAATTCCATTTCTTTTCTTAATTTCTGGTTCAGCGTGGTAGTGCTGTTGAATTTAAATCTTCTAAACGTGTAACAAAATTATTAAATCAAATAATATAACTAGTTAGTAAAAATTTGTTCTCAAGACTTTACGAGGCATTATAAACGATAAATAGGATTATTTGAAAAATCAATGATTTGCAGTGGCAGTAATATTCAAAGTGTTCAAAAGGTTATCGATAAGTTACTTCACAAAAATGATTTATGAAAACAAGAACACATCACAGCCATCCGAAAATAACTTCCGTCAAAACTGAAAATTTTATACTCAAAATTTACTTTGGATGCAGGAAAATAAACATTAAAGGATTCAAAATGAACATACTCATGTAAACTTTCCGAAATGAGATGTACAGTATTTCAGGAAATATTCACTTAACTTGTTTATAATATTGTTAAATCATATGTAATGAGCGTATGTGAGATACGAAATGCATTCGTATGCGAAAAAAAAAATAACAAACAGTTAACTATCTAGCAGTGATTAAAATTTCATTGGAGTAATGGCATGAAAAGTAGGAAAAATATATCTATAAATGGAAAATTTTGATGATAATTTCTATGTTTTTTTTTTTCAAATAAAAATTAGTTAAAGGCTCCTAGATTAGTAATGAACTACTAAATTAGGTCAGTTTTCATCAGAAACGCAGTAAGAAGTTTTCCGTACTGATAAAATTTTACTATTCTCTAGCTTCGTGACTTCCCTCAGACATTGACAGGAACAACGGCTGTCTGGGAAATACAAGATAACTATGTGTTTAATAGGTTACTTCAAAGATATGAAAGAAATAACGTTTGAAAAAAAAAAATGTGGACATTTTCAAGAAAAAATGTTCTCTTATGTTTTTTCGTTATCATAATTGTAAACAAAATGCAAAAATTTAGTAAATACGTAGATAAATCTCAGGAAAAACGGAACATTAACACAAAATATCTTCTTAAAGTCTATGCAAATGGAAAAAAATGATTACAATATATTTGAAAAAAATCGCAGTTGCATTAATATTTTGCTACCGATCTATAAAATCATAAAAATCAGCGAAAAATGTAATTCATCACGTTCGCTTGCCTACATTTTACTCTTGTCGTTTTAATCTTTTTAATTTTGAGTTATATTATTTCTGATTACGTAATATTTCTGAATTTGAAGCTTTAAAACACTCTGATTTATCAACTTGTGCCTAAATGTAGAGTACAGTCAACCAAACGGAAGATTTTAGTATAAGTAAATGTATTACAGACAAAATAAAATTTAAAATACTTCATTATTTTTCATGCTCTGTTAATGAAACTATTCAAGGTTCTTGTTTTCGACTTATCATATTCGGAACATTTTCAGAGAAATATTCATTTCTTGCATACTCAGATACTAATTTTGTTGGAAATATGACATTTTCTTATTCCATTTTATATTTCACTGTTACAGTCTGGCTTGGGGAAAATGTTTTCCATGGATACGGCATACCTCTCCTATATGGCTGTGACTGTTCTAATAAATTACATTACAAACAAGTGAAAATCTCTAGTTACACAGAAATTATCTTGAATGTTTGCTTAATCTGAAATGAAAAATGCAACCCATGTGCAAAAATAGAGCAAGTTTATCTTAAAAAGTTCTCCACGAATTTTTCTTGGTCCTTACATGCTTTTCTGTATTTATCGCTCAAATTCATTCATCTTTTATCTAATTTGTGAAGTATTCCTGTTTGAATACTTGCATTTGAATTTGTTTAACTGATTTTAAAGTATATATATATATTATAAGAAAAGTTGTGAGAACAATACAAAAAGACCAATTTTGGTCAAAATTTTTTTGCGCAATGTAATGCAAAATTAAGGAAATGAGAAGATAAATTGTAGTTTATATATTATTGACCAATGCGTGGGGAAATGAGGAACTGTGGCACCGAGTGGTTCAAATCATTCCATACAGCATCTTTTCTTAAGAATACATCCAGTTAAAAGAGAAATGTGTTTCGTACTTTGTGAAATGTATTTTATTTACTTATTATGTGTCATGCTCATGATAAATAAAAATGTTAGACATGTGCATAGGATTATGTGACTCAAATGTTTAATTAAAATAATGCTTTTCTGAAAGTGTGGTCTTTCTTATGATAAGTCATACTAAAATGAGTTAAAATTTTTAAAGTTGATGACTATAGTTATATGGAGTTTCTCTCATTATCACCTATTATGTATGATTATTTGTGTGTAATTTTATTTTCTATGTATGAGAAGTTAAATATAAAAAAATCTGTAAGAGTTCATTATAAAGTAATGTCAGTTTGAAATTTCTATCTTAAAATAACTGTCTTAGCTCTTTTAATTAATATGTTAGACATATTAATTAACTAAGTAGTTAATTAATATGTTAGATCATTATTTGGAACTCTGCTCAATATTTCGTGTAATAATCTATATAAATATAAGCGGCTAAAGTGTGTGTCGCCGATAGTTTATTGTTGCCACTCAGAAAAATGAGCGCGGAAATTAATGTTTTCGCAGTTTTTAATTAATATCTCGGCCGATTAAAGTCGTACGAAGATGAGAACGTTATCGATGGATTTGGAGAATTTTTTGGAATTCGAGGATACGCGTCTCGAATTTCTACTCGGCGCCGTTCCATAGATATTCGAGAAAAAAAAATTTGGCCCGTAGCCAAATACCTCTAATAGGGAAAAAACAAGAAAGAAAATGGAAAATATAGGGTAAACGTAGGGGGGAGTAGTTTTTAATTAATATCTAGGCTAAATAAAATCCCACGAAGACGCGAATGGTCCAAAGGGCTTGCCTAGGACCTGCGGAATCCAACGGTGTGCTTCGCTAAGCCCGGGAGCCAGCCGTATATATATATATATTCGGCTTAATTGTTTGTTTGTCGCCGATAGTTTATTGGTTGCTTGCGTAACTGTACTAGCCAATGGGGTGAAGTTGCCACTGCACAGGGATGCCATTTCATTTGAGACGTAGACAATTTCCAGTAAAACTTGCCTTTGCTATGACCATCAATAAGTCTCAGGGCCAAACGCTTAAGCGTGTTGGCATTTTTTTACCTGAGCCTGCATTTGGACACGGTCAACTTTATGTTGCCTGTTCAAGAGTTCGTGAAAGAACGGACGTAAAATTAAAAATAATTGATGGTCCTCTACAAGGCGAGCTTAAAAATGATGGAAAGATCTACACAAGAAATGTTGTGTACAAAGAGATCTTTGACATGTGAATTAACATTTCATTATTTAAATCACGTTTACTGATTGAGCTAGCGGTGGGCTCTTAAGAAATGTACCACCAGTGGTTTCCTTCATTGCACTCTATTTTATGCAATTAAGCAAGTAGAAGGGGGAAACCCCGTGGGCCAGAAAGCAAAGGGGCGTCCTCGCCGCTTGCCCTGGGTAATTCAGTTTAAATTAGCAGACACCTTTGCAAAAATCATTTTAATTACAATTTATAATATCTAGAACAGCGGTCATTTCGTATGACCGCCAGGCTTTCTAGTGTATCATAACTAAGTAGGATTTATTTGTCAGATATGATAAATTAAGTTTCGTTCTCAAAAGGCTGTAAGAATTCAGTGCTAAATAAATTATTGTCAATGGGTATCTTTCAGTTAAGTTACAATAAATACGTTAAAAAGGTATGAGACTCGGCCAAAAATAATAATCATACTTAATGGTTGAAAAAATATTCCAAGTTAACAACTTTTTGTATTTTATTAGTTGGAAAAAAAGCAACAAAGTTTCATTTCCATGGCTGAATATTAATTCCATTTAATAGACTTTGAGTTTTCTTTCATAAATGTGACTATAATTCAAATTAAAAATAATACGTTACAGTATGGATATTCATCTCTGTAGTTCTCCTATACCTTGTTAAGAGATGTAGTACCTTGTAAGGCTGTGAAAAGTTCAAATATAATAGTGTTTATTAAGTTGTGTGGTAAATGGTGGAATTATATTAAGAATCCGAGTGACGTTTTCACATGACGGAAAATCAAAATTTAGTGTTTGTTTGGTGATTTAATTAGGATGTGTGCAAGAAACTCCAAAATATTTTTGTAAAATATTTCAAAAAGTTAACAAAATTTGTGTTAGTAGTATAAATTAATCTTACTGCTGAATAAAAAGGAGTGTTCTGAATATATACGTATAAATGCGTGTAGAGTAAAATAATAAGAAATAAAGTACTATTAGTACGTATCTAAACTAAACTGGGTAGAAATGGCGCATGTATTGGTTTAAGCGACCTTTATACCATGAAAATTTGTTACTCCTTATAAGATTTGTTCAAAGTCAGTAGGTCTTATAATAAAGAGACATATGTAAGTCTGTATTTATTTTGTGAGAAAAGGAATCAGATCATGAATATGTTTTAAAAACAGGATAGAAGTTAAATATAAGGGGAAATGCATAAATAGAAAGTGTAAAATTTACATTTCTTTGGCACAGTTTGATGAATCTTTTGAATAAAAATGAAATGCGTAAAAGAGAATTCGTAATGTTTTGCATAGTGTTTCATAAAGTTAGTATAGTCATTAGTAATTAGTACAATACATTAGAAAAGAAAGTTCTTAGTACCTCCAACTTAGTCGTATAAAAAAGTAAAAAAATATAGTATTCCAATTAAACTGTATAGAATGAACACTGTACGTGTTGGTTTAAAATTACAAAAAATATTATCTATGAAAGGCTGCAGAGCATGTAAATTCCAGTATAGTTATATGCATGCAAATTCCAGCTTAAATTTCGTAGACAGAGAAGTGTATGTAAGTTTACTTTTGGAGAAAAGGAGATGTAACATCATGTTGTATTTAAAATAACGGAAGAAAACGTTAAAGGTAAAATAAAAATATAACAAAAAAAAAAAAAAAAAATTAAAGGAAAGAAAAAAATTTTAATTTACGTTTGGATGTAAAATACATTAGGGAAAAACTAAAAACAAAAACTGCATTTGTGAAAAGAAAATTAAACTTACGGAAATAAATATTACTTTTGTAAAATAAATAAAGTTAAAAATGTAGTAACAACTTTTTTAAAATAAAAAGCGAAAAGAAAATTAAATTTGCAAAAATAAATATTATACTGCAGGTCAACCTAACTTGAGAACACTGGATGTAGTAAGAGAGTGTATGCGTCCACCGTAGAATATAGTTCTACCATTTCGAGAAGTATTATTGTAAAAAATACGCTGTGAAATATGAATACTGTTGAACAAAGAGAACGGAAGGAAAAAGATGTGTGAAACGCCAGATTAAGTTGCGTCCATCATTTTGTTTCAAAATTTGCTAAATCGTGTCAAACATTCGATGACCAGCAGGAAAACATCCCCTTTTTTTTTGGCATTATTGGCGAAACTGCAAATTCCAGCAACCCCGACCTCACCCCACTCTTGTCGAGAAAAGCATTCATTCACCGACCGGGACGAGAAAAAGCAATTGTTATGATCTGCTTCATCTTCGACATATGTGTATAACTTTCAACTTCATAAAGCTGGAAAAGCACTGCACAGTTCCGCTAAAATTGTCGTAATGAATAGTTTTTGCCAAATTACAGGAGCATTTTATATAGCATTTTATAATAATCTTAGCGGGATTGAATACCTCAATTTAAAAGAAAAGACCCTTTCAAGAGCCACAAACTTATAACACTAGGGCCGTTTTCAAGGCCAAATGTTTTTTTTTTTAAAAAAGGGCGAAACTATAAACAGTTATAAAAAGCATTATAAATACAAGCTAACAAACCTTAGAAAATATAATATGAAAGTGTCCTTCCAGTAGCCCAGTGGTTAAATCGCAGAATACTGGTAGTTTGAGATTGTTTAAACACAAGCTGTATTCATGGCCGGTTTGGGTGGCTTTCTCGTTAACGTGAACACGACCTTGTTTCTTTTAGAAAGTCCGACACAAATGAATCTCGCCCCTTAGTCAGATAGTTCTTCTATGCTTTGCTATATTCAAATCATATAACCTAACCAATACGGCGGTACTGATTAATTAAGTTAACTATGGTAGAAGGAACAAGGGTTTCTGTCTAAAGGAACGGATGACTTCGTGGGGACTTTATAAAGGTAAAGGACTTCTTTTATATAATACATCGAGGGACTCCAATACAGTTCAAAGCTTACAGTCATTACAAACGTACTCACTGCATACTACCAGTGTTTCACGGCTTAAGCATTAATACGCTTGATTTGCAGATGATTACGTCTAAGGAAAAGAACAGAACTTTCCATATGATATGCTTATTATTTGTACACCTCGAAGGAAATGTATGGCTTTAACCTAACTTATTCAGTTCTACATGACAAAATATAATTCGCGGATTCTCAGAGAGTTGAATCAGCCAGCATTTTATAAATTGAGAAATGTAAAAGCAGTGTACTATTCCCCTGCTGCGAAGCAAAAGACTCACCTTTCATGCCCCTTCGACATTTCATGCATAGACGTTTTATTCGTCAAAGTATAAAAACTTTAATTTATCTTTTAAATACAAGCAAACAGTCGTTAATTAATATGGTAAATGTCTTAAAAGCAATAAAGGCAGTTTTTAAGAATTAAATTTTTTAATCCTTTTTAAGTTCTTATGAACATTTGCGCTTTGTTGTAACTAATATAAGACATTTCTAATGTTATAAATATTTTAATTGATTGCTATAAACTTCGTATAAGATAATTTGTTTCTTAATTTTTATGTTTGTTTCACAATTTTAAAGTTTTAATACTTTTTCTAATGCCTTGAAATTTTTAATGGTAAACTCTTTAGTTATTAGATTGCGATCTGAAGATCTCAGTTTCCAGTCTTTTTTTATTTCATTTTTTTTATCTTAAACAGTAATCAGAAAGATTGGATAAAACTAGGAGGATGATTATGTGGGCCTTACTGGAAGAGTATGTGTCTTAAGGGACAATTAAAACAGGATACAATTTTTATAATGTCTACTATATAATATAGAGTTTTTTAAACAATCGGCAAATTAAAATCAAATTAACATCTTTAAAAAATAAAAATCGAAAATGTCCCCCTTGTTCATTGTTTTGAAAGCAACAAGCTGCGTAAATTCTTAAAAATTAATAGAAAATAACTTAGTACCAGATTCTCAAAATTTATATATTTTACTTCTAAGCGAACGGTCTTGGGGAAAAGAAATTGACTCAAACTACAAGGAATACATAGCTCTTCCATTTCAAGTTTTAAGTAACGATTCGGTTTTAAATGTCATCAAATTCGTATACGTCACATTTAGATACTAGTGAAAAATTTCATATAAATTAAGACAATGAATAACATGCCTCACATTTTATATTACAATGAACTATCAGTTTCATTTGCAGCTTTATTGCATAAAAAGATGTTCTTTAAATACGCTGGATTTGGCATGAAGTCGCCAAATGTGCAGCGCATTGGAGGAATTGAATCTCCGCGGGCAGTTTGCTGCGTATGGATAAGTTGAAGAACAGGGTGAAAAGCTATGAAAAGGTTGTTCTAGCCTTTTATGTGTTTTCAGGTTAGCTTATCCTGAAGTATAGTTATTCTATAAACTAAATAAAGATATATTGTTGAAGTGAAAAATAAACAATTTGATATTGAAATAAATCCTTTGATGATAAATCATTAATCTCTCGAAAAATATATTTCATGTTACGGATAGATTATAAATAATAAAATCAAACGGAATCCATAATGTAATATTGTTGTTAGATTAATTAAACAGCAGTAAAAAATAACAGATTATACTACACCAATACTTATATTTATATTTTAACAACTTATTACAATTAATAAGCTACTTAGTCCTACTTTCGCATGCCGTCTTAACTAATGATTAGGCATTTACTAATATTTTAACGAAAGCTCTCTACTATAAAACGATTAGGCGATAGTTATTCTATAAAACAACTAGTTATATCGTAGAGACGAATAATTTTACTGATTCAATGGGATAATTCGTGAAATATAATTATTAATGAAACAGCAGATTCTACACTTTAACGGCAACATAAATAAGGGAATAAATCGAGCTGCGAGCCGTGAAAAATTTGTATGACGTCATTCCGTCTACGTCACTTCCGTTTGTAACGTGATCAAAGATGTCGGCGACCATGCCTCTTTTCTGTGACGTAACTCCCGCCTACCAAGTAGCCGCGCTTACTACTTATATGCACTGCTGGAGTTTCACAAGAACTATAAAAAAATTTCAACTGCAATTTTTTAATTAAACTTAAAAAGAGTTATAAACTTATTTTTGATAAAGCTAATGAAGAGTACCACATCAGCTGGATCATTAACAATAACCTTCCTGTTCTAAATGCATTTAAGAAAATCAAAATATTTGATATCAATCGTTGTGACTTTGTAATTTTTAATATAAGTATTTTGAGTTTTTATGTATTTTTGCCTTCTCGCGAAGTGAGAGCTGAATTAATTGAATGAGAAATACTCAATCGTCTGTGAAAAATTGTTTCTTTTTTGCTTTGTTTGCTTAGTTTCTTTTATACATCATTCTAGCTTTATTATAGTATTTGAAGAGAACATGTGGCAACGATTAGATAATTCTATTCTCTACTTTAAATGATATAAATTTTGTGCAATATGAGTTATAATATGAACGAAATATAATACTGTTAAGTGAATCTAGCGCCAGAGTGTCGCTATGGTAAACAAATATTAGAGTGAATTTTAAAGAATGCATTTATTCTATTGTGGTTTATGCGCTGTCGGCGAAGTAGATTTAATTCAATCCAATAAGTTTAAATGAAATGCAAGAAAAAATGGGTAAAATTTAATATTCTGTACAAGGAAGTCATGTAGAATGTCTTATACCTAACCACATGCCGAGGCATTTTCATTACTCCTATATCCAGAAGTTGAATTTTTTAATCTCTTATACGTTCTTAAACATTTTAAGAAATGTGAGTAGCATTTAGTTGGTGATGTGAGAAAAAATATACAGCTCATTTCTAATTCTTTAACATTGAAGAATTAACTTCAAACAAATTAAAATTTGTGCTGTTTCTGTCAATTAAAAAGACTGTATCGATATGCAATTTAAATTATTACTTTTGAAAATTTGAAATGCGATCCAGGTCGAGCTTATGTATAAAGTGTTACGGAAACTCTCCCAAAATTCTAATTCTTAAATTAATGAACTCAATAAAAAGCTGAATAATTTTAAACTTAAATGATAATCCCAGTGATTTAAAAATAAATTAATAAAAATAATATGATTTTTGAATTTTTCATTTTTAATAAAAAAGCAATAGAAGGCAACAGTTTTTTACAAGATAACGTTATTGTTTGTCGCTATATATCCACATATTCGAATACTACACTCGTGTGAAATGAAATGAATGAAAAGAATGAAGAGAATTTATACATTAAGTCTAATTTCTGAAAAACTAATACACTGATTTAAAAATCATTCTATGTACGCATAATTATCAGTAATGCTCACAGTGCGGGATGTCCAAAATCGCGTTATGATATCGAACTGTGTGTGTGTGTGATTATGGCAAAGCCTCGAGGGCTATCTGCCTAAGGGGAGGGATGCCTTCGTGGAGGACTTTCTAAGGGAAACTGGCTCCTATACACGTTACACATGGGGAAAACCACGAAACCACCCATGCAGCCAGCCCGTTCGCGGAATTCGAACCTCGGACCGAACTACCAGTGTTCAGCGACATGGTCCAACCGCTCGGCCGCTGGTTGGACCATGATATCGAATTGAAAATGAGTCTAATTTGCTAGTCTCACAGCTAGTCATGTAGCGCACCGTGACGGTATACTGGGCAGCCTGCCCTGCTGTAGTTGATCTTACTCCTGCAAGGCAGTTTCACTCCGAGATGGCAAAGAACGTCTATGTACATATTCTTTGGCCAGTACATATTCTTTGGAGATGGTTTTCAGAGAGGGATAGCGAGATGCAGTTGCCCTCCCAAGAGCGTTCCAGTCATGCTTTGCAGGGATAAGTTCGAGAGATCTGTTGTATGCTGCGAATATCCTCACTTTCCAGGTAATAGTCAACAAGCTGAGCTCTTTGTGGACGAGAGTTGTCGTCCATTAAACAAAATCCCAGGAGAATGTAGGCCCTTGAAAATTCAAACATAAGGTCTTTCTGCAGTGTTGTCAGATCGGGCCATTTTTCGCAAATTTCCTACTTTTCACAAACCTGTGTGACTAAAATTTATGTGCATGTGATTTGGGAAATTTTGCTTTTTTTGATATTATATAATTTTCTTGTGCTACTTTTGCAACTTTAAAATTTTTTAATGTATCGTACAACGCATATATGTTAAAATAATGTATCAGCTAAGATTAATCATACATATAATAAAAGAAAGAGTCTGTGTGTCTTTTCGTTCGTGCTGCGGGTAAGCTAATAGACCTAGGGCTACGAAATTTGGTATATAGGTGCATCTAGACAAGAGCCAGTTCATCTCGAAGCGATTTTTTCAAAATTCTAATCAGATTTTTTTAATCTTTTCGATTTTATCGCATCATTTTGAATAGTTTCATTATTTTAGAAATGTGGTTTTGGCAATAGTTTTTCATTCAATTTATACTGGACTGCTGACTGTTGAAATCATTACTGTTGCCACTTGGAAAAATGAGGGCTATAATTCTGTGCAGTTTTTAAATTTAATGTTTCTCTTGGATACTGGAAATGTTAATGTTTCTCTTGGAATTTGTCGAGAGAAGGCAACGGGAAGTTGGTTAATTTATTTATTAGAATAATTAATATTTGTTTTAAGGGATATTGCTTATTTCATTGTAATTTTGTTATATGTAATACAATTTTTTTTTTAATTTTTTTTATTTATGCTTTTTTTTATGAAGTTGTTCTGCAGAATAAAATTCTGAGCAGTCTCTAAGTTTAACGTTTGGTGTTTCCTTCAGACATTTTCCCGGTACATTTAAAAGCCAGACGAACGCTGACAGCGTAGCTGCTAGTTTATAATAAATAAATAATTTATTTAGGCTTGAAATAGATATTAGCAACTCGCAATCTTGAGATCATAGAGCAGATGCAAACAGTTTCCAGCACCAGTCGCTAGTGTTTTCACGCTTTTGATTGAAGTTTCCAAATAAGTAATGCAAGTGCAGAAACGGTATTTTCAAGAGTGACTTTAGATCAAAACAAGGGCTGGTTAAATCAGTTGGGGTTCCCTGGCGTTACTTTTTCGATGCCCCCTGAAAAGTATTTACTTACCTGTATGTTTGAAATATCGATTCGCAATTAGGGATAAAATATAATAAATAATTAAATACGCATTATTACTTAATATTATTAATATTTTAATAAAATTATGAATAATATTTTTAATTCTAAGTATTCCTGCGTGCGTACGGGTTCGTAATAGATTAAGTGCACAAGTCTGATGAAAAGTTAACAAAATTTATACTTATCACAAGGAATAAATCAAAATGCCGAAATTTTTGCGCACAGATATTCGTACAATATCACACAGTAGTTATAATTTAAACTACTTAAGCGTTAAATAGAACACAATTCAAAACGCAGAGAAACCTAATCCAATCTCACCGCCAATTCGCTACAATGAATAAATAAAACGTAGCAAACAACTGAACTGAGATGTTTTGCTCCGGCTTTTATAAGCTTTTTAATCATGCACGAGAACATTCTGGTATTTTCTCGAGGTTTCTGGAAAGCAAAAGTGTACAATTACGAGATATGTATTTATTAAATGTGAAGTGCGCGTGCTCCTGTATTTTTACTTTTTTTAGCGTAGCTTCTTTTTTTTTTTTTTTTTTTTTTTTCAAACTTGTCGCACGGGGAAATGAAACAATATAATTACAATTCTACTATAAATAGCAAACTAAATACAAAAACCGTAGCAATGTCAGTATATTTATTCAAGACCAAAATACTGCATATCAAGACTAAAATACATAAAAATTAAAATTACATGAAAAAACTAAATATTCCATGGGAAAGAAAAGTAAAACATAAATTAGATACTACATTTTCGGAAATATTTTAAAATTAAAATAATTGATTATTAAATTAAATAACTATTAAGCAGAGAGCTTAATAACCTTTCCCCTGATTTTGTTCTAGCAAATTCATCAATTATTTTCGAGGCATCGATATTATTTAATGCTTCTTGTTCCATGTATAATATATAGCCATGCGATTTAATCTTTCTTCCGACATCGTACTTCTTGAATGGTTTTCTTACTCGCTTTAAAACAGAGAAAGATCTTTCTCTTGATGCATTGAAAATGAAATGGTCGAAATAATTTTCAAAAAAATTTCTACTTTAGGGGAAAGTTAATGACATTATATTTATCGGGTAGCATGATATACGTCTGTGGCAAAACTAAATTTATCTTCATCTTCTTTTAAAAATAATAAAAACTGTCATACTTCATCATCAAATTCTAACATTTATATCATCTTTATAAATTTCTTTTAATTTTCTGTTTCTATGCTTTGTTCTAAATTCGACAATTTTAAATTAAAGAATATTTAAAAATTTTCTAGATTATTTTTATTAATTTTATTTCTATGAGCACGTTCCGCTATTATATTGTCATAAATGACATTAAAAGAATTTAAAATAAAATCTTTATGCTGTAAAAGTGATTTAGGTTCTTCAATACCCTCATTAAAAAAAATTCCATTTTTGTGGCCTGCGATTCCGATCTTGTTAAAGATGTTACAGAAATTGTTTCTTTTCTATGTTAAAAATTCATGACGGAATACTGCAATCAAAATTTTCAAAGATTTTAACAAATCAGTTTCTTTAAATAGGTTGCATTGAGTTGATTGTGGGGATTTGCTGGTGGCATTAATTCTCTGTAAAATGGTGTTCCATACTGTCATGAGTATCGTTTCATGTCTGCTCATTTTTTAAACAAAGATGTGGTTTCCACTATTTACTTTGGTTTCCGAACTTGAAGCACAGATCTCAGATAAAGGCTTCTTTTATATGAATGTAACTCATTTTAATGCCAATAAGGCATCTGCTCTTGCTGACCATCTAATACCGGATAATTTTTTTACAAATTATTTTCGCCCGTCTTTGACTTTCTATTCAAAAACCTGCCAGCAATGAGAAGATGCAGGAAAAAAAAATAAAAAAAAAAAAGAAAAGTTTTGTACAAACATAAAATAGTGAACAGAAGTAATAATACATTCTGCAGCAAAACTACCTACTAAATTCAAAGAATTATTAGCGCAAATGCTGTATATTACCGTAATATTTAATACGAGCCTGTAATCCCGAGTACTTCCTTGATAAGTTTGTTGCGTTGCCACCCATTTGGCCACGATAAAGTTTAATGTCTATACATAATTTTGCTAATGCTTTGAATACCTGCTTTTCCAAATCTGATGCCATATGATTTTCAATCGCTGTAAACCCTAAAAACCTTTCTTTTATATCACCGCTTGACAATGCGTACCTTATAACTAATGTCAATTCATACATAGTATATTCCTTCCGAAGTATCATTTATTAACTCTACTAGTGACATAAACGTTAATAAATTTATTGCAAAATATTTTTAAAAACCAAAATTGTTTTTATACGTGTCACTTTGGCAGGGAATTCGCTGCTGTGATGTGGAAGATAAGTGAAAAACAATATGCGGCTTAGTTAAGCAAAGTTTCATTGTTTTATTCGAATTTTATATAACATTAAAATATAAGTACCAGAAAGAATTTTCTAATATTGTTAAATGAAGCTGAATTAAAAGAATGTTTAACTTGAGAATATTATTTTCATTCAACATATTTTAATTTGTGGGGTTCCACCTTTTTATCTAACAGCTAAATGTGTAGGAACTTCGTGAACAGTTAAGTGAATAATCGCTTTAGTTCAGGAACAGAGATGTGAATTCAAGAAGGGTTACTTAGCCTTTATTTCTCAAAATAAGAATTAAAAAAGTACAGCAAAGCCTCCACTTAGGCTTGAACTCAGAGTAATAAGAAATAAGACTTAACTAATGTTGAAACGATATAGCAGAAGCTATCAAAACTCTAAATAGTTGACCCCTAAATATCGAATAAGCTAGCGAAGCTATCAAGGGCCTGAAATACGGCCGAGCGTAGTAATAGCTTAGAAAGAGACGTAGCCAAAAGACGAACGCCTTCTAACTCTGAGGAGCTTTGAGGCTCTCTCTCGAAGTCAGTGGAACTTCGATTTAAATGCCACTCATTCGCATTAAACACGATTGTTAAAACACATTCTGGTAGTAAACTGTAAGCTGAAATTAGGAAGGACAGGAAAGTAGCTTTAATTAAAGATAATTATTAAAAATTTAGGATAAACCGTACAAATTTTAAAATCTACTGTATAGTAACCCGCCAGACATCCGTAGCCTTAAAATGAGTCGGAATATCGACAATGCTGTTGATACACTTACAAACGGTATTAATTTTGTTATTAATAATGCTTCACATTTTATCGCTTAAAACCAGTAAATAGACAGGTTTCTTCACAATACCAGGAAGTAGATTAAAGAGAGATATAGACTAAGGAAGAGGTGGGACCTCACTTGGAACTCACATAAAAAAAGCAAATTAATTATCTAAACAAAGCAATTAAAAAGTGCACCAGTCATCACACACATGAGATATGGGAAGAGAATATTCGAAGTCTCGACCCGGTTCAGTCTGGTCTTTCACCAAATCTTTTAAATGCAAGTACGTATGCAACAGGCCAATACTCACGGATAACAATGTAGCTCTTTACTAACAAGGATAAAGCGTTAGCTTTGATCACCTAGAGAGGCAATTTATGCCGAACATTATTCCGAAGTGCATTAACTTTGACATTTGCTCTTGGGACGGGCTAAACGCGCTATCCGTTAGAAACAAGAATAAGTTCACTTCGCCGGCAGAAATTAATCAAAACTTTCAAAATTAGTTCCCAGGAAATGAAGAGCTAAGCAACACGGCAATTAAAAATCTGAGGTTAAGCGTCAAGAATGCTGGAGCTTTAAATGTTTGCCTTAGCAACTCATATTTTCCAAAAAATGGAAATATTCTAAAGTTATCCATGTAAACCCGGAAAAGACATTACCAGGCCTGACGGGTACGGACCTATTAGTCTGCTTTCAAGTCTTGATAAAATTTACGAAAGGATTATCCTGACTAGATTGAAGTCGTGTCTTGACTTACTATCACCAGAACAGTTAGTGTTCGGAAGAAAGCTCTCCATCACCAAGCAATTAGACAGACTAGTAGAATTTAAGAAGCTGCACTATACAACAGACAAAACGTCGTCATACTCATGGTAGACGAGGCAAAAGTTTTCGACCGCGTCTGGTGTGAAGAGGTCAAATATAATTCGATCAAGTTCGACTTTAGCAGACAAATGATTCGGCTCATCTAGTTCTATTACAATATTTGCTGTTTCTATTGGAAATGAGATCTCAGACACCGAACTAATTAATGCTGATGTCCTGCAAAGGTCAATTAGGAAAAATATTATACTTAATTTACGTGGCGGATTTTCCAAGAACACATTTAGATGGATATCACTATCTGGGATTCTAGAAAGACGATAAAACGTTAACTGTAAAACCTGTTAATGCAACTTCAGGAATTTATATCTAATGTCGAGGAGGAATGCACCAAAAGGCGAATTTCCATGAATGCCCATAAATCTCAGCTGCTATTAGTACTCAGGAAATACGGGAAAACTCAAAAAACACTCTGCCTCTTTAATGAAGAAGTCCCGCAGGTGCACAAAGAAAAATATCTCGGGGTCGTACATAATGAACAGCTTAAGTGGGCAGACCATATTAATAGTATTAGAAGAAAGGTATTTGGGTACTATTCGGTTTCGAGGGCCGTAAAAAATCGCCAAACTATTGTTGATGCCAATGCTGCCAAAAATAGTTGCGGCAACCCTAACGCAAGAAAGGAAGTGTAATAGTAAATAACTACCTAAGATTGTTATTTTAATCTAGATGAAAGGTTAATTTCATATAATACTTTTTTATTATTATAGTTTATATGAAAATGGCAAAACATGACTGAATGGAAGCGTAATAGTAAATAACTATTTCAGATCATTATTATAATTTATATGAAAATGGCAAAACATGACTGAATGGAAGCGTAATACTAAATAACTATTTCAGATCATTATTATAATTTATAGAAAAATTGCAAAACATAACTGAATGGATGCCTGCATCGGTATTTTGCTACCAAATTATCGCTAAAGCATAATTTCATCTCGTTGCTTGTTCAAAAGTAATTTTCTATAATGAATGATACCTTTTCTTTGAGAATATTCTCTGTAAAGTGCAGAATCTCTCACTTATTGGTTTGCCGCTTTTTACAAGGGTAAAAACAATTGGATTTTTGTCAATTTTCTTTTACTTTTTAACGGCCTCATTCATTTGAAACATTTAGTGATCGTTAGTCGTCATACGTCATCAGTTGCGATTGATTTTGCTGTTTTGGTATTCAATTGAAACGCAACGATCACTCTGAGCTCGCGATCGCTCGTTCTCATAGCGATCACTTGGAACCCATCATTCCGCGGCGAAAAACCATCGAATCAGTATGGCGGCTGTGTTGTTTGTGCTTTCACGAGGACAGAAATCAAGTGTGCTAAAGAAAATGCTTTAGATCTGCTGAGTGAGCAGCAACTTATATCAAAGTATAGGGTGTATAAGGATCTTAGCAAGGGCAGCCGACACATCATCTGTGTTGTATCCAAATTAAGTGCACTTGTTGCTAGTGGACATTGATTTAGCGTTGTGTTGTTTACATTTGTGTTGATGGATTGCTACTTAATTCAGAGAAATATGCGTGGATGCACTGCATCAAATTATTCATATCGTTCCAGAAATAACTTTAGTATGTTCTATTTCCCGAGAAATGAAGAAATACGAAGAAAATGGGTAATTAATTCTTGTCCATTGGAATAGATTCCGATCGCAAGACCGTGCGCTTTTGAAGCAAGTTCAGCTTGTTTTCATAATTGTTAAAAAAATAAGTGTTCATGTCTCAGCGAAATGTGTATTATCATTTAAGTATTGCTAATTAATGACAAACTGATTTATATGTACAAAATGAATATCAGAATGTGTATAGTCAATACACAGATACCGACGGCGATAAGTAGATGCTGATGTGATTTTCTTTATCGTCATTATCGCGAAAGGACAAAGTTTAAATAATTATATTATACATTTGATTTCAATTTTGTACGTGATTATAACTATGAAGTACACTTTTTATTTAAATTTTAATGCGGGATTCATGGTTTAAAATCGTATGTTATTTTTTGACCTTATATTGTCGCCAAATCTGTCAGTCGGCCTCCAATGTAAAAAAAAAAAAAAAAAAATAAACATTGGATAATATGATTGAAATTATGCCTTATATAATGTTTCCCTTAAAGTAACATTATCGTATTTATATTCATTTTGAAGAAGGTAAGCATCAATTAAGTATTTAACGAATAATTTTGACTGTATTTATACATCGTGTAGACTATATTTCCAGCTCTAACTGCGATTGCTGTCAATTTATTTCCAATGTCTCAACATAAAATATGTTTTAAAATGCTGTACAAGCTGAGTCAGTGATTCTTAATTTAATTCAGACAATTTTTTATGTGTAATTAAAATAATTTAATAATATATGTTACTGTAATTAACTATTTTTGATTTTAATGTTTTAGAAATTTGCTAAATCAAGTTTATTTTTGTGTGACCTTGCATCAGAGGCGCCAATAATAAATTTGTTTTGGCTTTCACTGCTAAAGTTTTTAATGAAAAAAGTATTACTGATGTAAAAGAATGAAAAAAATGATATTTACTTCCTAATCAGTGCCTTATGATATTGCAATAACTTAAAAGGCTTCGTACTGTTTCTTAAGTTACATAACGTGTTTTCATAACTTCTTGTCATCTTTATATTTTATTCGTCTATGTTATCAAATAAATATAAAAGGTATGTTTCTAATTAAAAATTCTTCCTATCATAGCAGTGTTATGTACCATGATGTGATATGTGTTGGCGTTTATTATATAGTTATGAACATTAGAGTCATTATAGAGTTTTATGTATTTATTAAATATATGTAATCTACATCATTGTGTATTATATAATTTTCCTTTTAGAATATATGACATTGTATTTTTTGAGTTGTTAATAGAACTAGGTACATTTTTCTTTTCTTTTGTTTTAAAAGGTCTTTTGAATCACCTTTTTTTCAGTAAGCAAAACTTACTTGACCTATATTTTTCACATGTATATGATTTATGTGAATGGAATGTGTCTTTTAGGTTAGCTGTTTTCATAAAGGAATTAAAATAAAATAATACCTTTGAAGAATTTTCATAGATAAAACTTTGAAACAATAGCGCTGAAAAGCCAAAGATGGCACACCAAACGTGAACTGCAACCCTAAAGAACGGTTACAAGGAGTCAACCTGCACATCTGGTAGCTCTTTCATTGGTTATTTCGAAATAAACGCAACTTCCGACCACGTGACAAACAGCATCGCGCATCAAGTAACCTCTGGCAACCCCTACGGGTTCGACTGGTAGGGAAGTGTTTAAAATGAATACGAAAAATCACTCGTTTTCAAAAGTGATCGCTAATGCTGGATCATGGAGGTAGGAAAGGGAGGAGGGGCCAACCCGCGCTAAAAGTGAAGCACTGCTTTGAAGCTTGGGTCACCAGATGGAGTGTTCTTTGTTTACATTCAGAATCTCGCTTGATAAGATTCTGATAGTATTTCGACACACGACAGTTCCGTAGAAATCGAAAAAGGGACACTTTCGCATGAAAGAAACATTTCTAGTGTGATGGATAATAGCAATTTGTATAGTTTAGTGACATTTACGCAAAAATCACATCTTGGTTATTTTTCGATAACTAACAACAGCGATTTTGATTATGAATTTGTTTTATAAAATTATAAGCTGTTGCACTACAAAAATATAGATTTTAAGAAAAATGTTATGCTTAAATAATGAAAAATACCTTACGGTACATTTAAAATTGTTTACGTCTTTCGATACCCTTGACAGAGTATTCGCTACTTTTATTTTATTTTCCAAACGTCAAAATGTTTAAAATAAAACAAATTTCTTTCACATCCATATATTATTGTAACATGTACCTTTTAAAATTTTTTAGAGGAGAGGCTTTACTGCTGCTCATTTTAAACCCATCGTTTTAATTTTATATATCTGAAAAATAATCACTTTGGGCTTACACGTTTTATAAATATAAAATTATGTATGTTAAAATATTTGTAATTAGGCACATAGGTCAGATTAAATTTTTATTAAATAGAGTAACGCATGCAAGGGCTATCTGCCTAAAGAGAGAGATGCCATCGTGGAGGAATTTTGAAGAAAAACTGACCTTTGAGTGGGTATTAAAAATAATACGTATAATTTCCATTCAAATTATATTCATATATATTTTTTATGTAAAACTTTCAGGTGTATGCTAAATTAGTGTAAATTACTTTACACGAAAAATATAGCGAATGCACAGAAATTAAAGATTTGCACATGCAGGAAATGAAAAATAGGAAATATGTATGAGTATTTATGCATGTGCTTGCAAAAAGCATGGATCTGCCTTTGACAAAATACTTAAATATTCATTAAATTATTTATAAATGTATTTGAAATGAAGAATTTATTCACTTATAAACAACTGTGAAAGTACTGTGAAGAAATCTAATTATTAAATGTATCTAATTTATAATGATTATAAATGTTATCTAAATATATAATAACCTAAATATTAAATTGTAAACATAAATTGAAATCCAGTTGACAAATACGTTATAAAACTATTTAAGCAAGAATTGTTCGTATTGGAAAGCAATCTGTTAAAAGGTATTGTAAAGCAAATGTTATGAGATGCGCACTTAAGAACGTAATAAAGAGTTTTGGAATATGTATTGTTGAAATGAAGAGTAAAAAAAAAAAATCTGATAAGTATAATTAAAAGAATTATTCCCCTTACATTTTATAACTTAGTCACAAATTTTAAATAATACTTAAAAAAAAAAAAAAAAAAAACTTATTTTATTCCCTTTCAGAAATGTTCAGAGAAAGTCAAGTACTATTTAATACCTATTTAATTATTAGGAATTAGCGAAATACTTATTTAAAGTATTTCGCTAATTCATAATAATTCTCTAATTTAAAATGAACTGAATAGAGCATTAATTATAAATTGACTTACATTTTCCGATTTAAAAGATGCCTCAGAAGCCAAAAAATCATGTCATATTTAAGAAAGTATTTTAGGAAGAAGCTCTATAAATAGAAAAGAAATAATGCATAATTTTAACATTAATAATACAATAAACTTTGATCTTAATTTTTGTACCTTAACCGAATAAAATCGAATTACCTTAATTTTTTTTTTCTAATGTAATTAACGAAAACTTGTGAAAATATTTCATTCAAATTAAACCATTCTGAGAAAACTGTCCCATGAAAAGTATAGCATTTAATTCCGTTCAGAATGAAATGTTGTTTAAAAATATGTTGTTTTCACATACTTAGGACTCTGAAATGTTGTAGAAAAAGAAAATATATACATTTATATGTATATTTACGACGTAATTACAAAATATTTACATCCGAACGCGTCAAATCCCATTGAACTCAATGGTAAATGACCCAATGTTTTGGTCACCACGTAGGGATCGCCGGTGCTTCAGAGCAGGGTACGGGAGAAACTTGTTTAGGGCGACTCCATCTTACTTCCTACCTCCATGTGCTGGATACAACGATCGCTGTATGAGCGATCATCGCTGTTTCAATTGAATGAGGCCTTAAGTGAAAATAGGTCGATGTGTACATAGAGAAAGTCAAGGGTGTGCGCAGTGCCAGTTTAGTGCAATTCTGGGATTTTTTTTAAAGTAAAAATAGGTCGATGTGCACATGAATACCGAGTATGTGCAATTCTTAAAAACGCATCATGCAGTGGGTGATTCTGCACTTTACCCCCCCCCAAAAAAAAAAAAAATTTTTTTTGCAAGCACATGCTATTGCAGACTGTTCATCATGGGCAATTCCCAAATTGTTAAATCCATAGTATATTAAAAAAGGATTTAAAATCAAAAACGGATTTAAAAATTAAACTAGTATTTTCAATGGCGTCTTAAGAAATATAGAACTATATAAACTTAGGCAATCTGAAATCAGCGCGTACGCTAGATTTGGCGCGTTGTTCAATACGCGCGTTTGCTAGATTTAGCGCTTTTGCGCATACATTTTCGCAGCAATTTTTTTACGGTCCTCAAAACGGAATAGTACCGGTATTTGAAGAAATTAATAGCTTACCTCCACTTATTGGAAATTATTCAAACTTGGACTTACGGAAGACTTATTTATATCACTACTAGCAGCTTCGCTGCCAGCCTTCGTCTGGCTTTTAAATGTATCGGAAAAATGGCTGAAGGGAAAACCAAACGTTAAATTTAAAAGCTACATAGAATTTTACTCTGCAGAACAACTTCATTAAAAAAAGTTATTACGTATAACAAAATTAAAATCAAATAAACAATATCCCTTAATACAAATATTAATTATCCTAACAAATCAATTAACCAACTTCCCTTTGCAAAATCTTAAGAACTCAAATGGTATAAAGGAGGTTAAGAACTTTGTTTCCTAAAAAAATCACTCAAAACTTTTCAATATCTTAAAAACAGTGAAATGTGCAATAAATAACATAAAAGAATACAAAAAACAAAAAATTCTGAAAATCAAAGTATAATTAATGATATTTTATCTTATATTTTCAAGAGAAAAAAAATTACAATGAAATAAGCTGTATCCCTTAATACAATTATTAATTATCCTAATAAAAAGTTAACAACTTTCCGTTGAAGAAAAAAAATCATGCAAAACTTTTCAATATCTTACAAACAGTGAAATAAGCAAAAAATAACATGAAAGAAACTAAAAAAAAATTCCGCGCAAAACTTTACTCTGCAGGACAACTTTATCAAAAATATATCAATAAAATGCATTATATATATAAAAAATGACAATGAAATATGCCAATCTCTTAAAAACAGTGACATAAGAAATAGGATTAAAAACAGTGACATAAGAAATAGGATGGAGAATTGTTGCCAAACCCATATTTCTAAAAGAATGAAACTATTAAAAATGATGCTATTTCATCAAAAATCTATCAACAACAATGAGAAGGGAAAATTGTTGCCAAAACCACATTTTTAAAGATGTGAGATGTGAGAAGTGTACTCACATCTCACATCTTTAAAATGCGAGAAGTAAGATGTGAGAAGTGATGTGGAAGCTTCATTTAAAAAAAAATTTAAAAATACAAAATATTATCATTTTTCCAAAATTCTTTTTGTCAAAGCAGTCACAAGGATGAAAGTTTAACGTGTCCAAAAATCAAAGAAAAATAAACTGTACATTTTTAAAAATAACTTTTTTAGAAAAAATCCCGTTGAAAGCTCACTTTGTTAAATAAATTCGTATTTAATCGATTTATTGAAACACGAAATTTATTTTAAGTTCGTAAAATAGCTAAGTCCCTATGTTTCATGACGATGTGAAAATGGAGTGCTAGAGTAAAATCTCGCTTCCCTATAGCCCATTATGTCTCAAAATGACGCGATTTCGTCACAAAACATAAAATAAAAAAAAATTCGAATTTCGAAAAAATCGCTTCGAGGTGCTCTGGCTCTTGTCTAGATGCACCTATGTACCAAATTTCGTAGCCGTGGGTCTATTAGCTTACGCTAATAGTGCTTCAATATCTTTAATTATAACATTCTAATCGAGGAATACGATATCCGACCGTTAGAGGCTCTCTTCAGCCAACTCCAGTTTTCCCACCCGATTTCGTGTTGAATATTCGTACTTAGATTGCATTTCATGTGTATTTCGTATATTATATCATTTTTAGTACCTTTAATTTATTTCGTGTACTCTTTGCATTTTTTATTATAATTTATTTACTATAATTTTGAATTGTATTTCTTATTACAGTTTTTACCTCCTTTGTTGTTAGCTAAGTTTATTTTCTCCTGTCAGTACACAGCACACTATTTTGATGACTTTATTTTCGGGCTTCTGGTAATGTTTTGCCTCCCCGTGATCATTATGAAGTGCCTTGAATTCTTCGATCCATGCGCCGTATGGTTGCCTCTTTCCCACCTTCCTCCGCTCTCCCTGGGGTGCAGACAGATTTACGTTATGCGCTCTAGTGGCATCATTTAATTAAGCCGGACACACTTCACTCTTATGCGGTACACCCAGCGATATCAGATCAGTCAGTCAGTTTCGTAGACATGCATGTGTACGCATTTGACTCTGAATGTTTGCACAATTCTTCAATGCATAATAACTAGTAACTTTGATTTCACGCTTTTCATAAAAATAGACATAATTTGCAGATTCTCTTTATTTTGAACACGATTTATCAAGTGGGAAATATATTTTTAATATTTTGATTAAAAAACAAACTAAATACAATGAGCACTCTCATGGTGACCACCTCCCTTTGAAGATTATCTATAAAAGTGATCAATATTTGTACATAGACACACACACACACACACAAAAAAAAAAAAAAAAAAAAAAAAAAAGTACGAAGGCTAAAATAATGAGATGAGTATTTACGATCAGAAAATATACGAACATCTGTGTGAAAAATTTATAAGGAAGCTAAGTACACGGTAGAAATTACAAAGGCTAGAACTGTGAAAACAAATTATAGTAAAATAATAGAATAAAAGAAGATTGATAAATCAAATGAAAACTTAAAATCGAAATTATACAGGCTTTTCAGAATTATTGAATCATTTAAAACGAAAAAAGAAAAAAATTATTTTGATTCTTCGGTTTTTCTCGCTTACGCAAAAAAATAAGGATTATAGAATTATCTGAATCCTTTTTCGTTCTTTATTTTAGCCTTTATAATGTATTCAAATTAGTCATCTAAAATGTAGAACAAGTGAAAAAATTGTGCACAAAATTATATTGAACGTCTGAAAACGCTAATTTAAGCACAATTTTGTTCGAAACCACAGCCTAACAATTAAACTGCACCTTTGAACCCATCTATTCAAAAGATGACAGCAGATTATGAAGGAAGCATGCACATGCGCAATTTATCCAAAAAGAGGAATTTTCGAATATAGTAGTACCAACTCAAATAAACTACGCAAATTTTCTCAAAAATATTTAAAAAAATTATAAATACTATATTAAGTCATATTTCTCAAATCTGAAGGATATATATGACGCCTTAATTTTCGCTATCTGATGTGCAGAAGCTTTTTTTTATCTAGAGCTGAAAAGAATTCTTGAAATCTGGGATGTCAGTTTAGCATCGGAGATATTCACCTGTGTAGGAAAATAATGAAGGTTGTTCTTATTTTGCTGTAAATTCAACGCCATTGACTGCCCGCGTACTTTCCTAAGATTGCCGCTCTGAAATTTAAAAAATGCTCAATTATTAATGAAATTTTTTATTTCATACTCCTTAAGTACTTATAACAGATTGTATAAAAAGTACTTATATATGACAAGTATTTACAATGAATTTAATAAATTTAAAATATCTAAGCATGGTGTCGCAACCCGCCGTCTCTGATTTTGGTTGCCCGTCGTACTTTTACGCGCTGCACCCCGCTAGGAACGTCCCTCCGTAAACGTGTCAGCAATGCCACTTACAGATAATCATCTGACCAATCTCTTCTCAGCCAGGACAACGGCAAAGTGCCACCAGGGGCGTAGCTATAATTTCCAGCGCCCGCGAACTGAAGAATTTGCACCCCTTTCTGTGTGCCAAGAATGGAAAACATTTCATTAAAAAAATTTGTAGCATCAATTTGGCGTCCCTTGGACAAAGAACGTTTATGTACAATACATATTCTTTGCCTTGGATGTTGCGCCCGAGGTTAGATGTCCCCCTTTGCCCCACCCTAGCTACGCCACTGAGGGCCACATTTCTGTTTTTTCATTTAGCTGCTGCTCACATGGAGAACTGCACTTAAGTTTCTTCATAGAACAGGCCCAGCATGGGATTTTCTAAGAAACCGATAAAATCACGATATTTTTCTTCTGCTGAAAACCAGTATACCCACAAAAGTAACCAAGTTTTAAGGCTCTCCATTAGGCTACTGCCCAGGGGCAGCGATTAGCAAACGATGCTAATGATCAAATATGATGACTTTCATTTTTCGTATTTTGGACCAAGAAGCATCTGTGTTTGATTTGAAATATCGTCGGAATTAAGTAAAGGTATCTAATTAAAAAATACCAAAATAATTTAAATAAATCATTGATAATATTTTGAGTGACATTCTTGTTCTTAACCGATTAGTTTATTAAAATAATTTATTTAAAAAAGTCTTGAAAGAAAATATATAGACTCGGCTTTTTATTATATAGATCTATTTATATTAAAAAAACGAGCACACTAGGATGACACAACAACCAAAAGCCAGTAGTCCAAAAATGTGGGAAAACAACATTATTGTGATGGAAGACTTTTAATGTAAACAAATCAAGTAATATGTCATACATGGAGAAGGAATTCAACTTCGAGAAACTTTTCTGATAAAGGAACTTTTGAGCTGACTGTAAAAGACAGTTAAATGAAGAATGTTAATTTTTTAAGCCCATAAATTAATTTCTTAACTGTGAGTCCTTAACGAAATCTGAATTCGTTCTAGAAAAAGGCCCACCAGCGGCCGAGCGGTAAAGTCGCTGAACACTGGTAGTTCGGTCCGAGGTTCGAATCCCGCGAACGGGCTGGCTGCATGGGTGTTTACGTGGTTTTCCCCATGTGTAACGTCTAAACGAGCCAGTTTCCCTTAGAAAGTCCTCCACGAAGGCTTCCCTCCGATAGCCTCAGTGTGCTTTGCCATAATTAAATACACCACACCACACCGTTCTAGAAAAAATAATTGATTTGAAAATCGAATGCTCATACAACCAATGTAGAAATAGCTGCATGATAATATTTCAGTATTTTTTACACCGGATTGCAGTGAGGTTTGGTTTATGTAATAATGGCAAAGCCTCGAGGGCTATCTGCCTAAGTGGAGAGACGCCTTCGTAGAAGACTTTCTAAGGGACACTAGCTTGTATACACGTTACACATGGGGAAAACCACCAAAACGCATACGCAACCAGCCCGTTCGCGGGATTGGAACCTTGGACAAAACTACCAATGTTCAGCAACTTTACCGCTCGGCCGCTGGTGGGCGACTGCAGTAAGAAAAATTATTTTCTTTTTTAAAATGAAAATTCAAAAAAATATGTACCATCATTATTCGGAAGATTCAGAGAAACTCTTTGAAATCCAAAGCCTTTGCTAGCTTTTGCCCTTAAAATACCGAACCGCCCGAAATACTTTTCAAGTATAAAAAAACCTGTTAATAATATGAAAACTAATGATAATGTAAACCTTGTAGCAAAAAAATATTTCTGATGTTAAAAATCCTGCTCAGCTAAATACTCGCGATGTTAAAAGCAAATCATATTCAGATACTGCCAAAAATACTCCTGTTAATAATCCTAGGTTCAATCCTGCTGTTAGAAAAAATGTGACTAATACCAACGGCACAGGGAGACTCTGGTCTCAATGTATTATTAGATATCATCAAATTATTTAGACAACTGGGTAAAATATTTGAAGGAATCTGCCTCAGAGACATTCTTAGTAAAGTTATAGCAAAAATGCCAGAGGTTCAATCTACTACCAATGCCAAAAACAAATTATTTATTGTCTTTTCAATATTTGAGGATATCTTTGGTGCTGTGTACAGTAATTAACAGACTCTGCTGACCATGTTTACATGCACTTTATATGTATTTATCTTTTTGTTCGCGATGTTATGTATTTATTATTCCCCCCTACAATTCCAAAGTTAACTGTATCCTGTAATTTCGATATACTATGTTGACATCCTGGTACCTTGTACATATTATAATATACTCTTACTAATTTTCTCTGTGTGACCCTCATATGTGTTTTTTAATGTAGTAATAAGTAATTTATATATTTTGATAAAAATTAGTGATATTTAATGAATTTGACTAATAATTTATGCATCAATTGATTATATATTCACTAAACGATAATATGTGTTCCTGCTATAATTCTTGATGGATTCAAAACGTTAATATTTTGAACTGCCTTGTCATATTTTTTCTTATAGTTACACACCTCACTTATTCACCAGTTTGACGGTTTCGAGCTTTTTCCCTTTCGATCTTTCCCTAGCCAAATGTTGCCACTAAATGTTAGAGCCCTGCTTTGTATTTGAAGAGATTAAATAATGAAAAATATTCACAAATGCATGTATATTTCTCGCATTGTGATAAAACAACGGTACATAGAGCCATCGAATTTTGAATGGCGTAATAATACTGCGAATATGGGCATGTGAAAGCTCAAATTCGAAATTTGGAGTTTGTTTTATTATCGATTTCATATTTTGTAAAACTTTAACGAATTTTTTATTAACAACTCAAGGATTTGAAAGCGAGAAATGGCAACGTTGTACAGGAAAAAAAAAAAAAAAAATGTATCTTCACTGCGTGAGACTGCATATCGGAAATTCTAAAGATATGCTCAATTTAAAATTATTTTGTGTGTGTGTGTGATTATGGCAAAGCCTCGAGGGCTATCTGCCTAAGGAAAGGGATGCCTTCGTGGAGGACTTTCTAAGGGAAACTGGCTCATATACACGTTACACATGGGGAAAAGCACGAAAAACGCCCATGCAGCCGGCCCGTTCGACCTCGGACCGAACTACCAGTGTTCAGCGACTTTACCGCTCGGCCGCTGGTGGGCCCTAAAATTGTTTTGAGATATTGCTCTTGAACTGAATTTGATGGTTTAGTGCGAAGTATGTTTTTTTAACACAAAATGTTCAAAAAACGCCTCTTTGGATGGAATTTAAAATCTGAAACCTTTCAGATTTTCTTTTCTTTCCTTTTTTTTTTTTTTTTTTTTTTTATTCTTTCTTTTTTTTTTTTCTTTTTTTTACAAAGCATTTAATTTGAAAATGAGCTCATGAATAGCGGGAAAATGTTAGACATCAGCAAAGTACTCTTCACCAAATATAGTGATGTTTTTTTTTTTTTTTAGTAATAATGGGATATCAATAAAATAACATCTTATTGGTAAAAAAATAATATCAAGTTCTTTAAAATTATATTATTAAAGTTCATGGATGATTTTTATAAAGTATGAAGAATGCAGATTATAATGCATACTAAAAAAAAGTTTATATAAATAATGTTGCATAGAGTTTTTAGTATTTTTCTTATTATTCCTCTTTATTATTTCTTCTTATTCCATATGAAATTTAATATTGCATTTTCGGAAGAAACTTTCCTTAATTCAGTAAAGCTCTCAGATGCCCAGTAGCTTTTGTATTCTATTTTACAAGATTTTAAAACAAAGAGAACATAAAGTCCCTCATTTATACATCAGTTTCTGGTTTAACAGCTGCATAAAATATATTGACATATATACTATATAATTAACTATATAATTAAAAATACTATTTTATATATTACTATATAAATAAAAAAGTTATTTATCTATAAATAAAGTATAAATTATTTTAAATTTTTGTAATTATTTTTATAAGCTAATTAATTTAGACAAGAATTTCTTAATCTGTGGGTCGGAGTTTAAGACCCCCTGCAGCTGGGGGTCGCCAAAATTTTTTGCAGTTTTGATATTTCTTATTATAATAATTTTACAATTACCAAATATTTTTACACAACGTATCTGAATATAGATAAAGATAAGCCAATGCAAACAAAAGAAAAGCTGAAACGTTTCGACCCATTCTTTTTATAATATAAACGTTCATTTTACTTGCTTTGCACATGCGCTCTCATTCCGTCTGTTACTTATTGAAAGCTTTCTATGTGTTAAAATTAGAAATTAAAGTTAATGACCTAAAATTGAAATAGTATATTACAGTATAAGTGTAAAAATTGACAGTTTCACTCACGAGTGTGTCGGATTTGCGTAATGCTTATGGAGGGGCCTACAAAATTTTCGTAAATATTATGGGATTCTGCGGTCGCGAAAAAAAATCTCAGTGATAAAAAGGGGTCGAGACTGAAAAAAGTTTAAGAAGCCCGATTTAGAATAATTAAGAATAAACAAATATTGCAGATAAACTTTGCCTTTAATATTCCATTTTTTGAAATATAACTCATACAATTTATTGCAATTTGCAGTGATTGTTGCATTTATATTTCAGTGTAGTGGGAATTAATATGATGATTTATATTAAAAATAATATCTACTTTTAAGCTTTTCTAGTTTGGCTAGGGTCACAAGGTCACGAGTTGGGGGAAATCTATGACCCTGTGACCTTTCCTTATTATCCATTAAAAGAGGGGGCAGTCTCGCCCATGGAGGTAGAAGTAAGTTTACCTTTCTTACCTCCATGGTCTCGCCTTCTGGGAATTTCCTTAAGCTCATTGTCTGGCCCACACATTGAGTCAAAGAATATGTATAACAGACATTCTTTGTCCGTCCCTGTGGAATCAAAGAACTTCATTTCAACTACTCTCCAGCAGAAAATAACTTCACTTTGCTGAATTAGGTAAACGCTCAGTTTAGAATTTTTTATGTTTTGTTTGAAATATCTATTTTTCATGTTTATAAAATCACTACTGTTTATAAAAATATAATGCTGTTCGTATATTATTTTAGTTAATAATCTTATTAGCAAGCTTTTAAAAAAATGGATTTGAAAACGTTTATAAATTATGTTTTACTTATTATTCTGTTTATTTAAGAACAATTTGTGGCTTAATTTTTTGAATTAAAGGACATTATTGCCCTTTTCATTAACGAATTTTCTACTTCATTGCAAGTAATGTTGCAATGAAGCAATAGTTAGTTGATATTCCTTTGTAAGAGTTTTATTCTTTGAATAATACTTTCTAAGGGTAACAAGTAATGGTATAGTAAATATCAAATAATTGTTCAAAAAGCCTGATTATTGTTTATAGATTTCTTTTAGGTGCATTTTTTTAGATTGGTGAGCTGGTTATTAGAAATTAATTGTAATACTTACTAATTAATTATATGTAAATATTAATTAATTAATATTATTTATTATAAATTTTATTTATTTGCAACGTAATAGCTTAATTTGATCTCTTAAGCAACAAATCGTTTCTTAAAATTTTTTAACTCCAACATTGATTCTAAACTGAAACAATATGACACTTATCTATGCTCAATGGTGAGAATTCTAGATGTGATTAAATAATACTCGGTTTACTTCTATAACACTGCTTAGAAAAATTTCCTGTTTGTATAAATTGCATTTCTACTGCTTTTTTTATTTTTTGAATATTGTAAAACACTGGCTGCTCTTTGGAATATTGTAGCCTGTGATTTTGCGATAGTTTTTCCGGAAATAATTGTTGCTAGCTAGGAGTCTGAATATAGTTAGCCTGCATGAGCTTTAACCTCTACGGTTTTTGGTTTGGTTTTATTTATGTGTAAACGACAAAGCCTTGCGGGCTATCTGCCTGAGAGGAGGAAGACTTTTCTGGAGGACTTTCTAAGGGACACTGCTCGTACGTACGTTACACATGGGGAAAACCACAAAAAGGCTCATGTATAACTTCAGAAAAAAATATCTAAATCTCTATCTTTTGACTAATTTTTTAAACTGATAATGAAACCTTATTGGATATGATTCATAAGGTATTGATGCAATGTATTTGAACTTCTTGCATCGTATAGAACAGACGCTATTGTATCGCGAATGATAGTTAATGCATATTTGACTCAATATAGACTCTGATCAATTGTAGGCCTTTTTGGCCATACTGGTTATTGTAATAAAACGGCTGTTATAACAAGCGCCGGTTGCGCAAAATTTTCCAGCATGTGTTTCTTAGAATCTTAACTATTTAGACACTCGCTTTCCAAATCAGAGAAAATACAAAAGGGATAGACAGCAATCAGTTATTTTACGTAAGCAATCAATGTTTTCTTTAAAATTCAAGAGACCCAATAAAAGCTTTTCATAATGCTATAGGCCAAATAAGAATGTTAACTAAAAGCTTCGTATAACGCTTAAAAATTTTCCGTAATGCATTTGTATTATTATATTATATACGCATTTGTATTATGCGTATGTCTAATCAGAGTCGAATCAAGGTTTCGTCAAATAACTTAAAAACGAAGGGAGCGAAATTAAATTACAACAAATTAAAGATTTGAAGATGGTGGCATAATTCAGAGTTGCAACGCCTCCCCCCCCCCTTCCCGAGAAAAAAGGGCTGCGACTGAAATATTGGCCAGAAAAATCCTGCCTCCTTACCTCCTCAGAGTTCCATCCATGGAACGGTGTTTGGTACACCAGGGTACCTGAGCGATACCCCTTGTAGAACAGTTTAACAATTGCGAATGGTATGATGAAATAACCTAAAAGATATCTAAGGCATTTTTTTTTATAATAAAGTTTTTAAAGTGAATAATTAATAATTTAGAATTTATATTTAAGCCAGAAGTTACCTTCTCAGAGTTTGAGAATAATTATTGCCCGATGACATTCGCTATACTCAGAACTATACGGTCTCCTAAATTTCCTTCCGTTTTCCCTCAACAGTGGAATGTTAACTCGGGGCAAAAAACCTTGAGCATGTTTCGCATAATTTACTTGCTTTCTAGAATTCTGCACTAATACTGCCATATGAAAGACGCAAAGTGCAATGCGATACCATGAAATTATCAAAAACAAACAAAAAAAAATATATATTATTTTTAAGAGGTAATATAAAAAAGAATACTTACATAAAAAAAGAAAGCTATTATCACAAAAATGCTGGCAAGAAAAATGGCGAGTGATATAATTTGAATGCTGAAGTATTTACTACAACGATACAAAAGGGAAAATTAATGAAATTTTTTAAATTAAATGAGAGTATTAAAAATAATACTGAAATGGAAAAGAAAAAATGGGCTAATATCACAAAGATGCAAGGAGATTTGGTTAATTTATATTCATACAGCTAAAATTGTTACTGAATTTTCATAAAAAAAAAATGAATGCTAATTACTGATTTATGTATGAAGTAAATGCTGAAAATATATTTTCGTGTATAAACCAAAACTGTTATTCAGTACATGTAATTCTAAACTATATTCAGTTCAAAAAAGAAATTGATTAGAATATGTATTGATGGTAGGCGTACCTAGGAAATATTTGCTAGAAAAGCCTATTTTCAATATAAGACAGTGTTTGCTAAAGTTATTCGACTATGAATTAGTAACTTCGTGGGTTTCCCTAGTTGAGGTATAAAAGTCAGCAGAAAACAGAAAAAAAATCATTTCCCGTAATTCTCGAATATCTTATGCAAAGAAGAGAAGAATGAAAGCTTCCATAGACGCACTGTTTCGCCTCTGCACCGAAGAGCCACGGCTATGCAGTGAAACACCAGCGAAAGGTGAAATTTAAACAGCGCAGTTCGAGGAGATAGTAAATTTTTTACTTTGAAATAACTCAAAATGTTTTATTTTCAGACATTTCTGGAGTTTTATGAGCAAAAGGATGTTAGTTGGAATTTTGGGGCGAATTATAGAAATCCTGTCCAATTTTTACTTTCAATTTAAACAGCGAGCCGTACGAAGACAAAATTTAAATGAAATAAATTTCTTAATTCTTTTCTTCTGTAAACTTAAAAAGGGGGGAAAACACATGCCATACAAAACGTAATAAATTTTTATGGATCCATAGTTAAAATTTTACAGTGAAATTTTAAAAGCAAAATTTGCAATAACTAACTGAAACAGAAAAAAAATATTTAAAGACAATTAAAGGCACCCCTAAATAAATTGAAAACACTGAAATACATTATAATTATCCGATAACAACTTTAAAAACAAATTACCATGAAAACGTTTAGACAATTATTTGGAATGACCATTGTGAAAACCAAGAGCAAAGTTTTCACCCAATAGCCAAAACCATTTCACTTACAGCATTACATTTAAAAAGTCTTTAAAAGAATTTCACATAGCTAAAACCAAGTACCTCTGACTACAACAACAAAGAACGTTTTCGAACAACGTGGTAAAAGATTGCTAACATGGCCGACGGCATGCTGCATTCTTTGATGCTGCTTTGTTGCCTCCTGATGTTATTTCGCACATGCGCAGTGAGGTACGGAGGGTGGATAGCTTTGGAATGATTTGCCCCTTTAAAGTAAGCTTCAGGGATATAGATAATGTCTCTCTTCGGTCTGACGGAGCCACATTTGCCCCGGGGAACCTTTACTTCTTTTGATCTTATGTGAAAATTAACAAAGACGACCCCTAAAGGAAAGCTTTTAAAAGGCCTTTTTTGCAATTCCATCTCAAAGGGGTGGAAGTGCATTCCTGTTTCCCGTCCTTTTCCAAACTTGACAATCTTTAAAGGTTAAAGAAGGTTAAATTTTTTAAGGGTTAGATTCTGAAAAGTATTCATTAGTTACTGATTCTTCGCAAAGTTTGGACGTAAAGATACGCAAAGGTATGTTTTTATTTAGTTAATTAAAATATAATAACTAATTTATTAATTAGAAATATACCATCGTATGAGATCCGTATAAAAATTTATTAGTATGTTTATTAGTTTTGCACAAGGAGGGCTCCCCACTACGCAGAAGCCGTTTTCATAATGTTATATAATTTATGTTAAGGAATTTCGTGTTGAGATGTATAACAGAATCGATATGTAGTAAAGTAAGCCTACAGAGACTTTTTCGAACATTCTCTGTTATACAGTTGTAGGGTTCCTCCCTCCTTTTGTCTAAGATAAACGCCGAGGAACTTTTAGTGTAACGACTTATCGCTGAGTTCACTAATCAAATTACAAGATGATTAAAATTACAGAATGCCTGAAACAGGTGTAATAATTTTTTACTGTACCGGTATTTTATTTTTACGCAATTCTTTTGCATATTAACTTATTTCTATATAACTCATTATTATGATTAAATAATAAATCAATGAATTTGCTTCGCTAAAAGAAGACTAATCAAATTACAAGATGATTAATTTAGAAGGTGCCTGAAACAGGTATAATAATTTTTTACTACACCGGTATTATTTTATTTTTATGCAATTCTTTTGCATATTAATTTATTTCTATACAACTCATTATTATGATTTACTAAATACACATATTTTTTAAATACAAATCAAAGAAGTAACCAGGTACGATTCGGGTACAAAATTTGGAATAAACTTTGCTAATTGAAAGAGGAAACGTGGTATGTTATTTTCAGTTCTTAATTTTTAGAACATGTCATTTGCATCGTTTAATTTTATTCCTATATTTGATGTTGCTAGCATTTCCATTTAACCAAAGTCCATTAAGTCCAAAAATCAGCCTTAATATTAAATTTATTAACGTGAATGATTCTTACAGTTTAATGTAACGTGTATTGGGTTGGTTCACTATAAACAACATTATCACTTTTCAGATTATTGCCACCAAATATTATCGTCTCTTATTTAAAAAAAAAATTAAATGATGAAGAATCTGCGTGTATGCTCCTCACATTCTGAAAAAATAACAGTACCTAGAACCGTCAAATTTGAATAATGTAATCTTCCTCAAGAACATATGCACCTGGAAGCCTGAATTTTATTTCCAATTTGCTTTATTACTTATTTCATATTATAAAGCTTTAATGAAATTTTTGTCAACAAACTCACCGATTTGAAAGCGACCACTGGCAACTCTGTTCGAAATCAAACACTTCATCTCCAGCCCGCGAGGCTGTTGCTATTCCGAAAAATGCAAGATATTTATCTTTTGATTTTAACTAACAAAATTGACTATGAAAGCAACGTGTTGTCGCTGCCAAAAATAAAATTATTTTATCTTCCACTCGCCAGCATGCTGCCATTCATTTAAGTCTAAGATACTTCCAAATTTAATATGGTAGGTTACTAAACAACAAATTGAATGATTTAAAACCAATAACCACAGTTCTTATAGATATTTTTTTCTGCTTTTTAATGTGATTGATTTAAATACATATGTATTAAAATCACGATATGTTTAATTAGAAATATTTAATATTTTTATGAAATAACACTAGCTGGACTCATTAAAATCATTTTACACCTTTTCTTTTTTATGTTAACTATTTAATATTTAAAGAAAAAATATAGCAAATATAAAAATATGTATGGCAAACTCTATCGGAAGTTCTAATGGTATGCTGGTTTTAAATATTTTGTGATTTTGCTGTTGAATTGAATTTTATGTGGCATGGACGATATGAGCATGATATTTAGTAAATAAACTTAACAGATAAAAAAAATTAATAATGAAAAGACAGAATAAAATTTTAGCAGTCTTACTAAGAAAACTGAATATTGATAGGATAAACTGAGAAAAGACTGAAAAATATAAAAATGTTATGCCAACACTGCATCGGGAATTCTAAACATATGCCGCTAGTCTGCTTTTAAAAATTTTGTGATTTTTTGTATGCATTTCATATGTGTATTGGTAACTGTTTGTGGCGTAAGTGAAAAGAATAAAGCTAAAGAGAAAACAAAAAAAGGGGTTTGTTTGGTAGGAGATGGAGATCAAGAGGAAACCGATTAGAGTGGAAGCTCAGGGAGAACATAATAAAACCTTAGCAAACCCTTTTAGGTGGCAGTTAAAATCTGAAACTTTTCAATTTTTTTCTTCCCCCCTTTTTTTTGGAGTATCGTAAATTTATTGGGGGCTCGAAAGAAATGTTGAAACCACTACACAGAGCATTTGTTTTCTTTCGTCGTTTTCAAGTGCGATCGAAGAAATGCCCTTGAAAAGCTGTTTATGGAGAGAAAGAAAAGAAGAAACAAATGGAGAGAATGTTTATGCGAAATGGAGAGAAAGAAAAGAAGAAGAAGAAAAGAAAAGGAGCCGGTAAAGGACCGGGAGGAGAAAGGCATCACTAATTAGCATTCAATTTGCACATCTTCAGTGAGCGGAAGCTCACATTGTTCGAAGTTATCTCGTCCGAATTCGTTCTTGGTTTGTTACATTCGATTAGGTAATCCGTTCTTCCATTTTCTTCTTCTTTTGTTATTGTTATTTTGTTATCATTTTTAGATAGATATTTTTTACAAACTAGTGTACATAGTTAAGATGGCACTTAGCAAAATCAGTGATTCGGAGCTAAAGCAATTATACTTTTCAACATTTCCTTTGGAAAGAGAACTTGAAATCACCCAGGCCAAAATGTTCACTAAATCTTATCCAGGTGACGAAATGTGAGACTAGAGGTTTCAAAAGGCGAATTCAAACCCGATTTATATAAGAAATATTCATGAATTTGTTGACGCCAATCCAGTAACAGGCCTTTTTTTTCCCCCATGTCTCCTTTCTGCGAAACAGAATGGTGATTCCAACTGGATGAGTTATGATGTAACTGAGTTATTACTAGATCTCACTCAGAAAATTAAAAAAAAAAAAGTATGAATACTCACAATCACTCTTAAACACTCTTAGAACTTCATTTTCTAGGAAAGGTTTCTAGAAAAATTTAATTTTACGAACCTCCATTGAAATAATTCACGAGCCACTACTGCATAAAAGTTAAATTTCGGTGGTAGAATTCCGTCACGTTTGGAAGAAATGCTTTCTAAAGGTCAGTGACTTTCCTGTCTCCTGCTTAAAAAAAATCCTAATGACTCTATAAACTGGTTGTTAAATAATTAGAACCCAGCCACTGTCATAACTGAATTTTTCAGATAAGTAAAAACGTTTTAAACTTTGGTCTTTTTATTTAGTTATTAGCTACGCTGCCAGCCTTCGTCTAGCTTTTAAATGTACGCGAAAAATACTTGAAAGGAACAGCAAACGTTAAATTTAAAAAATGCGCAGAATTTTACTCTGCAGAAGAACTTCATAAAAAAATTTATTACATATAACAAAATTACAATGAAATAAGCAATATCCCTTAATACAAATACTAATTATCCTAATAAATAAATTAATCAACTTCCCGTTGCCTTCTCTCGACAAACTTCCAGTATCCAAGAGAAACATTAAATTTTAAAACTGCACAGAATTATCGCTCTTATTTTTCAAAGTGGCAACAGTGCTGATTTTCAACAGTCAGCAGTCCAGTATACAATTGAATGAAAAACTTGCCAAAAACCATATTTCTAAAAGAATGAAACTGTTCAAAATGATGCGATAAAATCGAAAAGATAAAATAAAAAAGATCCGATTCGAATTTTGAAGAAATCGCTTCGAGGTACACCACTCTTGTCTAAAGATGTTCATATATACGATATTTCGTAGCCCTGGGTCTATTAGCTTACGCGCAGCACGAACGAAAGACACACAGACTCTTCCTTTTATTATATGTAGAGATTTGTTTTCAAGCATGAAAAAGGTGGACAGATGAGATCTTTTGTTCAAAATACATGCAAAAGTAGTATGCAAATAAAGTTTTAAATTATGCTAAGTTGAACCCTTATCAGTTTAAACAACAACACTAAGCTTTTTAAAAGAGTTTTTAGAATAGAAACACTTTTTAGATTCTCAGAATGCCAAGGTAACATAGCAAATTTTGTTGAAATATGTAAAGCTGTTATTTGAAATTAACAGCATTATGAATTTAATTTCTCTAAAGATAGTCTCATATTATATGCTGCAAAACTAATTGGCAATAAAATAAATGAATTAATTGTTATCAAGCTATTATCTATAATGATTCAAATACAAAATTTTAATTTTCAGCTCATTATGGAACGCGTGGATGAATTTTCCAGGTAAGTCTATCATTTTTGTTATCTGTGCTATTAGTATTACTACTGAAATAATGTTCATATCGTTAAAAATTTTCATAATAATAATAATAATATAATAATGATAATGTTTTCATGGCGAGAACAGCATCGTGTATCGAAATCTAATTGTTTTTCTAAAACTGCTCTATACGAATTTATAACAAATCCAAATAATAACATTTAATTTAGAGACTTTTTTAATAAATATTCATTCAGAGAATAACTAATATATATTAACAATAGAATAAATATTAATCATATTTTGTAAATATTCATACTGGCTCTGCCCCAGCCAGACTAAATGGTTTTTATACACTTTTATGCACTATTGTGTTTTTGGCTGCTATCATATATATAGTACATACATACAGATATAATGGATTGTATATGTATATAATGGATAGTCAAGACTTCGTCCTCTCAAACTGTTGCTCTTCCTTTCGAAGACCGTTTCAGAAGTACAGAGGTTTTTTTTCTAGACTCCATCTAGTTACTACGCCACCACTATGTCTGCCATTTCTATCACCTCTCCGGCCATGACTTCAGAGTTAATTGGTCTTCTTCTCTCATCGTACCACCATTATTACTATTATATGTATGTGATGATTTGGCAGAATCCGGACATTGTTGTGGCTCAGTTTAAATAAGACATCCTATGACGACAGAGAAGAAGTTAGCTGTTTTGATTCCACATATTTATTCATTTCAAATGGCAGATCATTATTCTTTTAGACGAAATTCTCTAAATTAGGTATCCAATAATGGTTTAAATTAAAATAAAGTTAAATTTAGGATTTTGATGTCATAACTATTCTAACAAAGGGAAGAATAGTGGACAGAGAAGCGCAGAGTCTTGCAGCAGCCGTAGTAGGAAGCAGACTGACTAAAAAAAACGAACTGAACCGAACAATTATAGCCGAATTATTGCGCGAAGCCCGATGTTACCAGCTCAGGGAAATATGCACGGTAGGCTCCAAACGTTTTAAGTCTGGACGTGGAATTGCGAAGAACTAAGGTGGGAAGGTAGAGGGTGCGATCAAGAAGTCACATGGCCCAAGAGAGCGCAGAGAACCTGAGAGGCGGAGCTAAAGAATATGTATTGTAGGCTTTCTTTGGCGGAGCCTAGTACCAGTAAAGTTTTGCATGGCAGGACAGTTGATGCGGAAAGATCAGGGAAGAAATCCCAAGTTAAAAAATTCTAATAAGTGCAAGTTGGAAATAAAACATGTTGAAATACAATACATGGATACAATGGGATACAAATTAAATGCAATGAGAATAAAATAAGTGAATAATATATAGTACTAAAATTAAGATACATACATTAACATACGATACAAAGTAAAATTAGAAGCAAGTACTATATACATGTGTACAGGCGGATCGCATGTTACGTCGGGAAGTTCGCATCCTGGGTTAGGTGGGCAGCCAGTAGTCTAAGTTCTGTTCTCTTCTAATACGAAATAATAAAAAACTTTGAGTTTCTGAATATGTGGGAAGTTCTGAGTCTTTTTAAAGTACCCGAGAAAATAATTATAGTCAAGATTCAAGATGGGAAGATCAGCTATATAAAACAAGTAGAGAATAGGACTTAAAATGCTGCTCTGTGGGACACAGGGCAGCATTTTAAGTAATTCTTTAAGTAATTTTAAGTAATTCTTTTAAATTTTAAGTAATTCTTTTAAATAAATTTTAAGTAATTCTTTGCCTATGGAGACGTAGAATTTTCGTCCGTGTAGAAAAGAGGGAATAATTCTGATGAGTGCTGGTGAGAAGCCGTTGTTAATGAGCTTGAAGATAAGCCCCTCATGCCAGACGCGATCGAAGGCTTTCGCCACATCCAGCATGAGTAAGGCAACGTTCTGATGATTATGCAAGGAGCTTCCGATGTACTGAAAGCCTAACTAGCTGCTTGATAGTAGAGAGAGAGAGGCGGAAGCCGAACTATTCTACCGGAAGTTTCTCCAGATAAGGTTCCATGCGTTTCAAAATAATGCTCTCTAACATTTTGCCGAGTCCAGGGAGGAGGCTAATAGGGCGAAAGCCCTCATGTTTTGCCCTGTCTTTACCTGGCTTTAGTAATACAATCATCTTAGCGCTTTTCCAAGATGTAGAGAAATAAGTATTTGTAAGGCAAGCATTCAGAATACTAGTGTACTTAGCTATAATGCCAGGCGGTAAAAATTTGATTGCGACGTTAGCCGGGGGCATTATTATTTTCAAGTCGCTTAATGTCATCTTGGATTTCCTTTGTTAGTCGTTTGTTGGAGTCGTTCTATCGGTCAAAGAATAGCGAAAGCGGCAGAAAATTCAGATATATTTCCGTATTGTTCCCACCCGCCTACCCAATACTATACACGTTTGAATTTCTATCAAGATTTTAATAATTTACATTCTCGTTCCGTGTGGTCAGTTCATATTCGCGTTTATTATGATCGTTATGCTTATATTATGAGCATAGGTATGAATATTTATAATAATATATTTGCAGTAACTGCTGAAGTATAGACAAACTTCAAAAATGGGTGTGTTTTAATATAGATTAGTTTTTTAAGGAATAATATTCGGAATGGCATAAATAAAATAAAAGTAATCCAATAGTCAAAATATTTTTTTTTTTTTTTTTTCCAAGGCATACAGTACGGAAGTTTGGGGGGTTTCTCCCCTTTCTCCGCAAAATCTTGAATATTGAAACCGTTATATATAATATAAATATAGTTCGAAGCAAAGCAAGCAACGGACTTTTTGTCACTTTCCAATCTGCATTGAATAGGACTAAAAGTTCTGCGGTCTACCAACCTAAGCGAAGAATGATTCTGTTCCGGAAATTTAACGCAGTCTGTTCAAAATTAGAATGGAAAACACCCCAGATTGGTAAGTCTCTTTCTGAATCGATCAATATGAGTATCGCAGGGATATCGCGCGGAGCGCGATGTGTCCTGCTCAATGATAAATATGTAACATGGGCGCATGACGGTGAAAACCAGACGAAGCAAAGGAGCGTTTTCCTTTAGTTATTTATTCGAGTACCAGCAGCTGTTGATTCTGATTGCGCAATACCACGTGCGGGAAAATTAAGGCGCACGTATTGCGTAATAACGTTTGCGATATTTTGCAGAGATAAAAGAGTTTTACTATGCCTGCTAAGTGGATTATTTTTCAGTTCCATTGGGCTATTTTTATATGATGCACATATCGAAATGTCAAAAGCATTGTTTAGCTGAAAAATCTAAAGTACAGCTACAATCTACCCCCTTCCTCTTTTTCCAGTTACCCTCGACTATCCTAAATTTTCATATATTCGGCAATTTCCGACTAAGCCGGTTAGTTAAGCTTTTACTGTTACAGGATGACTACATGAAGCAATTTCCCGTCTTCTGATTTCAGAAATGTTCCTTTTCTTTACTTATTTTTACTTAAATTACTTTGCTTGCAGTATTTGTTAAGAGAAAACTGTTATAGAATGAAAATTTAGAAAATGTTCAGAACTTAAATGTTTCAGAACTAAATTAAATTATTTAAATATTAATATGAGTGGAAAAATGAATTGCATTTATTTTTAAATGCGATTTATTTAGAAAATGCAATTTATTTTTAGGTGTCAAGCGAATATAATAAATATGGCTTATTATTATTTATTTTCTCTATTTTGAACTGCAATTTCATCATTAAATCTTGTAATATAATTTAGTTCTGCATAGTTTTTTTTTCTCTCATTGTAAACGAGTTCTGTTATTTAAAATTTAAAAAAAAAAGTAACTGTTTTCTATAGTTTAGTAATGCTCATTCTCTCTTAATAAATACTGAATTTCTCATATTTTAAATTTCAAGTCTAATTTTTATTTCAAGTTTATGCAGTTGTGTATAATGTAATTAGACAGGTGCTTATTTTTTTTCTTAAAATGTGTTTGGAAAGTCCTTATAGGTGTTTATTTTGTGAACTAAAATGTGGCTACTAACCCTGCTATAGTTCTTTGCAATATTTATTTCGAGTGCCAAAATGCACAATCAGCATATTTATTCCAGAAGTGTCTGAGGCCATTTTTTGTGTATGAGGTTGAACGAAAATTACTAATCTTTTATCTGAACTCTCCAACACTCTCAAATTTTAACATGCTAATAATAACCTCATACGCCTTCTGTCGGTGATATTTATTTTAATACTTCCGACTGATCGTTTGTAAATAAAATCTAATTTGTGGCTCAAATATAAAGGAAAATCTATAAAACAAAATTTCAAAATTTTAGCTTATGTTTTATTACATGTAATTGGCCATGAGTAGAAACTGGTTTTTCCAAATTTATATCAACAAAATAAAATAAATTTTTGCCCTTTCACTTATTTTTTAAAATTGAAAACTATTTTATTGGGTAGTTGAATAAGATATAATTTAATTGTTTTTTGATTAAAGAAAATTCAGAAATAAATATTTTGAATCCGATACCCTAATGTAATTTTCTATGTTTTTTCTAGTATCAAAAACCTAAATTCATTCTTATCAGTAGTTATATCCACGTTATATTTAGGTATTAGTACATAATGGTAGTAATATTCAGGTAGTGAACTATCCCATAATACTTTACAAGATGTATATACATTATAAAATGCCATAGTTAGATTATCGCTCCATCTCGGTATTTTCGACATGACCAAAAAAAAAAAACTGGGCACTACGTCTCTGCGAACACTGCTTGGATAGATTTTAAGAACTTAGGTGCGATCACACATGGGAAACAGGCGCCTGGACCGAGGACGCATCTTGTATGTAATGCGTGGGAAAAGAATATAGCTTTCCTACCATAACGTATTGGGCTGCTGTATGAGAATCAAAAAATTCTCAATGCAAAAGGATGAGTCTTCACATAGACCAACGAAAAGTTACTCCAAAATAAGAAGTCAGTTGACTGTAATTGATCTAAAAGAGAAATGAGAAGAAATGAATTATTTGAAGGGGGCGAAAGAAATTTTGCTGCAAAGTGCATACTGCGTCGCTATTGGTCCTTCTTTGATCACGTACAACTTCGCTTAATTTTCCGATTCAGCAAACTAAATGAGCAACATCGTTGCCTGGAAGTCTGAAGTTTTTCTGCAGAGTTTCTTGCTGATTTAATTTTTCTGATGAAAGAAATGACGGATGTCAGGAACGCGTTTACTTTTTCGTCTCTGAACCAGGTTATTGCGAGCGATTAGAGGGAAAAGTGTAGCTTTGCGAGCTCGGAACTTGTTAATTACGTGTTTAATGTGGGGCGACTATGTGAGATGCTTGTCAAGAATTACTCCTAAGTAGGGGACTTGCTTGGCCCTAGGGATTGCAGTATTAAACATAATGATCTGAATGTGTTCATCAGTTTTGATTTTCTTGGTGAACAAAATAGCCTCGGATTTCTCGACATTAATGCCGATTTTCCAGGCGAAGAGCCAAGACACCAAAATCACATCCAGTGCATGGATGTGATTTTAGAGTGATTGTTTTACTGAGCTGATAGATGCATTTTGGAAGAGTATTGTCGTATCATCTGCATACATGGCTGTGGTTGTGGGATATCGTTCGAGTAGATATTATAGAGGAGTGGAGAAATTGAAGAGCCCTGAGATACGCCAGCCATGATTGGTCTGAGGGTTGAGTATGTGCTATTGACTCGAACGACAAAGTGTCTATCCTTAAGATAGGAGTTAATGAGTGTAATGATGTAAGCTGGGAAAACCAGGTTAATTAATTTGTAAGTTAGGACCTCCAGCCACACACGGTCAAATGCTTTAACGACGTCTAGAAAGATAGCTCCGGTGAGATTATTTTGCAGTCCTGAAGAAATCAATTCAGCGACCCGCTATAATGGATGAGTGGTGGAGTTTTGTTCGCGGAACCCGTATTGCTTATCGATGAATGAATTATTTGCTTCCGCATGTTGCACGATCCTTTTTAAAATGACATATTCAGTGATTTTACTTAAAGCTGATAAAAGGCTTATTGGTCTGTAGGACACCGGATCGCAAGGAGCTTTTCCTGGTTTAAGAATTGGGCATATGCTTGCAGTTTTCCCTTTTTTAGGGTAAATTCCAATTTTGATAATAAAGTTGATGATGGTAACCAGGTTGAAGATAATAAAAATACCCATGTTTGCAAGCATTTTATTGGAAATCTTAACCAGACCAGGACGTTTTTGGATTTCAGTTTGCATATATATTCAAGGACATCTGACGGTATAACTGGAGGAATGTTGCCAGTGTGGGGATTTGTCAGGAAATTTGTTAGCGTATGATTAACCAAGTGTTCTGATGGTAGGTGAGAAATGTTGTTGGTGCGGAACTGAGTAATGTAGTGATCAGCGAGCGACTCAGCTTTCTCAATTTCGATGTAGGTAATATTTCGGCGGCCATTAAAGGGCGGAATATTTGTGTAGCATCTTTTAAATTTTGTAGTCGCTTTCCAGATAGAGTTATCTTCTGGATTAAAAGACTCTAGGTAATCAGCCCAGTTGCGTTGTGCTTGTTTACGTGTCAGATGGTGTACTTAATTACAGCAAAGCACACTAGAGCTATTTGCCTAAGGGGAGGGATGCCTTCGTGGAGGACTTTCTAAGGGAAACTGGCTCGTATACACGTTACACATGGGGAAAACCACTTTACGTGTCAGGAGTCTGTTCTCGTGATTCAACCTGCTGAGAGCGGATTAATCCCCGGGATGCCGGTATTTTTGCCATGTTTTACGTTTAGCATTTCTCTGTTTCATGAATTGTCGGATCTTGGAGTTTTTAATTCTGTGTCCCCAAAAGTCCTCAGAAAAAGCAAGAAGTAAAGTCACTGACCTCCTACGGAACTGGGTCAGTAATGTACGAAAAATGGGCAGAAACCAAAATTGCGTCCTACACGCTCGGGAGCTCAGCTCGGAATGAGCAAATATCCAGTAACTATCCAAATGAATTTTGATAGATTTTCAACTGGTTCAAAGTAGAAACGGACTCGCTGGCGAGTACAGGTTCGTTCACTCGGTTCGAAACGCCCGGACGAGCGGCTCGCTACGAGCTGCTTTGACAGATGTAAACTGGCCTTTATCTGCCCTACGTTTCTGTTCGGATGAAGTGAACGTTAGTACATTGTCAAGGGGGTGAGGGGCTCGCTGAGGGTGGCTCGGACAGCAGTAAACTGCGAGGGCATTGCTCATTTGTCACGTCTTCTGCTTCAAAAACACCTAATGTGTCGATACATTTTTTTTGAAAAGTTCTTGCATGGCGTAATATTCCATTTAGATAAAGTCGTAAATCAGCACCTTGTTTAATTTTTAAAAAGATCGATAAAGTTTTTTTTTATTTTATTTTTATTTTTTTTTTATTTGAACAATAAATTATGAAGTGCACTGAAGGATAGCAAATAGGGATCGACCAAAATCGTCAGAATAACAATGATTGATCTTTAATCTTTTTACGAATAAATGCTACAGCGGCCATAGCAGACATTTTGGCGAAATTTAAAAGTAATTTGGAGCAAGGTAGAAAACACTATGGCAACCCTGAAATAATGAAAAACTACAATCTTTTAATATAATACACAGGGTGTTTCAGCATTTTGGTTGCAAACTTTCAGGAGAGATAGAGTACACCTGGATGATGGAAAACCACATACCAATGCATTGTCGGAAACTTTTTCCTGGCATATTAGTGACGACAGAAAACGCAAGAAACGAAGCCAGGCCCGTCCACACGAGTACGCTCGAAACGTAGCTGACGAACGCGCTTTTACGTTACCAGCGTAAAAGCGTCCAAACGAGTACGCTTGCGAAGAGTGCGTTTAACCAATAGAATTATTTTGCGCAAAAATCACGTGACGCTGTAATATAGCGTCAACAGAGCTGTATCTTATTACTTCGCTGTTCTTCTGTATGTTTTGCGGCAAGTTTTCCGAATCAGATGATTTTTTTTTATAGCTGAAACTTTACTATTACGTGCACTTATTAAGCAGAGGCAAAACCGCAAAAAATGGGAAGAATGGGTCCGAAAGATTTATTTAGAGCGACCTGTTCAAAGAGTTTTTTTTTTTTTTTTTTTTTTTTTTTTTTTTTTTTACTGCCTTGTTTGCGAAAGGAATATCTGGTATTATTAAATTCCTACTATTAGCTCACACTCTCCCTATATCTTGTTCAAATTTTCAGTACATAAAATGCTTTTTATTCATCCACTCAAGTTCAAATACAACTTTTTAAACTTGCAGTGAATGATACTTGATGTTAATACAGCTTTTTCACATATTAAATTTTTTAAAATTTTTAATTAAAAAAAATTATGTTTGTATTTTTATTTATTTATTTATTTATTTTTGTATTTTTAAACTTTTCTTTGTGGACCTAAGTAGGAATTGACTTGATTTTTTTTGGGGGGGGGTATATTACTTGTTTTTTAATTCCTTCAGGATGAGTATTGACCACTTTGACAGACTTGCAGATTCTATATCGTATGAAAATTAGGATTTATAAAATTGGTTTGGAATACAGTATATAAAGAGAATTAAATTACTTAATTCTCTTTATATACACCATCCACCATATAATAAAACCAACTTCATATTTTTTTAACTCGCTCTCCCTTGGTCTTTTGTTTTTCTTTTTATTTATTTTTGAATTTAGAATGAGGTTCAAACTTTGGACAGTTTATGAGAAATTATGTGCATGATAAAATATGCAATAAAGTAAAAATAAAGAGAGAATTTATAGATGATATATGATAAAGAGATGCAGATATATTTTTACATAAGGATTTCTATTTGCACTGCACATTTTTAAACTAAATTAAAAACAATAATAATAATAAATAAAATAAGAAATGAAAACAATAATAATAGGTAAAATAAGAATATAATGATTCATGATTAAATATAACAAACACGTTTCAAAATGAAAGAAGCTAATTGAATTACCCCGTCTACGGGTGAGGTTCGAACTTGCCACCTTCCCATTCCTCCGCCACCAAAGCAGCGCCCTGACCACTCAGCTATCTTCGATAGCAGCATTTGCGAAAAATAATGTAACAAGTCGTAGTCGCTGCAAAGGTAATTTAATTAAACTTCAATAAATGATTGCTGTATGACACAAGTTGTAACTTTCCTCCAAAATTTCGTAATTGTATTTTATTGAATACTCTTTCACAGTCAACTGCTTTATTTTAGAAGTTATTATATTGCTGAAGTTAGTTTTTGGTGTATTTAATATTGGGATATTTATAGAGCTTTTTATTACACATGATATAGCCAATATTTATAATAATTAAGGAGAATTTTGTAAGGCAGAAACTTTAATTTATTTAGGTTCCTATTACTTACGGTATTATAAATAGGTGAAGCATATGGATATAGTGGTCGGATCATTGCTTTATAAGTATACAGTTTTCCCCTTTAATGTGAATTTTAAATGTATACTAATATGTACGGTTTGAGAAATCTGAAGATGGCGTGAACAATGCTGATTATTTTATTGATGTATACATTTATATTTCTAAGCAAAAACTCATCTCTGTGTGGCTCTGACGCCATATTGAAACGGGTAAGCAAGAAGGTTTTCTGATTATGACACGTGATAAGAACTCTGTCGGCTATTGGCTATACGCGCGCGTCGCGGGCGAAAAAGCTGAACAGAAGCGTACTCAGTTTTACGTCTTCTGCGTCCTGCGAATTTACGCCGGCGTCAAAAAAGTTACGTCAACTACGTCGGGAGCGTCCTCGTGTGGACGGGCCTGGACTCGAATAGGGTGAGAAAACATGTCTATTATGCTGTTTTCTCACCCTATTCGTGTCCTTCGTTTCTCTGTCTTCTGAACTCTTGTCTTCCTGGAAGATGTGTACTCTGTGTACTCTTTCTGGAAAGTTTGTGAAGGAATTGCTGAAACACCCTTTATATAATATTTAATAAGAACAATGCCAAGATTGTGCAGTTCTCTAATTTTCTTAAGGAACAAAAGATCATTATTGTATATGAAGGAGAACAACTGTTCCTTCTTTCCCGTCATGCCATTTGAAAATGATTTATAATTGCTTCTTAGCTGCATTTCATTTATAACTGACTGTTAATGGTCTGTTTGTGTATAAATTCAATTAATTTAGTAATAACTTATTAGATACCATTCAGTACCAGTCCATTTTAATTTCCTATGGTATACAGCTGTTGTCTCACTCTGCGTGTCTAATCTAGTTTAGTTTAAAATCAGTATTTCGATTATTAACTGCGTCTTTTAGTTTTTCAGATGCATCCAATGACAGTTTTGTTTTTGTGGAACCAAACAATAAGGAGCTTAATGAAATTATGAGAGCAAGTGATGACAACGATTTCTATTCATCTTCCTTGTCTTGCTATTTCTCAGGTATGATGATAAAAACAAATTCCTTTTAGGTTCATTTCCATTTCAATCATTTCTTAAAAAAAAAAAAAAAAAAAAAAAAAAAAAAATTCTGCACTGCATTTAAAATAGAAAACTTTTTTATTATGCCTCATTTGCAGACACAATAATGCCTGATGAAGGAAAATAATTTGTGAAACCAGTATTCAATAAAAAGTTTTAGCACACTTTGTTACTTAAAGAAATAATAGCCATCTACGCTTAAACAGTGTAGAGTCTAATCTAGTTCTAAACTTTTTTTATCTATTGTACTACAAACCTTGTGGGGAAAAATGTGGGGAGAATTATGAATCACCTTATAAGTACGTGTGTGGGGGATGAATTAGAACTTATGTTGCAGCAGAGCAGAGAATATGATTTACGAAGAGTTACTGATAGACTTAGAGGATAAAAAATGTTAATGTTGTAGAGACGGATTTCACACATATGATTTTATTCTTGAGAAGCACAATCTAAAAAGGAATTACTCATCTTAATGGGCGCAATTTGTACACCAATTGTTTATTTTTTTGCGCTTTATCAATGATAATACGATTTAAGAAAGAAAGGTAAGCTGCAGAATGTTGGCAGGACAGCAAGCAAGAGTGAGAAAGCGACATGTAAGAGAGAAAAGTTGAGTTTAAAGTGATTCGAGTTACGGTTGAGAAATTAGTAGCATGTTTCATCTTGACTGGTTAATATTTAAGCTTGTAAAATTATGAAATTATTAGTGGGTGAAGATCTATTTTTTTTTTTTTTTCATATTTCGATTCTACGACTCAAATTATGCCAAAGTGCTAGGTTTTGCAAAAGTTGCACGAATAGTTTTTAAAGTATTAGTTCTCAAAATTTTAGCTTCTCAATATTAATTGAATTTGGTATATATTTCTCGTTTTAAATTCCTACCATTAGCTCACACTCTTCCTACATCTTGTTCAAATTTTCACTCGTTAATAAAATAGTTTTTATTCATCCACTCAAGTTTAAATACATTTTTTAAACTTGTAGTGGATGACACTTGATGATAATACAGTTATTTCACATATTAACGTCAATTTCTACTTATTTATTCATGTTTATCGGAACTAAAGATATGCTGCTTTTATTAAATATATTATAAGACTTACAAGTAATGACCGTTTATTAGGAATTCTCACGTTCTGTAAAAATTAATTTTATAACGACTTCTAAATAATAGGACATGACTGTGATAAATGGGATTGTAATATTTAACAAAAATAAGTGGCAACAGTAAGGCAGAGTTCTAAAGATTTTTAAAGTGTATGGAGTTAAAGAATTGTAGTTTTATAGAGTTGGATGAAGGGGACGTAGTGTCCCATTATGTAGCGAAAATTCTCCCCATATTTCTATGTTAACGTGATAATAATATATGTTTAAAATATAACCCTTTAAAATGTCCCTTGCTTCACAAACAGAGAAACTTTAACACAAAGGAAGCGACGATTAGAGAAAGAAAAACATAAGAAGAAAAGCTTCTTACGAAAACACTTCGCAGCAGGTCAAGTATATATCGCCTTGAGTCGTGTGAAATCATTAGATGGATTATAAATTAAAGAGCTGGACTGCTTGAAACTCACTGGAAAGATGCCTTGCAATAACGAAGCATTACAAGATATATATAGAATGAGATATTATAGACCACATCAGCTTCATAAATTACAAACGAAAAAAATTTAATACTGTTAATAAAAAGTAACTAAAATAAAATTTTTCTTTGTTGACCCAAGTAGGAATTGACTTTAATTTTTTTAAATATATATTACTTGTTTTTATTAAAGTTACAGGAATACTTCTTTCACAGTTGGGGCCCACCAGCGGCCGAGCGGTAAAGTCGCTGAACACTGGTAGTTCGGTCCGAGGCTCGAATCTCGCGAACGGGCTGGCTGCATGGGCGTTTTCGTGGTTTTCCCCATGTGTAACGTGTATACGAGCCAGTTTTCCCTAGAAAGCCCTCCGCGAAGGCATCCCTCCCCTTAGGTAGATAGCCCTCGTGTGCTTTGCCATAACTCAACACCCACTCTTTCACAGGTGGAAATCAAGGTTCATTCCAAGTAAAATTAGCAGCTATTTTCTGATTTATTTTTAAATTTGTATTTTGTAGTAGTTTTTATAAATTTTTCAAAAAAATTGAGTTATAGACTATAACATTTTTGCCATCATCTTATTAAAGTAGATGTATTTCTCGGCGCATCTGTAAAAAAATAAAATTTATTTTTCGAAATTTCCGAAGGTACACGTGAATTTATATATTGGTGCGTTTTGAAATTTGGCATATATTTTTTATAATAACGCGAAATAGTATGATTTACTCATTTTGTTAAAATTACTTTAAAGGATGAACGATGTACTTTTTGTTCCGCTCATACACTCGTGAAAGGGAAAAGACGGTTACCACAAATTAAGAATTTCGTCAACTGTAATATTCTTGGCGGAAACTGAAAAAAATGCGCCAAAACATGTTTTGCAATTTCTTAGTAAGTTTCTCAAAAATCTACCATTTGAGCATAATTTGAAAGGTAGAATCGAAATATGGGGAAAAAATTGGTATATTGTTTCAAGGAAAAATCCAATTTTGTGTCAAAATAATTCAATATGATTTCTAATTCAATATGATTTCTTTAATGATAATTTGGTCATTTGGCATGATTCTAAGATTACAAAAGAAGTTATTCGTTAGTATTTTAGAAATGCTGTGTTATTTAAAATACCCTTTAAAGAAAATTTGTTTCCATTTTTTGGAATTTTATATATTCATGCATGTTACATGTGTGTTATTTTATTCTCATCTTTTTTTTATTATGTTCAGAGATTACAAATGCAGAAAATGATTAACTATATGTATATGAACTTAAAATTTTCCCATCATTTACAATAAATCTGTTATTGTGACATATCTCAATGTCTGATGATAACATCAGAGCAAGGCCATGACTTTTATCCTGTCTGAGGCTTAAGCCAATCTGTCAGTGGCTTAGGCCTTCAATTCCTTATAGGTGACAATGCGATTTTGCCAAGCTCTCCCATTCCTCTTCCTCTACCAAATTTTCCATAGGACCTTCAATTTTGCAGTATTTTAAGCTCCCCTGTGCTGCAAAGGCACTATACCCTTACAAACATCCATGTCTTCTCTAAGACTCGAACCTTTTCCCAAGGCTATATTAGCCAGCTTTCCTTTTGCCATGCCAAAAGTGCAGCTTCAGGAAATGTGTTTTATAGAGATTTTTTTGATATTTCAGAGCAAGCTGACGAATCTGATTATTCGAATGCTGGTGATTATCATATCCCAAAGTCCAGCAGAAACTTTCTCAATGGAAATTCTTCAAATTGCATTCAAGAGGAAGTAGAAAATCTGGCAGAGTGTTATGCAAAGAGTGCTGTAAATCTACGCAACGTGTTCGTTAATATATATAATCAGATGAAAAATGTGAAAGCTGTTCCTACAGAAAGACAAAATTCAGCAAATTACTCAGGTAGGAAAAAACATCAATTTATGTTAAAAATCAAATTATAAGATGTATCCGCCCCCCCTTTTCTAAGGTATAGGCATGCATAATGAAACATAGTGCAACGTGCTTAATTATTTGGCACTTTTTCAGTGAGAAACGATATCGTATATTTGACGATAACATATCATATATTTGATGATATCCAATCATTGCTCATATTGAAAGTAAATGGCAAATCCAGTTTTAACTTCCGAAATAACACAAAGATCCCATACTAATTATTCTAAGATTTTCAAGTATCTCTAAACCATTATTACTATAGGGTGCGGCAGCGTTTATAACGTAATTTGACTTGCGTAGAACAATCACGTACTGCATGAATGCGTGCCAGCTCGTGCCGCTAATGAGCTGCCATTTCTAGTGTGACAGTGATATGGATCGGTGGAGTGCACAGCATCGTGCCTTTGCTGTTGAAAGTTATTTCAAGAATAACTACTTTGTTATTGCTACCCAGCGTCTATTTCGGCAACAATCCAACTTGGGACGTCCATACTTGCCAACTTTTACGAATTTTTCGTAATTTTTACGAAAATGTGTTTGTCTTTACGATCGTAATCCATTTTTTACGATTTTTTTCCTTCTTCAAGTGTTTTCAGTGATTTTTGTCGAAATTTTAGAATTTTTCGCCATTTCAGCGATTTTTGCCAATTGCATCGTGTTTTACCGCCAACTACCGACTACTTCAAATCCAGTAACCTGCGGTTTCTCACAACTCGCCGCTTAACCAGCCAATCCAATGCGCTGAACCAGGGATAAATAGATCTTTAGTCCTGGCGCTGAACTTGTTTCTCTCTCTCTCTCTCTTTTTTTTGTAGGCGCCAGATTATTTTTTTCGCGTTCGCTTCAGCAGCAAGGGAATTACTCAGCTCGGAACGCATAGTAAAGTATTCGAAACTTAAAATAAAATAAATATCGTTAAAAGTAATGGATTAATTTTTTGTTGAAAATGTCGTAAGATGGCAGGCAAGTGTAAATAAATACATTTACTATGAGTATAAAGTACTAAAGTAAGGCTATTATTACTTTCATATAGCAAAAAAGAGAATAAAAACACCGCTGTAAAAACATTGTGCCAACGTTTAATTAGATTAAAATATTACTGAAATTGAATATCGAATTAAAACTATCCTACCAACATTTAAAAGAATTAGAATATTATTAAATTCAAATACTTTAAAATACGGGTAAAATCCTAGTATACGGTGCAGCCTTGGCGCGATTTTGAAAATTATCGCCAACACCAAAAATGACCCAAAGAACGTCTATGTATATACTATATACTATCACTACATACATACTATATAACTATGTATAACTATATACATTCTTTGAATGACCCGTTTACTACTCATCGTATATGTTTCGTTTTTACTGCTCATCATAAAGTCGCCAAATCCCGTATGCACCGGATACTAGGATTAAACCAAAATGCGTTTTGTACTGATTAATGTAATGTATAGAAATAGTGTTTTTGTATTATTACATCATCGTGTTCTATAATCCATTCACAACCGCTCTAAAATTAAAACAAAAAGTAAATCGTGTTTGTCCCGTTTTTGCTGCTTATCATAAAGTCGCCAAAAGTAGCCAAATCCCGTGTGCACCGGATACTAGGATTAGACCAAAATACGTTATATAAAATATAATTAACATTAAAACATGTGTGACAATAATTATCTCAGCAATTTTTGAAAATAGTGTATTAATTTTTTAACACAAATTGAAGTATACAATTATAAAATAAAAGAAAAATATGTACTTACATTTTTTTGAGTAATTTAATCTCTTATTTATTGATAAGTACCACAAAAAAAAATCGAAATCATAATTGAATCGGCTCTTTTAACCATCTTCATCTGTTATTCACATATCTCGCACTTCATTGAAGAAGCAATTAGCGAGGTTTCCGTCAAAAATTTAAAATAAATTTCCTCTGACGCTATTAACAATTTATAAATAAATCTTTGATTAGGAAAGACAGGTTGGCCAAAATAAGGTCTCAAAGGGCAATTTTTTTATTCCAATACCAATAATTCTTGGTAATTACCAATGACAACATCTCTCCTTCGAAACGGAGATATCCATTCCATTTGAAATCTGAGGAATTCGAAGAGATGAATAATAAAATTTTAAAATGGTGTGGTAATGCACAAATATTCAGTAACCAATCAGAGAGCTGATTACATCACGCATAGAATTAAAATTATTTAAACAATCCTTCATAATAAAATCATTTTTAAGACAAATGCAAAATTAAATTGTATTTTAATATTTAACAGCCATAAATAATGTTTAAAACAAAAGATTAAATTTATAGATATTAATAAAACCAATTACTTTTGTAAGGTGATGTCATTGATTACATCATACACAACATAAAATTATATAAAATATTATAAACAACAAAATTTTTATTTCAAATAAAAATGTAAAATTAAATTGATTTTTAATATTTAGAAGCCATAAATAATATTTAAAACACGGAAGTTATGCATAATAAAACACATTATTTTTTTAATAAAATGACAACAAAGTATCGGTTACTATAAATAACTTATCCAGCAATGGGTTTACCATAAGTTGTATTACTCGCCAAAAGAAAAATCGCCAAATTCCGTGCAACCGTCTACCAAAGTAGCTCCCAACTTTTCAGTCGGATGTTTCGCGACTCCAAGATTCCTCAGAAATATGCTTGTGCTCGCACGAAAACATCTTTTATTGTGAACGAAATTGCTTGCGATGCACAAAGTAAAACGATAGCTGCACTCCAGAATTCAGCATTTTCGGTGTCAATCGATGGCAGCAACGACAGTGATTGGAAGCTTTACCCCATCGTTGTCACATATTTCTGTGATGTTTCTGATGAAATGAAAACTCATCTTTTGCGTCTTCCATTGTTAAATGGAGACACTACGGGGAAAAATATTGCCTCCTTGGTAATTAATGAGTTGAAACAACTTAACATCCCAATATCAAACTGCATTTCATTTGGTGCAGATAATGCTCATGTCATGGTGGGTGACAAAAAGGGTGTAGCCTCTTTCCTCAAAAAAGAACAAAATGAATTAACTGTTATTGGATGCCCATGCCACTTAATTAATTTGGCAGCAGAAAAAGCTTTTAAATGCCGAAGTGGCAAATTTGAAACAAATTGAAAATTCATCTTTTGAAAAAATTCGTTTTTTTATTGATAAATTTCCATTTTTGTTAACAATTAAAGAAAATGAATGCCACAATAATGCTTTAGATGAACTACAGAGCCAATTTTCTGCTGCACAGTTTGAAGACTTTGCCAGTTCTGGAGAAGATAGACTTGATGTTCTCGTTGGTACCTTAAAAAGAATAAAAAGAGCTGATGTAACACCAAAATATGATAGACTAGCAAGAGTTTTATGTGCTATTCTCGTAATTCCACACAGTAATGCTGAGTGCGAGAGAGTCTTCAGTGTTGTGAAGAAAAACAAAACTATGTTTCGATCTTCAAATTCTAGAACTTCAAACTCTAGAAAACATTTTATTGCTAAATGTTATGAGGAAACTAAGTGTTATGACCGGAAATTTTCCAAAGAATTTTTGGCTAAGGCCAAAAAATGCACTCTAAATTCATTGCAATAACTTTTTTGTGTAACATTAAGTTCTTGTTTTATGTTTCCTAATAAATTTTTTAGTTACTACTTAATTGAGATTTACTAATATAAGTACAATTTTCTTTTTTCTATTTGTATAAATTGTTATTTTTTTTAATATCAAAGCATGATATTAATTCTTCGTGTTCTTCTGAATTTTGGAGAAATCTTCTGAATTTGGGGGAGAAATCTTCTGAATTTTTATCTTTAGAGGTTGGCAGGTATGGACGTCATGGGAAAGTTCCAAATGGACGGAACATTGCGACAGACATTTCCAGGTAGAGTAATTTCCCGTTTTGGTGACATTTCCTGGCCGCCTCGCTCACCTGATTTTCATGTGCAGACTTTTTCCTTTGGGGCCACCTGAACCAAGAAGTTTTCCGAATACGTTGTGCCACCATTCCTGAGTTGAAGGATCGCATCAGAACTGCTGTCGGCAATGTCTGCCTTATGGTATGATTTTAATATCCTACTATGAACGCTGCCGCACCCTATATTTGCTAAAGTATCATAATCCAGCTGAATTTTCTTAATTCATTGTTCTGATGTCTGAAGTGCACGATGAGCAATCTACTTAAATAACGAGTACTACAAGCATTTGCTTAAAAGGTGGTATGCAGCACTAAAAGGCGTAAAGGAAATCTGCTTATATTTATATTGTTCATCTTACAAAGCATGAAAACTCTGTTCAGGCTGTTCTTTAAACCACCAGAAATCAAATCTGGCTTTAATTACCTACGTATGTGTTTCTGCAATATTAATTTTAAAATCTTCATTTAAATTTAGATCTGAAGAACATTCTTCTGACAGATAAAATCTTAAAATTTGTATTTGTCTCTATTTAACTCTATAAAAGCATCAATTATATACCGTACACTCCAACGTGTAACATGCACCTATAATTTTAATCTACAGTTTAATTTTTTGGTAGTACATTCGCCGTAACAAGCGCGCTTTTTCTTTACGCAAAAACCTGAAAGATACATGTGTGATCATCTTATCTTCTGAAGTCACTAATTCGAATATTTTTCACAGGCTTTCGAACAATGGTATATTGAAAAAAACAAGCCGTAAAGGGATATGAGTGTGGGGAATATGCTTGAGAGACTAAATTCTGCAAAGAGGGTTTTTGTATTCAATACAGCTGTGTTCGAGAATATTGTTCTAGGGTTTCGAGAAAAGGGGAACATAATTTGGGGGTAAGAATGTGCTTCCGACACGAATGTATTCGCAGAATTAGATGTTTCTCTTTCTGTTATCATTTGAAGCCATGATTTTGAAGGGAACATCGAACGCTTTAGTAAATCGCATTTGCTTTAGTTGAAATACAGTTGATCTAATATTCTCTTTAGTAATAAATATAGCTCCTGCCAAACGAAACAAACACACTGCTGGTTTCAAATGCAAAGTTATTCAATTTGCTAGAGAAAATGGGAATCGTGCTGCAGTAAGGAGGTTTGCTGTTGATGAAAGCTCCATACATAAGCGAAAGAAAAGTTAAATCATAGTAATTAATTTGACAAATAATAAATGTACTTTGCGCAAAGAGTAGTGAAATGACTTATCCTAAAAGAAAGTTTCGCGAACTGGGCCCTAGAAAATCTCCAGAATGGATTAAATGTAACAAGAAACATGGTACGTTTATTTGCCTTAAAACGGGCAAAAAAGAATGCAGATGAAAGTGAAAACTTTAAAGCAACTTTTAGTTGGTGTAATCGGTTCATGGCACTGAATAATTTAGTTCTATAATAAAAAAAAAGTTTCGCAAAAGCTTACAAAAGATTTAAGACAACAATTTGATAAGTTTCTCAAAGGTTGTTATTGAACTATGAAGGAAAAAAAAATACTTGCTGTCAGATATTTAAAATATGGATGAAATTCCAGTAATGTTTGATACGAAAGGATCAGAAATAGTTCACATAAGAACAGCAGGTCACAAAAATGTCATCGTACCATAGTCCCAAAGAATATGTATAGACGTTCTTTGATAGTGTTTTTCTGGTTAGCGGGCCGTACACAATTAAAACACATGGTTATTTTTAAAAGAAAGATGGGGCTGAAAGGTAATTTCCCAAATGGTGTTTCCATTCGCGTTCACGAGAAAGGTTGGATAGATGAAAACGGTGTGAAATTGTGGACAAGAACTGTTTGGCAAAAGTGTGATGTTGCCTTAAAGAATCCAGAAAGCAAAACGTCCTGTTGCCTTAAAGAATCCAGAAAGCAAAACGTCCTGTTGCCTCAAAGAAGTTTTTTACTTGTAGTTCGGGACATGTTCAGATCCCATCTAATGAATAATAGAAATAAATTGTTGCTAGAATGCAATACAGACATGGTACTTATTCCAGGCGAATCAACGCCATTAGTTCAGCCTTACGTTTCAGCAAACCATTCAAAGATAATTTAAAACGACAGTGGAATACGTGGATATTAGAAGAGACAGTGGAATACGTGAATATTGAAGGTGAGAAAACATTTACAAAAAGGAGCCCAAGTGCATCATGCCAGTCTAGAAATAATGGATGAGTTGATAATAAAACAAATGGAATAAAATTAAACCCGACATGACATGACTCCAAAGTCATTTAAAAAATATATTACATCTAACAATCTAGATGGAACAGAAGATGATTATTTATTTATGGATCAGAGTAATAATGCTGGTCAACGGGAAACAGATTTCGAAGATGTGCCTGAAGATATAACTTAAAACGAATACCATGAACTTTTCATGTTATCCGATAATGAAAGTTTTTAATTTCGTAAGGTATGCCAATTCTTTTAAATAAGCAGCATTTAAATACACATAGAAATGTAATTTCTATATGCTTATCTTTTCCTTATTTTTTAATCTATCATTTTTATATCCGACGTATTATGCGAACCCGTAAATTTTCATCTTATATTTTGCATTGAAAGGGCGCGTTCGTTATACGCCGGAATATACTGTACATATTTTTTAATCTTATTTTAATCTGTGTGCTGAAGGAAACTTGGGAAAGCAAACTTATGTTGTTTCGTCGACTGGAAAACATAGTTAATACTTCTTCTTCTTCTATTTTTTTTTTTTTTTTTTTTTTTTTTTTATTTGTCGACTGAAAACATGGTTACTACTTCTTCTTTTCTCTCTCTCTCTCTCTCTCTCTCTTTTTTTTTTTTTTTTTTTTTAAACTAGCAAAACATTTTTCTTTATTTCTTCGAAAGAAAGTGTTGGAAATGGAAATGTCTCGTTTATTAGCATATAGTATAGTTTAAATTTTGTATTCTTCAATTAGGGATATATTATTTCCTAAGATATTCATGAATTCATGTTATATGAAGCATATTCTTCAGTTATTAATAATAGCATAAATTACTAATATGAAGCAAATGCATTTCAGCGCATTTAAAAATTATATAAAATGTTAATTAAAGTTTCGATATGATTTTCTGCAAGGCATTGTGCAAATCATATTTGTATTCGGAGCCGTAACTAGGGTTTTCAGCATCCTGGAACAACTAAAGAATTCGCACTTTCTCCTGTTTGCCTTAAAATTTCGTAACACTAATTTTTCGTCACCTGGATGCTGCGCGTGGGTACGGATGTCTCCTCTTACTCCCCTCTAGCTACGTCACTGTTTGTATACTCAATAGTATGAATTTATACAGTTCATAAATTATTAGCATCTTAAGATACATCAGATGCATTATGGGGAAAGTATAATCCCTTTTCATCGTCACAAAAACATTTAATCAAAGAAGTTTGAGCTTTATGCTAGTTATAGAAAAGTAGTAGTATTATGGAGGTAGTCTTGGAGAAATCATTTCATATGTGCTTGGACATACTAGTCGCTTGTGGGACCAGCGATCTTAAACAGTTGTTATAAAAAAGAAAACTATGTACAATAATTTTAATGAGAGCAGCTAGAGTAATTTCCCTCGTCAACCTAGTAATTAGCAATCGAGTAGAGATAAGAAAACTATATTTGTTGCTTAGTTTCTTACGCAGTAACTGGAGGCGTGTATAGTGCTGTCAGAAAATCAAGATTTTTTCAAGCGCTGGTGGCTGTAAGTTCGCCTTGTCGCCTGACGGCCATGTTTTAAAAACTGTTAAAATAATCATGATTGCTAAAATATGCAAAAATAACAAAAAACACACCAAAAAAAAAAACTGATTGGAAGAAAAAGTTTTAATAACATTAAATGAATAAATAAAAATGAAAAAATTGAATAAAATAAATTTGAAGGGTAAACTAATGGTAACTTTAAATTAGTTGTCATATCCCCATCGTCATTAGCTCGTAGCAAATACATAACTGATCGACCTAATTCTTTATTCATTAGAATAAAAGTAGGAAATTTTTATGTCCCACTACCTCGGCTATTTCATAACAGTTCCGGTACCTTTATGCAAGTCGGCAACTATTCACAGGGGCATATCGGCACATAAGATGAAGGTTGCATACTTCATGTCATAAAATGAACGTCATAAGGGGCCGGGTACACCTTGTGTCGTGATAAACAACAGCCAGCTTGCAAAAAGGTCTAGAAACCTGTATGCAATTTGGTTAACTCCCATCTATCCATAAGCAGCAGACAGATGAAATATTTCATACTCTGCCAAATGGCAACATGATGGCATGTGGAAAATAAAAATAAGCTATTTTGTGCAATGTAACACATATCTTTAATATAGCTGAGTTTGTTGATTAAATCTGAAAGACAAATAAATGTTTTGCTCTTTCTGGTAACACATTTCTTTTAAATATGTTTACTGATTAAATCTGAAACAATATATCATGTTCTTCCGAATGGTAGCAAATTGCTCATAAAGCGCCCAGTTTCTTAATGAAAAATTCCTAAAAGTCACACAAAATAAGAAATGAATAAAAAATAAAGTCAAAATTGCCTTCAAGGTGTTTGTTTATGTTTGTATGCAGCACTGCATGCAAAATTTGGTGGCTCTAGGTGCTGCGGTTTTTCCGCAAAACATGAAACATATCTACATACATACATACAGATTCTTCATCATTTGCTAACAGAGAGTAGATTGCATGTGTAACAGGTGATGCATTTTAAATATCAAATTCACTCACATTTTGTTGTAAATTTTATTTACTATCAACAGTCTTTCATGTTATAGTCCAAGATGGTCAGTCTTATTCGTTGAATACGAATGAAAGCAGTGAAGAGAATGAGACAAACCATTTCAGCTCCAAAAACAGTGAAGAGAATGTGACAAAGCAATCCAGCTCAGAAAGCTGTGAACAGATTGAGAGAAAGTATATTGAGGATCATAATGGAAGCAGCACTAATTCAGCAGGTAAGAAACATTATTTTATACAGATTTTCAGAAATAGTATCACAAATGAGGATTTTTGTGTAGGTATGAAGTATGGCAGAAAAGTAATGAAATTGCTAAGAAATCCAATTTTAAGAGTTTATGAGAGTGCCATTAGCATTTTCAAAATAGCTCCAGCTTTTTGTAGTATTGCTTTGTTGTTCAGTGTGATCATTTTAACAGGTCCTTCTGAGCTATTTACTTCCTTGTACGAAGTAAAGGAAGTATTGTAATCACGAAAAATTCCGGGTATCATATTTCAACAAAATATCCCTTTTGACCTCTATCGAATGTAATTTAACGATGTTTTTGCATGACATTTGTACGTAAGGACAGAATAAAGGACTCTTTCCCCAAACGGATTATAAAATTAATTTAAAATAGATCAAAGACAATTTTATCTTGACGTCTGTACGTACGTATGTATGTATCTCGCATAACTCAAAAACGAGTAGCCTGAGAACGTTGACAATATGTATAATAGGATTGCTATAACATGTAGTTGTGCACCTCCCCTTTTGGTTGCAATCGGCAGCTCCAAAAGTATATAAATATATACCCACACTGTTACTCGGCTTCGTGAGCTCAGTTTTTATATTTCTTAAATAATATGTTGGTAAAATAATATGTAATAATATGTTGTAATAAATAATATGTTGCTTAAAATATGTTGGTAAATTGTGCATTTTTTGCTTTAAAAATTATTGAATTATATTATTCTTTTCTTCCGGTTAAGGTTTTTATGCTTTTAGTTAATCTGCATACAATAGTTATAGAATTATCAACAATTAAAAAGTTATTTAAGTGCAGCTAAGCCTAATTTTTTACCATAGCAGCCATATTAAGAATAATGATATATTATACATAAAAATTATAGTATATTATTGAACAAAAAAATAGGCACTTTATAGAAGCATTTTGATTATTATCATTGTTACATTTTAAACACATATTAATTGATAAACTGAAACATTAGATATATTCTTTTGACATAAAGCGTTTTAAAATTCTATCAGTTTCCTTTAAAAAGATTTCGTGCTTAGAAAAATGTGTATATTTTACTCAAGTTTTGAAACAGCATAAGCGAGCAAAATGTTAAAATATGAACAGTATTTTATATGTAAAGCAAGGAGAAGATTACTATATTTTGTTTTTTAATTTAAAATATCTCGTTCCTTATTAAAATTTAACCAATAAAATCTGCCACCTTACGTTTCTCTTTTTGCTGATCATTTTCGTTTACAAGCAGATTAAACTTCATGAATTAAATCATCCATCTTAATATTTCTAAATTTGAATTTTGATTGTTTCAACTTGTTTACGAAATATCTAGATTATAAAAATTAGTTGAAAATGAATTAACTTTACATCGTAATTTTTTAGTATTATTGTTATGTACTATTATTGTTAAGTTCTTATTACATATCTTTAGTTTTTTTATAAATATTAATTTACTATTCATTAAAATCTTCATTCAATTAAATCTACAACATTTCCATTTCTTAAAGGGTTTTAATTTCATAAAATAAATTAATTATCTTATTTTTACTGTAAATGCACATGCCATCAACTAAGTACATCTAATTTAGCAGATGACTTAAATGGTAAGAAGCTTTATTTTGCATTAAAATTGATGGCCTTACAAATAATTCACCAACACATTGTTGTTGCTATGTGGAGCCTACTGGCAAAAAAAAAAAAAAAAAAAAAAAAAAAAAAAAATAGGTAACTACCACATTATGACTGTTCAGGTAACTGGAGAGTTTTGCTCTCATTCCATGAATTAACTATCATTCGAAGATTGTAAATTTGAAAAAATGATATTTGAGGAGTAGGGTCATTCATTTTTTAAGGCACTATGTAATATTTTCAAGTTTTAATTTTTCCTCCTTGCAGTCTATTTTGTTGTTATCAATGAAATATATTGGGTAAAAGCTCAGAATACGCTGCATAAGCAAAATTCCGAAGGCGGAGCTAAAAAACGTCAATAAATGGGTATGACTAAGTCGTGACGTCACAATGTATTCTCGAATTTACCAATGTGTATTTACTATTTTCTACAGAAAATAACAAAAATCTGTATTTATTAGGATTATAAATTTTTTATTATTGTAAATTAATATTAATTTTTTTATTTTTAATCTTACATTTCTAAAAATTGAGCTTTCGTTTTACTGGAAATAAGTACAATAATCTGTTTATTTTAAATTAACATGGTAGAATAACCCAAACCTACTATTTATTGGAACGCTAAACTACAAGTCTTGCTTATACGTCGGATAGCTTGAATATTTTCAAAGATCTTTTAAGCTTTGAAATTAATATCAATAAGAACTTTCCTAAAATTTAAATTCACATCAATTTAAATACACATAATTCTACCATTTTCACAAATGAGTTTCTTGTTACACAAAAATTATCATATTCTATTAAGTAGACAATATTCATTATAATGTAAAAATATTTAAAAAATGAGTATTAATGAAAAAGAAAAATAATTTTTTACAGCAAATGAATATCATACATAACTTTCATTTCACTACATCTAAGATTTCTAAATAACATTATACTGTTTTTGTGCAAATGAGTGTTCCATACGTCAATAACTGGCAAACATCTATTTTCCCACAATTAAGGAAAATAAGATACGCAAATAAAAACCACAAATTTATAATAACAAGCAGTGCTTCAAGTTGAAAATATAAAATAATGTTCAGTTACAAACACTATGTAATTATTTTAATACATAGTGTTTTCTACTGGTATTGCACTCGATAAGTAACATTTCATGATTATTTTAATAATGCAAGTTCGCCATTTTCGCAACTCGACATTTGACTTTTAAGAGCGTCATGCTATCAAAATTTACCGTATGTCGAAAAAATATTATCAACACATCAAAAAGAAAACAATGAGAAATCAAATTTAAAAATCAAAAATGATGATTAAAATACAATTTACATTTAATACAATAACAGAATTTAAAAATATAAAAATGATACATTCAACATAATATACGATATAATACTGTTTTTCTCTCCATGCACGCAGCGATCTGTTTTCGCTTAAAAAAATCGAGAAGCGCACAACCTCGGCATTGCGCATAGCTTCGCCGCGAAGCACCTGCCATAATCATTACACCGCTAGAACAGTTTCAACTTTTAAATATATTCCAGTGTAATGAAAATAAAAGTGGGTTCCTCTTTTACTAGAAAAATATCACACATTGATTCGAGTTCTTGAAAAAAGTAACATTTCCAGAAAAATGACCCAAGGACCAAATTAAGCTATCATAACAATGCCGTTACCTAATAAAGAAATTAATAAATTTGACGTCAATCCTATACTTCACTTTAGCCAATAATAATAAATAAAACTTACCTTCAGTCCTCGGCTTCGGCCGAATACATCTGTATCTTGATCTTCGAAGCGCAAACTTTTTTTCTCTTTCAAATGATAATGCTTTTATCCTTCGGCCTCGAGGCAGCTGAACGCTTTCCAGCAAGCGATGAAAAATCAGTGATCCGGGAAAAACATTTGCTTATAATAAACATTTGCTCATAATTATTTCTAAGAATCACTCGACATCCGTGCCTTCAACCAACCTGTGACAGTCTTTTTAGATATTCTTAACTCAGATAGTATAAAACCATTCCTGCACTTAACCAGCTACATATATGTAATTCGCAGAAACCACATATACTCAATTTACACTTCGTAAATCGCGATACCTTTTGAATATATCTTATAACTAGATTTTTACATTCGCCTCGCATAAACACTTCTACTCAAAACCATTTATATAGTTCTCTCGCTCAACCAATTTCATTTTTGTTCCACAAATCGCATACTTATATGACGTCGCAATGAATATTTTCTACACTCAGTGATGCTTTATTTCATTCGTTCTCTCTAATTTACAAAAAAAAAAAAAAAAAAAAAAATCAGCTCTTCTTCTATACCTGAGTCACCAACATCAGACATATTCATTAAAGAATTCTTTGAGCCAAAGAACGTTTTTCTCTTCCTTTTGAGCTGTTACGGTTGTAAATTTTCATTCATTTATTCAGCATTTTATATCGTTTGGTAAATCTTAACAATGCATTTCTGAGAGCTAATTCCTTGTGTTAAATTTTAATGAAGCAGCATTCAGTAATAATGTTTGACTGCCACAGAGAATGACGGTAGCACACAACACACAATAACGTAGATTTATAATAAAAAAATATCGTGCAGGAACACTACAAACCTAACATTTCAACTCAGTTAAAATTTAATTTAAATTTTTTTCAAATACGAAGCTACAGCATAACTGCAACGTTTTTCTAAAAAGAGGCGTATCCAATATTAAGTTATAAAAAGGTATGTTCAAGCCTGCGATAAGTAAACAATGTCTTGATTTGTGCAGCGTCTTCTAGGATTGAGCCATATATTGTAACTACTAGACATTCCAGATCAAGGCTACTGAAATCCTTTGTGATAATTGAAATAATTCCATGTGTAACAAAATATTTCGTGTAATAAATAAAATATTTCTCTATAGTGTAAAATTTTGCACATCGGAATACTTTATACATGTGTATAAAATATTTCGATGTGCAAAATTTTACACTAGAGAAATATTATTCATTCATAGTATATAAAAAACTAGGTCTGGCACTATATATCCGCTTCCGAAATAATTTTCATGTCACGAAATGGTGTGATTATTGTCTACACTAATTCAAATATTGAGCCTTGTTTCTTTAGAAACATGAGATGCAAAATTTGCTTTTATATGGATGCATTACTGTAAGTTTTATAACATACATATTATGCTTCAGTAGAAAATTATTTTAGTGCTATATATATATATATATATATATATACTCAGTACTCTTTAGGCATATTCAATTATGTAAGAAACTATGTTACATAGGTTGATGGATGAATAAAGTACATGACATTGTTAATACCCTAAAACCGTCATTGCTTACTCTAAAAATCCCTTATTGTAGGTATATTTTATTTTAGTCATTAGTTCCATAACAGTCTAGTTGATGAGAATGTATTGAATTCCTTTTTAGAATAGAGACACCTTCTTCTGGCATCCTTTCGCCGTGGGACCTCCTTGAGTAACATTTTAACATCCTCTAACAACATTAACCGTACTATGAATACTCTTTCCAGCTGTAAATGAAGCAGCATTCAGTAATAATGTTTGACTGCCACAGAGAATGACGATTAGCTCCAAAAGGTACTGTGGAGCTTCTTGAACATGCAAATAATACATCTGCAGGATCATGCATGAAGGAAGGAAATTTTTCTCTGCATCACAACAGTGCAAAGCCATTGCAGTGAACAAACAGTGGAAACAATGACAAGTCTGAATTTTACGCTCATTCTATATTCAGATTTGGTGCCTTTTGATTTTTTATAGTAATTAGAATTAAGAGATGTTAGACGTCAGAATTTTTCATTTTATATTCAAGCTGATATATGCAAATGATCAGCCCTGTAAAGATATGACAAATTTTCTTCATGAACAGAATGGAAAAACTGTATCTCATGTTTATAGTATTTAGTAATACTAAATGATGGTTATGAGGAAAAATAGATGTGTATTATTAAAATGAAACATTTTCTCCTCATTTTACAGCTTTTTCTTTATCTGAATTTGTCAAAAATTTATTTTTGCAGGTAGAGATCTTATATATAAATAGTTTTTCTTATAAGATACGTTATTTTTAGAATACAGATTGCATGTGCCATAACAGTATAGAACAGTACTAATCAATTTAATTTGGTATAATTATTTGTGGGTTAAAATTCTTTATTGGGTACCTTTATTAGCCATTGATTACTTAAAATGATATGTTTCATATACGTTGAGAAAATAGTACACATTTTGTATTGAGTATGCATATAAGATATTGTAAAAAATGCAAAGATGTAACACAACGTTTTTGAAGTAAAAATCTTACAAGTGAGTACTTGTTAAAAAATATAATTTTCAAATCATTTTCTTTAGAAGATTATATTCTCAGTCTTAGATATTCCCAGCGCTTAATTCAACATTAAATAATGTAGTATCTGCATAAACTGATGAGTATGTTCAATTTTTTATTTTAGAATCATTTGCTGCAACTGCGGAGAATAATGGCCGAATTAGACCCCAAAGGAAGAAACTTTGCAGGCACAAATTTTTTTATTCCTCAGTGTTATTTTTTGTAGCAGCTATATCAATATTGCTATTTGCATTAGCCAGTTCTCATAAAACTGCCCTGGGTAAGTTCGTTTTGCACCTTTAAGTTATACCTGTGACATCAGTTATAGTCTAATAACTGAAGAATTTTAATGCGGACTAAATAAAAAACAGACTAGTTCCCCAAATGCCTCAGCTATTTGCAATGAAATATCGTGAAGACTGAGGAACATAATTACAATGACCTACAGTTTTTCTAGAAACTAATGAGACTTCCTTAGGTCGTTGATGATGGCCTTATTAAGGTTTTAACTTTGTATTATCACTTTTCAAGCCACAAAATGTTTATTATGAGAAAAAAAAAATCATATAAAGAAATTCTTACTGGTACCAGATTGACCTGATCGTTTACACATTTATGACAACTTCTACAAGAAATCGTAAATAAACAGATTCAAGTCATAGGTTGATGAAGCAGCGTTCAAACGTGTTCTCTTTTAATATGGGGAAAAATTAATTAAAAGTCAATGCCTACATCATATCAGTTATAGAGTTTTACTTGCTTTGGTAGCAAAAACTACTATCAAACCCCTAACAAACTTGGATTAAATTATCGCTGTGGCAAAAGCTAACGAAAGAGAATTTCAGAAGATTAAAATAAACATTTTATTAAAACAGAATTTGAATATAAAATACACGTCTCGTGCTCATAGAAACGGCTACCACTTGTAGAGATGTAACTTAAACTAACAGTGAAATTTAAACTAAAATGAGGCTAGTAGTCAAAGACTGCACAAGTGAATTTAAATCGAAGTTGACTCAAAATACTAACCTATGTAACAATTTAAATGACGGCAGCTATAACTCAAAGCCGAATAACTGCAATCTTATCAGAACTTAGTAACGTGGCCTCGAGAGGCCAGAAACACACCCTGTCGTACAATACAAAATCCTCGAATTTAAACACTGATTTGCATTCTGGTGAGGAAACGAAAAGGAGTAGTGACAGGCTAAAATTTCAAATAACTAGTTAATGCAAAATAATAGTAACCGTACACAATAACAAAATTCTTTTAGTGCAAAGGCTAAAATTCGTAATAACACTGTCATGTTTGTGAAATCTCTGCCTAGTGTACAAAATACCAAAAATCTTTGCAATAATAGCTCTACATTTTATTAAGATGCTTGTACTTGTTATGTTATAAATGGCTGTTAATGCATGTTAAATAATATATTAATCTTAAATTAAGGGCTTTCATAAAGACGGCATTACTATTATGTAAGAAAGTCTTGCTTTTCTTATTAAAAATAGTAGGAAATAAAATCTCATTTGCATCAAAGCTCTATATAGTATGATAGACTTAAAGAAAAGAAAAAGAAAGAAAGAAAGAAAAAAAAAAAAAAAAACATCGCCATCTACTTGCAAAAGTCTTCACAGTTAATACATAGAAACTTGTACTATTAAATGACAACAGAGGTGAGGGCCAGCATGATGTTTTATTAATAATTTTTCTTATTGAAAAGTAACCGCAGGAAATTTTCACAGAGATTTTATTACCTTATCATTAGTGGAAAATTCGTTTTAGTGTGCATCCATTCAAAGATGATGATAATGGATCTTCAACAAGGGAAGCAACAAGCTGTAGAAAATGATGTTTAGTCTTCTTGAACTTTAGATACGAAAAAGCCAATTCACATAAGTATGTAAATCTAAACCAAGAATAGATATTTTTATTCGCTAAATTTTTGGGATATTATAATACATTTCTCGTTGGTTGTATTGTCAAAAATCGTTATTCAGTTTTCTGGCTTGTAATATTACATCAGTTTGCAGAGTTACTTTCTAATATGATTTTTCTGAATAGTAAATATGTCAGAAATTCTTGCGGCAGTATGTTTTAAATATAAATTCTGATTTAAAAGGAAAAGGCAAATACTCATTACTGCACAATAACTTTTTCAAAATCAAGAAATGTGACTTCAATCTAATTCAAGTGTTTTTAATGTTATAATTACGGTTTTGATATTTTTGCAGGTAATCGGATATATTTGAAATGTGATCCAAATTGTTTTGTATAAGATCTATTGTTTAAGTTTTTAACTTTTTACTTTTGTTCCCATGTTCAGTTATTCTGATTTTTACTTTAAATATTTGTTCTTTTTTATTATATATCATTGTCCTTGTGTGATAGAGCTGTTTTATATGTTTGGATTGATTTTTCCAATAAAGCTATATGTAACAACAGATCTTCTTTTACCACACTAAATTTATTTCGTACGCCTTAATGCTGCTGATTATTTCAAATACTGTTTTACTTTCTCCTTGCAGTTCCTAATTTAAATCACTTAACTTTGATGCATTAAAATATGTAAGAAATTCTAAATCAATTAGCCAAATTTCATCAATTAAAAATGAATATTCTAGATCTTGTTTTTTGAGAAAACTTTTATCTCAGTCAATAAATCATGAAATCAGCGCAGAAATTTATTTCTATTAGCTAGCTTATATTGGTATGTAATAATAATTTGAGAAAACTTCTTCAGACGGAATTGAAAATTTTAAACTCTTTTTCCATTATTTCTTTTGTATTTAATATTTTGTTTGTGCATTAAAGTTGTAGATCTAAAACTGAAACAATAATTTCAATCTTTAAAATCATTAGAAAATCAATCTCTTATTTGAAAAAGCTTGAGAATTCATTATCATTTAGCACAGAGTTATAAATTCATTCAAGTAGTCTATCATGGCTCCTGCTTCATCCCTTATTATGAAATTAATTAAAAAAAACTTTGCTGTGTCAATTATATTCATCGATTCATCAAATCGAAGGGAATCTATTTATATGGTTTATGTATAACTGTTCTTAGCCTTTCATCCCTAAGTGGGTCGATAAAATGAGTACCAAGTTCGCTTGGGGACTAAACACGGGGGTCCTGCGACGAACTGACCACTTGTCCATGGCATATGCTGATGCACTCCTGGGCCCCAAAGTCAAGAAAGCAGAAAATGGTAATGCAGGCCGTGGCCCACTAGGGCTGTTGTGCCACTGAGTTCAGTTTAGTTTTTATTATATATATATATAACTGTTCTCTTAATTTTCGCTCATTTTCTCAAGCCTCCGCACAGCAATACTTCGAGACAATTGTAGGTCTATAATTGCAGGAATGATGTCAATCTTGTTCTTAAAATTATTAAAATTTAAGTCTGACATTTACCAAAAAAAAAAAAAAAAAAAAAAAAAAAAAAGATTTATTTTATAATTTCCCTATCAGAAAATGGTTCACATTTTTTTCTTGGTAAAATATGACTAACTTTCAAGGATGCCATTCCCATTGATTTCTACATGGGCTTCCTACAAACATTTTGTTGAACTCTTCACTAAGACTTCAGATCCTTAGTTTTAATCTTTTCAAATCTTTATTTTGTGGGTAATCTGTTTGATATTTGTTATGTAAAGTTAAAAGCATGCTTCTCCAGATTACACTTTTTAATGACAGCTATTGAGGCATTGCATATTAAACGACGACATTTATTATTTATCATTGTAAAATAATCAAGTTCCCATTCTTCATGAGATTGAAAAGTCTTTGATAACTCATTTTACAGGATACTAAAATGAAAAATGTACAAGCAGACAATTTGCATTTAAAACATAGGAAGAAGGTGCTTACATTCATGCTAATACAATACTACTACCGCAGTGAATACTAAATATTAAACCATTCATCACTGTAAAAAATAATAAAGGTCTCATTCTTGATGAAAAATCTTTGATATTTTTGGTTTACTACTAATTTTATTGGGTACTAAAATACAAAAGTATACAAGCAGAGTTTTGATTTAAAACACAGAAAGAAGGTACTTACATTTATGCTAATGCAATGTTACCACTATGGTTGATATAGTGATTACATTGGTGAATACTGTAGTGGTATCTATTTATTAAACAAGAAATGCCAACTTATAATACTGTTACACCAATGAATAAATAAGGGAGTATCACGGAGCCCACGTATTGGACAGCAAGTGGAGGACAGGTGAGTTAAAACGCCGCTCTTCCATTCTACACACTCAGTAGTTTGCAAACTCAACACCTTTCGGACTCTACAAACCTCTTCATGTGTTCCGGCCAGCTTTCCCCACCTCCCTGTCCTTCTGCAGCTGTCCCAGACATGGCTTGCTGGTCACCGAAGCTCAGGGCTTCATTTCTCTATTATTTTTACAAGGCTATCTCAACTGGAGAAGCTTCATTTTTGAACTTTCACACATGTCAGGACTCTAAGCGGATTCCTTCAGGAATGTGGAAAGAACAGGAGTAGTGCATCTCCCGCTGCATGCCAGAATAACCAACCAAAGTATCAAAGTATCTCGACAGCTTAAGGCTAATTGTTAACGGGAAGGAGCCATGAGCTTCTTTGAAATAAGACTAAGTTGCGTTTGTATGTTGGTTGTGATCAATCAAAAATCGCTTCCTTCGATTGACTTCCTGGCCACTTCTGATCTATATTATGCAAGTGTCCTTTTCTTCTATACCAGTACTGCCTTTTCACAGTTGCTGCAGTGACTTTGCTTAAGGAAATTTCGCTCTAGGTTAATTTATTATATATTCTCAATTAATATTTAGCATATGTTACAGAGCCGTAGGTTTTCAGCGCCCAGGGACAACTGAAGATTTTGCGCCCCCTACTTACTGCTTGCCAAGGATGGAAAACGTTTAATTCTAAAATGTCGTAACATCAGTTTGGCGCCCCTTGGATTCTGCGCCCGGGGACAGATGCCCCCCTTGCCCCCCTCTAGCTACGCCCCTGATATGTTATCTTGCTTTGCATTTGACTAAATGCATCTAATTTATTGTTCTAATAAAGTTGTTTGTTTTCCTTCTAGGAAACATACCTAGTAGATGTAGCATTTGTAAATCTGCTGTTTTTATAGATACTATAATATAGTAAATATGTTTTATGTAAGATTTCTTTCTTGCGTGATTAAATATAACATATTAATACTACTAGTCAAACATTTAAACTATGTTCTAATAGAGTGAAACTTCTCACAGCAGCCACTTTATTGTGGTAGATATTTCAGAAAATGAAAGGCATTTTTGAGAGCATAATTAAATAACAGTGCTAAATACCATCATTTCTGTGCAGAAAACCAAAATCATCTGGAATCATTTATGTTCATCTTAAGGGAAGAGAGGGAGAAAATATGAAATTTTCTTTTAAATCAATGTAATTTAAATCAATTTAAATCACATGATAGGTGTAACTTGTTGATAATACAGAATTCTTAGCTTTACATAAAATACTTCGATCATTATTGTAAGTGGAACTCTCTAATAAAATCTTTGTTGTTAAAAAAATGATAAGTTAGACATAAATGTTTAGTGTAATTACAAAATTCATACACAAATTATTCGAGTTCATTGATTTAAATACTATATAAACTGCATTTTTAGTAAAATTTAGTAAGTTGTTTTATTCTTTCTTCCACAGATGGTAATCAAAGACACAACATTTTGCTACTTTTATTGATGGTGTCAATGAAATATCTTCGTTTCTTTAAGCCCTTCTGTTATATGTTTTTGTCCTTTCCGTTATAAATGCCTGTTATAAGTTTTGATTTATTTCACAGAGCTTATATTTCAAAAGGACATTGCATGTAAAGTCTCATATGATTTCATAAAATACCTTAGTTTTAAAATGTACTTTTTGAAATTAAACAAGGTGTAAAAAAAAGGACTCACCTAAAACCCTAAAAAACCAGTGTCCTTAAAACTGTTGCATCTGAGAAATAGAACAGAATAAAATGATTATTAAATTTAGTTTAGGGAACTGAAAAAGCTGCTTGTTTTTTAACATCCTACTTTCATATATCGTATTATTTTGTATTGGCTGTTTAATGCCATTGTCACTGCTATGCAGAAATATGGTACTTGTACATCTTTGCAAATTCATTTTTTCGATGAAGATGTTATAATTTTTACATGTCCAAATGCATCATGTTCATATTGAAAACATACTTTCATAACAGAGCCTCGACTTAATGGTGTCAGCACTGCTTAAGTCTTGTTCAGTTAAAGTTAAAAGGTATTTAAAATTAACAACTCGAATAAAGTACAGTGCCATTAAACAGCAACTCCACTCCTTTTGATACATAAGGACGATTTTAAAAGAGAAAACACTGTCTGATATTTTTGGAAATATATTAATTAGCATAACCAACAAATATATTTTGGTCACACCACAAAATCTTAAGTACCTTTTAAGGCAATTCTTTATGCTTCTTAAATGACTTTAAAAAATGAAGCAATTTTTTTTAGTTAAGTTAGAAGTATGTAAGATCACATTTCTTAAGTCCTTAGCATACTCTTTTGAAAATGAGAGTTAACTTTGATTACTGAATCAATTTTAATTTCTTCTATGACAAGAATGGTTTTAATATAAGGAATCAGATCATAAGATTCCCGAATTAAATTCAAACTCTAACAGTATTTTTCCTCTTTTAATTTTTTTGGGAAAAAAAGCAACTTTTCGTAATTTCAGATATTAAAAAAAAATTTTAATTGTGATTAATGTTATTAAAACTAATGTGTATGTACAACTATCATATATAAAATTTTGTTGTACATTAATCTGTTATTCTAAACTAAAGATATTATATTCTTATTGTTTTAGACTGCTATGAAACCAATCGTCATACTGTTATGGAGATGAAAAGAATTGTACAAGATATCAAGCTTGGACAGAAGGAGTTAAAAAACTCAGTTCTTCTAATGCAGAATGATTCAAAAGAAGAATTTCTTTTAATGCTGGAAAGTATCCTGCATAAAATTTTGCTATTCAATTACATTTCCTTGCAAAAAAATTCAACGACCATGCAAGATTCCATAGTTCATCAACAACAGCATATGACAGAAGAAATGCTTTTAATGGTTAAGCAATTCAAATATACTGAAAGGGCTAAATCTACAGATCAGCCCAAACTTCATGAATCTATTGATCGTGAATATTCGTTAAAGAGTAATGAAAGTGAATATCCAGAAAAAGTAGACAAACTGATACCAAGTGAAGAAAAATTTGTATCATATGCTTATCAACCAGAGCATATGGCAGAAGAAAGGTCTTTAATGGTTAAGAAACTCAAATATGGAGATGTTGAAGAGGATAAATCAACAGATCAGATCCAACTTTATGAATTTATTGATCATGAATATTCGTTAAAGAGTAATGAAACTGAATATCCGGAAAAAGCAGAAAACCTGATATCAAGTGAAGATAGCTTTGTATCATATGCTTATCAACAAGAGCATATTACAGAAGAAATACCTTTAATCGTTAAGAAACTCAAATATGTAGATGCTGAAGAGGATAAATCAACAGATCATATCCAACTTTATGAATTTATTGATCATGAATATTTGTTAAAGAGTAATGAAACTGAATATCCGGAAAAAGCAGAAAACCTGATATCAAGTGAAGATAGCTTTGTATCATATGCTTATCAACAAGAGCATATTACAGAAGAAATACCTTTAATCGTTAAGAAACTCAAATATGTAGATGCTGAAGAGGATAAATCAACAGATCAGATCCAACTTTATGAATTTATTGATCACGAATATTCGTTAAAGAGTAATGAAACTGAGTATCCGGAAAAAGCAGGAAACCTGATATCAAGTGAAGATAGCTTTGTATCATGTGTATCATATTCAAAATTAACTTATTAAAAAGCGTCAAAATTATTTAAGATTGCAACTAAATAACTCCTTGAAGTAATTATTGTTTCATAAGATGAAAATGTTTCAGTCAAAAATTGCAAGTGTTACTTTAGCTTTTACCGGTTTTTAATAATATCCTGAATCTTCAATACAATGACTCTACAATTTTACAACAATAAGCAATTTTAGAAACTTCTTTCTATTACAGTGGGTTAAACCTTTAAAAAGTTTCATAATAAAGATTTGAATTCTCATGGGTTGACAAAGAAAAAGCTTCAAGACCAACAGCTACATTATTAAATCGGAGTCTACTGATGTAACAGAGTCTTGAAATTCTGTTATTATAGGGTATATTCTGTGCTAGGAAATGTGAAAATTTTGAAGCTATAATAAAGTGCGTAATTGATAATTACATGTTCTTTTATAAATGCTGCACGCCTAACTATCTCTTCAATGTTTTATTGTAAAATTTTCTTGTTTACGAAATGTATGAAACAAAATATGATATGATGCTGTTGGTTATGTGACACCATTTTGCGAAAATATACACAATTTAAAATTGTATATAGGACTTTTATAAAATATTATCCAACTAAATGTTTTTCCTTAACATCCTAAAGATCTCTTACAAGAAGAAAAGGTTCATACTACATAAAATTTTCATCTTCAAAATTATGTCACTTTAATGCAAATTTCGAATTTTAGTATTTTTATAAGAGGATGTAAAAGGTATTTTTTAGAAAGTATCATTTGAACTTTTAGGTTACTTTTCATTGTTTGTGAATCAAAGCTTCTTTGATTATAAAAGGTGTAGCGGGTTATTTTAATTTTCTAATAGTTATTTTTATTTTTGAATAAGCTGATCTTTACTTTCTTATTTCCCACCTACAATTCCCTACCAGAATAAGTTTTCAAAATCACGTTTTATGTAAATGAGGTAGAGCGAGAATTTAAGTGGAAGTCTCTGTCAGTTCAGTAGAAGAGCTTCAAAGTTCTTAGTACAACGTGTCCTGCCTTCTGGCCACATCGTTGTGCATTAAGCCTAATCCTATTACATTCAGCCGTATTATTACTTGTCCGCTGTTATTCGCCGGTAAGCTTTAAATAAGGACCAACTCTGTTAATTTTGTGCAGCTTCGGCTTGTTTTAGCTTAGTTAGCATTACATCAGTTTCTTATTTCTATGTTAAGTTAAAGCTGAAGAGGAGGCTTCCTGTAAGCCCGGGAGAGGCTAACCGTGAACCTTATTGAGTTGAATAAAATGGTAACTTAACCCTTCTTTAGATTTGTCATTTCCATGTGAACTTAGTGATAATTCCCTGCACAGTTCTTAAGTATTCTAGCTACCAAGAACTGCCAGTTTAGCTAGAACATTATAAGGTATTTCTCTCATTCACATTTGTTTCCATATCGAGCATTATAAATTAAATTCTGTTCATTTTCCTCAAAGTTTTACATAATTAAAATCTATATATTCTAAAATCCTGTTTTTTTCCTGATAAATGAGTGAAACAATGGTTATTGGATAGAAAAGTAGTCCAAAATCTTATCTTCTTCCATTAATTTCTTAAATTGGCATCCATTTGTCTGCAACACCGATTATAGAGGCATTATATTTTTTAAATACGCTGTATAGTATACTGAGTATATTTCTCTAATTACATAATTGGCCAGAATATAGTTTTTAAGCTGAGCCAATGGATCCAATTCGATTCCCATGATACATTTAACTATGCTTAATGCTTCTCACATTTACGTTGCACTGGACGGCTGTTGTTTGCTTTCTTAATATTTTTATATATAATACTATAAGTTATATATAATACTTCAAATCTGAAATGTAGGCAAAAAAGTACTAACTTTTACATCACTTCATTAATCAAACTTCATTTCATACATTGAAATGCAAATTTGTATTTAATTTTTAAGTTATAAATATTTATCTTCCATGCAGAAATTCTATTTTTAGTTTAAATGAAAGCAGAAAAATTAATTTTTTAACTCCCTGTATTGGTGCTTCTAAATGAGAACCATACTTTTCAGATCGTAAAGTAAAATCAAGCAGTCATCTGCTGCTTATATAATCTTGAAAAAAAAAAAAAAAATGAAATAAAATATATAAGTAAGACCAACTTGTATTAGTTATCAGGTTTGTATAATTCTGAAATTATTACATTCAGAGTGACAATCATGTTTAATATAATTTAGTAAACAACAAGTTTACTTATCATTTTTATAGCGTGTGAAAATAGCATGGCTAAATAATGCATATTTGCATTAATTATATGTATGACTAGCTATTTTAAATGGCTGACCAGTTCTGTATTCTAACATATATTCGAATTATTATTTTGATAGATTGTAAACTTCGGGAAAAGTCATCTTGGTTTGGCATGGACTGTTCTTTAGTTTTTATCGCTGACCTGTGTCATGCTTAATTGAAATATGCTGTTCATAGTAGGATTAGTTAGTTTAGGAAACTGTCGAAGCATATGCTAGTATTCAGAAACGTTCTTGATAATTAGCTGAGTATTGAGCCCTAATTTTTCAATAGTAGCAAGAGTTGCCAATGTGTTATCGACTTTTGTGTGTGTATGTGTGTAAGTTATAATTTTGTGTGTGTATGTGTATAAGTAAGCCAAAATGAAAAAAAAAAAAAAAAAAAAAAAGTCGACTTCTAATATGGGGATCGAAATATAAGCGATTATAAAATATTCACTCGAAATTTCACCTGTAAGTCAGATTGAGTACTTCAATATCATTCGTTTTAATTTTAGTATTGTTTGCGGCAAACAGCTTTAAAGTATTGGCGTTAATATGCTCACTACCTGTATTAATAAGGAATTGCATATTTGCTTGCTTATGATAACCATGTAATCCAAAGCATTTTCTGCTATTCCCATGTCCATGACTTGCTTCTGTTAGATCAGGTTACTTAAATATGGCAAAGCGCACAAGGACTATCTTCTTAAGGACATGGATGCCTCCATGGAAGGCATGTTAATGGAAATTAGTTCATATTTAGGTTACGCATGGAGAATACTAACAATGAGTCAGCTCGTTCGCTTGGATTCAATTAGGCCAAACTACCAGTATTCATTCAGCGGTCTTAATATCTTAACTATTGATGAGGGAATTTGTTTTGGAAGGGCAGCGGAATTTAGTTTTGCAACTAAAAAGTGGCTAGAGAAACAAACATATAAACATCAGATTTAAACTTTTGATGTTTTGATGATAAATATAGTAAACTTTCTTGGCATTATTGGTATGAGAGTTATACTGCCTCCTTTTAGAAAGATAACGGTTAGAAGATCTTAGATTAAAATCGTACCGTTTTCAAGGCAAGCATTCAACTTACTTAATGAAATTTTGTATTTGCTTATTCACTGCGTTGATAGCTGAATTGTATTTTATTCAGTATTTGTGAGGTTGCACAAATGACTAGTTGTACGCCATTTGTGACCTCCTGTGTTATTCGGGTTTGACGATTATTTTTCCATTTGCTTCAAACGCAGCTAGTTCCCCCCCTCCAAATTTTAAATTTGATAAAAGTTTACAGAGTTGTTGAATTTTAGAATCTTGAAATTCTGCTTTTCGTCTGTATTTTCTAAAATCAAATATTAGCTCGTACATCTTCGGCATGCGATTCGAGCTCCTACATTAAGATGATTTCTGATACTTCCGTTAAATTTGATGGGTCTAAATTTGCTACAATACGCAAAAATGTTTTGTTAATGTTCATGTTTTCGAGACTCTCTGACCACCCTCTTGGTGGCTCTCCTTCAAAATTGGGGAAGATATAGAAGTTCAACCTCCTTGAGGTTCTGGCAACCATTCTTCCTTGAAATACATGGACAAGACAACAACAACGATTACTTACTTTTATAGCAGTTTTTTAAAATTTGTCATTCATAAATAAAAACATTTTTACAAAAAGGAATTCTAGTTCATTTAAAAATAATAGCTTCACCGAAAAAACACTATAGGCATAATTAAAAAATTCCCATTAATTTCTCCCCATTCTCAACAAAAAACGATTTCTTCATTAAAGGAGATATAGTCACTTTCGTTGCATTTTCTCCTGCTGGCCATTGCTGTGGTAAAAGTGAAATTTTTAACTTATTCTTTACAACATTACCTCAGCCAGAAATGCACCGCAAATAATATTTGAATTATGCAAGCAACATTTTCGCCTTCGAAGAAGAGTCATTTGCAATCTGCATCAGCTATTCAAACACAGGTAGACGCCGCAATAATAAGAGAAATGAATTATTTATGAAGCTGTTCCAAAATATGAAAAATTATGGTGTGACGAAAACGATAAAACCATAATAATATGTGATCAGAATGACAAAGCACTCAGTTCTCGTCGTTATTGGTAAGTCTGCAATAAAAGTAAGCTTGCTTAAAATTTGTCATGAGAAATATGTGGCTATTAAAGATTTACATTAGTATAAAAATCTGCTTTATTTAACTTTTAGAATTTGAAAAAAATTAATAACACCCTAGCGTATGACATATATTGCTTTAAAACAGTTCATAAGAATGTAAAATAAAGGAGTGTTCAATGAGTAGCATTTGAAGCGCCTTTAGTTAAGTATTGGAAGGATATAAGTATTAACAAAATTATTAAAAATTATATATATTATTTTAAAAGTGCTATACTACTTAAAATAATCAACAGTGTGCTATTACTACTTCAAGACCAATTAAAGATCTTATGGAGCATGGATTAGGACAAATTCTCACAATTTTCAGTGTAAGTATCATAAATGCTTAACGCAGTGACGAAAACAGAAAAGTTAGGCTTAAATTGCCTTGGCGAATTTAAGATTACTTTCTAATATTTGACTTAACTTTTCAGTTTCCTAAATACCAATAGCGAATGAAGATTTATTAGAAATTCACATTTGGAGGCAAAAGTACTGTCTACTTCAGTTTCGATAGCTGCGTTTCGTACGCAACATTTAAATATCTGTACTAGCCCTCTGTAAAAATATTGTGTTACTCAGTTACTAAAACTGCCTTTAAAATAAAATTCTGTAATATAAGTATGTATTAATGTGTATTAAATTCTTTTAAAAATTATTACTGTTCTAAATTGTAGGATTTAAACAATAAGGGTGCCTTATTGTTTAAATAATAAGAAAAATAAGGGTGCCTTATTTTTCTAAATAAGATAAATAAGGGTGCCTTATTGTTGCCGTATTAGTTGCCGTATTTAAATCTTCGTAAATTTGACGCAATGGCATGAGTGGTGAAAATTTTAATGTCACACTCTCAATAAAATCATATTACACTGAAGTGCCACTGAATTAGGGTTAGCTAGTCAATAGCGAGTTGAGTCTCCTCTGGCCTTTATAATGGCTGCCAAACGACGAAACATAGATTCAACAAGTTTCTGGAAGCATTCTACGGGAATGGCTTGCCAAACATCGGATAGAGCTGTCTATAATTTAGGAAGAGTCGCTAGCGTTTTGTGATGAGGTTTCAAACCTTTCTCCAAAACGATCGAAAGGTACTCAGTAGAATTTGAGACAGGGCTTTTAAGTAGCCAGTTTATGACAGAGACGTCAGAAAGAGGCTTAACCAGGCAGTAGCCAACCAGGACCTGTGAGAGGTGCAGTTATCTTGCTGGGATACTCCATTTCCGTGTGAATGACAAGGCAATATAAATGGATGGAGATGATCGCCTAGGAACTCTATTATCTATATTATCAACTATACCGAATCATTTTGAGGGAGGTTGGTACAAGTGCCAAAGATCCCAAACACTGCCAAGAGAAAACATCCCAGACCATGATTAAGCCACCATGGCTTTGTACAGTTCCAATCTGCCATACAGGATTCATGGTTTCATGAGTCTGACGCCATATTCTCTGCTTCCCATCGATATTAATTAGTTGGAATCGAAACTCCTCATTCCTTGCTACTCATTTCAAGTCCACTAGGGTCTATTCTCTGTATTCTCTTGCCCAGGCAAGAAGTGCAGCCCGATGGCATGCATTCAGCGAAGGTTCTCTCGTGGGTCTACGGCTTCCGAAGCCAATATGGTTGCACGATCCTTTTACTGACTGTACGACTGTCGCCCTGATTCAGCTGGGTGGTAATCTGAGCTAATGTTTAGCTTCGTTGACTACAAACAATACGGTTGAGCCGTCTCACAACACGCTTGTTCTAGGCTAATTGTCCTTTGCAATTTGCCCGATCGCCAGTTCTTTTTCCCACCACCTGTGTATTCTCGGTATACTCTTCACACTGTTGACCTTGAAAATGCTAGCCCGCTGAGGGTTTTGGAAATTGAAGGGCCCATGCGTCGAGTCCCTTCTATCTGTCCGAGATTGAAGCTGTCTAAACCAGAAGTTTTACCCATACTGGGAATTGAAACAACGGATTAACAACAACCATAGTACTAGCTGTATATGCATTTACCACAACTTCCTCACGTGAGCACAAATGCCGCGCAGCACTATAAAATTTACATAGCTAATTCTATTTCTAATTCAGTGGCGCTTCAGTGTACGGTGTTCAGAAAAGTAGCGCAGTCTTCTGATCGATTTGCCGTGGAATAGTGACTTTAGTTTGAGAATGGAATCAAATAAGATAAGTTTCAAACTAAGATGTTTTTGGTCACGCAGCACTTTCAATAAAAATACGCAACATTTAAATATCTGTACTAGCCCTCTGTAAAAATATTGTGTTACTCAGTTACTAAAACTGCCTTTAAAATAAAATTCTGTAATATAAGTATGTATTAATGTGTATTAAATTCTTTTAAAAATTATTACTGTTCTAAATTATAGGATTTAAACAATAAGGGTGCCTTATTGTTTAAATAATAAGAAAAATAAGGGTGCCTTATTTTTCTAAATAAGATAAATAAGGGTGCCTTATTGTTAAAAGCAAGAAGAAAAGCAGAATAATCATGTCCGCTTTCTTCTTTCCTTATGCGGGGTGTTATTTATTCCCCACACGTTACTATGGGAACAATCTTAATCCGTTCCTCAGCTCAGTTTCAAAATCTGAAAGCTCAGTTTGAAATTGTGAAGCATCGTGAAAAAGTTTCAGAAACTATTAAAATACCCACCAGTAATGAAAATGCCAGGAATTTATTTATTCATTAATTATAAGATATTTATGTGCACCATATAGTCTCACAGATTCCCAGTAAAGTTTAGGATAATATATTCCCACGCTTTCGATTAGAGGTGAAAGACATCATCTTTCTTGTGCATCTACTTTTGGATTTTTGAAGGATTTTAATTTGAAGAATGTATCTAAAGTGGTTAGTGTTTCTTCAGGGTGGTTTTTAAATAACACTGTTTAGATATGGTTTAGATTTTTTCCTCACGTTATTTAGGTATTTACTCCATTCATGGACACTTTGTCTTCGCCAGATGAAACCTCTCTCCAGCTTCCTCACGCTCTCATTTGACATAGGTGATCGAGTCACCTATCTCTGGGCTTTCCCACGCTCCTGCGCACGCACTGAGGTGATTGGGTCATTGCCGCAGGTATCAGGATATCAGTCCGATTTTGCGTACACACATTTGTATATAAAAACGACAGCAATTTTCCGTAGCTAACATAGTGCCGATGGTTCTTTCCGATGTTGACGCAATAGTTAAGCCCAATCAGAAAGTCAATGCTAAAAGAGCCGAAGATGAAGAAATCGAATTGATGTACATATCAGATGGGAGTTGCAATGGTGGCTTACCTGTGACGTCGGGTGCAGAAATTTTCCATTGGCTGAGAGCATACTGAACATTGGACCAGCGGATAAGTGTGTGGGACTAATTTCAGAGCCATACAAAATTTAGAATAAAAACTTGACTGAAAATAAAATAAATGGTAACACTCCTGTTTGAAAAGGGCTTTTTAATTCTTCAGTGGTAATATAACATTGTTCCAAACTACGGGTTCACGGAAATCTCTTCAATTACTGCACCAGATTAATGGAAGAATTTGGCAAGTTATTGCAATAAATAACTCAAAGAGAACAGTAGCTATAAAGGAAATTCTTTTCCTTTAGAAAGATTGCAGATCATCGTTATCACACACACAATAAATTTTAAAGTGTTAATCTCATTATATCGCACAGTTCTGAACTATCAATGTAAGTTGTTCTCGTTGCCACTAGATGGTGCTCGATAAAATAATTCGGCTGCGTCCAAATAGTTCTGTTACAAGCCAATGTTATTTTATTAAATAGAAAATCTCAGAACAATGAAAGGGAAAGATTTTCATTTCCTGCCGGCAGTTAAGCAATATTGTAAAGATAAAAATTAACAATTTAAAGCATTTTTAATTTTCAACAGTGCTTCAGAAATAAAATGCAAAACATGGTTTTAATATAAGAATTCAGAATTAGGTATTTTTTCGTCATCCAGAATCAGATAATGCATCTCCAAAATTATCACCCGTGATTCTAATTCTTGTAAAGAGTTCAGCAACTCTAGATACTGTTACGCTTCTTTTACAAAGATGAGATTTTAATAGCTTCCTTTTTTTTTTCATTATCATTTTAATGCCAATTTCGATTCCGAGAATAACGTAGACAAGATGCAGAGAATAAAAATCTGTTTAGATGCCATTTTGAATGCGAGTTTCAAACAATGCAAGTCGGATATAAAAAATTCCAGATTTCATTGCTAATATGCGCATTTGGGATGTAATGGAGGGAAACTAGTAAGCAAAAGTACGAAAAACTGTTTAAGTAATTATAAATATTTTCAGTTACTTGATAGTCGACCGATTTTCATAAATGAAAGGACTTTTTGAGGAATATTATTTTGCACACTTTATTCTCTTGGAACTAATTCCTTAAATAAATAGACTTGAAAGCTATAAAAACTCTAAAAAATCTTTTGAGATCACGTGTCTGCACAGTGGTATGTTGGTCATACTGTTTTATTATTATTATTATTGGCATAGCAGGAGGGAGAAGAGAAAAAACTATATTCTAAAAAAAATAAGTTCAACTAACAGAGCAGTTGCTCATACTGGTTTTCTTTTGCTGGCAAAGTTGTGGGGAAGAGAAAATGAATTAGATTCTGAAGAACTTACAGCAATAGTATTGTTGCAATTCGGGCTTAAGAAACTGTAATTTCAAAATTATGCCAGACAACAACCTTATTTTTGAGTAGATTTTGAATGCAATAGAAGGCCAAATTTTCCGATTAATGGAATTTGTGAATTATAAATGGAATTCTTATGCACTCTAACAAAACCAAGCACGTTTTTAAACACCAGTAAGATTATAGATATGGAGGTTATTAATTTGCTTAGAGCAAATTAGAGGATTATAAAATATATTTTTTTATAAAGTTATCTGAGGACATAATTCAAAGTCAAGTTTACGAACGATTATGCAAAGAAAAGTGTGAGTTAGCATCTAATATATGTTATTAACCTGAACTTCATTAAATACAAGTTTCTGAAATTAATACAAAAACCTCATTTGATGAATGATTGCCTGATCATCCTTTAACGGTTAATGCCAGGGCAACGGCGCCTGGTCTTTCGATTAACGGGAAAATAACATTTTTTAAAAATTTGTTTAATTTTTTTACTTGAAAGAAACTGTTCAGAATACAACTTATTTAGCCATTTAGCACTGAAGATTATAGTGGACGAATCTACTGCAAAGGAAAGGGAAAGCCCAAAGTTTGGATCCAGGTTATTTCTGTGGATTATTACTTTAGGAAAAGATGCATAAAAAGAAATTTTTTCAAAAACTTATTATTTGGAGAAATCTATAGAGAAAACATATCTGAAATCTTCGATTCTAGATAGCTGAAAAGAAATGAAAAAGTTTAGATGGTAAGATTTGCACCTGCAGACGCTAAAGTATTTAGGTCGTGATTGAAGCATGTCACCTTTCTGCATAAACATATCTAAAATAAAGGAAGAAACTATGTTAAGGATTTCACTGGTGCAGGTGAATCGCTTTTGTTTTGCAAATCTCTGATGTATTTGCATATTGATTTGCTTAACTCTAAGCCGAAAAAGCAACGCGTTGACGTCAATAAAAGAATTTTAATCCACAGTTCAGCAGTTCAGAAGCAAACTTGAAATGTAGCGGAGATAAGGACACGATGGTAATGTTTTTTTTTTTTTAAATATCTGAAATTTATAGCAAACATAATTTGCGCCAAATATTAACACGAAGATCGCAAAGCAAATTTAATTTAAAATTTAAGACTTATATTCATTTATAATTTGTAAAATTCTGAAATTGTGTGCCTCAGATTAATATTTTAAGGTTACAATTTTTAATAAAAAATTATTACTTCAAAAAGGCTATTAGTCTTGAAATGGCATTTTGAGTCGAATCACTTAAATTGTTGAAGTATCGTCCGGTATTCTATTTACAGAAATTAAAGAAGGAATAATCTTCATTGAATGCATGTATATTTCTCCCATTGTAAAAAACCAACGACACATAGAGCCGTCAGATTTTGAGTAACGTAGTATTCCACCCGAATATGGGCATCTGGAAAGCCAAATTTTGAATTTCGAATTTATTTTCCTTATGTATTTCCTATTTTGTAAACATTTAACGAATTTTTTATTAACAAACTCAACGATTTTCAAACGAACACTGGCAACACTTTAAGAGGGGGAAAAAAATTATCTTCAGCGCGCAAGACTTTCTATCGGAAATTCTAAGAATATGCATGTCTAAGTAATGCACAAAATGCTAATAACAAAAAGAAGTTTTGCATATCATGTTAGTAAGAAAACTGAACCTTGATATGGTGAACTGAGAAAAGACTGGAAACAAACAGAAAAATATGTGCCAATACAACAACTCTGCATCGGGCATTCAAACATATATTGCTATGCTGCTTTTAAAATTTTTGTAATTTTGATCTTTAATTGTATATGGCTCAAGTGCGAAGAAAATAATGCTTAATAATAAAGATAAAAAAAGAGGTTAGGAGTGAGAGAAACAGAAGACTGATAAACTGCGTGCGTGCGTAAAAAACCTTAAGAAACCCCTTTGGGCGACCATTCAAATCTGAAACCTTTCAGAGTTTTTTATTTATTTATTTATTTTTTTAATTAAAATAGACTTTTGATCACACAGCAATATCTTCATTACCGTATGGAGCGGCCTTAACAAAATTAAGTTAAACATATTCATAAAATTCAGGAGAATTTGTAAAATACAGCACATTTTCCGGAATTTATACTGAAGCAGAACGCGGCACTGCAATGCCGGACTGTTCTGAAGAATCCGGTACGTTTGCCCTTTTGCTGTGGTTCTACCACTGCAAGGCAAATTTGGAACTGATAAAATGTTCAGTGCTTCTGTAGTATATTGACACATTTTATAGTTGTGGATATAAACATTGCAGTTCTGCTTTTCTTTTTGAGAGAATCAACGCAAATTTTGTTTCGAGTTGGTGACTTTCTGACAAAAAACTGTGATTCTGAGTTGAGGGTGGCCTTTTAGATTAATATGAAATCGTCATGAAAAAACAGTTTTCTCTGTTCGGCAGAGTACCATGCTATACAGTGTTGTATTTAGATTAACGAGTAAAACTTATATAATTAAAAAAAATGGAAACTGAATTTGAAAAACCAGGAAAACTTTAGGGTAAAATGCAAAAAGAACAATAATGGACATATGAAAACAGCAAAGACTTAAAACCGTCGTGTATATACTTGCATAGGGAATACAATATTAGAAGAATGAAACCGTTTTGTTATATTTTTGTTAGAAGTTTCTCTCTTTTTCTTTTCTTACCCTTTAAGTAATTATTTCATTTTACAGCGATTGGTCATTCACTACAATGACTAACGTGTTTTAAATTGGATTGCGATAAAATATTTTTAGTCCAAAGGGGCTTTGTCCCTGAAGAACTATTGTTTTCGTTTTGCGATTTTGCGTCGGACTCATAAACGTCGGTTCACTTTTCAAACTGTTGCCACAAAATGTTAGAGTCCTGCATTATATTTGAAGAAATTAAATAATGAAAAATCTGCATAAATGATTGTCTATTTCTCGCATTGTGATAAAACAATAGTACATAGAGCCATCGAATTTTGAATGACGAAATCCTACTGCGAATATGGGCATCTGAAATCCCAAATTTGGAATTTGTTTTATTATAGATTTTATATTTTGTAAAACTTTAACGAATTTTTGATTTACAAACTCAATGCTTTAAAAGCGAGAAATGGCAACGTTATATAGAAAAAAAAATACTTTTATCTCCAGCTCGCGAGACTGTGTATATCGGAAATTCTAAAGATATGCTTAATTTAACATTATTTTGCGATATTGCTCTTGAACTGAATTTTATGGTTTAAGTGCAAAGAACATGATATTTAATAAATAAAGGTAACACTCAAAACGTTAAAAAAACGCCCCTTTAGACGTAATTTAAAATCTAAAACATTTCAGATTTTTTTTTTTTTTTCAATAGTGCCAGTGTTCTTACTTAAAAATGCAATTTTTGTTCAAGGAAAAAAGGCCAGGAGGAGTTTGAATAAAATAAGTTTTTATTTAAATAATCAGCTTTTATTTAAATATTAAAATAATTAATGAACTAAAACTGAGAAAATAATTTATCATATATAATTTAATAGATGCAAGAGATTAAATAATTCTCTTTACAAAATCCATTTACGATTCATATCACGAATAATAAACGCTTGAGATGCCCTTGATAAGTTCATAATGTTAATGGCTCATACAATGTAATTCGATTATTAGAATTCGTTGGTTAGGCGTCCATGCTGAATAACGAAAATGTTAACAAAAATGTTTCAAAAATGGTGTGAGTAATGTTGTGAGAAATTACTGAATTCCACCTTGCGTGATTTTGTGCTGTAAGTGGTCAGCACTTCCAGTTAGAAATTTAAATATTGGTGCTTCTAATTCTGACAATTGGTGTTTTAGGTTTGTAGCATCGATAAACCTAAAAGTTTCTATAATACAAAAAATTAAAAATAAATTCCGGAAAAAGCATTGTGTAAATTATTTACTATGTTTAATAATTTCTATAGATAGAGAGAACATTATCATGAAATAATGTTATTTACTTCATTTCCTTCACTGAAAATGCATCGATTATGACAGAAAGTAATCACATCTGTTAATTATCACAGAAATTCGGCACTGATTATGATTTGTTTAAACTCATCATCATATCATTTTTCAGTACTTGGATGTTGCTTACGTTTCAAAATTTCTGTGGAAACTAATACAGTATAATCATTGTAAGAAGGAGCTATGGATCGTTATGCAATTGTAGGGAAATTATGTAATTACTTTTAACTCCTTTTTGCTACTTATTTTTTCAATTCTTTTTATTCAGTTTGTTACACATAAGTAAACACGTGGAACAAAATGAGTGAAAATAATTGAAAATTTGTTAATAAGACAGAGGCCTTTTCATAAAAAAAAATTAAATTGACCTTGAGTTTGAATTTACTTTTAAAATTTTACGTAGCAGAATAACTGATTTGAAGGACCTGATGTTACGTGGATGAGTTTGGAATAAACAGTATTAGAAAGGAATGGTTAAACTTTGAATGCAGGTCATAATGCGCATCTTTATTTTATTAATTCCTTAACATTAATGCTTTAAATACATTATAAAGAATGGCAGAAATTCACATCAACGTAAGACTATAAAAAGGCAATTTTTCTTTAGCGAGTTTAAAATAAATTAATCATTTTAAGTGATAAATGATGTAACCTCTTTCCTTCGGAAAACCGTTTTCTCAAAAACAAAACTTATGATGCATTTCACAATCATGCAAATATTTGGTTGTAACGAAAGTTTTCAGCTAAAAAAGTATTTAATAAGGTTAGGAAGAAAAAAACATGAAATCAGAAACTTTAGTGGGGATAGTAATCACCACCCAAATCTAAGATTTTCTGCCAATGTTTTGGTAATTTTTCAAAGCCTTCACCCCAGAAACTTGGCGGCCGCGTCTCCAAAAACAGATCAACATAACTTCGGACGTCCTGTACAAAACGACAAATAACACAACAAGATGCAGCTGCAGGTGTGAAAAAAAGGTAGACGTAGGAAGGAGTGATATTGGAGCTACATGGTAGATGTGGCAAAAGATCTCATTCCAGTCCGTACACAGTCCAGCCGGGGAATGCAAGCACATGCATTATCTTGACGGATCATTGTCTTTTTGCGTCGGTACTTAGTTCGACATTTTTTCTTGATAACAGCATCAACACGGACTAGCATCTCACTGTACACCTTACTTTCGAGGTTTTTAACTTTCCCTTGGTACTCTTTGTGGATAATATCACGACAGTACCACCAGATACAAAGAATGATCTTTTTGTTAGTCAAATTGCGCTTTGCGACGCTGCCGACGGGCTCACTGTGCGCAGACCAACCCACTTTCTGCTTATGTTGTTGATGTAAATCCACTTTTCCTCACAAATGATTATTCGGTCCAGAATTTTATCCTTGCGTTGATATTCGAGCAGATTAGTGCTGGTTTAAAGGCATCTATCCTTACCTGCTTGAGCCAGCTCATGCGGCACCCAAAGCTTGAACTTGTACGTCAGGTTTACGCGATGCATAGCATGACTAATGGATGTGGTACTAATGTCTAAGTCCTTAGCAAGCTCTCGAGTGAAAGGCATAGTCCTTGTTTTTAAACTATCAAAACCAAACCTTCATAGTATCATATGATACAACCATTAGTGCCTAAAAGCTGTAAACATCATTTGGTGACATTCTGTAGCTGAAGTTTCTGGAGTGAAGACAACTGGAAATAAATGACAGCTCTAATCTGGTTGTGTGATAGTTCCATTTCATACACCTTGTACTTAATGATAACGATAGTTTTTTTTACAAATTTCAGTATACAGTGTTCTAAAGCAAGTCTCTTTCTTTCAAATGCCAAAAATCGTTTGACAAAATGTGATTAAATGCAACGCGAAATGTATGAGCAGGAAATATTTGCGGTGGTGGAAAACTTTCGTTATATCCCCCGATAAATTTTGTTTTAGCAAGAAATACTGCATAATTAAGAAATTCTGATCAACATGTAAAATATTAAAAAATATTTTCCTAAAGTACTAAATACAAAAGTTTTCTTAATTTGTTGAAATTTTTCCGTAATCCGTTTCCGTAATTTTTTTTATCTAGTTTTAGATTTTTCCTCGTAGAAGTTCTGCATTCTAAAGTTTGCTGAAACTGAGGGAAGTACTTAAAAAAATAAATTATCAAGGGGGCAGTTGATTATAGCTGAATCTCGCTATAACGATTTCTTTTTACAATGACTATTCCATTGCAAATGTCGGTGTAAAAAAGTCCCGAAATTTTATGTCGCATATCACCATTTTTTCTTTTGAAATCAGTCGTAAAAATATTTTTTTCTTGAAACGAACAATTTTTATAACGAATACCAGTTATATAAATAATTGTAAAACACATACCCTAATGTTTCATAAAGTGATTAAAAAGCAAACTCATTCGAAAATTGAACAATTATGAGGAATACTAACATTTCATTATAAATTATAATCGAAGCCTCCGAATACATTTAATGAATAAAAAAATTTTGCTGAATTTCTAGTATTTTGTTTAATTTCTAGTTTAGCTATAGCATATAATTTTAAATTCTTTAATATTCTTGGTAATTTAAATAATTGATGCTCTTCATAATAACAAGAATTTCATATTAAGGAGCAAGATACCTGAGTACTTTTAATATAAAATGAGAAATAAAACGAAAATTTTCTGATGAATATGTACCTTAAGTCTAATAGATAGTAAGAGTGAGACATTCTTTAATGTATCAGCATTTTAAAGGTTAATGAAAATTACTTTAATTTATTAGTGTTAGATGAGAATTTATTTCTACATTTATTTTAAAGATTCATTTCCCTATCGGTGAAATGCTCAGAAGTGCAGATGATTATTTAAAAAAAATTTTTTAATATGTCTTTAGCGAAAAAGATTTGAAAGTGGCCAACCTGAATTTCCTTCCCACGCATTACGTTAGGTGAGTTCTCTGACGTACGAAAAACAGGTGTGTGTTGGTATTCATCCTGAGACATTAACAAACGAAACTGTGACAAAATTATTGAATTAGCTGAACTATAAGTCATGACTATAAACAGTAACTCACGATTTTTGGTGTATAAAAGATCCTGTCAAAGAGCTGCAGGCCATACATTCCAGAACAACCCAAAAGCAATCACTGGCTATGGAGTGGATAACTCGAATAGTATTTCTACTTTTTTTCACTTGTACTCAACTTTATCCTGCTTTAGGAGGTTCAGAAGACATATGGGGCAATCCTTCGAAAGCAGAAAGTCTCCTTCAAGGATTTACTCGAGCGTTACAATATTCTGGAGTCTTTACGTATGAGCAAATGGATGACATATCATCTATTAGTGATACCATAATGGACGCCATAGAGAGAAGTACTCGCTCTAACAAAAACTCTAGATCGAAACTACAAGCACTAAATGCAGCTTTCGCCTCATCAGTAGCAGAAATAGCTGCTTCAACAGAGGGAGGGCAACCACTGTCGGTCAAGACTGAAGCAATAATTAATGCATTGGAAAGTGCATTTTTGGAAACCTCAGGGTCAGTAGATCAAGCATTCTTAAACGAAATAAACGAATTAATAACAATGTTTACTGAAGAAGGTCTGAGCAAAGTCTCCGGAACAGATGGTGGTTACAGTTCAAGCACATCGATCGCCGCTGACGCTAATGGACAAGGAGGTTTTGGAGGTAGAAGTGGCTTCGGATTTGGTGCTAGTGGTGGTGCTGCTGCTTCTGCTGCTGGAACAGGATCTGATAGAAGTGCACGAGGGCAAGATGCTGCACCTGTTGCCGCCACCACCGCTGCTGTTGCAGCTGGAGCAGGAGGTAAGTCATATATTTCTATTTTGTATGAGAATAAGTAGTATAGTCTAAAACAAAATATTTTAAATGTTCCTTGTCATTTCACAGTCAGTTCATTAAGGGTTCCCCTCCTGCTACTCGCATATCAAAAGCTTCCTTTTCAATGAAATGGCAGGTATTGTGAATGACTAGAATAGTCTAATTCTTAAAGCTTCATGATGCATGCATTTAAATATTATTGTTTGAATCGCATTTTAAAACGTGTTACACTTTTCAAATACTTTCACTAATCTTTTGATTTTTAATCAGTTTTAATATAAATAATTTTTATAAAAAACAATCAGTTTTAACAACGATTTTTTTTTTTTTTTTTTTTTTTTTTTTTTTTTTTTTTTGCATACAAACTAAGCTGAAGTCATTTTTTCCCACCAAGAGATATTTAAAACTTTTGTACATCTTCAGGGCAAAGCAATTGAGACATGGTATTCGTTGCATTTCTACGTGCCTGGACATCTTTACTACAGTGCTATTTAATTATGCAACTATCATATAGTTCAGGTTTAAACTATTATATATACCTAATGATTTGACCAGTATGAGTAGTTCAATGCACACCTGAGAAGATTTCTGTACTGAATAGATTACCTATCCTAAAATCATTTCACAAATGTAACATGTTCGGCTATACTTTTGTATGTTTTAGATTATTCTGGTTCATAAAGTCTAATTTTAGTTCTAAAAGTTTGTTCTAACATGTATTTAGCTGGGTGTTTATGATTTAAAAATGGATAGTTCTCTCTATAAAAGCAATTTGTGCGTGAAGCTTTTCGCAGTCCAGTTTTATACCTTGAAGTTGAAGTACAATTGCAATTAAACTGGCAGTATAATATTTCTATCGCAAAACATCTTGAAATATTTTCGATTTGTAAATAGAAATAATAACCTGAAAGCTGATATTGACTACGGCGTATGGTAGTTCTGAAACGTAGAAGCGTAATTTTTTTATATATCAAGTGATTATTAATATAAATAATTCGTTTTTACACAGTTTTAAATAAAAAAAAAGTATATTGTTCGCCATTCAAATTGCTGTACCATTGAGGAAGTATTCAAGAAGCTTGAAATTTTCAACTAAGTGTGGATCATGCAAAGACATGTACAATATATATGTAAACACGCAAATGTTTGGTATTGAAAGGCATATCCAAATCATGTGAGCCAGAAATTTTGACCCCACCAAGGATGACCATTGGTCTGACTTTTCCTGGAAAAGTCTTTCAATGTTACTCATCGTGGTAGATGTCCATTTACAAAGTCTCGTTTTTTTTTGGTAGAATAAATTGACGAGTTCTAAAAGACTGACGAATTAAGCCCAGATCTGTAGTACAACAGAAAAGTCAGAAAAAAAGTGTAAAGACCTTTTATTCAATCAATACAGATTCTGAGATGGCCCCACTTATGCTTGCACAAAGCCAGCACTCCTGGCTTAACTCAAACAGGTAACGTTGAATTTAAAATGTACTAACTTTAGCCTAACTCTCATAGGATAATTTAACGCGCATGAAGGCTCTGATTCGTAGAAGCAGGCGGAAACAAGCTTACTGGCTAGAAGCAATCAACACCACAGAAACAAATCTCTAGTAGTTCAAAATAGCAGCTTGGTCTTCAAGCAGGCATAACACGCTCTAAAATCATCTTCCAAAACCTTCTCTGAAATAGCACTTCTTTCTTCCTTATTAGAATACACCCGTGCTATATTATTAGCATTCTGGCAGGAAAGAGTGGGTGAAAGCCGCACTGAAAGGAAAGTTACTTTAACTAATTTAGAAGTCAAACAACAAAAATCAAGAGTTTGAAAATATAACGCTGATTTCTGTTGTTTGACTTCTAAATTAGTACTTGTTCGGCGTGTAATGGTATCATAAAAATTAACTGTTTATTCAAACTAAGTAAATCCTCATAACCTGATACTAGCTAGACCCTTCCAAGAGAAGGGCTAGCAAACCAGACGATATTTATTTCAATTTGGGAAATATATACATTTACAGTTACATTGAGTATTACATATGCGAAATATATTATACGTCATACATACATCATTGCATTTCATAAAAGTCCATGATTCTAACCATGCCAGGTAAGTTCAGAATAATCACGATACATAAATTTCCCTTATATTGCTTCTGTTACCTGAAGCATACTGTACCGCATAATAGTTGATAATTTCACTTAGTTTTTTTTTTTTTTTTTTTTTTTTAATTTTGTCACTTCGAATAAGTTTATCAGTCCACTGTGGGTAATATTGCTCTGTTGGTAAGCAACGGCGATTACTGGTCATTAAGCTGCAGTTGAATACAAAATGGTCGAGGAAGCCGATTTTATTACACTGCCAGTGTTCCGAATGAGTATTAGTTTCGAAAAGTAAAATATTTGTTGATCATTTCGTTCTGCGATGTATATGAATTAATTCACTCGTCGTGAGTACTTCAGTAGTCCGGATGTAGTAGAGTTTCATTGTTCAGTGCGAAAATCTACTGAACATCAACGCCCAGTTTTAGCAACAAATTATGATTTCCGAAAATTTTGACCAAAATTTCATTTGCCATTTAAATTCTGTTTTTCATACTAGTTTATCTCTGTGCTTCTTAGTTAAAATAAACTAGATCTATAGGGCATGACGTGTTTTTGAAAATCATTTATAAAGAACATCAGTATTTAAGTTTGTACATTGCAGCTTATGGTTTGAAAGCTCCGAAACAATCCTCCAGTGCTTTGGATTTCTGATTATTTTCTATTGTGCGCATGTAATTATAATATATTCGTTTAACATAAAAGTGGATTTTAAAAGTAAGCTTGCTAAGCAACGAAATAGAGAAATGTATAACTTTCTTTAAATTATCGAAGGCAGTCGTCTTTCCTTGTCTTCCAGTAAACAGTTTCAGTGTTTAAATCTTTCATTGTATCTTGGTAAAGTTTTTGGTGGAATACATTCTGAAACTTAGAGGTATTAAGGTCCGTAATATGTAAGAGAAACCTAACGCGCATGTCAAAAATTCTTTTTATTTTGTATTAACACCGTTTGATTAGAAATAATAATTATTTCATTTTTGTGCCTTGTGTAGTACTTAACAAAATATTCAGCTTTTCACTTTTGAATACTTGAAATTATGCAAGGTCTTCATTTAAAATTGGTTATGTCGTAGAAATTTATCCTTACAAAATTTCTCAAATTTTCATAAGGTTGAAAGCTTTTATATATGAAGATAGTCATATTGTGAGGCGGCTGGCACGATTGTGCATAAAAGAAATTCATTGAACTAGAATCATCTAATCTCAAACTGCTTTAAAAAGTTGACCCCTTTTTATCACTGACATTTTTTCGCGATCCCCAGAACCCCAAAATATTTACAAAAATTTTGTGGGGCTCTATAAGTATCACGCGGGAGTGAAACTGTCAATTTTTTCACTTGTGCTGTAATATACTACTGCAGTTTTAGGTCATTAACTTTAATTTCTAATTTTAAGACCTAGAACAATGAGAAAATTTTAAATAAGTAATGTAAGTAATTTTAAATAAGAAACGTGCAGGATCACGTGCAAAGGAAAGAAAATGAACGTTTATATTATAAAAAGGATGTGTCGAAACGTTTTCGTTTTTTTTTTTTTTTTTTTTTTTTTTTTTTTTTTGTATGTATTGTCTTATCTTTTTATATTTTCTGATACATTGTGTAAAAATATTTGGTAATTGTAAAATTATTATAATAAGTTAAAGAAATATGAAAACCACTCAAATTTTTGGCGACACCTTTGGGGATCGCGACCCACAGTTTAAGAAACCTAGATATAGAGGAAGAGGATACGAGAATGGATTAGGACCTGGTACTGCAGGAGCTGCTGCCCCCTCCGCTGCTAAAGCAGCATTTGACACAGGAGGCCAAGATCCTGGAAGTGGTGCTGCTGCAACCGCTACTAGAGAACGAGGAGATTATTGGAGGCAGGTTTGGATTCGGATCTGGTGCTAGTGGAGCTGCTGGCTGCTTCTGCTGCGGGAGCATGATCTGGTGGAAGTGGAGAAGGCCAAGATACTGTAGCAGCTGCCGCCGCCGTGGCTGTTGCTGGCGCAAGCGATACAACAATTTTTTTCTACTATTGGGAATAGATGGAACAATCGAAAACTAAAATCTCAAAGTTCTCTTTTAAATCGAATATCTAATTTAGAGTGGAGTCGGTGTTATTCTAACATTCAAAGTGTCCTTCTGAAATGAACCGCTGGAATTGTGGCCAATTTGGAAAGCATAATTATGAAACTGATCGCAGTTAAGACCACTTTTGATTCTTTGATTCACTTTTGATTCACTTTTGAGATTTAAAATGACTTATACGTTGGAAAAAACCGTTTGCACTTTTCTTTATTTTGAATACATTTTGTTCATGAAACCTAAGTTTAAGCGACTATTCTATCCCTGAGATATTTAAAAGCTATACGTTTCATCATGGGAAAACACATGCTATATGTTTCTATTTAATATCCTAGTGGATGGAAATTTATGAGTTGAATAACGTTCGATTAAGTAATGATTATAAAGCTAAATGTGTAGAGGCATTAGGTAATTTTTTACAGCAGAAGAGATGAAAAATGAGCAACTCTCTCGCCAGGAATCGAACCACGGATCTCAAGAATAGGCGTCCAGCGTGCAGACCACTACACTACGAAGGCTAAGAAGGCGTGGAGAAATATCTTATAAATGATTTTGGTCAGTTTGATTCTATGATGCATATGAAAAAATTAATTGGTCATGAGTACATTAGCAGTATGATCATTGTAGAATTTCATTTATCAAAACAAAATTTGCTCAAAATCAGAGAGTTGTAGCAATAAGTTCCTGATTTCAGAAAATTTGGACCGAAATTTCTTTAACTTGTAGGGATTTATATTTATTTTAACTAATTTATTTGAAACTTTCCTATAAGCCTTCATTCCCCTAATTGTCAGTGCCAGAATAGTTAAATATAGCTAGCGTGAACGAATGCAAATTTTCTATTTTCAAGGAAGTAGTTTAAAGCCGAGTTTCGATAGGAGAAAGAGAGAGTTACGCTGCCGTCTCTGCCGTAAATACGTTTGCTTATTGCTAGTTCAAGTGGCTTAATTACATTGCTTTGCTGCTACTAGTTTAGAAGGGGGGTTGAAGTTACGGGATCTCGCTGAGCCCTATAGGTTAGTTATATCACTTCCTAATATTTCAACTTTTAGTTTCAATTATCTGACTTTCAGTTACCGCCCAAGTAGAGGCGAAGTTTGTTAGCGTCGAGTTGACGCATTTTAAATTTTAAAGAGTTAATAAAAGGTACGTGAACCCTTCTCCTGTGTACTTTACTGTATGTACTTCTCCTGTGTACTCCTGTGTTCTGCTACTCCAGTATACAGACAGAAGTTCATTTACTGAACTCTACAAACTAAAATCTTTTTGTTTTGTTTTGTTTTGTTTTCATATTAATTTATCTGGATGCTTCGTAGTTGAATTTAGGGCACAATGTGTTTTTTGCAAATCATCTTTAGAAAAATCAGTATGGATGTTTGTTCATTTCAGCTTATGTTTGCTGAACAGTTTTGTTCTAATTGGCCACTCATAGGTGCCACTATGTCTGAAAATTAGTATCAGGTAATTTAGCTCCGAAACGATTCTCAAATGCTTTGGATTTCTAATAATTTTCTGTTGTATGTATGTAAAACTATTCGTTATCATCAAGGTGGATTTCAAAAGTGTCTTAAGAAATGCATAAGCAGCCATGAAAGAGGTAACGCATAACTTTCCTTAAATTATCGAAAGTAACCTTCTTTTCCATCTCTTCCAGTTTTCCTACCAGACAACGTACAATATATAGACTTTTGTTTTTACAAGTCAATACAATTTAAAAAAATAGTACTCCACAATCATTAGGATTTTTTTTGTTGCAGGATTTATGAAAAATGTGCAATGCCCTGGTCGGGACTCTAACCTGGACCTCTCGAATATGCGCCGAATATGCTAACCGTACCAAAACGAAGTGATGCAGAACGGAGGGAGAAAATACCTTATATACTTCCCTCTATTAAAGGGTGACTGGGGATTAGGGGGCCCAATCGCCAAATTCTGGTGGTGAAGAATTATCATTCACTACCTTTTAGTTCGGCCGTCACTGTAGAGTGATTAGGATTTTTGAAGCAGAAGACTTGAAAAATGTGCAATGCCCTCGCCGAGACTCGAACATGGACCTCTTGAATACGAGCCGAGTTTGCTACCATTACGCTATGAAGGCATGCAGAAAGGAGAGAGAAAATACCTTATAGAATTACAATTTTATGATTGCATGGAAGACTTTACAAAAAAGATTTATACATAAATGTATCTTCATAGATAACTTAGGAAGACTTCTATTCTTACTTCTATTCTTACACTGCAAATGCCTTGTCTGTTTTGCTTTGTGAGTTATTGATTTATCCGCGAAATATTGAAATACAAAATCTATGGAAGGCTGCAGTTCCATCGTTTTAGGCACTAAAAATTTACTTTTTTTTAAGGTACTGAAACCACTTTAACCCAAAACTGACAAATGTTTCAAATGGCTTTGGAAAGTATTTCATTTTATCTTAAATAACACTTGAGTGTTTTAACCTTTTGTAATATTTTGCTTAAGTTTTGGGTAGAATATTTTCTGCAACATGGAAATAAAGCTTCGTAATATATAAGAGAAGCATAACGCACAAGTGAAAGATTTTTCACCTTTTGTATTGATACCGTTTGGTTTGGAAAAAAAAAATTTTTTTAATCTTTATACCTTGTGTAGTACTTAATAAAATATTCGCCTTCTCATTTTTGAATCCTTGAAATTATGGAAACTCGTCTTTCTAAATGGGTTATGTCGTGAAAATTAATTATTGGAAAATTTCCCAAATTTTCATAAGGTTCAGAGCTGTTAAATATGCAGATATTCGTACTGTTAGGTGGCTGGCACTACTGTGCAGAAAAGAAATTCTTTGGACTTGAATCATGTAATTTCCAACTGCTTTAAAGAGTTAAGTTTAACAATATTATTTTACTTGTAGTTTAAATTATGCCATATAATTCTAGGTTATGGATTAAGAGGGTACGATAATGAATTAGGATCTGCTTCTGCGGGAACTGCAGACGCCTTCCCTGCTGGAGCAGAATCTGGTGCATTAGGCCAATATTTTGGAAGTAATTCTGCCGCCGACGCTGCTGCAGCAGTCACCGCTAGTGGACAAGGAGGTTATGGAGGCAGAGACGGATTCGAAACTGGTATTAGTGGTAGCGCTGCTGCTTCTGATGTGGGAGCAGGATCTGGTGGAAGTGGACAATACCAAGATGTTGCAGCTGCAGCTACAGTCGCCGCTGCTGCTGGCGTAGGAGGTAGAGGAAACTTTTTTTTCTTCTATTGGGAATAGATGCAATAATCCTAAACTAAAATCTGAAAATTTTTCCTTTAAATATCCCCAAGATATTTGAAGGCTTCACTTTTCATTACGAGAAAACACGTCTTGTATGTTTTTATAAGTATCCTCGAAATTTATGAGTTGAATATCGTTCAAAAAAGTAGTGATCGTAAAGTTAAATGTTGGATGGTCAGTTTCATTCCGTGTTATGTATGAAATAATTCTCTAGTCTGTAGCACTTCTGCAGTCTGCGCGTAGTAGAATTTTTTTTTTTGTTACGAATCTCACTTGTCTGACAATGGTGAGCACAAGTGTACAACATTCATCCTGGCAAAGAGCAAATACGCCTGTGATTGGGATGAGCCTTGAATACCCTATACGTGACAGCCCGACTTTAGCTCGGTTTCGCCCCTAATTTTGAGAGCGACTATCACGGGGCGACGATTTTGAAGATCTTCCACCCTTTCTCTCCTACTACGGACCTCTGAAGAAAATTTTTCATATTATTATTTCTTCACTACATTATATTCTAGCAATCTTCCTTTCTGCCATGCAAAACACCTATATATCATAATATGTTGCAGCATGTTGCTACTTAGCCGACTGCGATACCGAAGGGCCCGGGTTCGGATCCCGGAGAAGGCATGGGTGTAACTGTCCGTCACTTCATAAAAGTCAGCATGACCGCCTATTAGGTGCCCCCACTCTAAAATGACCATTAATTCCGGTCTTAGGAATGGCCAATATCGAAAAGGCAAGTGCTCGCCATTGGGAAAAAAGTGTATTTACATATGTTATTTTCTCAGGGTTGACAACCCCTTAGTTCCAATGCTAAATTATGATCCTTATCATGTAGTTAACAGAAGATGGCCTGTAGACGATCCTAGACATTTAAACTAATTGATGTATTAATTGGTTTGTTGTGCTTTGTTTCTTGTATTGCTCTTCTCCGTAATTATCATTATCATTTTTCTGCTACCCTTTTCTAAAAGTACGGTTTCTGAATTGAGTCTCCCTTCCGTCTATGATCCATCTGCTTTTTTTCCCGTTACTTTATATCATCTTACTTGTATGCTGTTCTAACATGTTATTTCTGTTTGTGTTTTTATTTGTATCTGGAACAAAAGCTGTAGTTTTCTGTTGTTTTTGTGCCCTCCTTACTTTCAGCCAATAACGAAGCTTCCGCCAGCTAATTGTTAAGCTTTCAGTCATGTGTACCATTTGACCCATCCTAACTCTCCCACTTCTCCATCGGTGCATTGCTTCAAGCTTCGACATCGGCGAACATGCTTCATCACATATAACCTATATTATGAACAATATGTTACCGTGTAATGTTGCGCGCTTGCAACCTGCAACAATAGTGGTGACTGCTAAGAACTGGAAAGTAGACCAAAGTCTTGAGAAGGGTTTAAATCCCTTTTTATTTAACTTTAGAAATTACAAATGCGTGTTCTTGACGCTCACAAACTACGCCGACCCGGCGGTAAAATAAAAATAAGAAACTAAGAAAATAATAGTAACAAGTGACTAACTACGAGGCTCTCTAAACGTATCTAACCTCACCGCGTTCTAAAATACCGCTGATAACTCAGCAAACTTCTGAATATTACGTTGAAAGATTAACAAACTGCCGAGGCAAGCACACAGGCCGAAACGCGTGGTTCTTCAATTTCTAACTAGCCACCTCCACGCTCGTGAAGTAAGAAAGCACACTTTCGAACTCGTTTCCTTTCTATTTAACTCAGATACTTCCGCTGACAATTTGAATCCTTGCGCGTTCTACTAAAATTTACATACTCTGACATTGGCAATTCCAGGGGAAAGTAAGGCTTGACAGGAAAGATAGTTTAAACTTAAAATAAATGTTAGTTAAAATAAATATAAACCCTACATTTGCCGCTGCCAGAATTTGGTAAACTTGGAAGTAGGTCCTAGAAACGACATGTTGAAAAGTTTCCACAATTCTGAACTAAATTTTAAGAGCCTCGTTTACATAAAAAAAATCTGTTATCTCACAAAAGGTAGAATAAATTTCTGTAGATACTTATTTAATTTTCTCTTCTTACAGCAACTTTTCCTGGACTTCAGCAATCAATCTGTTCTCTTCCTTCCAGCATCTGGAAGGAATAAGTATCAGTATCTTTCTAAATACATTATAATTTATACTTTCTTGCACTGAATAAGTTTTTGTTTTTGAACGATTTATTTTCCTTAGTTACTGCTTAATTCACATTCATTCAAGTATTCAAGCATGAATTTAACTTTACCCTGGCTCTCCACCATGTGTGGTGTCAAACGGGAATATTCGTGTTTTAGTATTGCAACACTTCCCCTAACCACAATGATTTGTTAGAATTCAACGACCAAACAGACACACCTTACTCGACATTCTACAACTCGATGAGATACTTTAACATTCTTAAAATTCAAGTGTAGGTGGAGAACCCTATAAAACACATTCATTCTAAATTCCCCCTCATTCATCTTTAGACATGCAGGCTTTCGCTCTAAAGCATGATTTTATCTACAGTTTAATACTTAAATTTGAATTCATTGCTTTTGAGCATTTACTTTTAGCATCTAAAATTTTATGCTTCTAGACTAAATTCTACTTTTACATAACTTTCAAGTATTTACGTATATTTACAAAATTCTAATACATATGATTTTTACAATTTACCATAAAATGAATGAGAAAAATAAATTTTTACTTTACTCATTCCTCGCCAAGCTGGCGGCACTGAAACTAAAGTTCTTATTAATACAAGAATACGAAGTTATTTTTATCTTCGGCCAAATTTTGGCTTTAACATAACAGAATTAGTCTTTCAACCAACAGAAACTGCTTGTTCTTAGATTTTATACTTAAAGAAAATAATACTTTTGCCTTAGCTAAATAAAGTAAAAGAAAACTAAGTCTCAACCGAGACACATTGACTTCCGTCAAAACATAGAACTTCGTATTTACGCATAACATTTCTGAACAAAAGAAAAAAAAAATCATAGAAGATTTTAACTTATTTTTGAGTTTTCGATGATTGGAACTCCGACATTCTTTTCTGGCAGAACTGCTCCCACGTTATAGGTTTCTCCTTAGTGTTCTCCGAGTGTCGTCCGTTGCTTTTTCTTTTTCGCCCTCTGCATGCTGGCCTCTTGGAGTGGTAGTCGTCGGGTTGCTGTCTTTTCCGTTTTTCCCCTGGAAGGCTGGTCTTGGCGTCCTCCGGTCTGGAATCATACTTGAATTTCTTCTGTTGGTGGTGGTCTTTTCGTTCCTCCTGCTGTCTTTTCGTTCTCGGAAACGGCGGCCTTGTTTGTTTGCACCTGACTCTCTGGCCCTGGAAGCGTTCTCCTCGATGTAGAATTTCTACTGCGATACGTTGTAAGTGGTGTTTTCCTCTTTACCAAGGTTTCTTTACGCGGCGGCTTTGCTTTCTTGTATTTCTTAAATGCTGGAGTCTGAAAGTTTTCATTTCTTCTTTTCGGTACCGTCGCATGGGTTGTAGAAGGGCTAGGTTTCTCTTCAGTTCTCTGCTTCTTGGGTGGTGGAACGGGTGACGTTACTTCTGGACCTTCTACTTGTTTTACGCTTGAGACCTGCAAGAAACTTTTAAGGATTTCAAAATCATTTTGATTATAATATTTTTTCACCTGGTCTGGACTTGCTTTACTGATTTCCCCTCTCTCGTTCTTAAGGTACAATACGACTCCCTTGATTTCCTGAATTACATAGGGGCCTTCAAAGTTTGGAGCTAACTTTGCAGTAAAATTGTCTGGGGTACTTGATAAAGAAAATTTCCGCTTCAACACTTTATCCCCAACTTTAAAATCTGCTTCACGGCGTTTTCTATCATAATATAACTTTTGTCTATTTCTTGCCGTATCCGAGCTTTTAACCGCCTGGTCAATAAGTGTTTGCACGTCTTTCTGTTTAAATTCTTGCTCTCTTTGTTGCACAAAGAATAATTAATCTAATGGCGTAATTAACGTTCGTCCTAAAAATAATTCTGCTGGGGTTTTTCCCGTAGTATCGTGATTTGCCGTTCTTAAAGCATAAGCTAACTCATTTATGTAGCCATCCCAGCGCTTGTGATGTGTGCTATCATAACTTCGAATTATTTTTACAATGTTTTTATTAACTTTTTCTGCTATGTTTGCCTGTGGTCTATACGGAACCATTTTGATATGGCGTATGCCAAGTCCAGTGCATATGTTTTCAAATATTTGACTAATGAATTGTTTACCGTTATCGCTAATGACTTTTATCGGTGCACCGTATTTTAAAATGTATCTGTGTAAGAATGCATCTGCGACTGTTTTGGCTGACGCGCTTTTAAGTGGAACAATTTCTGTCCATTTTGAAAAATGATCTACAATTACTAAAAGAAAACGATTTTTATTTAACTGACTCTGGGGGAAAGGACCAAGAAGATCTATGCCTAAAATTTCATTCGGAAATGTAGCACAAATGCTATTTAAGTACCCGGCCGGGCTGTAATTAATATCATTTATTAACTGACATTGATTGCAGGACCTGACATACGCAGTTACTATTTTGTATAATTGCGGGAAATATACTGCCTCGCGTACCCTTTTTAAAGTCTTTCTGACCCCTAAATGACCCGCTGTTTTCGCGTCGTGTAATTCCTTCAAAATGCTTAATCGAAGCGAGGCTGGGATGACTGGTTTGTACTCGAGATTTTCGTTTGTTGTTTTCGTATAAAATAATAAATTATCTATTATTTCATAGTTTTCTGCTCTATTTCTTATCGCATCGATATCTGTGTGCTCAAAGCTTTCGGGGTCTTTCAAATATGCATAAGTACTTCCAAATTCTGGATCAGCTTTCATTTCAGCAATAACTGTATCTCTAGAATCTAAAATTTTTGAAGTCAACACAGCGCATTTAAGTTCATTGCCTTCATCGTCCAGTTTTATACGAGAAAGTGTGTCAGCTACATTGTTTTCCTTACCCGGTTTATATTTGATTACGAGATTATATTCTTGGAGTTTTAAAGCCCATCTTATTAACCTGGGGGTTAGGTTTTTCCCCGAGTAAAGTCTACCAACAGCCGCATGATCCGAAAAGACTGTTACTGGCGCTTTGCCAAAATAAACTCAAAATTTGTGTACAGCCATTAATACGGCTAATGTTTCTCTCTCTGTAGCTGTATAATTCCTTTGTGTATGATTCAACGTTTTACTAAAAAGTGCCAAAGGATGGCCATTTTGCATAAGAACCGCACCCACAGCATAGTCCGACGCATCTGCTGCAATTTCCAGGTTTTCGTCCCCCTCCGGGAATTTCAAAACAGGGGCATTGATGAACGCTTCTTTTAACCTTTCAAAAGCCGTATTTGCTTCTGCTGTCCACGTGAATTTACTTTTCTTTCTTTTAATTACTAACAAGGGTTCAACAATATTAGCAAAATCTTTTATGAATGACCGATAATAAGAACATAACCCAAGGAAAGAAGAAAGTTTCTTGGCGGTGTTGGGAGGTGAGAAATTCTTGATTGCTTTTATTTTTGAATCTTGAGTTTCTATACCCTTTTGCGAAATTTTATAACCCACATATTTAAGTTCTTTAGTTGCGAACATGCATTTTGAGGCGTTAATTGTAAGACCGGCCTCTTTTAATAATTTAAAAACTTCTTCTAGATCTTTAATATGTTGTTCCAACGTACTACTCGTTATAATTATATCATCTAGATAGATTAAAGTCGATTTTCCTAGGGCAGGTTTTAGAACAATGTCCATAGCTCTCTGTAATGTTGATGGAGCCCCACACAACCCAAAGGGCATGCGCAAAAATGCATAAGTGCCCGATTTTGTTATAAACACGGTTTTATGTATGTTTTCGGGTCTCATAGCTATTTGATAGTAGCCAGACGTTAAGTCCAAAGTAGTCATGTATCTTGTAGATTTAATCTTTCTAATAATTTCCTCTATAACCGGCAAAGGGTAAACTGGGAATTTAGTAATACTATTAAGTTTTCTGTAATCGATAGCAAACCTCCAAGCCCTTTTAGCCGAAGAAGGAAACTCGTTCTTTTTCCTACATAGTACGACTGGACTCGCGTACTCACTATTTATGGGCGTTATTATTTTGTTCTTTAACATTTCCTGAATATGTTCTTCTATGATTAGCTCTTTCTGTTTATCATAGCGATAAGGTTTAGTCCTACAGGGTTTTTCGGCAGTTAACTATATCTCATGCGTAACTATTTACAGCTACCAGGCCGTTCTGAAAACAAGTTTGAAAAAGTACTCACCACTTGCTGGATGGCTTGACTTTCATGGTCATTCAAATGGCTAAGGTCGACTTGCGGTTGTTCCACTGGTTCCACCACCCTCCGGTCCATCTCCAGCACAATAGAACTGTCCTGAAAATTGAGTTTGGCCTTCGCGGTCCTTAAAAACTCCATACCTAAAATAAGTGGATTTTGCAAATTTTTTACTGCAAAAATTAATACTTTAAGGCTTTCGTTTTGAAGTTGTATTTTTAAAGATATTTTTCCGATACATTGACAAGTTTGTCCTTGCGCTGCTATGATTTCTGTGTTTTTATTTTTAAATAATCGAAACCTATTAAGATCTTAAAAAAAATATCACTCATAAAATTACCTTCTGCTCCTGTATCGATGAGGGCTTCTACTGGTACATCGCCAACCAGGACTTGTATAATTGGTAACTGTGAGTTCCTTAGGATGACCGTATTTAAGTGCCTTTTTGAGGGTTTTTAAAAACTTCCGGGGTCTGGACCCTCGCTTTCACAGGCCCCTCTACTCGTTTAAAGCTTTCCTTGCCTTCTGGCTACGCGGACGTTTGTTTTCAAATTTCCTTTTTGGGCCTTGACCTTCGAGCTTCGATGAGTTAGCTTGATAGCTCTTTCCCCCATAAGAGCGGTTTGCATTTCTGGTCTGCTCATTTGAAGATTGCCTTCGGATACTTTGAGAATACGATGCCCCTCTAGCTTTTTCCGCTATTCTGCGATTTTGAAACTTGACCGCCAATTCGAAGAGCTCCTGCAATGTGCTTGGGTTTCTAATTTCGAAGTAGTCTTGAACAATCTTGGTAAGATTATTTCAATAATCTCCGCGTCGGGTTTCTTCCCATACAGCATATCCGTCAGCTTAATTTTTCGCAGAATAAAGTCCGTCAACTCTTCTATATTCCGTTGATAAAAACTATATAGTTCGGCTTCTAGCCTTGCTCGATCTTTCACTATGGGGAAGGCCTTTAATAACGATTTTTTGAAATTTTCAAATGTATATGTCTGGCCTCCGAATTCCCGTAATAAAAATTTGCCTATATTCTTCCACCATAGCGCGGCCTGTCCTCTTAGTGCAGATATTGCGATAGCAACTTTTTGTCTTTCAGGCACAGGGTAGAGCTGGAAGTGATTGTCTAGGCCTTCTAGAAATATCGCCACCGAATTTTTTCCGTCGAAATTGACGTTTGGCTTAATTGACGCTCTCATCGTTTGGACAAGGTATCCAAATCCTTCCAATTGGCTTGCCATTTCTTGTTGTTGTCCAGCAACTTCCATCCAATTTTCGGCCATTTCAGTTCGACAAGTGTTCGGGCGCCAATGTAATGTTGCGCGCTTCCAACCTGCACGCAACAATAGTGGTGACTGCTAAGAACTGGAAAGTAGACCAAAGTCTTGAGAAGGGTTTAAATCCCTTTTTATTCAACTTTAGAAATTACAAATGCGTGCTCTTGACACTCACAAACTACGCCGACCCGGCGGTAAAATAAAAATAGGAAACTAAGAAAAGAATAGTAACAAGTGACTAACTACGAGGCTCTCTAAATGTATCTAACCTCACCGCGTTCTAAAATACCGCTGATAATTCAGCAAACTTCTGAATATTACGTTGAAAGATTAACAAACTGCCGAGGCAAGCACACAGGCCGAAACGCGTGGTTCTTCAATTTCTAACTAGCCACCTCCACGCTCGTGAAGTAAGAAAGCACACTTTCGAACTCGTTTCCTTTCTATTTAACTCAGATACTTCCGCTGACAATTTGAATCCTTGCGCGTTCTACTAAAATTTACATACTCTGGCATTGGCAATTCCAGGAGAAAGTAAGGCTTGACAGGAAAGATAGTTTAAACTTAAAATAAATGTTAGTTAAAATAAATATAAACCCTACAACCGTTTTTCACCCTATAAAGAATTGCTGTTTGAAATGTTATTCTGATTTTACATTACTTTTTTTCATGCTACACTTATCACATATCTTCTTAGCCTGGAATAGGCCTCTGGCCCAGGAACCCGTGTTTCGTGGCCTGCGGCCACCTAAGATAAGGACTTTCTTCTCGCCGTATATTTTGAGCGTCCCCATGACACATAGACATTATTACTGCATTTACAAACGTTTGTGTCTCCTCCGGATTCGCACCCGAGCCCTTCGGTACGGGAGTCACTAACCACTATTATTGGGAGGCAAAGTAAAATTTCATTGGTTAATGCAAAACTGTGCTTCAAATCAGCGCCGAAATTCCGACAGTTTATCCATAATTTATTCATTTTCAGAAACTTTTGATCAAAGTTCATTTGCCAACTAAATTCGTTTTTTAGCATTAATTTAACTTGATTCCTCTTAGTTGAAATAAAATAAATCTCTAAGGTGTGGTATACACTGCTGGCCATTAAAATTGCAACATTATAAAGGAAAGCAAACACAAAAATGATATGTATTGTACGTAAAAACTATGGCATGGAGACAAAATGATTACAATTGTAAGCAGTTTGGGGGCTTAGAGGGGTGCGAAATCAGTAGAAACAGCTGTCACTCCTGGCAGCTAAATCTAGTTAGACCTGGAGTCGAAATGGACTTGGATGACAGAAACGGGCAACTCCTTCATGTCTGCTTCAAGTCTGTGTCGCACTTCATCAACGATATTAGCTGGAGAGAGGTGGCGAGCCAGTCTCTCAGCAACCCATGGCCAGATGGTTTCAATGGGGCAGACCTGGAGACTGTGCAGGCCAGGGCAGGAATCGAGTACCCTGTGTATCGAGGAAGATCAGAACACGACGTATACATGTTGTCTTGCATTATCTTGTCGGAATATGGCTTTTGGCAGGCTTCGAAGATAGGCACAACCACTGGACCTAAGATTTCAGAAATGTACCGATCTGCGTTCAAATTCCTTCGATCCCAACTAGAGATGCGCGTGTCGTGTACCCAATGGCTACCTTAACCACCACACCAGATGCAGGGCCCCTATGCCGATATCGAATGTAAGTGATCTCCTCGGAGCCTCCAGACACTTAACGGCCATCAGAAAACTGCACGCAGAACAGTTTTCAGAGTGTCGTCTGAAAAGGCGACAATATGCCCCTTCTGCATCCAGCTTTGTCGTTCGGCGCACCAGAGTCGCCGTCTCTCTCTATATGCTTCATTGTCAAGGGAAGCCGAAGTAATGGTAGCTGCTGATAGTCCAGGCTGCTGTAACCATCGACGCACCATATGAGCGGATACTGAGCGTGTTGCAAACATGCCCATTTCTTGACTAATGGTCCGTGATGTTGTTGTACTGTTCTGCAGGGCTGACCTCCCAATATGTCTGTCCTCTCGGGCATTAATGCTGAGAATGAGATCCTATATTCCATTCAATAGAATCCTTATCAACCGGTTGATTCCATATTCGCAAGACAATTGTCGGATGTCGACCAGAGCGACGGTCGATATCATGGAACGGTAATCCACACTTTCGATAGGCAACGATCCTGCCTCTATCGAAATCCCATAATTGCTGGTAAGCCTTTCTTATTGTTATTCGAGGTATAACTATTTAACGATATTCTGAGCAAACTGCGACCTTACAAAGCGCTTTTCGAATGAGAAATCCATTTCACAACTTTTCTCTTATGCAGTGCTTTAAATATCGTTTCTTCCTCCTGTGTCATCTAAATGCGCGGAAATACTAATTATTTGCATACATTAAGCTCTACTTCCTTTCATGTAATTTTGACGTTCGTTAGATCATTCTTTCCTGTTTTGCAATTTTAATGGCCAGGAGCGTATTTTTGAAAATCATTTTTAGGGGATATCAGAATGGAAGTTTGTACATTCCAGCTTACGGTTTGACAGATAACTTTGCGCTCCCAATTCGCCATTCCTATATGGTATTATACTTGCAAATGAGTATCAAATAACTGAATTCCGAAACGATGCTTAGAGGCATTGGATTTATGATTATTTCTTTGTTTTTTTCATGTATTTCATGTAATAGTATTCATGCATGTTCTAGTCAACTATTAAATGGATGTTAAGAAGTGCTTGCGTAGCAAGCAAGGAAAGAAATGTACGTAGCTTTCCTAAAGTTTTGTAAAGCCACATTCGTTTTTACCTATATTCGACTTTGTGAAATTGGATATCAAACAATGTCAGACTTTCCATTTTCCATCTTATAGACTTTCCATTAGACATTTCCATTCCATACAAATCAGTTGAATTTTTAAACATATTTCTATGATTCTATGACTGTATCAGGTCGTTTACATACATGCATCTTCATAATTAACCTGGAAAGAGCTCTTCTCTGACTGGAGTTGCCTTGCGTGTTTTGCTCCAATAGCTATTAGTTCCTGCCCTAAAATATAAAATTTTCTGCCGTCAGCAATTATCTCGTTTTAAGTACTCAGAACTCAGTTTTTTTCCAAATATTGCAATCCCTTTAAACGAAACGTTTCAAATATTTCCTTACGTTTTCTGAAGTAAGAGAGGGTAATCGCCTTTTCATCCTGTTTTTGAAATTGCGTTAGCACAAATTCAGAACAGACAGACTTTGCATTCTAAAATTCGTGGAATTTTTAAAGAGAATTCTACGTTTTTATGATTATATGTCTGACATGCGAAGAGGGATTTTTATGCATCCAGAGGCTTCCCAGCCTTCTCAGTAATACGCTAGAACGCAACTCCCAACTAAAAGTTTTTTGTCCACTTTTTCAATAAATTTTATCCTGAATTTCTAAGCGAGCATCTGAGTTCCATGCCGGTAATATATTATTGTCGCAGGTATTTTGTGTAGCCTCATTAATGTATTTCCATTATAAACTTTGGAAGAGCGCTTCTTTTAGTTTTCCGGTTCCTTGTGTGCTTTTTCCATTTAATTACCGATTTTGTTTTTAAATTTTGTACTATTGTGAGTTGAGGTGCACGTTTATGGTTTTAAACAGAAATTAAATATTTTCGTGCCATATATGGAAAATAAAGGTACGAAGTTTAAGAATTTATCAGGAAAACATTTGGTACAAATTTCCATTAAAATTAATTGTATAAAATAAGATAAGAATATTTTTTTCAACATATGCTTTGCTATTATTTAAATGTTTATTGCGTTCGTGAATTTGGTTTCGTATTCTCGTTGCACAGGGATCCCATGTTAGCCTGTCATTTGAAAAATATCGTTAATTCTTCTGTTACCTTGTTGTCATTGTCAAAGTAATTCTAAAGAAGGTAGTTAGATAAAGAAGGAAATATACTAATTTACTCGATATTAAGGCTGAAACTTTTAATTCGGGATCCGAAACTTCCCACTTGAATTAATTTTTTGCAAGGAAATATTGAAACATGCATGTCAACAATATGTCTCCGAATACTGCCGCGGACCTGTTAGGTGTCATACACAAACTCTCCTTTATTTATTTATTTTTGATGTTTTCTCAAAATACTCAAATATCATTTGTTTATGAACTGGTATTTTTCGTCGCTAAGGAAGCAAAAGTCATTAAGAACAACTCCCTGTGTTTGGTAGAAAGCCGAAACCGTAACTTCATATACTAAAACGGGTCTTGTATATATATTTTTTTAGATCGTAGAACTCCGTATGATCCCGATCAAATAATTATTTTTTGGATTCAAGTATATGGCAAAAACTGAATTTAGTACACATTTATAATTAAATCCGTGAATTAATTATTCATTCCAAAGAAAATTAACGCATAACGCAGTGTTTACGTTTTGTGCTTTTGCATTATGCACATGCATTTTTGAGTACTCTTAATTCTTGGATCATGGCTCCATGAAACAAAGTCTTCGAGATTTAGGGGAAAATTTCGTGCACGTCCCGTTTCGCTTCATTCACTGTAGTAAGAATTTCACTTTCGAATATCTGATGAAACCTATCAGAGTTTGAACGTGACCTGTCGCTTTGTTGGTCATGAATATGTTCATCATGAATCCTGCTTTGAGAACTCCCACTCCTTTTCTCACTTTTGCCAATTCCATATGTCACCATAAGATATCACAAATTCATCTGTGAGTTTCCGTAGGGCACTCACCTTTCGTGAAAAATAACATAACAATCTTCATCTTACATCTTCAGGGATTCTGCATTGCTACTCCACTTCAAACACGCCTTACTCAAAATAAGCGCTAGCGAAGCAATATTAAACACGAGAATAAAACAATAGATTTGAGTTTTGTTTGTCATTCTGTTCTAAATGATAACCACCTTAAAACTGACAAGCGACGCATATCTACTTTCTGAATACTCTATGTAATCGTTATCAGAATTTCTCACTACGCCCGCCATAATGAAATGTCATAATTTCAGCTTCATACTTATCGTTCTGGTTGGCTGCCTTTATAGCCTACCTGCAAGTAAATTTTGCAATGTATAATTTCTTTTGAAAAATTTCTTGGAATTCATTAGATTTGAATACAACAGCATTATTATTCGGAAACAAGCCGCCCAGACGGTATAGTGCTTAAGGCAACCGACTGCGATACCAAAGGGTCCGGGTTCAAATCGCGGAGAAGGCATCGTTGTAACTGTCCGTCCGTTCATAGGAAGCAAAGGTGGCCCACCTATTAGATGCCTCCATAATAAATTGACAACCACTTCTGGCCTTAGTAGTAGCCAAGTCGAACTCGGCTGAACGGCCCACCGTTTGTTTAAAAAAATATTATATTCGGAAGCAAACCAGCTAACAAATGAATGTCTTCAAGCCTTGGACTTCAAGTTTGTTTGGTTAAACGAAGTGATTATTTACCAAAAATATATTACCAGTTAGGTTCCTGTAGTTAATTATATTTACCAAAAATATATTACCAGTTAGGTTCCTGTAGATAATGCAGGGATACTTATAAAGAAACTATGAGAACCTTCTCATCTCTAAATCCAACTGTACTGGCAAAATTTATGACCAATCTGTAATTTCCGAAAATGGCAGAATAGTTTATGCATAACACAGTAATTATATTTGTAAATTTTGTATTGTCTGTTTATATTTCGCAGTCCAACATTTTAATATCATTTACTTGTAGATGATCAAAATGTTTTGCAAATGTTCATGTAGTGCTTTATTGCCAATAATTTCATTTCTCTATCGAAAGCGAATACTCATTATTTCATAAAGATTGTAAGCTACTTTATAAAGTAACGTTATCAAAGTATTTACTTTTCGCTCATATCATAGACTACTTATCAGTTTCTTATATAATTAATAAAAATGAACTGTAGTCGCAGTTAAATTTGCTTTAAATTTGCAAAAAGCAATTAGTTAAAATTCTGAAACTCTCAAATTTATTTAATTCGGTAAATGTAATCCATTGTAAAATATATTTCAGTTATGATCTTTCAGTTTCTGTTACACGTCTACGATGTGTGTTTAATTCTTAATCATCGCACTGGTTGTGACGTAAAACTTGCACTGTCTGCGCGACGCGAACATAATTGCTGGTGGCATATTCCAACAGCAAGCTATTTTCTAAATATCGCGATGTTTAGCCGCATTTTCAAAAATTAAATTTCTTCCTTTTTTTAGATCTATTAATTTGTCATCGATACGCAATTATTGTCATCGATATGCAAATGTTGTCATCGATATGCAAATGTCATCGATATACATTTATATTATCTTGCAAGAAATGTTTAAAATGTGTAAGCAAACATAGACTGAAAACAAATATGTTGTTACCTTCATTCATAAATTTAATATAAAAGAAGAATATTCATAAAAGAAATAAATACTATAAGTTAAGATGATGCATATATAAGGGTTAAGGTGAATATGTTTTCAAATTTTATAGAATCGATTATTTTGGAGACTTTGGAAATACCATTTTAAAAATTTGGAAAATAGCAAATTAGCACTGCATAATTAAATACCTTTATTCTTTACATTTTTAAATCGTCTATTATAGTGCTTTAACAGCTAATTTTTTTATTACAAATGGTATTAGAATAGCCTGTTTATATGTATGTTAGGTAAGCAAGTACACTTAGAAGTGATGATGCGTAGAAGCATTAATAGTATAGAACGTAGAATGTTAAATCCGTAAAACGGCAAACTTGGCAGCAGAGGCAGATTAAATAGTCATCTTTATTTCAATTAACGACTGCGGCCACAATTCACTTGGCACTATCCAAAAACATTTACATTTTTAATGCTGTTGAGATAGGAAGGGAGCAACGAGGCAGCGTTTTAACGAGAACAGAGGTAAAAGCGAAGTGCGCAGTTATCAGTATCGATTTCACCAAGAGAAAGGTTCTAAATTTTTAGTTTCAGTTCCAAATTAGCTACGTCATCAGCGTTATGCTTGTCATATGATATGGATTCATCTAGCAACGAGCAGTCCAGAAATAGATATTACTATTTTTAGAACAGAAATGGTAAATATCCAAATTAAAAAGGGGAAATTAAAGGGCTACTGCTAATTTAAATTATAAATTTGATTTACATACTTTTATCTTACACACATATATATTTCCCGAAATATTGAGATTTCAAGGTTGAAAGCCTTTCCTAACATTTCTTGGAATACAGTAGATGCTGCTTATTTGCAACTGCTTCTAATTTTATAATTCGGATATTGCTATTGAATTGCCAAAGTCTCGCCCGCTTTTCTACAAAAACACGGAAAAAGCATCGCTTATTGTAATCAACAATTCGGCTAATGTGATAACTGAAGTAAAGTCGCCAAAATAAAAAAGGTCAAAATAGATTATAAGAATTGCCAAGTAATAGAGAAATATCGTCAAGTAAGGGATTAAGTCGCAAACCTGCTTGATTTTGATTTCAGCAAATATAAAATTAGGCAAAAACATAATCCGTTTTGACATCGATTTTGTTTGAATCTATCGATTTTGAGGACGATGAGACACGAGGATCTCGATCTCTTTTTCAAGATCAAAAAACAATTTTGTCGAAACTTTTCTTTTGTCTATTTTTAAATTTTACACTGATGCGTTTTCTTCCAACAAGGTATGTCATCCGAGCTGGTGTACAACATCGGTCAAATAATTTTCAAAAGCGTAATGAACAGTTCGTAAATGAACTTTTGCATTAAAGAACATCTGCGTTAAGAACAGTTTGTGTTAATGAACAATTCATAAACAAATTTTAACACATTTTCCTAATTTAAATTCTCTGAAAGTACCTGGCATAACGTTTTTACTTTTATTTATATTAAATTATATTCCTAATACTTTTTCTTATTATTTAATGTCATCACTCGGTTACTTACCAACATAGCCTTAAACAAACGGGATCATATTAAGCTGTCCCTACTATGTGTAAATGCTGATAGTTAATTAAATAAATTCTCTAAACCGTCATTATAGTTTCCTATTGTTTTTAATTTTATTTTAAAATATTTCTGGTTAACATACTCGCAATTTTTTACTCAATTTATTTATATATGTTTCCTTTAATTGCAGAACAAAAATAGTCTAAAAACCAAAGCTAAACGATTCCCTTCAAAATAATGCTCCCAATTCTTTTCTATTTCTTCATGTAGACTTACTTCTTTTATGTATTTTGATGTTAGCTTAGATTATACAGGTACACAACAGAACAAATTAATTTCTTTTGTATTTCAAGTAACATTACGTAACTTCGAATAGTATCAAAGCATAATTCCTGTTAATTCGATATCAACAACTAACATATAAGCTGCATTACTGTCAGTGTTGACAGAATACATAGATAGTATCACTGATAAATCGATTAATGCATTAAAATATCATTATCGGTTAATTTACAAATATATCTTTTCTTGTCAGGTTATGGAGGCAGAGGATTCGGTGATGGTTACGAAGTTGGTTCTGATGGAGCTGCTGCTGAAGCAGGATCTGGTACAGGAGGACAGGGACGAGGCTATGACTTCATAACTGATGCTGCTGCTTTAGCGTCAGCTGCTGCTTCTGCTTTTGACTTAGGAGGAAGAGGATATGGAACTGGTTCTAACGCTGCTGCTTCATCTTCTGCTGCTAGCAGTTCATGGATTGACACTTCAACTATATATTCTACTATTTCGCGATTATCATCTTCTTCATCATCATCTAGAATTTCTTCTGCTGCTTCTGTTCTGGCTTCTGGGGGTACCTTCAATGCTAATGCATTGTCTTCAGTTATTTCAAGTCTGGTGTCTCAGGTTCGCTCCACATCCGATGCACTTTCTGGATGTGAAGTCCTTGTTCAGGTTCTCTTAGAAATTGTGTCAGCTCTTGTACATATACTGAATTCATCAAAAATTGGTCAAATTGATTTGAATTCGGTCAATTCGTCTTCAGATATTGTCTCTCGCTCATTGTTTGCTTTAGCTTGAAATAGACTACGTTATGTTTTTCATTATTTTGTTAATGTATAACTTTTTTTTTATTCTTCTGTTACTGTATAATCTAAAAATAAATGCGTATCTTGAATGGTTTAAAAGTATCCATTTAATTTTATGAAAGTTTTTCAATCTTTATTATTATGCTCATTTCCTTGTCTGTAAATGTTAGAAAACATATAGTTGGAATGCTCGCTGTTACTGTGTTGTGGCCTACCGAAAGAGGGAACTACTGTTATTCCTAAAATTCTACAAATAATTTATTTGTACTTTTAAATAACGAGGTTTCTATACTTTTGTTTCAGCAATGTGGCAAAACGCGGATTTTTTTTTCCCTGGCTACGTTCTAAGGATGTAACGTTCAATTGCGTTCAATGGCATTATGTGTGTTGGAGCAAAGTAAAATGTTTATGTTAATTTTAAATATGTTTTTATTGTAAGAAAGTACTTATTCATTGTATTAGCTCCAAGCCTACATCTGTAACGGCGTTCTTAATTTTTCTATGTTTGGAGTTTGATTTCAGTTGCCTTGTACAAACAGGTGAGCACTCACTACAGAAAATTGCAATAGGTCATGCTTTTATTTATTTATGAATGAAAAAGATTAATCTTGCGTACGTGTATTATAGTGAGGCCCGTTGGCTAGCGTACTGCGCAGCTGCACCACAGTTCCGCGGCTCGATCCCCGACGAGTTGGACAAGGTTGACTCAGCCTTTTATTCCTCGAGTGGATCGATAAAGTGAGTGTTAAGTTCGCTTGGGGACTAAGCACCACTTGTATAGGGACACCACTTGACAAACTGGCCACTTGTACAGGGTATATGCTCATGTACCCTGAGGCCCACGGTCTAGAAAGCAGATGTCAGAGCACTTCAGGCCATGGCTCACCAAGGGCTGTTGCGCCATTGAGTTTAGTTTACGTGTATTATAGTATGACAATGATGATTTTGGTTACTGAACCCAGAAGTAATTTAATAAGAAACCTGAATTAGCATTAACTAAAATCTATATACAAATGAAAACGCCACATTCGAGGGAGAACCTTCGTTTAGTCCAAGCAAACTCTAAAAGGAATGTTTAGTGTAACAAACGTTTTTGCATTCATGGTTTGAGCAAATCTCAGGTATTGTCAGTTTTGGAATTTTCCACAGAAACACTTGTACAGGTGTTCACAGTATCACAGCATGCAATGAGTAGTTGCACTTTAAACTACTAAGAACGTTATGAAAACGCAATGAAAAGCGCATCTAAAGAGAAAGCTAATCCAGAAATATCTCAGTACTCCGATCTCACACTGAACTAACATCTCGCAATAATAACAACAGCAGCAACTGAGAGCAGAGGCTCTTACCGGTCTTATATAATTTTCATGCAGCCGCTGCGATATTTCAAGTACTTTCTGCTTCTCGAAAATACTAGAAGGCAATGTGAGTGTCAAATTACAGTTGCAGCTAATACACTGATCAATTACATTTATTCAGATACAAATACTTATTATGGTGATACAGGGACCGGACCAAAATGGTCACCAAATTTGGCACGTGAAACATGTGCAATGGCTTCACCGGGACTCGAACCTTGGGTCTCTCAAATACGCGTCGAGTGTGCTACCGTTACACCACGAAGGCATGTTAGAATGAAGGAAAAAGTACTTTATAACTCTTTTAATAAAACGTTTCAAACGTATAGCTGCATTCACTTATGCCAGGTATCATCTAAATTCATCAAATAGTGGTTCATCAATTAAAATATATCAAATATTCAAGACAAAAGTTGAAACTAACAGTTTAATAAAGCATTAACTAGTTCAACTACTATTTCAATAAAGCACTATCTGAACTATATTAATAAAGTAGCAACCCTATCTATAACACAAAGCTTTGTTCTTGGATTTCCTCTGTCAATCAATCAAATAATTTTCACAGTATCTACCTGGGCGATGATGTAAAATGAATTTCTTCTATAGGCAAAATTTCGTTTTTTTTTTTTTTTTTTCGTGTATTTTGTTGTTTTAATATACTAATGCTGAGCTTTTCTGCAGCTCATAGCACTATCAAGTTTCAAACATTTCTCCTGAACATTTAGAAACATTTTTCGAAGTCACTCGCAGATTAGATAGGAATGTAATCAAAGAATCGACAATTTGAAATATTGGTTACGGTACTTTTTTCCGTTCATCCAAAAAACTTATTATTTAGTAAAAGAACAATTCTTAATATTTGAAAATAATTTTTTTTTCAGTTAAAATAAACGGTTTGTTTGAAATACTAGACTTTTTTTAGGTATGGAAATCGTTTATTCGAAACTCACATTGGCACCAATTAGTTCCCATAATTTAGGTTGCGCTCTAATGCATTTTGACACTTAACAGACTCTTTTTGCTTTGATTAGCGGGTAACGATCCAATCTAAATTTACAACAAGTATGCTGCAACTCGTCAGTTTTTGAATAAATCAAGGAAATGAGCCACTTAAGACACGAAATATAAATTAATAACTGACAGAAGGTCAAAAACTTTTAAATTCGAACACGTGGGAAGAATGGGCAGGTTATCGCAGTGCGAAGACTTTCGCTAGAAAGTTCTTTCACACGCCTGGTCGTTACGTAGCATTCTAAAGTTTTGGTTTTTATCGGCGGGGGGGGTGGGGGTAGAGGATTAACTGAGAAGTTCTCTTTGGGATGCAGTGACGTTTCACGTAAAGAACTGGGAGCAGCGGAACCGAGATCTCTAGTGCTATGGATTTGTTAAAGGCAGATATGGTATGTCTCTTGTTATGACTATTATTCCTAAATTAAAAGTAATGAATCTTTATCTGTATTCAGCTTTAAGAATTTTATATCATGTCTTTCACAGTTTTTCTTGCGTTTTCGAATTTTTTTGGATGCGCGGCCTAGATGTTTCTTATTTTTTTTTTTTTTATTATATGACCAGGTAGCCGTTACTAGCGGGGGTACAGCGCGTAAAAGCTCGCAGGCGGCCAAAACCGGAGGCAGCCGGACTCTCGCGATAGCACGCCTAAATATTTTAAATTCATTGCAATTACTTATCATATGTACATATTTTTTATAAAAATTTTCATATATAAGTAATTGATGAGTACGAAATAAAAATTTTATTAATCATCGAGCTTTTTCTTTTTTTTTTTTTTTTTAATTTGGGGGCGGCAATCAGGAAATTACGCCGGTAGCCAATGGCGTAAGAACGGCCCTATATATGACTGTCCTTAGAATAGAATAATCTTGTAGATATTGATTTTCTTAAAAAGCGTAAATACCAATTTTTCTAATTTACCTTTATGATGCGGTTATTTCATATGTATATATAAATTACGCGTTTTAATTCTACTCCTTTTGAAAACAGAAAAGTGAATGTTAGGAATGCAAGATTTTGTAATTTTCGTTCAAAGAAACAAACCGAAAAAATTCTCGCAATTTTTAAAGAAAATATTCTAACAGCAAATAAACTGCTAAGAATTTTTGAGTGAAAAGTATATTAAAACTTTTCTGATTTGTGCTTCTAACTTTTTCCATTTATTCATTTGAATTCGGAATATTGTTATATTAAAGCATGAAACAGCGTCTTAATTCAAGAGTATAAAACATTTATTCCCAAGCAGGGGGGTAATTCGACTCTAGAGGGGAATTCTGTACTTTCAAAAGGAGAATACGGTCAGTCTGGTCCACCTGCTTCTGCTGTCCCGATAAAAATTATCTAATTCTAAATAAATGTACATATATTTTTCGAGTTTGGGAAAGGAAGCGAGGGGAGATGTAGCAATGGTGAAAGCCGTGCATAGAAGCAGAAAAGGTTGAGACTCACCAGCATTTCTTTTAATTGTATAAATCTAATGGTTCCCAGACAAAAGCCCACTGGACGAAAGCGCACGCGAAAAAAGCCCCCCCCCCCACAAAAAAAAAGGCCCACTATGATAGTTCCCCACGCGAATAAAAATAAATGGAGTATTCAGATCTGAATTTTAATGTCTCAAATATATGCCTGTTTGTATATTTTATCACAACTTTATTTGTTCAATTTATTATGTTAAAAGCAAACTTTCTGATTGAGTGATTAGCTATAACGTTTCGATGATAAATCTGCAATTGCATTTTATTATTTATTTACTTATTTAACTTTGGTATGTGAATGTGAAAATGAAAATATCATTGTGGAGTTTCTCGCGTGCTATTTTTAAGGTAATTTGGCTGAGATTAAATATAAATATGTTTCATTATTAAAACTATTAGCTTTTTAATTAAAAACACTTGAATTTTATTTTAATTCTTTTTAGTTTTACCTTTAGTTTCTTTTAGTTCCTTTTTACTTTAGGAATATTAAAACAGTTAAGCACAATGAAAACTTGGCTAAGAGAGATTTTATTCTTTACTTTAGACTGAGCTTATTATCAAAGTTTAAAATATTTCTCATTGAAAGCATTTTTGAATGTGACAATTATAATGTGGCGATTTTCTAGAGATATTTTCTTTTAGATTTCTGAATAAATTAAAACTGTCAGCTGACACCCTGTCAGAAAATGAATTCAAAATGTAACCTCTTAATCTAGTAAAGCAATTTTGAATAGTGTTTTTAATTTTAATTTAATTTATTTATTTATATTTTTTTTGGGGGGATGAAACAACTCTTAGAAGTCAACATATCTACAAATTTAAGTACAATCACCTCAAACTGTAGTAATAAATGTGTAGCATTTTATTAGAGTTTGTGAAGATTACAAAGAACTATGCATATAATAACATCTAATAAAATTTTGTAACTACATGAATATATACAGTCATCAGATTCAAAGTTCATCGTTTTTAGATGCTAAGTATACATATTATATAAATTCATCATTCATTAATAGTATTAAGTATAGTAATAGAAAATTAGTATTAATGTTTCAAATTGCAATTTTTTTAATAATTTGTCTTGCATTTACTGTATATTTGTTAAAGACGTATGGATATCAGTTATAAAACATGAAAAATACACAGAAAGCAGCTAATCTTATATAACAACTGATTGTGAAAGAAAAATTAGTGCTTTTAATTACAGTTAATAGCGCTTTTAAATCTTCCTATTGTAAATAGCCGTTTTCTAATTAAAATTAAATTAATTAGAAAATAATTATAGTGAATTATATCTATTGACGACATTTTTAAGAGGACACCTTTTGAAAGAGACCTGTATTTTTTGTGAACATAAACAGACATTGACAGTGAATATCACATTTCCAAGACCACCATAGCTACAACCAAAATCCTTTAAAACCGTAAACGATTGCTTTTATAGAGGGCTCACTATATTTTTAATAAAACAGGTACATCTTCATTATACACTTGCTACATTTTGATTTTCTGTCAAAACAGAGGAACAATGGTTCTATTTCTTTAGAAGTATGTGAAATTAAGGAAATGGACACTGTATGACAAAAATTGGAATTATATTTAAAAACAAACCTCTTGAACATATCTGAAATTCATTTTTCTGGGCGGAATAATTTTATGTAAAAGAAAATGTTTAATAAACATTAGAACTCAAAGTCTAAGTTAGGTCAAAGTAGTACGGGTCATTTCGTCTGAATATATCATTTCTTAATCATAAAGCGACTTTCCGAACAGCGAACGAAACGGGAAAGGTTGTGGTGTGGTGGTTTGTTTAATAATGGCAAAGCCTCGAGGGCTATGTGCGTAAGGGGAGGGATGCCTTCGTGGAGGACTTTCTAAGGGAAACTGTCTCGTATACACGTTACACATGGGGAAAACCACGAAAACACCCATGCAGCCAGCCCGTTCGCGGGATTCGAACCTCGGACCGAACTACCAGTGTTCAGCGACTTTACCGCTCTGCCGCTGGCGGGCCTTGAAACGGGAAAGACAGAATAAGTGCGAACGGCAGCGGACAAACGACAGTGTTTCGAACTTGGCATGAAAAGAAAACGGACGAAATGGCACTAAGCTAAGAGAAGGCATGCCTTCGTGGAGGACGTTTTAAAGGAAACTTGCTCATATACATGTTACGCAAGGAGAAAACCACGAAAGTGCCCATGCAGTCAGCCCTTCCATCGGGATTTGAACCCCGGACCGAGCTACCAGTGTTCAGCGTTTTTAACGCTTGGCCGTAGGTGAGCCTTGTGCCTACATGAAAAAAATTGAATGACAGACGCTTACTTAATGTACAGCTTTTATTCCATTTTTTATTCATTTTTATTCATCTAACTAATAATTTATTTTTTCCGATATTTGAACTTTTTCTCAGATTTATTTTCAAAGGAACAATGTCTAGAAAGCTTTGCAAATCGAAAATAAATCATTAAGTCTTAGATGAGATACGTTCTACCAATAAAAAAAAAAAAAAAAAATGTTTTCAAGTTCAGAATGCAATATGTGTAAGTTGTTATGCATACTGTTTATCTCAACAAATGCTCAAACTTTTTTTCCTGATTTGAAATCAATAGAAATTTTTTTATGAAACTAACCTCAGTAAAAAGTAGAATTTTATTTAATTTTATGATTGAATGTTAGCTTCAAGAATGGAGCTAACAAACAAGTTATAAAGTCTAATCGTTCACGGGAGCATGCAAATTGTCAATGACCTTCTGTAACATTGCTGGTGACTTCTCACTAGTTAACAGAGTCCTCCGAGCCCTAAAGTCGCAGAACAATGGTAGAACATTCCGAGTTTTGAATCCCGCGCACGGGCTGGCTGCATGGGTGTTTTCGTAGTTTCCCCCATGAATAATTTGTATACGAGCCAGCCTCTCTTAGAAAGTCTTCCACGAAGGCATCCCTCTCCTCAGGCAGATGATAGCCCTCGAGGCTTTGCCATGTTCACATACGCCAAACCAAACTCGCTAATCAACTTGATGTTCAGTAACAAAAGAATAAGGATAAAGGTCCGACCTTTTATCCAAGGGAACTATTTACAAGAGTACACCTTGTACTTAACATATAGACCACTGCTTGTGGTGTTATGTTACGTAGAGATGAAAGGGCCACCTAATATTTACCTGAAGTAAGTAGACATTAGCTCTACACACAGACTAGAAAAACAACCACCTCCCGACGTCTTCGAGTAATGATGAAATTGTAACTCCAGTTCTGAAATTGTAACACTGCAAGTTCTGCTACCGCCGGGCGTTAAATTAGATCAAGTAAAATGCATTACATTACCTGATATATATATATATATCGATACATATTTGTACATGTGCATGTTTTATGGCGTTATTTATTGTAATGGGTACTGGCTTCATGTTTCAGGACATTACATATTGCAGTGCGTGATGAAAATGATAAAGGCGTAATGTAGATGATGTTCTTTTAGGACGTGTTTGCAAACATGATGTTTACATCAATGTTTAGTATCAGAATTAATTTAGCACTATAAAATTGCTTACAAAACTTACTTCATTCTGCATATTTATGCTTACTGCTTACATTTAAATATTGTTGTATAGATGTGCTGATATTTTAGCTACTCAGTATTGAATGATTTACTTTATCAGTTCAACCACACAACAATACTTAAATTGTTGTGTTGATATTTTAACAACTCAATCGACAAAATATTGAGTTGCTAAAGTATCAGCAACTCTAAACTTAACATTTCAAGGTAATAATTAAATAGAGGAATTCAAGATTAGCCTAACAGGCTTTCCCAGACAATTAACTTACTGGTGCACTTAATGCAACGGCCGAAAATGGCTAAACCCTGACAGCAGAAGTCGACGTAGCCAATCCTCGTATTCCCTTTCAATCGCAAAAGCTTCGCTTTAAATACTCTTAACTCATTTGCATCCTACTCATGTTTACTAACTTATTTACATTCGGATGAGGAAGCGGAAAAGTAGAATTACGGAAGAAGCGGAAAGTACAAGCTGGAAATAATACATAACAGGATAGTATTTTCTCCCTCTTCCAGCATGCCTTCGTGGTATAACGGTTAGCACACTCGGCGCGTATTCGAGAGGTTCACGTTAGAGTCCCGGCGAGCGCATTGCTCATTTTCACGTCTCCAGCATGAAGCCTGAACTATAAATAAAAGGTGGTGGATGATGATTCTTCTCCACCAAGATTTGACGACTGGGTCCCCTAATACCCAGCCGTCTTTAAAAGGGGGAGTATATAAGGTATTTTCTACCTCCTTCCAGAATGCCTTTGTGGTATAACGGTTAGTACAATCGGCTCTCGAGAGATCCAGGTTCGAGTCTCGAAGCGGGCATCGCTTATTTTTCATGTCTCCCGTATAAAAAATAATAATAATTAAAAAAACCTAATGACTCTACGAACTACTCTTTACTACTCTTACTACAGTAAGAACTAAAGATCCGTAAAGTATAAAATTCTATATGTTACGCCATCCATTGCCCTCCGTAAGAGGGCGCTGTTTAATCTTGCTAGTTTTTCTGTATATGTTAGTGAATAGGAATAAATGTCTTGTCCTAAGAGGTAGCGTCGATCTTTTAATGAGAGTGGAGTTTAATTTCTGCCCCTTTTCAAAAAAGAGGTGATTTTTTTTTTTTTGTTTTTTTGTGTGTGTGTGTGTGTGTGTGTGTGTGTGTCAGGAGTGGGGTTAAGTGAGAATTTGGTAGTAATAAAGTGTATCATCGAATTTTGTGTGAAAAAATAGTGTGGTGATATGGGAATATATATGTATTGCGCAAAAATCGAAAGTGAAGGTGTTCCATTGAGTAGGTGAGTAGTTATTTTGGTTTGTTGTGATAATGAGTGTTGTGTATTGAGGTATTCCTACTTGATGATTTGAGTTGATAGTGTCTGTGTTGAATTTGATTGCGTTCGTTTTTGTACTTATTGTGTTCTAGTTGTCAATTCAGGGTTGTTGTAATTTTCTTTGAATTAAAATGAGTCTGAAGTCGCTTAAGTCATTAAAAAAAGACGAGTTGACGCTCGTCGCGGATTAATTAGGATTAGTAATTCCGAGCGGGGCGAAAATTGTTACTTTGAAAACTTTAATAGAAAGTTCAGAAGTTCATGCAAATGATGCTGAATTTGTGCAAAATATTACTGATAATATTCTAGAGGAAAAGAAAATGCAAATTGAGAAACAAAAATCAGAAAACGAAATTAGATTAGAGAAAATACAAATTGAAAAACAAAAATCGGAAAACGAAATTAGATTAGAGTTAGAGAAAATAAAACTTTCTCAGTTAGAGGCGGAATTAGCTTTAGTTAACACTAGAAAAGACTTGCTACAAAATCCAAATGTTGAGACGGACAACTCAAATCGAAATATGGAAAATTTAATTAAAATTGTAAAGACATTAACAATTTCTGTACCTACTAAAGCAGAATCCTTTAATCTTTTTTTACAATCAATTGCAAGGGCTTTTAGAACAAAACAAGTACCTGAAGATTTAAAAGCAGAAATCCTATTAAATGTTTTGGGAGAGAAGGTCACTAATTTAATGTTATATGTGAAGGAAGAAGATATTAATAATTACGATAAACTAAGATAATACCAATAATACCATGATTTTAAAGGAATTTCAACCAACCCCTCAAGAGTGCTTAAATCATTTTCGTTCTACACAAAAATTGTCATCTGAGAACTTTGTACAGTTTGCATCAAGGTTAAGAGGAAATTTTTAATATTATTGTCAGTTGAGAAATGTAAAATATTTTAAATCGTTATGTGATCTTATGGTTTCTGATAAAATATTCAGTGAACTTGATCGTGAATTAAAGACCCATATAGCAGTTAAACAGGGAGAGACATGGTTCGAACCCCAAACTTTAGGTCGTGAATGCGATATTTGTCATGAAAAGGTAAACAAAAACCAGAATCCCTTTTTGCAAAATCATTTACAGGTAACGATAATAAAAGAGGCGATGGAAATAATGTTAATAAACTTCGTAATTATAATTACAAAAATATTTCTATATGTATCTGGAGCAAAAGATCAAACATGTATTTTGTGTAAAATTAATCAAAACCACCCGTTACAAAATTGTCTTAATTTTAAAAGGCTTTCAGTAAATGAGCGTGTTGAAATTATTAAGCAAAATAACCTTTGTTTGAAACGTTTTTCTTCGGAGTGTAATAGAGCCAGAAATTGTTTCTGTGGGAAAGCTTTCGGAGTGTAATGCGAAAAAGTGTAGAGCCAGAAATTGTTTCTGTGGGAAAGCTCATCATTCTATGATTCATTTTTATAAACAAAATAAACCTCTTTCCAAAGTAGAGAACGGTGGCGCCGAACAAACTCAGTGCAATGCTTCAGTATAAAGGTCAAGCCGAATACATAAATCATCTGTGCTGTTTGTTACTCACATGCATTGTATACGTTAGCTCTGTTGATAAAACAAAATTGAATAAAATGACGCACATATGCGATAATGGCTCTGAAAGAAGCTGGTGTACCTAAGTCCCTTGCCAATTGCTTAAAATTAAAATCAATTAGGAAAGGTTGTCAGTTTTTTCCTTTGGCTCAGAAAAGCCTACTGAGAAATTATACGAGGTAGTAGAATTAAAATTTTCTAGTAGATACAATCCTAATCGGTGTATTCAAATTGAAGTGTGTACTCCAACTGCACTAATGAAAATCCCCCCCTCGTCCTGCTATAGTTCCAAGTGTGCCAATCAAAATTTCTTTCCCCCCGTTGCCTACAGGTTTACAATTTTATTTTTCGAAGCCAACTGTAGCCAAGAGATAAAATTAAAATAAAGAAATATATTTTTTATAAATGAATAGTGGATTTGTTGCCAATCTAGAGAAACTAAGCTTCGGCAACAACAAAAATAACGCCTTTTATTATTATTATTGCAAATTACGTCATGCTTAATCCTTTCTGGAATTTATTCCAGGGAAAAAGTGTTTAAGATTTACTTCGTAATTTTTAATACAGATATTAAGTTTTTATGTACTTTTGCCTTGTCGTGAAGTAAGAACTGAATTTAATTGATGAGAAACACTGAATTGTCTGTGAAAAATCGTTTCTTTTTTGTTTGTTTAATTTCTTTTATACATCGCTTTAGATTTACTTTTGTTAATTGCTCTGTAACACAAAAGAAATTTTCAGAGGACTTGAAGAAGGTTTCGTAATACTCTTGCAGGCAATAAATTCATCTTTGTAACAACATGTGGGGCTAGAAGGCATTCTTCATGAGCGCTACTATTGGCTCTGACCTTTTTCACCCCTACAACCGGAAGTCAGTGTATATTCCTTAAATAGCTAAATTTTCAATCAGTTCCGAACGATTCTTTGACTATCTTGGTGAAAAATATATTTGCTTCTGTTATAAATTCAACCTTGAATTAAAATTGGCGTTATTTAAGCATATTTACCTATGATGGAGTTTATTCGCAGTCAGAGAGGAAAAATTCTCGTTCTTTTTTCAGGACATAAATTTTATAAGGACTATGGCAAAGCAGAGTACCAAAAATGGCGTTGTACAAGTAAAAAATGCAAAGCAACACTTTATCTTGATAAGACAAATGACGTGTTATCAAAATCTTATCTGTGTCACAATCATGAGGGGTGCAAGACTATTTCTAGACAAGTTGTTTCAAACGGTGTTAAACAGAAAGCAGCGGAAGATACATCTGAAAAACCTCAGAAATTAATCAGGAAAGAACTGACTAGTGTGCAGCTCATCATTCAGATATTGTTAGCAGCCATGATGTTCATTGTATTCGGAGAAATATGTACCGACAGTCCTACCTCCACTTCCAAAATGTATTTCTGATGTGCATTCTGCATTAAATGTAATGCAAGTGATATCTTATCGACATGAAAATCTCTTGAGATTAATGACGATAATATAGTTTGTCTTTCCACAGATTCAAATTTAAGAATATTATGTGACAAAAAAAAGGTTTTTTATGGCACTTTCACATTTTGCCCAAAATTCTTCTTTCAGATGTTTACGTTTCATACAGTGGAAAATGGACATTATATCCCACTTGAATTTTTTTTTTGCTACCAGGAAAGTCTACGGCAATATACTAAACTTTATGTTTCAAAAACTGCTAACTTGCATTTGAATTTTCAGCCAGAAATTGTGGTGGCAGGTTTTGAATATGCAATCCATGGAGCTGTGAGAAAAATGTGGCCTGAATGTTCTATTACAGGATGTAGATTCCACTTGACTCAAGCTTGGTGGCAAAAACTTCAACAGTGCGGATTGCAGCAACAATATAGGAATGGTAATTCAGAAACTGGCAGGGCTTCGACTGGTATTTGGATTACCCTTTTTGGATGCTACTGAAGTTTCGGATAGCTTCGTTGAAGATCTGATGTCAGAGCAACCACGGGATGCAAACATCACACGCTTTACTGATTACATAACCGAGAAACACCTAGATGAGGATGCAAAATTTCCCCCTATACTTAGGGCTTGCGCTGATATTTCATGGGAAAGAACAACTAATGCATGTGAAGCATTTCATTCAAAATTCAGAGCGAATTTTTATCATTCCCATCCTAATATATTTGTCTTCACAGGTGTAATTCGTCAAATTCAGATATATATATATACGCTGCAATAAATGGTGTGAAGCAGCATAAAAATTAACAAACAAGAATTGCGCAAACAGAAAGGAAAGAATCGAGGATTTACTTAACAAGCGCAGGTATGGAATGATTTCACGATTAGAATTCCTAAGACGTGTTTCATGTTACCCAAAAATTGTAAGTTAATTATTGCAAACCATTGTATTCAAACAAATTTATGTGAAATATCATAATAAATGTAATAATTTTAAATTACAAAAGTATTGAGAAAAATATTTAAAAACAGGTTAGCATGATAAAGAATAAACTTAAAGAAAATGCTAAAGTATGAATAAAATAAATAAATAAGTATAAAATATTAAATCATGAAAACGATTTCTAGAGCAAATTTCTTAGGGGTTGAAATTTAAGAAATACAATAAAAATGAGAAGAGAATTTAGATCTCTTTCATATCATAAATTTATTAAGCATTATATACCCTACACGGAGCACGCATTCCTTGAAACTGAAATACGGACATAGGGGCACAGAAAAATATTTTTTTGAAAAGAACTATGTAGTAATGCATCAATGAAAGAAATTAAATAAAAACTATCAAAGAAAATATATAAGAATTATTACATCAAACACTCTCTTGACCGCAAGTGATAGAATTTTGTTTTCTCGTTTATCTTTCAGCAAAGCTTATAAAATTAAATAATCACTTTCATTCGCGTAAAATTATAAACAAATGTAAATTATTATAGAAAACGCATAAAGTTAAACACTACATTGTGAAAGGAAAATTCTGGAATAAAAATGTTAAAAAAATTAGATGAGAAATATCCATAATTTATTGATATCCATATAAACTCTATGCTTTTGGAAAAAGTTACACATAATTTGCACTGAGGTGTCAATCACCGAAACCAAGTTAATTTCTTTCCTTACTTTTTCTTATCAGAGCAATTTGTAAAAAGATACGCTAAGGTGAAAAATTTTGCAATATGTTTAAAGAATAAATTTTATTTTTACTTCATGAACTGAAATTTTTACTATACATTTTTACACAGTAAATGAGTACAAAAAAAGAAAGAGCTAGGGGATCACTGGGACTAGAAACTCGGTTTGAACTACCTGTAGCGAATAGTTTATCCAACGGATGGCAGTATCTGCCAAGCTCCTTTGGTAATTGTCATTGCGCATGCGCAAGCGGAGTGTAAAAAGAAGTATGTTATTAGGAGAATGAGCTTTCGTTAATAATGTTGCTGCGCGTTTTCGCTGTGTAAATAAAAGTATATTTTTATATCATAGATGTTCTTTACTCTCTAATGCGAAGCACTAGGTTAGTGCACGAATCTCTTCTGATTCAGAAACCATTTTCAAACCGTGGATCACCACAATAAAAAGTGGCGTCCGTCTAACAGGACGCATTAGTTGGGTAAAGGACACTTTTGATGGTTTAACAGCAGAAATGGAAGCCTTGAAAGTAAGAAGAATACCACTGCGTGCAGCCTTCACGAAAGCATATAATAGCCTACATGGACATTTGAATGAGTCAGAATTGAACAGTGATGTTCTATTATCGTCCCTGGAAATCCTGGAAGATAAAGGAATTCGACTACAACAGTTGGATGAAGAAATATTGGATCTCCTATCAAAATCGAAAGAAGTCTCGCAAGAAGAATATACTAAAGAATTTGAGTCATGTGAGACTTACAAGGAGAAATTAATAGCAGCCAGGATGAAAGTGAAGCAAATCACTGTGAAACTAGAGAAAAATTTGCTGACTCATGCATCGGTAAATGAAACCAGAACTGTTGATTCAAGAACAACGGCAACGAATTTGAAGCTTCCGAAAATAAATTTGATTGAATTTACAGGTGATCCACGACAATGGTTGAATTTCTGGAATACCTTTAGTAAGATACACGAAGATCCAGTGCTAGATGATCATTTGAAATTCGTATATCTGATCCAGGCTACTGCTGCCAAATCGAAAGCACGGGAAATAGTGGAGAGTTTCCCGACAACTAAAGAAAATTATCCGAAAGTCATCGAACATTTAAAGAATCGTTTTGGACGTGAAGATATTCTTATACAAGTGTACGTTCGGGATTTATTGAATCTTGTGTTGATAAATAATAATGCAACCAAAAAGGACTTTGCGCTATCATCGTTGTACGACAGTTTAGAAACAAAACTGCGTGCTCTGGAATCTCTCGGTGTGACTGAAGATAAATACGCTAGTGTTATTTTTCCGTTAGTTGAATCTTGCCTGCCCCCTGACATCTTACGCGTGTGGGAGAGGGAACGGGAGAGCTCGTCACAACAAGGTAAGAGCGATCTTGAATCTATTCTTCTGTTTTTGAAAAATGAAGTGATATCTGAAGAGAGAATTAAATTAGCGCGTTTTTCTTTTGATAAAAGTAGAAAATCTAAAAGTTACATTAATGATGAGTCTAATATTCCTACTTGTAATGATTTGTATACAGGAGACAAATTTAAAGAAAATGCTCCTATTAAGAAAGTTGAGGAATCGTGTTTATTTTGTGATATGCCACATTTAACAGAAAAATGTTTTAAAGCTAGTACGCTTACATATCAGGATAAAAAAGATTTAATATTTAAGAAGGGTTTATGTCTATTATGCTTGAAGAAAAACCATATTTCTCGTAACTGTAAGTCCAAGGTTAAGTGTTTAATTTGCCAGAAAAGGCATTTGGCAGTAATGTGTCAACAAGTTCCTTCTCAATTGAAAGAGACTAAACAAGTAGAGCCTGTGGCGAAAAATGAGGTCAATGTTTTGGCTAGCAGATCCGCGAGCTCCGATGTGTTACTACAAACATTAATCGTAAGGGTAAATAATGGCAACAGGGAAAGGATAGTCAGAGGGATTATAGATACGGGTTGCGAGAGAAGTTATTTAACGAAAGATATTACAGATTCTTTGAAATGTAACAGTGTTGGTGAAGTGAAATTAGTTCATAAATTATTCGGAGGTGTAGAAACAAAAGAAAAATTGCATTCTAAATATATAGTTAATTTGAGTAGCCTTGATAATAAATATGTATGTAGTGTGCATTGTTTAAGTGAATCTGTTATCTGTTCTGATGTTAAGAAATTACCTAAAGGTCCTTGGTTGAAAGAACTTCGTAAATTAAATATTCAAGTGTCAGATGTAGAGGGTAATGCTCTCGAAAACGAAAGTGACATTAAATTGTTGATAGGTTCTGATATTGCTGGAAAATTATTCACCGGAAATATTAAATGTTTACAAAGTGGTCCGGTCGCGATGGAAACAAGTTTGGGATGGATTTTAATGGGTAAAATTCCAGAGAAGGAATCTTCGGGTATAAATGATTCTCTTGCATGTGTTTCTTTATTGCTAAACGAAAGATCAGCAGAAAACTTGTGGAAGTTAGACGCTATTGGTACAAATGACCCAGTTGAGTCTAAAAAGAAAGCTGAAATTCATGAGGAGACCATGCAATATTTTGAGGAAAATTTGAATTTGGATTCAGACGGGAGATATGAAACTGCATTACCTTGGGTATTGGACCCCTCTCGCTTGTCTAATAATAAAACGTTGGCAGAAAAACGCCTGACTAATACGCGAAGGAAATTATTAGATTCGAATCAAATTAAAGTTTATCAGGAAGTATTTGATACGTGGTTGAAGGAACGAATTATTGAAGAGGTAAATGAAGGCGAAGTAGATAGAGAGCACTATTTGCCTCATAGGCCGGTTTTTAAAGAATCTAGTGAAACTACGCGAGTAAGGCCAGTTTTTGATGCTTCGGCACACGCCAAAGGAGAACTTTCCTTAAATGATTGTCTTGAGAAAGGTCCCAACCTAATAGAAATAATTCCAACATTGTTGAATCGTTTTCGGAAATATCCTCTTGCAGTAATTTCAGACATTGAGAAAGCTTTCTTGCAGATTGGTATAAGAGAGAAGGATAGAGATTATTTGCGTTTCTTTTGGAAAGGTGCAGAAGAAGAGAATACTAAAATTTACAGACATAGTCGCGTGGTTTTTGGGCTTAACTGTAGTCCATTTTTGTTAGCCGCTACGTTGAACTATCATTTAAATCGTGCCCCAGATCAGTTTGCAGTTACAGCCAACATTTTGAAGGAGTCCTATGTTGATAATTGCCTGACTAGTTTTAAGAATGTTGAAGAATTGAATAGATTTGTACTAGAATCGAGAATGTTATTGTCACTGGGAAAGTTTAATCTTAGAGGATGGCAGTCGAATTGTGAAACCGAAATAATTCCCAACTCTAAATTAGATACATTCGTTTGCGTTTTAGGGTTAAACTGGGATTTGAAGGATGATACTCTTTCCTGTAAAATTGAGTCACTAAAGAAAGAGGAGATTGTCGCGAGTAAACGAACACTCCTTTCTTGCGCGCATAAGTTATTTGACCCAGTAGGCTTCCTTTCTCCCGTTACCCTGTTCCCAAAGGTGATATTGCAAGAGTGTTGGAAATTACGATTAAATTGGGATCAAAAATTTCCAGAACATTTAGAAAAGAAGTCCATACGAATGGGTAAAGGAAATGAAACTGCTGTCTGATGTCAAAATTCCTAGATGGCTTAATATTGACAGATCGGTTAACGAAGATGTAAGTCTTCATGTTTTCAGCGATGCCAGCAAGCATGCCTATGCTACCTGCATTTTCTTAAGAGTGAAGACCGAAAATAAGGTTTATTTAAATTTTGTGCAAGCACGCACTAGAGTTAAGCCTTTAAAGAGTATATCCATTCCTCGTTTGGAATTATTATCCTGCTTAATCGGAACACGCTTGGGACGTATGGTCTTTTCAGATTTGAACATGCCAAATTTAAGAACATTCTTCTGGACTGACTCAACAACCGCTTTGTGCTGGATCCAGCGAGACGTACGGTGGGGAACTTTCGTTTGGAATCGTGTCCAAGAAATCAGAACACTTACAAAAATAGAAGATTGGCATTACATCCCTTCGGAGCTGAATGCCGCCGATCTCCCTTCTAGAGGCTGTTCAGTTAAACAGTTTTTGCTGTCGAAATGGTGGGAGGGCCCATCATGGCTATTAGAACCAGAATCGTCATGGTCAAGAGGCACCGATTTGCCGGACGAAGAGATCATAAATTCAGAAAGGCGTAAATCAGTATTGACAACTCTTAACAAAGATTCTAAACCTGACAATTGGTATTACAGGTACTTTTCATCCATAAAGAAAATTGTACGCATGTTAGGTTGGATTCTTAGGTTTTACTTTAAATTACGAAGAATTACAAACGAAACCTCCAAAATTTTGTCAGTTTCGGAAATTGAAAGAGCTGAGATAACTCTTATGTTATTGGTTCAAAGAGAATCATTTAAGAGTGTGAACGATGATAAAATTAAAGACCTCAGACCTATAGTTGATCGTGATGGTTTGATCAGAGCTAAAACCAATATTTCTTATCGCGACGATACTGATGACTTTAAGTTTCCTGTCATTTTCCCATCTGATCATGCAGTAGTAAACTTACTAATAATGAATGCACATAATGAGCTGCTGCATGCTGGTACTTCTATGGTGATGTCTCATTTGCGGGAAAAGTATTGGATCCTCAAAACTCGTAAGACAGTACGAAACTGCATTAGAAAATGTGTTAAATGTCAAAGATTTAAATCCAAAAGTTGTGATGTAACTCCAGGAATTTTGCCGAAAGATAGAGTACGTGATGCAAATGTTTTTGAGATAGTGGGTGTCGATCTGGCAGGATCCCTCTACCTTAAGGATGGTCGAAAAGCTTATATTGTTCTTTACACATGTGCGGTCTATAGGGCCATTCATCTGGAGTCAGTAACATCCTTGACAACTGAAGCTTTTTTCCAGTCATTGAGACGTTTCATTTCTCGTCGCGGAAGACCATCTATAATATACTCAGACAATGGCAGTAATTTTAAAGGAGCGGAGAGCCTTCTGCATACAATTGATTGGGAGAGTCTGCGATCAAAGGCCGCTGAGCAAAGAATTCAGTGGAAATTTATTCCTCCTTCCGCACCTTGGTGGGGCGGTTGGTGGGAATGTTTAGTTCAAATGGTGAAACAGATTCTGAGAAAAGTTCTAGGTCGTGCTGCCCTGGATTACGAGGAGTTGCTTACAGTACTATGCGACTGTGAGAGAGTAATCAATACTAGGCCACTTACCTACGTGTCGGAAGACGTTGAAGATTCATCCCCATTAACTCCAGAAATGTTCCTGCGGGAGATTTCCAAATCAGGAGTACCTGATATCGATACAGTGGATAAGGAAAAACTGAGTAAACGAGCTAAGTATCTACAAAAGGTGAGAGAACAACTTAGAGCAAGATTCCGTGTGGAATATCTAGGACAGTTACGTCAGCAGTCCATTAAAAACTCTATAGCTAAACCTCTCCAGGTGGGTGAAATTGTTCTACTTGAAGATAACAACAAAAAACGTGCTTTTTGGAACCTGGCGCGTGTCATAAAGCTGCTACCTGGTCGTGATGGACAAATAAGACTTGCTGTCATAAAAACAGAGACTTCTGACTTTCTGAGACCAGTGCAAAGACTGTACAGACTTGAGCTGGATAACCCAGTCCAAAAGGATATGACTGAAAATATTCCTATGACTACCACCAGTGGTAGAACTGTGAAACCAGTGATACGTCTGTGAAATGTTTTGTACTTGTTTGAATACTTTGTAATAATTTGATTTATTTTTATTTTTCTAGGTTTAGTATTATCTGTTAATATGTCTAGAAAATTATGGAATGCTGCATCTCCAGGTAAATTTGTATTTCAATTTAATTAGAACATCTTGGTAGGCATAATTTTATACTTCAATATTGTATACTGTACTATTATGCATATATTATACTTAACAGATGTGTGAATTTACCTCCCAGTAAATTCAGGTGGGAGGAATATGTAGCGAATAGTTTATCCAACAGATGGCAGTATCTGCCAAGCTCCTTTGGTAATTGTCATTGCGCATGCGCAAGCGGAGTGTAAAAAGAAGTATGTTATTAGGAGAATGAGCTTTCGTTAATAATGTTGCTGCGCGTTTTCGCTGTGTAAATAAAAGTATATTTTTATATCATAGATGTTCTTTACTCTCTAATGCGAAGCACTAGGTTAGTGCACGAATCTCTTCTGATTCAGAAACCATTTTCAAACCGTGGATCACCACACTACCAATGTTTAGTGACTTTTCCGCTTGATCATAAGACCTTTTGAAATTAGGCTGAACAATATATTAAAGAAAATAGAAGATACAGCACACGTAAGAACAAAAGTGGGCTGAATTAGAGATTTACATTGTAAGGATCTTAAGTTTTACTAACGTTTATTTTATTTTAAATCTTTACTATCACTTCTTATTTTCTACTTCCGGCCAGGATTATAAGCGTGAAGGAGTTTATGCAAAGTTGTCTGGCGAACGCCAAGTATTTAAGTGTGGCCTTTTTGCCAAGCAGAAGAGAGGAAGCCGTGAGTTCGAAGCAGGCCGCTTACCTTAGAAGTTACGCAGTTGCTACTTTGCCTTCCAGGCCAGAGGTTTTAATCCTCTTGATAAATTAAACGTATTGTAGTGTTCACAGTCTCTGTGCTACATACGCTTTCTGTTATTATAAGGCCAATCTTATTCTAAAGTTAAATTAGAGTTTAGTTTTATTTTGATATCTTTTAAGTTAGACCCCGAGTGGAGGGTCATTGTATTCCGAAGTACGGAAGTCATTGTATATAAAGAAAAAAATAAAGGGTTTTGTATACCCATCGTCTGTATCCTGTCTACTTACTACAATTAGTGAACATAGCTTTAGTAAGCTCTCTGTTCTAGTCAGGTCATTGTATGTTTCCGAAGAAGGTTAGAAGAAACATTGAACCTGATAACATGTTTAATGAATAAGTTAAACTTACCTGTATGCCATTATGAAATATTAGGAAGTAGCATAAAAGCATGAGTGAAGAAGGCAATGGCAATCTAAATCATTGTAATCTAAATGTATAAACATTATCAGTATCTGCTATTAATTTCAATACTGCTGAAAAAATTATAAATGAATTATATTATAAATCGTATGAATTCGTTGCATTATAAATTACAACAGTTAGAAATATTATTAGCGTGACTTAGCGACCATCTTTGTTAACAAATAATTTCAAGTAACTTAATTTTACAAATAATTCAGCCTGAAACTAGGTTAAATATAATGACCAAAAACAAAATGGAGTTATTGAGGAATGTGGGAGAGATGAGCATGAGTATTTTATGCCTCATATAGCAGTTGTTAGGGAAGATAAAGAAACAACTTTCAATAGTCAAACAACAATAGTCTTTAACTGCAGTTCAAAATCTAAAGGTAATCTTTCTTTAAACGATTGTTTGGAAATTGGTTCAAATTTAAATCCAAATATTCTTGATGTGATTCTAAAATTTCGTAATTACAAAATAGCGTTGATTTCGTAATTACAAAATAGCGTTGCTGAAGATTAAGCTTTGCCAAGGTGTTAGAAACATCTTCTGTTAACTAGAGTTATGAAGCAAGAATTTGAAAAAATTATCATTTAAATATAAATTAGCATAAATACAATACAAATTATATAAATTTTACATACATGAAAAATTGAGTACAGTGCAGCAATATGTGAAAAAGGAATGGATTAAAAGGAACTGAAAATCCCAGGATATAAATATAATGGAGTTTGATTTTTTTTTAAACGAAAATTTTGCAGTAATTAAATGTGTATTAGAATTTAAATGTATGTCAAAGTACATCAGGTGGAAAACAGAATAAATATTTAAACGTTTCTAGTATTAAAATATGGAACTTGTAACACAGTTAAATAACCTTAAAATAACTTCAATGACTAAAAATGGAAAGCTTAATACGGGAATATATTGCAATAATATTAGTGTGAATTTAGAACGACTTAAAAAAGTCCAGAAGATCTGTTAATATTTATCTAAACAAGAAACTTATTTAAGGTGTGCTACAAATCCGATATTTGATAAGTTGATTATGTATCAGTTTTGTGTATGTCATTAATCTATCAATTTTACTATTCAAAACTGATATATATATATATATATATATATCAGCGACTAAAATCTACAACTTGGAAAGTTTTTAATTCTTACAGAGAGAATAAGAAAGATCTGGCTCGTCATTCCTTTAAGCATCATAAAACTTTAAAATGAGTGTAAAAGAATTTTTTTTTACTTTAGCACACGCCAGACTTTAAATTAATATTTGTTTTGCATGCACAATTTTTACAATATTGATAAACAAAAATATAGGCTTGCAGTCTCAATAGAATGTCTCATTAATGGCGATAAATGACTTTTTTAGCACCCAATCTTCTTGGGAAAGAAATAGGGGACAGGAAACGTCGCGCAGTTCGTGGATTATATAAGAGGGGGACGGAGATCTTCGATCAAATTTGGCGCAGTTCGTACCCTACCCAAATTGAAGTGCTAGTGGCTGATACTAATACAGCGGCATCTGTTTCTGTTCCAAATGAAGAAGTACAAAATATAATGCAGTCCCGGGGATTAGTTTTAGCCGACTGCTGTGACAGTGATATAAACATTGAGATATTAATTGGGGCAGATGTGTTTTGGCAAATTATTGAAGCCTCAACTTTCGAAAAAATAAACCAGGAAATTACTTGCGTGCCAACGATTTTCGGGTTTGCTTTACAGGGAAGTCAAGATGTTTACAAGCCAAATGTTAAGACTGCAGTTTCAGCGAATTTTTGTGTAGCCGCTTCTGATGTTCAGATATTGTGGGAGCTTGATGCTTTAGGAATTAAAGAAAAAGAAGAGTTAAATGTAGTTGATAAAGCGCTGATAGATGAATTTGAGAAAAATTTTAAATTCGTGAATGAGAGATATGAAACTGATTTATTATGGAAGTTTAGTTACGATGAATTAGGAAATAATTATTTTTTAGTTAAAAAGAGGTTTGATGTGTTGTTAGGAAAAGGTTTTTCTAAAAATGGTTGCTAATGAGTATAGGGATATATAATAAATGACCAAAAACAAAATGGAATTATTGAGGAATGTGGGAGAGATGAGCATGAGTATTTTATGCCTCATATAGCAGTTGTTAGGGAAGATAAAGAAACAACTTTCAATAGTCAAACAACAATAGTCTTTAACTGCAGTTCAAAATCTAAAGGTAATCTTTCTTTAAACGATTGTTTGGAAATTGGTTCAAATTTAAATCCAAATATTCTTGATGTGATTCTAAAATTTCGTAATTACAAAATAGCGTTTAATGGTGATATAGAGAAGGCTTTCTTAATGATAAAAATTTCTGAAAGAGATCGAAAATTCTTAAAATTTCTTTGGTATTCAGATAACCCTAGTGAAGCATATAAAATTATGAGAATGAAAAGACTACGCTTTGGATGTAAAAGTGCCCCTTTTATTTTGAGTGCTACGTTAAAGCATCATATAAAAAGAATATGAGGAAAGTAAACCGAAGTCATTTGAAATGTTAAATACATCGCTTTACGTAGACGATTTATATTATGGTGGAGACAGGGTGAGAGAATCATTTGAGTTGTCGTCGGATGCTGTATCAATATTAAAGAGTGATGGATTTAATTTAAGGAAACTGAGGTCGAATAGTAGAGAATTAGAAAAATTGTGGATAGAAAATGGACTTAGTGACAGTGAGATACTAGGAGTTCAACACCTGAAAGTCCTAGGGTTGAATTGGAATCCTGATAGAGATGAGATGTCTTTGGAGGTGAAGGGTTTGGTGGATTCGTGGAAAACGTTGCGACGCACTAAAAGATGTGTTTTACAGACAGCTGCAAGAATCTTTGATCCTATTGGTTTGATTGCGCCGTTTGTGATACGTATAAAGTTATTGTTTCAGGAAATTTGGGAGAGAGCGTGTGATTGGGACGAAGAATTGTCGGAGGACTTGTTTTGGAGTGTTGGATGAAGGGGAATGCGAAGAGATGGAAACAGTTCGTTGCCAAGCGGGTTGGGGAAATTCAGGAAAGATCGAGTCCAAATGTTTGGTATTATTATCCGTCTGACGATAATCCAGCAGATTTGCTTACTAGAGGAATCTCGGCTGAGAAGTTCGTACTTAATGAAAAATGGTGGTCAGGTCTAATTTGACTTCGAAAAAGTTTTGAGAGTTGGCCTAAACAGTGAGTTAGAGGGTTACCAAATGTAGACATTGCGGAAATACTAAGAGAGCAAATAAAAAAATTCTGTAAAATGTTTTGTAGTTCAGTTGGAAATAGTTGAGCAGCTTTGGAACAAATTTTCAGTTTGGAGTAAGTTGCAGAGAGTTGTTGCTTGGTGTTTAAGGTTTATAAGAAATGTGAGGGGGAATAGGATTTTGACTCATTTCTTAGAAACAAGGGAACTAAAAGAAGCGCATGATATTATAATCAAACTAGTCCAAACGAATTGAGTATAGAAAGGAAATAGCTACTTTAGAGAAAGCGAGAGTGTTAAATAAAAGTTCTTTAATTTCTCTAAATCTGTTCTTAGACAACAGTGGCATACTACGTGTAGGAGGACGTTTAAGAAATACCATGTTACCAGACTCTGTGAAACATCAAATAATATTACCTAAGAATCATCCTGTTACAAAATTGTTAGTGACATTTTATCACCTTAATTATATGCACGGAGGAGTGCAATTAGTTAACTCTGCGATGAAACAAAAGTATTGGATTATAGGAGCAAAAACTGCAATACGCAGAGAAATAAGAAAGTGCGTTATCTGTGCCAGATTTTGCGCTGAGGTTTCGAAACAAATGATGGCTGATTTACCTTCTGCGAAAGTGAATCCCGGAAGACCATTTAAATGAGGAACTGACATTTCAGGATAATTCCTGATCAGCCCTAGACGTGGTAGAGGAGTTAAACCACTGAAAATGTACGTATGTGTGTTTGTATGTTTTGCAACGAAAGCCGTCCATTTAGAACTTGTTAGTGATCTTAGTGCTCAGGCATGTATTGCAGCTCTGAAACGATTCATAGGACGACGAGGAAAGCCCGCTGAAATATTCAGTGATTCTGGAACGAACTTTGTCGGTTTAAATAATTACTTAAAAGTGTGTACGATGGAGGCACTTGGTACTTACTTGACCAACGAAGACGTTAAATGGACAATGAATGTTCCATCAGCCCCTCATTTTGGAGGCCTATGGGGAGCTGCCGTTAAATCCATGAAGTTTCACATGAGACGTGTTATAGGATCGCAGATCCTCTCACAAGAAGAATTTTCAACGTGTCTAGTGGAGATTGAAGCCATACTTAACTCCCGTCCTTTAGTGGCTGCTTCTGAGGACCCAAATGATATTTCTGTCATTACACCGGGTCACTTTATTATCGGTTCCGAGTTAAAAAGTGTTCCTGAGCCTGATGTAACAAATGAGAAAATTCCCATCCGTGAACGGTGGAAATTAGTCACACAGATTTCCCAATCGTTTTGGAAATCGTGGTCAAAAGACTACTTAACTCAGTTGCAAGTGCACAACAAGTGAAAACTTCCCAGTGCCGATTTACGTGCGAATGACTTGGTGCTAATCAAGGATGAGAACTTGCCGCTACTTAAGTGGAAGATGGCAAAAGTAATTTGCACTTACAAGGGAACTGACCAAAGAGTAAGGTCAGTCAACTTAAAAACTGCGTGAGGTGAAATGAAAAGACCAATACATAAACTGGTCAGACTTCCTATAAATGACTGATTGAATTATTTCTTCCATGTTTTATAATTATATTTACAGTTTGTTTAATTTTTATGTGTTGCCATTGTATTTCAGTTTATATTTCTAGCTGAGCTGATGACGGGGTCATGGGGGCCCAGTGTGTTACGCCATCCATTGCCCGCCGTAAGCTGGCGCTGTTTAATCTTGCTACTTTTTCTGTATCATAGTATATGTTGGTGAGTAGGAATAAATGTCTTGTCCTGAGAGGTAGCGTCGATCTTTTAATGAGTGTGGAGTTCAATTTCTGTCCCCTTTCACAAAAGAGATGATCATTGTATTTAATTCAAGGGGGCTAAGTGTAGATCAGTGATTCTCAACAGTTTTCCCCTCATGTGCCCTTTTCACCACTGCTAAACGATCATTCCAACTTTAAGATTTGGAAAGGAGAGGTTGGACTTGAACCTCTCGAATACGCGCTGAGTGTGCTAACCGTTACACCACGAAGGCATGCTGCAAGGAGGGAGAAAATACTCTCCTGTTATGTATCATTTCAGCCTGCACTGTCAGTTCTACATTCCGTTTCCTCATCCGAATGTAAATAAGTAAGTAAGTAAGTACATATGCGTTTGTTCAAATATGGATTATTTTTAATGTAAAGTAAAAAAGTATAAAATACGTTGGTAAATACCAAAATTTGAATAAAAGTGCTTTTTTATATTCATAAACTAAATCTAAATACTTAATACCTAAAGAAAAAGTTGACTATATTACTCTCTGAAACTGTGAAATTCCCATTAGGGCTATTCCTCCTGATTGAGGACCCATAGTCTAGATAGAATTAGTTTTTAATATTGACTGAATGTACAGATAATTTAATTTTTCACACTTATACTAACTTTTTCTATATAAAACTTCGGATTACGTGCATGGTTTTTGAAAATAAAAGTTAAGACACAAATTAAAAATAAAATCAGGCTTAAAATTTGATGTTGAATTCAAAAACGTTTATTTGGTAGCCAAACCTAATAAAACTAAGAGATCAAATTTGAAGTATACCTTACTTGTTCTTTCTAACTTCTGCTTAATGAATTTTTCTTAGGAAAGACACTTAAATACTGGTGAAACATTTCATGCTAGAAAACAAGATATTAGAAACTTTTGAACTCATTCAATAAGGGAAAAATTATTCAAAACGTAGCTCCATTAATTAAGCATTTTTTCTACTTGATCGCCAATACACGAGGTTTATAAGAAATATCTCCTACAAGATATGTGGCCACAATTTCCGTGTTGTCAGAATATGAAATTCGTATAGGGAAAACAATGCATTTCGAGGTGAAGAAAATTACCTTAATTTGATAGTTTTTCTAAGTAAAAAATTTTTACATGTATGTGTTTCTTTTTCTTAATCTAGGCGAAATAATATTCAACATTTAATAACAGTATAAAACCCACAAAAGAACTGTTTCAGTGAAATTCAGTTTCTAAATGCTGTTTAAATTTGCTTCATTGAAAGTTTTAGTATATAAATAATAACGGTAAATTAAAATGAACTGTTTTTTAAACGTTTACGGTTAATCGAGTAACATAATAATTTTTATTGAAATAAAAATTATTTTTAATGTGCAAGATTACTTTTCTTACAACGCTGGGCTCATGGTTCTTAAATCCTCTTTTCTTGAGTTCAAAAACCTTGTTATTATTATTATTCGAATAGTTAACTGCGTTTTCAACCATACGAAAGTTAAAATGAAAAATATTACTTTTTACGTAAATTTTTATGTATGTAATAATTTAATTGGTTTAGAAATAGTTCAGTAGTTTTACTTCTAAACAATGGCTTTTCTTCTATATAACAGACATGTTTAATTTGTTCATCAAAACGTTGATAGAGACATTATCGAATTAGGAATTAGCATATTTTTCCACTCTGCAGTTTTACTGCAAAAACAGTGAATTATCCCTTTAAAAATGGTTAAGAAATATTTAATTCCTTTCATTTTCCAGTTATTGAAAATTATAACTAAATCCTTTGATAAAACGTTATTCAAGAACTAGACTAAAGAAATGTAAGAAAAGGGTTATAACTTCAGTTACAAGCGGAATTTCGGATATTGAATATTCACATAATTATTTCAGATTTCTAGTAACTAACAAAAAACATTTAAAATCCTCTTTAATTTATTCCTGACCAACCTTTCCAGGTTCCATAGGGATAAAACAATTAAGCAAAGCTCTCCTCTCGTTAACTACTTTTTCACACAGCTGGGGGCAAAAGAAAAGGAACGCAATGGTTTCCCGCCTGAATAGCCAGCACCCAGTTAAAAAACTCCATGACGAAAGCCCACAAGACGACTACCCACTTAAAAGCAGCATACATTTTCAGGAAATCCAAAATAGCTATGACTTCCTGAAACATTTTAGAGTAATAATTATTATGATTAAAATGAAATTAATTTATGTAAAATCTAAGTTGTCAAAATTTAACTAGATTATTTGAAATCGTGCTTTTAATTCACCACTAAAACAGTGTTTGTGATAGCGCACACAAATGTTTTCTTAATCATAATAGGATACGGTACTTTTATTTTTTTCTTTGAAATGAAAGTTCGGCTTTAATTCTCCATATATGCAAAATTTTCTGCAGCATTAAATTATTCATAAATTATTCTCTGTATATGATGAAAATTTACATACATTTTATACTCCTTATAATTTTGTAGAGTGTGGCCAGTATTCCTTTCCACCTCCCTTTGTCGGACTTATACGAGGGCACTTCCATTTGTCGCGTAAATATAAAAACAAGGTTACACATACGTGTATATGTTTTTAATTATATTATTTTGATTGACTCTGTTCTGTATACATGTAGGATTTTAATTCAGCCGGAGCCCAAAATGAAATGTGTTCCACTACTTAAATTTATTGTTCAATTAAATTTTATTAATTTATTTTATTTTTTATTTTATCTTTATTCATGAATCTGCTTATTGAAGCTGAAGAAAGAAAAAAGGGGGAAAAAATTAATTTTAACGTAGCATATATATCGGTGTGGGTTTTTGTCAGTGTGGGCTTTTATCAGCGTGCGCTTATAAATGTTGGCTTTAATCAATGTGCGCTTTCATCGGTGTGCGTGCTAGTCGCGTGGGCAATTATCCCAGTGGGGTCTTTTTTGTGAGCTTTTGTCGCGTGCGCTTTCGTCCAGTGGGCTTTTGTCTGGTCACCAAATCTAATATATATTTTCTAATAGACTTTCTTTCCTTTTTATTCTTCCCAAGTCTAAACAAATTGAAATACGGTATTTAAAAAAGAAAAAATCTTTGAATTTAGCTTTAGAATTTAAATATGTTTCCAGAAACAGAACTAATCAGTGAGTTTGCCTATATATCAATTGCAATGTAAACATGCTTATAAGCCTATACAATACGCAAATAGTTATAAGGAAACGGAGTTATTTTGAAAAGTATCGGGAGAACAAACGGCCATTCCGACGATTACATAAACTTTTGCTCATGCACTTGGATTTAAAAGTTAAGAATATTTTACTGATGTATTAGTGGTGTACATATGTTTGACACTTGTGTGTCTCAAATGTAGTTGCAAACATGAGTTTAAGAAGTATTAGCATGAGTTTAAGAAGTATTGATCATCATTTTTAAAAACGTGCGTGTTTTAAAAAAATGTTATTGAAAATGGTTTTGGTTAAAAAAGTTATTTTTCAACAAGGTCAGAAATTAAACTCAATCAAGTATTCGGAAATGTTTGAACGAACCACCAACATTAAAATTTCCTGACATCAAATGCTTCGTTGTATATCCGTTGGTCCTCTTGGTCATGTAAATTGATGTGTGTTTATATGAAAAGCTAGACTGGATTTACATGCCTTTCAAATAAAGTCTAGGAATATAGAATGCTAATGCGTCTGAAAACTGGTATCTTCAAGGGCATTGCAAAGGTTCGTCGTGGTCATAGTCTGATTACTGCCTAGGTATACAAAGCCTCGGATATTAGGAGATCCCCCAAAACATTTACTAACTCCCCACAAACCTTATTTTTTTTTACATATAAAAAGCAAAGTGGGGTTGACTACTTTAAGAACATTTTTTGGAACCTCGTAACTGTCTCGATTACACATTGGGAATGAATGATAAACACTGATGTATCATAACATGACAGTAAGAAGAGTCGGGAACATTTGAACTGAAGCCACTTCTGTCATAAAAATAGTGACCTCTTAGCCTTGAACGTTAAGAATGCAACAAGCCAAATACAGCTACATTTTCCTTCCGGTAAACCGTCTGTAAGTGAAGGCTATCCAAGAAAGTTATGCTGAGTAATGTAGTCGGGGTCACAAGTCCGATAGCTGTAAAATATTTGCGTGCTACTAACTGCGATGTTTTAAGTTGAAGGAAATGTATGTAATTTATCTATCTTCTTATAAATGCAACTAGCACTAATTGGATGATTTCGTTATATAGTTTAATTTTGAGCCCACTTCTGCTGCCAGCAACAGTTATAATCCATCCCTTTTGAGTGACGTCTGGCTCTTGATAATTGCCATTTGATGAGAGAAATGATTACAGAAAGCGAACTCCTTACTTTAACAAGACCGCTAAATTTTTTTTAACGTGAAATATATTGACATACGGCTTTTTTTCTGACCTTAAGAGAGAATAATTTTTCTAAGCATACAAATGACATACCTGAATACTGTTTTTCTTTTTTTTTTTCTTTTCTTTTTTAATAGTTTAAATCCATTATTTATTTGCAACACGAATAAATTAATATATCCCTTCGACTTAAAGCTGCCCTAATAGCTGTTAAAACTGGTAAAATTAGAAAAATCATAAAAAATAGGAATGATTTTGTAACAGATACTGAAAAATAAAGACTTTTTGAAAAAGAAGAAATATTTTTATTTGCCTAAATAGCTGGATGATACTAATCATAATTATGTAAATGAATTAAGCTACCTAATTTATTGAGAGTATTTCTGAGATACACTATTTTCGCCATCTTTACTTTCATAGTCTTCACTATTTATTAAATCACAGCACATCATCTTTTGTCCCAGTTAAATAATTAGAAATGCAATATTTTTAAAGTTTTTATAATTCGATTAACCCGATCGTTTATGAGTGGGAAATCGGCAGATGACATGATAAAATATTTCTCTAAATTTAACTCGCACCCCAGTTTAAATTTTATGTTCTAAAAATTTTAAAGTACGCCAAAATTTGAAATCATACGGTATTCATGATACTAAAACTAAATTTTTACTATAAGGCTTCAGTCCTAATCCTCCTTTTTTGGAGGGGGGGGGGTTAATAGGAATAATAGCGATAAATGTCATTTAAATTATAATGTTTAAATGACATTGCTAATGTTACATTTAAATTATAATGACATTATGATTTAAATTTTTTTATTTAAATTATAATGACACAATTACATTTAAATTGTAATGACATTATAATTTAAATGTAACTATAGTGTCATGGTAATTTAAATGTAACATTAACAATGTCATTTAAAATACCCTTTCTCTCTTAAGTACATGTATCTACATGTATCTGGTTATGCTTCATATTTACAAATGGATACGCTTTTCTTCCATTTCTACTTCCTTGTACGAAGTAAAAAGGAAGTATTGTAATCGCGAAAAGTTTCAGGCATCATATTTCAACGAAACTATCAATTTAACCGCTATCAAATGCAATTTAACGATGTTTTTGCGTGACATCGTGCGTAAGGACAGAATAAAAGACTCTTTTCCCCCAAAAAAATTATAAAACTGATTTTAAATGAATTCTGAAGAGAAATTTTCGTGGCCTCTGTGCGTACGTACGTATCAACTGAAAAATGAGTAGCATCAGAACATTGAAATTTTGTACATAGAACTGCTATAATATGTAGATGCAAACTTTATATTTTGGTTGCAGTAGGCTGCACCAAATGAAATTTTGTATATAGAACTGCTATAATATGTAGATGCAAACTTTATATTTTGGTTGCAGTAGGCCTCACCAAAAGTATATTAAATATATGTATATTCCACTCTTCAGTGATCTCAGTTTCTTTTCTTATATGTTTGTAACTTGTGCATTTTTTGCTTTAACTAAAAATGATTGAAATATGTTGTTCTTATCTTGCGGTAAAGGTTTTTATGCCTTTGGTAAATCTGCATGCAATATTTGTTCAACAATTTAAAAGTTAATTCAGAAATCAAACAACAAAAATCAGCGTTATATTTTCAAATTTTCACAGGACTAGTTTCGTTGGTTTTACCGAACCACCATCCTCAGCTGCAAAAGCATAAATATTTTCCAGGATATTAATATTATCACTGGAGATGAGTGATCACGTAATTGGAATTTCTAGTGATCTCATTTAATGTTACAAACATGTGAAGAGTTGTGTTCCCAGTGAGAAGGGATGTCATGGTGAAGGACTTTCAATGAAATGTGCATTCGTTTTCACTTTACACGTAACTAGACTCCATCGAACTACCTTTGAATTCCTTTCTTGGTAGCCAGTATTTTCGCTGCGAATCAAAAACTAGAGTCAAACTATATCAGCATTCAGTGGTCTTTTCTGCAAAGCCATTGATGTCTGAAATTTTTATTTTGGTGGTAATTTATTTAAAACTGTTTTTCTGATATTTCTGGCCCTGGTAGTTCAACACTGGTTTGAACCTCCGCAAACGGGCTTGGTGGATAACCCTCGCGTAACTGATTAAAGATACATACTAACGTAATACAGAGTTCAGATGTTAGAAAAGTCTTTAGACAAGTCATTAGAAATTTTTGGGCTTTACGTATCGTTCACGTAATATCATATTACTTTACTGTGAGAGACATATATCATCCGCTTGGCTTAGAAAACGATGATTTGATACGAAGATATCAAATCTTTAATTTTATTTTTATGCGGCTTGGCAAATATCCATCTTTTAGAGTGTTGGTCATTCGGCATGTCATAAGATGTTTAATTATCGTTCAAATTATTCGTGGTATATCTAATGAGAATTATAATGTTTTACTTCATCTGATTAGTCTAAAAACTAACAGACGGGAAGTGAGTTATCGCTATGTTTGAAAACAATGACAGAGTTTTATGAAGTATATAATAAACCTTTTATTTAAATAAAACTTGGAACATAAGTGCACGCTCTTGTGCTACAAATAACCACAACCCATTGTAATGCAGATAAATAGAGCAGTCCAAATATATAACTTTCAATAGTAGTCAAAGGCTATATAATTAAATACTCAGCTAGGAGCTAGCTGCAATACTATATCGGCGCGTCAGTAAAGTATCAGCAGCGAGAGACCGCAAAACCGCAGGCAGGAACTAATCACGTCGCGCACATGCCATGCCAGAAACATTCTATGTTTCAAAATCCAAAAAACCTTAGCTTAAATACTCACAGTAATTTGCATTCTGGTGAGGATTACGGAAAGAGAAGATATAGTTAAGTCTAAAATTATAATAACTGGTTAATTAACATTTGATACCCTACAACATAATATACAATATTTATATAAATTTTTAAGTACAACTGATAATTTTTATGAATATTTAATGCACTGTTATATTAGTAAAAGATGCTTTGCTAGAAGAATGATGCATTATTTTCATGTGTTTAACTAAATAAGTCTGCAAAAAAGAATTTTTTGTAGAACATCCTAAGTTATAAAGAAAACGTTATAAAAATATCTCCAGCTTCTTATAACGGAAGGAATTTTAACAACATTAATTATCCAAAATGCTTTTGGTATTTTTATTAACAGTAGAACCTTTTGCTTTAATGTAAAATATAATTCTGTGTTGCCCTGAAACTGTGAAACGGTCCTGAGCGTTATTGTTGTAGAAATTAAAATTATTTTAATATGTAAAATATGTTAACGGATTTTTTGAAATTAAAATAATTATATTGCAGATAAGTATGGACAACGATGAAGGTTTCACTGAAGTCGGGTGAGTACACTTTATTCATAAATTCCGTATTGTATTTCCGAAATTCTTATTCTTAAACAAAATTTCTTTTTCTTGTAAATATCAGTTACAATTAATTTTATACAATCCTGTTTTGTATGTTTAACGTCATTAATTCTTCATACATAATGCTGTTTGCTTTGCCTCAAGTGCTAAAAACTACAATATCCTTGTCGTTGTCATAAGTGTTTTATAGATAATGAAGGCTTTTCATTGAAAAAGGTCAAAATATTATTGGTTAATAGTATCGAATTCAAATTCGATGAATTACTCTGAACTAGTAGTAGAATTAGATAAATCGCTATTATTTCTTAAACAGTGAGATACTGTTCTACGAATTACAAAACACAACGTCGGCAGATGATGCTGCATAAAATCCGCCAACAGAATCCTCTGTTTAGCAGTAAGAAATAACAGTAGAGTTTTTAAGGTTGTGTGAAGTTTATGCGTACGTACGTTATATATATATATATATATATATATATATATGTAATGTTTTCAGTTATTCCATCACATCTTGGGCGAATGGTGAGGCTATTCCATTACACGTTCTGGCAGAGGGTTGACGAAGCTGGGATGATTGAAGTACGGAGAAAAATGACGACTCAGGACTTTTCACTTTTAACAGCAAGCATATCTTTATTTTAATTTATAGCCGATGACTTTTTCCAGATGAAGTTAATCAAATAACTTATTCAGTAATTGAATCAAATAACTTGAACTATTAGATACGACTGACTTTAATACGTCATAATGTTCTAACAAAGAAAGAGGAGCATAGCGGAAGCGTTAGCAGGACGAAGGCGAGAAGGCATCTGTGTAGGAGAACTTATGACGCAGCATTTATATGAAAGGTTATGTAACAGAGTAGCTTCTAGAAAAATGTAGAAAAACTTATGACGCAGCATTTATGTGAAAGGTTATGTAACAGGCGCGAATGTTCTAGCAGGTACTGGGTTAGGGGACGATCCTGAATTGCAGAAAAGTAATTAAAGGTTGCTGGTTCGCAAAGAGCAAAGCCATCGTATTTTTTTTTATATATTTTACATCTTCCCCCCCCCCCCGTCAAAAGAGAGGCCGGGGTGGGAAAAGCATTTGTACAGGAGTGAAGCAAAAATATGAGAAAAGACATGGAAACATCCAGAACATAGCGTACGAGCTTTAACTATGGCCTATCATAGTTCATGACTTTCTCATATAAAATTTTGACTTTATAGCATATGAAATTTTGAACATTAAAACAAAGAGTTATAAATAAATATACAATATATGACTAATTTTAAGACTATAACATAATAAATATGGAATACTGATAAATAAATAAGTTATAATTACAAAAGTCCTCAATTTTGTTAAAAATGTCCTCTTTTTTTTTTTTTTGAAAGTCCTTTTCATAAAAAGAGTTCGAATAGAATGAAAATATCTGGTAAAATCTCTAAATGCCAGATAGTCCACAAATATGATGCATGTTTATAGTTCACAAATATGATGCATTTTTTCCTCTCATCGTAATTGACATGTTTTACACTTCAATACAAAATATTATACTTATTCAAAAAACAATTCAATATAAATAATACAATTATACACTAGAACATGAACACTTTGACTTTAAAACTATGGCATGTCCTCGCCAACAGATCAGCGTGATTACTTGCTGATGGTTGGGGGGTGCTAGGTACAAATATCGAAAAACCTCCGTTGCCTAATAGAAGGTAATTGGTTTACACTTCAATACAAAATATTATACTTATTCAAAAAACAATTCAATATAAATAATACAATTATACACTAGAACATGAACACTTTGACTTTAAAACTATGGCATGTCCTCGCCAACAGATCAGCGTGATTACTTGCTGATGGTTGGGGGGTGCTAGGTACAAATATCGAAAAACCTCTTGCCTAATAGAAGGTAATTGGTTTTTGGTATTGTACATTACCTCAAAGTGGTTTTAGAAAAATAAAAGATCATATAAAATCAAAATTATAAGACGGATAACTTGTATAATCAAGTTAAAGTCTTTTTTATAATGTTGTAAATTAGAAACAAACATTATTCTACAATAAGAAGAAAATTTTTGCTACAAAATAATTCAAATTATGTGAAAGATATAAAAGGTCAAGATCGGGAGAATAATTTGTCATAGTCGGGAAAATAACTTGTCATAGTTAGGGTTTAAGTCTAAATCAGGTATTAAAGGTCATAATCAGGAAAATGTTTAAAAGAGAATTTTTAAAAAAAATTAATTTTAATTTTGAACAGAGATAGGAATTCTACTATTTCGGACAGTTCAACTTAAACTCACTTGCTGGATTAAAAGGTCTTAATCTAGTTGAATGAACAATTTCTGATTTCTTTTTAGTTAAAGGATTAGGTTTATCTATTTCATAAGTAACTTCAGAATATTGTTTTAAAATTTTATAAGGTCCTGAGAATGGAGGAGATAATTTACGTGTATTAGGGTATTGAAATTCTTCATACATTACTAAATCACCAATTTTAAAATTACTAGGTTTAAAATGAATATCATATCTTTCTTTATTTACATTATGATGATCATCAGATCTCTTTTGAGCTATTTTTCTGGCTTCTTCTATTGACGGATACAATTCTTGATTTTGAATTAAGGAATCATAAGGTAATTTTCCATACATTAAATATGATGGAGGGAATTTTGTTACAGAATGAGGGGTATTATTATACTCTTCAGTTACTTGGGGTAATAATTTTGTCCATGCTATATTACCGTGATAAGAATTTAGTTTGCATTTTAATCTAGTTATAATAGTTTGATTAACACGTTCAATTTTACCATTAGTTTGGGGTCTATTTGCAGTAGTTAGCAATTGTTTTACATTATGATTCCTTAAAAAGTGCTTAAATTTTGAAGATGTAAAAGCAGCGTTCCTATCACTTAAAATCTTTTTAGGGACCTGAATTTGGAAAATTTGTTTTAAGCAATTTATATAAGTATCTGTAGTTACACTTTTAGAAGCAAATGTCCAGATATATCTAGTTGCATGATCAATAATTATGTGAATATACTTTTTAGTAGAATTATAATAATTTAAACCACCTACAGTATCAATAGATAATATGTCAAAAGGTTCACTAACTGATGGTAAATTTTGCATTAAACCAAATTTCTTTTGTTTACTTTTCTTATTAAACTGACATACTTCACAATGTTTACAATAATTTCTAACATCTTGAACAATTCCTGGCCAATAATATTGTGGAGATAACAAATTTAGCATAGATGATACACCAATATGACCAAATTGTATATGGGCCTTTTCAAGTAATTTCGTACGTAGAGACATGGGTATCACAATTTTGTACAATTCCTGTTTTTTAATAGTTAAGACATCATTCATTTTCCTATACTTAGTATTATAAACATTATCTAAATTTTGATATTCTTTTATTTCTTCTAATGATAATAAATTAACTTGCAATCTTAAATGTTGACACATAGGATTTCTAGAGAGCATGTCAGCTTCAACATTAGTAGATCCTTTTTTATATTTTATATCAAAATCATACATAGATAATTTTAAAGACCACCTAAATAGACGACCAGTAGGGTGTTTTATATTTTTAAGCCAAACTAAAGCAGCATGATCAGTATGTACAGTAAAATGGTTACCATGTAAATAATAATAAAATTTATCAATTGCATCAATAATAGATAAACATTCTGCATCAATAATAGATAAACATTCCAGCTCAGTAATGGCATAATTTTGTTCATAAGATCTTAATTTTCTAGAATGAAAAGCAATTGGATGTAAACTACCATCAGGATGTTCTTGTTTTAAAACAGCACCAACAGCTCCTTTGGACGCATCAACAAATACATGACAGGGATATTTAGGATTAAACAAAGTTAAAATAGGTCTAGAAATCAATGCATCTTTTAATTTTTGAAAAGCTTTTTGACATTCATCAGTCCAATTATAAGGAGTATCTTTCTTAAGTAAATTTGTTAATGGGGCTCTAATTTTAGCATAATTTTGAATAAATTTATGATAAACATTAATACTTTCTAAAAATCTTTGTAATTCTTTGATATTTTTAGGAGGTTGCAATTTCTTAATAACCTCTATATTTGCATTACTGGGCTGGTATTTACCTGCTTGAATTTCATATCCTAGAAAATTTATTTTTTCTTTAGCAAAATTACATTTAGATTGTTTTAATTTTATATTCTCTTTCTCACATATATCAAATATTATTTTAAGATGATTTAAATGTTCATCAAAATTTGGAGAGAATACTATAATATCATCAAAATAATTTAAAGCAAATTGAATCTGATATTTGTTTAAAATTTGTCTAAGAGCTCGTTGGAAAACAGCTGGGGAATTTTTTCAACCAAAAGGTAATCTAGTAAACTCATACGGTCCAAAATTTGTAGTGAATGCCAATTTTTCAGTATCCTTTTCATTTAATTTTATGTGCCAATAGCCTGATGCCAAATCCAATGTAGAAAAGATTTTTGCATTTGTTAATTGATCTAATACAGCATCAATTCTAGGAATAGGTTCAGAATCAGTTTTAGTAATTTGGTTAAGCTTCCTGAAATCAATATACAATCTGCTTCTGGACTGCTCGTCTCGCTTATAAGCTAAAGTTACAGGAGCAGCATAAGGACTATAAGAAGGTTTAATAATTCCAGCTTTTAACAATTCATCTATTTGTTTTTTAATTTCACTATTATCTTTAGGAGATGCTCTATATGGTCTATAGGCTATTGGTAATTCAGAAGTTAATATAACTCTGGGAGGTTCAACTCTTATACAACCAACATCATATTTACTTTTTGCAAATATATGATTATAATCATTCAACAATTTCTGTAATTTACTATCAGAATTTTTACTATTTTCAAAATAATTACCACAATTTTTAGTACTAAGATCATTTTTACATACAAAATTTTCGCTATTATCAAAATATTTACTAGATTGTTCAGCACTGATATCATTTTTACATATATAATTATTTTGGAAAAACTTGTCTACTTTAACATTTTTACTTACCTCTTTTCCAAGCTGATACACTTCATAATTATGAAAATTCAATTGTAATTTAAATAATGAAACACATGGTGATGAAAGCAATAAATAATTCAAATTTGAATCTACTACATAAAATATCACATTATTTTCTATTTTACCTACTTTACACTTTACTTTGATTATTTTCTCTATATGAACTTGACTAGATATTGAAAATATTTTATCATGAGATTTCAATGAAATTTCTCTAAATTTATCACCAATTTTGTTAAAATATTTTAACGGTAAAACGTTAATTTGCGATCCCGTATCAATAATACTGGGAATTTTTTCCTGTCCAATTTGGACATTCACTTTAAAGTAATATCATTTTTTAACTTCTCTTTTAGGAACCGTGTTATAATTAATAGCAGGTAATTGTGGATATCGAATTGGCCGATACGCATACTGTAGAGGTCGGTATTGCACTTGTTGATAATTAAAAGGTCTCACTCTACGAAAACTTTGATAAGGAGTGGCTTGCACTGGTCTTGGATAATAGCACCTCGGAACAGTTTGCCTTGGAGAAACAAATTGATAATTATTATTTCCTAGACCATCCAACGCCATCTGAACTGGAAACAAGTTTCCTAGCAAGAGTAATCCAGTCTTTCGGTGTGTCTATGTTTTGCACTGTTAACAGCATTCTTTGAGACTCAGGAAGTCCTTCCGTAAGTGCTTCGACCATTGTGGAATCTGTTAGTTTCAAGCTGGCTCCTAATTTCAACTTATTACGAAAATAAACATCAATATTATTAAATTTATCGTATTTTAAAGACACAAAATCACTAAAAGTAACAGATTCCGATGTTGTGAAGTATGCCTCGAAAATAGCCTTTATGTTGTCCCAGTCTTTATCTAAACAATCACGTAAATAGAGGGCTAAAGCCTCTCCTCTAATACACTCTGAGAAAACAAATTTCTTTTCCTTTTCTGGAATGTTCTTTGCGGCACATTTCTCTTCAAACAATAGAAGATATTTGTCTATTGGAAAATTTGTACTTGTGCCATCAAAAATAGGAAATTGGAATTTCATTGTATCCACAATAGCTACGGATTCTTTCTTATCAGTTGACATTTTTGCCGTTTTTGAGCGTGTTAACATTCCAATCACAAAATCTTGAATTTAAGAGTTCGCATACACATCAATTTGAACACTAAAATCAATAACTTTAGAAGCACTTGATAAAACGCATAACTTTGGAGACGAGGGAAAGTACTTAAGAATCGCCGGAAAAGAAGCACAAGCATCAGACGATCACACACTGTCCTTGACCCGAAGCGCGTTGTAAATAAATCCAGGAGCTTTTTCCCCACGTAGAGGATAAATCCTGCCGGCTAATTAATAACTGTAATGTTTTCAGTTATTCCATCACATCGTGGGCGAATGGTGAGGCTATTCCATCTTTTGAGAAAATCTGAAATTCTTGTTCATTAATTTTTCTAATTTTTCATAATTATGTGTGAGCAAATTAAGTAATTAATTTTAAGCTATTTAAATTATTCATAGGGAAGGATATTAAGATAAGTTTTTATGTTTTTGAAATTTTGTTGAGAATTTTGAATACGAATTTTATAATTATTCTAAAAATGAAGTTGGTGTTAAAAATAAGTAAAATTATTACAGATACGTAATATGAAATTATGGTAAATGCATGTTAAATTTATGGGTGATTGTATGTTAAGTATAGTGTATGTCGAGGGAGTATTGGTTCCTTCAACAGAGGCCTGTTATTACCTCTGTACAGTTGTTCCTTTTACCCTCTTCATGCAAGATAATGTTGGAGGCTCTCATTTTATGAGTGTTTGTAATTTTTTATATTATTATTATATTTTTTTATTATGGAATGTATTAGTGCAGTTCTCAAAGGCCAGTTACCTTAATGCAAGGAACGGAGGCCTTTTCAAGTAACTGTCTAGGCACCCTGGGCCACCAGTGCAGAGGACACACTGGTTAGCTCAAGAGGACAGCCCTATTGATGGATATGTTTGTTTAGAAGTATTGCGAGGCTTCCAGTTTGGTAAAATCAGGAATTGTAAATGAAAGATGATAACGATGAAACCATAAATTCTGAAAATCTTAATCCTATTATTTATCATGTTAAATTATAATTTATCAGTATAGAAATAAATATCATAAATATTTATGTGCATTACATTAAATTATAAGTAATGATTATGTAAAAGTTTATTTTGTGATATTCTGCGACAACAAGAACCTTCCCTGAAGAATTATGATTATCTGAACTCTCAAACAAAAAGACTTTTGGACTAAAATGTTGAAAAATTCAATAGGACTCTAAAAATTAAGAATTTATTAAAAAAAATTGATATTTATAAATAATACTTTACAGGATCAAAATTTTATTATTTATTTATATATATTTTTTAATTTGCTAGTGTTTTAACTCTTTCTCTTTAAAAAGGCTTCTCTGTCGCTACTCCTTTTTCTTTTTGAAGGGGGGAATATGTAAGATAAAAATATATGAATCAAAATTATAGATTAAACTATAAAACATTAATTCTTCCTCTCTATTCTAAAATCGTAATAACTTATCTGCATTGCGTCATTTCTAGATCACTCTATGATCGGCGTAGCTCTGATGACGTAATCATTGGGAACTGAAACTGTCCTTGTAAACCAAAATTTTTCTCCTCGCGTGCCTCCATCTTGCATAACTACGCACTTCAGCTTTTGCTCTCTACTGTGCTAAGATGTAATTTCGCTGGCTTGCTCTGTCTCAACAATATCAAAAATGTAAATCTTCTGTGGAAAGGCACGACTAGAGTGCCAAGTGATTGTGGCCACAAATATCAGTTGAAAATAAAAATGGAATTAAAACTGCCTCGACTGCCAAGTTCTTTAAATACTACGCAATCAAAATCTTCTTCAATATGGGTCTCATCACGCATCTACAGTGTTCCGTCTTTCCTTGTGCTTTTATCTCATCACGCATCGACACTGCTCCGGGTTTTTCTATGTGCTTTTATTATGACATATATATATATATATATATAATAAAAAAAATACGATGGCTTTGCTCTTTGCGAACCAGCAACCTTTAATTAATTTTCTGCAATTCAGGATCGTCCCCTAACCCAGTACCTTCTAGAACATTCGCACCTATTACATAACGTCCTCATATAAATGCTGCGTCATAAGTTTTTCTACATTTTTCTAGAAGCTACTCTGTTACATAACCTTTCATAGAAATGCTGCGTCATAAGTTCTCCTATACAGATGCCTTCTCGCCTTCGTCCTGCTAACGCTTCCGTTATGCGCCTCTCTCTTTGTTAGAACGTTGTGACGTATTAAAGTTTAAAGTCAATCGTATCTAATAGTTCAATTACTGAATAAGTTCTTTGATTAACTTCATCTGGAAAAAGTCATCGGCTATAAATTAAAATAAAGATATGCTTGCTGTTAAAAGTGAAAAGTCCCGAGTCGTCATTTCTCTCCGTGCTTCAATCATCTGCCAGAACGTGTAATGGAATAGCCTCACCATTCGCCCACGATGTGTTGGAATAACTGAAAGCATTACATATATATATGTGTGTGTGTGTGTAATAGATTCTGTAGTAGAACGCAGGCGGTTGAATCCGTAATAAACTGCGAGAATTTTGATGTCGTATAATGCTGAAACGCCAATCCCCAATAGATAAGAAATTTGGCTGGCAAGACGGATTTAATTAAGTTTTTATTTCAGTAAACCTGTTGCGGCCACAATCGAGTTGGCACAGACAAAAGCGTAGAAAGCAAGGGTTCAGAGTGAAATCTTAATTCAGACTGAGTTAGTTTTAGTTCTCTATGCATTTTGATTGAGTAGTTAATAGGGCTATAAAATTACTATTGGCTGTTTTAGTTCCATTTACATCGTCGGAATAATGTAAGAGTGGTGATATGACGTAGATTAGTCTCGAAATGTCGCAGTGCAAATAGAAGTCAGTACTTCTATTTGTTATAATAAGAGAAATTAATTTACGCCTGCTAATTTAACCTTTTACATATTCTTTATTTTTCTTTTCGAACTCTTGTAATTATAGAACTTGTAATTAATGAAAATAACTTGTTAATGCATTCACTAAATTTTCTAGAAAATACAATAAAATAAAATAATTATTGTTGATTTCACGGAAAAAGGCTGACTTTTCACAGACCTACTAGTGTTTAGCAACTTGACCGCTGGACTGCTGCTTTATGAAAATAGGATAAAAAGGGGAAATTTTTATCCTATTTTATGAAAATAGGATATTATTAACGTAATATTACGTTAATAATTTTTTAACCTATCCATTATTTTTGTATCTTTTGAAAATACATTATCCGAAAAAGCGATAGTGACCGTAGTGCGGTGAGAATCGACGAGACAATTATCATTAAACTACCTCATAAGTTGCGCCGCCCGGGCGGTATAGTGGATAGGGGAAACCTACCACGATACCAAAGGGCCGGGCTCGAATCCTGGAGAAGGCATGACTCCAATTTTCCTTCCCTTTATAGGAGGTAACGTTGAGGTTCTGTGGAAGCCTTCCACAGAACGTGGCCACCACTTTTACGGGTGCTTCCACAGTAATGTGGCCACCACTCTTGGCCCTAGTAACGGCCAAGCCTAAGTCGGCTAAGTTCCTGCCAAAGGGGAAAAAAACTTCATAGGTTTTTGCTTGGGTAATGATCTCTTGCATAAGGACTATCAAACTGCTTTCCTCTACCTACTTTAAACTTGGTACAAACTTTTAATATATTTTGCTTGGAATTCTTTTACGTTCCATGAGAATGTTTTCATGAAGATGAATTGAAATGTAATACCAAAAGTTAAATTAATTTCGGTGATAAGAATCACGAGGGCAATTAAATTTCTTACGACCTACCGCCTGTGCCAGTTATGAGAGCAGGTGAAAGCGAGCTAGCCCTTCCTTCTTCACGGAAGTTCCTTTTAATTCCTTTTGAATATTGGATGAAAATACTCTTGAACGTGTTAACACATAAAATGTAGCACTAGCGTAGTCGCTACACTTCATTGATGGCCCGACACTGTTCCGTAATAACAATGAAATAAGACTTAAGCAGTTGCAAGTGTTTGAACTACAGATAGAACAGACTGTTGCATGCATTCGGGTTCGTAACGGATTGAATGTACAAGTCGATAAAAAGTTAATAAAATTTATCCTTATCCCAAGAAATAAAACAAAATTTTGAAATTTCCTCAGAAATATTCGTGCAATATCTCACAATAGTTATATTTTAAAGTACTAAAACTTTAAAAGAACACAATTGAAAGTAGAGAAAGTTAATCCGATCTCACCACGAAATCCCTACAATCAATAACAAAAACTTAGTAAAAACTAACTTGAGATATTTTTCCTTCGCTTTTATGGCTTTTTAATTCTGCATGAGAACATTCAGGTTTTTTCTCGATTTTTCTAGATAGCAAAGGAGTACAAGTACGAGATATCTATTTACTAAAATGTTAAATTCGCGTGCTCCTGTATTTTAGTTTTTCCGGCATAACTTTCTCTTAAAATATGTCTAGTGCGCATTGTACGGAAATATAAAACAATTTTAACTATAAATTCCACTAAAAAATAGCTAAATGAATACAAAAACCGTAACAATATTTTAAGTAACATTGGAGCTTATTCAAGTAATAACAATCATTGTATAGTCATTTTAAAATCGTCGTATGTTCACCTAAAAGACAGTGCAAAAAATATTGACGAATTGAAAAGTGACACTGCTACTGCGTCAATGGCAGTTAAGTATTTTAGAAGATGCATTTCGGATAAGGGTTTAAGAGGAGTTACAGAGATGGATCAACCAATACATAAATCATTTTTTTTTAGCATACGTTATTTGTCCAAATTTTAGAATAAGCCCAACCAGTGAATAAAATAATAATAAAAAAGAATTTGGGAGACATACTCTGGCTTTATATTTAACATACTCAAATTAAGATAAGAGAGACAGATTTACCCAGAAATCTACAAGATACCGTCGAACAGTTTCCAGGAAAAGAAATGTATTGAAGCCTTTTTTTCCATGCAAGTTATTTGCTGCAAGTAGTAATGAATTCAAATTTATCCCCCGATGTTCTCCTCCTGATGTTTCAGTTGAAAATTGTTCCACCCTTCGGAGCAAAATGCGAATGCTGTTTAGACGCAGAAGGGAAAAAAAATAAAAGATTAAAGTGCATAGTTTTTAAAATCTGGCCTAATCACAAATGAAAGGTTTTTAATAACTAACGTAATGTGTTAGGTGAAAACCTGATATTTCTTTAATTAAAATAATGATATTTTGAATAATTTATAATAATTTAGACCCTTAAATATACAATATGCCATTTTTTAAAAATTATTTTTAATTATTTTTTTTAAAGACCGATTTAATTTGCCTAGATTAAAATGGCACAGTTCGAATAATTGGATTTCTTCTGATGTAAAGTATGAAATTCTAATTTTAGTATTACGTAGCTTTTATTTAGTTTTTGCTGTATGAATTTTTCTTTAGGTTTAAAGAAGAAACTGCAACAGAAAATTGGGCAGATACGAGCTCGTCCATCGTTGTTGCATCAAGTTTACCAGGTACGAATTTTTCAAAAATTTTTAAGAAAACGTTTAAAGTCATGAAGAGATCAAAATGCATTTTACGAAATCGGCTAACAGAATTTCTTCTGTATGCACCCTTGAACTGTAATTATTAAGTTTCTTAAAATAGTGGAATGTATTACCACTAGCAAATAGTAAACTGCTACCATCTGCTAGTAGTAGCACTGTGAAAGTCAGTGTGCCCATTAAACCCTTCAAATTGAATGTCACTCTTTTAGTCTCGGACTTTCTCCACTACGAACGATTGACTTTGTCACGCTTTGTATTTACGCCTCCGGGTGCAGGTGCTTTAATAGCACCTGTTATGGGCCCAACGCTCATTCTGAAATTCAGGTAAAAACTTGCAGTTGTTGTAGACCAGTAGCAAAGTGAACATCCAAGATCTCACTCTTTGGTTTAATGAGCATGAGGGAACCATTTTTTAAACAGTGGCTGCTTTGTAGATTTTCGTAGAGTTTGTGGCCATAACTCGCGGAGAATCAAAGAGAGGAAATTTTGTCTGGCAGTCTATTGTAAACTACAGAAATAAAAAAGGAAACAGTCAACCTAAGTTGCTAGTCGCTCACCCATAAACTTTGAAATTTGACACTAAACTACAAGTAATTTACAGTCTTTTAGCAGTAGATGAAAAGGGGAAATATAGAGCAGTAAGAATAGTAAAAGGACTGATTAATTAAAATTAAACCTTACAGTCACCTCCATCAGAATTTAATTAATTAGGAAACCAAGGCCTTACGGATTCTAATAGAGAATTTAAGGAACTACCGTTTAGTATATAAATTCAAGCTTTTATTTCAGTGTTTTTAAGTGAAACATCTTGATTCATCAGCTTCTCCTTCTAGCTTTTCTGGAAGGAAAAATAGTTTAGTACATTGCGATATAAAGATTTAACATACCTTAATGATACAAACTATTTCGCATTTGTACATGCACAGACGTTTACACATGCATTACGTAAATCGCTCCGGTTTGATGTGTGTGTAAAACAACTGTGTTTCTTTCATAAAGCACTCAACTTGTACTTCGTAATCCCAATAAAAATTAATTAGTTTTTCTTCGACAATCTAGACTTCTATACACGATTTCCAAAATGTTGTGTATTTTAAGTAAAATTAAAGTATTCGCTGGAGCGCGCCCATGCATTTTTCTCTAAATTTGTTATTGCATTTCCGGTAACATGTAAACTGTTTGCATGTGAAATATGCAAATCTAGTACTGAAAGTTGGCAATGTGCAGTTACTTTCATTCTCTAGCTGTGTGTCTGTTTTTTTTAATATTGTTTAGTATTAAAATATGCAACCGGCTTACGTTTTTGCATAAGCACGACTGCAACTAATTAGATCAGACGCATCTATAGATATTTCCATTTTACCTTCTGGGTCGAGTAATTTCAAGATCGATGCTTGAAAAGTGATCTTAAGCTTCTCTAAAGCTGTGTTTGCATTCATCGACCAATTGAACGTTTTTTTTGTCCGTTTCGCAGTTATCAGTGGTCATGATATCTCCTCAAATTTCTTTGAATAATGTCCTATACTATGGACATAAATCTGAAGAATATAATTATGATTGCCATGATTTTCGCCTGTCTTATCTTTCTTTATGTTATTTTAGAATTTAAAGCATATTATTCTATTATATTATTTAGCTTAGTTTTAGGAGTTATTTAGCTTCTTCACATTTTGGCGCTTTTAATTTTAGGTCTACTTTTTGCAGTTGTGAAAAACATCGCGTAGGTCATCAGTGTATTTAACAACTGTAATTATGATATCGTCTAGGTAAACAAACGTTGATTTTATTTATAGGAATCTCAGAATGATATTCATAGCTTTTTGAAATGTAGCGGAAACTTCCCATAATTTGAACGGCAGTCTTGAATTGAATAAATAACATATTTAATAATAAAACATTATATTTTGGAATCTCATTGCATTATTATGCAAGTTAGGAGAGGTTAAATCTACAGTGATCATATATTTAGGTGATCTTAATTTTTCGAATTATGTATTCAATAATTGATATGAGCGAAACTAAATATTTTATTATGCTTTTATGCATTGATTTGTTATGCATTAATTTTAAATAATCAACGGGGATGGTATGTGGAATAACTACTACTTACGGAAAGTATAATTTTATTAGTCATTTCTCTGATATGCTTTTCAATAATGACCTATTTGTTATACCTTACACTTGTTCCTTCTATTGTACATTTATACTCATTAAAATCATGCGTGACTACATGCGGCAACATAAGGATCTCTTCAAACATGCATCTAACATAAAAATTTACTTTAAAAAGTCTATAAATATCAGTAAATTACCAATAGAATTTACAGATGGATCTAAAAATAGAAGAAAGTTTGATCAGTCCGTGTTTTCCATAAATTCTATAAAGCCGAAAATCTAAAAATAAGCTGGAAAGAACGCCTGTGCCCAGAAAACACAGTTCTTCAAGAGGAGCAATAGAAATCGAGTTAATAACGGCAGTCAGCTTACAGTTCAACCAGATTCTCGTTCTTCGCTACATGGTATTAAAGGACTTCAAACGTTCTAGTATAATAGCAGAGTAAATCTTTGTTCTCCTCCCAGAAAATAGTCAATTGAAATTTCGCTTAGTTGGGCGAAAGCAGAGGCATAGAATGAAGGAAACGAAGACGCCAAATTTCTTGCGAAAGTCGCAGCTACTACTCCTGACTTCAAAGATATGAAATTAAATAATAAGTCATACCTAAAGAGGAAGCGCACAAGCAAATAAATCGCATCTGGCAGAACGAATAGAACCCTCTTTCCCAAGGAATGAATCAATCAATCTAATAAACGAGAAAAGATGTTTCAGTAACCACCGCTTAAATCAATTCATATCTGGATATGGACCCTTCCCCACTTATTACTGTTAGAGATGGATCTCCATCAGACAACTGTATTTGTGGCGAAAGAGGATCTCCAGAACTTTACCTCTCCACATGCCGATTAACACAAGCTCATCATAACGTTAATTCGACTTTCGAAGACGCATAATAATTAATCCAAAATTTTATCACATAATCAACGATTTTGTAAAATGCCTTTCGAACAAGGGTAAAATATTTGGGAGCAATAACGCTTACGAAAAAATCTCTAATCAGTATGTAAATTCTTCTAAATAGTAACTGCATGAAAATATTGTTACGAATTTCGTACACAGATAGGTAGTTTTAGTGCAATTATATGTGGAGTTGTAATTTTTGTGTAATGTAACATGAAAAATCTAGAGAGAAAAGCTATACCGGAAAAGTAAAAACACAGCGGCAAGTCCATTTAACAATGAATAAACGGGCATCTTGGTTTATCCATTCGTTTCAGTCGGCAAGCTTGGCGAACATTCGGCGACATTTTGGTTAGGTCTCTGTATCATCGTAATAAGTATTGTAACTGATAAATGTAACTGTTCACTATATATTAACTGCAACCGTAATTCGATACTCATATTGCCGTCCAGTAATTTCGAGAAGCTGAAAGTACTAGAAATATCTCGGCGGCCGGGTGAAAAGTATAAGGCCGGAGAGAGCATCTGCTCTCAGTAGTAGTTGTTGCAGTTGTTAGTTTAGCAAGAGATACTGTGAGAAGCAGAAATTTTGGCCAGTGTAGTTGATGACTGTATGGTGTTGGGTGCACTTCCCTAGTTTCTGTCAGACACTGTTTGCAAATCTCTTTGTCCGGGCTAGATCTGAGAGAGACACGAATACAGATGAAACTGGTCTGTTTTACAGAGCTTTACTGGAGTATACATTAATATTTAAATGTGAATCAGCAGCTCGTTCTTTTAAGAAATGAAAAGAACTAGTTATTGTGTTTAACGTGCAATATGAATGCAGCAATTAAATTAAAAGAATCGCAATGGTTATTGGAAAGAGTAGAAAACCTCGTTATTTAAAAGAGGAACAAGAGTTCAGCCAAGAACTTAAGGTTGATAAGCAGTATTTTTACTAATTTCCTTTTGAAATGGGACAGAGAACTGAAAAACGGTTAGATAACTGTGCAGCATACTCCTCTGTCATTGTTGTAAAAAATTAGTCTTTCTTCCTGCAAAGAAGTTGCAAATACAACTTCTGTCATTCAGTCATTATACCAAAGTGTTATAAAAACTTTCTAATGTAATTACAGAAAAAGTGTCTTTCAAAAAAAAAAAAAAAAAAAAAAGGATAAAACAAAGTTGAATCTTATGAAAATATAAGCACTAAACCGAAGTTGAATCTTACGAAAATATAAGCACTTCGAAGGAGATAACTATATAACGATATCTTTGCTGGAGGTTATGCATATTATAATCAACTCATAATTAGTCTTCCAGAACGTAGTTAGAAATTGCTTTGGAAAATCTAGTTTTTATTAAGAAGAAGCCACAGAGGAATTGCAAACTATTTCTAATATTTCGGACATCAGTGAGGGAAATTATGAAGATTCGTTGTTGTCGTTGTGACTAATCTTGCTTGTCTGATATGAGAACAAGCCCACGAAATTTATCGTGGCAAGAAGAAAAGATTGCACCTGTCTTTGGTAAGAGACTGAGGCACCATAGAGATGACAGTATGACTTTGCTCAGTTCCACCCTCAGTTTTGAGGGAAAGCATCCCGACAAATGGGTCCGAGAGTCTCTCACCTCTCTTTCCCTACCATCAATTTCCTGAGAGGCCTTTCGGCTCACCTCATAATTTGAGTGCCCGTATGTCACACAAACACTATTACACTTACAAACATCCATGCCTTCTCCAGGATTCGAACCCGGGCCCTTTGGTACGGCAGTCAAAGTCACTAACCAATATCCCGGTTGGGCGTCCGAAGATTCGTTTTTAGAATATGTTGCAACTGATGATAATATTGAAACAGCATGTGAAAACTCTTGACTACGATATTATCTGCAGAAACAAACTGGCAGTGAAAGTGATGCGAACGAAAGTGACTACATACCAACCTCAACTGTATCGAGAAAACGATAAGAAGAATTCTTCAGTTGGAAGGTGGAGATTGGAAAAGCTACCAAAAGCTTTACGAACTTGAAAATACAATTGAAAGACTGTTCTCGAACAATGCGCAGGAAATACAAATAGAGCCTTTGTTTGCAAAAGTGTAAAATTTCATTAGGTGTGTAATTATAAAATTTTTTATTAAAAAATAAATAAATAAAAATCTCTTAAGTTTCGAGAAAAGTTTAATGTTAGTATTAATTTTTAATTAACACTTTAGGTATTAATAATTAGTTACTATACTACTATTAAATAAGTTCAGAGTTGATACTTGTAATCTACAGTACTAAAATCGCCGTTTAGTAAACTCAGCCAGTTATAAAATTAAATATCACAAAGCAGGGCCATCTGTCGAATGCTCCCGAGATAGAAGAAATCGCATAAAAAACAGCACATTTAAAATTAGGAAAAACTATTTAACTAAAAATTTATAAGAGTAAACTGAATAAGATCTCTTAATTCAAATATACTAAGAAGTAATTTTAAAACGCATTGGTTACTGTATTTTAAACTAATTTGCAATACGCTGAAAGTTGATGAGAAGCAAAAATATAGAACATACAACATAATAAGACAACTGGTTAATTAAGATAAAGTCTGAATAACTTGAAGCATCAGTTAAGTGGAACAGAAACAAGAACAAATAGATTTATGGAGCCATGTTTTGTAAGTAAACTGATGATACTCCTACGTGGAATAGAAAATAAACAGTTTAATGCAATTCGTTATCACAATAACTTATTTCCTAACAGAAGATTAGAATCTTAAACTGCCTGTTAAATACTCACATCAACGGAATAAAACAGTATTTTTTTGGGGGGAGGGCTAGTTTTCTTTCAGTAGCAAGCTTCAGTGCCGTGTACCACCACTTCAATGGTTATTGTAGGAGTCATCCCGCTTTTAAACCTTGTGGCAAGAATCATTTTGTATTCTTCAATAAAAGAAGTGGAAGACTTCTTTATAAAGAAAAAATTGAACTTACTCAAGCGTGATCTTTATTTTGTTCGATGCTGAGATATGTTTTATAAGCGGACAATACTAGATATTTTTTTTAATGTATAAAAGAGAAAAATAATGTTTAATATTTTTTTACAGAATCATATAGTTCTTTTCAAATGGCAGACAAGGCAAGAGAAGTAAATCAAGATACCACAAACTGTGAAGATAAATGGAATCTTCAGCAAACAGTTAAAGATTTATTGAATCTATTTACAGATTCCTCGCTTTTCAGGTGGATAACCATTTTTATAATGTTAGTGGTGGTGGTCCTTTCCTGTTATATGTTTTTAAAATTGATTGGTAAGTATTTTACTTGCATTAGTGATAAATAGTAGTATTTATTAGTAATATCCATCGAACTACACTGGATTTTGAAAGAGGCAAAAACTATTTCTTTATCTTTTGGACCTAGGTGAAATGCTTAATTTTCTGATTTGAGAAATGTTTTAAGTTGATACATGTATAGATAGATGATGATAAAGAACTTTGTATTCTTGCCTGTGAGATATTTTTGCATGAGAATGAGCAATGAAATCTTACGCATCAGTTTATAAGGAATATACGCAGTTTTAAATAAAAGTAAAAGATTTTTATAATGCATAATTACTTACTTTGAAACAATGATGTATTGAAGGAAAGAAATAAATACATTTTACCATTATTCTTTATTTCTTTCAAAAGGAATTTAGGACAAAATTTATTAACTATGGAAAGCAGCCCGTCCGTCTGACCGCAAATGGCCCTATAACTTAATTAGGTTGTCTCAGGTAGAAAGACAGTCGCAAAGTCACGCAGCGCACACATTAAAGTGGAATTCACGCTGTTAATCGATCGTTATTGATGTAATTCATAATCTTTCTTGACCTTCTAGCCATGTCAAAATTCGTAAAAATTCACCTCCCGTTAAAGTTCCATTTGCGGTAAAATTTTTCCTTATATCTAAATGTTGGCATGTCTCCACGAAGTGTTAAGTGTCATTAATTTTTTTGTAGCTACCGCAGAGGTCAGAACTTTGAAGATTAAATATTTTAAAGCAGGAACATTTCCCTTTAAATTTGGATTTATATCTGCCATTTATATGTTTACCCTTTTTTGATTGTCATTAGTATTATATATAATTTATACTTTTGCCATACATTTTTCTTCACACAATTTTTAGGTTTAATTCTTCCTAAGGGTCTTGTTTACAGTGCATCTTTATAGTATCATGGTATATAACTTTGAATGTCTGCTTGATTACAAGATCATTTTAAAAGTTCTTTCTGTATGCAGTGAAGCTTCTTAGTATCATGGCATATAAGTTCGAATGTCTGTTTGTTTGTAAGGTCATTTTAAAAATTCCTTCGGTATACAGTGAAGCTTTATAATATCATGGCATATATGTTCGAATGTCTGCTTGCTTACAAGTTCATTTAAAAAATTCCTTCTGTATACAATGAATCTTCAGAGTATGTACGATATAAGAGAACATTACTCTGAAACTATAATGAAAGTCTGCATTGTTTGTTTTACAATGTCTTGCTCTGCATGTCGTCTTCATTTTCATCCTCCTGCTCCTCATTGTCTTGCGCCTTTTCCAGTGTGTTTATTCAGTCGACATCTTAAGAGCTACGGGAGCAGAATTATCCATACCCATCCAAGCTTGCACCTTTTCTTCACTAACACTAATCTCGGAATATGTAAGGATATCCAAGATAAATGACACGGGCGCCGGACATGTTTTAAAACCAAGAGAATCTTTGTTACTCGACTTGTCATCTACGAACGTGATCATGGGCTGCAATTTACCCCAACAGCGGCGTTATGTTCTTTATATATTTCCAGAAAGGATACTAGGCAAATATACCGTCCTTCAGTGTGAATTAATTCTAAAAATCGTGTACTATATTTAAAGATTTCACGAGGACCCATAAGAGAGGTTTAATAGTTCATCTTTATATTCTGGTTAATTATTTGATTCATTAGTAGTATGACGCTTGTTGCGTTGGGCGGCAGAAGCATAATAAAAATGTCTTCAAAATGTTATGAGGAATTTTACTTTATTTCAAGGATTGTTGATTTTCGAAAGAATTGCAGAATATTTGGACACTTCAAAGCCTATTCCTTTTCTATGGCACTAGATTCTGCGGTATATAACTTGAAAACCATGTACTTTTCAGGCTTTCCATTGTTTAAAATATTTGATTTAAATGGGTAACTTGGTTTTTATCCGAATCTACCACTCCGTTCTATCAGTATTATCCGAGTCTATACCTTCATTTCCATTAGTATTTATTTGATTTGTAGAATTTAGAATCTTCTTGCTACATTTAAAGTTATTAAGTATGCATAAAAATTATTACTTAATACTTAAAATAAATTTGATTTGGAATTTCGGTGGATTCCGTTGTTACACAGTGAAATGATTAACAACGACTGCCTTTTTCAGATGTCCGCAAATAAAAGTAATCCATATTTCTGAGAACATAATAAATAAGAGAAGTGAACATGAAAAATTGATTTGTTTTAGAAGTCGACTATCTCCAGAGAAGACCAAAATTCTTTCGAACCGTGCGTACTCGTCTTGAAAAAAATGCATCTATTGCACCTTTGAGATATTTATGCTATGAATTATTTTGAAATACATTTGCTATTAACATATATATTTAAGTTACTTCAATTGAAGTATCACAAAATGTTTTATTTTAATGATTTTAAATATTTTAGTTTTCGTATATGTTCTAAAACTATGTATTATTAAATTTTTTAGGTTTTGGAATTCTACCTTTGGAAAGAGTAACTCATTCTAAAGAGAAGCTGCTTGTCAAAATACCAAGTTATGAAGAACAAGCAGGTGTATATTTTAAATTTCCATTCGAAATATTTATGTATTTATCGTCTGTGTGATAAAAAATAAATAAAGAGACTTTGTCCTCAAATTAAACTTATTTTTAAATTTCAGAGCTATCAGTGAATGAAATTTTCCAGCAGATCAAAGGCCAGCCTCTAAAATTAAAATGCAAAATTCGGAATGTGAATTGTATGAAGGGGAAGCATCATGTGAAAGGTATGGTAGTGAATTAAGTGATATAAAAAATTCAAGTGAAAAGTGTTTTGCGTGTTTTAAATTAAACAGACTACAGAATGAAATTGCAGTACTTTTCAGTAAAATCGCATGTGATGTATGTGGCACTCTCCCTAAATTACTTTTTAATAGACCATCTTATTCAAAACAAAAAATCGCATTATGATGTGCATAAATTACGCGATATCTATTTCCCTATCAGTATCAAAGATTGATTTTTTTCGAGGTGTTAAAATATCTTTGTCACAGCTTCGTCATTTCGGTAAAGGAACAAATAACTGAATGATCATCTAGCTAGTAATTTCAAAGGCTATTGGAAGAGAAGGAAAAGAAGACATAAAATTAATGATAAAGACAAATTTTAAAATTGCGTTTGAATAATAAGCATACAGCTGTCAATTGATTTAATTAGTTATCATTAGTGAAACTTAAGCTCAGACTTGATGCTTGATTTAAACTCAAATTGCATGAAAGATATGCAGTTTTGGTTAACCAACTAAATAGTTAATTCTTGAAATTTTCTAATTTCGTTTTGAATATAGTAGTTTATTTGTTTGTCTGAAATGTTTTGTAAGTTTATATCTTAACTGGTATTATTTTTAATTTACAGAGTCTGGAAATGAAAATATTTTAAAGGGAGCTGAAAGTCTCACTGAAAAATTAGAAGTTCAGAGTTGGAATCTAAATTGTGTGATCGAGAGTATTTTAAATGATTCCAAGCTCAATGATGTTCCTTCAAAAAATATTGTGAGGCACATGCGCAATAAATATAATATTCCAGTTATAAAATTTCACTCAACTGAAAATATAGAGCCTAAAGTAGAGGATGAAGGCTTTGTTGCACAGTTTTATGATTATTTGAAGAGAATGAAAGATACATGTTGTGGAGTTTTTCAGACGTGTCTTGAAATTCCTAAAACAGTTTTGAAAGTAGGGAAAGCATTGTTGTCAACCTGTCAAGAATACTTCAAGAAGTGGGAAAAGAAAGTAGAAATTTTGATTGCAGTGCTATTTTTTGCATGTGTTGCTTTCAAATTAGTGCTTCCGGATTATATTATAAACTTTGAGAAATATGTCATATTTTTTTACTTTTCGATTAATTTTATGTATTTTACATTAGTATTGCTTCAATGGACATAATTTAAGTCCACAGGCTGTCATATGTTCTGAACTTGAAATTGTCAAGTGGTAAAGTATTTTAACACCATATATTCAGCTTTTTGTAATTTAATAAGCAAATACAAACTGCCTATAAAATGCAGAACTGTTTTGTGATGTTGTAATCCTATGCATGATTAAAATATGTTGAATAAGAAATACAAGAATAAATAATCTTTTTTATTCTTAAAAATATTGATTGTATCTTAAAAGAATATAAAAATACTTAAAAATTTTACCGTAATATGTGTGCTTCCGTGTAATATTTCTACTGTTAGAAATGTTTCATATCTCAGAAGAAACGATTTCATTTAATTCAGCATTCTAATTGTTAAATTGAAATTCTAAAATACAGTGGTTATTTTTAATGAAGTTTGGAAAGGTTTCATAAAGAGGGCATAAATTTTAATATTCAGAAGTGAATACATGCTAATGCTATTTCTCGCACATTAATACTTTCTTTAATCTGTTATCAGTTATTGTGCGTCATAATCTTTGGAGTTAACTGTCTGGCCATTTAGAATCCTGTGCATTGAAAACCAAAATAAGAGCTCGTATATAAGCTTTCGCTTGTTACCACTTCATACTTTATTTTATATTTTCGTTGTGTGGATATATCATAATCTTTGGAGTTAACTGTCTGGCCATTTATAATTCTTCACATAATTTCATTTTAGATTACTGTGCATTGAACACAAAATAAGAGCTCGTATATAAGCTTTCGCTTGTTACCACTTCATACTTTATTTTATATTTTCGTTGTGTTAATATATCAACTTAGCAACTTTTCAAATTTTCAAAACTGCATTTTGAAAGCCATCGTACTGTGCTGTATCGCTAGATCGCGTTATTTTTTAACTTCAGAACTGTTTGTCTACTGACTACTTTTAGCCTAATTCTGTTATGTATTTCAAGAAGTATAGATTCATATATTTATATATATATATATATGTACATAAACACAAAACGGTTTCTATAAATAAAAAAAAATTTAATTTTTCCAAGAATTTTCTCGCTTTTTGCAACAGAAAATTGATCAGTAAAACATAAAGAAATTTAGAACCAATTTTTCACAAAGACCAAAAATGAAATTCAAATAAATAAAAATAATTAAAAAAATCCTGTAATTGTACAATTAGAATTATGTAGATGTTAAAAGAAAATTAAAATAAACCATCACAAGAAAAAACCAATAACAAATAAAAAAAACCTTAAAGAAGAAGAAATCCAATCAACTCCAATTCCTTTTCCATAAGAAAGAGTAAAAAATATATAGGAATGGTTAATCATCTAATTCTTGTTGCGGAAAAGCAAGAACTTTCTTATGGAAGAGGAATTTCAGTTTGAAGACATCAGTGACTGAAGATTATTACGAAATCGTGCTAGATTAGTATTAGAACTGTTGAGAAACCTTTTGCTGTAGGATTTTTGACTGTATTATTAGTCATTAATTACTTTGTTGCTGTAATATCTCAACTTTGGCTATGATTTTAGTTTTAAAACTGTTATGTAATATTCTAATGACTATTTCTTAATTAAAATTTTATTTTTTTTCTATTTGTTATTTACTTTCAAGGCTGAATTTATGCTAAACTCCCGTAATTTGTGTATTATCAGTTCAGTAATGATATTGATTATTGAGAAAATACTAAAAGAAGAGATTAAAAAAATCTAGTTTTTATTGATGAATTTCTTACTGATATTTGACTTGATCCAAAACAGAAAGAAGACTGTCGACAGCAGGAGCTGAAATAGAGGTTGATATCTGATTTGAATTCCCTAACCTATTTTAAATAGGTAACCTTGGATTCATTTTTATTGCTGGCTTCAATATATATTATGTGGGATTAAGTTCAGCAAACAGCTTGGCGATAAAATCAATTTTGCGCCAAATTAGGAAACTTTATTCTCGGTATTTTATATTCCGTATTTCCTTGAGAAAACGTTTTGCAAATGTAGTTCTGTTATTGAAGAAATACTTAAATTATAGAAAAAAACTTTCTTTGTTAGATTTTGTCGCCATAAGCACATCTACGGAACTTTTCCCATTGCATAAAATGAGTATGACCGAAAGAAAAAGAAAAGCAAAATTTTAGTTCTTCGTTGTTCTTCTCTGTTTAAAAATACAAAGTTAGTAACTAGAAGGATATCAGGATATCAGCCGCTTCAATGTAAATGACACCTTTTAAATGACCAGTTATGTATATTATGTATTTAAATATAGTTATAACTTTTATGTTCTTTTAACATTTGCTTTCTTTTTCCATTTTATGAAATATGTTTAAATATAAAAAAATCTGCGAACATAATGCTTTCGCAATATACATTAAAAACCAATAAAGGTATTCATAGATAATATATAAAAGCATAGCCCATAAAACAGTAAAACATAAATTTCAAATTAGTATGAATGAATGCCCCACGAGTTCCTAAATTTTGATTTAAAAGGAAAGATTACGTTTTTTACAATGCAACTAATAATGCATTAATAAATTATCGGTTTCTTCTTTCAATTAAAAACAATATCAGTGTTCACAACTACCTCTGAATTAAATTTCAAACATACATTCTTTAATTTGAAATCACCATTTTTAAAAGTAAAGTAAAATTGCTGTTGTTCATTATTGTATATGAGTGTGATAATAAAAATGTTATTTTGAACTGAATTGCATTAGGGAAAAATTGTCCTCGACGACTTCATTACCAAACTGATGATTTTGTCTGAAAATTTTGTTCTAATTAAATTTTACTGAACAATGACAACTTCTTGAAAATTTAATTAGTAGGTATATGAGATATGCCAAGTTTACTTGAATCTTTTGAAGTTGCTGAATAACTGCCATTAGATTTAAAGACTTGCTTTTATTTCTTGAAGAAGAGTTTAAATATTCGACCAAGGATTTTTTTTTTTTGTATAAGAAAAGATGTATTTTTGGTATCATGTATTGGTAATAAAAAGTAAATTAAATATTAGGATATATTTTCATTCTTAATGCGAAATAACATTTACATAGCCAATTTATGTGCAACATTTCATGAAATTTCATTGGATCAAAAAGAAGAAAGAGAAAAGAAAACATTTTAAAGACCTAAAATTTAATAAACGCAATTGAGGGACTTAGACGACAACCGATAAAGATTTATTAATTTCTTATTTTCTGTTATAAAAGTCTGTCATGATTTATGCGAAAATTTTAAATTAAAATTTAATTTCATCAAATTAAGGCGTATTAATTAGGAATATTATGAAATTAAATATTAAAATCTAAAGTAGGATCTAATTATGACAAATTTTAATTATAAAAAAATGATATAAGTTGATATCATGGGGAATCCGGGAAATTTTACAACTAATAGAAGAGCAAAATGAGATGATAGCAGATTTCTTATGATTGCTCTTAATAGCACAGTACTGCTCAAAATAGTTAAGAATATTGTTTCCTAAAATTTTGGCTGCGTATTTTAATACGTATTATATATTTAACATGTATTATATGTTTTAATATGTTTATATTTAAAACAAGAATTTTTCATTATTTAATAAGTTCGACATTAAAAACACAAAGCAGTTTACAAAACTCTCATTTAGAAGCTCGAAGGGCATTCTTGAGAAATCATAGAAAACAATTAAGGAAGTTTTTCACACACCCTTAAACTTTATACGTCTCGTTGTAATCATATTGTTATTGAAAAGAAAAGCTCTACAAAAATAAATGTCACATCAATGGCTGAAAAATGCTAAGCTCATTACACTTGAACCCACGCTAAAGAGCTACGCACTACGCAGTATCTAAAATAATCACTAAACTACAGCTCTCTAACTGTAATCTGTACCCTCGCATCACTTCTCATTCCATAACGCAGGTAATATCTAATTTCGTGAAAGCCTGATCCTTTTTTTATTAAAAAATAATTTTTCTAGCACCATTATAACATACCTCGGTTTACATTAAGAAACATTTTCCGCTATTAAAGTGGGAGCTCTTTCGCTTATGTAGCTAGATGTGTATACTTTGCTTTTTTAAGTAATTTGGCGTAGCTTAATTTTAGTTGCCCCATTCAAAAATAAAAATCCATATAATGACGTTTTCTAATTGTTAAAAAGCTATTTAATACTTGTGTGTAGCTTTGTGAGTGTCTTATTTGCACGAATGTGAAATATATCAAAACTACACAATGAGGAGTGTACAAAAAATGGTCATTGAAATATTAATTATATCCTACAGATTACTTTCAGGAACTTCACATTGCAATTTAATTGATTTCAAAGTTGCAATTTAATTCATTACAAGTAATTTTAGAAATTTTCGTCTGTTTTTGTTAATATTTGCGCAATTTTTTTGTTTTTTTATTTATTCATTTGTCTGATCGGAATTGATTTGCGAGAGAAGGAGCAAATACGTATCTTAAGAAATCGGAATAACTAATTAAACTACGACACACCTGTACAGCATAAAATTAATAAAAACTTTAGCAGAGAAAATCACTTAAGAAAGGTTCTTAAAATTTGTAAGACTTAAAATTATGAGTCATGTTACTTTTTGAAAGATGATACAAGAATTTATAAAAATACATCACATATAATTTATATCTGCTTAAAAGCCTGTCAAATAAAATGATATATAGTTATTATAAAAAATATATGAAAAACGTTTTGAGCTACATGTTAAACAATTACATGTTTTTTTTAATTACATAATTACGTGTAATCAGCCGCCCAGACGCTATAGTGTTTAGGGAAGCGCCTGACTGCGATACCGAAGGGTCAGGGTTCGAATCCTGGAGAATGCATGTTTGTAACTGCCCGACCCTTCATAGGATACGATGGTGGCCCACCTATTAGGTACCTCGAAAATAAAGAGACCACCACATCTGACCTTGTATAGATTAATGGACTGTGTTACACTGTAACTGTTCACAATCTGTTATTGGAAAAAGAAGTGTGTTTTCAAAATATAAAAATAATGAAGTTAATTCATTATAACATGTATGTAGATAATTTTTTAACCATTTTTAAATATGTTACGGATTTTATGTTGTGGCTGTGAAGTTAAACTTCAGTAGTTGTTATTTGCCATTATGCACGATAAATGATATGTTTCAGACCAAGTAATTGATTGCTAAGATAAAATTTAGAGCAATATATTCAAGAATATCTTTTGTATTGTGATCGAAATCAGGATTTCATGACATCATTCCAACATTTAGTAAAACTAGATTTAAGCAGATACCGATTTTTTAATTTTAGTTTTTTAATGAAGTGTTCTATAATTAGAGCTTTTCAATTTTGTTTTATCCGTATTCAACATTTTATTCGGAATATCTTACTATTTCTTAAGACACAGTTTATTCTTTTGAACGGGAAAATGTTTAGACGTAATAAACAGTTAAGTAACTTTTGTATCAACTGGTATCGGGGCAAATGAATGGAATATTTAATGTGGGTCTTGTTTTTTTATTCTTTATTGAATTATTATGTTCATTAAATTTTCATAGTTTTGAGAAATATTTTATGTAACTTGTTTATACACATCGAAAGAAAACAATCAAAAGGAAATCCGAAGTTTTACTTTTGAATGTATGTAGCTTTGATAGTGTATTTCATTTTTCAAAGGACTTATAATTAAAAAAAAGGACTATAAAAGATAAGAGACTTGTAATTCGAAGGAATTCATTTTATTTCTCTTTTAATGGTAAATTTAAATTTGTTCTCATGAATTAAAATTTGAGACTCGCTTATGAAAATGAAATGAAATTGCTAATTATCTATGAATGACGAAAATTAAATTTCTTATTATCTGTCAGAGACATAAACGATTTTGAATGTTTCTTCATATTAAAAACTGTTGTTAATATGAGAAAATATTTAGAAAAAGACATTTTTTATTTATAAATTTTTTGAAACGGGTTAGGAAATTGTTTTGTTTTTGACGAATGGACAATTCAGTTTTATTTAACGTCCATTTGAAAATAAATTATAAGAATATTTTTTAGAGTTAATTCTCTTAATTGCATTTGTGCAATAAGCACCATCCATTTAATTCCATTTTGTTATGCAAATTTGCTTCAAGTCGGAGAACAAAGTTTTTGCGATAAATTTTAGAAGAAAACAGAACCGAGAATTAAAACAAGACATACTACTGGTACAATATAATAAGAATCTTAGATATAGTTTTACATAAACTGCTAAAATCTGTTAGTATAGTTTTATATAAATTTCTGGAAATGCTTGCACTAAAAATTAACAAACATTACTTATTTGAAGAAAATCTAACTCGTTAATATTACTATAATTTAGTCAATATTACCATTTCATCGAATTTATATTTGAATTATCTAAATAATATGTCTTTTATATTCTGTAACTGAAAAATGCATTATCTTAATAATGCAAGGAAGATAGCAGTTACTATTGTTGATATGCTGTATTTGAAAATGTCTTCAAAAATAATTAAAATAACTGAAACATGAACTTCTTGTTTTACTCTTACATATATATGAAACAACGAAACACTATGTTTTATTAACAGTTAAAGTAATTTTATTTGTGTATCATTATTTGAGTAACTATATTATTCTGAGGTGAACTTAGATTTTGTGCCTGAATATGATCATAATAATGCAAAAAGATTGAACTTAGATTTTGTGCCTGAATATGATCATAATAAAGCAAAAAGATATATCTATTGCATTTTACGTAAACACAAGGCTAGCCACGTAAATGTAGTTTTATAAATAAGCTTTGAAGTCTTTCTTAGCTGTGCTATGTAAGTATGTGTGTGCTATGTAGTTTTAATAATATTTCTTTAAAATTAACACCGCTTTTGAAAATACATCATTTATGAAAATAAAACTGGAAAAAATTCCCACTTTAAAGCATACTGACTTTTTATATTTATATGTAAAGATAAAATTAAGCTTAAGAATCATTTCTAACATGTTCACATTTTCTAAAATTTACTCAAACGGCATTCACTGTTCCATTTGAATATTCTTACTAATGTGAACATTTTAAATAGTTGATTTGAATAAAAGGTCTATGAATTTTTATAGCAGGCAATTGAGGCTTCTAGAGTCCGACTGTTTTGTTTCATTTAGTGCAAAACACTGTTCTTGCATAGGATGAGTAAAGAAAGTGAGGCAGCAGTGTCGGGACAAGAAGTGTGATTTACAAAACATTTCGAAACTATTTGATATCTGACGTGAGAAGTGATACGAGGCTTTCACTAAGGCCTTTCATGAGCTGACACACAGCAGTTTACAACAAATAAACATATTATTAATATTTCTATCCGTATAAAAAATTTCTCTGTCTATAATTCAGGTAAGTTCTTTTTACAGAGCCGCCATTGTCCATTGACGGCCGGCTTCTACGTTGATTGTGCATTACGTAAAAGTCGTGTACAGAAAAAAATAGATTCCTATACAATTGGCTATTTTTCTCTACATCTATGTACAACTCGTCACAGTGTAGGTTCCTGCGACTTTTCATTAGATTAGAAAGTTTTTGCACCACCGAATGGATATAGCCTCACTCGGTTGATCACTTAACTCTTTTCATCGTCCAGCTGCACTGTCGTGGCACAAGGTTCAAATTTGGTTTTTTACACCTCATCACAAGTCACTTTATCTTCTGTCTTCCATGTATATAAAATAATTCGAAGAAATGAAAAAAAAAAAGCATTGCAAAAACCTAAAAAAGAATAAACATTCGTTGCAGATATGTATAAAAATAAACTTTGGAAATTGGAATTATAATACCTGATATTTCTATCTGAAAATTAATTTCTTTAGAATTTTCGGGGGAAGGAAAACAAATTTTATAAGAAAATCCATCAGAGAAAGTATTAGTTTACAGCACAGCTGCAGAATGTATTCAAAATTGAAGCATAAAGTAAAATGAACGTAATTTCTGATTAGAAAGGTTTCAGTTTCCTAAATTATTTAATTTTCAGTGTTAAAGTTACTGCCTTGACTGGATTTGAAAATACAGCAAGAAAATTCTGCTACATTTCATAAAAGCAAGCAATTATGTTTTTGGATGGAAATATACGGATATTGAATTTATGTCATTTAATGACTTGTACACATGTTATTTTTATAGGTCCTTTACATTTATATAGCATATTTACATTTATGAGATTTAACTGTGAAAAATAGTTGAAAAGTTAAAAGTTATTTTGCTTAAACTTCGGTATTACAAAATCTAAATACATTTGAAATATATTTCGTTTACGATGATTTAACTGCCTTTCTCAGTATACGTTTATATTAATAAAAGTGTTAGGAATAAAATATTTCATTTTAAAAGGCCAAAAACTCTGCTGCGTTAAGTTGTTGCCTTTTTGCTTTAGTCAATATTTATTTATTTCAGAAGTTTTGATGTAATCAGTTTGATTATGAATAAAACTGAATATTTAATTTTTTCCCTATAATATAGGAAGAGTGCCATGTGAAGAAATGGAAGGATTTATTTAAAACCAAAATAATTATATTATTGTTAAAGCGAGGAAAAAATATTCAGCAAAACTCCTTCACATATCAACATACTCGGGGTGAAGTACCTAATATATTAAATTGCATGACAAATTATTTTGTGATAATTTTTTATAGATTTTTGTATTCATTCCATTAACTCTTTTCTTAACTAAAGAATACTGTAAATCGATATTTATAAATAAACGGGCGATATTTACATGTATATGCTATTAACTGACGAAATTTAAAAGTAAAAATAGTAGTTCACAAATATTCATAAATTTTAACAAAATAATAAAAGGTATGACAGTCTATTGGTTAGTGTTTTCCAATAAAAATTATTATAATAATTATCAAAAATTACGTCTCACTCTTTTTTTCCCGAACTATTGTGTTATTACCAATTTAGTTGATTATTAAAATAGATTAGAAATAAAAGCTATTGAGAAAATCATTATACCAAAGAAAAATTATTATCATACCGAATCTTTAAACACTCGCCCCATCCTAAATTTTAAAAGTGGGTATGAAGCACACAGAAACAATACGATATTTTACAGCTGGACATTTGGGACATTCATGAGAAAATGAGCTTTCTCAATGGTGATTACGCAAAACCGAGTGAGGCATTCTCTCACTGACGTCGCTTTGGGGCCATCTCTTCACAGTCCAGAGGTGGTAAGAGGCACGGTGGTTGTTCATGGCCGCAACTGGTTGCTGCTCTCCGGGGGTGGCGGCGCAAGGCTCGTCGACTGGTAAAAGGTCTCTGACCGCTGTAGGAAGCTGGTTTCAGGCCGACCTCCCTGCTCCATGTTGTTGAAGCAGCTCTCAGACTTAGGCCTCGGAAGGGCATTCCTCAGGGTCTTTGAAACTGCCATGGCAATGGAGTGCTTCTTGAGCTTCTTGTTGCGGAAGGCTGGTGGCAAGCCGTCGCTGTCGTCACTGCTGTCACAAGGATTATCGTGCTCGTGCGTGGACAGCAGGATGGCGTTGACGGCCTTCAGGTCATGCTGCAGGTCCTCGCGGTTCGAGACGAGGCTTGGGTTCTTGCCGATCTTGTTCAGGCGCTCGGCTGCGATCGACTCCATGGTCCGCCGCATCAGCGGATACATGTTGAGGACGGCGTTGAAGTGCTCCACTGACAAAGAGAATAGATTGCAGTACGTCTCCGCACGGACACTCGCCACCCGTTTAGCATTCGTCAGTAGACAAATTTCTGTAGGGGTAGAAAGTGCATTATTAGTAATAATAAAACCCTCCTTTTATTATAAGCATTGATAATGACTGATTAGTGAAATTAAAGAAATCCCCAAAAAATGTCCATTGGAAAAAAGGGAAACTGTAATTAAGCAGCCTTTTCTCTGTAAGATTTTCGATAAACAATTATTGATGGAATAGACTGCTACACAAGATAGTTGAATGGAATATACTGCTGTGAGAGATTGCCCAGTAGAGCAAGTTTGAATAATTTTCCCTGCACTTAACAAAAAATTGAATGTTATCGAATTTATTTAATGAATAATGTAATTCGAAAAATTCATTAGTCAAATAATCTGTTTTCAACGGAAAAAATAACTGAGTAAATTTCATTCAGAAAATGTTTAATTTTATATAAACTATAAGTCTGAAAGTTTTACAGAAGTGTATATTAAAGTTTCATGCATTTCTTTGCCTGGAATTTTTAAAATCTCTTTTATTCAAGAAAAATCTAGAGAAAAGGACTCCTAAACGTACCGATTAAGAAAAATGTTCAAATAGGATATTAAAAATTGACTTCTAAACACACCGATTAAAAAAAAAATTTCAAATAGAATATTAAAAATTCCCCAAAATTAAAGCTTTTCTTAAATTAACAACTTACGTAAGAACTAATATACTTTAAATGCAGAATTTCATTATACTTCTTGGAGAATTTTAGCCTTAAAAATAATATAACGCCAGTCTCTTCTATTTAGACTGAAGTAATTGTCTGAAATACTAGGTCTGTCATGGTTTTAGATAGAAGCTAGTTGAGTTGGTTTTTTGTGACATCACCCTTAATGTCTACTCTATAAGTTACGTGAGTTTATTCTACAAATTAATATTTACTTTCAAAATTGATTATTTAAGATTTTAATCTTCAATTAGAGCCTGGAACCTGGATCCATACGATAAAAATTGAGGAAGACAATCGTTATAAAGCAGGTACTAGAAGCAGTTCACAACAAAAAAAGTAAAAAAAAAAAAAAAAAAAAAATTGTAATATACTGGCAACTCGTAGTTGCTAGTGGATTATCTGCTAACATCCGAAATCGAACAGTTATTTCTTCTTAAATCACTTTTTGAGATTTTTGTAGCCTGATGTTACTTCAGTTCCCACAAACCGGTTCTGCAGATTAAATTTAAATGCATAAAATGAGCTTGCTTCCCTTTTTTCTTCTGATACGACAATCTTTTTTTTTTGGGGGGGGGGGCTCGTAATACTTTGATTAGTATGGTAAATTATAAACACAGATCCTATTAAGGATTGGTTTACCTCCAAAATAGGATCCATCGGAGAGACTGGTAGCTACTTCCCCATTGCTCATAACAATGTCAACGATGCCTTCTTGGATGAAATACATTTTGGTGCCAATAGTACCTTCTTTGATGATGACGTCACCAGGCTGGAACACCTCATACCGTAACTTCGTCACTACATCATTTACAAAGTTCTGGTCTGCATTTGCGAAGAAAGGAACAGAAGCAACTAATGCTCTACAGTTATAGTTGATTACATCCTAGTGAAGAAAAATATACTTTTTAGAAGATACATTATTTAACAAACAAACGTTTAGATGATATTCAGTTGAAAAATAAATGGGTACGATAGATTCTTGAAAATCTGACATATGTGAGACTGAATGGTTATTGGATTATCAGAAACGACGGTTAACATTGGACTACTAAAGACTGGATGTTAAGGTAGAATTGCTAAAGAAAATATGATATTTAGTTCTAACTTAACATGATAAGTATAGCCATACTTATAAGGTATGTCTACCGCTTTTCTAGTGTGCCTTCGTGGTGTAGTGGTTCTGCACACTGGGCCGGTATTCCAGAGGTCCCCGGTTCGATTCCCGGCGAAGGCAATTGCTACTTTTTCATCTCTCCGGCTTCCAAAAATCCAAATGTCTGTACTATTATAAGTTGAAAACAAAATTCATTTTTATTTTTCCATATTTTTTTATTCTTTAACTTTATATTATTTGACAAAAAGGGGTACGACAGATTATTGACTATCTGACATATATGAGACTTAATGGCAACTGGATATTCAGAAATGTCGGATGACCTGTGACTGCTGAAGATTGGATGCTAAACTAGAATTTCCAAACAAAATATATTTAGTTCAAACTTAACATGGTAAGTACAGACATACTTACTGTAAGTCGAAATGAAAACAATTTATTATTCTTTCACATTATTTACTTCATTTCACATATTTAGTAAACTTTGCACTAGAAAATAACGATATGTATGACATGATAATAGAAAATAAATAAGACACGATTAAATTTAGAAACATGTTAATACGTATTTTCTAATATTAAAAAAGTGAGATTTACAGGCAACTAATGTCGTAGGTTTTCTGACATTATTGCTCTTAAGAGCAACTAGGTGACGCTAAAGTCGAAGCAATGTGATATTATCCCTAGTAGCCTCGGTTTGATAGCAATGCAGACAGTGTAATCTTAAAAATGAAATATGTGTTATTTGGAATAATAGACTGGTGGACAGTTGCTAAGGACGGATGACAGTAGCAGACATTGCAACCACAAAATGGAGGAGAGGAAAATGTGGTAAAACTTACAATTGGTATTTAACTCAATTTCTAACGGGGCACGGCCCTTTTCCGAGTTATCTTAAAAGATTTAATCTTCGAACCTCGGATAACTGCAGCTGCGGTGAAGTGGGGGATCCAGATCATTTCCTGTTTTCACTGCAGTTATACCTCTCAAACACATCACATTTGAGGGAAAAAAAAAACGAGTGAAAATATCTGGCACTTGTGGATTGAAAATGTATTAGAAATTAAAATCGCACTTAACAAACTTTCACAGGACCATAAAATGGTATTGTGCAGCACAATATGCCGGTAGGGACTAAACTCTTTCTACTTTTTTTTCTTTGTAAAATCTGTAACTTATATATCTTATCAGAAATTCCGTTGTAATTCTGTTGTGGTCCTTATGGAGTATTCTTATTTTAGTGTATCTCTATAATATATTCTTAATAATGTTTGTAATACTGCGATTGTGTCAACTGAATAGTATCACTGTATTTTTGATTTTTTAAGTTTTTCCCTAAAAAAACACATCTAGTGGGTTACAGCCGAAAACATCGCGCCAAAAACATCGCAGACGAAAACGTTGCGGAGAAAACAACGCAAGGCGAAAACGTCGTGCTACAAAACATCGTGGGAGAAAACATCGCAAAGAGAAAACATCGCAGTTCTAAAATATCGTGGCACAAAACATCGTCGTCGAAAATAAAGCGGTTCAAAAACTTCGCAGTTTAAAAACATCATCGTCGAAAATATCGTGGTAAAAAATAAAGTATCTACAAATCATCGCATGACGATAACATCGCAGACATGCTTTTTTCAGGCTTTAATAACTATAAATGCATATTCCCGTAATGATTTGTGAGCGCAAGATGGAAAGAAGGATAATTTTTACTTTCATATTTTTTATTAATCAATAAATTTTTGCTGAGAAAATATAAAGGAAACTTAAGCATAGAAAATTAATGCAACTTATAGCACTTAATAGAATTTTAAACCGACATACTAGTTAACTAACAGAGGTCATTAATAAATAATTTTTTATAAAGTTTTTACTGGTAATTTTTCATGAAAAGTATAATCTATAAGTTGCATTTAATTTTCTATGCTTAAGTTTCCTTCTTACTTTTTCAGAAAAAATTTATTAGTTAATAAAAAAATGTGTAAATAAAAATTATCCTTCTTTCCATCTTGCGCTCACAAATCATTATGGGAATATCCATTTACAATTATTAAAACCTGAAAAAAGCATGTCTGCGATGTTATCGTCATGCGATGATTTGTAGATACTTTATTTTTTACCACGATATTTTCGACGACGATGTTTTTTTAAACTGCGAAGTTTTTGAACCGCTTTATTTTCGACGACGATATTTTGTACCGCGATGTTTTCTCTTTGCGATGTTTTCTCCCACGATGTTTTGTAGCACGACGTTTTCTCCGCGACGTTTTCGCCCGCGATGTTTTCGCCGCGATGTTATCGGCGGACACCGTCTAGTGTAATTAGTCTAATACATTTAGTTGATCAATCCAATCATTTTATATTTTGTCTGATTCCCTAGTTTCCAATATATATATATTGATATTACATCTAATTTATAACTAGCACTTATTTTGTATTATATTTAATTATTGGGTTCATAGTTTCCGTGTGCATATTTGTGTCTATGAAACCAGTAGCATATCTGTTGTGTTTTAAGGAATATGTAGTAAGATATTTTTCCCTGTATTTTTTGTTTTAAAGGAAGTAGAAATTAGATGTTATCCTCCACAAGTACTATTGGAAAATTTATTATTTTCTTTTCAACAATTATGTAACTTCTAATGTATGCAGCTAAAGTTTTATTATAAGTGCATTTCCTTTGCTCATTTGAGTATTCTGATTTTAATCCCGTTGTAACTATTTGTTTATATAAAAGTGTGAATCTAGTATTTAATTCATAACAGGATCTATTAAACTGAGGCAACTGTAAATTTTGTATTTAATTAGTTTTTTGTAATTAATAATAATGTGCTCTGTTAACTCTTTTACAAAGTAAACTCTTGAAACTGTTTAGTAAAATGAATCTTTAGTAATTTCCAGCAAATAGGAAATTTAACTGCTAAGCTAAGTCATAATAAATAGCTGTATTTAACATCAGAGCATCGAAAATATATAGTATTATATGTAAAACTGTATATGTGGCACTTTTAAGTTTTTGGAGAATTCTTAAAAATGCCGTCCTGCCTGCTAGCTGTAACCACGGATAACAGGTATTAGATGGCATCTGCCAACATGATAATTACACCGAGAGAATCCTAGGGTCGGTGGTCATTTTGGTAGTTTCCGGGGTGCTTTCCATCAAAAGTGGGAGCAGAAAGGAGCCAAATCGCACTGCCACCTGTTAGGTGCTCAAGGTTATTGCCAACGACAGGCGTAATCTAGCACTCCTTGCCACGAAGTATTTCGTAGGCTTGAGTCTGACTACATCAGACATGTGAGCATAAGCAACAGCAACAGAGTAAAAATACGGAACTTTCTTTCAAGGGTAAATTTGGTCCTCCAAGCAGTTAATTCTACCAGTCACAGAGATGAGCGATAACGCTTTAAGAGAAGATACTACGTCTACAGAGTTTTGGGAAAATATCTGGCAAAATAGGCAGACAGAAGGGACAGGAGGGAAACAAAATAGGTTCTGTAATGGCATGCGTGTGCCCAAATGCCGCGTTGAGGCGGTACAAGGCGCTATTGAGAGGGAGATAAAAGAGTTCTGTTGGTGTGAGTTATTACTCACCGGGAGTATTGCGATTGGGGGTATGCATTGTTAACCGTCGATATGCATTTTATCCATAAGATTGCAGTTTGAAAAGGAGTATTGTTCAAAGTAGTTACATGAAAATCGTGCCTTTAATTTAAGAGCTGATGAAAATCGTGCTTTTATTAACAGCTGCTCCGATTGAGCCGCAGCCCAATACGTATAACTCATGTCGGCTAACTTCGCATATATAGTGATGCATATCCCTCCAAGTCTGGGTGTAGAATGAAAACTTATGCAAGCTGAATTCTTTTTATCTTTTGCTTAACAGCGCCCTGTGCCACCTCAACGCGCCGTTTTGGAACATGCATTCCACTACAAAATCTGCTTGTTCCGGTCTCCTCAATATGGCTTTACATTTTTGAATCCATCAAAAATGAATTGAAATCCATCAAAATTAAATCCATTCGAATCCATCAAAACTATAACGACTGTTCCAAATATAAGGAATAACAGAACATTTAAATGGTGTTTTTAAGGAATTCAAAATATTTTTAGATTTAAATATAAATATTATTTTGAAAGTTACCATAAAAAATGATTATTCCTTTGAAACATAAGTGGTCACGAGTATTTGAGAACTTTTTGATTATTTCTAATTGGTATATTATTATTATTAGAAAATGAAGAATGCAGCAGAATACATTAGACATTAAAAGACTGAGCTTTAGTAAATTCAGGATGTTCTCGACTGAGTTAGCATGTGGAGATAGAATGGTAAAAGAGACTTTTTAAAAAACACTTTGAGCTAGGAAGAAAAAATATTTATATTTTCACGGATGTATAAATTTCTTCAGTCAATCACTTAAGAGTTAGGATATTAAATTTTATAATTAATCGTTATTTATGAAAAGGAAATTGCTCTGTAAGAAGAATTAATTTTTTAATTTATGAGTAATTAAATTGATATAAATTTTAATAATAAAAACAATGCAAGATGTGAGTTATTTTTAAATTTAATTATGCTACGAGTAACAATAGTTAATAAAGCTATGAATAATTTATAATTGAGCATTTCAAATAATTCAAGTTCCCTTAGAAATTAATAATAATAATTGAGTCAATTATTAAATTGGAAACGCGTTTAATTATTACAAAGATAACTGTATAATTTGGAATAGAACTATTATCTAAGATTTTAAGTAATTTTGAGAAAGAAGTTTACAGATTTTAACTAAATGAAACTTTTATATAATTTTTGTGTAATGAGGAAATGAATATTTTCATGGCGATATAATCACACAGTTATTGAATTTGTTATGAATTATACTTCAGTAGGTATCTGTGATTATTTGAGATACTTTAACTGGTGCAGAAAACATATCATTACTTCAATACTGCAGTTTATAGGCTCACAAACTGAAATTATAGTATACGCAAAAAATTAGGAACATTGTTATATTATTATATAATTCACATGCAATTTGGGAAATAAATGTAATTCAAGGATAAACTATTCATAAACTGTGACAGTATAATGGGAAATTCAAATGAACTGTATATCTGAGTTGTTTTGAATATATTTGTTGTTTGAACATATAAGTTTTGAAATATTCATATAGAGTTATTTAAATACAAAATTAACTTAACAGGTGTGTCTGGTGGTTAAATACAGATTAAACACACATTAAACACACAATGCATTGCGCATACAGATGTAAAAGATAATAGCATGCAAGTGAAAAGACAAAAATATAGAAAATACATATGCATGAGAACAAAAGGCATGAGGATTACAATACAAATTACGCAAAACATTAAAATGATAGGACATATAATAGTGCAAAAGAGAATGTAGAGAGTTGCACTCTGGACTACTGTATAGTATAACATAAAATGCTAGAATGTTTTGAACGGTATATGTGTTACAGGTTCCAAGCGTACTGGAAATTGAAGCAGTTATATAACATTTCACTGTGCACGACAGGTATGAAAATAAAAAAAAAATTAACGTGAAAATTAATTTCGTAAATTAATTTACGAAGATATACAGAGATGTTGAATAACTGGACGTTTAAGCAGTTATGTAATATTTCACAGTGCTCTACGGGTATGAAATAGAAAAACAAGTAACGTGAAAATTACGAAGATATACAGAGATATTGAATAACGAAGTGACTTTTAATAAGTACATATTTATATATGTGAAAGTTATTTAAGTTTACGGAATGTAAAAATCTTTTTATAATATCATTAAGCATGGTTTCTGTCGGCAACTGGTCATCGTAATAGGAAGCAGAATATGCCTAGATGTATCTGGAATACTACCTGACTTCGATTATTCTGATTATGGCAACTTACACAAGGCTATTCGCCTAAGGGTAGCAGTGTCTTCCTGGAGAACGTTTTAATGGAAATTGTCTCTTTTTCATGTTAGTCATGGGGAAAATTACATAAAGAAGGAAATGAATTCTCTTATTAGAAGAAAATTTTCTTGAAGCAAGTTTAAAATAAAGCATTACTTTTATTGGACTACAAAAGTGAAAGCCCTATTTAATAATAGTTTGAAACAAAGAAAAGATCGTGAGCTGAATTTCAGAAAATTTGCAATAGATTTTCAACAGAAATTTGAGAACTGTAGTGGGAATTATTTCGTTACATATAACATTGGCTTGCGATATATCACGAGTTGTTAAGGAACATTGTTTCCATTTGGACCATTTTATTATGAAAACTTTATAAGCCTGTTTCAGACGATGCTGAGCATTTCATTACGTTTTTGATAAAATACGAAAAGGATTACAGTGGAAAACGAAATCTAAAATATGACAGCTAACTGATTTTGAACAGCTGACAGTTTGAACACCTGACTACTTGAGAATGAATGATTTGAGGTTTCGCTTATCAGAAACGAAAGGTAAATGTGATAATAAAATTTCTGTATTTGAATTTAAGTCAATTTGAATTTATTTATGCTGGTAGTTGTGATAAATTAATATTCAGGGATTTTATGATTAAACATGAATAACACTAAAGTTATAGGTAATGCTTTAATTTCGCATTTTTCTTTGTGTCCCAGAAAATTGAATGCGAATATTGAAAGCCGTCCTATGTTACTTCAGTTGTTTCTGAATGCAGGAAAGTATTATAAGTGTATACGATTCATATACGCTTAAATCACCAGACTTTAATCTATTTGAATATCGTAGACAATTTGTAATATCATTTGGAAATTTTACTTACAGAGTGATATATGAAGAGAATATGTAAAATAATATAATTTAATTAACTCTACAAGGCCCGTTATAATATGAAGTACCTTGCATAAAATCATTCTTTTCATAAATTGATTTATTTATAATAAAATGTCTTTCAACTGGACTAACTGATTTAAATCAATTACATTTATTATTAATTTTTTGCCTTCTTAACAACAATGATATGATACGTACAAAAGGTAATTCGTATCAACAATGATATGATACGCACAGGTAATAGGTGCAGGTAATCATGGAATTCTAATAGTTGAGAGTGAAACTTTTATTTCCATGATGGTAAAGACTGCTAACTGAACGTAAGTTTTCATATGATGTGAGAAATAGAGAACTTTTATCAATTCATTTAAAATAGTACAGCAACTGGAGGCTGTTTGTCACATGATAGCAACTGGATTTGAATCCGAATAAAAGATCTAGACACTCAAGATTGTAATATTATTGTAGAATGGGATGCTTAAAATCTGCTAATTTCTAAATTCCTGTAGAGATATTCTTATGTTATTGCTGTCAATGTAGCGATGAAGCTGAGCAAACAGTCATTATGTGACATGTAAAATATGTGGAGATAACAATATGTTTAGCTAATTGTGACAATGGCAAAAACGTTATTTAATTTAGGACTTAATAACCATTGTCAATAAATTACAATGATTTGAAAACATATCAATATATGTAGAAATGCGAAGATCAAGACTGGAATAAAGAAATAATCAGAGATAAAATAAGGAATGAAATTTTTAACGTAAGATTGCGTTCCTCCATAATGATCTTATGGGAAACAAAAGTTAAGACGCTATTTAAGGTGTGAGCGAATACTTATATTTTCGAAACTACAAATGTTACAACCAATATAAATACATCATTAGATAGCTGAAACAGCACATTAACAAACAAATTTTTTTTTTAAATTGGACAAATGGTATATGCATAGTAACGCATCACAAATAGCGGAGTTCTGGTGATGTCAAAACTCTGTACGCACGCATGCGCGACCACGTTTGAATGCCAATGCAGTCTGGTAGCCAGTGGTGCGAAGGGAATCATTGTGTTCGAGTGGTGTTTACTGTATTTTATTTTATTTTGCCAAGCTAGTGGTGTTGCGATTTATGGAAGTATGAATACAGGATTTAAAAGCAGGCGATATTTTGTATGGTTGACGTAACTGTTATTGGACAGTCATGATTTATTTTAGCATCCGTATATATTCATCCAACTATTAATTAAGGAGATTTGAAAATGTTCTTGCATTGATGAAATATTCGGAGACTACACTGTATTGATCGATTAAAAGTTTACTGTAGATACAGATGTTCCTATTATTATAATGGGAGATTTTAACGTAGAAGTCAAATGAAATGTAAAGAGGCATTTGAAACATCATTTTAATCTCAATATTGTGCCAAGTAACTATCCAAGTACATTTGGCAATGCATTAATAGATTTAACATTTACTAGGAATATAATTGCGCACACCTTAATTTATGTATCTTATTTCTCATATCATCGGTTAGTTTTACAGAGGGTTATTTTGAATGAATAAATACAATAAATCGAAAATAAAATAAAATTAAAAAATTTAAATCTGAAAAGTTTCAGATTTTAAATTACGTCCAAAGGGGCGTTTTTTAATGTTTTGCGTGTTACCTTTATTTATTAAATATACTGTTCTTCGCACTTAAAACATAAAATTCAATTCAAGAGCAATATCGTAAAATAATTTTAAAATGAGTATATGTTTGGAATTTCCGATACAGAGTCTCGTGCGCTGGAGATAAAAATGTTTTTTTTTTTCGTAGTATTGCCATATTGCTCGTTTGTTTGAAATCGTCAAGTTAATCAAAAATTCCTTGAAGTGCTACATAATATGAAATCGATAATAAATCAAATTTCAAATTGAATTAGGGCTTCCACATGCCTATATTCTATGGAAGATTACGTTATTCAAATTTTGATGGCTCTAGGTACCGTTGTTTTATCGTAATGCGAGAAACATGCATACATTCATGCAGATTCTTCATTATTTAATTTCTTTAAATATAATACAGGAGGATAATATTTGGTGGCTACAATTTGAAACGTGATTCGCCGTTTATAGTTTTCAACGCAAAATCCCAAAACGAAATTAATAGTCCTTCAGGGCAAATTGCTCCTTTGGACTAAGAAACTATATGTGTGTGTAAAATCTATCTTTTGTTAGTTTTATTTGTTATATAACATCCTCACACTTCCGTTAGTAATCCTACGCGTTAAACACCATCGGCTCTTTAAACTAAAAGCGAGAAGCTGAAGTCATTTTTTGGGCTTGCATCTGGTTTAAAGATATAAATGGAATTCATATTGCTAAAGAAATAGCTAAATCATCAAAGTATTCAAAACGTTTTCATAGTCTTCTGCTTCTAGCTGTCAGGGATCAATTTCTAGGTAGAAGTACTACTTTCCAGGATTATTAAATGGTTATGTAAAACTAAATTACATTGCATTACATGAATAAGCATAAAAACTGAGTAAGGCGGAAATATTTGGAAACATGAAGCGGAAAGACATGAAAAATTTGGGGATGCTAGGCAATTTAGGGACTGAGAAAACATTTAGAAGTTTCTGCAGTTTAGGGTCGCTTCAAGAACACAAACGGAATAACTGAATTTAGTAAAGTAATTATTACTGTCCGTCGGCTAAAAATTCACTGATAGGACGGTATAATATGCACGTTTAATGCCAGAAAGCTATAAAGTAATATCCAAAAGATAAAATAAATTAGAAAAACAGTTCGGTTGGCCTCAGTGTATTAAGTGGAGAAAGGTTGTTCTTTGATGTATTATAGAAATTAATGTGAAATATAAAATTAGCAAAACAACAAACTTGTATTTGACGTAGATTTAGTCAAGAACTCAATCGATTTCGAGGGTACAGGTCCTTTTTCATTGGGACTCTGCAAGACTGGAAAGCAATGAAGAATCTTCTTACAGCGAATGTTTCAGAAGTATGAATTGTAATAAGGATGTGATCAATAAAGCTGAACTTAGTATTAAGTTGCTCCCCAAGATGACTTTTAATGATTTATTTTACTTTGTACTTCAATAATAGTTATTTGAATATGCAAAATAATACAGATACAACAACAAATATACCAAAGACATATTATGTAACGATTAACTATATAACTTCTCAAAATGAAGACCTTAAATTGAACAGGAGTTCGTATCCGGTATTTCTCAGTTTTTGAGATGAATCGCAATATAAGACCGAAGCCCTAATGGAGATGAGCTCCGGTAAGTTTTTAATAGAATTTAACTTGAGTTTCAAAGAAAAGTTCTTCCTATCTCCTGAAATTTTATTTGAGTTACAAATAAGACTTGGAAGTCAATATTAGCTTTTGAATGAATGCCTGTCTTTTCCTCAGAAAGCAACTACCCGGATGAAATTAGCAACCCTTAAAGCAAGAAAAGGTCCCACCCGTTGGTAGAAACTTTACCTTTAGTAAGTGCAATAAATTTACATGAGCTTGTTTGGAAACGGATAAATTTCTCATTCCCGAAAGTACCAGTAGTGGTTACTCAGGTATTTGCTGACTCGGCACTGGAGATTTTAACTACCCACGATTTACAACAAGATGAAGAAGGGAACAGTCGTTTGCATTATCAACAAGTGTCGTGATCAGAAACACCTGCAGTTCAATTCTGGTTGTTTCCATACCTACACTTACTAGTTAAAATTTCCTTTCATACTGTTTTTAGTGTTCTTTCTGTTTTCGCTAGTGCTGCTTTAACCGAGGTACCTTTTTCCATTGGAGTGCTGGAAAAAGAGTGGTTTTTGTTCCTTTTATCTATTACTATATAGGTTATGAATTGATAGCACCCGCCGTTGGATGGCGCTTCAGACATCCTGTCTGAGCCTGTCTTTTGATTTCTGCCCAGAGCAATGCAATTAGGAAGGTAATTAAGAAAAAGAATTTTCTAATAATTCCTACTGTTGAAGGCTGTTTGTGTATTAGTTTTTTAAATAAAGTATTTCTGTATGAGTCAATATCGTATGCAATACAATTCAGCGTATGGATTCAGACGGAGCCCTGCTCCGCTATTTCTTAGTTTTGATTGAAAGTGTAATTCTATCTAGAGTTTCAAATAAGATGACTCTGATATTTTATTTTATGATTTCCCTATTGTCATTAATTTCACTTAATTTATTAAAAATTTATTTATCTATATACATTTTATTGAATTTTTATTAATAATTATTTTTTACATTAATTATTAATGATTTATTTTCCCTTTCATCTTTCCTGACGACTTTGCAGAGGGCTGTGGCACTTCTAATTTTAAAAATTAAGTTCCCTCAGAATGACCTTACAATGTTGAACTAATTTTGAACAGAAGTCAGTGATGTACAGTAACTGAAAGTATTTTACGATAAGGAGAAAACGATTTAGTGAGTAGATACTTTATGTAGTTTTAAAGCATAAAAGGGCTAAACAAATGTAGACAGTAGAAGAGCAACTGTAATTGCTTTATGGCTTCTAAGAAAATACATTATTCTCATGTGGTTCGACACGTTATGTTGTATAAAATGAGATATCACTTTAAATGATTATAATATTCGATATGATTACTTTATTTGCTTTAACAATTGTTAAATTAAACAATGACTAATCTGAAACTTACTCTAACCTATCTAAATTGTGGTTAAATACTGCAGTAAATATCTATATAGTATTTACAGTATAATGTGTCAGTATATCTATATAGTATTTACAGTATCATGTCAGTATATCTATATAGATGTCAGTATATATATATAGTATTTACCGTATAATGTTTAATGATAATTATAAATACTATATAATTATCTATATAGTATTTACAGTATAACCTATGCAAAGTATTTTCGAGCATTCAAGTTAGAAAATCTTATAGTAAAAAGGATTTTCTACCTTGAATGCTCAAAAATACTTTGCATAAGTTATAAATAGTTAATTTGAATCTATTATTCTATTTTAATTAAAAATTTATAAATGAAAAAAAATGATCACCTCTCTTAGCCTTTCCGAAAGCTCTCCTAGAATTTCTTCTTCGTCGAAGAATTTGCCCTGGTACCTGTGCTCGAAGTAAGTCGTAATTCTATGCCTTAGCTGCCTGGGCAACTTCCTATACGCCATATATTCTTCTACTTGCTTTAACTGTAAGGAAATGAAAATATTAGAGAGATTAATTGAAGTATTTATTTCTTCTCTTATATAATATAACAACAGTCAAAAAGAGTGAATAACTTGTACAAAGAAGAAAACAAATTGTATAATCAGGCCATAGGAAATATGTACTGATAAATGATACTTAGATTAAGAACTAGAAATAATTGTAGAATTTTATTTCGGTAATATATCTTTCAATATGATTGCATGTAATTCCTCTAAAGTGTGTAATACTTGTAAAAAATATAAGTTTAAAATATTTATAAAATTACATATGAAAAATTATTTGATATGAGAAACATGGATAACACATATAATATATCTATATTATATCTGTGTTATATATCTAGATATAATATATCTATCTATCTAGTAATATATATATATATATATATATATATATATCTGTGTTATCTATCTAGATATTATATATATATTATATGCATGTATATGCATGTATGCAGGGTGCTTTGCAAAGGAACTCTGTACCTCTATCAGAAAATCTCTTGATCAGCTATGTGTATGTCTGTCTGAACTCCTATCAATTTCTGAACCGAAACCCTATTTTGATTGTATAATCAAATTTCTTCTTCCCCCGTAAAGTTGATAATTAAAACAAATTAATAATTAGAACTGAACTACCTCATTAAATGTCTTTTGAGATAAATGCTTGTGCATTTATTATAAAAAAAAAAAACTAAATTGTAACACAAAAAAATTTTAAACACTGCAGTTTAAACTTGAACTTATGTATATAGAGAAATAATCGGTATATATGTGTTCATGTACTGCAATATACGCGAAATGTTTCAAAAGTATTACGTGATTCAATATCGCTTGAACAACTGGTATATGATACACAGCTCCGCTTACAAAATCAATCAAATAAAATAGGTTTACAGATTATAATATGAGTTTGCAACAAGTTTACACGATTACGATAATTTTGGCGATGGGATGACTTTTAAAAATATACGTAATTAAAATTTTCCTGTGTGCGTTTACAAACAGTTCTAAGTAATCGCTCTTGATGAATACCTTTTTTTGAAAAATTTAAAAATTTTGTCTGTAATATGCAAACCCGGCTCCAAAAAATCTTCGGTATTATACAACTTTAAAAACACGTTTCCTGATGAAAAGAAATAGCGAAATGTTTCAATTTTGCAGTATATTTAAAAAAGGAATTACGTTAGATAGCAGTTTTAAAATCCTAGTGAGTGAGAATTTGAAATCCATATTTATATCTTCATGATCATTATAGATGCACAATTGTGTGACGTAAAATGTATATATGAATATCTGCTTTTGAAAACTTCGCGTACGTTGATGTCTTTAAAAATGTCTGTGCATGGTCTTGTCTCCCAAAACTGCGATTAATATAATCGCGGGTGATTTTACTTTTAATGATGATGAAATTTTTAATATTATCACTATTATTTGATCAAGTAGATCAGTAGTGTTTAAGTGGTTAGTTTATGAAAAAAAATGTTTTCCTCAAAAGCCCATCTAAAAATTTCCTAAAAATATTTATACTAAAAATACTACTTGGCTAACATAGTCTAAAAGCCATACTGGAATCGTCTCTTAATCAGTAAGCTGAGTAGTTCAATAAATATTTATTCGCGCAATCATATGTAATATATATAAGCCGTGCATTGATTATTTCTTTAAATAATATGGTAAGTATAAATTTTAAACTAAACAGTATTTAAAATACTTAGTAAATTTTGTAATCAAATATTTTTCATGTGACACTATTTAGGTGTTATTTCTAAGGGGGTTATATTTCTTCCTATAAATTATATTCAAGAAAACAAACATATTAATTTAGTTACGATTTTTAAGCATATTTTTGTAAGTCAGACGTGTTTGAATTAGCAAAGCTGTACAAATGCTAAAGATGGTTGCTCCTTATGATGTATTGAGGAAGGAATTTAAAATTTAAGAGAATATTAAAAAATATGGAACGCTATTCTAGTTAAAGTATTCCATGTCCTTCATCATTTTCTTCGAACTGATTACAGCAAAGAACTAAATACGATAATACGAATAAGTGCTTCAGTTTTAATTGTGCGGAACCGTTACGCTATGTTCGTTTTTTTCTTGGATCCTAATACTTGTGTCTTTTTAATTATCAGACCAATTTTATATAAAAATGTCAGAATTATCCAAATTAAGGAATAATGCTTAAATAACTCTTTTGATCTGATTAAATTTAAATTAACTTATTGGTCTGATTTCGAAAAACATTTTAAAATCCCTAGGAAATAAACTATGCAACCGAATTTCATAGCATTTAAGTAGATGTAAATTGAGTAACTTCTTTTACATATTTTACAAATGCTCAATGTGTTAGTTTCTGCTGAAGCAATAGAGATCAGCGGTTTACTGATAAAATTGACCTTAATATTCTGAAAAACTACCTGAAGCTACATTTGAAAGAAAACAGTGATGATTGTTTCTTTTAAAGTTACTTGTTCAAGCTATTGCCACAGAGATCATCATCAAGACCAATTGCGTTATACGGAAGATAAAATTTACCGCAGATGCAGACAATATTTGAGAGTATATATCTATCAAGATTCGCCGCAGAGGCCGATAGAATACACATCAGGAGGAAATAACGCGTTAATATGATGACGACTGCAGTCTTCACATTTAATCCCATGTTACCTTTTCTTGTAGAATGATTTTCAAGGATATTGTTTTTGTACTAAACGACCGCTGTTGTCCACGATCTTCGCAAACATATCACTCGAGAGTGATTGCACTGTCATGTGTCGACCGTGATACTACTCAACCATGATACACTGGCATACATAAACACATTATAATATAAATATGTTCGGTCTCAATAAAAACGAGCACTTGTAAAATATGACGAAAAAGCTCTGGGAGTTTATTGTTACTTCAGTGGATAAATTTGGCTATCGATTGTACACTTGTTTGTTATGAAGTTTTAAAATGTTTCACGGAATTTTTAATATCTTAATAGAGCAAGAATTACATTTTTGAAGGTGTTTCATAAGAAAAAAAAGCGCTTGTACTTAAGTCAGGCGCTCACACATGTGTAGAGACATTTGGTATTTTTTGGAAGCAGGAGAAATGAAAAAGTTGCAACTCCTTCGCCTGGAATCGAACTACGGACCTCTCAATTACGCGCTGAGCGTGCAGACCACCACACCACGAAGGCATGCGAAGAAGGCGGGAGAAATACCTTATACATGTATGTACATATGTTGAAGATATTTTGCAAGTAAATAAAATAATTTTGCAAGGCTAATAAAATGGCCTTAGGACTAAGATTGGAGAAAACCCCAGGGAAAATTTGTTTCTTGAGGTACAAGTTAAGGAATGAGTATATATTATCTTAACATGTTTTTCGAACGCTAAGATTAGAGGATTAAACTGTGTAATATTAACTGAAAGTCCTTTAGATCCTATTAGACTGACAAGCGGTTATAGCTTCATCTTAAATTGTACAACGAAGTCTTATGAAGGTTTGATATAAATCTTTTTTATTACTTAAAAAAGAACTTAATTGAACAAGAAGTACACCTTGTGCGTACACTCAAAACTCCGTCATTTACGAATAAGGAAACATAAAGCTGAACCTTTACTAAAGATGAGTTTACAATTTAAAAAAGGATCGTAGACCGAGACTATAAAATTTTGACCTAACTAAGCTGGGTCATAACTTTAATGGCATGATTTAGTTTCGTCTCTTAAATCTCATTTGCATCCTGGTGAGTGCTAACGAAATGAGAAAATTTTAGTAAAGATTCAACTATAAAAATTGCCTAATTAACATAAAGTACCTTATAAGATGAGTATTTTTAGAAGCAAAAGCATTTTAAGAGTGGAAGAAAAGCATAATCATATGCTTGGGCGAATGCTATAAATATTTACAAATAAAAATCTTATAAGATCTGTGTAAATAGCACATAAGTATATATAGGTGAAGTGAAAGTAATAAAACAAAATGTTAACTCATTTGTACATGTAAGCGGCGAAATAATATGGGAATTCGATATAATAAATGCTTATAATATGAATAAAAATCTTACAACAACATCTGTGAAAAAAGTACATTCATATACTCATGCAAAGTAATCAAATTAAAGCTTTTTGAGTCCATAAGTAGTAAAAAATTAGCATTAAATAAGAAAATAATTTCATTAAATTATCAATATTATGAAAAATAAATCAAACGTAGGCTTCAAAAAGCGAACTAATATGTGAGCAAAAGCGATTGAGGAAGCGTAGAAAAGGATATGTAAAATAGCGTTTGCGTGTAAGCAGTTGTTAGAATTTGAAACTTAAAATGAACTCTACGATAATAGAAATTAAATACTTCGCAATATATCGATATTTATTAGATATGCAATTCATATAAAATAAAATAAATTAATCTGAGTTAAAAAAACTCATTCAGAATGAAATCAGGAATATTTCAAAGTAACTCTAAGAAAAGAAAATTCTCTATTTTGTATTTAAGTGTGAACAAGGTTTTGAATCTCTTTTTTTTAATCTAATAATTGATACTCTTAGTTTTAAGCACTGTTTTACTTATTTATTTATTTGAGATTGAATTAATTAGCAATTAACTGAGATCGAGAATTCTCGAGAAAAGGCTAGTCCTCTTCTATTTATTTACTTATTTAAATGAGTAAGAGTTCTTACTTAAACTAGAGTTCTTAGCATAGAAATTGAAAAAGAAATATTTTATTTATCTGGAGAGTGACTAAATCATCTTCAAGAAATGATTTTTATTTGAAAAGATCTCGAAGGAGTATTATGATTTGTAGTGTTTATGAGATAATTAAAAGTAGCTTTAATTTGTATTTCGGGAAATGTAAAGTATTTTGTACACAGATATTTAGGTAAAAACAATGATAAAAATTCGTTGATCACTAGTTTGGCAAAATACTTAAATACTTATATTAAAGGCTAAATGTAATATCTTTTTATTTTATCATGCTGTCTAAAATTTCTTTCAAAGTGTCAGAATGTCTAGCTTCAGAAATAATGACTAAGCTGGTTGTTTAGTAGTTAAGGGAGGTTTAGAGAAAATTTTGCTTTTCATTGGAAGGATATCATAGAATAATTTTCATAAATGTCTTTCTGGAATTTATAAAAAATGATAAGTAACTTGCAAAAATCAAAATTAGGAAATAAACTGAAATTAAAAATAACGCATGAATTTTCTTATTAATTGTTATTTTATTCAAACGTTATCCTTATATTAATTGCAACGAATCATCCTGCAACTATAAGACCGATTTTTCAGCTTTTTGAAATTTAAACTTCACACTTACTGTTTCGCATTATTAACGTTTTGTTTCCTAGTCATCGAACAGTTTATTCTGTTTTTTACTGTAATTTGAAAATAGGCCTTACTATAGTACAAGTGAGAATATTTTCTCAGATTATCCCTTAATTTTTGTGAGTAGCATATCTAATATTTAATGATAAATTAATTGAGATAATTATTCAAGGGACTCATTTGCGATAATTGTTTTTGAATTGGATTGTTCAAGGAGTCCGAAAAATTTATAAATACAAATTATTTCAACAGTTCTAAAGTAAGGAAAAATTATTAGCTAACTTAGGAATCACATAATATGGATAAGCATCAAATCATATGCTTAGATGAAATATATAATATTTAAAAAAATATAAGTGAGTGCTCGAAAAATTTTAAGCAGTTTCAATAGAATATATTCTGTTATCTGTTCTCCGTGACGATTTAGAAAACACTCAATATTTAGCTTTATCAAGCAATCTACTCTAATGGTGAAAACACTAGACGATTCAAAACATTATTTATAGAATATTCTTGAGTATATTAAATGCTACTTGATGTTAAAAAATATTAGTTTAACTAATCAAAGAAGATTCTTTTTTGTTAAACTAACTAAATAATTGCAAGGACTGTAATATTGTGCTATTTAAAGGTAATACAGCAAAATGAAGATTTTTAGTGTAAAAGCCTCTGTTTTCGGGAAAACGTTGAACAAATTTTAAGTCAAATTAAAATGTCTAATACAGAAGTAAATCACGCCTACTTAAGCTTTGGCTCAGCCACCAATCTTTCATGAATCAATTAAGCTTAACAAAATCTGTAATCTAAGTCGATTTAAGCAATGCAAATCAGTATCATGGAGTCTCGCAGAGAGGCGATTATATTAACTAATTGGCATCAGAATATTTTAAGTGTTTAAACAGATTTGAAATTAATCAATCAAATTAAAATGCAATACGCGCGTTAAGTGTATGAGCTACGAAACCAGGACTTCTGTTATGTTAGCAGACAATAGACAGACAGACAGAAAGAAGTACAAGGGGCACCAAAACATCGCCATGGGCAAAACTGGTATCGCCCCACTGCACTAACTATCTACGGAAATGTACCCTGACCGGGCGGGGGCGCTAACACCAAGCTCGGGAATTTGTTTACATTGCAGCATTCGCAATACACAGTTATATATTAATGGTGCATAATTTGCATTGCACACAATATTGTCTAAGATACAATAGCAGATCTTGGATTCATAAGCAACTATTGTGAAATTGTAGAGACATTAGGTTAATTCGAAGCAGGAGAGATGAGAAATGAGCAATGCCCTCGCCGGGACTCGAACCACAGACCTCTCGAATATGCGTCGAGCGTGCTGACGCATATTCAATGCACCACGAAGGCACGCTAAGACGGCGGGAGAAATACTTATAAAACGATTTTTGATTTATTTTTAATATTTATCGAACAAGTGTTAATTTAGCTGTTTGATGTTGAGCCCGCTGGTAATATTGATACATTGATATAATAAAAGGTATCAATGTATCATTGATATAATAAATGTAAATATGTCTTAAGGTCTAAATATAATATTTAGACCTTAAGATATAAATATGTCTTAGGGTCTTATGTTTCTTACCTAGTTATCTTATGATTTTGCTTATCTTCACTTGTACTTTAGTCAGTTACACCAGGATACAAATTATTTAATATTGTTACGAAATGTACAGGCGCGGTGAGATGGCTTCCCCTCAAAGCAGTTTTAGGATTGCCATAAAATAGCAAGGAGGACAGAGTTGCCATATTTGGCGAGAAATCGCCCATTTGGCGACAAAATTGGCGATATACCATGGACGGTTTGAGAACCTTCTGGAACGAATTCTTACCGGTTTAGCCCAGAATGTTCTCGAGCACAGGCCAAAAGCTATATAAACCCTGCTGGTCCGCAGTCAGTTAGTGTGTGTCTCTCACAGAGAGTGGGCCTCGTCTAGCGAGCCGTGCGGAGTCGATCGAGTTGACAGCCGGGCAACGAGTGCCGAATGGGTCATCGAGTGCATCGCGAGTTGTAGCGTGGAGAGTCTCGAGAGTACGTGGAGTTCGGAGAACGATCAAGCGGAGTCGGGAGCTGTACTCCGGAAAGCAGAGTCGGCTGCTTTGCAGGAAGCTGTCTCCACTGTGATAGCCTGATAACCTGAAGGCTGTGTCGCTGATCGTGTCAGCGTGTTTATAGTAGTTCATCGACGACTGTAAAACGTGTTTTCGAGCTGTTCTGATTAATATTGTCTAAATAAAGTGTGTTTCGATACTTCATCAAGTGTCGTCGTTATTCACTCCAAATCTACGAACCCCGTACGAACGTGAAGGAAGAAAATAACGTAACAACTGGTGTCAGAAGAATGAAAAAACGCAACAATATATTTAAGGCCATTTTTTTAAATTGGAGAGAGAAACTTTGACAGATGTTACTCGCCAGATACTCTGCCAGAACTTCTTTGTACTGTTTTGTATTACTTAAATCCACTTAGTAATTTAAGATTTTGCTAAGTTTAATTGCTTCATAAAAGACTGGTGGCTGAGCCAAAGCTTAAATAAGCATGAATTACTTTTGTATTCAAGATTTTAATTTGACTTAGCATTTGTTCAACATTTTCCTGCAAACAGGGGCTCTTACTTTTATGTTTTTGAAGAGCATGTGTAACCACCAAGCTGAGGAGTAAATAGAAGGGTTTATTTTAAACCTTCATTTGATTTGTGATAATCTGCATAGAAGTTACGATAGGACGATAAGTCGTCTGACTATCTTTACGGTTTTAGGAATTGATGTTTAAAGTAGTGTACAACCGTGTAAAAGCAAATAAAAATTGAATTCTTTTAAGGATCTCTTCTCTCATAAATTAATATGAATATTTCTTTCGATAGTCCTCCTGCCTCATACACTGCCTATATACCTTTTGTATGGCAGAGGGATATATTTTGTACTTTTGCATTTCATATATATCTTCATCTCTATCCTTCTCCTAACGATCATTATTCTGGTTATGATTCCGCACATTAAATATTGTTTAAAGCTCTCAAAGTGTGCTTCGAAAAGGTAGCCATACAAAGCATTTTGAAAGCTCTTTATAGTATTCAGTATGTACTATTGCGAAAATGGTTTCGATTTGAAACAAGCCTCCGCTAATCGGACTTAACCGTGCATACACTTCAAATGACTCAGTCTACTTTTCAATAATAAGCTTAGAAAATTTTTCAAATGGAAATACTCTTACCTTTTCTCTATACTGCCGTCTTGAAGAATCTAGAGATTGTATTAGATTTGTAGTGTGCCCCAAGAACAGAGCATAGCATGTGGCGCCGCTGATCATACTGAGTAGAGTTAGCCACATGTCGGTCAGACTCTGTGGCGGAAATCTCCCGTAGCCGATGCATAACATATGGGACATGGCTTTGAACAGCGCCCATGAGTACTGTTCCAGCCAGAAGGCATGCTGTTGTAATAATAAACAAACAATGTTAGAAAACTTAAATATACATAAACTCAAATGATTTAATTTTATGCTACTAATCTACTAATCGTGATTCAAATGCTGTCATATATTTCTGATTCAAATGTTGTCATACTATTATTTTATAATATGATTGTACTTAAATCATTAAAATCCTTTAATAATTATTATCACTATGAAAGTTGTTAACTTTCTCATATTTAAAAATCTTCGATTATGATAAATTTCTTCCAATACATAATTGAAAAATTTGCTAAGAGGGCTTTTGAAACAGAATGCAGTTTTTTTTAAAGTAGCTGTGGATTCAGAAATTCTCTCGATACCATTCTAATTGTATGTTAGAAAGATATGAATTTCGGTTAATTTTCTGCTTTTTGTTTCTAAATGCTGTAATTTCAGTAAATAATATTTTAAGCTTTTTATCAAAACAGATAATATAAAAAATTACAGTATACTGTTAATTTAATAAGGTACTCTAAACCTTTTTACGCATAAGTATAAAAATAATATTAAAGATTTAATAAGTATTCAATCAATCATAATGCGTCAAAGAATTGTACATCACATTTAAACTGCATGGGCAAAACCATGAAAATGTTTGAAAAATAACCGCATATTACAGATTTGAAAGTTATGTTTATTGTTTATAAAAACTTGATTTAGCTGATTTTTTAAGAACTTCTCTAACGAGAGACTGTAAGTTGCAATTTAAGTTTCTTCAAAAATACGATTCGAACTGAAGACCATTTATATAAAATTAATCCTTTCAAAAAGAAAAATAGTCTCCAAACCCTGATCCTGCAAGAGGTATTACAGCTTTTGGAAAATACATTGAAAAGAATGACTTTCCTTATTCTGTAGTTCTGTGATTTTTCCTTGAAAACTATAGCAGGGTGGTGACAAATACTACACGGTGTATTTAATTATGGCAAAGCACACTAGGGCTATCTGCCTAAGGGGAGGGATGCCTTCGTAGAGGACTTTCTAAGGGAAACTGGCTCGTATACACGTTACACATGGGGGAAAACCACGAAAACACCCATGCAGCCAGCCCGTTCGCGGGATTCGAACCTCGGACCGAACTACCAGTGTTCAGCGACTTTACCGCTCGGCCGCTGGAGGGCTCACAAATGCTACACGAAAATCTGCTTCGAAATTAAATTGTAGTATTATTTTTCACAATGACTTGTCGGTAAGCGGATGAGGGATTTGAACGAGTCGAAAAACTGTGTTTATTTTAAAGCTGCTCAGTTATTCCGATCAGTTCAAGGCTATTTGGTAGAGGGTTTTGCGTGAACAAAGCCAAAATAATTTAAGTGTTATTTGATAATCAGTTTAATATATTTCGGTGTCGTAATGAAATTAAGGTCTCCATTTCATTATCAAAAGCACTTTCTATATTTGAAATTGATCAGATTTCCAAACTCAGTGTCATAAATATTTTATTCAATAGAGTTAGGATTTTAAATTTGCAGATAAGAGAATTATTGGGTTGAAAAGTGTAGAAAAATAATGCGTTGAATAAGACCTACCTTAATTTCAAAACGGCGCTCAATAAAGATATAGACACGACCTAAATTTCAAGCGACATTTATTGCAGAACAGCATTGTTATTACACATATTTCTAAGCACAAATTTTAACATATTTTGAGTCACTTGGCATTTAAATATGTTAATAAGAAGTAGCCCTTATGATAATTAAGCATATTTATATTAGGATATATGTATCTGCTTGCTTAGTCATTTTGAAGCGGTCATTGGTCTAGGCCATGCGGTAATTTATATGTTAAAAATATGAAAATAAACTTTGCTTTTGCAGTTCACTATTTTAAAATAAATTATTTCTTTTATATTATCATGAATTTTCAGGAAAGAAGAAAATGAAATATGCACTGATATTTCTTTTTCTTCGCTATTAACTCTCTGAAACTTATTTTTAAGTGAAACTGCTATTAAAAGCGTCTGGAACTAAATATAACAAAGGATCGCAAAATTATAATATGGTTTAAGGCAACTAAGAATTTTTCAAATCTGCTTAAAAAGCATTATTCTTTCTTATAGTAAATGGAGATCAAATTTAATATTGCGTACTTCCCAACATCTGAACAAACGATATTTCCATTCGTTAAGGTGAATCGCAATCAGAATATTTAATTAAAATATATAAAAGTTAACTTATTGAGAAATGGTATTTAATTAAACCGTTCACAAAGTGAAACTTTAAAGAAATGAAATTTTTGTGAGTATAATAACATTATACTATTAAAAAAAGCAGTTTTGTGATTCCATAGAAGATAGAATTCCTTAAAACTAAAACGAAGAAACATTTTAAAAGAAAGCTATTACATTAAAGCTTAAAAATTCTTGTTTTTCAAGTAAAGCGTTGAAGATATAAAAATACTTCATAGCTTGAGAAATCAAGAACCATATCCTACATTAAAAATAATTATCTTTTCCTGAATTAATGATCAATATTTTTATTTTTTTCCTTTTATTATTGGAAATTTATCATAATTAAATAAATTCGTTATCAGTTTAGTTGTAAATGCTTGTTAATCCTTTAAAGTAATTTACATGACTTGAAGTTTTAACCTCAGTGTTAGTTATGATTTAAGGCGCATCAAAACCTGTAGTTCGTTGATGGCGACCCAAGAATTGGGCGGGAATCCTTGTAACATTGGCACCAAGAACTGAAGGCATCCACTCCAGTGTCCGATAAGAAGCATCATGCATATAAGATTGAATATTTTCATGAATACACTTGCCATGTTCAAGAACTGAAAAAGAGTGAAGTCAGAGTAAGTGATGAACAAACAATTCCTTAGAAAATAGCATTATTGTTGGAAATTTAACAGAAATTCGTGTATCCGAACAACCAATCTATCCTACATTATATTTATAGAATTTTTATATCTGAAAGATATCTTTCAAAATTAACATTCAAGTCAAATAAACATCTGAGAACTCTTGAATGGCCACATTTCTCTAATAAATGCATTCAAACAAATGCAAAATTAAACTACTTAAAGTACAGTCGAAAATGTCTTATTGAGATTTAACAATTTTTCAGTCTGAAAGACGGAAAATGGCCAATTTTGTAGTGATTATGTATTGCTGAAATAGCTGTTCCCCATTACATGTGTGAAATTAATTATACGTGCATTAAAATTCATGTAATTTAAAATTATTGTTTTCTGTTCGCAAATTATTGGATTTTTATTTGTACATATCAGATCTTATCTTACTCTGTTCGGATAAACAAATTTCCATGCAGTATATAAAATTTATGAAAATAAAGTAGCATTTTTTCATTCTGTACAGCATAACATATTTATTATTTGGAAATATTTTCATTGTAATTAATACTGAAATCATATAACATTAATTTCATGTATAAATTCGAAGATACAGCTTGAGCTGATTACTGGCATTATTCTGCAGCCAGAAAAAGATAATCGTGTTAACTTTTTCAAGATTAGAAAATCATTTCTGAATGTGTAAAGAACTCTGAAAACAAAGTTGTTATCAAATGCGAAGTTATTAACCCCTTACATTCATGAAGCGTAGTTGATTGTTACACGGGATTATAGCTTACCTATTTAGTACGCTATATAAAAATTACCTCTTGAAGAAAAATTAAAAGAATGTTGCACTTCATAGAGATTGCGAATACTATCAAAATTCGAGTCTGTTTATGAAATGCAGTTCATGCTTCAAAAGTAATTATTACTATATGTGTTTGGTTAATAAATAAACAGTTAAGGCTAATAAATGGTGTATAATATGTTAAAAAAAAGCTTTTTTTCAATCAAGATGGAACTGATTTCATTCCGAAAATAATAGCATCGTTAAAAACATCACACAATTATACAGTTTTAGATTCATCTATAAATATATAAATACGTGTTTATATGTTAATGTAAATAAAGTTTCATATAAATACAGTATAAATTCCAAATTTATTATTATTAAACTGCAACTTACATTAATGCTAAATTAATTAAATTCCTATTCCAATTACTTCTTTTAATAATGATAATAATTAATTGCTCCATACCTTTCTAACTCGTTTTGAAGAAGTACCTTCCCAGAATGATAAAAAGCAAAATTTCATTCTTTAAAATCAGTTGAAACACTCAAATTCAATGGAAATGTATGCAATAAAGCCATTTTTGTCAGAAAGGATCGCTTGTTTAAGACACTAATGATCAGTTCAAAAAGCACATTTTTCGAGATTCTTCTAATATAGACACTACGCGCAATATCTGTGCTAAACATAAAACTATTGCCTTTTCAAGGATTTTTATTATCTGTAAACTGGTATGATATTAACGCTTACAGAAATCCATTTAAATAATATAGATAATACGAATTTTAATCAAGCATAATATGCATAGTTGCGATGTATTGTATAAACATTAGATTTTCTTCTTAGACATATTTTTGAAATAATTTAAATAAGACTGGGTGCCTGCTGAAACTGTGATTAGTGATGTATTTTTAAACACAGTTTGAAATTCTATTATCAGACTATCTGGGACGATTACGGTGAAATGTAAATAGTAAAGTGCATCTGACTTTCTACTAATCTCAATATTTTGTAGTGTATGAAAAAGAAAATAATTGTAGACTCATGACTATTTGATACTGAAATAAAAACAATTTATAAACAGGGACAAATGATTTCTTATAAAATAAGTTTTTCAAATTTTAATAGGCTTTCAGCATGTAAACGTACTTTTCAGTATTATATTGACTGTCATTAGCAAAGACCTAAATATAGTAACTATGTAAGTAATGCATCATGGTAAGAAAACCTCTAATTCCTGTCTTTAAAAATATTGTATTTAGCATTTTAAAAAGGAAAAAATATTTTCATAATTCACAGTCATTATATAATAATCGTTAACTGTGGTTTAGCTTACCATGTGATCTTTTTATATTTGCTATTAGATTTTTCTATGGAATTTCTTAAATTATTGAAATAAAATTTGTATTTTAAAATCAGCTTGGACATGTGTCTTTATTTACGTTGCTTTCATTATTATTAACCTTTAGGTTAAAAAACAGTTTATAATTTAGAAGGATTTTATTTATTTCGCTCACTATTTAAGCTTCAGCTTTTTCTCCTACCAATTATCCCCAGCATTTCATTCATTCATTCTGGACTTATGTCAATGAGTTCTATTTTTAAGAAAGTAAAAAATGTGAAACTATACTGATTGATTAAGGGCCTAACTCAATTAGACAAGACGCATCTTATAACCTAACTCGCCCAGATATTGCTTCACTATTAGCTTAACTTGCCCTAGACAAGTTCGTTGCCGGGCAAAGCTGTCGATGGATAATCGATTAAATGACCCATGGTTTCAATCATTATTCCTGTCAAAAATCTAATCGGTAAATGGTTGACCATTCAAAATGTATTAAGATCTTTTGAGAGGAAAATGAAAATTAAGTAATAGTTCAGTGCTTCGAGAAAAATAATTTCTTATATCCTGCAGAAAATAAGTTTTCCAAATAAACCATACATATTCACCATTACATTTTTCATACATATTTTCCAAAAAAATGCGACTATTCAATCCGTGAGACTGCTTTCTGTATTACTATTCGTCAGCAGTCGCTAATTGAGAAATAGATCAACATTAGAATAATTATTCCAAATTAAAAACAAGATCTTAAGTGGGTTGCTAAATTGTTTCTTGCGTTTGCTAATTTCCATTATCAGCTATGAGGACGAAAAAAATTAATTTTAAATTTATCTTCCTATTTAATACCACTCAGAGATCAATCATGAATTATAAGCAATGCTTGATTTGAAGCAGCATTTAATTCTGCAAAATTATGTTAACTTTTTTGGGGATCACTAACTGCTTACTCTATTTATTTCTTCTTTACACATAATATATTTTATATTTTTCTGTTGTTACTGAGGAATATGATCTATGTAATGTTTACTTTGCAGCATTAAACGGCATCAAAAAACATTCAGTGAGTACTAAAACCCGAATTAGACTATAGCTAACAAAGAAAGCTTCAGAATCATGTGCCCTCTGCAGCACTAAAGGGAAGCCTAGAAAAACCTCGTATATAGAAATGCAGCATATGCATTTCTATATAGTTTCACTTTTCTTGAAAGCGTATTTCCGGAACTACCATTCAAAATAACTTATTCTATGAATGATGGTTACTTGCACTAATGAACTGAAGTAACGCTTTTCTTAGATTTGTGATATAACAAATGTAAGTTTTTCATAGCATATATATTCACAAAAAAGCACGGTACCTAAAATACAAAAATACCATTTAAAATATGACAATCATCATCGTGCCATTTCTTATCATCGTGCCGTGTAATTCAGTTCTGCACCACAAGCTAAAATAACAAAGCTATATAATCGTATTGCCGAGTAAAAATAATGCAATATTTGAATGAAAGGAATATTCTCATTCCATTCTTCTCTCATTCCATTACGATTCTTCTCATTATACTAGCAAAAAAAGTCGCTGATTACCAGTACACAGGTAAAAAGTATCTGTTCTTGTCCATGTGATCTTGTTAAATCTCATTCCTGAACTAGCTGGATAACAGGAAGACCTATCTATGCTACAATAGCTAATTGTTCATTCTGCTGTATTAATATTGCTCTTTATGGTAACACGTGTAAGGTACTTTTTATAGTCATGCCTTTCGAACACTAATAAAGTATGGAATACCTTAAAGCTGTTACTTTAAAATTGAAATTACTAATTTATAAGTCTTTCGAAATTAGTTGTATTATACAGATTAAATGCTTAGAAGTTGTAAGTTTATAGCAGTTATTTTTAAGCTCCTTTCCTATCTCTCCTAAATTCAGCTTACAATTTCCTTACCAGAATGAGTTTTTAGAATCGCGTTTAATGCAAATGAGATTGAGTAGTATCTGAGTCGAAGTTCCACTGACTTCGGGAGAGAGAAGCAGAATTTCTGACTAGCGTTTGCCTTTTAGCCACATGTCTCTAAGCTGTTACTACGCTCGGCCGTTGTACGGGCCCTTGATAGGTTCGCTCGCCAATTCGATATTTAGGCGCCAACTACTTTGAATTGTGTTAGCATCGGCTAAATCATTTTAGTTAGTCATTAGTTAAGTTCTTATTTCTTATCATTTTGTGTTTATGCCGAAGTGGAGGCTTTGTGTACGTCCTGAGAAAGAGGCCATCTGTTAATCCTTATTTTGAGCAATAAAGGGTAATTAACTCTTCGTGATTTTTGCGTTTCTGTTCAGCTGTTCACTAGGTTCCTCCACACTTAGTTATTAGATAAAAGGGAGGAACACGAAAGTTATCAAAAACTCATAAAATTTTTTAAATTCTCATCAGACGAAATACTTCCGTTTTATTCTGTTAAAATGGTTTGGCTACTGATTATTTGTAGTTCTAAACTGTATATAATAGTAAAGGCAAAATTTAAAATAGGAGGTGCTGCGTACACAACATGAACCTGAATGTAACATATTAATAATAACAGTCACTGCATATCCACGAGGCTGTCGTAAGCCAAGCGAAGTTTACTTGGAGGAAAATTGTAAAAGATGCCAGAGGAAGTAAGCTAAATGACATGGCTGGACATAAGCTAAAGTGGTGCTAGAATGCAGGAGAGAGATAGGCCTTATGGGTGACCTCGACATAAAAGTATTATGATAATAATACTTCTTATTTGTTCCTTAGTGGAGAATATGATTTAATAAAAAGAAACCAAGGCATTTGTAACTAAAATAATCATTAATTTGAATAAAAGAAAAGCTCATCTGATAAATAAGACATTGAATAAGTCTCGAGGGCTCCTGAAATCGAAGAAACAAGAATCTTTAACAACAAAAATTTAGATTAACTGATGCTCAGATATGAACCTGAAATTGAAATCTTAAGCATTGCTTAACGCCGTAGGTGTTCAGGAAATGTATTTTCTTGAAAACTCTTTCTGTAATTTTATCAAAGTCCAAGAAATCATAGACAGAAGACCACTTTTTTTTTCAGATGCTAGAGAGCATTTATTAGTTTTAAGAAATGACAAGGCAGGAATAATAATTCTTAAAATAATTAAGAATTATTATTATTAAGCATCTTTATTGAACTTTTATTCCCATTAGGGAACATAGATAAAAGTATGCATCCATTCACAAAAAAAAAAAAAAAAAAAAAAAAAAAAAAAACAGAATTTTAAATAACACCTGAAAAGCCTATGTAAAGTACTATGAAGTAATAAAACAAAATGGTAAGAGGAGGGGTGAGTCATTGATCTGAATATTATATGATATACCTTACCTTTATTATTTTAAGTTCTTAAAATATCCATTTAATTTCCTCAGTGGCCAAAAAGGAAAGTTTTTTTAGTTTTGCAAAATTTAATTGCTTGTAAATTTAGGTTAGATGGAATAATTCAAGTTAGTTGCTTATAAACTTAATTAGATAAACTAAGAAAAAATCTCTCATTTTAAATTAAATTATGTGGCATTTAACTACAAGATATGTGTTCACAAAATATCAAAATCTTTTGTTATTTTTTAAATGATATAGTTATCATTAAAAATAACTACATTTTTTAAACTGAAATTTTAACGCTAAAGGGAAACACTGGTTAAATAGTCAAAATCTAGTTTAATGTATGAAAACTATACTTGTATATTTTTAATCAGCAAATCATATATGAACTATATGAAAATTTAGATGGACACTTTTTATGTTTGTATTCAGAGTGTTTCAAGAATGTTGGGCGCGACCTCCTCCTTTGAAACATTTAGTCTAGATCTATGCTTCAAAAATGGCATATAGAATGAGGTAATGAAAGTTTAGTAATAGTAGGATTATGTGTGTATCCTATTTCATACATATTGATAAATTAAATTCTTATGGTCTTCTGATTTAAATGTTGAGTTACAAAACAGAATATTTGAAAATGTATGTCATTAATATCTATGAAAAAGATGGCGCAGTAATGATAAGAGTTGGTTAAGTTGTAATAAGTAAGAACTATGAAGACCTATTCCTAATATTTCTTCATTATTAAACTCATTCACAGCAGAACAAAAAATAAAAATTGTTTTTAAACGTTACATTGCTATTCTGGTACACAAGTCGAGAGCGTAATAGATGCTTGTGAAATTGACATGAAACTACAAGAATCTGAAAATGTTCATTGATCATTGTTTGAAATCTTAAATGAGATTTTTAGGTGATCCCAAATTATTCAATAATTAATTTCCCGGAACAACTTTTATGAATTTTCAGTTAGCGTTTTCTTTTTTTTCTGTAACTGGCAGAAAATTTGACAAAGGCTTTTCGCATTATAAACCGCTTGCAATTAGTTAAGAATACTACAGATAAACCAAGTTTTAGTCTTTAGTTTCATAATTATGATCAATCTGAAGCAATAAAATTTATTTCCATTCACAATCTGAAGAAATGATTTAGTTGGAAATATGTATTATTCGAAGCATGAAACCACTTCAGAGGTTTCTGACGACTTTCAAAATATATAGTACAAGCTATTATCCAAAAATATAACGGAGAAATGTATAAAGATAAATTTAATTAGATTAAAGTGCATATACAGCGAATGAGAATAATTGTAGACAGCAAATGTTAAAAGAGACAAAAAAGTACATGTATAGCGAGGCTTCCTCATGAAGAGCAAAACTAGTGTGAGGAGATATCAAATAAAATTAAATTAAAAATATCTGAAAATTCGAAAAGTTTTCATTTCATTGCTGGTTCTTCATTACAAAATTGTAGAAGCATAACCTATGTGATTTTGTTTGATTTAATTACAGTTATTATTCCTTGACTAAAAATACTTTAAATTAATCAATATTTTTTGTTTCTGATATGTATCATTTTATAAAATTTAGCATACTGAATTTTCTTGATACTTTTTCCAATTCTACTTATATTATATGCAGGATTATTTTAATTTTTTTAGGGAAATTGCTTTTCTCATTTTTCATCTGCTACTGGTTTATGTTTCAGGTTTGCTCTTCAAGAGGGAGGATCGTTATATTTAATATATTCGTACTTTACGATTTTCTTAATGCACATATTTCATTATAGCAAGTTATATAAGTACATAACACTTGCTGCATTCGTACAACTTTATGTAGGAGATTTATTCCAACAGTTTTGAGAAAAATGGGTATGGATGTATTCTCACACTCACCTTGGAGGCACAGGGTTCACCGCAGTTACCAATCAGATACCTGTAGAGGCCAACGGTGTGGGTAAATGTTGCTATGCCATCCATCTAAGAATACAGCGAATATCAACACCATTAATGACGTGCATTAACTACGCCAACCATGGAAGCCTTTTCCTTGCTCTTTCTCCAGAAATGCGATAAAGCGCATCCTAAACATGTTAGCACTTTTGAGTGGTGTGGTCTGTATTGTAATATTCTTTAGATGTGAATATTATACGTGTGTATAAATGATATCTGTGCTGCTAAGTGCACAAATATACAATAACATGAAATATAATTGTTGCTCAAAACCGGAAAGGGCGTGCAACATTGCCAGTGCAGTTATGATATAGAGAAGAATATTGTCATTTTAAGGTACCTTAAAAAATGAAGGTTCAAGATCACAGGTACAGTATATGAGGAAAATATTACAATCATTATAATATTATTGTAAGCTTGCGTAATATCCAAGAAAAGGCATATAGATACAAAAATAACATCTAATGAAAAAGTATTATTTGAGTAATTAAATTCGTAAAGGATATCACACAAATTATCTCTTTCTGTTTTGGGTTATTATGATAAAAACGCAGTGTCTGTTTCAAGTGCAAATTTACTGCTATATAAATATATTTAAATAAATTTTAATTATTTTATAAAGAAACAATTTATTAAGAAAGGACTACATTATGCAAATATCTACTAATCAAAGTTTAATTACACAGGAGTAAGTTACCTAAAGAAATTTTTAACTGAAAATGAAAGAGGAGAAGAAATAAGTAATGTTATATTTAAAGAAATTTTTAACCGAGAATGAAAGAGGAGAAGAAATAAGTAATGTTACTTGTAAAAATGCGATATCTTATTCTCAAAATTTACATAAATTTAAAAACATAAAATATAGTTTTACAGGATATTTTATTAAACACTTAGTTCTTCAAAATTATTTTATAAATTTTCCGTGCATTTCTGTTTATTAAATTTAGAAGCGATAAGACTGAGATATATATCATATCAGTTTAATACTGTACATATATTAAGAAAAATTTATTACTTTAATACTGAAAGAAACAGAAATCATTTATGTGTATTAGAAAAGTCTGTAGCATGTAAAAGTTATTTAAAACCTAATACTCTGCTGTAGCTAAAAATCGCTTTCTATTATTCTGGTTTTGGTGGTTCTAGTTTCTTGTCTGGCTGCTAAAATAATTTTATAAATGTTTCATATGAGGAGTTTAGTTTGATTTTAATTTCAATGGGATTACACAAATATTTTTCTTGTTTGCAGACTTTTCTCTTCTAACTTTATACTACCCCTTGGTAAGTGGTACCGTAATTATTTCAGCTAACGGCGTAACTACTTTGATTATCAAATATACTTAAATAAGATTTTTTTCAGGCTTAAGATTTTAAGCCTCCGGCTAACTCGAATGATTAAGATACGAATGCAGATACAATTTCCTTTCATTAGTTTATCATATCTCTTTAAATCCATACTTTCAGGTACTTAAGATAGTTTTAAGTAATATAAAAGTTTTAAGTTTAATAATAACGCAAGCGGGATTTACAATCCAAGCACACATTAAAACATTAACACGAAATCTCAAAGTCCGGTTTATATGATGCAAAAAATAAGGATGCCTCTTATCTTTGGGTACTTATTTGATTACGTCACTCAATAAAAACTGAAGATGCTATTCAAATAGCCTTTTGATGAGCAGATGCCAGGGCTGTTCTCCATTGCTCGCGTCATTATATGCTACAAGCAGGTACTAAACATTTCTGTTACTACTATTTTAGATTTGAAAATTAATTAGCGCATCGTATCATATATTCAATTCATAACAAATGTAAAACAGCCATATAATTATAATGCATGGGTTAGATTCAGATAGTTAGTAATGGCGAAAGAAAAGAGAGCATCGGCATGGCAAGACAGGCCTTCGTAAAGAATTTTCTATGAGCAGATAATTAGAATGTTTGTTATATAGAATAAAATTAGCGGAAATACCCATGTTAACAGTAGAAGAACTACAGAAAGTTGAACTTGGGACAAAACAGCTATTGCTTTGAGTCAAATGCGATTAAGATAGCATCATAAAAGGTTTTATTTAATATGATATAATAGCCTACGCACAGTTGAAGAAAAAATCAACAAATTATACAATTTTAAAGACCTGGAAAAAAAAGGATCCAATTCTTTCGGAATCCTCTTTAATGCGTTGCATAATATTTTTTTCAGCTTTGGTTGAATGCAAATAATTAAAAATATCAAGGAATTTTAGGCAATACTTTATTTTATTTATATTTATTATTTAATATTTATTTTCAAACATAGTAAAAATGTAAACACCCAATGCTTTTGCCACGTAATTTAGTAATTTTCTGGTTATAAATACATTCTTAAGATTTAAATTAATTAGTACAACCTGACAAAAACCTATTTCCTTGTTTACAGGTAAACAAGTTTTGTTTTATGATAAATTATGTGGGTAAGATTAATATGATTGGACAAACCAATGAAAATTCACATTTTGCCAGTTAATGTCAAATTGATCATAAAATTACGACAAACGTTTTAATGATTTGAATATTCTTACGAAAGTTCTCAACACTAATACAGACAGCATCATAATTTCTCCAAAGATGGATATTCCTTATTTTATCTTTTTTAGAAAGCATAATGAATATTTTATTTTTATTATGTTACAAAACACATACTGTGCTAAATAAAATTAAAATTTATAACACTTTACGAGATCCCAGCTTTAATGATGATGATCTAGAAGAATTTTGAATGCAATGAAATTACAAATATAGTGCAAAGAGGATCATTATTTCAAAATTATTTAAGCTAATTTTGTTGAAAAATATTACTTTAAAGGATAGTATGATAACTCTGAATGACATCCACTAAGTTGGTGTACAAGGGTTTTGGATCTTTATGAATTGCTTTTTAAAATTAGTCTGAAATTTTTAGTATTGTTATATCTAAATGGGGTTAGAGCCGAGTGTGTTAAGTAATTAAGATTATTATTGCTTCAGTTTCATTAGAGCATTAATATTAAAATATGTTAGATATTAAAAACACGAGGTTTTGCACCATAAAATATTTTACAATTTTTATGTGAATCTTAATATAATCACGTCAGTTTTAATGTAATTAAGGTTTGTTCCAGCTATTCGGGTAGAAAATATCCAAGCAAAGTGTCGAAAATTTCAAAGTACAGCATAGAGGATGTGACTTGAGAGAGATAATCAGACGTATAAATAAGTAATGAAACAACTGATAGAATTAAACACTCGTTTAACATATCAAATTTCGATATGATCATTCTGTTACAGTTTTTTAAATACAGTCATGTAGAAAAGGTTGGTTCCCTTTTAACTTTGGTTCGCTTATAAGCTGTTGCAGCATAACGGTGATCAATGAATGAAAATCGTATAGTATAGGTCTCCAGGAAAAATGTGAGGATTTTCAGGCGTTGATCAATGAGTCACCAGTGTATGAATCCCTGAGAATGAACGGCTGGTGGAGTGTATGAATGTTTCAAGCATTATTGGGTAGAAAAAGATCCATTTCAGAGACAGACATCAAAAGCTGGGTTACAACCCTAAAAGACAGATGATATCTTTGATGAGATGTCCAAGGTGTCACAATGACAGAAATATTTCCGCCGGATATAAATATTACACCGCTTCCGTAAAATGTTTATGAACTTCAGCGCAGACGTTTGCAAATTTCTTAAGTTGCAGCTCAGACTAAAACAGAGAGTCAATATCATTGATAGGTAATACATTGATTACGTCCGGAGGCAAATATCCTGGAAGTAATTTCACTGTGGCCGGCTACACATAGTAAGAATCACTCAAGATAAACTGATGTCAGGTAAGTTTAAAATGTTCTCAAAGAGTAATGTACCTAAACTGAAACCCGTGGAATAGTATATAGTCAACTTTTCTGCAGTTTCAGTCTGAACAACTGTTCGGTAGTGGCAATATTGGGAGCGGATGAGTGATCATGATAGTCAGTTTGTGAATCGTCGAAGCTGTACTGACTTTAAGTGACTATAAATTTGTTAACAATCTCAGAAAATAAAAAAAAACCTTTTGTACTAACCTAACAGAATATATCCTGTGATCAGTATATCCCTAAGCCTCTTATTAATTTCATTTACAACCTAAATCCAACTTCGTACATTAAAATTTAAAAAAATATAATAGGCTTTTGCGTTCAGGGTTTTGTGCACAAGAGCCAAAATCTTCTGGACTCTTTTGCTGCGCGCTTTTGCAAGACAGACCAAAGGTATCTACTATAGATCCTCAGTATTTCGATGTAACTGCGCAAGTCATGTTTTGGTTCTTCTTAAAGAACACCCAGAATGAGAGCTTGTAGAAAAGTGCGTAATTGCATACGGATTACATTCATGATTGGCCTAGGAAGTCGTCGAAGAAATGACGCGAGAAAATGACGCGTGAACATAGCATCGAAACAAGCAGTCATAAATGTAATCCATACTATTACGAACTTCTCTCTCTCTCAATATATATATATACATACATATTTATGTATATATACATATGCATATTTGCTTCTACATATATATATATATATACATATATAGCGCAGGAATATAATATTCACTTGAATAGGTTAAAATATCTATCTAAGTCTATCTAAGTTAAAATATGAATCTAAGTCATAGTATAATAGTTGGATAACAATATCTGCTTTCTAGTTGACAGTGTGATGTACATTTACTGTAGGAGGTTATTCAGCCAGACGCGTTAGCAGGAAATATTTCAGCTACTTATCAAGGATTGTCGAAAAACGTGTTGCATATGGAGATCAACTATATGATTGAGAACTGTAAAAGGAACTATTGGTTAGATGAGTTAAAATTTTTACTGCTTTGACCTGATAACATTTGCATGCATGGTTGGCACACCTCGAAGTTATGAATTCTGACTGCAAAATGAGCTGGCCACTGATGGCAGTTGTATGTTCAGAAGATACTTTTCTAGCATGGAAGTTGTGTCTATAGTTCAACTTGAAATTGCAGAAGAGAACTGCGATATACCTTCTAAACTTCGTGTACTTTTTTACACTTCTTTACAGATGCGACATGCGACGGAGGCTCTACCAATACGGTTAATCGGTATAGCGCCACGTCCACCTTTATCTAACTAACCATACGTATTCATTGTGCTAATATACTAATATATAAACATATATACAAATTTGGTACTTCATACAGTGGCGTTAAAGCTAATTAATGTTAGACACTGGATAATACATTGCCATGTTATAACTTCTTTACAGATGGAAGAATTTAATTTTAGAACGGTAATACACTGTACCACAAAGACACATTTCTTTAGAATAGTTGCAGAAACGGTCCGACGGCGTGGCCATTTCAAGTAGACTCCTAGACGTGTTAATGCAAATCTTTTTTCAGATAGACTTAAAGACTTCTTGATCATTTATTGGATGTTCTGGAAAGCCATCTGTGAAATTTGCCCTAGTAGCAAACTTTCTTCTGTCCTTGCGCACCGTCTTGCATAACAGTAGTTACAGATATCTTCAGTTTAATTTCAATATCTTATCGAATAGTGCCAAATGTAGATTTAACCCGGAACTCAGCAAAAGGAAAGAATCTGTCAAATGTTAGACTTCATCAGGCAGATGATTTCAGCATTATAGTTAAATTAATTGTTTAAGTACACATCGGATGTCTATTTAAGAAGAGGGATGCTTTCATGGAAGGGCATATGAATAACCTTGTGTCGTGCTCAGCAATGTAAGCTTGGCCACTGGTGGGCTTTATGATAGCAAATATTCAATGTATATATGTGTAGGTGTATTAAACTGCATAGTTTTAAGCATAATAGCGAATATGTTAAAATGTATTTGCTTTTGAGTTTCCTTTTACGTTTTCAATATATTTTCTAAATGTTTTGTTTTAAACTTATTAAAATTTATTTGAGTGTTTCAATCGGTAGAAAATAGGTGTCACATAAAAGATCAGAAAGAAAGCAGAGAATGTTATGCAATAGAAGTTTGCTGAGCGGAAATTACATTTTTGTTTCTGAATTAAAGCATGCACTTATTATTAAAAGTATTCCATATACATAACTACAGCAGAGTTAAATTGAAAGGCTACAAGCAGAATATAGTATTTTGATGGTTGAAACTTGACACCTTTCCATTAGTTTCAATAGACTTTCAATGCAGTTGTAGAATGAGGAAGATATTCTTAAGATGCGAAAACATAGTAAAACATTCTTCTGAAAAAACAACCAATATTTTTATGCAGCAGCTAGAAGGTAGTTCTCTAGTTTTCTTCGGAACTAGAAAAAAATTACCAAAGTCTATAACCGCACAGTTTGAGTGTAAGAACTTCGTAGAAGACTTCAAAAATAAAGATTGTATTAAGATTCTATTCATTCTATTTGTTACTTTTACTTCAGTATTAAAAAAATCACGGATGAAGCTAAGCGCTACTGTTATAATAAAAGGTCATTAGTAATTTATAATGATTATTGACTAAATCAAAAAAACTATCATATTTTAATTTACATTTTATATTTTTAAAGATATTCGTTAATTTATATTTATACCATTTACGTTTACCTTAAATTATATCTATATATGCTTAAAATGCATTTACTTAGTAATTAACTTTGTATTCCCTATTCGAAATTAAAACTCGCAATATATTAATTCAAAATAATAAAGGTTTAGTATGAATTAATCTATAGACTATTTTTACCATTGCCGTAATGCATTTTCCAGCTGTTATTTTAATAATTATATTTTGTAATATATATGTATATATATATTATTTCTTTATTTATTTATATTAAAGAGCAGTTTTCAAAATCTGGATGCCTATTACGTAATTTTTTATGACCAGTATAAAAATTTATAGTGACACAAACTTTCACAATTTTTATAAATTTAAAACTTTAAATGGCACAAAGTTTTCTGTGAGTTTGTGCCAATTAACTAACGGAAATTTATACATTTTACTGAGACACCGTTAACTTAACAGTATTTAATGGCAACAACAGACTATTCTTCAGCAGTTCATTCCGAAGATATGATCCTGTGAAGTAATCGTAACGGTAGATTTTATGGTGGTAGAGAATGTGTTATGTGCAGTGAGAAGGATTAAAGAGAGGTATTAGCATCAGGACATGCAAGGATTCTACATGTTGTGATGTGAGTGGTATCAGGAGAAAGCGGTTATGTTAGAAGTGTTACAAGGAACTAAAGTAATCATGCGCCTCTTGATAATTTCGTGCAAGCAGAGGCTAGAGTGTGTTTTTATGTGAAGGGTAAGTAGAAAGAGTGCAAAGATAGAATAACCGGAAATGCGAGCAAGGAGAAAAGCCTCTGGTTTGGCGAGTTTGGCGATGATATTTCACCTCCAATAATACAAACAATTTGGCCAGCAAACCTCATTTTGGTGTTGATTGAAATTAGTATCTTTTTTTCCTTTCCTTTAGAACAGGTTATTGACAAATGCAATTTTATAAACTTTTTTTACACGAAATAATTGTTTAAACTACATATAGGAATTTATAACTGATTAGATAGCAATGGCATATATTGATCATACGAAAAGAAAATCACACATATTTGAATATGTAAAGGCTTAGTTACTATTTGAAATAACAAGGTAGGTTTGCCAACTTTGAAATTCAGATAAGTTTGCAGAAAGTACTCGTGCATCTAATTATGTACATCCGAAAAGAAAATTATCTGTTGAAATTATCTGTTAAATTACTTATAGAGAAACCAAAACAAAAATTTTTATGTGAAATTTTAGATCGAGCACATCTCAAAATATTTGTTTCGGTCATAAGTTTAGATTGATTTTGTAGCTAATGTGTTTAACTCTGTGTATTCTAACAGAACATATCAACAACAATTTATTTCTACGCTATTTATATACTAAACGAACTTAAAAATTCTTATTGATGAAATAATTTTATTGTTTCATCGTCAGTTTCTCTCTGAATAATTAACTAAATTTGAGATCTGCTCTTCAAATTCATCAAATTGTTTACGCTTTACATAGTTTTTGCGTAATAGTTGATTACATACGTTTTCAAAAAAGCAAATTGCTGCAATTACAAGCTGAAATGTTTTACAATTCTTAATCTGATACTTTTATTTTATTTGGGATATGTAAAAGTTCTTAAATTTAAATAAATTTAAATTCTTAACAAATACGTATAAAAGTAAAAAAGTAAAAAAGCAAATTTAAATTCTAAAAAAAGAAAAAAGCCAAAATAATTTAAAATAATTTAAAAATATGCAAACATGTAAAAGATTTAATTCTCGAACTAATCTACAATATCATTTAAATTCATTTAAATTCATTCTTGATTTGCTTATGCTTCTGAATTTAAATGATATTGTAGATTAGTTCGAGAATTAAATCTTTTACATGTTTGCATATTTTTAAATTATTTTAAATTATTTTGGTTTTTTCTTTTTTTAGAATTTAAATTTACTTTTTTACTTTTATACGTATTTGTTAAGAATTTAAATTTATTTAAATTTAAATTTCATTCCTTGCAGCAATAGCGCAAAGAATATTTAATTAAATATGTATTTAAATTTAATTTTTTTAATTAAACTCAATTTATTCTTATAAAAGTTGTTAAATATATTATTTTGTAACCTTTTTTAATATATCTAATGTGTACAAGGAATTTTTAATCCATATAAACGTTTTGATTGTTATATGAAGCATATACCATTTGCATAGTCGCAAACCTGCGAAAGGTTAAGTTAGGTTAATTAATTATGTCAAAGCAACTCGAAGGTTATCTGCCTATAGGGAAGGATGCCTTCGTTGAGGACGTTTCAAGGGAAACTGGATCTTATCTACATATGGGAAAAACCACGAGAACCAACCATGCAGCCAGCCCGTTCGCCTTGATTCGATCCCACGTCGAACTACCAGTGTTCAGCGACTTTATCTTTTGGCTGGTGGTGGGAAGAAGCAAGGAAAGGAAGTGTTCGTCAGAAAAGAATGATTTTCTGAGTTTTCTTGAATTTCTGGCCGCATTTTTCGAACTTTAAATTTCTTCCTTGAATTTTTACCCTAAAGTAATTCGGATTTACACGAAAACAACATAGCTTCTTGTAAAAGTGTGTATGAATACTGATTGGAAACAAATTGTTATTAGTCATAACTAGTAAATTAAACAAAAATGAATGAAACTCATATGTGCATTCAATTCACTCATATATGTGTGCAATTTAAGGATTCTTCATCTCTGTATATTAATTTATTATTTTATATTTTCGTTCCCGGAAATAGAACTTTGAAATTCTAGAATATCACCAACAAGAGATATATCGCTAAATACCATTTTGATTTACATATTTTTCTTTCTTTAATTTCAGTATTTCAGCATATAATTTTATATCACTATGTATTTTCTGATGAATAGATCTGTATGTATTGTTTTGGTAATACTGAGATTTCGAGATTGGCAGACCCATCTTTTTTGTAGGGCCATATTTTTCGTTATTTATAATAACTATAAACGATTTTCCAAAAATATGAAAGTTTAAGAGAAATTAGTTCATTACATTACAAGAAAATAAGTAACATATTTTTTAGAAGTTTTCCTACTAAATTTCACAGATTCCTAGAAGTTTTCCCTTTAAATCGCATCTTTAGGAGTATTAAAAATTAATAAGTGATTTTATAAAACTACAACATTTATCACGTAAAATGTAAATTGCTTATTTTTCAGATTGCAATTATATGGCATTTGTGACTTACATCTGCTAAATAGATATAAAAATAAAACAACTTATTATTGCAATACATCGCAAAAACAATTAATGTTACTCATTATCATTAAAGATACATGAAGATTCAGGAAAAAGTTTTGCAATGTACATAATTTTTACCACTGTTATATATGACATTTATGCGTCAGACCATTTCCTTCTGTGCTTGGTATTCAAAATTATCTTAAGATTTTAAAATTTTATGATTTTACCCAGAAAACTGTAAAGTTAAAAAAAATGGAAAATTATCGAAGTCAACACAATTAATAACTATAATTTTCCTTAAATAATTTCTATAAATTTCATAATTTTTAAATTTTGTGCTTTCTTAATGTTTTAATATATTTCTTAGAATATATTATTAAAAATATATTATTGAAAGTTATAATTTTCAGAGAAAATAATAAAACATATACATGAACAATAACATATATTTTTATATAAATGTGATAATAAATGATCATGAAATGTTTGCTGGCCAACTATTTCAAATTATGAATCACATAAAAAAGGAAATACGTAAATAAATTGACATAAAAAGCGACAGAAAGGATGTGCAGTTTTCAATATTTATTTACTTACCGTTGTTAATTTCCAACAAATACAGACCGAGCTGTTTAATTTACTTACTCTAAATTCATATCATATTGCAGATAGATAATCACACACCATCTAAGTCTTAAAATAAAAACCTTAAGATATCTATGTTCTAAAATAAAATTATCGATACAGATATATTACACACGCCTTTTTTTGCAGAACTGTTAAGCATGCAAAAAGGAAAAGGATATTAAAATGGACATCGATAGCATGCAAACTAAGCATATGCATTTGACAAGCATAAATTTAGCAAATAAAAAATATAGTAATATGATATGATAGTTCAAGATCTACATGCTAAGAGGAAATGCAGAGATTACGTTTGCAAATAGTTTAGATGAATAATTGTACTCAAAATCTTCAACATTTTTGAGATCTTGCAGTCGCAACTTGTACGACGCCTTGATTGCTGTTGGTACCAATCAGCATAAAAACTGCTGATTGCTAATAGCAGTTTTTTTGCTGAGTGGAAAAGAAAGTGAGCTGTATTGTAATATATTTTGAAAAAAAGCATTATGTGATCAATTAGATCACGCGTTTGTACAATAGAAGAAATGAAACATTCTGTGAAGAATCTTCTTTGCTTCGCTACACAAAATGGTTATGAAACAACATGCCGATAAAAATTATTTTACACACATCCATATCTGCTGAGATGGTTTCATCACTTACATGTTTCGAAGTGATAAATATAATTACAGTCACAGTTCCCGTTTTCTCAATAAAAGGCATTTAAATTAATTAGTAAAAAATGTTACAACTTTTAAAAATAAGCAAATAGTAATAAATATATGTAGATATTTTTTTAGTATTAAAAGAAACGCAAGGAGTTCACCATGTACCACATAGTATCACATGGGGCTTACTGAAGTAAGTATGAAACACATTAAACAGAAGAGAAAACTAAAACAAAATTAAGAAGAATTACAAAATTTTAATATATGTAGATATGTGCATTGTTTTTGCCCCAAAGTAGATACTAGCTGGAACGGAGCTCATACTGAAACTTAACATTTTTCTACGTAACAAGCTATGGTAAAAATAGTGTAAGTACTGATCAGTAACAAAATAAAATTATTTTTATAATATATTTCACAATTTTTCTTCCCTTGGGTTAGTAATGTTAAATCCAAAATCACATACTAACTTTTCAAAAACTCATTCGTGTGCCGAAATATTCTTTCTCGTACAAAATTAATATTTATACCAAGACTAATTAAAGTCACATGAAACAGACTAATTACATTAAGTACTTAAAGCTTTCCAAACATATATCTGCAAGTTTTTAAAAATCTTTTCTTGGAACATTGCTCATATTTAATATTTTAATAAACGGTAACCATTCTGAGATTTTTTAATATTAATTAAGAATATCATTTAAAAAATATTGATAATTTTAATTTCTTAAATGGGTTAATCTTCAAAGATTAACCCATTTAAGAAAAACTGCAATAATTATGTCTACCCGCAATTAGGATAATTCTTATTTGATCTATTTTTTAAATTGAAAATAGGTAATTTTATATAATACTAAACATCTGAGACTAACTAGGTATAGTATATGAAAATAGGAACTTCATATTACACTTAACATCTGAGACTGATTTTATCGTAATATTTTGTATCATATCGTCGTTGTTAACTGCAGAGTCAGTTGTCAAAAAAGAACACTTCTGGATTCCCCGAAATACAAAACAGATTTTAAGACACTGACATGGGAGACATATACGCATGTTCTCCTTTTCCTTGCACATAGGATATATCATATACAACTTCATGTATCGCTATTTTAATTTACACTATTGCATAACTTCTTACTTGCTTTATGTGGTAAATAAATGCTATTTACATGCAAGCGTTAGTTCTCAGTAATTCAGAATACTGATTTTTGCCTTAATGAAAATTATTTACGTTACATATGAACCACTTTTGCAGGCATATTTTACCAACTTTTCTCAAATTTTTGTATCATGTGAAACCCAAGACATATCACAGAAACTCGGAATAAAATGCTACTTTAGCTTGATCAATAAGTTGCAGATGCAGTAATCCAATGCTAAAATCATTTGAAATATTTTGAGTTTGTGGTCTGTTTCAGTTTTTCTTTCTTATAAAGGATATCGACTCAGAAAATCGGTATTGCAAGTACAAAATATTCATTTTTTACTTGGTTTATGTTTTTTTTTTTCATTTAGTTTGTCAAAGCAGCTTTTAAGCCTTTAAGAACGCATATATAGAATAGACATTTGCAACAGATTACACGAATATATTACAGCAGTTTAATCACAATTCACATTTGGTATAAAAATGTAGTAAAAATAATGAATTCTAAGTTATGTTTTTAAATGTTTTTAATTAATTTTAATAATTATGTTTTTAAAAACTATGTCTTGCATAAAGCACGGGAAAGAAACTACTCAAATACAATCGAAATTTGCGTCTGGAAAAAAAAGGATCAACATTCAACAATAAATTGTTACAAATGCTGCCCCCTTTTTAATTCTTGCCAGTATTAAATAACGTTCTAAACTTTTAATAAAACTTTGACGTCCCTATTTTCTGTCATCGAAACATGACAAGGAAGATATTTTGCCGCAGAAATTAGAATAAACTAAGCATCATCAAATCAGCGAATAATAACCTAGGAAATCTCATTATCTTTAAAGCAGTGTTTCTTAACCTTTCTAGCGAGTCGCACCCCATTGAATCTGAAAATATATCTCCGCACCCCATTGAAAAATGTGTTTTAACTTTTTTAGTCTAGAAAAATACATTTTTTGCGAAACTTATTGTTTATTGAAAAACATTGTACATTTTATATAAATACAAAACAATATTATTTTAATTAATGACTAGTCTGTTGTTGTTTGTTCATTATTATACTGGCGAAGCGAGGTTCCTTTTTTAAAAGACATACGCGTAAGTCATCACTTGCATTTAAGCGATTTCTCGCTTTAGTTTTTATATGAAAAGGCAATGAAAATCCCATTTCGCACAAGTAGGTGGTAGCAAAAGGTAAGAGTAACTGCAGTGCTCCGTTCCCCAACTCTGGATATCGTTGTAACTGTGAACACCAGAATTGTTGCAATTCTAATTGCTGGAATTCCATTTGAACATGTCCACTTGCTCGCATTTCAATAAGTTGATCGTTTTTCAGATCACTATCATTCATCAAATAGAAATGGATCCAGTATCCATCTCTGAGTTTTGGTAATATTTCCGGTAGAAAAATATTTATTGAATAATTCGCTCAATCGTCTCAAATGTATTACAATGTCGGGTATAATTGTACTCGTATTCTTTTCATTTTTCGTAATAACAGAATCAAGCAAGGGAAAGTTTGCAAAATTCCCCTTTTCTTCTCGACGTATCCAAATTTCTAATTTTGCGATAAATGAAGATAATTTTTCACTAGATATTATTATATTTATACCAAATCCTTGCATTGATAGATTCAATTAATTTAAATGGCTAAATATGTCTGCTAAGTAGGCCAGCCTCAGCATTGCATCATTACTCTCAAAATCTTTTACTAAATAACAGTTTTGACTAGTCAGTAATTGAAAAATTTCCTCACGCAATTCAAAAACTCTGTTAAGCATGCAACCTTTAGATAAATATCGTATTTTGGTGTGATATAGGAGCACGGTATGATCAGCACCGATTTCTTCGCAAAATGCGCGAAAAATGCGATGATTAAGCGCTCGCCTTTGGATTTATTTTACTACATTTACTGCTGTAGGCTGTAGTTAGATGTTATTTTTAACTTTCTGGCAATGCTTTCGACGCAAGTGCATGACGATGCAACATGCAGTGCGTTATTATAACTTCCGGTAATTCTCTTTTCATGTGTGAAAAAATCCTGATTTTTTGTCTAACATTGCTGGGGCTCCATCAGTGCATATTGAGCTAATCGCATTCATTGGTAATTGATATTCAGTAAAAAAAACTCTGATGCGATTGAAAACATCAATTCCTCTCGTATTCACCTCCAGTGGCTCACAAAATAGAAATTCTTCTATTACCTCTTTTTCCTTCACATACCTGAATACCAAAAGTTGGCTACAATTATAAACATCAGTTGACTCATCCAGTTGCATGCTTATTTTTAGTAGACTGATTTTTATGTTTTCAATTACTTGCATTAAAACATCTTCACTGAGATGTTGTATTCGTGATCGTATAATATCATTCGATAATGGAATCTGTTGGATTATTTTATGTGCTTCCGAATCTAAAACTGTTTTAGCAATAATTAAAGCAGAAGGTTTAATCAACTCTTCAGCGATTGTGTGAGGTTTCTTTTTTTTTTTTTTTTTTTGTTTGCACATAAATATGCCACTTGATATGACGCTTCTAATAAAGATTTTTGAATTACTGGTCCGCAGAATTTTAGGATAGTTCCACTGGTATCAAACCGAGCCTTCTTTGACTTCAAGCTGTTCATGCTATGCGCTTTTTCGCCATCATGCAGATTGTTGAAATGCTCTAATAATAACTTAGATGGTTTGAGATTGCTGTTTAAAAATATTTTGGAACACAAGATGCATTGCGGTCGTTGCGTGCCATCTTTTTCGGTTGTGATCCATAACCGGCATACTTGTCGTTCCATTGTCGTTTTTTTTGCCATAATGGGGCTCACTATAATCGATTTAATTACTAGAAATAATGTAATACAATATATATAATGTTCTTACGTTTTTAATATCACTGAATCCTATTCGGCTTGAACGGGCAATTAAGAATGTATTAGTCTCAAGAGGTTTTTGGACAAGTCAGAATACACGATACACATGTCGCAGACACAGTAGTTGACTCAACTTGACTCAACCTAACACAGGCGCAGTAGATGCAGATACAAATTTGTGAATCCGTAGATTCCATTGGAGTATCACATATTGAACTCAGCGCATGCGCAAGCTGGGATAACGTTCTCCGCTTGTATTCCCACAAAGTTTTCTTCTTTTCTCCGTCACCTACCTGCCTGTTCGCGTTCGTTTGTAAAGTTTCATGCCTTTTCGTAGCGTAGTGTATACGCCCATCGGCACCGGCTCTTTCCTGTGTCTTTTGCCGATAAGTGAGCTAGGTGCTACCAATTTTTATGAGCTTCAATATTGGAGACACTATTGAAGATTTCAAATATTTTATTATAAGAAATTTAATAAATGATATTTAATAATTTTTATGGTTAGGTAGAGGCTTCTCCCGCACCTCCCAAAATACATTCCCCCCCCGGTTAAGAACCACTGCTTTAAAGTAATCTATAAGTCTTCCTAAACCTCATGTAATCTAGAAAATGATCCATTAAAATACGGTTGGCAGCCTATTCGCTAGCCTCCCAAAGAGAAAAAAAAATGTTGCAGTCATTTGTCGGAATATAGTAAATATTTTAAAAGGTAAATCAATCAATTGAAAACAGAGGCAAAGCCGATCTAGCGAATATTACTATCCGGTACCAAATCGAAGTCTGTCTATTCAAAGAAGGAATTAAATGATTTAAAAACGCAACTGTGACATATTTACAGGAAATCCTCTCTCTGTACCAACGTAATGTGTAAATAAGTGTCACTTGGTCTCCAGAGTTAATTTACAAGCCATAAACATCCTTAAAGCGTTAAAGGATTATTATTTCTTCCGCAAGATTATAAATGAAGCAATGTATCTTGAGAATGAACAGTTGTTGGGGTTAAGTTTCCGTTTCATCAATTCTGAATTTTTACACTTTTCACATGATTTTTGAATTCGGTTCCTCGGTTTGTTTGCTGGGTTAAATACGGAAGCTAAATTTTAACTCTCTTCTACCAATTCAATTTTCCTAACACTTTTTCTCTCGTACACATTTACCGTGACAGAAGAACATTTCACAGAATGCTTATGAGAATTTGGCACAGAGTTTTTTATTTAATTCTGAATTTTCTCACAAAAATTTGTTAGACGGTCAAACTAATCATCGCGAATAATACGATCTTTGCAACATCTGCAGCAAGGAATAAACCTTCAAATAAATGCTTTCGGAAATGTGTACAGTACATAATTGAACTCTGGTGATTATTAAACCGTTTTCAAATTTTATTATCATACATTGAAAATTATGCAGTTAAATTCAATTGAATTGCTGAAATGAAGAATTTTTAAATCAAAAAAAAAATTAATCCTTTATTATTAGCACCCCGTGATTTTAAGTGATGATGAGATTAGATTTCTAAATCGTATAAAAGTTAAAATTAATTTAATATAAATTAATCCTATCGTAAAAATCGGAACACTTTGATAAAAGAGGTTAGAATACGTCATTGGTATATTAATAAGAAAAAAATAACATTTCTATGAGTTCAAAGGAAGTAGTTTTCTTTCTTTGTGGAGGTAGATTAAAAAGTATGAAATAAAATACATTAAAAAACTTTTTAAAGTTATCCATTTAAAGAAAATATAAAACGTAATTTCTTTAACTTTCGTGATATTCTTGGCCATATGTGGCGAAAATTAAAATCGTAGCAGACCCATATACGAATCATAATAGTACTTTAACAGAATTTTCGAAAACAATAGAAGTGCTAGTATAGAAGCTATTTGCAATTTTTTTTTATTATTTTGATTTAACTCTTTAATGATCATCAACTAGCTCAGCTCGCATTCTATTTATGCAACGTAGTGAGCATAAACGAACATAACTTGCATTATAAATTTATGACTGACAGATATCGAGCGTATTTGGGAAGAAAAAATTGCTTAATCTCGTAACCGTCGAAAAGCAAAAATCGGCCATTGTTTAACAACAGCCCCACGATTTTGTTTTTACTCACATATGGCCACAGTATTATGACAGCTAAAACAATTATTATAAACTCAAAAATCTCCTTAAGATCGCATGTTTCTTTTATGAACCTCAGATGACATGCTATTTAATTTCCCACAGATTAAAATTTTAATTTTTTCTTTGTCTGGAGAAAATCAATTTTGTTTTTCATAATAACGACTTCTCTCAAAATCCTTGGCAGCATCTTATGAAACGCCAATTGAGAAATACTATATTTAAGCGCTGATAGTTATTAAAAACGCATTAAATGCAATCAAGTCGAGACATCGCATTTAAAGTTTCATCAGTTGTAGGGTACAAATCGGTTTATATTCTACTAAGAAAAACATGCTTAAGATAGTGTCTTAAAGAATATATCCATCTCTCTTTATATATGCTAGAAATTACAAAACTTTTGTAACCTTAAAAAAAGCTGGGTTGTATACTCATAAACACAAGCATCTGTCTATAAAAATTTCATTCATTTCTCTTGTATTATAATTGGCTGGTGTTTGCTTTAAGACTAGACTACACGAAAATTACTTCCTGTTTGCATTAAATCTGTTGGACTGTTCAGAACATGATAATTCATTTTGATTTTTGTGACCACTGGCATTATCTTTACTTCCGAATTATGTATCTGAACATTTTAAAACGTGAATGGAGTTCACATGCACAGTATTGCATAGTATTTTGAAATATAGCATATTTATTGATCCCTTTTCGAAACGGCCAAAAGTTAGTTTACGTGGCTACCTCATTACTTTCTGAAACGAAATCAGATTTTAGCATTTAATTCACATCTAGTGAATTCGCACAATAGAATTACAAGAAGTTGCTTTTGCTGAAACGAACTTTTTGATTCACCACATTTCAGTTCTGAAACTTACAAAAACGCATTTGGAGGAAAGGGCAGACATTAAACGAACACCTTTCATTAGTTATTCATTAAGTCATTAGTTAGGTATCCGTTATAACAGTTGTCTTTAGAATACTGAGATTTGTTTTCAGTGGCAGAATCATGCTAATCGATGAAGTAAAGCGATACATGTAAATTTCGATTCAGTTTATGCTTCGAAATAGCTATCAAAAGATAGTAATAACAAAATTCATGAAGAAATATCATTCATTTCCATTTCGCAACTACTCGATTGCTGCACTGTCTTTCGTCTCATATAACCAGTCTTGTTTCAGATTATGCTGTATATGCTCACATTAAGTTTTCTTAATTTGATTATCGCCGTTTCATTACTGATCTATAATCACTTCAGCTAATTCAATATACAAAACAAGGTTATTATACTACAAGGTATACTCTTATAATATGTTGTTGACTCCTAGTCTGTTCAAAAGCAGCTTCTTCCCTTCTCTCTTTATGTATCCGTTTCTTTCACTTTTATAGTTAGATCACATCAACAGTGGCAAAAGCATAAACTTGTTTGTCTGCTGACTTTGATACAAAACATATAATCAAAAAATAATACAAAGATTTCTCATATCATTTAGCCGATATCTGGTAGTAAAACGGAATTCAAATTTAAAGCTGTGATGAGTATATTACGCATTAATTCTGCATATTATTGAGCCTTTTAAGTAATATTTAAGAACATATTGAGAGTCTTTTCCAAACGAAATGCGATTTATTCTGGAAAAAACAGTTTATTATCAATAGGCCCAAATACTCATTATTTTTCAAAGTAAAACTTTGAATATCAACATAGCGATTCTAGCGCATATGCCAGTTTTCGTAGCTGCGAAAGAGGTCTTGATCTCAAATACCTTGCAGAGTATGTTTCCAATTGCATGAGTCTTTTTAAATGTCCCAAAAGGATAGGTTTTCAAACCGATTTGTGACTTGAGAACCCAAAGAAATTGGTTGGGACTAGACCGGACTATAGGTAGTTGCGGAAGAGCTGCCACAATTTTTTTGGCCAGAAATTTGCAAGGGTGAATGATTGGTACATTATCGTTGGGAGAATCCGGGTGTCTCCGATCTCTGGGGAATGCACATTTCAGTTCGGAAGGTCCCCACATTGTCTGCAATTAATCTCACCCTAAAATACTCATCACATTTCAATACAAACTTCATTTTTATCCATATTTATAAAAGTTTTGGACGTTTGTGCGCGCTCGGAAATGTAGTTCGTCTTTGTGTCTTCATCCTCGTCTTTGAACGCCTTATTTTATCTGCACATATGCTCTATCAAAAACGTCTTGTCTTCGAAGGTTGGCCCTAACATTGCAAGTGTGTCAACAGTGAATTTCCCTAGTCTAATGCAAAATTTCATTGCAGTTTATCCCTCCAAACTGTGTTGCCTTTTTTATTAATGGCATAACACTGAAATACCTTTTCTGCTTTTTCGCGATTATTAATGCTACAATGCCGTGAAGGCAACCGTGTTATGTCTGAATGTATACATGATATTCCACACTAACCGCGTTATTTCTAGACAAATTCCCTGACCTTTATAAAATATATTCGTGAATGCACATAGTGTACACATTGTTATGCAGGTATATCCTAATCTATTCTTAAAATTATCATCTTCATAAAACTATCCGAATTATAGAAATTCAGAAACATTTAGCTCGTATTTTGTTAATTAGCGTAGCAGCGAAAGAATTTTTAATCTCAAATAAACTATGTTTCAGCAATTTTAAAATCGCCGTGTTTTACAAATTTGACCAGGTATATCTAAAATTGCAGCTTTGCTTTAAATAAATGCAACCTAAAAAATCCTTTGTTTTAATAAAATGAAATAATTAAAAATAAACCTAAAAAGCGAATAACCTAATAAGTGAAACGCATAATAGAAAGCTTATTCAAATACATGTTTCTTCAATATAATTAAATTAGAAAGAGAGAAAAGTAATATTTCTTACTCAAATATGTCAAAATTAATTCTGAAGTGTATTCCTACCATAGTTTGATTACATAAAAACACTAATCAACTAAAAATTAAATCCCATATGTATAAGAAAGACATATAATATCTGTATTTTCAGAGTTTTTGAAACTTTCGGTTAACAACGTAATCATAAAATTAAAAAGTTTAATTCATTTTCAATTTTAATTTTAACAAACTTAGTTTTGCATGTAACTTTTCAAATAACGTTTACTTATTCTCTTAATTTATCTTACAAGAAAATGTTGGAAAAAGTTTATACTTTTACGAAACTATCCAAAATGTTTCTTATTTAAAAAAGAAATTTTAAGTGTTGCACACTGATTTACCATTAAAATCGTTATAGCATGAAGAAAACTCAAATTAGGTAATACGCTTGGTAGTAACAAATATTTTTATATATTTTTCTTTTCAACTATAAATGGATTTTTACTGCACAATTATTCTTAATCGTATGTCTATACGTCTAAATGCATAAAACGTGTAATCCGCATATGCTTTTAATTTTCTGATCATGCACTACTGCCATTAAATTGCTACACGATAAAAGAAATACGCAATCATAGCTCGAAACTTGCATCAAAAGTAGACCAGGCTGGAATATGGAAATAATGAGCATTTCAACTCATGCGCATATTATAAGCAAAAGTAACGACAACTTGTATCAGTATAAAAAAAGGAGATTGAGATGCCACGTTTTCATTAGGAAATCACGTTTACTCGCTGTTTTTTCTACAGGCAGATTAAGCTTCTTATAAAAAGAAGGAATTCATACCTAAACGTCTCAGAATTTGATGCGGAAAAATTATAGCCAGTCCTGACTGAAGATTAGTGTATTACGAAATTGCTTCTCACATCTGTGCAGTGACTGCTATGAGAAACTGCAGTCGATGAGTTCGGAAGAGCCATACAAAGCAACGTGCTAATTTCAAAGTCACTTATGAACGCATGAGACGACAGATATCTTGTCCGCGTTACTATTATGGATAGTACATCCAAATCATGTATTCTGAATTGTCAGAGTATTATTCAACGAATGAGGCGGGAGTTGAAAATATAGATATATGGATGCATACCAAGTCAGGAAATTGGGTCTGTAGCTCAGTTTCAAGTATCCTCAAGTACAGTCCAAATCAATACCCGCAATTGATGACATCTGCATTCCCCCGAATTATCAGCAATTGCGGCTATTCTCTACACTACAACTTTCTCTACACGACAACACAGGAATCAGCGTCTATATTGGTGCGTTCAAAAGATGCATCAGAGGCAGGACGTCGTTTTCTTTTGACGAATCCCGATTGTTTTGCCGCATTGTGAGATACCGAAATGTATTCGTACGTGGAGATACCGAAAACAAATTTTCGTTCTTCTTCATTACCGGGTCAACTATGGGATGTCTTTCTCACTTTAACTCAGCATAACGGTACATTGACGAGCCGTCGTTACAGTTTTAAGACCTTCGTACATACCCGTGCTGTATCTTTGATCTTGTAGGCCCCAACTTTCTGCAGGACAATGGGATTGATTGCTTTAATGCGCAGGACAGGAATAAACACACGGAGCAAAGGGAATTAAAAAATTAAAAGCAATAAACCTTTATTAAAAAATTAAAATTTTCACATATTATTTCGTGTGGTTTAGCAGTTTAAGACGAGAAACACTCTCTTTGGCGAAGTGAAATGAAAAGTAAAATCACAATAGACATTTAAATTAGTGATTCGCATTTCAATGCAGTGTCTCACTTTAGGATGTGTTTCAGAGAGTAATGTCCATTCTGAACAGATTCCTGAATTTTGTAAATATACCTGAAACATGGATTTTAGCAGTGTCTCCATACGGTCATGAAGATGATTTTGTAGCATCGGAAATATATTCCATAAGTAAATAAACATAGTTCTCAGATTTAAGGTAGCTCGCGAGATCCACAAAAAGAATGGTTTGTGAAAGCATTTCTAGATTTCCACCTGCATTTGGGAACTGAACAATGAGATTAAATCATCAGAATTTTAAATCGGAAAAAGGCACTGCAGAAGATAAACGCGGTAAAGAAAAACCTAACTTACAAAAGAAAAGTTTTTGAGAAAGGTTAATTAGCCGATAACAAATCTTGAAATAATATAATTTGAAAGACATGAAATAACCTCATAGTTGAATAGTTGTCCTAGAATAAAACTGAAATTGAGAGATTCAGAGAATGGGGAAAGAATTTCGTGATAAGAAGAAAAATCACGTTTCTTTTAAAACTGTAATGTTAACAACTAAACTGAGAAGAACTACAATAAAACAGCAAATATTTCTATGATATACACAGTGAAATCTTTCATGGCGATTGCGTCCGAAAGGGAGCAGTCTTTATTAGGATATAAATAAACATTGGTATTGAACCGATGGCGCTATTTTCAAGGACGAACACTTTCAAAGATAAATTTGATTAGTAACAGTATATATTTGGTACTAAATGAAAATGAAAGTAGCCTTTATGTAAATCGTTTCACTGTGAAATATGAGCAACTGGAAAAAAAACAATTAAGAGAGATAATTTTTCAAAATATTAAGCATATTGAAAAAATTAAGCATGCTGATTTTTTTAAACTGAGGTTCATTTTAAAGAAATGAAAAACACATTTTCAACTCCAAAGAGAAACGACAACCTCTCACCATATTGATCATAAACCAAAAGTTTCTCTACATTTTCCCAAACACTTCAGGTAATCAGTAAATGCGCTGAAAAAAGATGAAGACACAACGCACACCAAAGCCATCTGGCATCAGTCAAGAAACAATGTATTCTACCAACATCAAAAACAAAATCATTTATATTTTACTCACATTCGAAAATACTACTTCTTTGTATTTTTTTATATCGTTGTTTATTTAGGTCAAGTTATTTTAACTATAGATAAAATATGCATAGGTAAAAAGGTAAGGATTTTCAATGTTTATGTGTAACTTCATAACGTATTTTGATATTAGAAACATATCCAGTTTAATCTTCTCGTTTCTAGTCATCTTACGTAACGATTACCTTGGGCTCCTACAGCGTAATACATCTTGCATTCTTACCAGGTGCAAGCATAAGATGTTATATTTCAAATTATAAAAAATATTTTCTAAAATACTTTAATTAAAATCAATAATATAATCATCCTTAATTATTACATTACCTTAGAAAATTATAACTATTTTATAGAATTTATAGAAAAAGCAACATTTTATTTCATTATGTTTTCAACAGTACATGTATGTCATAAACTGTAATTACCGTAGAATATACTTTTGTGATGCTGTGCAATTTGCTATTATAATATGATGTACAACATAACTGTTTGAAAAGAAACTGTGGCAGATGAAACTGCGAGGTTTTAACAGTCTTGAAACTCCACAAAGATATCATTTTTCGTTAAGATCTTCTGTTTGATTGCGTTATTGATATACAGAGTGCGGCAGGGAAACTTCTTTATTTGAAACGCGCGCCATCTAGCGACATTTATTCCGAGAAGGGTGGTGTGGCGCTCATTGAAAAGAGCGGTAGCTAAAGTTTTATGTCATGTAGGTTTAGTACCAATCATACAATGGATAAGAGAGGAGCACGCGTTCTCCGTGGAGTCGTACTTTTCAACGTAATGCATTTTCATTCATATAAATTGGCAGTGATGCAAAAACGTAATCCATTTTCTTTCACGAAAAAATGCATGCAAAGCCGTTCTTGATAATACGCCTCATGATGGCCTTGTGTTCTTTAGCGATGAGGCTCATTTTCATCTTTCCGGTTGCAGCATGCATTAAGCAAAACATGCGATAATAAAGTGGCACGAATCCCCGAGAATTTCATGAGCAGCCTATCCATACAGAAAGTGTGACTGTTTGGTGTGCATTGTCCAGAATAGGCATTATTGGACCATGATTTTTTGGAGAACATTTACCTATTTCTCTGGATGCCTTATCTCCTTTCGAGGCGATTGTCAGTGGCCAGCGCGCTCACCTGATTTAGCCCTGTGTGATTTCTTTTTGTGGGGCTATCTGAAATCTCTAATGCCCAAAGACCCTGGCTCAACTGAAGAACAATATTCAAGCTGCTATCGACAACATACCCGTTGATATTCTGGATATATCCTCCTTAATGGTATTATTTTTAAACCGTAATAAAAAAAAACTTTAAGTGTCTCTCTATAACTTGGAAAAAGCTTAAACTGATCTCGCTTATACTATTTGTGTTATTCATTTTTAAAATAAGGCAGTGTTCCTGCCGCACTCCGTACAAATCATGCGCAAGGCTTCGCTTTAGGAAGGACATCTTCGTGGAAGACATTTTCAGGAAATCTGATTAGTATTTACAATACAGGGAGATTCCGAATCCCATACAGCCTTCCAGTTCACCGGAGAATATAATTAGGAAAGAATTTGCTCACGTTCAGCAGGTATTATACGCATAGCCAGTCCCCGTTAGTAATTCCCAGGTTTCAACATTTTAGACGAACTTTAAATTCCACTTAGCTGATTTTTAACGACCTTGGCAATGACCTGCTGGACTCGTAAATATGTAGTTTGTTGTGTGCATTTACCGAAGCTGTAAATCGCATTTTCTTTAACGATATTTTCACAAATGTGTATTTATAAAACTTAAACGTAGCTAATTAAAAACCTTATAAACATTTGCATAATTTGTACAGTTAATAGAATGTATTTTCTAACCATATATTATATACCTCAGCTAAAGAAGAATAGTTTATGAGCCACCTGGCAAGGAGGTTACCTAGTCATTGATTTGCTTGCCAGAAATAAATTAAAACAACAAATATTTTTAAACGTTTCGTGTTTAATTACATTCAGGCTTGAGCTAGTGACTGTTTTCTTTATGAAGAAAATCACAGTTTGTAAAATACAAAACTATTCCTAATCCAAAAGCAGTGAACTCTATGCCAGTTATTTGCTTTTGTGACTTATTAAAATCAATGCATATTTTTCTGGAAATAACGCCAATAAATTTTATTAGCATTTCTGTAATTAACATTCGACCCAATAAATTTTTTAACATTTAAATTATTACTGTAATAAATCAAAGACATTTCGAATGTCCCCATTATTCACCCAAGTTAAAGTAATATCTTCTTGAATTGTCCTATTGTCCTAACTTTGCAATCATTTCTTTTTTCTTTTTTTCTTTATTTAAACTGCAAATACTTGTTTTTATTGCATAAAAACAATAATATTATTTTCATTAAAAAAGAAAAAAAAATTATGAAGTCCTACTTCGTTTGCATTTTAGCAAACCTAATTAAAATTTTATAATTCAATTTTAATTTACGTATCAAGTACATGCATGAAAAAGTTAATGTTTCTCATTATAAAAGAAGGGAAAATTTACTTATTTGTTATTTTTATTTATTTATTTATTTCGAGGCTCTAATGGCTAGTGACTCTGACTGCCGTACCGAAGGGCCCGCGTTCGAGTCCCGCAGAAGGCACGGATGTTTGTAAATGTAGAGTGTCTGTGCGGCATGGGGGCAGCCGAAAGTCCTCTGGAGAGTTTAGTGGTAGAGGAGGAGGGCTGGGAGACTCTGAGATCTGTCCTCGCGGGGTGCTTTTTCTCAAAATTGGGGGGGGGGGTAACTGAACTAAAGTTTGGCTGTCACCTATAAAGTAAGGCTCAAGGCTCTTGCCAACAACAGACGCATTTGACTCCTTGCCACGATAAATGTTGTGGGCTTGTGTGTAGACCATTGTCAGAGAAGTGAGATTGATAAAAACAACATTTTGAAGCGCTCACAAGTTCATTCTGCAAGGTTTTCAGTTCATAACGTTCTTTAAATAAGTTAGTATTAAAAGGATTATATTGTGTTTTAATTTTTATTTGGAGTTACAATATTTACTTTGATAACTAAAAAATCGCAATTGAAAATTCATTCATTTTAGGACTGATGTAAACAACAGATTGTTGTCTTTCACGGAGTGAACATGTTTTTTCTCTGTAATATTTTCTTCACTTAGCCCCAAAAAATGAGAGAGTTGCATATTAAAAAAATCACACTTTGATAAATCCAGTTTAATTTCAAGACAGTAAGAGCGCAACAACTTGTTTTTATTAGGTTTTAGAACTAGTTTGAAAGAGACATAACAATAAAAAAATTAAATCTTCTCACTAATCGTATGTATTTTTTATGAAATCTGAATTGTTCACTTATACATAGTGATCTCATGTTCAGCAATTAATAAGAAAAAATATATTCAGTATACAACTCTTAACTATAAGATTTTAACCAGTGCGTTAGTTTCTGGGTCTTTGAAATGTAACTGATGATTGACAGCATGTTGTCAAAATCCCTTGTCTTGGGAAAAAAATTTTTTTTCCAATGGCAGATTGTGAACAATTGCAAATGTAAGCCAGTCCCTTCATCTATACAAGGCCGGTTATCGTGGTCTCTTTATTACGGAAGCACCTAATAGGTGGGCCACCATCGCCTTTCCTATGAAGGGACGGACAGTTACAACCATTCCTTCTCCGGGATTCGAACCCAGGTTCTTCGGCATCGCAGTCAGCTTCCCTAACCACTATACCGACTGGGCGGCTGTCTTGAGAAAATTAACCATATTATTTCCAGTTAGATACGATATGCAATGAAAATAAACGTTTTAATAAAAAAGCAAATATTCTTTAGACCTGCTTTTTGCAACTAATTTTTAGTCCCTTCAATTATAAATTCAATTCCCCTTAAAATTAATAAGCATTTATTTTTAGTCCCTTCAATGCTTTTCTTTATTATGGTTTCGATTTCCAAATATGCTTTTGTCTTTTTCCAGAATAGAATCAACATCACCATTTTCGCATACCTCAGATTTACAAAACTCCACACGAATCTCCCTATAATTATATTTGCAGTCAGCGGCAGTTCGTGTTTATCAAGCTTGCACAACATAACCACTCGGCAATTTATGCTTTCAAATAATATTCCAGCAGTAGTACAACAATATACTTAAGGGATTTTCTTTAAAGCATGAAATCTTTCCTAACTCCCCGTTTAATGTAATGAGAATTCTTACCAAACATTCAACAGTGGCAATAAAAGTCACCTTTCGACACTTGTGTTTTACAGATTTATTTGAAAATATCAGTTACTAAATGTTAGCAAAATAACTTTATTTTTCTTTCACACGTACTATTTATCGTCTATTTTAAAACTTTCTTGTTTTGAAGACGTTATTCAAAATGGTTTTTGGTTTAAAAAATATTTTTCAATATCCTTTAGATGAAAGTACCTTTTTCATGCGCTTTGTATTTAATGACTTGCTTCAATTATGAATACTCCATTTTGTTCTATTCCTTCGGAAGAATTACTTTTAATAGAGCTTTTGAAGAAATATCATGTTTACTTATTCTTTTCTATAACTTACTCCATGTATGTTCAATAAAATTTAAATCCAAAGTACCTCGAGTAGAAGTTTCGATAGGTTCAGAGCAGTTGTATAATAAGCACAAGGGCTGAACATTTAGGGCTGTATGTTTAGGATTCTGATAGAACTTGAATGTATTTTACATTTCAAGTTTCCTTGTAGACGCTTTCAGGATTTCACTGAGAATATTTATATATTGTGCTGATCAGTGCTGTTTTCGATAAACACAAAATTTCTTATTTTAAGGGCTACGAAATATCCAAAGTATATGTAAAGTATATGGAGAAGTTTCGGTAGGTTCAGAGCAGTTGTATAATAAGCACAAGGGCTGAACATTTAGGGCTGTATGTTTAGGATTCTGATAGAACTTGAATGTATTTTACATTTCAAGTTTCCTTGTAGACGCTTTCAGGATTTCACTGAGAATATTTATATATTGTACTGATCAGTGCTGTTTTCGATAAACACAAAATTTCTTATTTTAAGGGCAACGAAATATCCCAAAATCATTGTGCCTAACATTAGGCAATAGGTTTTCCGAATTAAGTTCTTAATTTGAATTTTGCCACTTATCTGTCGTGCCCAAATATGTTAAAATGTAGCTGTTCTGCAAACATAATAAAACTTTGATTATGATGGATTTTGCAAACTTTTGGTACATTTTTCTTGTTTTCTTGTTGACGAAGAACTTTCTTCTCACTGATTACCCATTGCATCCATGTTTCCTAAATGATTCTTCTAAAAGTTACAGGGTTAACTTTCATTGCAAATCGTTCTTTTACATCGCGCCCACCAGCGGCCGAGCGGTAAAGTCGCTAAACACTGGTAGTTCGGTCCGAGGTTCGAATCCCGCGAACGGGCCGGCTGCATGGGAGTATTCGTGGTTTTCCCCATGGTTAACGTGTATACGAGCCACTTTTTCTTAGAAAGTCCTTCAAGAAGGCATCCCTCCCATTAGGAAGATAGCCGTCGAAGCTTTGCCATAATCACACACACAAGCACACACGTTCTTTTATATCTACTGAACGTTTTCATATGACTAATTTATGGCAGTTTGATTTTTCGTAGAATAAATCTGCGATTTCATGGCGCTAGCTTGAAAGGCGCTCGAATCTATTGCATTTTCAGCAGTTTCACGCATCTGACATCTCTTGTTACATCAAAGATAGTCAAACGCTTTATATCAAGAATTTTTAGGATGTTTGGAATACTTTTTAAATTTTTAACAGAATTGATCGTTAATTTGTAGCCCGTCTTGCCATGCTTATTTCAGATACGGAACTAATAATATATTTTGCTAAACAAATAAAAAATATCCAAATGCAGACGAAACGTTTTGTGATGTTTTTACACTCGAAACAAAATATTGTAACAAGAAATATTATCGACAAAATATTTCAACAAAAATTTGAGTATCGGAATTATTATGTGAGTTACTAATTAGCGCTTTTTGAACAAATTACTTTTTACAATGAATATTTTAATGATATTCATACAACATGCAGATTTAATAGAGAGAAAAATAACATATTCGAAAAATTTGAAGAATATTATTTCAATATTTAGCGCAAAATCTATACAAATAAATTTCAAAAGTACCAGTGTCTGAAAACAAATGTGAACAACCGTACTTATCTGATATTAAAAGCATACTTTTCACTATTCTGTCACAAGTTGATTACATTCTTCATACATTCAAAACTATGTAATAAAATATGGTATTACTAATAAAGATCCATCCTGGAACTGGAAATACGTATAATTCTGCATATTGTTTCTTTAAAGAATAAATAACACAAGCAAAAACCAGAATAAGTGATTTCAGGCAAAATACCGTGCGTCAGAAGCAGGTGGAAAGAACTCATAAAAATAAGCTTTAGAACGCTCTGAACTCAAAATATATGTTTTCGTTTTAAAAAAGTTGCTCAAATTGTATTCGCGATGTAATTTGTCAATTCAATAATACGTCATTATCCCACAGCTTATCATCTTTTCTTGTTTTTAATTTGAAAAATGACGTCATTTTACTTTAGTCTGATCGTCTGTTCAAGGACTCGTTATTATTCCATGTCTTATCATTGATTTTTGTTAGCAAGCAAGTAAAGTTTACATCATTTAATAAATAAAAATAAGCTTTAGAACGCTCTGAACTCAAAATTTATGATTTCGTTTTAAAAAAGTTGCTCAAATTGTATTCGCGATGTAATTTGTCAATTCAACAATACGTCATTATCCCACAGCTTATCATCTTTTCTTGTTTTTCATTTGAAAAATGACGTCATTTTACTTTAGTAATGATCGTCTGTTCAAGAACTCGTTATTATTCCATGTCTTATCATTGATTTTTGTTAGCAAGCAAGTAAAGGTTACATCATTTAATAATATCAAAAATAAAATATTTAAAAAAAAAACTATAATAATAAAAGTTTTAACATGAAAAGTTTTAAACAATAAACTACTACAATCTGTTCATTGCCATAAATCGATCCCACAATATTTCCACGCAAAGTCTCGAATATTGTAACTCCAATATTTTTCAAATTGAAATTTCTTTTAGGATTAATTAATTACTTGCTTATTTTGATGCATTCTCATGCCCTTATTCCAAGGCTATTATTTGTCACATCTTTTGGTTGTTAAGCTAGGATTAAAAGGATAAGATTGCATTTTAATTTTAAAGCTTTATTTATTACTTTAAAAATTTTACGCATTTCAAGAATTCTACTAAAGTGCTAATATACAGTATGTCAAAAAAATGATGGGACACTTGTGCTTTACAAAAGGAAACTGCAATAAAATAAATTTTAAAAACATGTAAAATTTTTTGTGGGGGTGTTTCATACTTAAATTTAGTAACAATTATTACATAACATACATTTTCTCAAAATATTAAAATATTAATTTAATAAAAATACAATTGTTTAGAACTTAGCAGAAAATGGCTCACTTAAGTGATGGGACACTACGTACTATGCAACAAAAATCGTCTGAAGTAAGCAATAAAAATATCTTTTGGGGTATTTATTTTTACTCAAAAGCAATTGCCAATAATTTATAAAATCGTCTGCAGTATTTCTCTCCAGTTTGTTTTGGAATTTTTGTGTTTTATAGCTCTGTGCAGCCATGAATGCTAAACGACAAGAAACTTTGCCTGGAATTCGAAAATTAGTTATTAATTTGCATACTGAACGTGGAAAATCTATTAGAGAAACTACTGAAACAGTTAATTTCAGTCATTCAACAGTTTTCAATATCATTAAACGATATAAAATGAATTATATGATTCAGGATAAAAGAAGACCTGTCCGACCATCAAAGCTATCCAATGGAATAACGCGAATTATCGTTCGAAATATTTTTAAAAAAATCCAAGAATGAGTGCTCCTAAAGTTGCTGCTGATTTAAAAGCATTATATGGAGTAATTTATAATTCTGAGACTATTAGAAGAGTAATTCGATCTCCTGGATATCACGGTAAAGCAGCCAGGAAAAAATTCTTCGTAAGTGAAAAGAATAGAAAACTCAGTCTGGCTTTCGCAAAATCCAGCATAAATAAGAATTCTGATTACTGGAATGAAGTTATATTTGCTGATGAGAGTAAATTTAATATATTTGGTTCTGACGGTAGAATCTTGGTGTGGAGGAAACCCAGGGAAGAATTTCGCAAACAGAACTTGGTGCCAACAGTAAAACATGGTGGAGGAGGAGTTATGGTATGGGGGTGTATGTCGTCCGCTGGAGTTGGTAATCTTGTTTTTATTGACAGTATAATGGATCAGTACAAGTATATTGACATTTTAAATCAAAATTTGAAATCTTCAGCACGAAAATTGAACCTTCATAACGATTTTAAATTCTACCAGGACAATGACCCCAAGCACAGTGCTTTGAACATTAGACTCTGGCTGCTGTATAACTGTCCTGAAATAATAAAAACACCCCCACAATCTCCACAATTAAATCCCATAGAGAATATTTGGCAAGAATTGGAATCAAGAATTCGCAAACACACCATTTCTTCAAAACAACAATTAAAATCGGTGCTTCAAGAAGAATGGGGTAAAATCACTCCAGAAATCACAAAAAAATTACTCGAATCCATCCCAAGAAGATTAAATCATGTTTTAAAAGTAAAAGGAAATCCAACAAAATATTAAAACCTTTTAAAAAGTAAAATTTTTGGATAAATATTTGATGGAAAAGTAAGTGTCCCATCACTTAAGTGAGCCATTTTCTGCTCCGTTCTAAACAATTGTATTTTTATTAAATTAATATTTTAATATTTTGAGAAAATGTATGTTATGTAATAATTGTTACTAAATTTAAGTATGAAACACACCCACAAAAAATTTTACATGTTTTTTAAATTTATTTTATTGCAGTTTCCTTTTGTAAAGCACAAGTGTCCCATCACTTTTTTGACACACTGTACTATTAAAAACCTGTGTGCGTCTGTCTATTTGTTTGCTTGAGGCATTATCTCCTTCGAAACGGCAGGGATTTGAGTTTTCGAGAGATATGTCCCCGGATTCCAAAAATACGATGATAAGTCATATCAACCATTATCATCTTCGACTTCGTACAACAATCAAGATATTAATTAAAAACTCTTAAAATGTTAATTTTCGCCCTCATTTTTTCCGAATGGTAACAATCTTTCAGGCTGGAGATAAAAGTGTGCTTTATTTCGAAAAGTGCTGCCATTTTCAAATCGTAGAGTTTGTTAATAAATAATTTTTAAGTTTTACAGAATACGAAATAAAAACAGCATCGCCAAACATTAAATGTATTATTCCCGATTCCAAAAATGTATGGGAAGCCATTTCGGCCATTTTCATCTTCGCATGACTTAAAACAGCCGAGATATTAATTAAAAACTCTGGAAACGCTAATTTTCGCACTCATTTTTCCGAGTGACAACAGTGTCGTGAGCTGGAGATAAAAATCTGCTTTATTTCGAAAAGTGTTGCCAATGCTCGGTTTCAAATAGTAGAGTTTGTTAATAAAAAATTTGTAAGTTTTACAAAATATGAAATAAAAATAACATTGCCAAACATTAAATATATTATTATTATATAAGGACATATTCTGATGTTGAGGAAAGCACGCCATTGCATGTGACGCCATTGTATGTCGAAAATGTTTCGTTAATGTCAGCATTTTAAATGAATAGTTGTTGTTGGCACCTTTTCTTGTTTCAGGTTAGCATAACTGACTATCGCATTAATTCTTCTATTGATATTGAGAAAAAGTTGTTATATTACGTTAAATTTAAATCATGACGTTATACATATTAATTTGAAGTGTCAAAATTTTTTGACTCATGGTTTGGCAAGAAAAAATTATTTGCGAATTGATTGTTGCTTGGAAAAAATGAACTGATTTTATTCATGCTGAAATGTTTTTATGCATTTTCTTTTGAGGTGTACATAATTATGAATTTTAATTGTACATAATTATACTGCACATGTGTATGTAATTATAAATTAATAATTATAAATTTTGCTTTGACCGCAGGCCGCTAATATTTATTGACTTTTACTGAAATTATTGATGCGTTGGCACTAAATTTAGCTTGATTATGGAAATAAGAAATTTTGGTCCTAATCGTGAGCCTGGCGCAACTGATAAACCACGAGATAGATTGTTGGCTCTCAAATACTAACCAGTTCCAATAGAAAGTCCCTCGCGAAGGATTCCTTTAGTTTCGTGAAGGATTAGTCAGATATCTTTATTGTGCTTTGACGTGTTCAAATAAACAAGCGTGAGGTCTCAGATACTGATAATGGCGACAAACTCAAGAATCGTAGCCTATTAACTCTACTGTAACAGAAATAAAATAAGCTGAGAAGACTAAATTTATTAATACTTGTGAACAAATTTTATTTGATACAAAACCTTTGTAATTTATGTTACCGAACCAGTTATTGTGATTTTGATTTTTACTATGATTTCTTCTTTCTGTATTCCTCAGCAGAATGTAAATTATCTTTCAGTGCAGTGGTCGCCAAACTTATGAAGCTTCTGAGCTACCGTACCGTTTTTAAATCCGACTATAAACTACCCAAAAGAAGTACCAACTCCTTTTAAAAAGTCTTATATTTTTTTATTGCCTTTAAACTTACGTATCTAGTAAATTTGAAATCAATTTTAATTAAACAATATATAAGAAAAAGAAATTGAATTGCAAATAAGAAAGAAATTGAAATGTGGTTAATAATAAATAGCAAATGTAATAACAGACCTCTTTTTTATCAGACTGATTGCCATTAATGAGGAGGATGGATTTTTTTTTCATCTACAAGTTTTTTTAATGTTGGAAGACTAGGTAGTGGCTGCTATTCGAATACAGTTGTTTTATTCATTACCTTGTTTAATCTTCTGGTGATTTGTGAGTTTTTAAACCAAATTATAGCTACTGTGTTAACTAATGTGAGATTTAAGAATAATATGTAAAAATTCAGCCTCACCTTACAAAATGCTTGGCATAAAATATCTATATTTGAGAAATGGCTAGAAAGAATGAAAACAGACGAGATAAAAGCTTATTACAAATTATGAAATGTGAACCGAGGGAGCATAAAACTGATTTAATAAAGTTTATTTCTTTAAGCATTTATTTTCAATTTCTTAATACTTCTTTAAAGAATAAACAAAATTTTATGTTTGAAAACGTGGCTATCACAGAGAATGTTCACCAAGCATTTTGTAAAGCGTTTATTCTAAATTTTATTTCAAATGCTACTTGATATATTTTTAAATGAAAAATATTTAAATAATTGATATTTACAGTCTAAAAACAAAGTCAAAATTTTAGAAGCGAAGATATGAATGCCTTGTTCGTAATTAAAATACCTATATCATCATGAAAATAAAATTCTATTTTTAGTCAGTAAAAGAAATAAACCACCAACTCCAAAGAATTAGTGTAACAATGTTAAAAATCTAAAATGAGAAAACTCTTTACAGAGGATTTAAACAAATTAATAATAAAATAACAAACTTAAATTAACTGGGATTTAACTAAAACATTAAATAGAAATTAAAACAATAGAAAATCATCAATCTGGTTTCAAGACTTCAGTCGAAACTAATATACGTATCAAAACGATCGAGAATCGAATTGCAGTCCGAACTTCCAGGTCAGGGGAGTCCAGTCATGTGATCCCACAAAATCTCGTGATCTCTGACGTCATGTGCAACTTTTGGATTCTCTCCTACTACTTTAGCTCAATAATCTGTGGCAGTAACCACAGATTAAGTGGTAAGTAATCACTAAATTTTTATAAAGTAAAAACTACATTTTTCTTGGATTCAGAATCTGAATTTCTTTAGAATTAAAAAAAATTATGAATGGTATTTTTTGCAATGTTTTAATTTCTTACTTCATGCGACAGGATTCCTAATATTTATTATTTCATGTATTTGAATTTCTTTTTCTATTTCACGTCTAAGAAGCCATAATCTCATAAATGCTAAATTTCTGTCTAGGTTGCATTTATAGTGAAAAGAATGTTTTCCGTATAGTCGTTGCATAAACAATTTGAACCAATTATAATCTTATGAAAGCTACATTTCTTATGAAGTTGCAGTAAAAAGAACTCTTTCCTATGCAACAAAGTTTCCACGCTGTCGTCTTGAATAAAAATATGTATGCGTGAAAAAAGATTGTTAGCTTCGGAAGTGGGTTAAGCGGTCACGATTCCTTAAGCAAATTTGCGATAAACGGCAACACTTATGACAGCAGGTGAGTTATAAATATTAAGAAATATTTCTCTTCTCTTTCATAAATTTAGCCGAAGTGTTTACGCGTTCTATATAAAAAGCAAATTTTATTTACTGTTATGCGATTTAAGAGACTTCGAAAAGGTCATTAAGAATAAATCTCAGAGGTTAAAAGTTTCCTTCGAGAATATTCGTCTGTGAAAGTCTCTGCTATAAACAGCAGACCTTTAATTATTATTTTAAACGATGGTTTTTGTAACAGGTCTTATGAATCGGAGATTAGATACTTAAATTGCCTCGCTGTGAAAACAATACTTCTGAGTAAAATGTAGACATATGCAATATGTGGAAGATACCTAGAATGGCGTCAAAATGTGCAGAATCTTAGCCACAAGCGCATGGCAAATACGTGCCAGAATTTAGAAAATCCGATATAAAACTTTCCATAGTATAAACCAGGAGAAACAAAAGTAACAAACGTAAAATATGTCCCTTTATCGCACAAAATTTAGAAAAAGCACACTGTGCTAATCGTTGTCGTCCATACAGAACCATCGCCTCAATATGTCACCTCAATATGCCACCAATACAGAACTATCATACTATGAAGCTAGAGACTCAAGCTAAGATGCTGCACAGTAAGCGTATCCATATAATCCAAATAAAACTGCCCATATCCCCACATATCATAAACTGAGGACATCTCTTGGCCATTCTTCGTAAGACATCTGCCACAAATGCCACTGGTTGGTGCGTTAGCAAGAATTCTCAGTTCGTGATTTCTTCTGGAAAAACACCAGATCAGTAATCTTAAAGTAAATTTAGGAGAAAATTAAGCAATACCTCAGAAAAAAAAAGAAGAAAAAGGTATGCAGAATTTGTTGTTATTGTGAATAATCTCTCTCGTCTGATAATCAGAACAAGCCCAGAAAATTCATCGTGATTAGGAGGCAATATTGCGCCTGCCGTTGGCAAGGGTCTTGGGCATCATACAGGTGAAATTACAAGCAGAATTTAAAAGTATGCATGGAATGAAGGAAACATTTGTACGGTGTTCTTTTTTAAGAAATATGACTTAGTTTCAAAACGGGAACGTCATACTGGATTCTGTGGTAACATTCTACAAGTATTGTACTTGTATTCTGAATCTATGATCCGTTGAATGCAGTGATGTGATAGTGCGCAATTTTATGTTGAAGACGAAAGATGGTGCACCATCTTTCATTCGTTTGAGCAATATAAATTTAAACTGTATTTCCTCTCCGTCCGATACCTGACATCAATCTTTAAAATCTTATTTTGTCTTGCTGGCCTTATTACTTATAACCTGTTCCTTATAATTTTTTGCCTTGTCCTTATTATTTCATATTAAAAAGATTTTGCTACTGGTCTTGAAATTCTATTATATGTATAAAATCTAGTAATGGAAACTTATTTACAATTACTTAAACAGAAAAATTAAATAATTCAGAAATTTAAAAGGAAACTTTATTATAAACTATCGAGTGAAATTTTTAAATAAGTATTCCATTTATAGAAGAGATAATCCGAGAAACTGATTACCTAATGATAAAGATATTTTTTAAGTTTTACGGATCAAGATGACAATCAAATTAGTAGAAACTGAAATCAATCGGAAAAAGGCTTTTTCCAAACGGACGGCAGACCTATCAAGAAGACTATTTTGAAATGTTATTACAATGTTGTTAAATTCTTACTGGAAAGGAGTTTTTTATCAGCATGAGTTCCGTGCATTAAAGCATGTAAATGTAACTACAACGAATTAAAACGTAATTTCGAGATTAATTGGTTTCCCGGACATAAGGATATTGTGGTCACTTTTCACAAAATAACAGGCTGTTTTTAATCTCAGGTAATTTTGGAAACTAACAATGTTCCATCAGCAATACAAAGAAATAATTTTAAAAAAATTAAGAGAATGAAAATTTATTATGTGAAAGTAATAATTGCCATTTGTTGAGCGCAGAGTATTTCCTTGTTAAAGCGGCAAATGCATAAGCTTTTGGCGACCAATTTGCACTTTATATGTTTAAGCTCGCCAGTTTCGGAGACTTAGCGACTTAGTGCATGTTCTAACAAGCAAATAACCCACTTTTTTCTTTTTTTATTTACATAATTATCTTTCATTCTTTTGTAAATATATTTTAGAAATCTGAAATATATTAATATCATTCATAATTCTTCATGTCGTCGATAAAATTATACGGCTTGAACGGGCACCTCTGAAATGAACAAGAAAACTGGGTTTCGAATGCAGGTAATTCAACACGAAGAAGATTGTTACCCTTAAAGCAGGTTTGTGAAATTATGCACGTACTGATTTTCCGATCTCATTTACAGGACTAACTCAATTATTTACAGCAGTTATAAACAGTATGTCCTTTCTTGATTTAATTCTAGCATATCATGAAATTAACTTTTAAAATTATCATAAAATTTATCTAAAATATATCTGTTAAACAGTTCTAAGACTTATATTAATGCAATGTGTTTTTAAAACAATAATTAGTATATGAATACATGGTGCTATTTCGTTTTGAGGAACGTAAAAAAATTGCAGTGAAAATGTATGCGCAAAAGCGCCAAATATAGCAAACGCGCCCATTTAACAGCGCACTAAATCTAGAAATTAACCTTTTATCTAAATTAAAACAATAATATTAGATAGTTATTTACTATTATATTCCTTCCTTGCGTTAGTGTTGCCGCAATTATTTTTGGCAACACTGGCATCAACAATAGTTTGGCGATTTTTTACGGTCCTCAAAACGAAATAGTACCAAATACATTATTTATTCTAACCCTTAGTGAGAATTAGAAGCTTACGATAGAATACTCAGTTAGTTATTGAGTATATTCTATTGTCTTATGTTTAAGGGTAAAATACTCATATTTAAAGCGATTCCTATGAAAGAATACATGTACCTGCATGACAATTTATTTGAAATATAGTTTGACGTTATATTTGCATATTCACATTATATTTGAAAGCATATTCAAATGTAAACGTTACAACAAATCTTGCAAATTTTTTATAATAAAAATACAAAAAAATCTACTCATTCGTAAAAATATATCTATTGCATTCCAAAATGGGAAGAAAAAGATGAAAAACGGATTCAAAATAAAAAATAGTTTTGAGAGTCAAAAAAGAAAAAAAAAAAGTCAAACATGACAAAGCACTTATTCAGCAATTAAAAAACGAAAATCGTGCAAAATACACACAAAATCTTGCATAAAACCGTGCAAAAAATTCCTAAAAAATCAAAAATAAGAAAGCAAAAATTTTTCACGGGGTATTTCAACAGCAAATTTCATGTTAAATATTTTTGTAATGTTTTGAATTATTTTTTCTGCTGAATTTCGGAATTCTACAGGATTTCTTGACAAATAATTGTGATTTTAGAAATCATGGTTTAAAATTAAGGAATTTAGATAGAAATTTAAAACTAAATAAAGATAATTTATATTAACTTTTTTGTACATTTCTCTCTTTTTTTCTTGGTTTGTTTTCTTTCATTTTTCTCTATTACCCATTTATAACTAAGTTAATGAATTTTATTATTTTTATTATTTTAATTTCCGTGAATTATTTATATCATTGTTAGTAAATTTCAAAACTAACGTCGCACATAAATTACCTATTTTTAATGACCATTGACTAGGTAATGACTTTTGATGCTTATTTGACTTGCGTGATGTTTTATTTTATTTCAATGTATATGTTTTTTACTGCATAAATATTAAAAAACTTGGAAAGCTTTGATAGAAACACTCTTAATTTGATACTTAATATTGTATTTAGTTTATTTAAATTGTTTGGATGAAGACACAAAGGCTTTCTTTCTAAGAGGAGGGATGTTTCATGCAGAAACTGTCTCATATTCACGTTATGCGTGGGAAAAACCATGAAAATCTATGCACCTAACCCGATTGCCTGAATACATACCTGGGTCGAACTACCAATATTCAGATTCTCAAATATTCTCAACTAGTGGGGTTTATCTGCCTACGGAGAGGAACACTTTCATGGAGACCTTTTTAAGGGAAATAAACTTGTACTGTCGTACACGTAATAGCATCGTATTATAAATTAGGCATTTTGAAATCATGACGCTTTGTATCAAAAATCATTGCTTTGTAATGAATTTCATAAACTCTTTCACTTTTTTATAAAAATAATAAATGTTTTCATTTCATGAGCGTTTTGAATTTCATCAGTTAAAATCTTCAATACTTACGTTTAAGAGCAAACCATCTTGCCGATGCTTAGTAATTTTTTACAGACAAAAAAAAAAAAATGGTTTGTAATTGAAAAAAACACTCATCATACATGTTAATATATACATATTTTATATTTTAATTAGGTGTTTATACTGAAACACTTATCAGTAAATCTACTTTTACTACGGTTTTGTTTCTTTTAGTTCTGGAGAATATTTCGTAACGATCACTTTCCTTGTTTCACATTACACATTTATACTTGTAATTAATTTGCCTTTGAAACTGTCAGTAATTCAGAAAATACTGATAAGCAAAACATTATTCTGCCTATGTATTAAAATTAATTTTAAAGAATTAATGTCCATCAGAGCATGCTAAATGCTCTAAAATTTTACACCCCGCTTCAAAAAATGCAGTTAAATTACAAACGAGTTCATAGATCATGCAGTTTTTTCTAATTTTTTATATCTAATATAATCATTGTATTATTATTATTTTTAAACCAAAAAATTAAAGCATAAAATTAAAAAAAATACCCGAAGGGATTCAGATTTTAAAGTCGCACTAGAGAGTTTGTTAAGATAGTTTATGCTCTCGTTGAGGGTTATCTCTTGGACTCACTTCTGCTGTCACAACTTATTTGCCTTTTTAACAGTATTATTAAACATCATTTTCTTCACCCTTACGCCACATAAAATTCAACAGTAAAACCACCAAATTTCGAATGTAGCATAGGAATTCTCGTTAGAGAGAAAGTGTTGCTATATATTTTCCTATTTTCTCAGTCTATCGTATAGAAGTTCAGTTATCTTAACAAGATGCCTTATACATTTTTTTTTATCTTTCAGATTTTATTATTAAACATAACTTTTTTCGCTCTTACGCTACATAAGATTCAACATCAAATTCTCAAATTTTTCTAAAACAGCCCATTTTCGGAATTCCTGGTAAAGTGTTGCCATACATGTTTTAGCCCAGAAAGACTATTAGTCTCAAACCTCACTTTTGTTGTCCATTTACGTTTCAAATAAATAATTAACCATTGGTTCTGCAGCCGCCTAAAATAGCTACCATAAAAAAGAAAAAAACATTTAATGCTTTTAATAATTCCAAATAGTGTAATTTCATGGATACAGCTAGTAATTAATGAAAAAGAAATGCGTTTACTACTTATAAAGCGCTTCGTTTATTAATCTATAACAGAAAGATTAATGTTTCTTAAAAACAATTAAATAACCTAATCTTCACCAAACGGCAAGAAACTGGCATGTGGAAGATAACCATATTTTGTATCGAGCAGTGGCAACTGACTTCTTTTAAAAAAGCTGAGTTCTTTCATGGAATTTGAGAAAAAAAATATCTTAAGATTCGCCGAGAGGAAAAGCATTTGAAAAGTCATACAGAAAAAAAAGCGATAATTGAGAGTTGCCAAAAAGAAATAGAGAAGAAAAAAAACGAGGAGCCTTTTATTACATTTTATGAAACTATGGACGTCGAAGCAAGTCCATTTTATGTGCTTCATTTATTTTAATAATATGTTATGTTGATTATGTTTGAAAACGACGTCCTTTATTGGATACCTTCCAATCAACTAATTTTAAGCCACTTGTCCCATTTAATTCAAAAATGAGGCTGATAGCAAAATCAGACACCGAATCACGCGAATCTGACTTAGCGCTTTCCGTCTAACTCTGATGTATTATACAACATAGCTTCCATGTACTATAATACAAAAAAAAAGAAAGAAAAAGAGGGAAAGAAGACGAACGCTTGTGAAAATGGTGACATTCGCTTGTTAAAAGTGAAAAACTGTTGCGCGCATGGTTACCAGACTTTGCAGAATTCCTAAAATTTGATGACCTTTTTTAAAGTGGTTGCGCTAATATATCAGTACCAAAATTTCTGACATATCCTCACTTTCTGAAGCATATTTATCAGCCATTTTGCATAAGGGCAATGAGATGAAATCAAACCTAATTTTCTTTAATAATTTTGTTTGGAGTAAGCTTGCTCATTTCTATATAGGTTCGCGTTTAAAATTATCCTTTTCATATGCACTTGATCAGAAAAGTTGTATTGTAGAACCATAACATCTCACCACAAAGAATGTTTATAGCACTCACCTTAAGTTTAATAAACCTCAAGTATGAAGTGACCATGACCCCACCAATGCCCGAGCGGTAGAATGCTGAACAATGGTTTTCAGCCCCGAGCTCAAATCCCCGCGAACGGGCTGGCTACACAGGAATTTTTGTAGCTTTCCCCATGTGTGACATTGTCAGTCTAGTTTCCCTTAAAAAGTCCTCCATGATAATATCTTTCCACTTAGGTAGCTAGTTCTTGATTGATTTGCCATATCAATAAATTGATTGATTTGCCATAATTAAATAAACCAAAACAAACCAATGATGCGACTATGAATTCCTGAATTTCTGCAGGGTGTCCCCATCCGTAAAAATACGTAAAGAATTATTTAACATGCAATCACTTATATTGGTTTATGATTTTTATTTACTCAGAAAATTATTGCCTAGCTGTTGCGAATGCTTCGTTTTCATAAACTATACATATTGCAGTAATATTTTGTTTAATCACTCTTCATGCAAAAATTTATATCTTATTTTACTATGACGTAATTAAAACTGTTTTCCCCTGTTCTCTTTTGATTATGTCGTGATTTTTTTTAACACCTCGAAGTTTTATAGTTTTTGCTATAATTTGTGTTTTGATGTAAGTGTATATTACAGCCAATCCACGATCATTAAGTATTTTCTTTGTAGAGATTCATTAGAATTCGAAGAAGGAATCATGAAATAATTAAACGTGCTTTCTTGAGAATTCGAATTCTCTATCTTCTAAATATTAGTGGGACGAGTTACTTGCATTAGAAAGCATACAAGAAGGACTACAATAGTTATATTTTCAACCACATAATGAAAAACTGAGAAGCGGCACAAAACCCAGTCGACCAAATCCAACAGATGACGAATTATAATCCACTAAATTTTAGTTCTGGCGGCACTGTAGAGATTCATGGGTATTTTCACAGTCCAAAATATGAAAAATGAACTGCGCCATTGCCGAAATTCAAACCACAGTACTTCCAAGTACTAACTCAATGTGCCAACCATTTACGTTGCATAAAGATATGCGAAAATTCCGTGCAACTTTATTTATCATTATTTTGAAAGCTCGTTGTTCAGTATAAAGCAAGTTAATCATTTTAAAGATAATTTTGTCTGGACTTTTAGTTAGGACTAGTGTCATTTTATACTGTGAGTAGAGCGTTGTTAAAATTCGTTTCTAACAATGTTTATAAAATGTGGGTAGCAAAATTTCTAATTTATGTCCACGTTTTCGCGCACTGTAAAAAATATACTGATCGTGATGAAGTTTTATTGTGACATATAGATTCCAAAGTTCTATGTAGACTTCTTTTTCTAATTTTATCCAAATATTAATGTAAGTTTCTTACATTTTGAAATTTTGTAAATAACATTTTATATTATAAAGCGAAATCGAAAAACAAACGCCGGAAGTTTGCAAACTGAAATTCTTTTAAAGTTGAATTTTAATTCTGTTTAACAGTAAATATTTAACTTTTGAGTGACAACGGTAGATATAATACTCCTTAAAAAAGAACTATTTCATGATATTTCGTATATTTTAATTAAAGATCTTTTTAACATTAATTTCTTTTTCAAGTTGTTAGTCTGAAATTTCGAGACAGTAATTTCTTTCTTTTCTCCCTTTTTTCCTACTGGTGTATGTTTCTATGTACGTGATTTCTATTGAAAAAAAAATTATATATGTTTTAGCATAAAATTTTACTTATGTAAATAAAATAATTTTATTATTCAGTTTGGGCCGAAATGATTCGTTTTGAAATTTTTTAAAGAAAATCAAAATATATTACAATTTAGTATATTTCAATATATTATTGTTGAAAATATAATTGCATAATTTAATTAAAAAAAGAGGATAATTATAATTTTTCTATTTGCATATTAAATTTTCCGAATTTTCAATCATCCGAATGAGCTATAATTCAGGTAATTAGGATAGCTGAAGTTCTAGTATGTTTTAAAAAACAAAATATTTGTTTAAAATAAACTGGTGATGCATCTCGCAAGTTCCTCGATCCATTTGGTTAACCATATACTAAAAACATGGAAATTTGTTTTTTTTTTGGGGGGGGAATACTTATCGCGCTTTGGGATTCTCTAAATATCAGAAAAGAATGTGAAATAATATCGTGTGCTTCAAAATCTTTTGATAATATTAATCTTATCTTTTGATAATATTAATCTTATCTTTTGATAATATAATTAGGTCCCTAGGTCCCTAGGTCTCAGTAATCAATTATCGCAGTCATATTTTTAACAAAAGACATGTTTAAGGTTTGAGATGAAATAAATTTTATCAACTTCAAAACTGCTGAAATGCTAAGTTAAAAAATATAAAAGTAATTTTTAAGTAGACTTTATATTTGAAAATTTAAGAGTGATCCGAAAAACCTTTATGCATTCAAACTACCGGGGGTTCAGTGATCTTATATACTTGGGCACAAAGGGGTGACTCACCAGTAACAAGGAACTATGCAAAATTCTGTATCGCTCATGGCATCTGAATAAATTATCAATTTGTCTTCTGGTTGGTCACTATGTCAGTCACATTATTTTTCTTTTTTCTTAGATAAAAATGCCTATGTGACTATCACTACGATGAAGTCGTTTCTTTTGGAGGGAAGAGGTAATTCAATATTTATTTAACAAGAAACACATCACTTGAGATTGAATGTTTAAGATATTTAAAATATTTTAGTATTATGAAGCACGTGCTAAGCAACAAAGATTAAAATTCTAAAGTTACAATCAATCGTTTTGAAACTTTCAGCTCAGTTTTATAAGTTAAAATTTGCTAGTACAAGGAATTAATTTTCTTAAAGAAGCATGATATTTATACAAATAAATTGAGGTTTCAGATGCCAGATTTATAAGCTTGATAATAAAGTATGTGTAAAATTATTCCGTTTCTCTGAAATAACATTAATAGTTTTACAGGAGGTGTATTCAATTATGGCAAACACACTAGGGCTATCTGCCTAAGGGGAGGGATGTCTTTCGTGGAGGACTTTCTAAGGAAAACTGGCTCGTATACACGTTACACATGGGGAAAACCACGAAAACGCCCATGCAGCCAGCCCGTTCGCGGGATTCGAACCTCGGACCGAACTACCAGTGTTCAGCGACTTTACCGCTCGGCCGCTGGTGGGCCAGTTTTACAGGATAAAAAATGTTTCAGGCAATTGAACCAAGCAACCAAATGCATCTAATAAATATCTCTTAAAACTGTACTAAGGTTTTATCTATATTTTGTCTAGATTGCATAAATTCTTTACATCTTACCTCTTGCATATTGAACATGCAAACATTATAATAATTTTTTGATATTTGAAGTAATAAATATTTATGTATCTAAATTACATAATACCGTATTTACTTGCACATGTTCCTCTAATTTTACTAATTTTATCGTACGAAAATGAAAAGGGAAAATTTTGGGGAATAATTTAATTTCTAAGGACGCGGTTACAGTAACAACATAACAAATGGAAAGTACTCATGATAAACTACTATAAACTATCACAATATTAGTTATTTAAAAGAATATGTTTTCGATCCGACTACATAAAAATATGAACAATAGCATTTATTTCTATTTCTCTGTACTTTAAATCTCACCCGCTCTCATTGTTGTCCACTGCTATTCCGTGGGTCTCAAATTATTTAATCCTGTTGGAACTGCTGTATCATCTGCTACAGCTTGTAGGTCGTTTTCTTCATCTTTCTTGACATCGTCACTGTTCAGTTTGTCTTTACACATACAATGATTTACAGAACCATCAAAAGTGCTTAGATACCCGTGCTTTCTTAAAATTCATCATTCAGAGTCCATTCACACAAAATCCAGCAGCAAATCAATCATCAAAACGAAAATTATCACTATGTGAATGGATACATTTTAGAACTTATAAGGAAAGGTCGCTTTACAAACCCCTTGAGGAAGGGGGAAATTACGTGAATATTTGAAAAGTTTTCAGAAACTTGTGCTTAGCTAGATGGGAAACTACGCGATGGGGAAAGTATGCAAGTAAATGCGGTAATTGTTTTCGAATCCAGATTGATGTTATTTTGTTTATAGTTAAAAACTTTTTGTTAAATTTTTATTTGCCCAGCTTTGATATTTTATTACATAACTTTAGTTCTATATGCTTATTTTAATGCCTTAGATTTATTTCGTAAGGTGTTAAATTCTAACAAAAATATTGCTTCTGAATATATTTCTCTCCTGTTTTATTAAGTAATTCAACCATAAAATTTTAGCCAAATAATTGGATAAAATTTTTACGGTTTGTGTAGTCAGATGTTTCATACATATAGAGAGAGAATTAATATGACTTTTAGCAAATGCTATTTAATTTCATTAATTCATTTAAGATGGCATCAATTATCGATAACTACAAGTGAGTCCAATGGTGTGTATGGATACACACCGTTGGACTCACTTATGGTTATAGTAACTGATTATTATACTATATTCTTCCTTATACCAAATCTTATGCTTACATAATACTTTATATAAAAATACCGATAGCTATATATAATTAATAATTATCTTTGGCTCTCGGGGTTATTGAAAGTTTCGCGATATTTTATCAAACTTAAATTTTACAGTTTAATAATAAACTCAGATTCTCATTTTAAGAACAAATTAATTCAGTCTTCTTTTAAACATCTTTTTGAGCTTTGCGACTGCTGCTAATTAGAACTGATATCGTGGCTAGATTATTCTATGTTATTATATAAAATATCAGAATGTGTAGAAACATGCAAATTTACTCTAGAAATACCCATAAAAGATACTTAAATGCACAGTGGTGCATATATTTATGAAACAAAAAATTTCAATTTTTAAATGGAAAAAAAGAAGTTGAAAAACAAGATGCAAATCGATGAAAATTTTATTAGAAACCATTCAGGATGGCAAAAATTCATAACATATTCAATAAAAATGCAACGACAAGCACATTCATTTATTATAAACACACGAAGACGTAATGCATTAATGAATTTCACATCGAAAATGAATAAAAGTAGTGCTCTAAAAACTAGAGCCTTAGTTGTTTTATGGACTGAAGTTTTATTTTAGACCCTGCTCAATATATCTGACGTAAGGTGAAATTTTTTATAAAATAAAATCTTCTTTAACCAAACAAAATCGAAAGATAGAGAAAATCATACTCATGATTCAGAAATGTAACGATATTTTAATATCTTTTATTCTTTCTTCTGCTTCAGAACGTTTGACATTTATAGCCTTATACTGTAAACACGAAAAGAGGTAGACTGTAAAATCTATACTATCAAAATCTGTGCGCGTCTGTTTGTTTGTTTTAACATCATTTCCGGGAAGTTATATTCCGAGAAAGTTACTCCCTAGATTCCAAAAATTCATGGAAAGCCATTTCGAGCATTCTCATTAGCGTATGACTTTAATCAGTCAAGATATTAATTAAAAACTCTGAAAACCCTGCACTGGCAACAAAACATTTATTTACGAATAGATTGTTGCTGATTGTGCTTGATATTAATTTTTGATTGCTGCGGGTTGTTCCGAAATATTAAGTAAAATCTCTGAAGACGCTAACATGTCAACAACAAATTTATTTACGAATTCGTTGTTTGCTTGAAAATCCCGCTGTTCTGGCAGGCTTATCCGCTAGTGTTTGCGAATTGCTCACATTCAAGTATTCCTCAGTGAAACATAAATATGAGCCAGTTTTCCTTAGTAAATCCTACAAGAAGATATCTCTTTGCATTTAATATAATATTCTTTCTAACTTATAAGGTATCTTCTCCCTCCTTCGAGCATGCCTTCGGTGCAACGGTAGCACATTCGGCGCGTATTCGAGAGGTCCAGGTTCGAGTCCCTGAGACGGCATTGCACATTTTTCACATCACCAGCATAAAAAAATGATAATGTCTCTGCATATTTTATCATAAAATAAAATGAAATGTGCAGTATGCATAAAAGCTCTATTGCAATGGTACGCAACATTTTCACGAGCGACATTCTATTGAAGAATCTTTTATTTTAGGGTTTGGAAGAGATTACATTAAAAAAAAGGAAGGTAAATATTAGAAAAGGCGAAGAAAAAAAATGTGTGAGGCGTGGATGCACTCAGCTAATGAATGTTTATTAATATTTAGCAATATTTTCACCGAGACGTTATTAAAAGAGAACTTTTTGATTAATTCCATGATTTATTTTTTTTTTTTTTTTACTTTGTTCTACACTGTCGTAAAATAAAACAATAAAATAATCGACCCACCTTCGTCTAATCTTTACTTAATATCATTTATTTATTATTTAGTTTCGCTTAATCTTATCGCCAAGTCTCAAAATATATTAAAGTTGGATTTATTCCTTATTTTGTTAATTCTCCCATTCTTATTCCCGTGCAATTCATACCGTAGCCAGTTTCACGAATTCGCTTATTCGATTCGTTAGAGAATCGGAAGCTCACTAATTATTACTAAATGCATGCTTTTAGAGTACGTTTCTATTATATTTTTCGATATTAGTTGGCATTAGCAGATTAATATCAACAGTTTTGTTAAGCTGACAGCTCTAGGTAAGTAGAACGTATTGAAGTAAAAATAAATCTTATTAAGAGAAATTTTAAGCCACCTTTTAAAAATTCTTGCGATTTTAATGTGATCTATCACAGCGCATGCTCTCTTGCGGTTATCTGTCCATTAATGTCATATGAATAGTATACATTATTCATTTAACTTTTTTAGTTAAAGGTATAATTTTAATTTCTGTAAGTGTGCGTAAGTTTGAAAAGGAAAATTCTGATTATTCATTTAAATAAAAATTAAAGATATATGCAACTGTATAAATTGAATATCATATTAGGTTCTCACAAATATTCATCGGCTTGTGAATAAACGGAATTTGCACTGATTTCATAATTTTGTCAATTAAAGAGTTTTATGAAGGGGGGAAAATGTTGCGATTTGCCTATGATATCTTGTATAACAATGTAGCCTTAGTTTATTAAACGTGAAAAACACAACTGTATAAAATGAAGGAAACTTCAATCATAATACGCTTTCCTATTTTAACCAGGAAAGGGCTACTGCGCAGACAACGCAGAAGAAGCTGTATGGCAATATTTGTAAGTAGCAGGTTTAAAAGCTTTAGAACGGATAAAATTATTGCTAATGTTATATCTTATTTAGAGAGAATGAAAAAACTTCAAATCAAAAATTTTTTAAAAGACCAAGATTTAATTAAGGGAAACCCAAAAGCGGATTTATGGAGTTATGAAAGTCTCAGTCGCAGTGAGTTTTGTTCAGTGGAACCCCAATAACTAAAAAAATATAGTAAACTCGTTTTGGTTCTTAGATAGACCTTCTTCTTTTTATATATATATATATAAAGAATACGTGAAATTTTTCCTCATGTTAACCTCTAATATTCAAGAGAAATGGACCTCTCCCGTCGTAAATCCACCTCAGTGGGGAACACTGAGAATATGTATGCCTGTCCCGGTAATTTGATTGTTAAATACATGAATAGATTTAAAAATCCAGGGATTTTTGAAAGCATCCAGTATTTTAAGTAAAGTTTTAAAGTAATATATTTTACTCTTGATTTCACAAATATTACATGCTTCTTCAAGAAAATTGAAGCAAATTACATTAAAGTTTTACACAAATTGCAAGTGGTTTCATTTTTTTATTCAAAGTGAATGAACTGTCAACTATCAGCCTAACATGAAAAACTAGTAGTTGTATTAATATCCAGTACGTGCGAGTAGCATGTTCATTCAGTATATACCACTATAAAAGTCATGGCAGGAATCTCTGCATAGTTTGCTAGGTTTATAAATGTTTTGAGAACTCTTTGGTAGTTACCTTTCTGTTTGTGCATTACGAAATGAATTTTAAACATGTAATAATTTTATTGTGATGACTAACTAAGAATTTTGAACCTTTTCAGTCAGCGCTCACCGATCATATTCAAAGGATATTTACTATGCCATTGTTGCAACGACAGAGAAGACCAAGGAGCAGGAGAATTCCCGAAAAGAAAGCAGGGAGACAGCAAAGTGTTGGAAAATTACAATTTAAATAAATGTTAGCATTGAAATATGTTAAGTCACTGAAATATGTTATGTCACTGAAATGTGTTATGTTTGTGATTAAATCATAATAAATTATGTTAGCACTATTAGTGATCAAGTGCGTAAAACCGTTGACTACTGTAGTTCAACCTGTGGATGATAAATACGCTTAAAACGTAATATAAGGCAAGGACAAAAGAAGCAGTAGAAGACTAACCGGTAGAATTTTCATAAATTGAAACTAAATCTATTTTTTATTTTCTAATTAAACTACCAAAATCTGTTTTTTTTTTCAGCAGTTTCGTTCCACATCTTTGTTTTGATTCAACTTTCGAAATGAAACTACTATAAGCAGTTTTAGAGCAATAAGGTACAGTAATCAGAATATTGCATGTTTTGCATATAGTTTAAGAATGTAACTCTTGAATGTTTTTGTAGCTTAATATATGAGCTATTACTTAAAGGATAATCTGTTTAGAAAAAGATCATTTAAGAACAACTACTTGTCGGTTAATTTATTAGTTTGTGAATTAGTGCTCTTAAATAAGCCAAACGAAATACATTGCAATGCATCTTCGTGTTAGGGAGCAGGAAGGCAAAGCGGAGAAACAACAGAATGCTTTTACTTACGTAGACTTCTTCCCATTGGCTGACATACCGAACCAGCCTGGACAACCTGAGTAGCCTGAGCAAGGAGAGCATCTTAGCCAGCCGTAGGATCCGCAAGGCCCGCCCCGCGTGCAACAGCTGGTAATTCTCCTGGTAGTCCTTGTTAAAAATGAGAAAGATATAGTCTAATGGGATGGAGCTGATGAGGTCCAGGAAGAACCACGTCCTCAGGTAATGCCTCGCAATCATACCAGGATCCAGGATCACTTGCTCCGAATTGTCCTGGTTCATGATACCTGGAATGAAAGAGATACGGAGAAAATTTCTATTATTATTTGAAATTGCATCTGAAATTAGGAATTTCTTTTTTCTAGCTATTTCACTCTCGTGTTTTCCTAAAATACTTAATTAGGTGTGCACCTCATTTACTCTTACAGGTAACCACGAGTTTGATAATATGAAAATGCTAGGTATTTCAGATAGAAGGAGCAGATTTCATTAGCTTTCAGAATTGTTACTTTTTGAAACATAGAAATGTTTCATATGTCAAGGGATGAGGAAATGAAGGATTGTTATGTTCCCATGTTCACTTATGTTGAATATATTATTTGAAAACAACTGTTTCCCATTTTTGGAGACACCACCAGCAGCCGATGTAAGCGTTGAAAAATAATATCTTGAACGGAGTTCAAATCCAGGCAAACAGGCTGGCTGCAAGAGAGGTTTCGCTTTTTCACCCCATACTTAACGTGAGTCCGATTTAGTTTTTTTTACGAAGTGCTACAAGAAGCCATTCTTTCCATAGGAAGATATCTCTAGTATGCTTTCTAGCGATCTAGTAAATTTAATCACATATATCCCTCATCTGTGGGTTGATCGAAGTCCACAAGTTAAGATGAATTAAGGAATCATATCCGTAAGATCGGAATAAATGAAACGTTGCTTTTAACATCATAGTGTTCACACATTATATTTTTGAGACATTTTTCTCCAAAGTTTGTTAAAGATTCTTAAAAATGCTAATGTATTGTAATGTTTGTTAAAGATACCTAAAATGCATGTCTATCGAAATGCAAGATGTCTGGCAAAGAATTTTTAAGGCAATAATTTCTATAAATATTGCTCAATTATAAAACGTTTGGCATGAAACTGATTATCATTTTGATGTTCGTCGATTTGTAGACCACATATCTAAAGTGGAAAACTTTCATTTTTCTTCCTATCAAGGCATCCCAAGTTTTCGTATTGCATAAAATAATAGTTTCGGAATTAAGTTAAAATCTGCTACTTCTTTGTGAAATATCTTGTATTAATGCTTTTATAACAGAAATCCATTTGCCAATTTCAGACCTTTTGTTTTGGAGTAACTATTGAAGAATATAACTTCAGGTCTAAAGAAAGATTTGTACAAAAACTATATATTTCACAGTACAATAAATTGTAACTGGGCAACTCTTATACTTCTCGAATTATCTGCTAATTTTATCTAATGTATTAGCCTACTTCTTTTGCGTAGTTAGTCTCAACAAGACATCACACGACTTTCCATGAAACTCTAATGAGAAACCACGTATGAGAAACATTCTCCTTAGTAGACTTCAAATTGCTGTAGCAAATCGCATTCCTGCTCAGATTGCAATAACCATGTGAAACTTTTCATAAAATCTTCATAAAACATGCTTTAAAAATTCTATATAGTGATAGTAAAAACTAGTATCTTAGAACATATTTAATGCTATATTAAAGCAAATTAAGAATTCCATTCAGAGATAACATGATGAAGTCACTTTCACTTAATCTAAACGGTAATCTAAGATAGACTAGCGGACGAATTCTTGTTTCCCATTTACCTATCCATACCAGAAAACTAAATAATTGAAAGAATATAAAATTATGCGTAACTGAACTGCAACAGTATAAAGATTTTTTTTGGCTTCATCTTGAAGTAAAGAACTAAGACCTGAACAAAATAAACAGAGATGTTTGACTGAAGCCACCTGAATTTTTTAAACTCCTCTCAAAACTTAGATTTTATGCTCCTATTTAAATTTAATTTCATTTATATATTCTAGGTGAATAGACGATTTTAAAATAAAAAATAATATATTAATAAAAAAATTTGAAAGTTTTCAAATTTTATATTACGCTCAAGGGGGCTTTTTCTTAACGTTTTCTGTGTTACCGTTATTTATTAAATATACTGTTCTTCCCACTTAAATCATGAAATTAAGTTCAAGAGCAATATCGAAAAATAATTTTAAAATGAGAATATCCTTAGAATTTCCGATACACAATCTCGCGCGCTGGAGATAATGTTTTTTTCTGTACAACGTTGCCATTGTTCCAATTCGGACGAAGATATGGCTTGATAAAAATGAGATTTTGTAATAAAATCTTGCCTTCCATACCAAAAAACAAGAATGTTGATAGTGCGTTTTAGAAATATCAAATACATGACTTTGAAAGATCAGGAAACTCATCTGATCTCAGCTCATTCAAGAATCTCTCTTTCTTTCTGAAAGGTAGAGAAAAATTATAGAAAGTACATCATTAAATTTCCCATCTCCATTACAACCAAAGTTTTGGTTCTTGATTAACTGTGAAAAAGGTGATTGAAAAACTGATAAAATGAATACCAAGTTATCGAAGCCAAAGGAGGTTTTTCATGTTGGGTTTATCATTACATTTTTCAAATGTTTATTTCGTTAAAATTATACTTCCGTTTGATAGCTTCTGCTTATATTGCACACAATGATATCTTAATTTATACATAGGCATAATTATATACATACACAGAAACATTCAGAATAAGCAGTTTGGGTTCATAATCTGGAAAGTGAATTTTGTTCCTAGACATTTCTGCTGTTATGTTATGGGTTACTGATACATTATATGTTGAAGAAGAAAAGAAAACAAAGCTTTTTTCACATACTTTACCACGATAAAGCATGCATAATTCTATTAACTTTGTATCTGAGTTTCCTTTTAACAACTGGAAGACATATAACTGTTCGGTATTCCTTTCGAGAAGACAACCAATTCTTGGCACAGAGATTTAATAGTGTAATTAACCATCTAAGCCCAAAATAAATTTTAAAACCTTTCATTAAATTATAAACATATTTAAATAAAAATGTTTAGGGGCTTCAAAACTGAGCTTCCTAAAGTGTTTTATGACTTTTATATTAAAATGCTATCAACTGCATTTTAATTATAAATATTTTGTCATTTGTTACTTGCTAACGCCTATTCTATCTCGGATTAACCAACAAGCAGCAAGACGTCAGCACAGCTTCGTCTTGGAAATTAAAATGCTGTTTACTAGTTTACGAGACATCAGATATTTCATCCTATTATTACAGAATATCATTTATCCTTATAACGAAAACAAAGGTCCCACAGCATGAATTTGAGTACGAATTGAAAAATGCTCCATATAACAAAGTTCTGCAATACGAACCGCAAGTGAACAACATCATTACACATTGAATGCGGAAATAAATGTTTTTCATTTCCTGTTTCAACAGTGCGTAAATATGAAAGAAAAAGAATTCTATGTAAAAAAAAACAGTAAGTAGAAAAGTGGCAAATAAAAGTATCTCTTGATATCCCCAAGAACTGAAATTCCTTATCGTTCAAGAATATGGGGAAACCCAGAGCGAAACTTCTAGCGAAGGGGGAAAAAGTACAAGCGCCTTTACCTACAGCGACTATTAGAGATTTTTTGAAAAATTAGAAATTTTACTGATCCATAATTCTTTGAATGAAAATGTTTTTTATTAGAAATGGGAAGGGGCCCAGGCCACAGCCTAGTATTGCTGTCCAAATAATCTGAGATGAATAGCATAAGTAATCTATTCAATGACAATGTCTGGCTTTGTTCAGGATCGTGCTAAGAAGATGATAAAGCCACTTTAAATTACATAAAAGCCATTACAGAAAGTTAACTGAAATTTGAGCTCTCCAAAATCCAGACGCAGACGTGTAAGCTTAAGCGCAGCTGAGTCTACCGCCTTTGCAGTAAATTTTGGAAAACTGGAACTAAACTGAACTGAAAAAAATTTGGGACCAGATCATAAAATGTATATAAATATTCTTGTAACCCAGAAAATTGTAAATTACTAGCTTTCTTTTCATAGTCAGTCACGGAATTTTTTACGATATTTTGAGATTTTGGATCGGCCTGTGGAACAGATTAAAATTATTCTTATAGAAATCTACGGAGTAGATGAGGAGAAAGGGGATTCTTATAACGAGTTCCACGGTGGAATGGATTGCGTTCGGTATGTGAAGCAATATTGTATTCTAATACGTTTAAATGATAGAAAGTTTAGTTGCCTTGAACTAAAAAGCATCAGCTTTGTATAATAAACTTTATTGCTATTCAAAAAGATGAAATATTTAAGAGAAAAATTGCCTGCAGCGCAGTGCGGCTAAGAACGCTACTCTACTGAAACATAAACATGAACAACTGTTGCCACTCACACAAACTTAATAGTAAATAAAGCACGTTGCCAGTAACAAGATTATTGCAAAAATCATAACATAAAATTAAGCAGTGAGGAAATAAAATATACAAAGAAAAAAAGAAATGCAAATATTAAATATGCATCCAACATTAACTCCCACCCTTGCCATTGCATCGGGAATGATCTATTGTTAAAGTTTTATTGATACTTATACGAAATAGAGTAATTAAAATGAATAGTGTCATACATTATACATTTCAGTTACATTGTGTCTTCTTACCAACTCTTATTTCGATATATTATTTATTATCTGCATCGAAAATAAAATCATATCATGTAACAACAAATTATCAGCTTAGCGCAAAGTCACATATAAAAGCATTTTTTGCTGTTACCACTTACACCCATTATGATATATAATTCGATACTTTACACTATGCTATAGTTCTTGTTGTTGCTAATGCTCACTTGTCTGACCTATAGTTAGCCCAAGCCCACGAAATTCCTTGTGGCAAGGAGCGCAAGTTTATGCCTGTCATTAGCTCAAGGTGACAGTGCAATTTAGCTCAGTTCCGACCCCAATTTTGATGGAGAGCACCACAGGGTGACGGGTCCAAGGGTCTTCTACCCCTCTTCTCCTACCACTAACCTCTCGAGAGGACATTCAGCTCACCGCCTAATTAGAGTACCCCATGCCGCACGGACACTATACATTTACAAACATCCCTGCCCTCTCCGGAATTCGAACTTAGTCCCTCCGGCACTGCAGTCAGCGTCGCTAACCGCTATACCGGTTGGGCGGCTTACACTATGTTAAAAATGATATATCTACAGTGATACGAACATATACGAACTGCTGTGCAAAAGTAATAACTCTGTTTTTTTAGTCCAAAGGGATTTCAGTCCCGAAGGACTATTGCTTTCGTTTTGGCATTTTGCGTCGGACTCATAAACGTCGGTTCACTTTTCAAACTGTTGCCACAAAATGTTAGAGTCCTGCATTATATTTGAAGAAATTAAATAATGAAAAATCTGCATAAATGATTGTCTATTTCTCGCATTGTGATAAAACAATGGTGCATAGAGCCATCGAATTTTGAATGACGACATCCTACTGCGAATATGGGCATCTGAAATCCCAAATTTGGAATTTGTTTTATTATAGATTTTATATTTTGTAAAACTTTAACGAATTTTTGATTTACAAACTCAATGCTTTAAAAGCGAGAAATGGCAACGTTATATATAAAAAAAAATACTTTTATCTCCAGCTCGCGAGACTGTGTATATCGGAAATTCTAAAGATATGCTTAATTTAACATTATTTTGCGATATTGCTCTTGAACTGAATTTTATGGTTTAAGTGCAAAGGACATGATATTTAATAAATAAAGGTAACACTCAAAACGTTAAAAAAACGCCCCTTTGGACGTAATTTAAAATCTGAAAAATTTCAGATTTTTTTTTTTTTTTTTTTTTTTTTCGAAACTGAGCGCTGTAGAAATTTAAATGCCTTTTTTCTCGAACTATGACTAGATTTCGCAGTTTCGAATCTACGAAATGGTCTACGAAATTTCGAATCTACGGAATCTACGAAATTCTTTCGTCTTTCGAATATACGGAATTTCGTAGTTTCGAATCTACGTAGAAACTAGATTTCGTAGATTCGAAACTTAAGTGTTTGAGTGCCTATGAGAAAAACTGATATCATCTGCGAGTAATTTATTGTCATTTTAAATTTTATTTAAATGGTAAAGACTTAGTATTATTAAGTGTCAATAACAGATGTTATTTTTATTTTAAGAAAATAAAATACTTCCTGTTTGCTTGTATTTCAACAACATTTGATTCGTAGGATTTGGATCTTTACATTTCCTACTGAGTTTACATAAGCGATGTTATCATGCAGTGGCAAATATTTGTCGTTCCTCCCTTCCGCAAAAATCGATTCCAAATTTATGATGGATTGCCGTGGCTTACACTACAAGAACACTAACTTATGATATTTTGAAGTTGTTTGCAAAGGTTTAAAAAATGATATTGCCAGGCTTATTTTTATCAGATTATAGGTTTTTCAATAAATCTGTGTACTTTGATTTTTCCATTTCTTCAAAATATTTTTGTATGTGCTGTTCCGTTCTGAGAAAGTATTCGGAATGAATGTACGAGCTCATGACTTTTAGTTTACCATATTGGAGCGTCTAAAAGGGCGTATACGTTTCCACATAGCTCACAATTTTCATCTCATTCACTGTATGTTATTATGCAGTTATGGTATAAAAATAATGTAATAAAAATTGTTTCACGAAACAGAACACTTTTACGCTTTACGCGCATGAAGTTACGCTATTCCTTTGAAATATATGAATATTTCTTTAACCTCATTTGCTCTTACAAATCAGAATATTATGGCTAATAAAAACTGGCATAACCAATATCATCAATAAAATTGGATCAAAATTTTATGAATCAGTAAAAATTAGTTCAGTAAATATGAGAATTAACACAAATTAATGAAGCTAATGTTAGCAAATTACCAATATCATCAAGAGATTTAATCTGAGTGAAAACCAGTCTATCTCTCTAAATATGCAGTCTCTGTATATGCATTCTTTCATTATTTCTGCAAAATTAATACAACACCTGTTCAGTCCTTTAAGTGTAAACAATGCAAGGTCTTCAGCGTTATTTTCCAGCCCTTTCTCCGATTTGGCTCGTCACCATGGGAACAAGAGCTAGGAAAAAAAGATCCAGTCGCTGTTTTTCCCCACTTCGTTTCCGATTAGCGTGTTTCATTCTAAAAAAACACACGAATGAATGCTGAATATAACTACAGTCTGAAATGAAGTGCAGAAAATAAGTTACGTGCGATGATGACGACACGAGTTAAAAACTGAAAATGCGGATGTTGGGAATGGTCTTGAAATGCCTGTATTTAAGTAGCAAATTAAATAGCATCATAAAGTTATTTCAGAATTTTTAGATAATAAGTTTCTCTGTTTGTTTCAATAATAATTTTCAGTATTAGTGAATAGATTGCAATTCTCTAAATGCTGTTTTATTCTAAAATCAAAAAATATTTTTTTCGAAGAATAAAAACCTTGTTTAATTTGATAATATAGCTCTTTTTTATTAAAAAAAAAAAAAGAAGAGAAAGGCTCTAACATTTAAATTTTTCCTCTTGGTTTGTATTTCAGCTAAATTCATATTCCTAGAATTAATTTAGAAACGTTTAATTATGCACCCATAAATATCCCACATCATTAAATAAAATATGATCTCTCATTACTTCTACATTGCACATCACATTTCATATGTATCTATCTACTTATCTATCTATCCATCGTTAAATCACTCTCTCTATATATAGTTATATATATATTGACTATTTGTTTAAAAATATAATGTTTGTTTAATTTTTATTTGAAGACTAAACCTCGATTTCTTGTATTTATATATCCGTTGTTTTAAAATTTCTATATAAAAATATATAAGATATCAAATTTGAACCAAAGAAATATAAAAGAAACTGTTAGCCCACTCTTACAACAATAATAATAAAAATATATTAACTAAAGGATTTTGTGTATTCCCTAATTAATAATTAATAATTCTGTAAATATACATTTAACAAATACAAGTTTTAAAAGAGGGTGTTTCTTTTTCATGATCTCGCTCATTAAAAACCACGTGACCTCTTTTTGCAGACACTGCTTTGTTTATATTAAACTTAATTGAGTGACGGATTTCACATGATGTACTTCTGCCATTTTAGAGTATATATCCAAATTGCGATGAAAGGATAGGTGGGAAACATATATTAATATAATATTAAATATTTAATTCTATTTTATAGTTTCATTCTATTTTAAAAACGTCATTCTATTTATATAAAATAGGAATTATCTAATTACTGAAGTTTTTCGATCAGCAGCAAATGGGAAATACATTTCAGAAAAAATACAGTTGGTATATGGCATAATATCACATATTTCGCTGTTATATTATACTTTCGTTTTTTTGTTGTAGTCACCTTTTAGTGTGTCTCGGAACTTTTCTAATGCTTTATGTTTCTTACAAAAATAGAACTATTTTTGTTTTTCCTCCCCCACATACGAAGAATGAATGTTTATAGCTAATATGAGTATACAGGATGAGAGAGAATTAACTCACTATTGAAAATATTTTTATAACTTTTTAAAAAAGGAATTTTCATGAAACAAAAAATATTTTGTTCCTTGAAATGGTAGAATTCATTGCATATCTCATTTATGCCATTGCAATTATCATTGGCGGAACCATGGCACTACGTTCAGCCTTTTGTCAGTTGACTCAACAGTCATTCCCGTACGAAGTACGTCGATATGTAGTAAAGAGATAGTGGCGAAGCATGAAACAACCTCGTGTCTTGGTAAATGAAAAAGACCGTAAGGAATCGCCAATCGGAGCTAATGAACACAAGTTCTGTGCCCAATGTTAGAAGACATAGTCGTTCATCAAGATTGAGGACATATTAAAATGTGCAAGGGGTTCAAGAAACGTTCACGCGTCCTCCTCGATAATAACAAAAACAAGCATCTCGCTAAAGTGGTTTAACTCGACATTCAATCTGTACCCAAATCGTAGCGGGATGCCAGTTGAGCCTGCTTATGCAAGGTTAGACGTTGAGCCATGATCCGCCATTGATAACCGGAATGACAAAAATGAGATATCATTTAATACTCTACCACTGTAAGGAATAAAATGGTTTTTGTTTCATGAAAATTACTTAACTATTTAAAAAGTAATAAAAAAAAAGAAAATCTGAAAGGTTTCAGATTTAAAGTTACGTCCAAATGGGCGTTTTTTTAACATTTTGTCTGTTACCTTTATTTATTAAATACACGTTCTTCGCACTTAAACCATAAAATTCAATTCAACAGCAATATCGGAAAATAATTTTAAATTGAGCATATCTTTAGAATTTCCGATACAGAGTCTCGCGCGCTGGAGATAAAAATGTCTTTTCTGTACAACGTTGCTATTGCTTACTTTGAAATTCTTGAGTTTGTTAATCAAATTCGTTAAAGGTTTACAAAATATGAAATCAATAATAAAACAAATTCCAAATTTCAAATTTGGGCTTGCACATCCCCATATTCGAAATAGGTTTACATCATTCAAAATTCAATGGCTCTGTGCACCGTTGTTTTATCACGATGCGAAAAATATACATACATTTATGCAGATTTTTTATTATTTAATTTCTTCAAATATAATGCAGGACTCTAACATTTGGTGGCAACAGTTTGAAAAGAGAAACGGACATTTATAGTGAACCAACGCAAAATCGCAAAACGAAAACAATAGTTCTTCAGGAACAAAGCCCGTTTGGACTAATAAACAGTTTTCGATGGGAAGTAAACTCTTTCTTTCCCTGTACTGATTAGGTATTACGTATATCAACTGCAAAATTCCTCTCGCAAATGTTTAAGTAAAAAATATCTAAATAAAAAGATGAAAAATACAAAACAATAATAAGAAATTTTGCCTTAACAATAATATAAATCATTGATTACATATTACTTACTTGCTTTAAATTTTATTTAAATCGAAAAGACTATAATTACATATAAGTACAATTTTTATTTGAAATATAAGTAAAATTTTATTTGAAAAGTGAAGAGAAGTATTTCTGTTTTTTTTTTTCTCTGTGCGTCGGAAAAAAATTTTAAAGATTAGGATTCCTTACAAATCCTAAGGTAAACAATTCTTATGGTATCGTCGAAGGGGGATGGAAAAAATAAAAAACGAAGAGACAATTCTTTATGGATTCTCGTGTTTCTTTTATTCAGTATTGTTTTCCGAAACAAAATATATGGCCGTTGACTAGAGTTATCCAAAAATAGCCACCTATCTATGATAAACCGAAATGAAATTCTTATCAAAATTCTTTTTCCGAAACATTACAAGTCTTCTTTTATGCGCATCGCATAACCTTGTGACGTCACGGCGATCAGCTGACGCTGGAGAAACGATCGAGAAAGGTCGTCTCCCACTCAAATCTGGGGGCTCGCTACGATTCTGCGCGGAGGAGCCTGTGATGGAGCTTATGCCTTTCCTCAGTAATTTTATGACTTCATTTGGTAAGAAAGGGACATTCGAAAACCAATTTGGATCATGTAGGCAACTACCGGTCCTTTTACTGGATTGCAATCAGAACTTAATAGACATGACTGAAAATTAACTAAGTACCTAACACTGATTATGAATTGGATTGGTCTGGTTTGGATCTATGAATTTTCAGTCCAAAATTGCTATTGAGGATTAAGTAGTTATTGATAATCATGTAAATAAAATACAAGTCCTTGAAATAAATGCCATACAATTTTATCCCATGGGGAGTAAATTAATGAAGTCAACACAGTTTTATTTACACACTTTCAAGTGTGTAAATAAACAATAATTTTCCGGGATATCGAATGCACCTGTTTCTCTTTCCTGTGCATCTTGGAAGGCGTGTTCATCAGCCTTTTTCAATAATCACCAGCATCTAAATGTTCAGTTAAGTAATTGACATAAACTGGAGACCACGAAAATATTTCGAACTTGAAAGAACAGGAAGAAGTCTTACCATGCTAGGATATGTGGAAGCGTAGTTTTATTTAGATGCCTCAATTTTTTATTAATTTGCTGTGAAGCTAACAGCGGTGTCTTAAGTGTGTTTCAGCATATTCCGGGAGAAACAATTGTCTTCAAAGGAATCACCTTTAAGCAGTCATTCGATGGTCGATGTATAAGATCACCTTAACGATGTTATATCATTCGATGTATAAGTTTAGATTAACGATACTGACATAAATTTTCGTAGTCGACATTAAATGCTCATCAGAGCGTAAAGCATATTTAGACACTTTTTTGTGTTGATATATCCTTGCGTCATTCAAACATTCTTTCAGTGGATAAAGCATTTTCATCATCGATTGTTTCATTTATTTCCTAGGTTTTTGTATCAGGTTTGTTTTAATCTTATATATAGTTTTTATCTACTCTTTGATATATTGTTTAATGCGATGTTGACATAAAGGTGTATCAAAAAAATAAAGGATGCAAGTTTTCCGTTGGAAAAATGTGTGACGCCTATATCACCTATTATAAGAATAAACTAACGGAAGGCCTCATCAGTGGCTAAGTTGTATTCTCCAGTGGACTGATTACTGGGACTGGATTCGATCCCAGACGAATGAGCTAGCTTCTTGTCTGGTTTCCATAAGTATTCCATAGTGTAACAGGAATACAGGCCACTTTCCATTACAAAGTCTTTTCTCTTAGGAAAATACCTCTCGTGTGCCTTTCTGTATTCAAATAGCCTTCCTCAAATAAGCTAACCTCGAACTAAGGGAACATTGTAACAACGTATCGTTAGGTCCTGAAGTTACATATGATACGAAATATCAGTCATATATAAGGTGTTGCCAAAGAAAGCTAAACCAAACGCATAACAGAGGAAGAAAACATTAAATATATGGCGATATTATAAAGATAAACCGAACCGGACATGGAAAAACCTTCACTTGATTTGGATTCTGTTTATCTTGGATTACCAGATATTTCTGTTATGAAACACAAATACTTAGCAATGGTACAAATATTGTCAGCTCTCCATAGCAGAACGCGTAAAAATGAATTACACAAAGATTTTTTTTTTTTTTTTTTTTTTTTTTTTTTTTTTTAATGAGTCGAGGTACCGGGGCTGAGGGAAAGTAACGTCAAAACGTCAAAGTACATATTAGCCGGTTTCGTTTTCAGACGCGATTGCTCTACAATTTCAAAGTGGTTTTACTTCGGCATTAAGGAACATCAGTTTCGTTATTTGTTAAATGACCTGCATTATTATTAATCCAAAGGGGCTTTGTTCCTGAAGGACTATTGTTTTCGCTTTGCGATTTTGCGTAGAATCACTATAAATGTCCGTTTCACTTTTCAAACTGTTGCTACCAAATGTTAGAGTCTTGCATTATATTTGAATAAATTAAATAATGAAAAATCTGCATAAATGTATGCCTATTTCTCGCATTGTGATAAAACAACGGTACATAGAGCCATCGAATTTTGAATGACGTAATCCTCCTACGAATATGGGCATGTGGAAGACTAAATTTGAAATTTGAAATTTGTTTTATTATCGATTTCCTATTTTGTAAAACTGTAAGGAATTTTTGAGTAACAAACACAACGATTTAAAAGCGAGTAATGGCAACACTCTACGGCGGAGGAAAAAACCTTTTTATCTCCAAGTGGGCGCGGAACTGTTTATCGGAAATTCTAGAGATATGCTCATTTTAAAATTATTTTGCGACATTGCTACTGAACTGAATTTTATGGTTTAACTGCAAAGAACATGATATTTAATAAATAAAGGTAACCCATAAAACGTTAAAAAACGCCCCTTTGGACGTAATTTAAAATCTGAAACTTTTCAGATTTTTTTTGGGGGGGAGGCTTGTATTTTATTTAAGTAAGCTTGCTTCTTTTATTTGTTTAATTGATTGTGAGGACACGTAGAGGATCTTCTAAGAGAAGCTTGTTCCTATTCATGTTACGTGTATAGAAACCACGAAAACACTACTTATCCATTCCTTTCATCAAAATAGAAAGTTGAGCTGAATTATTAGTATTACCAATCTTGTACAATTTACCATTATTTAGGTACGTATGCAGCAGTTAGAATAGTTAGACATCATAGAATTCCTTTTATTTTATTCTTTTCTGAAGGATTTTTGTACTCGATACTCTTACGATTTCTAGTTTTTTGAGAATTTGTAATTAAAACTTATCACGGAAAAAATTATCAAATTTTAATTAGGAGTTTATTAAACAAAAATACAGATGATCTTCAAAATGATATAATACAGTGAATATGATACCGGAAAACTACTGCGATAATTATGCAGTCAATTTTACAGCATTTTTATTTATTATATTTTTCAGAATGAACGTAAAAACAATAAATCAGTGCAGACAATTTGCTCATATTTACGTTCAACGTTTAGCTATGAATGAAACATACCCGTTTTTAGTAGAATTACAGTAAGTTTATTTTTAGTAAATAAAAGAAAATATTTTATAAATGAAACGAGAGATAGTTAGTGCAGATACAAGCTGAAGCAAGGCCAGCGCCTGTCCAACCATTTAGGCATATTAGTTTCCGCCGGCCCTTACTAACTGCTAGATAGTTAACGCTAATTTTCTATGAGCTAGTATATATTGCATAATGGTGCATAGAATACTGAAGCATGAGGATGTCCGCCGAAAACATCGCATGAGATGTTGTCGTAAGATATTTATGGTACGTAAAATTGAAAGCTGAAAAAAAGACCTGATAGCTTAAAATGATATAATAGCTTAAATATGACTTATGATAGCTTAAAATGGCAGCGAACCCAAAATTTGATAAATTTCAAAAGCAAAATAAATCGATTTTCGTACAAGTCGCATGAAATCATAGATATATTCATCAAAATTAGCCTTGTAATGTAAATATAGTTATGAGAATAAACAGCTGATCTAAATTTTAGTATTCGTTTTTAAGTAAACCAAGAAGAAAGTAATACTAACAGCCATTTCCTGAATAACATACCTTAAAAATGTTTTGTTATTAAGAGAATCTAAATTCATTTTAATTTAGATTAGCTTAAAAAATCAGATGCGGACACTCCATCACTTCCTTATACGACCTGTTAAATTATACACATTTTTTGCTGCACTTCATTTAAAATTATTTCCTAAAATAATTCTAACTTAATTAACCAATTCTTCAAGGCAAGTTCAGAATAACATCTCAAATAGCAAATTTTTAAATTAAATATACCAGTCAATTTTTTTGTCTTACAGGAAGATTTTTTTTAAATTTTCGTAATGAGTATAAAAGTTTCTCAAATATAAATATAGGAACTGGGAGACCTCATTAAATGTTAGATATCGTTATTAATTGTAGATTAATTATTTTTTTTATTTTGACATTGCCAAAAACATGAATATTTTCGATCAACGATTGCGAAAATAAAGGCCGGGTAAGGACATTTAAGTTGGATTAGGGGTTATTTACACACACACACACACACACACACACACACACATATATATATATATATATATCGTACAACAACCTCTCGTGAAGACTTTCGGTTCGCCGCATATTGAGAGTGCCCTATGCCGCACGGGTACAATATATTTACAAACATCCATGCCTTCTCCGAGACTCGAACTCTTGCTCTTCGGTATCGTAGTAGGCTCCCTTAACCGCTATACCATTTGGGCGCAAAAGTTGGCTCTGAATTTCTTTCTTTGTCGTTCATTTTAAAGCTGAAAGTGAAACTGGTGGAAGGAAGGTTTTTTGCGCTTTTTTCTCTTGCACATTATTTAATTTTTAAATGCATAAGCATAAAGAAGATTTTGTGAGTAATATTAAAAATAATCTCGGTATCTCGGAAACTTATAAATATTGCTTACAAATTTAAGGGAGATGTCAGGAATATTGCTAGGTTTACGTAAATAATTTTTTTTTTTTTTTAACTTAGTAAACCTAGTTAAAGTGATCCCAAAGTCTTTGTTAAGTATTCTTTATTTTACACATCTGAAACGCTTATTTAGCAAATTCTGTTTTATATCTGTCTGTACTTGTCTTCTCGATACGAAGCGTTTTTCACAGGAATTATTTACAGCGGTCTTATTCATTTCAGATATTTTTAAAGATTTCAAGAAAAGGTGAAATAAGTAAATCATTTAAATCAGCTGAAAATGTTATAATATGTAGCATAAAATATGCTTGATTTTAAGTTATAACGAATTACGACCTCTTTTTTTTTGTGCATGTTTTCGTTGTCTAAATGTAGCATGTCCGGATAAATGTCGGAAGATCCATGGTTCGAATTCTGACAACGGTACATTTGATATCTCAAGCTTCTCAGTTTAAAAAAATCTAATGTCTCTAGAAGGTGACTCATCATCAGCATAAAAGCTCAAGCTTCTTAGTTTAAAAAAATATATTGTCTCTAAAAAAGTGACTCATCATCACCATAAAGGGTCAAGCTTCTTAGTTTAGAAAAATCTAATGTCTCTAGAAGGTGACTCATCATCACCATAAAGGGTTACGTTTCTGTCATAAAAGATGTACTGTTTCTGTAAGATTATAAATTGTTTAGAAGTAAAAAAAAAAAAAAATTGCATTCAGAAATTTTTGAATGAAAACAGTTAAAAAACGAATTAAAAATGTGAATCGCCTTAAAAAATTTTTAAAATAATGCTGTAAAAATAACGCAACATATAGTATCACAATCATGTAGTACTAAATTACCCCAAAAGCAGAAATTTTATAAAAATTATAACTTTTTTCCCCAATGGCAGATTGTGAACAGTTACAATTTTGTAACACAGTCCATTAAATCTATAAACTAAGGTCAGATGTGGTGTTTTTTTATTATGGAGGCACCTAATAGGTGGACCATCATTGCTTCCTGTGAAGGGATGGACAGTTACATCCCTGCCTTCTCCGGGATTCGAACCCAGGCCCTTCGTTATCGCAGTCAGGCTCCCCTAACCACTATACAGACTGGACGACTAAAATTATAACACAGATGTAATGTATATTATATGTACATTAATTTATAGCATTTCCATGGATAGTCAAAAATAGAAGTAAAATAGCGATTTAAATTACCCAGTTGCGCGTTTATTGTTTTTAAATTGCATAGTTTTTTATTGATTAAAGAAAACTGATTAAATTTGGAAGTTGCATCAAATATCATATGCTTTGCCGAATAGCAGTTGTCTGAAAATCGACTGTGCGCAATAACGCTTGGTAAATAAGTCAAAGATCTTATTTATTCGAGCAATTGTGAAACTCGTGATGGGCTGCTTCTACATTGAATGTTTATACGGATTTTGTTTTGGGATAACGTAATTTTACATTTTAACTTATCTGTTTTTGCTTGTTAACCCATCTCGTTTGAGCTGTTATTATCGAATGAGGATGGTATAGCAAATTCTGTGCGTTATAAAGCAGGTCATGTCGTTTTTCTCTTCCAAACTATATAAATAAATAAAAACATCAAACGACTCTATACTGAAAGGCCTTCTGCAAGGCCTCTGAAAATTTCTTTTGTGTTACAGAGCAATTAACAAAAGTAAATCTAAAGCGATGTATAAAAGAAATTAAACAAACAAAAAAGAAACAATTTTTTACAGACAATTCAGTGTTTCTCATCAATTAATTCAGTTCTTACTTCACGACAAGGCAAAATTATATAAAAACTCAAAATATCTGTATTAAAAATTAGGAAGTAAATCTTAAACATTTATTTCCTGGAATAAATTCCAGAAAGGATTAAGCCTGACTTAATTCGCAATAATAATAAAAGAAGGCATTATCTTTGTTGTTGCCGAAGCTTAGTTTCTCTAGATTGGCAACAAATCCACTATTCATTTATAAAAAATACATTTCTTTATTTTTATTTTCCTCTTGGTTACAGTTGGCTTCGAAAAATAAAATTGTAACTCTGTAGGCAACGTGGGAAAGAAATTTTGTTCGGCGCAGTTGGACTATAGCAGGACGAGGGGGGGATTTTCATCAGCGCAGTTGGAGTACACCCACTGAAATAGGTAATGCATATCATCACAACATGTTCTTTAATTGCAATAATAATGCATATTTTCATAAAAAAGTACTTGTTTATGTATTGTTTTATTGCTAGATGGATATTAAAAGTATTGTAAATTCTATCCTTTATATATATATTATTAAAATAAGTATAAATTATTAAAAGCCTGTTTATTGCTTTTAATTCTGTCAGTTTATTAAATAATTTAAGGTTTGTTAAATTTGAAAAAGAAGTGAATTAAATATTTATGCTTATACGAATGACAGCACCTTGATAACAATCCATGGTACTATTCTGTTTTGAGGACCGTAAAAAATCGCCAAACTATTGCTGCCAAAAATAATTGCGGCAACCCTAAGGGAAGAAAGGAAGTATAATAGTAAATAACTATTTAAGATTCTTGTTTTAATTTAGATGAAAGTTTAATTTTATATAATACATTTTTATTATTATAATTTATATAAAAAGGGCTAAACATAACTGAATGGAAGCATAAGAGTAAATAACTATTTCAGATCATTATTATAATTTATATAAAAAAGGCTAAACATAACTGAATGGATTCTTGCATCGCTATTTCGCTACCGAGTTATCGTTAAAGCATAATTTCATCTCGCTGGTTGTTCAAATATAATTTTCTATAATGAATGACGCCTTTTCTTTAAAAAAATTCTATTGCAGACTTTTCGGCATAGGCAATTTCGAAATTGTTAAATCCATATGATATCAAAAAAGGATTTAAAAATTAAACTAGTATTTCAATGGCGTCTTAAGAAATATAGAACTATCTAAACTTATGCAATCTGAAATCAGAGCGTACGCTAGATTTGGCGCCTGTTAAATGGGCGCGTTTGCTAGATTTGGCGCTTTTGCGCATACATTTTCGCTGCAATTTTTTTACGGTCCTCAAAACGGAATAGTACCCAATCCATTTACGAATCCGCACGAGAAAAAAATTCCAAGAACTTATATCAGATGCAATGACAGAACATGTCAAAGTTCTTGGATGACAGAAACATGGTACAGTAGAGTGAAATTCCAAAACTTTTTAAAAGACTTCGCAGAAGAAGTATCCGATGTCCCCAAAAATGTTTCAACCTGCCTCCAGAAAAATATTCTTTGATGACCAAGCATGTCAGCATGTATGTATGCCTCCACCTCTTCAAATGCTGAAGGATTATTAGAGGAGGAAACTAGTTCAATTTAATGGACCGAATCAATCGTCGAGGGAAAGCGTGTCCCTTGCAAAGCCAGATACATTAGAGGTCATCGATTAAAAGCTGGCGGATCGATCCAATATCACAATTTCACGCTCATCGGTACGTATGAACTTTCGACTCACAATCGACAGCAAACCGCAATTTACGGTTATGATCGCCGCCTAAAACAGGATCTTGTCGGGCTCAAAAAGGATAAAAGAGCTGACTCGTATACTAGGGACTTATGCATTCTTATTCTTATGTATATTTGTTTTTATTCTTAAACCTTTGCTTTTCTTATTTTTACGCAGGACTAGCAAACAGAGAAAAATTACTGCAACGTTTCTAATGTACGAATTCACCAAGTTTATTTTCCCTTCATTTTGTAAAATGTAATAAATCCCTGATTAAAGAGGCTCTGCATTACCTAGGCTAAGTGGTATATGTACTATGCGGTATACGATATATACTATAAGGTACACTATACGATAATTCTCATCAGAATACCCGAACTAGTCCAATCCAAGTAACCTAAATACACTATACGGTTTATTTCATAATCTCTGCCGTAAATGCCAGGGAGATCATGGAAAATTCACTCAAACCTTTTTACACAAATAGTTAAAATGTTTTTCAAACACTATGTTTGTTTTGAAATGGAGAAAAACACTTTAAGGGTCGCTAATGTAACACTTAAGTGATAGTAAAACATTGCTGTAAAACGGCGATGAACCATCTCTAAGCAAAATATATAAAAAATGTTTCCAAAAACACTGAAGTGATTGTAAAGCATTGCTGTAAAAAGGCGATGAACCATCTCTAAGTAAAATGTATAAAAAAATGTTTCCAAAAACGTTAATTTAATCCGTTAATTTCATCGCAAAGTAATTTTTTTTTACCTTTTGTCTTGTTTTTAATGTAACACAAATTTTTCATAAAGAGTGTAACTACATAAAAGCGTACATTTGTGACTCAAGTCTTTTTCCGTATTAGCTGTGTAATATACTATTCATGAAAAAAAAGTTATTACCTGTATTTTTCTTTGCTCTTAACAGCATTAAATTCACTAAAGCACGAAAAGATTAAAATAATTTAGATTATGCCAAAGCACATTAGGGTGATCTGCCTAAAGGGAGTGTCTTCGTAAAAGATTTAAGGAAACTTACTCAATTTTACATGACACGTTAAAAAAAAAAAATCCCTCATAGCTCCCTATTCGTCAGGATTTGAACATGCGGTGAACTACCAGTGTTCAACGGTTTTATTGTTCGGTTATTGGTAAGCAAAAAGGATTATTAAAATGTATATATCATATACAGTAGAAAAATTGCTTTTTGAATTTTAACTCATTTTATATTTTCCTAATTGTCAATACAAATACTGCCGTAACCATGTTGCGTTATAAAATATTTATTCGCTATTCAGTGAGAACGTTTTTAAAAAATCATTTAAAAAGCTCAAAATGAATAGTTTTTAGCAAAGTTAATTGAAACTGAGCGTAAAAACTAACTTTAATTTTGAAAGTTTTTTTGTATCATTAAACAATATTTTGAATATCTGAGGGGGGCTAATTCTTAAATTAGTAGGCTTATCATTGCTGTTTAGCTTAAAACTAATTCAGGTGTCAAACTGTATAAAAGTTTCAAAACTGCAATATTTTCAATACTGTCTTCCATTCTATCAGAGATTTCAATCATTTATTCACATTATTTGTCAATATGTTGTAAATTTCTGTAAATACAGGATCCATCACAAAAGTATGTAACGTACTTAAATAGATAGTATCTGCGTATTGGTTTCGAAGTTGAACTGAATTATCATTATAATGTGTGTGGTACAGTATGGTGTTTTCTCCAACATTTGGTGCTCTCACGATTATAATATGGGACATCTGACGTATGGTGTTGAATCAAAATAGCTAAGGCGAGCTCGACATTTCAAGAACGGAAGTCCATTTTAAAGTGATATTTCAAGTCTGAAAGTGCTTCCGAGGTTCAACGTCAGTAGAGGGTCGAGTTTGCAACACAATCTCCAACACATTTCACCATCATAAGCTTCGTGACAAGATTTAGATGCATGGTAGAATTTGTGGATGTGTACAATCCGGAAGACGTCGTAGAGCTACAAGTCCTGCTTCTTCAGCTACCGTTTTAAAGAAGTTTGCTGTGTCGCCTCTGAAGTGTATGCGTGAGAAAGAAATTAGCAATGCGATGGGCGAATGAGATAGGGATTAGCAATGGAGTGTACGCCGTATTCTGAAAGATGCTAAGTGCAAAATGTTCATCACAAGATTACTGCGTGGATTAAATGAAGCCGATCCGAATCGCCGCATGCAATTTAGAATGGTTTCAGCGTCTGGTAAATGAGCATTTTCAAACTACTCTTCAAAACTTGAAATATTATTTTAAATGGATTTCCATTCTTGAAATTTCAAACTATTTTGATTCACTATCATACGTCACTTGTTATAGTCATAAGAGTGTCGTCATTTGTAGAGAAAATACCGTACTAGTTGTAAGGATAATTCAGGCCTACTCCGAAACTGTTAAAATATGTAAACATTATTATTATATGTAAACATTAACTATGTAAACATTATTGTGTTTATTCGACTGCGTTTAGCTATTAAGTAATTTTATAATGTTATTTATCGTTTTATTTATTTATTTAGTATAAGTTCTATAACAATTTTGATGCATATTTTTGTTGAATCAAACTCTTAACCATACGTTGTATTCATAAGTAATTTTTGAGCAACATTTTGTAGATCTTGTAAATATGAATAGATACATAAGTAAAAGACCTCCTTACGAATCTTGGGGAAAATTTTGTCTGCAAGTCGTTGACGTTTGCAATTTCTTGCCAACTTGGTGACATTCTGAAAATTTGCATAAAGCGGTTTTTTAAATTTCCAGGAAAGAGGTTTCTCGAAGCTTCAGGAAATGCTTGGGAAACCCCATATATATAAACTACATTGGAGCCGAGTTTCAGTTTGTTCACTTATTCAGTTCAGAGTCGATTGACTGCAGTGGCGTTCTTGATGATTTATACTTTTCTGTGTAAGTGGTTTTGATTCCTTGGGCCTTAAAAAATATTTGTTTCACATATGTCGCTTTTCTTGTGCTATTTATATATACTGGGCTGTTATTTTGTTATACATGTAAAGCTAACTATTTATTTTGCTATACGCATTGTGTTTTTTTCCAATAAAGTTTCAATTTCTTTCTGTTAATATGACGTGTTAAGAAGGTCCCCTCTGTTAGAGCCTAATAATATTCAGTGTTCTACTTCAACTTCAAAAGTCTGAGAAGACAGGAAGAACAATTGTAAGTATCTAAATATTACATTAATATTTCGTGAGACGTATCAGACGATCGATTTTGTCGAGACTAAAGGTTATTTACAGCTGTCTCAAGTTAGGATAAGAGAATGAAATAATCGGTTAAAGATTACGCAAGTACCCATTAAATGTAATTAAATGACATCATTTTCAGCGAATCAAACATCGTGGAATGAACAGCGTACTAAGTATTTCATCACACGAGCGTTTACCGCAGAAGAAGGCAAGCACAGACAACGAAGAGCAATTTCGCTTTTTTTTATATAGAATGAAGGATATATAAAATAAATAACTTCAACCTGACAGCTTCAGATTACAACCTAACATGTGAAACTTTAACGGTAATTAAACTAAAGGCAATAAGAGTTTACAATTAAAGTTTCAAAGAGTTAAAAATTTATATTTAAAAAATTAAACAAGCATAAAATTATACGATTAAAAAAACTGCAATCTGATTTCAGATTTAATTTCAAACTTTAAGCTAAATTGTTACGAAAGACGGACTAATTCAAGAATTAGTGCCCCAGCCATTCAAGATATAAAATATAAAATCCGACGCTTAGAATACGTTGCTTAAAATATCAAAGCTAAATGACAGAAAACATAGAATCTGTATGATATGTCATCGTATATTAGCGTTAGATGAAGATTTGTACACTTTTCCTTAGAGGTCTTTAATGAATCGTTTCTAATTCATTTGAACTTTAGAGCGGAATGTCCGTTGTGGATTTAAATACAGGAGCATTACAAACATGTACCGAGTTCGTGGAAGTGCGTTTTATTAAGGAAACAGACTTCGAATCAGACAAAAATTATTTTACTGATAAACGGGTGTTCAAGAAGACTGATGGACGATAAACTCGCGATTACCTTAAATTGTGGGGTTTCATGACTTACGTTGAAATATTTCTCAAGTTTATTTCCCTTTTACCCAAAACTTCGCGATCATCCAAGACCGGTTTCGTGAAATCGTCAAAAGAATTTCGATTATACATAACCTCCAGAATGTAAAGCACCTTTTACAGAGATATCACCATTATGAATGTAAACAAGTAACTGAGCACTAAGGGAAGGTGACGAACTCTACAGCGCGATAGAACACACTGCTACCAGCTGTACAGAACTTAGAAATTAACTTTCCAATGATCTGTAACTCATTCCATGAAGATGCTTCAGGAGTAGTGGAAGATGCCTAAGGATGTTTACTGTAATGTTTAAAGTAAAAGATTTAAATGAGTAAGCACACTCGATAATCTAAAACAGTGTAATTCATTTTCAGTAGTGTATTATAATGAACTGTCATGTTTTAAATTAAATATACTAATTTATATTCTATTCTTTTGACGGTCATATGGGCATTTATAGAATTATTTGAATTAATAAAGAGATTTCTATCACATTATGTTACGTACTTCCGTTTAGAATCGTTTGGCATTTAAACTTTTCTGTATTACTTTGGCATTGAAATTGAAGCAAATATTACTTATTCCGTATATGCTGCGATGGAGTTTGAATTCCTACTTCTTGCAGCAAATTCAGTCAGCAATGATGCGTTTTATCCTTAGTTGATGTTTTTCAAGCCAATACTCTGAAATGCTGTTATACTACGCAAAGTGGAAGTGCGATCGGATGTGAAAATGTGTTAGCTTCAAAGTATTCATGTAACGAAACTTCTCCTCAACACCTTGAAAAGAGCCTCCTTGTCAACCGTAAACTCCTTGCCAGAGACATTGAAACAGACTCTGTAAGATCACGATGTCTTAATGTCAAAAGACATTAATAAGACAGCGTTGACGGAGTGTTCAAGAACAAGAAAACAGGAATTCCCAGCATAAAACTTCTAGCAACCTAGTAAGGAAAAAAGAAGTATCAAATCTAAAGAAGGTAAAATATGCTAAATACTTGAGTTAAAATTGGCAGTATTTCAATCGTCAAGGAGAGAGAGCTCGAAAGTAAACGACAGACACAACAAATTTTCACTAACGCATGGCAGTCACTTCTTAAAATGATAATAAATAAAAAAGAAACTGAACGCTTTCAGATTGTATATTACACCCAAAGCGGCATTTTTTTAACGTTTTGTGTGTTACCTTTATTTATTAAATATCATCACGTACTTCGCACTTAAACCACATATAATTCAATTCTTCAGCAATATCACAGAATATTTAAAAACAGCATAACTTTAGAATTTTCGATAGAAAGTCTCGCGCGCTGGAGACAAAAATATTTTGTTTCCGTACAGTATTGTTATTGCTCGCTTTGAAATCGCTGATTTGTTAATCAGAAATTGATTAAAATTTTACAAAGGGGAAATAGATAACAAAATAAATTCGAAATTCAAAATTCGAGCTTCCAGGTGCCCATGTTCGGGTGGAGGCTTACGTTATTCAAAATGTGATGGCTCTAGGCACCGTCGTTTTTTCACAATGCGAGAAGCATACCTACATTCATGCACATTCTACTTCATTTAATTTCTTTTAAATTAATACAGGGCGCTAATATTTGGTGGCAACAATTTGAAAAGTGATTCAGCCTTTTACAGTCATTCAACGCAAAATTCCATTTCGAAACTAATAGCCCTTCTTAACTAACGCTCCGTTGTTCTAATTATATACTATATGCATTGTAAATTTTTCTGCAGTTGCTTTCTTTCTCAGAAAAAATTAATCTAACATAGGTCTGAAAGCCAAAATCGCGTTCAATTATTTAAAATGCTTAAGATTTAGGAGAATTACTTTTTTTAAACTTATCTATTAGTAAAATAGCAGACGCTATAATTTAAAATATCTTACTTTAAATAATAATAAAATTTCTTTAACAATTTTAATAGTATTCAATTTTTGTATAACAGATAGGTATTTACGAATGTTTACTTTATAAAAATTCTTTTGAGAGCCACCTAAGTTAGTACCTTCGACATAAGTTAGTTGACGAAAACGGTCTGACGTAGATTAATCATTTTTATGAAGAAAAGTGAAACGCATAATTCAGGATTTATTATATGCAATTATTCTAAAAAAATCACAACGAATTGTTAAGGCAATGTGTTTTCGCGGCTCGAATATTTCTAGGAGAATCTCTGCGGTTTCGGAAATATCAGATTTTTTACAAATATCAATTAAATCTGCGAATTTTGATTTCCTCATCAATTTTAAATCCCTGTATTAGATTATTTTTACATTTAAATAATTCTTATAGTATTTGCTTTTAGAATGTACGCAAAATTACTTTAAAAAATAATCACATTCTAAAACACAAACTAGAATTTTCAGTTACCATAAATTTTGCTGGAATACGAGGAAAAAGTCGTTTTTCGAAGTTCCGTAAAGTCACTTGGCGTTGCCCATCAATGCGAACAAACAATATGGATGTCTAGTGATCCCCTTTTCAAACTGTGATTACCTAGCGATGCAAACCTATGTAATACAGGGTGATTTAGAATTCATCATCAATACTTGGTGGGGAGGTAGGGAATAGGAAAAGAAGGGAGATTTCACATAGGAAAGTATGGGCGCAGACGAACGCATGGTGGTGTAGAGGGCGATGTGTGTACACGACTTCCATACATAAGCACAGCTGTTTGACGGATTTTCGCATACACGTTATCAGGTTCAATGTTCCGTCTTACCTTCTTCGGGAACATGCAAGGACCTGACTCGGAACAGAGAGCTTACTAAAGCTATGTTCAAAACTGTGGGAAGTAGACAGGATACACAAGAAGGGTATACAAAACCCTTTATTTTTCTCTATTTACAATAACTTCCGTACTTCGGAATACACAGACCCGCTACTTGTGGTCTAACGTAAAAATATAAAAATAAAACTAAACTCTAATTTAACTTTAAAATAATAAACGTGGAAGATTGGCCTTATATTAACAGGAAGCCGTATGTAGTACAGAGACTGTGAACACTACAATACGTTTAAAAATTATCAAGAGGATTAAAACCTCTGGCCTGGAAGGCAACCAGCAACTGAGAACTGAGTAAAACTTCTAAGGTAAGCGGCCTGCTTCGACTCACTGCTTCCTCTCTCTCGATTGGCAAAAAGCCACAACTTAAATACTTGGCGTTCGCCAGACAAACTTTTCATAAATACATTAACGCTTATAATTCTGGCCGGAAGTAGAAAATAAGAAGTGATAGTAAAGATTTAAAATAAAATAAACGTTAGTAAAACTTAAGATCCTTACAACGTCTCAACAGCCAATCAGAAGACTTCTACTAAGAGATATCTTTGACTGCTTCTGCTGGACTCCTTGCGTAATTTTACTTTGTAAATACGTGTTTTATTTTTGTATATAGTCTTTCTAGTTGTGAGAAAGATGCACTTTGATGTGTTTATGCACTGAATATTTGTAAAAATGCACACTGTTCCTGAAACTTGGACCAACATCTCTCCGGCCTACCAGACACCGCTATAGCCTCACGTGACAAAGTAGTTACGCCCTCTTTCACTTTGCATCCTGTCCTCTGGACACACTCATACATTTGCTATACCTGCAGTAGACTTATTAATTCCTGACAGCCGGTATACAGCTTGCTATCGGAAAGCTACACACGGCTATAGTGGGAAAAGGAAAGGGTGTGCAGCCAGTCGTCATTCGACTAGGTGACTTTGCATAAGTAACATGAACCGCTATTCGTAGAATGAATTTGCAGATATGCATGTAAATGCCAGGCATATTCTAAAAGGTCCGGTTGTCCATGCAACGCCGTTGTGAGTCATGCTTTCTAGCACATGGTCAGCGGTTCGAGCACCTCTTATAAGTCTGTAAAACCAATGCAAAGAAATGTTACATGTAAGATAATAAATGTTTTTCTTTCCTTACTACTTCCTTTTTATGTGTTCTTTCCATCATAGGACTGGGGTCATTTTGCCCTACTACATGGCATATTCGCCCATGCATTCCTATGTGAAATCTCCTTCTTTTCCTGTTCCTTACCTCCCCACCAAATATTGATGAATTCTGAATCACCCTGTATCTGTTACTGGAAATGTAAGAAAAACACGCATAGTATAAAATATCTCTGCAATATGTAGAATACTGAAACCTGGGTGTCAAAAGGTGAAATAATTAATATTTCACATATTTTCGAGGCACTCTATGCACTACGAAAAGGAGAAACCAGCAAAGTATAAAATATTCCCCTCAGTGACGTTTTTAATGTCATATGGCGAAACACATGACTTTCTTCGGAAGTCGTGAATTATCCTACTTTGAATTTGTTCGACAAAGACTCTAACCTCTACTGCGTTGCATGGAAATGGAAGAGCAAAGTGTACGAGAAGGAATCATGGCCCGTTGACATGCAGAGACGACTCTAGGCGATGAGCTGTACCTTGCCTACATAGCATTTGTCGTTCTATATAATGCCGACATATTATATATGATACTTGTTACAAATTATATATATTTTATCGGAAATGTATGAGAAGCGGCGTTGCATAGAATTCCTAGACATTTTACAGAGCGCCGACAATTTGATGTCGATGTAAAAAGCGATTAACATTTCTCACATTTCTTAAGAATTTTATGCATTATCAAAAGTCCCTGTGGCAAAGTATTTAATATTCCCTCTTATGGCGTTCCTAAAATCACTTAATAATGCATATATGATTTTAGACGCTCACCTCAGGTGGAAACTTTCCCATACGCATTTCACTCTTTATTTGTAAGTGAAGAAACGCGTTACTTTTAATTTATTCCGTAGAGGTTGCGTTAGGTTATTGGATATAGCAAACCAAAACCAATTACGCTGCCAGCCCGATGACCTAGGTTCAAATACGGGGCGAACTGCCAGTATCCAGCGGGCTTAGCCATTCATCCATTAGTGGGGTTTATTCAGCAAGAATTCTAGGTCATATTGTAAACTGCATGGGAATAGAAGAGCAAGTGTAGTGTCCGAGAATAGACAACGGCATGTTGATGCGCTACAATGATACTGCGATGAACTCAGTTCGAGCCCAGTGCTGCTACAATAATGTTTTCCTAATCAAAACTACGTACTATATGCTAGTGAGAAAGCCATAATAAAGTGATCGCTTACAGCCTAGTAGTAGCCAAAGCCTGTAACGGCTAGTACCCACCATTGGAAAAACATACTTTGCCCCAAAACTCTAGACTTTGTATAAATTACCTGGACATTTTATAGAATGCCTGTTTTTCATGCATTGCCGATAGCATATGTAACATTAAAATAATTCGGATACGTCATATTTTATCCAAAAATGCCAAACATTCTATGCATTAGCCATTCTGTAGCATTTTATATATTGCAAGTAGCATGCATTATGCGGTGTCAAAAAATATTGCCTAGTTAAATGGTAATCTTGATCTAAATTAACAATGTCGAATACTTTTCAGGAATTTGCTTGTTTTATAATTGCAAAATTTGGAAAAGTATGTATAATTTTTATTTGTTTTCATACCAGTTATTTGCATTTTTGCTTCATTTTGGTACACATCCTTCTCGAATTGCTAATGCAGATAAGTGACTGCGAAATTGTTAACGGAAATTCGCGGCAGCGGGAGCTTTGCAAATTTTCGTTATTTAACCCGACTACCTACTTGCGAATTTCATCGTTTATTCCCGCAATAAAATTACTGCCTTACAAATTCTGATATACTGATTTGAAGGAATGTTTTGATCGTATACGAAGAATTTAACATTACGGAAAATGTATTAATCTGAAAAGGCAGACATTCTATCTTACTTTAAATCTTATCTTTCTTCATTAATCAGACTACAAAATTTTCGACTTTTGATATTGGACCAGGCGGGGTAGAAACTGTTGACACATTGATTGATGAGTGACGATAACAAATGAGTATAGATGTTATTCTATAAGCTCTGTGTCTTCCATCACCGAATTTTCGAATGCTTAATGTATTATTATCATTACCACCGCATTTACGACTTGTAGGATCTTCAATTGCTTTTTAGTTTTCGAAGTTGAAACTATATCATACACATAATACTTTATTTTGTCATTATAATTTTTAACACATGGTTGGTATGATTTTACAGAATTGTTCTGAAGTTTTGATTGCGTTTAAAGCCGTTTACCACATAAATTAGTAGTAATTGCTTCCTCGCTTTATTCCATTTCAGCTTGTTAAGATGCCCTCTATTTTCATAAATCGACAAAAATCTGTTATTTAAAATCTTAAATTTTTGTAAATTAATTTTTTAAAATGATTGTTTTCTAAAATATTGTTTTAAATAATAAATATTTGGAAGGGGGTTTAATTTAAAACATGAAAGCAAATACTCAAACATTAGACAAAAGGAATACTGAGCATTTGCTTGGCATTTATTTGATCCGTGACGTCACTGATATGCGCAAATACCATGCAGTTTTTCTTAATTTCGTATATCATCTACATGCATGGGCTATTATTGTTACAAAATAACTCACGCGTGGAGAAAGGAGAATATGGGAAATTACAATTCACTAATTAGGAAAATGTTACTAAGACGTAATCCCAATTATATGTATATATAAAATTTGCGACAGTGTTTTCCTTTCCTCCGTGTACCTGGATCTTCAAAGCACTGATCTTATATTTGTCATTTTCGTAATCTTCTTATTGTTATATCAGAGACTTTGTAATATTGTGGACTTATGGACATGATCCGTGTACCTGGATCTTCAAAGCTCTGATTATTTATTGTTAGTGTAAAATGTTTTTCACCATTTGCCACTTCGCTCAAATACCGCCGTCCCTATATGTACATAGTGTATAGTTACAGTAACTCATGTGTCTCAGTGTTGTACAAGAACTTTAGTGTTTAATTTCTCAGACCAAGACTTCACTGAATAGTGATATCTACTATTTCAAGATGCATTGGGCTGTGGACAGTTCACGGGAGGGTGACTCCCACGTGACTACCACTGTCCAATCTGTGTTTTACAGAAAGGATGAATTTGAATATTTTGTTTACCTAATCTGTTGCACTTAGTTGTGCCATTTGTCTTCATTTAGATCGCGATATTAGTTTAATTATTCCAATCTAGATAACCTGTTTCAAAACTTGATAATTATTAATATTTCCAATATTTCTCATTGTACGCGTAAGCTGGTGACCACCCACGTGACAGGCTCCTGCCAATCATCTCCCTTACTCCACCTACATTTCACAAAATTTGACAAGTTTCGCCTAGTTGGCGCGGCGTAAATCGCCTTAATTAAAAACTTAAGTACCAACGCCTTAGGGCAATTTACCAACAGAGACGGTTAAAGTAGCGGTTGGCTACTAATTGCCGCCTAGCCATTGACTCGATTTCGATTTTATTTTTTTTGTTTTCCTTTCCTTGAAGAATGTACAATACAGAATGCATCACAGAATGTCCTACCCATTATTTGCTTTATGCATTTATTTTTATACATAGCGTTATTTATTTATGCATTTATTTATCATCGATATATTACAAAATAGATGCATAATTAACTCTGTGAGTATGGAACGTGATCTGAGTGCAGAACGTGTTCAATATGCTCTCCATTTTTTTTCATAATCTCCTGCAATCGAGCCTTTGCATTTGTTAACCGTTTGGCACACATTTTGTCAAGCTGCATGATAAGAGACTTAAGTTGCAATACGTTTGCAAGCTTCTTTCAAAAAATCCCATAAAAGGGAATTCGACGCATTAATCTGTAGGCTATACGAAAGCCTCTTTCGTAATATTCATAAGACCAATGTGACATTACAATCAGATTAAACATCTCGTACAGGAAATCAAGAATAGCATTTGAAGGGTGGGACAAGGCTCCTTCTTGCATGAATCACTGAGTGTATGAAAGGAGACCTAGTGATAGTTTCAAATTGTACGAGCATATGATGGGCGCCACCTATTCTTCACTAAGCCAGGACCAGGGTCTTCAAACAGCTGATATCATTTGTGAATGACCTGCTTGAAAAAGCCGATCTTGTACACAAAAACGTCTTTGATAGGCCACCAAATTCTACGTTTCCTTGAAATGTTACAGGTATCACCTTCAGTTTAACCCTTGCATGGCCATCATCTGCCATCTTCAAAACTGCTATTTCGTGTCAGATAGGATCTAATACCGGCTTTCCTGACATCCATCGAGTTTTCTGTGTACAAAAGCACCCGAATACATGCCCTATACGTTCAGTATAAAATATTAAACATTTTATGATGTAATCGAATGGTATGACATTTTGCGCCTAAATTTCAGGATGCATAATTAGCATAAAAAGTTACGAAAATAAAACACAAAGTATTTATTCATTTTGAGAAGACAAGCGGGTATTACTTGATAGCAAAAGAATTTCGTGAAAGTTGTAAGGTGGGGGCTCGTAAGAGATTACACTGCCGAAACGGTATCAAAGCAAAGAAAACACCTTTACAGTAAACGAAAGGACTGGTAAGTAGAATGCTAAGAAATGGAGAAAGGTAAGTTAAAACAGTAATTAAATTGAATAGATGCTGAAGTTAATCAAAATAAAAAGTAAACAAACAAAAGGAAAGTAGAAATCAAGATAAAGAATAGAAAAATAAAAAAATAAACTTTCAAACTTCAAAATTAAAGCGTGCTTGTTAGGGGGTAGCGAAATAAAGTACTAGAGAGTTAAAGTTTTTGAATTAATTAAGAATTTAAGGAAACCTCTATGATACAAAATGTTTAGCAAACATCTTTTAGCAAAATAAAAAACTCTTTTTCTCCAAAAAAATTATAAAACTTCTTTAAAATGAATTCTAAAGATAATTTTTCGTGGCGTCTGTACGTACGCACGTATTTCGCATAACTCAAAAACGAGTAGCCTCAAGAACTATTTTGTATATAGGACTAATATACTAAGATATTTTGTATATAGGACCGCTATAACATGTAGATGTGCACCTCGTATTTTGGTTGCAATCGGCTGCATCAAACGTATATAAATATATTTATAAATATCCACTCTGTTACTCCGTTCAGTGATCTCAGTTTCTTTACTCTTATATGTTTGTAAATTGTGCAATTTTTGCTTTAAAAATGATTGAATTATGTTGTTCTTATCTTCCGGTTAAGGTTTTTATGCCTTTAGTAAATCTGAAAGCAATATTTGTACAATTATCAACAATTTAAAAGCTATTTAAGGGCAGTTAAGCCTAATTTTTAAATAACATGGTGGACATATTTGTTTACATTTGAAACAGCGGAATAGTACATTTGTTGCCAATCTAGAGAGATTAAGCTTCGCAACAACGAAGATAACGCCTTCATTTATTATTCGCATGCCAGGAAACAGATGTGCAAAAATCGGTGGCAAACTAAGAAAGCTTATTTAAATTAGCGCTTAAAGAGTTTTTTCTGTCATTAAAAATGAAAAATGATTTGAAGAGAAGAAGGCTAAAGAAAGAAATTTTCTTTTAATAAATCACAAAATTTCTATTCTAGCTTTTTTGTAGCGTTATTAATCCAGTTGGCATACGTGAAAAGTAATAAAAAAGTAACCTAGGGATTTCGTTAATTTTTTCGGGAGAGGTGAGGAAAGATGTAAGCAGATTTTTTTCCCTGTCATTTAAGAACGTTAACAGTTAGTAATTTCATTAATGTATATTAAAATTTTCATAAAATTATTCAATGTTTTCAACAACCTACCAATCGTGCCATTATAATTTGAATCAAATCAAATTCACATAGATCAGCAGCATTTCCTATCACTTACAAAAAAGATGATTCCTTACCTTCTCCAGCAACAGTTAAATACCATTCCCACTTAATAACGTGCCCTCCACGTCATCCACACGAGTTCATTTAATTATGAGTGGGCGGTTGTAATGTTTTGGTTTGTCAGTGTAAGTTCGTCAGCTTTTTAAACTGAATATAATTTGCATTATGATGATGGATTACGGGAAGAAATAGAGCATACGGAAACAAACTAATGTAAAACCAGAGTATTAAACCATAAATTAAAACATTGTTTCTCATAGCCGAACTGAAAGGAAAACGTTCATTATTATATGAACAAAATTATCCGAAATAAAGAAACATAATTAGACATTTAGCTAAGATAATTAGAGTATGCCAAAACAAATTTCTGAAAGGTATTTTTACATCTTATAAATTTTTGAAAAATTATTTTTTCACCGTAAAAATGTGAAAGCTGAATATAGGTTTCAAATTTCTCCTTTTTTTACATAACATTAGAATGTTTTTATACAACAAAATTGAGTCTTCCTAATTTCCTCGAAACGGACATTATATTGACATGGTTTCATCGGGCCAAAGAGATTTAATTCGCATAATCTTGATGATTATTTTTTCTCCAGAGCGATATTTGAGCATAACAAAACTCTCTAGAATGAAAGCGCTGTTTAGGTAACCATGACAGGGTAGGTTAGAGAAATAAATCGATGGGTGCATCAAGGACTCACCCGTTCTGAAGTTGACGAGGATGTCCAAGAGGAAGACGGTATCCGAGAGGCAGTTGAAGGCGATCCACCGGGTGGACAAGTCGTCGTTGAAGAAGGAGATGGCCACGGGAAGGACGATTAGGTTCGCCACCAGAAAGAACAGCATACACAAGTCCCAGTATAACCTAAAATATTCGCAGATACTGAATTTCCAAACTAAAAATTGCAGAAAATTCTTCACAAATCACAACAAATTAGAAAATTAAATACATTATGGCATAGGGGCTTTTTCACTTAAATCAGATTTGTTTGAAAATAATACACATATTATTAAAATATACATTCGTATTTTCAAAAATAATGTTATCTGATCATGGAATAAGGCTGTGCTAGGTAAACTATGAGTCACTGATTTAATTTCCAAGCACTGACACTTTAATTCCAAGCACTGACACTTGTAGCTGAATAAGAAAACTGTGTAACGGGAATCATATTTGGATATTTTTAGCCATTTTATTCAGTTTAGAGTAAAACTTACATTCATGAAAGACTGGAATTCATGAAAGACTTATCGATTCGGCATTAGGTCGTTTACATGAATAACACATCCCTATTTATGAAAACTGCAACACCATGAAGGTATCACCAGAACTAAATGAAATTTATTCCATATACCGCCTGTAGAAATACAAAGAAGTAATTAAATTAACAGAACAATATAAAAATAATAAACGCCGAAAATCAGTATTTCGTGAAGCCACTGGAAAGAAGGTCATTGAAAAAGAAGGTCTCACTCCTCGGGTCATTGAATCGAAAAGATTTCAAATGTGCACTTCCCATATTACAGCTATCCGAACCTAAAACTAACCCACATTTGGTGAGCGGCGAATGTCGCGAACGAGACATTAGCCTACTAAATACAATTTATATTTAATAAGCAACATACCTGCTGAATGAGCAAACCAGAGTATGTTATCTGACATTTGAGAAAATGACTTAAACTTGCTGACAGACGTGGCGTAGCTAGAGGGGGCGGTCCGCCCCGGGCAGCATATTTGGGGGGGCGTTTTTGGCATGAAGTATTATTCTGTAGAGTTAGTTATTCGGATCGTCGAGGCATGTTAGTAAGAATAAGATTTTGAATAGCCATATCGAATTAAATTGAGGTAAAATGTGGTTTTTATTCTGTATAAAGTATTCAAAGAAATCACCATGAGATTACAACAGCTAGATTCTCTTATTATATCTTTATTGTTCCATCGAAACGTATAAATGTAAATTACGAATATTAGATAAATTATTATCACAGTGGCATTTATAAGGCAGAATTCTTCATTAAAGAGAAAGTATTTCAGAGTTTTATATTCCTACATTACAGTAACTTGAGCAATCAGATAGACCAATACGAAGCAGTCGATGATTTTGCAAATAATAATAATACAATTTTAAAATGTTATTATTATTATTTTTTTTTTTCAAATTGCACATAAAATTTTAATTTATTTTCCTGTATGCCATTTTGACACATTTTAGTTCCTTGTTTGTATTTCAAGAGGGGCGGTAAATTCAGGGACAAAGTTAGGGACAGTTTCGGGCAGAAAAATCTCTGGCTACGTCACTGGTGCACTGGTGAACAGTTATTGTCTCTTGAAATTATTCTCCAGGAATTCGTAGAATGAAGGGTGCGACTTCGAGGTTCACAGTAGCGACTGTTGGTGAGAGTACTTTAGTTCTTAGGCAGACAAGATTACCCATCGTATCCAATGGTGCCTTAGACCATCACGGTTTTGGGTCTATCAGTATAATCCTGGGTAATGCACTCCGGTAAATGGGTTTTATCTCTATAGGATATAACGCGAGCTTAACCATCAGTGTATCCCATATGCATGCAAATCCATTGTCTGCTTCCAATTGGTAGACCAGTGCTATGCTGGTCAGCTCATTGTAGCCAAAGACTTCGATGGATTTGGATCACAGAAATCCTGCTTGAAGAAAAGCACGCAGACAATCCACAGCGCAGCGAACGGTTGAAGCTGATAATGGTACACCTATAGCAGTGTTCTAACACTGTGCCAACTCTGGAGGTGCAGTTGCACAGTATGCCACTCTCTCATACAAATGGGTTATAACTATTTTTATGTAATGTGATCAGCTATCACTTCAAAACTATGTACTTTTATAAAATGACAGTAACTTTATCATCGGTATATGGCTTGGCTGTAAAACTAATACATAAAAAATTTTTAATTATTGCAAAAAAAAAAAAAAAAAAAAAAAAAAGATCTACATAAACCAAACGTTTTCAGAATTTTATCTTGTAAAATGCGTGAAGTATGTATTTCCAAATCAAAGTTAAGTTATCAAATAGAAATAAGTATTACTTATTTGTAAGTAATTAAAATTATGCTAACCAATTGAAAAATAACTAAAACATAATAGTTTTAGCATTTTACTTAAGATTATTGGAAAGCGAAAACACTATATTTTAACAAACTTTATTTGTAGTTTTATAAATTACTTCTTATATAGTTTTAAAATTTTAATTATTTTAACGTCAATTGAAATTGGTATTTACTTGGACATTTTTCAAATAATAGGAATTTTTAAAAACAATAGATTTTAAAATTACAACACTGTGATTAATACAAATATCTTTCATAAAAGTAAAAAATTTCAATCTAATAATCATTAAAAATGAGCAAAGATTTATTGAAAAACGGTTTCGGTAGAACTTAATCTAAAGGCTAATTATGTGTTTCGATAACACTGGACTAAGCTATAATTAAAAGGCAATCCGCAATACATTTTTACTTCCTTGTAAGTAAACGAAATGTTGTATTCGCGAAAAATATCGAGTATCATATTTCAAGAGAAATATCCCTTTTGACCCTTCCCGAACTCATTTCGACGATTTTTTTGCATGTCGTCTCTAAGTATGGACAGAATAAAAGATTGTTTTAAACGAACTGTAAAATTTTTTACAGTGGATTTAAAAGGGATTTTTTTCGCAAGATCTGAACGTACGCATGTACATACGTATATATATGTATGTATGTATTTATGCATCTTGCATAACTCAAAAATTATTAGTCGTAAACCGTTGAAATTTTGTACATGGGACTGCTATAACATCTAGTCGCACCTCTTGCATTTGTAATGCAATGGACGAGACGAAACATATATATATTTGTAATAATAAAATTCCAAAGTCAAGAACACAATTAAAATTCTAACTGTATGTTCTTTTCATTTTAATGGCGACGTTCTCTTATTTGAAAGTACGTGGAATTAAATACACAGCCCCGTAGTCAAGTTGTTTTTCCCGCCTCTTCTACACGTACAGTTATAGAATGTTCTGGAAATATTTAAAGCGAACTGGATTGGCTGATGAGGCTGACGTCATTTCTTGGAAGCTCCGCCTTTCCAGAGGCTATAAAAGGAGTCGCAAAAGAATATCGGGGGCTTTTCTTTAATGCAACGATGCAGTAAACTTCATACAAAGAGTTATTAGTAATTCCTTTTATTTACTCCGGATATCTGATTTTGTAACTGCTGTTTCTCCTGAATAATAATAAATGGATCCTGTTTTTTAAACTTATCGTCTGGTAATTTAAGCTACGACTACATCTATATTTCTTCAACGATCTATTTATTCTGGACAAAAGCTGATACATCACAAGGAGTAGGCAGGATGTGTGTACCCAAAAGGAAAGAAATTCCAGTGGAAGAGAAAGAACTTTTAAGTGCAAGTTGTGTCTGTTTTTTACAACTGAAGAATTGTGAATTATGATACAGCTTTGTCTTCGAATTTTGAGCGCGTCTCATAGTTAGAACCGCATAAATTTGGATATCGTCAGCTGGAAAGAAGCTAAAGAATTTCTACCATTTATGCTTTTTTTTTTTTTTTTTTTTTTTTTTTTTTGCAATTGAAGAATTGTGAATTGTGATACAGCTTTGTTGTCGCATTTTGAGCGCGTCTCATAATTAGAACCGCATGATTTGGATATCGTCTGCTGGAAAGAAGCTGAAGAATTTCAATTTTTTATGCTGTGTTTTTTTTAACAGCACACAAACGAGCAGGATTAAATAGTGTACTCAACAGCCAAGTAAGAACATATTTTAAGAAATTATTTTTTCTCAGTGTGTGAACTAAGTTGGTTTAAATATATTATGTTAAAGTAACTACACAGAAAATAATTACTAGTTTATTTAAATTTCAAGTCTTATTCTAATTAATAGTATTCTAAGTAAGATTTGATATTATCCTGAAATGTGTAGTGATAATCATAAAATTTGAGAATACAAATTTTTTATTTAAGTCTATTATTCTATGAAGTGTTGATAATACTCTGAAGAGTTTTTGGTTTAAAAAAATATTTTAACTATTGTAAAAATATTTTGAGAAAAGTGCACATTTTTTGTTCTCAAGAAAATTTTAAAGTTTCAGTTACAATGTAGACAAATCAGGAACCCGTTAATCTTGACGATTCACTGAACGTGAATCAAGATACAATAGATTTAAATATTATTCCATTTGAAGATTCTAAGGACAGTGACATAATTTCTTGGTTACGTTATTTTAACAAAGTCTGCCAAAATAAGGACGAAAATTGGAAACTTCAAAATATTTCTCGTTATATTAAGGGAAAAACCCTCTGGCTCTATATTAAAAATTTGCATGAGCTAAAAACTTACTCAGAATTTGAACATATATTAAAAGAAAACTTTATCGATCCCAACTTAACTACTTTCGGCGACTTCGATAGTTTAAAATATAACGCCAGAGAAGACATCACAAATTACTTTCGAAAGAAAATTGAAGTGGGTAAGCGGCTTAATTTGGATAAATCAATTATTTTAGAAGGTTTGACAGATGGTTTGACAACGAACTTAAAGTCTTTGATGATTGTTCAAAGTCCCGCTGATCCGATAACTTAGAACAAACCCACAAACTTCGACAAATTCATGAATTTAAAGATGAAAATTCACAAAATTATAATAGAGATAGAAATAGTCAACAATTCAGACAAACTAATTTCCGAAATAATAATCGTCAGTTTGTTGATAATCGACCCAATGCTGTAAGGATCCTAAGTTTTACTAACGTTTATTTTATTTTAAATCTTTACTATCACTTCTTATTTTCTACTTCCGGCCAGAATTAAAGCTTTAACTTATTTATGCAAATTTGTCTTGCTAACGCCAAGTACTTAAGTTGTGGCTTTTTGCCAAGCAAGAGAGAGGAAGGAGTTATTAGAAGCAGGCCGCTTGCCATAGTAATTTTACTCGGTTGCTGGTTGCCTTCAAGGCCAGAGGTTTAATCCTCGTGATAATTTTAAACGTATCGTAGTTTTAGCAGCTCTCTGTACTACATACGGATTTTGTTAAATAACGGCCAATCTTGAAGTTAGACACTTGTATATTAATCCAAAGTTAGTTTTAGTTAGTATGTTTTAGATTCTTACGTTCAGACCACAAGTGGTTGGTCTCTGTATTCCGAAGGTCCGGAAATCTCTGTAAAGATAGAAAAATAAAGGGTTTCGTATACCCTTCCTATGTGTATTGTCTACTTCACAATTTATTGAACATAGCTTTAGTAAGCTCCCTGTTCCGAGTCAGAACAGTTCATGTTTCCAAGGCAAGTAAAGAGGAACACAAGTCCTGATAATGCATCTATTTACAAACCTCACAGTTTTCAACAAATTGGAAATAAATCTAACTGCAATATCAACAATGGAAAGAAAGTTGTAAGTCACCATACTAATAGTAATTTTGACGGTATAGCCCCATCACCTTGTAGAATATGTACCAAAAAAGGGATAATAAATTGTTATCACTGGGCTCAAATCTGCCCATTCCGAAATGACAACAACGAAACTGAAACTAATTCTAATGTGGAAAACAAAAATTCGGGATCTGATTATTCGGGAATTTGACAACTAAGAATTAAGGAATTGTTATCCCATGGCAGATCAGTCGACTGTGTTGTGAACACTGGCGCGACATTGTCTATCATCTCAGAAAAATCTGCAAACAATTTACAGTTAAAAATTCAAAAGGTAAAAGGTATTAAAATTAGGCAAACTAAAGGAAATTTTTCTATTGATAAAATATGTAGATTAAAAATGAAAATTTGAAATATTATTAAACTAATTAAATTGTTAGTGTTAGATACTAATTTAGATTATGTTCTTTTGGGTTTAAATGAATGTAAATTATTTGAATTAAAACGTGATTGTAGTAATTTAGTGGTAACTCAAAGAAATGAAAACATTTCAAATTCTGTGAATGTAAATAACAGAGTCTCTTTGCATGTACAACGTGATCAAGTACTTGAAAAAAACAATAATGTATTGCCATCAGTTAAGACAAAACCTAGAAGTAATATCTCTGAGGTAATAAGTGTTGCTGAAAATAATATATCTAATGAAAATAATGTGTCTAAAGGTATAATAGTTAATGAAGGTAATAAGTCAAATATGAAGTTTAATGATGATAAGATGTCTAAGGTAACAATAGTTAATGTAAATAATGAAAGTAATGTAAAACTAAAAATTCAAAAACGTGATGTGAAAAACAAAGTAGTGAAATAACAGATTCAGAGAGTATGGAGGAAGAAAACCCTGAATTAATTAAATTGTTAAATAAATATAAGAATGTGTTTTCCAAAAACAAATATGATGTAGGTAAAATTAACATTGAACCACAAGGAATTAACTTGACTTCTGATTTGCCTGTCACTTTAAGACCTTAACGAACTTCCCCTAAGGAAGAAGAAGAAATTAGACGACAAATTGATCAATTATTAAAAAATGGAATTATTAAAGAAAGTAGTAGTCCTCATGCATCCTCAGTAACTTTAGTATTAAAACGCGGTGAGGGCAAAAAAAAAAAAAACACAGAATGTGTATTGATTATCGTAAGTTGAATGCTTTAACAAAGACTGATGCTCATCTCCTGCTCCGGATAGACATTTTATGAGACAAATTAAGTAATGCAAATGTTTTTTCTACAATAGATCTAAGATCAGGGTTTTGGCACATTCCTAATCAATTTTGCACATTTGGCACATTCCTATTCCTGATGACACCGAAAAATTGGCTTTTATTACAAATTTTGGACTATATGAATGGCTAAGACTCCCTTTTGGCTTCAAAAATGCACCGGCTATCTTTAACAGAGTTATTAAACGCATCCTCAGTAAAAATAAAATCCAATTTGCTTGTAGTTATTTTGATGACATAATTACTTACTCTTCTTCCAAAGAACAACATCTAAAGCATTTGAGTGAATTATTTGAAATATTTATTCAAGAAGGTATTAAATTGAACCAGAGTAAATGTGTCTTTGCCAAAGATAAAATCAATTTTCTAGGTTATGAAATTAGTAAGGGTATAGTTACCACAGATAACCAAAATATTGAAAGTATTAAAAATTTGAAATATCCAAGTAATGTAAAAGAACTACAAAGAGTGTTAGGCAGTGTAAATGTTTATCATAGATTCATACCTAATTATGCTAAATTAAGATCTCCTCTAAATAAATTATTGAAAAAGGATGTACCATGACATTGGGATGATCAATGTCAAACTGCTTTTGACGAACTGAAAAATATTCTTATTTCAAAACCAGTCTTACAATTGTATGATCCAAATAAACCTTGTCATGTTTTTGTTGATGCATCACAGATTGCTGTGGGAGCTTTTTTGAAGCAGCCAGGTGAAAATAATGTATTACACCCAGTTTCCTACCATTCTAGAGCTTCAAAAGATTACGAAAAAAATTATGCAATTACAAAACTTGAAAACTTGAATGTTTAGTTATTGTTGATGCATTAGATAAATTTTATTACTATCTTCACGGTCAAAATTTACAATCCATGCCGATCATACAGCCCTTGTTTGGCTTAAAAATGTTAAGAATTTAAGAGGCAGATTATTCCGTTGGTCACTCCGACTCAGTATGTTTGATTACGAAGTTAAATATCAAAAAGGCTCTACAAACGTTGAAGCTGATATGCTTTCTAGACAACCTGTTTCTCACCAGCTCCAACATTCTGTGTATTTACTTATTCGTGATGAAATTATACAACAGCAAAAAAGTGACAATGTGTGTGATAAAAAATATGTAGAACTAAATGATTTGATGGTAATTAAGAAGAAAAAAGGTTATAAATTGCGGTACCAAAATCCTTAAGATTAAAATTATTAACTGAAACTCATGAAAAATTCGGACATCCAGGTATTCATGCTATGTTAAATTTAATCACCCACAATATTATTGGCCATACATTAGTAAAGATATTGGAAATTTCGTGAAACATTGCCATGTTTGTCAAATTAATAAAAAGAAAAAAAAACCAAAAAATTTGGACTTATGCAAGAAGTACCCCCAATTGATAAACCTTTTGAATGTCTTTCCATTGATACAGTCGGCGGTTTTAATTATTATAATTCTACAAAAAAAAAAAAAAATATTTACATCTTGTCATCGATCATGCCACAAGATATGTCTGGGCTTTTCCATCTAAAAGTGCAACTACAGAAACTTATTCTAATATTTTGAAACAAATTTTCCAAATTCAAGTCCCCGAAAAAATCCTTAGTGACCGTAATGCCGCATTCACCTGCAATAGATTAAAAAATTTCTTAGAAATTATAATGTAAAACAACTTCTAACTACTGCCCATCACCCCCAGACAAATGGTAAAGTAGAGCGTGTGAACCAAATCCTAGTAACTCGTTTAAGGTGTAAAGTAAATTCCATGGACGAAAATTTTGGATCAAGTTATTAGTGAATATAATAATTCTCCTCATTCGGTAACTAAATTCACCCCTGCATATCTTTTACTCGGAAAACTTCCTTTCGATTCTCCCCTAGATCAAAATACTTACCCTCCGGTTGACATAGCGAGAAAATTAGCTAAAGAGAGAACTATTGAATATCATAAAAGGAATAAAAGTCGTTATGACACAAAATTTGCAGATGTAGTTTTTCAACTTGGTGATCTAGTTTTATTTGATGAATTTGAATTTCCGAATACACGCAAATTGACAGCTCCCTATTCTGGACCATACCAAATTGTCAAAAAATTATCTGAGGTTAATTATGAAATTGATAAAAAGAATTACCACACAAAGAAACCTACTGATATTGTCCATGTTTCCAGACTACGACACTACCAAGACCCAGAAAATTTTAAACTACATCACCAATAGGTAGACACACTTTCCCTTTGGTAAACGCTCAGTTGGGGTTGCTACTAAAGGTAATTAGAGCACCTCTAATTATTTAATGTCTAATTTTCTGTGTTGTAAATTTTTGGTGTGTAGTTTTGCATCTTTGTATTTATTTTGTATTTATGTTTCAATTTTATTTTGGCAACGACATTAATGGTAATTATAAAATACTATTGAAGTTGAAAGTTGTGTTGAACGACAATGCAGTATATGACATAATTGTCATTGTCGATAGTAAAAGGTAAAATACGAATAAAATTATTGTGTAAAATGATTATTATCAAAATAAGTGTTTTATATGAATAAGTAGTCAAAATAAAATATTGTAAACAAACTAAAAGTCAAAAGGAAATGTTAAGAAATTAGTCAAGTATTGTAATTGTCAATGATATGAAGAAGAAAATAGAGGAATACCCATCTCAAATAGAAATTTTTAATATTAAAGCCACGGCGAACTGGAAATGAAAGATTTGTAAAATGCGAACTGCTCTAATGTTTTGCAGTAATCTCTAAAGACCTGGATCCAGAACTGAAACTGTTCTCGAGAAATGTTTTCCCAATATTGCATGCATAATGTTATTTTCTTTATTTTCTATAAATGTCAATATATTAAGGTATATTATTTACAATTTTATATATTGATATTATTATTGACTGTGTTATAGTGAGAGTGTCTATTTAAGATTAATATTATTGTAACTCGAATTCTGGATGCGAGTTCTTCAAACAAATTAAGCAATTATTTAAAATATTTTTTCTATCTGGAATGTCTTGTGGTCGAGGCGCCCGGCTTCAACCCTTTTCAGATGGGGGGAATATTTGTAATAATAAAATTCCATAGTCAAGAATACAATTAAAATTCTAACTGTATGTTCTTTTCATTTTAATGGCGACGTTCTCTTATTTGAAAGTACGTGGAATTAAATCCACAGCCCCGTAGTCAAGTTGTTTTTCCCGCCTTTTCTACACGTACAGTTATAGAATGTTCTGGAAATATTTAAAGCGAACTGGATTGGCTGATGAGGCTGACGTCATTTCTTGGAAGCTCCGCCTTTCCAGAGGCTATAAAAGGACTCGCAAAAGAATATCAGGGGCTTTTCTTTAATGCAACGATGCAGTAAACTTCATACAAAAAGTTTTTAGTAATTCTTTTTATTTACTCCGGATATCTGATTTTGTAGCTGCTGTTTCTCCTGAATAATAATAAATGGATCCTGTTTTTTAAAGTTATCGTCTGATAATTTAAGCTACGACTACATCTATATTTCTTCAACGATCTATTTATTCTAGACAAAAGCTGATACATCACATATATATACCCACCCCCTTACCCGGCCTTCCATTTTTGCAATCGTTGGTCGTAGTCGTATACTTCCAATTACAAGAAGTGTCTTAAATAATGAAAGTAGACAAGTTTTGGCAATGTCAAATTTTTAAAAAATTTAATTTTTTATAGATAACAATATCTAACTCTCAATGCGGTCTCTTGGCTCCTATACTTATATTTCGGAAAGTTTTATGCTCGTTAGGAAAAACTAAAATTAGAAAATGTTTCAGTCCCGTACGACAAAAATTGATTGGGATATTTAATTTCACAATTTTGAATTTTTGATGTCATTTTTAACTTGCCTTGACAAATTGGTTAATTAAGGTAGAATAATTCTATCGAATAAGTTTAAATGAATTGTAGCCAAAAAATGTGTATAACTTATTAGGCCGTTCAAGGAAGTCATGTGGTGTTCACATCAGATTTTTACTTCATTGTATTTATTATTACATTGAACTTTATGCGTTTACTATTTAAATCTCACAAAGTTATTTATTATATTCACAAAGTAACGATTTTAGTAACAATCAATAAACTGAAAATATACTCAACATTACAAATATTCTAACGGTAGATAAACAAATCTACATAAATGACTATTTTATAAAGTTTCGATGTTTCAAGAAAATTTTGGGTTAGTCGTAAAAAGCTTTTACAAAATCTATTTGCAGACATCTCTCAGTTGCAAATAAATGCATTTCATAAACATTTTCCCTTAAATATTTTTTCCATTATAAATCCACTTTCCTTTTAAAAAAAATATTATATTTGTTCCCTCAAGGAGAAAGCGTAAATTTATTTAAGCTAAGTGGCAATTTTTATCCCTTTGGCGACAAAATTTTGTTAGCTTAAACATAAAATTCTGTCAGGCATCTTGCTTGAAGGAGGAGATTCTATCGCCTCTGTTATTGCCTCAAATACCACCTTGTTGGGAAATTCCAATAGAAGCAAAAAATAAAAGTTTAAAGGAGCTGAAAAATAATCTTCTGCATTATAAGGAAGTTTAAAAATAACAGATTATCAAATCTGGGAAACTGGGTTTAGAGCTTTTGCTTTAAAACTACGTTCCTAGCACCTAGAATTAGGATTTTGTTTCCAGGAATCACGATTTCCCGGATTCCAGTTCTTTGTAGGGAATTTTATTCCTTCGAAATTAAAGACCTTTTCAGACGTACTGTAGCTATATCATATGAAGCAAAAGTTACGATATTTCTAATCAGTAATTAAACCACTAAAATAATGATAAAACTTTTAACAAAATTTTGAATGCAAATGATTTTAAATTTGTAAAATTCATTTTATAATCATTATTTTTTTATCCAAACTATTTTTATTTTTATATCATATTTTAACAAATGCTATTATTTCAGTGTAGTGAAGTTGCTTTGTTTTTGCAAGAAAAGCGTATTTTTCACTTAGGATGTATGAAAATGTCTCATACTCCGGGTGTGTGTTTATGGTGTAAGTAGTTAACATAACCCGCTAGCAAATGAAAAATCCATGGTTCGATGGACAGTTGATATTTTATGTTTCCTTATTTCGTGAAATAGTTCGTGAAACAGTATGCCCAATATTTTGCTTTATGTACAATTACTAATATTCTATCGAATGCAGTGTAATTACTATCAGTGTACCAGCATTTTTTTTATCTTATCTACAGTTAAATTATACTATTAGTCGATGTAATATAGCATTCCAAATTTATATCTATATATTCGATTCAAAACAACACTTCTTCATACTATCACTTTGCCAATCCCGTTCTGGTTTTCCTCCATCTTCGAAACAATTATTTTATGTTGATTGCTGCATCATATAATGTCTATACACTTGCTTTAATATTTTATAAATATTGGTTTCATTGTTCCTAAATTTTGGGATACATTTTACGGCAATACTTAATTCTATTTATACATACCTTTTCATCTTGATCATACATTTTTCCCCAATGGCAGCCTCTAGCCGCTTCTAAGCGTTTGCCACAAAGCCGGAAGGGTTGGTATCTTTATTATGGTGGCACATAATAAGTGGGCCACCGTGGTCTCCTATGGAGAGATGGACAGATTACATCTATGCCTTCTCCAGGATTCGAATTCGAGGCCTTCGCTACGGCAGTCAGAATCACTAACCACTATCCCATCTCTTGATAATACATAAAAAGGTAGTTCTTTAAAATGTCATTATTCGCATTATAACCTTAAATAAAAGCAAATTTTGTACTGAAGAAAGCTAACACATTAATCGTGTCCCTTGACTTTCGAAAATTGTGCTATTATTGTGCCAAGAGAAAATTAACGACGGACAGATTTTCTTCTTGTCTATCTGAACAGCTAATTCATTCTATCTGAACTGCTAATTCAGGAGCATTTCCTCCAAGCAAAAGAAGTAGCTGGATTTCCTCAGTCTTGGAAAATAATACAGAAAAAGGAAGGGGAGGGTCCAAGAGCAGCTACCGTATGCTGTAGCAATAAGTGGTCTCCAGTCACTATAGCAAAATCAAGAGATATAGTGACAATTTTAGTAGAGGCAGTTGGACTCAGCATTTTTATCACTAATTCCTACATCCCGTCAACTGCGAATATAACAGAGTAGCTAGAACAGCAACAAAAAGTCCTTAGAGAATTCCCAAATGCCCATGATCTTCTGGCAGGTGACTATAATTTCCAGTCCGAAACGTGGGGATATCCCAACACGGATCTGAGGAGGAAAGAAGTAGAGGACTATATTGCCAGCAATGACCTTGTACTCCATAATACACCAGACAGTCTTCCGACATTTGAAACGATCATGGAACAGGGCTGGTCTGATCTGACTCTGTCAACTGCTGCCCTTGCTTCGAAAAGCCAGAAGTGGACTGTCCAGGATGTCTCTTCAAATTCAGATCATCGGTATATCACATTGTGCATAAGCCATCCTCATACCATATTCACCGTTCGAAGATATAAAAACTTCACAGCGCCAGGTAAAGCAATTCACAAATAAAGTGGGCCCATCACTAACACGAATAGAGGACGGTCTACTAGCGTGCAGAGATGCAAAAGAAGCTGACACCATAACGAATAACATTATAAAGGAGCTGCAATCCAACTATAACACTACCTTTGGCATCAAGTCCCCAAAACGTGTTAAGTCAGTTAACGGGTGGACAAAGGAGCTTAGGACTCTACGAAGCCGTACAAGGGCCACGAGGGGCAAAATGAAAAAGGAGCGAGGTGCGGCACGAAGACAAGAACTCAGCATAATTTATAACAAAGCGCAAGCTTATTACAAAAAGGCAAGTTTAAACGCGAAATTAAAAAGCTGGAGGGACTTTTGCACAATAAACACTGAAATTTATGGAGTCCTGCATAAAATAGCGTCAAAAAAGGTGTTTCGTCCCCCTCAACATCGAATCTCTGCAAGTCTACATACATGACCTACTGGCATAATGGAGGATACCCTTCGGAAAATTCTGGATGCGGATTTTTCCCAATGCAGATCAGGAAGACAGAGATACTCACCCGGCTTACAATCTGGAAACCAGCACGCCCAACGACGTACCATTCACGAATTAAGAGGTGAGTACAGTCATTAGGTCACTTCCTATTAATAAAGCACTAGACCCTGACTCAATCGATTATAGAATTCTGAGGGCAATGCACAGAGCCCGCCTGGGTTTCCTGGCACATGCATCTGGAACTTAAATAATTCCCTCAAACTTTCAAGACAGGGCAAGTGATTCTCTTTGCAAAGAAGGGAAGGATCAAAGTAATCCAGCATCCTTCAGACCAATCTGCTTCTTACCAGTGTTAGGCAAGCTATATGAGAAGTTGATTACCCTGAGACTAAAATACTTTCTAGCGCAGAAATAAACTCTCTCAGAAGCAAAGTTCGGCTTCCGAGAACACCGATCAACACTTAATATGCAGACAGGTATAATAAGACTTAATATGCAGGCAGGTGAAAAACTTCCATAATAACAAACTTCATGCAGCAGTCTTAAGTCTGGACCTGCAAAGTGCGTTCGACTCCTTGTGGTGGCCGGTAATCTTAGAGGCGCTTCACAATGCTCAAATACCTGACAACATATTACAAGTTTTCAAGAGCTATCTCAGTTACAGGACCTTCATAGCAGTGCATAATGGAGGACTTATGATCAAAAAGCAATTAAGGGGCTGCCCACAGGGATCTTGTGCAGGTCCGGATTTATGGAATATCACCTTCAATTCCATTCTCAACGCGAACTGGCCAGCTTACTCAAAGATAATTGCATTTGCAGACCTTTGTAGTTATTGGCAGGAGCAGAGACATTCTAGCAAATAATTGAAGTTAAATGTTTAACAATCTGTGCCGGGAAAATAAGTTAAAAATTTCCGAGGCCAAGTCCAGATACATGATATTTCATAAGCCGGGGCAAACAATCACACGAAATCCTTTCATCTCTATGCAGGGGAGGAAAATCAAACGTGTTAAAGAACTAAAGCTCCTTGGAATCACGTTAGATAAGGCTTTCACTTGAATACCCCACCTACGGGAGCAACGTGAGAAAGCGCACCGCATTGCAAACAGCCTCAAAAGAATGCAGGGATCAAATTGGGGGTTACGTCCACACATCTTAAAAATTCTCTATTCTACAGTCGTGGAGAAGATAATTACTTATGGAGCGGCGATCTGGGCCTGCCGGATGATGACAAGAAAAGCCAAAGTGCTAAACAGCATTCAAAGACCTTTCGTTCTTGCTATAACTAGGGCGTACTGAACGACTTCAACAGCAGCCGCATCAGTCTTAGCAGAGCTAATACCACTGCCAATTAAAGCGATGCAGGAGGCTGCAATTGACTCTTTTCCAACTGCAAATGTGTAAGACTTTTGGGAATGTCACTTATGACGCCTCTGAATATGAGTTCAAGAGTTCCCAGTTGAATACGCACCCGTCCCTTTACGGAAAGGAAGCCTTCACGTACCAAGCTCTCGCACCAAACACAGACGGCCCAGGAGTAATCATATTTACAGACGGGTCCAAATTTGATGGAGAAGTGGGGTGCGCTTTTGTAGCATATAATAAAGGAGATGTACTAGCAACCTGGAAAGGACATATGAACCCTGGAAGCACAGTGTTTCAAGCGGAAGTTCTGGCACTGCATAAGGCAATAGGTTGGCTAACAACATCCCGCCAACGGTACGCAACAATCTTCACCGACAGCCTCTCAGCAATTCATGCAAGTAAAAACTCACGACATTCAGCACATGTTATTACGGAGGTGCAAAAAACGCTAAGAGAGAACACCCCCCACTTCAAAGATCCGCATATCCTGGGTATATATATATGTTTGTTTGTTATAAAAATGTTTTGTCAATATATATGCCTCTAAGCTATGTTCATATCCAAGGCTATGTTCTGTATGCCGTTCAGGCTATATGACGCTGTGTATTTTATGTCGTAAATCTGTGATATCAATATGTTATGTCGCATTACTATGTATATTATATCTATGAGATGCTATGGTATGTCGCTAGGCTATATCCACCTTTCATGTAGTTAAGTTACGTTGTGTATTTAATGCTGTAAATATGTAATTCTTATTCTATGCTATGTCATATGATGTTGCAATGTTAATGCTGTGTCATGTTATGTCTACGCTAAGCTATGATATGTCATCATGCAATGTCCACCTGTCGCATAGGTCATGCCACACTGGGAATTGCATGTTGTAAATATGTAACTACAATATGTTATGTCGCTATGTCTTATCTATGCTTAACTATGTTATGTTGCTATACTATGTCCACCTGTCGTGTAAGTTACATTACGTTGTATATTGAATGTTGTAAATATGTTATGCCACTATGCAATGATTGTATTCTATACTATGTCACGTCGAATGCTATGCCGTGTTATGTCTGTGCTGAGCTATGTTATGTCGCCATGCAATGCTCTCCTGTCGTGTAAGTAATGCAACACTAGGTATTTTATGATGTAAACACGTTATACTCTAGATGGAGCGGGTCCCGGACTATACCCGATTAGTCTTTGAAAGCCGTCCGGGTGTCCGGCCCTGCTGTCACCTGTCAGCTGCCTATCTGAACAGATATGTAATATTGTATCTGTATATTGCTCTTTTGTATTCCTTTGAACTGTACTCTTAACTATAAATGCGCGATAGATGTTATGAATAAAAGAGGTAATATATGGGTTATTATTTTTGGTTAAGTAGAGTTAAAGCTTTTACACACCCTTTTTTTAACTACTATTGACAGATTTCGGAAATTGAAATGTCATAACTTATTTATTGTATCTGATTTAATTTTTCGCATATTCCCTTCAGCATAAATAAATATGTTTGTTTACGTTTATGGTTTGGTATGAACCTGCATCTTCATAAAGTTTAAATGAAAGAAAAGGAAATTATAGTTTGAGTATTATTTCTTTGTAACTTGATACGTGTTGTTCTCAATCATGGATCACTACTGGCATAGCTAATAAGGCTCATGAATACCAATATTTCTCACGGGCTCTGATCTCGTGAATAGACTGACTCCATGGATGTTTTACTTCCCAATATCTACTAGTATAACGTCAATACGAGCTAGGTTTCCCTTCGAAATTTCTCCATGAAAGCATTCTTCCTTAGAGGCAAATAACCCTATTATGCTTCATCATAATCTAATACAAGTATCTAATACTTGTATATCTCCCAGTCGTGAAAAATGTATTATGGATATATGACTTTTACTATTGACAATTTTTCCATTGAATTCTTTAAAACTTAAAATAGCTCCCACAGAAATGTAGGAGTAAATAAATTAATGCCCGACATTTACGGTAAATGTCAAATATCATGCTGAAAACGTTCGTATTTTGTATTCAATATCCCACGAAAATTGAAACCACTGTATTTTTGTTTTCATAATGGGTATTAGTGCAAGTGATATAATAGTGAAAATAAAGGCTAATATTATCGTCAAAAAATCTCAAACAAAATGTTCGTATTTTTTGTACATAGTTTGTGAAGGTTTAAAAACTACTTTTTTTTAAATCTACTTATTCGAACTGCTTTTAATATAATTACGTTCCCATTTCATATTTTATATATTTGCAAATTTGTAATTGAATTTAAAGTAATTATTTGCTTTATCCCTTAAATTTATATTGCATTTATGTGTATTGTAATGTAAAACTAGGTTATTTGCTACTTCTAATTTTTCGTCAAATGAATTCGCTATAGTAACTACTTGATGGATAATGGATGTCGAATCATAACTTAAGCACGGGTAAAGAATAAATATTCCCATTCACACTGAAATGAACCATATCATTGATGTTTATAAACATTCACGGAGTGCTACATAAATGACTATAATGTAGCAAAAATAAAAGACTATAAATTTCAGGGTACATCATTCGAAACAATAAAAATGGCGCTGTAGATAGCATCTTTATTAGCACTTGTTCGCCACTTACTGCATTTTTTTTAAAGGCGAAACATCACAAAAGAGAAATTCTTTTCCCTATACCAACAGACAAGAGCTTTGTTATCCGCAAAATTTCCGGATTAAACAATCTGCAAAAGCATGGACTATTAAATGACGCCAGCACACTCAGCCGGTTATTATCCTATTACGTAGCGGGAGAATCCTTCCTCAATTGGCGGTTAAATTTCCCCTTGGGTCCGGCATTTCAGTCACGGATTCCGGTCCGGTGTCAGGGAATCGCTTAAAAATAAATGAACGAGGAATGAGATTGGAATTAATTTGATTGATGGAAGAGCAAGGGGGGAGAATCTAACGCAAATAGCATTAATCGCAGCTCGAAAACTGTGCTCTCCAAGTGTTTCCAAGAACACTCCGATTCTATTTTTGTCCCGCGGCTAACAGGTAGAGGCTCCCTCGGCCACTCACCCCCCCTCAGCCAATCGATCGGCCCTTCTACTTCTCTTACCCCCTTCTGATGCACTCGGAAACGGTGAAACGCAGTGTCTCGTGACTCTTTGTTTCCACGGAGAGGTCAAGATATCTTAGTGTCCCGTTGCGTTTTTCACGAAACATCAATTGTGTAGTCTGAATTGATCAAGTACTAATGTTTTATAATAACCAGTTCATTTGCGATGACAAAAAATTATGTGCTTTCTTTTATTGCTTCATTTCCGTTGAGTGTTTTAGGCTGTAAAGTGAGCTAGCCGATTTGTAGGTTATCAGAATGAAATGATAACAGTACAGTGAAATTTCGCTTATCTGTCGAGAGGTAACTGACATCGTGACGGATAAGGTACTTATATATAGGTAACAGAAACACTAAGTTACAGTACTAGGTGTCCACATGGGTAATAGAGGCTATTCGGAAGACTTTCTGTTACCCAGGTATATATGGATAAGAGAAACTCTTTTTACCATCAACCGTCAGTCGGTAACGAAGATCTTCTTTTCATATATAAAAATCAGTATTAGAGTGAAACATTAGTCACGTTGTAGTTCTTTATGCTCTTTGCTATTTTACAGAGTAAAATTATAAATATTTAAAATTAATTCCAAAAGTTCTCTACTCGCTAAACGGAAAGTGTTGAATACCCCTAATATGCTTGGTGTGCGGAAAAAATGTCACCCGGAAAAAAGGGAAACGGAAAGAATGTCCCCGGAAAAAAAGGAACGGAAAAAATGTCACTCGGAAAATAAGGAACGGAAAAAAAGGAACTCTAAAATCTCGCCAAATAATGTCGCCGATTGGATTTGGGGAAACCTGCCAAATTCTAATTTAACGGGCAGGATTATAGCGGGCTCTCTTGAAGGAGGTTTTAAGGGTAAGACGTTGAGCTGGCTGCAGTTGAGCAAGGTCATTTCGATAGCAGGTTTTTCCAACTTGCCTGCGAAAAAATCATATGTTCTCCCCCGCGTTTGCTTCACCCATTTCCTTTAGGAAACCGACCCACGTCACCCAGAAGGCAAGAATTCACGGGGAGCAAATGTTTCTCTTCTGTTAAATACCAATGATTGCCGTCCTTGAAACTAAATTTCATCCATCCCTAACTGGAAGCTAACAGTTTGTTCACATTAAAGTGTTGATAAATGACGAACTGTCAGTAAAGACGGCACGCGCAAGCTGCTTGTTTTCAGGACTAAATAGCTTAATAATTTGACAAGCTGTAAAAATTTAAACAGAAATATTGGCGTAGTATAATTTCTTAAATACTAACGATTTATCATCAGTTAATTTATAAAAAGACAGATATTTTATAGTATCAACATTTTTTAAACTTTAACGGTTTATCATAAGCTTTTTTTTTTTTTTTTTTTTCAAAGTCCAAAGAGACTTTGTTCCTGGAGGACTATTCTTTTCGTTTTGCGATTTTGCGTTGACTATAAAGGACGAATCACTTTTCAAACTGTTGCCACAAAATGTTAGAGTCCTGCATTATATTTGAAGATGTTATATTTGTGATAAAACAACGGTACATAGAGCCATCGAATTTTGAATGACGTAATCCTCCTGCGAATATGGGCATCTGGAAGCCCAAATTTGAAATTTTTTATTATCTATTTCATATTTTGTAAAACTTTAACGAATTTTTAATTAACAATCTCAACGATTTAAAAACGAGGAATGGCAACACTCTATGAAAAAAAAAATATCTCCAGCGCGCGGAACTGTGTAACGGAATTTCTAAAGATAGGCTCATTTTAAAATTATTTTGCGACATTGCTATTGAATTGAATTTTATGGTTTAAGTGCAAAGAACATGATATTTAATAAATAAAGGTAACTCACAAAACGTTAAGAAAACGCCCCCTTGGACGCAATTTAAAACCTGAAACCTTTCAAATTTTTTTGTTATTAAGTTTTTTTTAAATATGAATGTTGGGCCCTCAGCCGACTTTAACTTGGCCACTACTAAAGCCAGAAGTAGTTGTCAATTTATTATGCAGGAAGCTAATAGGGGGAAACCTTTGCCTCCTATGAAGGGACGGACAATTGGAACTATGTATTCCCCTGGATTCGAACCCAGGCCGGGGTCCACCAGCGGCCGAGCGGTAAAATCGCTGAACACTGGTAGTTCGGTCCGAGGTTCCAATCCCGCGAACGGGCTGGCTGCATGGGCACTTTCGTGGTTTTCCCCATGCATAATATGTTTACGAGCCAGTTTGCCTTAGATAGTCCTCCACGAAGGCATCCTTCCCTTTAGGTAGATAGCCCTCGTGCGCTGCTTTGCCATAATTGAATAATCCTAATGCGTCCATGTTTCTAGTTGATTTTTGGTATTCTGTGAAGATCATCACCCTAGAAAGATGATATTTCAGTGCAAGTGTTTGTTTATGCCTATAGAAAAATATCTGTCACTTTTGAAAGTGATCATCTTAAGGAGATGGTCGCTAATCGTTTATGGGCTACTAGATGGTCCGGCTCTGAGTAGATTACGCAATAGTGCATTGTAAAATGCATTAAATCCTCTCTAATCCACGTTTCTAATTATTTTGGTCTTTGGTGGAAGTGGTCGTCTTAAAGAGATAATGCTCGGTACAAGTGTTAATTTCTACTCTGGGAAATTATTTTGGAAGAGGTCGCCATAATAGATTTCATTGCATATTAAATGTTTAAATCCAGATCACGTGGTTATAGGATCCATTTTAATTAGATTTTAAAATTTTAGTAAAATAAAAAATCTGAAAGGTTTCAGATTTTAAATTACGTCCAAAGGGGCCTTTTTTTAATATTTTGTGTGTTACCTTTATTTTTTAAATATCATGTTCTTCGCACTTAAACCATAAAATTCAGTTCAAGAGCAGTATCTCAAAATAATTTTAAATTGAGCATATTTTTAGAATTTCCGATTCACAGTCTCACGGGCTGGAGATATTTTTTTTTTTTTTTTCCTGTACAACGTTGCCATGGCTCGCTTTGAAATTCTTGAGTTTGTTAATCAAAAATTCGTTAACGTTTTACAAAATATAAAATCGATAATAAAACAAATTTCAAATTTGGCCTTCCAATTGCCATATTCGCAGTAGGATTACGTCATTTGAAATCGATGGCTCTAGGTACCGTTGTTTTATCACAATATTTGGTGGCAACAGTTTGAAAAGTGAAACGGACATTCAGAGTGATTCGACGCAAAATCGCAAAATGAAAACAATAGTCCCTCAAGGACTAATAATTTTGAAATAAACTTCTTAATTTTAATAACTGTGGTATTCTTGTTTTCAAACTTAAGTGCAAAATTAAACAATTGTTTCCTGTGCAGATACGATACTTTTAATTAAAATTAAATGAGAAAAAAAAATGCTAAAATGAATTAGCTAAAAAATTTAGTACTATTCTTATCGCAAACCGTAACTTGAAACTGCATCTACAAGTGTTTCTTATACCAAAGCTCAGGATGAATTAGTTTTCTGTTGTGCGTCAATAAATGTTTCACTAAACCGCAGCTCAAGGCTATAACTACATGCGGTGCGAGGAGAGCAATTACTAAAGACCTGACAATGACCGACGCTGGCCAACCCGCCTTCTCTGCGAACCTTTTCGCCGCTAAACACCCCTCTATTTTTAACCTTAACGAAGAAAGCAGCAGCTAACAAATTTTCTTGCTTCTACTCGCACATGTTTCCGGTAATCCGAAGTTACGATTGTTGAGATGAAACCTTTATCACCCAGCTTGGCGATCTTTCTAAACATGCCTTATATTTCCCATTGCAAACGAAGGGTGGCATTTTTTCCGTTCCTTATTTTCCAGGGAGATTCTTTCCGTTTCCCTTTTTTCCGGGTGACATTTTTTCCTACAACCAATATGCTTCATACCGGAGCACTCTTGCTTAATTCTATTTATTATTATCCTATAAAGTCTGGCACATGACGTTTTAATCAATGGCAGTTCCTAATGACGTTTTTTTTTTGGGGGGGAAGGGGGTAATTTTATTTTGTCATGCAATGTTCAATTTTTAAAACGAGATTTTTACTGGTCTAAAGTGTGATTAGGAAAAACAGTCATATTCTTCTTATGCAATAAGATATGCATTTTAAACCACACTTTTTTAAATATTTCGTTTTTCGTACTTATTCTTTGCTTTCTGGTAAATTTATTCCCTGTATCGCCATATCTAAATAGCTAATGGATAATAGAAAATGTCTAATATAAGTTTCGGTAACTAACTGAGATTTAACTATATGCCATACACTTGAGAATAATAGCTAACTGAGATTTTACTGTATTCCATGTTTCAGTTATATAGTATTCATGTTTTTTGCGAATAATGCTTTTCAAGATGTACATTTGCGACATGAAAATGTTGATAACACCTAACACTTTATGAAACACATGTTCGTACATCATAGCATAAATCACAATAAAATGTTAAGGAATAAAAAAACTATAAACAGCTCATTAATTACGTAACACTATCTAAGAAAAAACGAACGAAACGTAAGGCAGCATAGCAACCCAAAGTACTCAGTACTTATTTTCCCACGCTAGTCCAGTCAAGTACCCAAAAACTTCAGTGTGTTTTTGAATGATGTAACATATAAGTATAATATGCTTCGAACTTCATTGTGTTTTTGTAGCATAGTTGTTAGCCCATCCAGCTTTCGGTTGAAAGGGGTTCAATCCCCAGCGAAGGGACATATTGATTTTTCGATATCCATTTCAAAAAAAAAAAAAAAAAAAAAGAAAGAAAGAAAGAAATCACTGAACAAAATTGAATAGGTAACTTATGCGTAGTAAAACATCGCCAATATTTAACGAAATAATGATAAATTATATCGGACACTACAATGTACTACACTGATTAAATACTACTTTCTTCTCCTTATTGGAAAGCAAACAAGGGATTTTAATGCATTATCCTAATTTCTAAAGAACATAAAATGTAGCTAATAAATACTGATATTGTATTATATCTTGTATAGTCTCAAGAAATGGTAGAAAAATGATTTCGCATTTTTCCTTCAAAGTAAAACATTGGGAAAGAAATGTCAGTCCGAATCGTCCTTGGGTATTCGACGAGACTGGCATGTGAAACAGCATTTAACGTTTTTACGTTTTTAGACTGATATATTTTTCTGTATTACGTTCATTTCCTTTCAGAGCTTGATTAGTAACTTATATAAATTTTTTTATAGTTTTCGAAATTTATTTTGGATAGCTGTAAACAATGTACAACTAATTGGAAGGTATATGAACCAGTGGATACAATGGGAAGACATTGCTTTGCCTAAAATCGTGACATTTACTGCAGTAAGATTCGATCACTAGTGGCGAAGTCGATAATCGCTGAACACTGGTAGTTTGACTCGGGCTCAAATTCCTCGCTAGCTGCATGGATACTTCCGTAGTTTACCCTATGTGTAATGGGAATGTCAACCAGGTTCGCTTAAAAGTTCTACTAAGAAGACATCCCTCTCTTTAGAGGTTTTGCACTCTGCCATAACTGTACTCTGCCCTTCAGTTTTTATACTCTACTATAAACCGAGAAATGCATCTCTACAGTAAAGGAAAGACAAAATGTGATAACTATATGTTAGAAAAAAATTATTGATACAATCACCTATTATTCTTCTGATGAGAAATTTTATCGCAAAACATTTTTGATTATCTTTCTGTTTTTAAAAATCAAAAGCTCTTTATTTTTTATTGGCTGAACTGGAATAGTCTTAAAATTCTACATTACCCTTAACACACCAATAAAAATTCAGAAACTGGTCTTTTATTCAGACAATGTTTTTATTCTTAATTTTGAGTCTATCACTTTTACTCTTTTTTTATTTTAACTCAATGTAGCGGATATCTTCAGTTCCATTCACATCTGAAAATAATTTAGTTTGGTGTATCTGAAGTAACTCGGTTGTTTTCACTAAGAGGTTAAATGACTATAAAACTTATCCAGTTTATGAAATTATTAAATATTTTATAGTTTACCTTACTTTTTTTCTGTATTTCTATTTAATGTTTTATTTGCAAAAATTAGTCTAAAATGTTTCTTTATTCAAAGATTTATATGCAAGTTCCTTCAGTTATCACAAATTACCATTGCCTGATGATCTCTATTTTAATATCACTCACAGTGCGTCAAATTGAATGCTCGAAAATGCATCGAACTATTTGTTATACTGAATTTGTTTGTTGTTACAACGAACAGCCGCCCTATTGGCATGTTGGAAAAGAAGCTAGCTTCCATAACCTTGGGACCAGGTTTGAATCTTGGAGAAAGCGTGTTTGGTCTTTGCAGCATAGGGGAAATTTAAGATACTGGACAACCGAAACTCTTCTCCAGAAGTTTGACCTTCCCCCGTGAGCTCTTTCGAAACTGGATTTCGAGCTGCGCAAATTAGTACTGCAAGCTTTCCAAGGCTTAAACCTTGGACACCTTATAGTGCCTTGATAACCTTGCCTGTTGCCAAGGCTTAAACCTTGGACACCTTATAGTGCCTTGATAACCTTGCCTGTTGCCAAGGCTTAAACCTTGGACACCTTATAGTGCCTTGATAACCTTGCCTGTTGCCAAGGCTTAAACCTTGGACACCTTATAGTGCCTTGATAGCCACAATAAAGTTCGTGGGCACGATCTGGCTGCAGGTTCAGAGTACGAAGACCAGAAACAATGACAAAAAAATTATTATTAAACCAAATGCAGATGTATTTTTCGGATCGTTAGAATTTGAATGTTTTCCTTGTTTTCCATACAGAAACACAATAGGATCTTGGCAAAATAAGTCTTTGTGTCCATAGCAAATGGAAAGTAACAGCTACTTTCTCCATTAATCCAAAGTGAAACCGTGTTGACAAACAGCAACCATGGCACTATAAAATTATGTAAACAAAAGTGAGGGAAATTTTCTGAATTTAATGCTATTTTATGAGAATTTGGAAGTAAATGAGTTCTATTTAAGCCATAAAATGTAAACGATAATGCTAAATGTTTTTAAAAAGTGCTGAATGTTGTGCAAAAGTGAAAACCTGTAAGTAGAAAACAGTATAGTTTTTAAAAACTTAACATTTAATATACATAGCTTAGGACCCCTTTTGGGCGTAAAAAATGCTTAACATACTGGCTTTATTTCCGATACCGAAGCTATATCAACAAAGTCATAATGTTTCTCTCCTAGTCCGAGAAAATGTTTTTACTTGTATAAATGTTGAAGTTTTCTACTACATATTTGCTTTTACTGTATAGGTGTGTTAAAAGTATTTATTATATATTTTGCTGTTTCTATTATGTATTTGTCAGGTTTTTGAAGTAATTTACTACATAAATGTTTCGTTACAACCATATCCGTTCGATAGCGTTGTTACTAGAATCATAAAAATATGCCTCAGTTCAGCGCCGTATTTAAAATTTTGAATGCATGACTACGCTTTTGAACTAGTCCCAATACGCTATATATTAAAAAAACATTAGTTTGAACTTGGGCAAAAGGTAAACCTTGGATTTTGTGATATTCGTTCAAGACAGACTTCATATTGCGCCTTCAACTGTTACTCTCAGTTTCTGATAATAATCAAGGAATAAGAGATCCTTTTTGAGAAAAATGCATGGCCATCCAATTCTTCAGCTCTGAACCATGTGATTTTTGTTCACCAGCTTACATGAAGACACGAATATACACAAATCACTCAACGGCGCAATCAATTTAAAATGAAGCTATCCAACAACATACATCAGTGATACGCAAAGAAATGTTACTTTAATTCTCGGTACATCTTTGTCGACTTAAGGTAATGTGATAATTGTGGCTGCTACATTTAGCATTTATTGTAGTTTAAAAGTATTGTTAGACCCAACTCATCAGCAAGAAGATACGAATTTTACCAAGTATTATTGGTAGCATTTATTGGAGATACTTTGCATTCCGTTGTAGATGAAGCGTTGTCTGGTGAAGATAATAGTAAAAATAATATCTACTGTCATAAGACTATCATAAGAACATGTTATGTTTTTGTGCATTTCTATGTTATTATACATTGCAAATGAAATAAGAATATTTCAAATAAAATTTTTGTCTGATTATTCTCTAAATCGATAAAGCTATATTCATTATCTATGTCTAAGACTGTTTTTCAGACTAACTTTATTTTTTAAACGTTTTCCTAAGTTTCTACAAAATTTCGAATCACCTCATCTCCTCTAGTGAGGAAAAGCATTTTATATGTGCCATGTCTGTAGGATTTATTATATGGGTTGTAGGCTTTCGGGTATAAATAATATGCATTCAACTATAATACAGAAAGGACAAAATTTAGAATTTGATATACTGTGTTCTTTGAATATACAATGCTTTTGCATCATCATAAAACTGAACCCTAATTTGAATCATCTTAAGTCAAAAACCACCAATACTGAATATTCCATCATGAACTCATGGCCGAAATTTTTATGATTGACAGTGCTTATCTGCAGTGCATCAATGGCTTGTAAAATACTTCAATGAAACTAACCATTGTCAGCGATTAATCGATGAGATTTTTGTTACGACGAGGACCTTGATCGAAAGGAATAAAAGTTAATCTTTCAATAAAATCCATGCTCACATATTAAACTCTTTCAGGGTATCAACTAATAAGCCCATCGAAACGCTGAAGAGATATTGTCAATAATCGCTTTTGCAAACACTTTTAATGGAGTGGTTACACATGGTAATTTACTTTCTTTTTAATGAAATTTGAATAATGTGTAGAAGATAAGATAATGACTTTTAGCACTTGAAAGGAAAGTGATGAATCATTTAAGGGAAAATGCGGTGCGGAATAAAGAAATAATATCTCGAAAAAAAGTTCCATTTTTCTTAATTTTATATGTAGAAATGTATATTTTTAGTTTGTTCATTAAATGGAATTTCGTTATTTTTAAAGCTTTATTCATCTTTATTTTCCTCCGTGTCCAATACATATTTAAATTTAAATTTAAGCATCTTTGGTTTAGCGTAGATTTTGAATAAAACTAACTATCGATTTCTTGGACGATTAGATATAGGTTCCTCATCAGAAGAAAAAGAATACATTTGGCAAAACACTTTTCGGCCCTTGAAACTGCTATTTTTAAAGTAAATGTACAATAGCCTAGTATAGTTATATAATCTTGTTTTAGTAAATTTCAAATTTATGACTTGCGAAACAAGCTTAAATCTATCTGCTCGAAAATTAACATTTAACTTTAAATAATATTTAAAAAAAATCAAGTACAAGCAAGAAATATATATAAATTAAAAAGCAATATTATTTTTAATAAATTATCCATATATTTTCAGAATAACTGTCCAATGTATCCATGCGTCCAGTAATATTTAGTGTTCGATACTTATGTTTTAAAGCAACCATATTAACGTAGTTCGATATTTTGCAAAAGAGAAAGAATGATAATTTATAACTGAAAAAAATATTTATTATATATATATATATACATATGTATTTTACGTTTTAATTAGATGTTTCCTCAAATATAAATCAATTAACCTAAAATCACTAAAATCCTCTAACTTAGTGATAAAAAGAAAAGGGTTGACCATAGAGTTCATTATGCATGCTAATATCTTCTGATCTGAACTTTGCAAACCGAAAATGAATGATTCATGTAGTATTCGTTCCTTTACAAAACTTTCATTAATATTTTTGGCTGCAATCTTTGCAAAATGTTTTAGTCATGAATAAGAAATGGTTCTCATTTAACTTCCTTCTAAGTTGGATTTTGACTTACATTAAATTAATTCGCTGAAACAAGGTGCTGCTATCATTAAAGTCTTTTTGCTTGTATGGATTTTGCATCATTTAAAATTATGACAAATACAGCTTTTGCCTATCCAGTACTGAAGGATATTCGACACGCCAGCGTGTCACTTCTTTTATTTGCAACAAATTATAACATATATGTTAATGAGCATTATTCATGAATCAACGTAATAAGCCAATCTCTTGTGTCCACTATTTTTGTGTAAAGCCCACTGATATTATTTGTTTACTTTACAAAATTTTAATTCAATGAATTAAAGAGACAGAAAATTGTTAACTTAAGATTGAAATCAATCCCTTAAAATAACAATATGATCTTAAAAACAGCTTAAATGTTTTGAAAAATTACTTCAGAATTCTACAAAAGATTATAAAGATATATTTCGCATTCTATCCGCAAGACAGCATTTACTATAAAGCGCAGTATTCGCAAATTACGACCTCGCTTTGTTCATGTTTCAAAAATCTTATTGGTCACAAATAACAGATTGGAAAACAGTTCAGTTGCAAAATAAAGCTCATCATTTTAAATATTAAATTCACTATAAAAAATTTAACAGCTCTTAAAATTTTAGGATCCCTTTCTCCTCCATTTGCAATGCATTATTCTTTCCTTTAGAAGGAACTGCTGTGATGCATAAAAATAACAGAAGAGAGCATTCTATAAACAATTCAAAAATATATTGCGGTATAATAGCTATTCACACAGTTGCAGCTGAAACAGAATTTAAAAATTATAATAATGCAATGAATTTTAGCCTATCCTTAATCCTTAGATTACCATTTTAAGATTCTATTTTATGTCCTTATCCAGCTAAAGTTAAATTATTAAGTACTGTTCTATACATGTATTAAAACTGATAATTTAGATACCATTATTTGGTTAATATTTAAAATATAGTATAATAATTAATTATTTGGTTACTATTTATAATGTAGAACCTTAATACGTGTATACATTTAATATAGTTATTGTCGGCAAGAATTCCTTTTTTCAATTAATTTTTTTCTTATTTTTTTATTACTCAGTACTTTTATTTGTTGAACTTTTGACAATTCAAAAGTTCAACAAATAAAAGTACTGAGTAATAAAAAATCTACTGTAAATATTTGTTTAATATTGTTTCTAAATTTTCTTTGGTTTTAAAACGCAATTTATTTCTGTTTTTTTACTTTAATCTTTAAAATAATATCTAGAAAATTTAAGTCTACTGTAAATATTTGTTTAATAAAGCTCTACTGTAAATATTTGTTTAATATTGTTTCTAAATTTTCTTTGGTTTTAAAACGCAATTTATTTCTGTTTTTTTACTTTAATCTTTAAAATAATATCTAGAAAATTTAAGTCCTCAAACTGGGGCAAAAAAAGCGAACTCTAAGAAGAAAAAAACAAAGTTAAAAGAGTCAGAGGGTACAATTTTTATTTCGTATGTTCTCCTAAAAATGAAGAGAATGAAGAATTTTTTAAAGTTTCAATTATGCCTCACACGTTCGCAATGAACCTTAAATGATGGTACATTCTTTATATTTAAGAAATTACATAATTTATACATTAATATTATTCACGATAAACTAATTTTGGAAAGGATTATTTTTGGAAGATCAAAGCTAATTTTGACTTGAGTGGTTTGAGTGAAATATTAGATTACAGGCGTAACAGAAAAACAATCTCCGGGACATAAAAACAATAGTCCACTGAAGTTAAGTAATTAAGAAGTCCTTAGTATCACTACAAGTACGCAGAAGATGTTGTACGACCACGCCAACCAATAGGTATCACGTAATTGAACAAGACTTCATCATAGTAAGCCATCAAGAATATTCAGTTGTAATTACGAATTAAAATTGAAGCATTAAGTATGATAAATCGCACAAAGCATTAGCATTACATTTGGCCCAGAAAGCGGTATACCAGTGATACACGAAACTTCATGCTAATGGTAGGGCATTTAAAGTTGAACCTCATGACGAACACTAGGTATCAGTTACGACTGAACTATTGAAAAAGCTGTTGAAGCTTACATAACAGCAAAGTGCTAGTGTTTACATGCAGATGTCTTATACAGCACTGCACCATTGCTTCGTATCTTCATAGCAGAGGTAATGTGAGAAATTTTTGCATATGAGCGCGATATGAGTTGATACCAGTCAACACACTATTCCGATTGTAAGCATGCAGTTTCCTTACATTGAGGAATAAACAGGAAGGTATTCCATAATGAAGAGTAATATGTGATAGAAAAATGGATAAATCACAATAGTCGCTATGCTAAATAAAAAGATGGATCATGTGCAATGACCATAGCATTCTTCAAACCTTTCGATTTACAAAAGATACTGGTACTTTTATGTTATTTTACGCTTGGAATGATCTATTGAATATTTCAGCGTCAGAAGAAATGACCACTATGAACTAGTGTTGAACTGCATGAAATTCCACATCAGCCTGTCCTCAAGCATTCACAAGCAGTTAACGGACACGGTGTCGTCTTGTTGTATAACAGTAGATTCTCATACGACGTATGTAGAAGACAATGTAGATGCTAGGAGAATTATCTTATAAATCTCGTACTCATCTCCTATTTTCCAGTAGGCATATCCTCCTTAAATTGTCATCTCTTCCTTAACCTTGACTCTTGCTAGCCACAAAAAAATTCACTAATAAGTCCAACATATAATTGAGAAATTCTTCGAACCACATACTCCTAATCTCTTTTACCAAGTAACACAATGATGACAAAAGTTTTAGCATGTTGAAAAATTAGTTTGACCAATCAAGTTTTGTTAAATTTCTCAGCTTAAGATGAAGCTGCCCTACGCCTATCCGACAATTCAGCTGCATATGCTATTTTGATTTCCTTTCTGTATTTATTAGCTTCTTTTTTTTTTTTTTTTTTTTTTTTTCAGGAGAGGGGCTCAGGTCATCAGTAAAATAAATACAAAATTTTACGAAGTTGTGAGACTGACGTTGGTTCCAAAAAAAACTTTACTGGTGAAACTAATGCAAAAAGTAGAATAACATAAAAGAAGCACTGTCTTTTGTAAATAGAAAGGTTTTGGAGAATGCTATGTTCGTTGTTATTCATAACCTAGGTCGTTGTTAATCATCCATCTTTGTATAATCATAGCGATTGTTGAACTTTATTCATTTTTGCTGATCATCGGAGAAATTGCCTCGATTAAAAATAGTACGCTTTTATAAACAATGGATTAAGTCCGCTTTTCTGAGATAGAAAATATTTTCTAAATATTTCGGACGATATTTATTTCAAATACAAGTGCTCTAAACACTAGTTGTCAGAGTTGGAAAGAATAAAAAATTATTAAAAAGGTTACTGCACCGAAGAACAAAACACCATTTGCTATTTATGCAATGAATCATATACAATGGACTCATTTGTGATGAGATAATCGATATAATTGTTAAATTAAAAAAAATGGGTTTCAAATTTTTTTAATTAAATTTAAATTGAACTTTTTTTAAGCCCTTTTATATGCACTTCAAAAAAGTTAATGAAAATGTCTAGCTTGTTTATACATTTTTTAAACTGAGTGTTAAGTATACCAATATTGCAATATGCTTATTTTATTAAACAGTGTTATGAAAACATCGAAATAAACTTTAAAAAGTATAGCTAATTGATTTAGCATTTTGAGGCTTCATAGCGATTTTGTGCTTGGGACCTTCGAAAGAATAAGTTTCGCCCTTCTGCGTATATTGTACATCCTTCACGAAGAACAAAAATATTGATATATTATTGCTAATAACAAAAATTTCTACTTCTTTATTTTGGTTTTTTAAAAAAGGATTATATTTGCTCTTTATTTTCTCATTTCCTTCTTTTTCTTCACATCTCTAAGACTAACGAGACCACGCTACATTTATCACCACTGTGTAATAGACATCGCAACAGACGACTTCTAAAATACCCCCCTTTCTGAAAACGCTTTCACCCTCAGCGGTGCATCGGTGTTTTATACGACCCACCCCACCGCTAACACACCCTTTGAGGCTCTATTTTCGTCCTCCGGTGATGCGGAGGAGACGGGGTTGCTCTGGCACACTGCCAACGGCCTTCAAAGTCGACCGCCAACTCGCAGATGATACAGTTTTCGTCCGTTTTCGCCCACCCCCTGCAATTATGTAGAACACGCTCCGGCGCCTTTTACTCCCTCCTGGTGCGTGTGTGCTGGGGAATTTTCTCTCTCGTCCGCAACCTCATAGAAGAAAATATCATTTGGAGAAATATTTCTCGGTATTCGTTGCTCATTGGAACAGTTAACGATGGTTTGATTTAGTGCTGGTGGGTGGCGAGATGCGGAGCGAGGGCTGTATGATTGGATGGATTAGGTTTTGTCGGTGGTTTTTTTCCGTGCCAGTATCTAAATGAAGGAGGAAGAAAATATTCCAGATATGTAAACAATTCAAAAAATTGCTTTTAAAGAAAACGACGAAAATATAATTAAATAATCCGTTGTTTTTACTAAATATATCATCTTGTTTTCCTCTTTTTTTATACTTCCCTTGTTATTTACATTCTTAATGAAACTTCTACGATTAAGCGTAGCCAAATACGTAATGTAGAAATGCTCTGTTAATATTCCGACAATGGACACACTATTCTGCTTTTAAAATCAAACAAGTCAAAATTCTCGCTGTATTAGCTCATGATCTCTTTCCATTAGCGTCTTTTCGTTTTTTATTTATCCTCCTAAGCGTAATTAAAAGTTATTTTTTATTATTTTTTACGGCGCTATACTTAGGGTTTTGTTTAGAGGCAGCATAAATTATACATTTCGTTTATACAAAATCATAAAATGTTCATGAATCTCTCGAAATTTTAAAAGGTTCGTGCAGGACTTTCTTCGGAAAACGGGCTCGTATACACGATACTCACAACGCCCATGCAGCTAGTCCATTCGCCTGGAATCGAACGCAGGTCGGAACTATTAGCATTCAGCGATTTTACCGTTCGGCCGCTGATGGGCGTTCAAGGAAAAGAATTGATTACTTTTAGAAGTTTTTAATTAACACAAAGCTAGAAAAACTACATTTAATGAAAATCAGCTTTAAAAATAAAATATTTACAAATGCATCTAAATTTATTAAGATATAACTGAAGTTCAGAAAATGAAGTAATTAAAATTGATCAAACTTAAATTTCGTGATATTAAGAAAATTCGAAAAAACAAAATTTTTTTAATAATAGTTCAAACCTTTTTGGTAAAAATGTCCATAAACTTGTTAAACACTGAGCAAATTTATTCCCGCTTTTTAAAAAACACTTTAAGTACAGGAATTTTTATTTACGAAACTAACATTTGAATTCATCTGGAATCTTAAGCAACTATGATACTTAATGTACTAAATTCTACATAATATACTAATACTACTTGATGTATCTGAATTTTTTAAAAAAACTATATATTTGTATTTATAGCAACTATATATCGAAATTTCCAAAGATATCGCTTTTTAAAAATTTTGTGATAGTTTCAGCAGGAATGAATCCAAAAGTAGATACGTAAACTAGAGTTCAACGAGAACACAAAAACCCTTAAAAAATCCTTTGGTGTGACTTTAAAATCTGAAGCTTTTCAGATTTCGTTTCTTTATTTTATTATTTACTTAATTATTTATTTGGTACCAGGTTATAGAATCATTAGCTTTGTCGGAGGGAGAAACGTGGAAAATGATCAATGCCCTATCAGAGATTCGAACTCCAGACTACCCTGTGTTGGAGGGACGTGCTTTTCAATTACATCGCCAAAGGAACGCCGTAAGGAAGGAGAAAATGGTTCACATTCCTCCTCACTTAAAGGACGATTGGGAAGGATAAGACCCAGTTGCCTATTCATAGTAGTGATGAATTATCGTCCACCACATTTTAATTCGCGCACAATTGGAAGAGTCAGTAGGTTTGTAGAAGCACGAAACATGTAAAATGTACAGTGTCCTCTCCTGGATTCGAACTCCGGAGCATTCAGTTTCTCGCCGGACGTGCTTCCAGTTTTCATCTCGAAGGTTCGCAGTAAGGAGGGAGAAAATAATTTCCAAGATAAAATGAAAAATCAATCTTCTGTGCTTTTGCTGGGACTCGAATGAAAGATCTTCCATATGCCAACTGAACGTCCTTACCATTTCCTCCATGAAAGCACGCAGGCGGAATGCCATATTTCGTATGTTCTCTCCGATTTAAACGTCAACTGGGCAGACTATAGAACCAGTCAATTGGGCAGACTATAGAACCAGTCAACCAGATCCGCATGGTAACAATTTGTTGCCTGCAGTATTTTAGTTTAAGCGCAATCATAGAAATTATTAGTATTTTCGGAGATGAAAAAATGAAAAAAAAAATCAAGCGTACCTTTCTTAACTACTAATCACCCATTTGTAATCTGAATTAGATAACCATTTACACCACGAGAGCATTCTCGGGATGCGATAATTTCTCACCAGCTCTTCATATTTTGCTGTTGATGGCGGTTGATAAAGAACTATCTACACAGTTTCCTCTAATTTTGGTACGTTTTATTGGTCTTACCGCCATGAACTGATACTGGTAATCCAGATAATTGCAGCAGTTCTATTTACTTCAGTTCATTTTTTAATATATGCTCCTTATGGGCTTCAGTAAAAATAGCCTTTCCAAACTTACAACATTTAACTCTTTTTTTCCCTGTTATGTTTCTAAACACGAAGAAAGAGCAGAAATTCGAATTTTCAAATCTCTAATCATTTTTGAGATTCGCAGTGCTCAAGAATATAAACGTCCCATCTGTAAAATTTTCCTGATGTTCTAATTTCTTTTTCGAGTTATGTATGCTTGAGCATTATTTAAAATTATTTATTTGCAAACTTATATTTGTATAATTATACAAGCCCAGATATAAATCAAAAGCTGAGTTTTCCTTTTGGCTGAGTTTTCATCTTCTGTTCGAAATGCTGTTCTGCATTATGATTCAAGTTGAGGAATCTACAGTCGTTTGGACTTCCAAATGCGAAATTTTACCTACTTCTCTCATATGTAAAATTTTTTTTAATTCCTGTCATAATAGCAAGCTCATACTACTTTAAAATATTTTTGTAATTTGTAAAGAATTAATGGCATTCCTGCTATGTATCTTTATATTGAAGTAGTCAGCTTGTCTAGTTAATACTGAAAGCTCCTAAGTTCGATTCCCGTCAAGTCAGGGTTAATTTTGAAAATTTCTGCCCACATAAAACTTAATGCCATTTCAAAGTCTCCTTTTTTATGTATTATTACTACTTTATGTCGTTTAGTTTTATATACAATATGTGGCTCAAAATATGCGTGTGTTTGAAAAAATCAAGAAATACACGTTTTTCAAAACGTTCCAAGAACATTCTTTCGTTAGAAACCTCTTTTCGAAGGAGTGTTTACTGTATAGGAAATTTTAATTTAAATTAATTTTTTATCTTATTTTTTTTTTATTTCATGGAAGAATGGTTGCCAGAGCCTCAAGGAGGCTGGACTTCTACTTCCACCCCAATTTTGAGGGAAAGCGCCACGAAGGGGGCGGTTCGAAAGTCTTCCACCCCTCTTCCCTTTCTACCAAACCTCACGAAAGGAATTTCGGCTCGCCATATATTTAGATTTCCCCCCATGCCTCAAAGACACTATACATTTATAAACATCCATGCCTTCTTCGGAATTCGAACTCAAGCCCTCTGTACCGCAATAAGCTCCTCTTACAACTGTATTCTCTGGACGGCTTTTGAACTGTTCATTGATGGAAAAAAAGACAGTAATCAATCGAAACTTGAAAGAAATTCATATGCGTTTAAAAACATTTATAGATAGACATACCGATTAAATCACGATTATATCTTCATAAAGTATAATGAGTCAGATCATATGTCTACAGAATATCAAGAAAAATAGAATACCGGTTTGGATAGTTAAAGTAGTGATCTGTTGTTTCAGACCCAGTTAAAGTCATACTTACTAATTCAGTTACATTTATCACACGCTGGATTTCACAGAGAGGTGTCTTTGATATATACTGGTGTAAGAAATTAAGAGAAGTTTCCTATTTGATTTACGATCTCTAGACAGATTTTAATAAAAATTGGTGTGAACATAGGTTAATATAATACAAACAAAATAAACATTCAACAGTTATAATAGACACACATGTTCGTGTGTAACACTCATGGGAGTCTGAAGTTCCAAAACAGAGGTTGCAGAACACGCAAACGAAATGGGTTAATAGGGGGTATGGTCCCCTCTTACAGCCCTACAAGCCTCGCAGCGTGATGTCATACTGGAAATAAGGCAGTTTATCAGTGCCTCTGGCAATTGGTCCCACTCATTCAGCAACGTTGTTTTCAGTTCCTGGATGGCTCTAGGAGGGGCGCTGCGAGTTGCAGTTGCTCTCCCCAGAGCGTTCCAGACATGCTGTATATGGTTGAGGTCTGGAGACATGCTGTATATGGTTGAGGTCTGGAGACATGCTGTATATGGTTGAGGTCTGGAGACATGCTGTATATGGTTGAGGTCTGGCTGGCCAATCCATTCGGCGAATAACCTCACTCTCAAGAAATTCGTCGACCAGAAGATCTCTATGTGGGCTCGCGTTATCGTCCTGTAAGATGAACTCGGGGCCCACTGCACCCCGGGAAAGGCGAACATAGGGCTCCAAGATCTCATCTCTATACCTCACACCAGTCACAGAGCCTTTGTCAAAGACGTGGAGAGGTGTGCGGCCATCCAACATGATGCCTTCCCAGACCATTATACCGCCACCGCCATAATTGCTGATTTCGCGAACATAGGAGGATAGGTAGAGAGTCCCTGGCTCTCTCCATAGGAAAGTACGGCGTGAATCGGTGTTTAGGCTAAAATGGGACTCGTCGGTAAACAGAACGATCGCACATTGCTCCGTACTCCAATCATTATGCTGCCTGCACCACACTAATCGTACTCTCCTGTCCGTAGACGTCAGCTGGACGCAAACAGCCGGTCTTATGGCAAACAACCCTCTTTCGTTCAGTCTTTTGCAAACAGTCACCCTTGTTACACGGGTTCTTGTAGCTGCATACACAGGAGCTGAGAAATTAGAGCAATTGTAGCCCTTCTGTTACGCCTCGCTAAAGTGGACAAATAGTGATCTTCTCTGGCCGTCGTGGCTCTTGGACTACCTTGCCGAGGCTTTCTTTCAATGGATCCAGTATCCTGGAACTGTTTTCTTAGGTTACACACGACGCTGGGCGTTAAATTAAACTCTCTGCATATCTGAAATTGCGATTGGCCTACCTCTAGCTTCCCCGAAATTCGCCACCTCATTCCATCATCTAAACATTGGTGATTACTCATTTTTACTGTTCCGCTGTGAATTTAATCGATTACGTCAAGGTAACACCAAGAAATTCGCCAAGGTGTGCTAACGAACACAATTCGTCTTACCCTCCACGCGGTTATAAAGCCTGTTTTTCTGCTGGCTTCGCCTACACACACTGTGTACGCTTACGTATTTGCCGTACAAGATTTGCATTTTTATCTATAAGCAGTGGTTTTTCCTTCAGTTCAGTTCTTATCATACAGTTGGATAAAATATGCTAATTCTCTTAATTTATTTCACCAGTGTACTTTAACTGTTATTGTTAAATTTGCCTATTGTTAAATTTGGAAATACCTTAGGATTTAACACTATGCAATTTATTTAAGGGCGTTTTTCAAGTACTGAAAGGAGGTGTCTCAGATGTATACCAACATAATTGCCAAATGTTACTTTATTTTGACTAAACTTATTGACGCAAATTAATGTTCTTCCGTGATAAAGAACTCTAAATAATCGGAATAAATCGCTCTTAGCCCATTCAGGTATTCGAAAAATTAAGTAATTGGATTGTCTGTTTTTCCCCCTGTTAGAACAAATATGTATTTACTAAAATGCAATTATTTCAGCATTTCAGCATTCTTTACTTAGACGATGGTTATGCAATTAAATAAGTTTTTTATTTCCGTAAAACAAAATACAAAACTAATTTTTTCTAACAAAATTGAACAATAAAATTATTTTTATTTGCCCAGCACAAAACCCATTTCTGTTTCCACTTAAGCAATAAAATTATTTTTTATTGACATGGATATTAAAACTAAACACACGATTTACCTTTATTTTTAATTTATCAAATTTAAATAAAATTATTTTCTACTCGTACAAACAAATATAAAATTTTTCTGTAGAACAAGATGGTTTATCAATGTAAAACAATAAACTGCTAACGTAATAAATTCCCAAAAACAAACACTTTTTATCACTAGCAATGATTCATGAAGTAAATAAATTAAATCAGGCGTATGTAATAATATCTTGTTTCTGTCCTGTCCATGTTTATAGGCTAAACGTTTTCCGAACATTGTAACCAGTCTACATATCATAAGTATTTTCTCTAAAAGAATTTAATTGCTTTTTACGAAATATGATCTGTAATATATAAATTTTAAATCGTTTAAATCATTGAGGGAGGGAAGATTATTCTGTATCGAGTGAAGTGCATGACGTTTATATATAAACTAGTGTAAATATCCTTAAAAATTACCAGTTAGATATTTTTTACATCAATGAAACGTATTACAAATTACATCAGTTATAAACACAGTTAAATCAAAAATAAAAATTACTAATGAAAATTACTCCACATTTGGTTGTTTGTAAATGACTCAATTTTGCAGATAATTGCAGGCATAATTTCAAAGATAAATTAAAGATCCTATCCACCTGCAACACTCGGCAGCACTTGTCAGTTTCCTTGGTACTACATGCTGGCATATGCAAATGAATAGCATGCCTGCACAGGAGCAAAAGGCAGGTGAGAGTAACTCCAACGAGTAAATGGGAAGACTGCACAGAGGTTTTCTTATTTGAAGATCGCATTTGAACGTTGGATGTAAAGGTTGTGTTTGTGTAAACTCCTGTAACAAGTGTCAAAATTCGACCACTGCAGGATTCTGGCGTAATAGAACTGCGGTTTATCTTTCCGCAACATTGCTGCTTTTCTTGGTCAGGATCTCATGACTGTCAAGCGAATATGAAATTGGCAGGTCCAGAAGAGCCATACTGAACGCCATGCAGGATATCGAAGGCCCCGGGTCAGTAACCCTAGAGAAGATAGACATTGTTGTCCTTTCGACTCTCTGATCGTACGCCTACATAACGTACGGAAAGTTAGAAATCTGGCTCGTGTGCAGGGCAACAAGTGTGTGCATGGACAATGCGACGGCATTTACCGCATTATAGAATGTCAGCAAGGCAATCATTGTTTCGGCTTCCCTTGAGGCTGCAGCAGAAATAGGCGCGCCAACAGGATGCGACAAACGTAGACATAGAACACAGAAGTGGCACACGTCGTTTTTTCTGATGAATCCAGGTTCCGCGTATGATATCATGATGGACGTATCCATGTGTGGAAGTACCAAGGAAAATGAACGTTACGAGCTTACATTCGTCATCCTCATAAGGGCTCGACACCTGACTCCTGGTATGAGTTGCCATTGGGTGCACATTACGATCACCTGTTGTTTGCATAGCCGGTAATGTAGACATCCACTGTTACATTTTCACGTCTTAACGCCCTTGGCTGTGCCCTATCTTCGACGCCTGCGTGACGCCGTCTTTCAACAAGATAATGAATGATCACATAATGTCTGTGCCATCCTCACCCTCCTTGATATAGAGGGTGTTCGACTGCTGCTCTGACCATCATATTCTCTATACCTTTCACCCGTTAAGAACTCCTAGTCATAGACTGCCAATAGACTCGCATGGCACTATTCCCCAGCTACTGCGACTGATTAACATGATAACAACGAAAGAGCATTTGGCACATAAGTTGAAACCTCACGCAATGAATTACCCATATCCGAGCTCTCTTCGACCTGATGCCCATCCGTATTAGAACCGTTGTTGCTGCCAGCTCTGTGTACTGAATTCTGCACTCTGTGCGTCCAAACAACCTGCAAATTTAATTACTTGTTCCTCCCATTATACTGCACATGTAGAGTAAATAAGTTTCCGCCATATGCTTTTCTTCCTGATATAGCAAGTTTAATGGCTAACAGCGTGTATGTGTAACTCACCGAACCCATTAGTCAATCTTGATAAAATTTAACGCATTTAGAGGTGAGGTTTTGCATTTTATTTTAAGCTGAAATACAACTATCATATAAAATTGTGAGTGTACGATTATATACACAACAAAAACTATGGACAAGATTAGAATGCATAGCTTTCAGCAGGTGGGGAAAGTCTATAGTTGACTTACTTCGCTTGGGCAATGCCTATAGCTGATTTATTTTTCTTGTTTTCCCTGCTGAATAAGCAAAGTGTTCACTAATGCTTAACACTATCATCCAGCAACAAGCTAAATTAACTGCACACATACTCACAAATTTTAGCACCCGCAAGAGACGTTGTTGTTTTCACTCTACGAAGAAAATCCCTGCTGTGATAAAAATAGGAAGTATTGTCTCCAGAGCCGCTTAAAGACTTTTCATTTATCTTTTGAACTGTAACACTACGTTGCTTATAAATAAGCCATTTAAAGATACTACGCGTCCCATAATGATAGTTTGACACTTTTCAATGTCAAAATGTTCATTTTTATTTTTATTATTAATGAAAGATGATTCTAACCCCATATTTATGTAATTCAGCGAAAATATTTCTCTATAACTCTTGCGTATGTACACTATCGTCTGCAACTGCACTGCCATCGTCTTTACAATGCAATTACACAAACGTCTAATAACGTGACTGAATATCTTTATTACTTCTGTAGAGTAAAAATAAATTGAGCTTTCAACTTAATGACTAACCACAGCTGGCGGGACTCAACATCTTTGAAGTTTATATTGATCTCCTTTTAAACTATGCCGCCTACCATTAAACCGATATAGCGTTCTGGTTTGAGTGAATATTTTGACAAAAGCTAAGAAGGATTGAATGTAGTTTAACTGAAAACTTACTATTATTAAGATTTAAGAATAATTTTCAAATCCCAACAATATATGGTACGTAGCACTAACACCAGTTTATAGATCAACTTGAAATTTTGTGCATGTATATAGAAAAGTCTAGTAAAAAAAGTATTTGTACTTTACTGCTCTAGTATACTTTTCATAATGTTCATTTTTATTTCAATTATTAATGAAAGATTACATACTTAAGTATGAAATATAGTTAAGTATGAACTATGGGTATACTTAATTATACTTAAGTATGAACTAAGTTCACTATTTATTGGAAAGTATTTATATACTTTTCAAAGCGAAAATAAATACCACAAATTTACATTTGGATGAGGCTAAAAAGGAATACGAGTCGCGAGTTTTCTAGGAATTACTTTCGGAGTTTTTTTCATTAAAATGAAAACAAATCCGTAGAAATAGCCTTATTCGGTAAGACATTTTATTCAATAACTAAGTGCAATCTTTCAGACAGTTTCTTGATTACATCTCCTCCTTTTCCCTCAATATCCAAGTAATATTTGACACTGCGTTTTGAAATCAAGGTTTTTACTGACAATGAATTTTACAGAATACGAAAAAGAATGGCAGTCTGGTTATGCATTGCCATTGGTTATATGGCACAATTTGGTTACACATCCCATTCAAGTACCGGTAGCTTCTGACTAAAGTTGTAATGCGATTTGGCATTATAATGATACCTTTACGTCATGATAGATTCATCATTTCTGGAATTTCTGTTGCAAAATCTTTCAGTTTCATTAATCGCCGGCACACACTGAAACTTATTTTTTGTTCAAAGTAGATTGTTCTGTTATAACACAAGCAAACTGATAACATGGCCTTTTTTGTTTGATAACAGTTTGCTTTGATTTGGTTTATTTGATTATGGTAAAGCTATTTACCTAAGTGGAAGGATGCCTTCCTGGAGAATTTCTAAAGGATAATGGGTGGTATACATATTACACATAGGAAAACCGAAAACATCTATTCAACCAGCCCATTCGCGGGATTCGAACCTAACTACCAGTGTTTATGGACTTCGGCCGCTGGTGGGCTGCGTAATATCAATATTTCATGCTGATTGATATACTGATATTATTGATTAAAATACTTATTAATGCTTGTTGACTGTCCAGGCTTGGAACTACGTGTATATAAGCATGTACTATGAACTATGTAACTATGTAAGCATATATTATGAACTATGTAACTATAAGCATATATTATGAACTATGTAACTATAAGCATATATTATGAACTATGTAAGCATGTATACAGGATCAATGTATGCTCTTATAGGGCCCATGAGGTGTTGCCACGGATAGTTGCGGAACCTGGACTAGACCCGAATAGTCTAAGTAAGCCGGACGGGTGTCCAGAGTCTGCTCTCAACTGTCAACTGTCCAGGCTTGGACCATGAACTTTTGTAATAATGTAAACCTTCCATTTTTATCGCAAAGGGTCAAACGCTTCAAAATAAAAACACATATGCTGTTGTATTTTTTAAGCTGTATGCTCTAGGTAATGTTGTTTCGGATGCTGTGATAATATTACCTGAAAACATATTGTTGCGTGCGTACGGGTTCGTTACGAAATGAATGCACAAGTCCGATGAAAAAGGAACAAAATTTATTATTATCAAAACAAATAATGCTTAAATGTCCTCAAATAATCATGCAGTATCACAATATATCACAGTAGTTATCTTCTAAATACTCAAACGTTCAAGAGAACTTAATTCAAAACAGCTAAAGAAAGCTAATCCGCGAATTCGCTACAATTAACAAGAGAAGTTTTCTAAACAAACTCTTAAAAGAATAAACTAAGTAACTACTACGAATTGAGAGGTCTTCCTCCTTTTATAAGATTTTAAAATCGCACGCGAGAATTTTCTAGTATTTTCTCGAAATCAAAAAGAGATATTTATTAAATGTTAAATGCACGCGCTCTTGTATTTTCAATTTTCCGGCTTAGCTTTCTTTTAATATTCGGCACGCGCTGCACTGCGCGGGAAATAAAACCATTTAATTTATAATTCAACTAATGTTAATTATTTGAATGCCAAATTCGTAACACTATAAAAGTAAAGCTTCCAAGGCTGCTCGGAATAATGCTCCTACCTGCAACAAGCTAATTATTATTCAAACATTAGTCTCTCCTTATGGATAACTCTGTTTCGAAAATAACGGGCTTCACTACTTATTGTTTCACATCCTAAACAAGACCTCTCGTTGACACAAATTTTAAAACAAGTTCCCCTCTTTGGAATATGTAGTTTAATATTACAGAAAAATATGAACGTCAAACAATAGATGAAAGTTTTAGAAATGTTTCAAAAGCATAATTTTGTAAAATATACAAGCAGGTTTCATTGCGAACATAAATAAATTAATATAATGAATTAAGTATAGACATGTATCTAGGCAATTCTGATTAAGATATACTTCTTACTGTGTTCGTTATTTGGGAGGTAAATATTGCATTGCAATTTCCAGACCCTTTTCCTTAAGTGTAAAGCAAATACAAGCCAGCTTCCCACAAGAAGTCCTTTTATAAATATGCACCACTCCATGGGGGGGAGTAGTAGTTAGATTTGACATAAACTACATTAATTATAACAGAATAATCTTGTTGCTTGTGTTTGTTGCAGTTTGCTTGTGTTATAACAGAATAATCTATTTTGAACAAAAAATAAGTTTCAGTGTGTGCTGGCGATTAATGAAACTGAAAGATTTTGCAACAGAAATTCCAGAAATGATGAATTTATTTCTGTATTAATCCAGTACTATTTACAATTTTTAATTGGCATGTTTACATAAATTATTAATTGAAATTCATGAAAGTGTATGTATTTTAGTCATTAAAATAAGTTTACTAATAAGCACTAATCACATAATTGTTCTCATATATAGTATTACAAGCATTCATTTTATAATTTTTATAAAGAAACTGATGCTTTTTTTTTTAATGGAAAGCAAGGATCTTACAATGGCACATCAATTTTAATCCATTGTTATAATGCAGAAGAATTGCATATGCAATTTAATTGATTTTGCTGTCCTGATAAAAAAATGATTCGAAAACATCTGGTAAGTTCACTGAATCCTCACTCGTGTATCTACAAAACGTTTTCAATTAAATTTTACATTTTATGAAATTATTTTATTTATGTTTCTTCGGTCTTGAGCCGATATCGATTCTAATTAATGCTACGCAGTGTCCATTCGATGAGTGCAAGCCATTTAGTAAGTTCTACAAGCAAGTGAATCTGTTTGTCTTTTAATAAAATATCCGATTTTGAAGCCAACCGCCTAAAATAAATATTATAAAAAATACATTCTGATTTTAATGAGTTCAGCTAGTGTAATTTCATTAAAATATCTATTGATTTTAATAATAAACCGAAATAAAAAAAATCTGAAAGGTTTCAGGTTTTAAATTACGTCCAAAGGGGCGTTTTTTTTAACATTTTCTCTGTTACCTCTATTTATTAAATATGACATTCTTTGCACTTAAACAATAAAATTCAGTTCAAAAGCAATATCGCAAAATAGTTTTAAATAAAGCATATCCCTTTAGAATTTCCGATACACAGTCTCACGCACTGGAGATAAAAATGTTTTTTCTGTACAACGTTGCCATTGCTCGCTTTGAAATCCTTGAGTTTGTTGCTCAAAAATTAGTTAAAGTTTTAAAAAATATGAAATAATAAACCAAATTCCAAATTTCAAATTTGGGCTTCCACATGCCCATATTCGCAGTAGGATTACGTCATTCAAAATTCGATGGCTCTATGTATCGTTGTTTTATCACAATGCGAGAAATATACATACATTTATGCAGACTTCCATTATTTAATTTCTTCAAATATCTAATGCAGGACTGTAACATTTGGTGGCAACAGTCGGAAAAGTGAAACGAACATTTATATAGTGAACCACCGCAAAATTGCAAAACGAAAACAATAGTCTTTCAGGGGCAAAGCCTCTTTGGACTAAAAGGTACTATTAATTACATAACACTAATCAATCTGCTGTTCTATTCCAATGATTCTGGACTTAAGATGCAACAGAAATTCTTCAAAATTCTGTAATGCAACTCATTATAAACGTCTTCAACGTGATAATTACTTTAAATTATGCTCCGAAAAGGCAAAAGTAGAGAAATTTGTTTTAAACCATGTTATTTTTAATGCATAAAATACCCTTATTATTTAACAATTAAATGCGTAATACGAAATATAGTAGATTATTTGTTTTCTTCACTCTTTTTCAGCTATATTTATATTAATTTTTGCGTGTTATTCCATTTTTCCGTAGATATTGGTAGTATTGACATTAGCTCAAATATTAGGTGTTTCATTTCATTTTACTTTTGTTTTTATTGAAGAATTTAAAGATGACAAAATTGTTATGTAGCAAAAACTGTGGTCGTTTTGTAGCATTTATCATATGTTTTATTTCTTTGTTAATTCTCCTTTAAGCCCTGCAACGAAGCCCAACGAATCTCTCTCAAAGAACCAGAAAAAAGTCAAGAAAAGAGCTTAAAGCATGCTACAAGATAGACTAGACATAATGAACACGGAAGAATTTCCGTACCTATTACAGAGGCTGTTCACACATTTTTTAGACGATGTATATTGTATTCTCAAAACTAAATTACATAAAATTCTTGTGTTTTAAATGTTCTATTTGACATCCCTTATTCTGAAATATCTTCCGACACCGCAATTTCCAGGATAATAATGCCTTTTGAAGTGGCAGAACAGATATTCTATCCCATTCCTCCCGAACAGCTTTCAAGAGTCCTGTTAGGGTTTTGGGACAACGTTTGGATAATGCAGTTTTTAAAAGTCCGAAAGCACAAAAATCCATAGGTGACACATCGGGAGATCTAGTAGGGATATCAGTGAAGGGTATGGCCTTGATACCAGTTTTTTGTTCCATTTCTTTTAGGAAATTTACAATGGATTTTGATGTGTGACTGCTAGCTTTGTCCTGAGGGAGTCTCACAGATGGATGGCACTGTGGGTAAAGCGATGGTATTTCATTCAGAAAAATTGGCGATAAAATATGTTCCTGATAGTATTTGGAGTTAATCTTGACATCTTTTTGCTCTCCCTTTATTTTTAACTTGCCATTATAAGAAAAACCAGCAACAATCATGAATCCCTTAGAAAACCTTTCTTTGGATTCTTTGAACCATGTACTTAAATTTTTTCTTCCCTTTTATGATAATAAATGGCTCTTTTTTTGTTACAATCATTTAAATACACCCATGCTTCATCTATTGTGAACAATTGTTTTCCATTTTTCTTTGGATAAGTGTTTCTCATATAGAATTCTGCAGCGTGTCCTGCGTTGAGCGATATGGTTTGGAAGAAGACGATGCACGTTGCGTTTTTTCGCTTTCTTAAGATTTAAATCAACGTTTATCATTTTGTTTACAGTGGACACCGAGCATTTTAATGATTTTGCAACTGTCCTTTGACTAGGGGAATTTTCTTTTAACATTAAACAACGTACCTTTGCAATAGTCGAAGATGTCCGTTTTTTCCTTGCATACTTGTTTGGAATTTTTGTCCCACTTGAGGCTCCAATTTGACGTTTTTTCCCTTTCTTGTTGATGATATTACCTATCTCGCTTTATATATCACAAAACCATGACTCTCACATCGTTTTTGGATAACGGAGTATGCATATTTCTCTTCGAAAAGAGCGTAAATGTAGCCTTCAAACCACTGCTTTGCTAAATTCGCCAATTTGAATAAAAACCAAACTTTCAAGCCCCAGGCAATAATTTTGACTTTTAAAAACATAGTACAATTGCAATTACTTCTTTTGCAGCAAACGAATTTTTATTACCGCTTACCAAAATCGTCTAAAAATAGGCGAACAGCCTCTGTATTAGCTTGAGTCCATTTAAACCAGGGTATGGCATCTAATGTCTTAAAATAACAGCATAGCACTCGAAACGTACAATATAGCGTTAGAAAATACTTTGATAAATACCAAAAAAGAAAAAGGCCCATAAAGTGTTTTAATTAAATACATCATAAATTAAATATATTTATTAGCCCAAAGGGCGTTTGCCCAGAAGGGCTATTAATTTCGTTTTGGCATTTTGTGGCTTTTCACTATAAACAGCGTTTCACTTTTTTTAAATATGATACAGGGTAAATATTATCGCCCTGTATCATATTTAAAGAAATTAAATAATGAAGAATCTGCATAAATGAATATATGTTTCTCGCAGTGTGGTAAAAGACGGCACCTAGAGCCATCAAATTTTGAATAATGTACATCTCCCCCCGAATATGTTCATCTGGAATCCTAAATTTGGAATTTGGAATTGTTTATTTTATTATCTATTTCATATTTTGTAAAGCATTTATGAGATTTTGATTAAGAAACTCAACGATTTCAAAGCAAGTAGTGGCAATTCTGTACGAAAAAAAAAAACATTTTTATCTCCAGCGCGCAAGACTGTGTATCTTAAATTCTAAATATATGCTCTTTTTAAACTATTTTGTGATCTTGATGAATAAAGATAAAAGTATTTTATTCCAGTATTGCCAACACATCGCTTTTAAACTTCTGAGGTTGTTCAGCAAAAATTTCTTAAATTCACGTAAATATGGAATAAATAAAAAAAGAAATTCAAAATTCGGACTTTAGGATTTCACGTTTTGTGGTAGAGGATAATGTGCGTTCAAAATTTGGTGGTTCGGTGACGCCTGTTTTCTACAGTGCGAGAAACATATATGTACTACTTATACACACATATACGTACAGAATCTTGATTATTTGATAACAGAGATTAATATTGTAGCTTGTAAGATATTCTAGTTTAATTGAGAAACACAAACTATGTTGCTAATTTTCAAAAAGTAAAACTGTCGACATTCTGCATTTTATTATATATATGTATATATAACCTGTTTCTTTTCATAACCTTTTCCCAGAGAGAAATAAGTAGATATATATTTTTCACAATTTCACAATTCTTCACAATTTTTGAAATAAAACTTTTATTTAATTTTCGTTCTGAGTTTTACTTCTTTTGATTTATTATCAGTTTGATAATCTAGCAGCTTCAGCGCAGATACGTCCATTTTCTTTTTAATTTGTTACTGCTTCAATGATGACTATTCTCAAGAGTCATCTCTCATATATAATAATCATTTAATTTTTTTTAATTAATATTTTTAATTTTTTAAATTTCTTAATGATAATATCAATATTAATAATTTAAATTTTTTAATAACACTTCTGTATGGTTTTAAATGAAAATAATATTGGTTGAACGCATTGTTCAAGCAATCTTATTCTCATTTAAAACCATACACAAGTGTTATTGTGTGAGCAAATTTTGAATGTAAATGTAGAATTGCACTTCCTTTTTCAGTCTCTCAATATTTATTACGCATCAAAAATACTTTTTATCATTATGTAGGCAATAATTTTATACCTTGCTTATTTAAATATATTTTTATGCGTATCTACGAAGAAACGCACATGTTTTGTTGAAATATAATTAATTTAAATTTTCGAGTAATTTTTTCTGTTTTCTTTAGTAATTTTGAGTATTTTTTTTTCTTGTGGCTTATCTAAGTTTTATTTTAGTTTTCCTTCCCATGCAGACTTTTAAATTATCATTAAGAAAAATTAAAAAATTGCTGTTTTGTTAAGTCATGCCTTTTTTTTTTTAGAATATGAAAACAATAACACCGTCGTCAGACATTAATAAGAATCCTATATGCATTTGTTTAGCAAAAACTACACTAAGGCACTTTGTTGCGTAATTCTAACCTCATTAAACACTCTAACTCAAACATCGTTGTTTAAAACCTGATGCGTAAAATCCTTATCGTGAAACTGAAAACATAAGCAGTTGGGTCAATAGGAAGCGGAAGCGAAAATTGTTTTTATACCTTAAAACGACTTAAAGATACAGACACCCAACTGCGTTGTTTTCATTGCTGCCACTCTTGGAAATGTGGACGCAAATAACTTCTCTCCTGTTGTTGTAACTTCTCATAAAATGTGAAGCTTGAAGAATTGCTTTGCTCGTAGAATTTGCTATCGTCTGCAATGCATTACGCTGTTGTTATGTGATTGGTTCAAAATAACAGGGCTGCTATTGAAGCAATAAAAATAATATTGCTATCGTATATGTTAAAACTTGCGGTGTAGTTAGATTCGAAGAAAAGCAGAAACCAAGATAGAACTCTTTATATAACCTAATCCAAATGGAATTCTTTTTCAGGATATTGTCATGCTTTTCTTATAGATTTTTACATAAACTTTTAATTGCTGATCCCGCCAGTTGCCGATAAGAACACTAAATGCTGTCATTTATCGGGTTTAAACCCATGCAAACGTATTTACATTTCTGGTGGTGTTTTTTTAAAGTTAATACATTGCATTTTCGCTTAAAAAATCTTCCACAAAAGCATCCCTTCTATTAAGCAGATAGTCTTCGTATGCTTTGCCATTGCCAGTGATCTAAACTAACATTTCTCTCATCTTCTAGCACCTAAATGAGTAATATTGCATACAAAGCAATATTACTCATTTTCTAGCAACTGCACTGTTTAAGTAATTATTGTTGTCATTCATTTCCCGAAGAAATTGCTAATTTTCCTGTGCTAACAGGGAACTATTGCCAATGCTCAGAACATAAGATCCTTAATTTTAACATTAAAATTATAACAGTTTATTGCTAATCAGGGGGATAAAATGGGATATTTAAGATCACTGTGTGTCTTTTGACTAAATGTTAGCAAATTCCATTGGTAATAACTATTTTTGAAGTACTCTATGATTATTAAAATTAATAAATGCCGAATGAATTTGAATTCTCTATGATTATTAAAACTAATAATATTTAGCTGTACACTGGTGTGCAAAAATTAAGGACGAGACGGTTTTTTCAATATAACTTTGTACAAAAGCTTTCCAAATCAACACATTTAATACCGTAAGATCCCCAATACGTAAGGACATGAGTAATGTAAGCAACACTTACTAAAAGAGAAATCAGAGGGATAAAAAGAAGCTTTATTGAAAAGTAGCATGGAGGGCAAAGCGACTGAAGGCCGAAACATCCCTGTGATGGGTGTCCAGCAAGAAACATCCGGTCTTTAATAGGGGATATGATCTCCCCTGACTGCTAGGCAGTTTTCACAGCGTCTGCCCATGCTGAGAATAAGGGTGTCAATGAGTTGTTGAGGCATTGCTGCCCATTCGTCTTGCAGCGCCAATCGAAGCTCCGGAATCGTTACTGGTGGTAAGGTACGAGCTGCCAAGCGTCTGCCTAGAAAATCCCATACATGCTCGATGGGATTGAGATCCGGAGATCGTGCCGGCCAATCCATACGTTCAATATCCTCAACTTGCATACGTTCAATATTCAACTTGCGGTTTTCATGTCTCGAAAGCGAGACTTAGGCTATGTATTAGATTTATATATAGCATTGTTTTAATATAGGTAGTGTGAAACAAAATAGGACTTATAGCCTGCTATAAGAGCTGTTCGGCAGCTACTGTGCGATGACATGGTGCATTGTCGTCCATGAAAAGGAACTGCGGACCCATAGCGCCTCTAAAAAGACGCACATAATTAAGAAGAATCTCGTTACAATAACGGGTCCCTTTGACTGAACCTGCGTCGAAGATGTGAAGGTCTGTACAACTACCAAGCATGATGCCTCTCCAAACGAGAACACCGCCACCTCCATACCTGTCCCTTTCATTGATGTTCGAGGGATGATTGCGGCTTCCCCGCTCTCTCCAGATGAGTATGCGATGAGAATCGCTACCTCATCTGTAAAGAGTACTCGTCCCCATTCATTGTCTCTCCAATTCCAGTGTTCCCGGCACCAAAGAGAACGCCTTCTCCGATGGGCAAGCGTTAGAGGTACACACCGTACAGGGCGTCGTGTAAACAGTCCACCACCGTGCAGTCTTCTGGCCACGGTAAAACGCGATATCGGTCGTTCAGTCGCCTATGTCGTGTGTCTAGCGATTTCTTCCGCTGTCTGCCGCCTGTTTCTTCTGGCCTGTAAGGCAATATACCGGTCATCTGCGGGTGTGGTTCCTCGTGGATGACCACTACTAAACCCCCGGGTAGCTGTTCCTATAGCTTGAAATTGTTTCCAAAGTCGTGAAACGATGCTGTGAGCAATTCCAAACTCTGCAGCCACACGTGTCACACTGCGGCCTTCCTCCAACTTCCCAATGATTCGACCTCGGGTAAAAGCATCCAGATGTCGTCTAACAGATTGATTATTCGCCATTTCTCGCTGAGGCATCAACTCGGTGTGGTTTTAACTGCTATACGGCGTGCAATCTCTTTGCCAGAAATACTGATCTTACACCGACAACATGCTTTATACTACTCAGACACTCCCCCATTACATCTACCTGCATATCTGCGCATGTGCTACCGTACATCACCTTACTTAATGTCCTGATTGGTCTTTCTGTCCGCTCTGCCTCTTCGTTCAGCTGATATTATAATTTTTCGACTTCGTCCTTAATTTTTGCACACCAGTGTATATTTGACGATGAATGTAGGACTCTCTTTTAATTCTCCAATCTTAGACTCATTGTCTGCATCAAAAATGAAACTTAACGATAAGGCAAATACTGTGTAACAATATGTATAACTATTATTGTTTTTATACATCTGTTATTCCTTAAATGTTAAAAAAGCAGGGATTTTATTAGATGGCATCAGTGAATTTGATCCTTATTTGAATAGAGAAATAAAAAAGTGGGATTATTACTTCCTTGTACGAAAAATAGAAAGTGCTATAATCGCGAAAATTTCCGGGTATCATATTTCAACGGAAATATTAATTTTGATCGTTCCCGAATCCATTTGGACGATTGATTCGAGTGACGTCTATAGCTATGGATAGAGTAAAGGATTCTTTTTTCTAAAACTATTTGAAAAATACATTTAAAATCTATTGAAAAGGGATTTTTTGTGACGTATGTACCTACGAAGGTACACATGTATGTATGTACACTGCCCCCCCCCTCCAAAAATGGGACAGTTCTATATCTCGCGTTCTACTGGGCCGATTAACAAAATTCAACTTGCGGTTTTCATGTCTCGAAAGCGAGACTTAGGCTATGTATTAGATTTATATATAGCATTGTTTTAATATAGGTAGTGTGAGACAAAATAGGACTTTTTCTGAAATGGCAGGCCAATGTTTTTCCATATTTCCATTCTACAACTCAAATTATTCCAATCCGCCAAATTTTGTAAAAATCGCACGATTGGTTTTTAAAAAATTAGATCTCGAAATTTTATCTCCTGCTTTTTAATTGAATTTTGTTTATTAATATCTCTTTTTTATTAAACTTATTTTATTCTTCCTTTCACATTTTGAAATTTAGGTTCATTCCAAATAAAATTCACCTATTTTTATGATTTATTTTAAGAATTTATATTTTTAAATAAGTTTTATAAATATTTCCAAAAACAATTTTGAGCAATAACCTATAAATTTTTTACCATCATCTTAAAATAGATAAATATCTAAGCATACCGCCAAAAAAGTCTACTTTTTTATTCAAAATTTCTTAAGATATACGGGAATTTACATTTTGGCTTGTTTTGAAGTTTGGTATGTTCGTTATAAGCTATAATAACTCCAAATGTAGTTTATGTATTTTGTTAAAATTATTTGAAAGTATGAACGATGACCATTTTTTCATTCGTGTACAATAAAAAGAAGGAAAGAAAAATAGATTTCCATAAATTAAAAATTTCACTGAAAAAAATGCGCCAAAATAAATTTTTAAATTTCTCCATAAATTTCTCACCAAAAATTAAAAAATTTAATATCTAGGTATAATTCGAGTCGTAGAAGTGAAATATAGAAAAAAATTGATATGGTATTTCAGGTATTGGTATGTAACAGGTAATGTTATAATTTATGTTATATTATATGTTTAATGTTATGTTGTTAACATTAAAGATTAATGCTATATGTAAATTTAATATATATCCCAAGTCGCGCTTTCGAGGAATGAAAAACGCAATTTGAATTTCGTTAATCGGTCCAGTGGAGCGGAGGATATAGGACTGTCCCATTTTTTTTCGAAGTCTGTCTGACATAACTTAAAAACGATTAGCCATAGAATGTTTAAATTTTTAATATGAATCTATCATATCATCCAGTTGTGCGCCTTCCTTTTTTATCGCAGCCAGCAGTACCATATATATATATATAGCACCTCTTTTAACCCGGCTTAAAAGTCCTTATTCGGCCTTTATTTTCGCAATCGTTGGTTGCAGTCATATGGTTCAAGTTATAGAAGTGTTTTAAATGACGAAAATATTTATGTTATGGCAATGTCAATTTTTTTTTTTAAAAATTGCGCCAAATACCGAAATCTATCTATTAATGTCATCTTCCGGCTCCTAGACTTATATTTGGGAAAGTTTCATACTTATCACGAAAAAAATTAAATTCTAAGAAGTTTGTTTTCCGTGCGACAAAAATTGAACCAGGACATTTAATTTCAAAATTCGCAATTTTTGTTATCATATTCAAATTACATTGAGGAATCGGTTAAGTGAGTTAAAATAATTCGAGGAAACGAATTTAAATGAAATCTCTCAAAAAATGTGTATTATTTAATAGGACGTACAAGAAAGTCATGTGGTATCCACATCAGATTTTTAATTATTTGTTTGGTATTCAAACTAGTCATACTATGTATCATACGTATCACACGTATCATATGTATCACACGTATCATAAGTATCATATGTATCATAAGCATCATACCTATGTATAAATATTTTCATATGTATGTGCTTAAGATTTGTTTATTTTTTACCCTCTATCTGTAGCTCCGTTTTTCCTTCTGAACAAATAAATAAGTATGGAAAAGGGGCCCGTTTAGTGCAAAGTTGTGTATTATGTCAATGATTTCCTCTCGTAGGTTACGTTTTTATCTGAACATAATTGAGAATTCAATTATCAAGATTATTTTGCATAAATGATATACTAGAGTAAAGTCTATAAAATTACACAGTTGTAGCATGTTATTTGATGTGCTGTGAAATAGTTTGCTAAATTAAAAATTTATTTACATAGAATTTATTATTTATTATTTATTTTATAGAATTTGGTATTTTATTATTTTAAATTATAAATTTTCGGTTCTTAAGCGCTTTTTAACATCTTTTCTTGACATTAAATAGTAAAAATTTTGAAACACTACTTTGTTTCGAGCAATTGAACCGAAAACTGAACTTTCTTTCTAATTTTAGTGAGAAAGCTTCTCCTTTCATATCCTAGAGCTTCTGTTTTATTTAACTCTTGGCCTTGAAAATCCTGTTTACGTAATTACTAAGCAATTGCTTATTTGAACGATTTATGATTATTATAATCTTGAATGGGTAATGTATTATTTCCTTGAACACTTAACACAGAATTATATGTAAATCTGAAGTAATATTTTCATGATTTTTCCTTGCCTATTAAGCCATTATTCTCTCTTGGTTGGTTAATTTGTTCAAACAAATTAATGGAACATACCTGAACTTGCTGCACGGGTGGATGACCCAATGGCCAGCCGCTTTTTGTCTTATCCTCTCTTTCATAAGCGCTTTTTTGCTACCGAACAGCTTCATAGCCAGTTTGTTATCGGAAGGCTGGAAGAGGGCCTCCAGCTGACTTCGCATGAAGGAGGCCTTCGCCTCGCCGATCACGGGGCCAAGTTCCTCCTTGGGGGTCCCGTACAAGGAATCCCCTTCCGCCTCCTCCTGTAAAATACATAAAGAGAATCGAATTAACAGACTCAAAATTATTTATGTTAAAATATATTTTCTGAATTAACAAAACATTCAGAAATATAAGAACTGTTCGCAAACTAGGTATTCCACACGAAAAATGTAATAAAGGAATTCTGGTTGGGAAAAAAATAACTATTATCTTTTAGAATATATGAAGAATTGTTAAATATCTCTTAAAAATTTGAGAGGAAATATTAATTACTACTATTAATTATTATTAATATCTCTGTTCGCGTTAAGTATGGGTAAACGAATTTCTAATGCTGCTCAAATCTGAAACTAATTATTTTATCTCGTAGAATGATAATCAGATGCATAATTATAAGTTGGCTAAATAAATCATTCTAATTTTAGTGAAAAGTTGCAACGAATGAGACTTCTGAAGCAATTTTTAAATATTGTAGGGATTGTTTTAATTTTCTAATAGTTATTTTTAATTTTGAAACCCTTTCCTTTAAATTCTTGTTTTCCACCTACAACTGGTTGCCAGAATGAGATTTGAATATCGTGTTTTATGTAAATGAAGTAGAATCAGTATTTAATGGGAAGTTCAGTCACTCCCGTACAAGAACTCAGAACTCAGTAGAGCGTGTTCTGCCTTCGGGCCACGTTGTTGCTTTAAACCTATCTTACTACGTACGACCGTAGTCTACGTGCCTGGTGGTGTTCGCCGATGAAGTTTAATTCATGGGTCAACTCGGTTTATCTTTATACAGCTTCGGTTTAAATTTAACTAGTTAGAATTAGTTTAATTTCTTATTTTCTATCTTAAATTAAAGGCTAAGTGGAGGCTTTCCTGTCAGCCCTAGAGGAGCCGTCTGTTAGCATTTCTTTGAGTGAATAAAAAGGTATTTTTTACCTTCTTTGGTTACTTTACCTACTTTATAGTTGTAAGATGACCAGCGAATAGTCGCTAGACACTTCCTTAAGGCTCTAGTAGCCAAGGATACGTAAATTAACTATAAGTTTATAATATGGGATACATAAAATACCATACTGGGCCTATTGTTGTATATTATTTATAGGGATTTACGTAGCATAGTGTAAGACTGCAGAATTTTCCAAGTAATTTCTTAATCTCGATTTTAATAAATTCATGTAGCCCACCAGCGGCCGAGCGGTAACGTCGCTGAACACTGGTAGTTCGGTCCGATGTTCGAATCCCGCGAACGGGCTGGCTGCATGAGTGTTTTCGTGGTTTTTCCCATGTGTAACGTGTATACGAGCCAGTTTCCCTTAAAAAGTCCTCCACGAAGGCATCCCTCCCTTAAGGCAGATAGCCCTTGAGTGCTTTGCCGTAATCTAATAAACCAAACCAATAAATTCATGTAACCTTTAAGTTCCGGGACAAATACAGAACTTTACAGTAATTTTCATGCTTTAAATTGCGCTTATCAGTAAAAATAAATAAATAAATAGAAATTCTTAAAAGATCTGAATGTATTCAGATTTTGATGTCAAACCACAGGGTTTGTTTAAGTTTTTCACTCCTCAAATTACACACCTTTTTCTCGTTTTTATTTATTATTAAACATTACATTCCTCTCACTTACGCCACATAAAATTCTGCAGTTAAATTACCAACTTTTAAAGGCAACGTATCTTCAGAATTCCCAATACAGTGTAATGTGTTGCCATACATTGTCCTATTTTGCTTCATTCTTTCTCAGGTCATCATTTCAGTTGTCTTAACAGAATGGCCCACACATTTTTTTATTATTAAACATTACTTTCTTGGCACTTACGTTACATAAAATTCAACAACAAGATCATAAAACTTTTTAAAACAGCATGTCTTCTTTAGAATTCCCATACAGTGTTAATGTTCTCATAGATTTTTTTAGTCCAGAGGGACTATTGGTCTCTAACCGCGCTTTTCCGTCGAATCAGTTTTGTTGTTCATTTCACTTTTCAACTAATTATCCGCTGCCCCCCACCTGCCTATAATTGTTACGATAAAAAGAAAAATAATTAAATACAATGAGTAATTAATACCAGACATAAAGAAATGCTTTTATTGCTTAGTTTGTTAGTTTGTTAATCAATAACAGACATATTAAATTTAAAGAAATTTAAATACCTTATGCTTCGCCAAGTGGCAAAAAACTCGCGCATGGAAATTAAAAATATTTTACATCGGGCAGTGGTAACATATTTCCTTTAAACACCTGAGTTCTTTTATTAACTTGAAAACAAATATTTCTTATAGTTTGCTGAGTAGCAATATGTTTTGAGAAAGATATAACTAAAAAAAGTGAGGTTCGAGACTAATAACACTCTGGTGTTAAAAAGTACTGTTTTGAATGAAAGATTGCGAAAAGATTATTTAACACGTATACTGCACTAGTAAATGGCTATAATAGCAAAACATTTGAAACTAGCTATAATACTACCGAAGACTTAGATATTGCTATCGTACTGTGTTCATGCCATGTTCATAAAGAAATAATAATAGTGGAAAACACACATTAGTAACAAAAAGCCGGCGCAGCCCTACTGTAATATCACAGTAGTGTTTACACACTTTTTAAACGATTTCAATTAAGAATTTAGGGAAAAAAGCAAATATCTTGGAATAAAAACCTTCTGGCAGCAGCTTATTATTTGAAATGAGAAATGTCGTCTTCTACTTTTAAATTTACTCTTTTTTCGAAATGTCGCATGTAAATAAGCCGTGGATTAAAGGATATGTTTCTGTACTTTCCGAAGAGAAATGCTCCTATTCCATAGTTCAGAAATGTTGTGAAATGCATGGTATTAAAGCTTCAAAGTGCAAAGGAAGCAACATTAACATTGGTTAATCGGGGAAAGAAACAGAAACCGTCAATCATTGATTAAACGTGGAAAGAAGGTTCCAAACGAATACCCGAAAAAGGTACATTGTGAAAAAAAATGGGACAGTTCTATATCTCCTGTTCTACTGGGACGATTGACAAAATTCAAATTGCGTTTTCATATCTCGACAGCGTGACTTAAAATATGTATTAGATTTATATATAGCGTTGTCCTAATATAGGTATTTTGACACAAAATCGGACTTTTTCTGAAATAACATACGAATTTTTTCTATATTTAGATTCTACGACTCAAATTACGCCAAACTACCAAGTTTTGTAAAAAACGTACGAGTAGTTTTTAAAAAAATAGCTCTCAAAATTTTAGCTCTTTAATGTTTATTGAGTTTGGTATATATTTATTAATTTCTCTTTTTTTATTAAACTTATTTGATTCTTCCTTTAACATTTCAAAATTTAGGTTCATTCCAAATAAAATTCATCCATTTTTATGATTTATTTTTAAAGCTTGTATTCTTTAATAATTTTTATAAATTTTTCGAAAACAATTTTAAATTATAATCTATAAAATTTTTACCATCATCTTAAAGTAGATGTATTTCTAAGCATACGTGCAAAAATTACAATTTTTTATTCAAAATTTCTGAAGATATACGTGAATTTATATATTGGCGCGTTTTGAAATTTGGCATATTTGTTGAAAGCGATAAAATATCAAATGTGTTTTAGACACTTTGCTAAAATTATTTGGAAGTAGAAACGATGTGACTTTTATTCCGCTCATGCACAATGTAAAAAGGTAGGAACAAGGTGCTTTTTTTCCCGTTCCAACATAATGGAAGGGAAAGGTAAATTGTTGCCACATTTTAAAAGGTTCGCCAAGTGAATTATTCTTGGCGCAAATTAAAAACATTGCGCCAAGATAAATTTTTGACTTTCTCCATGAATTTCGCACCAAATTGTACAAAATTTAATATTTAGGCATAATTTGAATCGTAGAATCGAAATATGGGGAAAAAATTGGTATGTTATTTCAGAAAAAGTCCAATTTAGAGTCAGAATACTAATGTTAGAACAGTGCTACATATAAAACTAATATATATCCTAAGTCACGCTTTCGAGACATGAAAAACGCAATTTTAATTTTGTCAATCGGCCCAATAGAACGGGAGATATAGAACTGTCCTTTTTTTTTTTTTTTTCTTTCGCAGTAAGACCTTTTTAATCACTGGTACATTGAATTAAACATTGTTAACAAGCCACACTATTGGCCACTTTTGCCTCCTATGAAGGTACAGACAATTACATCTATGCCTTCTCCAGGATTCGATCTCTGGCATTTCGGTTTCGCAGTCAGGCTCCCCTAACCACTATACCTTCTGGGCGGTTCCCAATTCAGATTTATACTGAAGAAAAATGGCTCTCAAATCGAACATTTGAAAAAATATGCTTTATATTTTAAATATTAATTAACTGGTCCCGAAATCGTTCTAAAATGTGTAAACACTCTTTATAACATAAATCAGTGGAAAATATAACTTAAAGTCCTGTTGTGTCATATATTTAAGTTAAAGAGAAAATTAAAAACTCTTAAATAAATGAACAACAAGCTCATGTTTAATTGGCTCTAAAAAACAAGAAGCGGTACGGATAATTAAAGTTCAGATAACATGCATTCTATTCAGCATCTGAAACATTACAGTTGACTACTATAATCAACGTTCTGAACAGCGAGAAGACTTCTAAAGTAGTCCAAGAATCTTAAGGCGAATTTCTGCCGGTGAATATATTTTAGCATTGCCTGGACACTTTTCCCGCAGTTAGGGAAGTCTTTGTTGAGCTTTATTAAAAGCTCGGTTTTGTTTTATGATTTTCGATTTTGATAATATGAATTTTTGCGTAAAATCTGCTATCTAAAAACTTCAGATTGCACTCTAATACCACGAAAGATTTAGTATTAAAGTTTCAAATAAATAAATAAAATTTAATGAAAATTCTTTTAAATTTATAAGATTAAAAAGAAACAGCAATTTGATCTTTCACGTAGACTTTAACTGGACATTTACATAATTTCAAGCTAAGTAAGCTGAGCAATTAAGATAGATACTAATTTAGGAATTTGTCCCCTAGGAAATAAATTTATAAAACATAAAATCTGATATGTAAACTTATGTTTTCCAATATCCCAAAATTAAATGGCTATTATAAAAAAATTGATGTGATGCTATTTCATTTCAAATTTAGGCTACGTAAAGACTTCTACACTTATTTAATGAAAGAAGGTATTTGATATTTTCACTCGCTCATGAGGCTTCTAGTAAATATTTTTGTCATGCTATAATATTTTCTGTCTTGCCAGAACATTGAAACTTGATACTGAACATAAACTGAAAATGATAAAAAAAAGGAAGAGGCTTCCTTGGAGAAACTTAGAAAATGGGTGTTCTTTAACCGCAAATAACATGTTAGTAAACTGATTTTTATGTAGTTTTATAAAAAGAAATATCATTCTTGAAATCTAACACAACAAATTTCTCGTCTTAAAACAATTAAAACTGTTTACGAATATAAGCCACTATTAAAATTATTCGTAGCTGCTACCGACAATTTATCGCTCTTCGCTCTTAAGTGATAATTATGTTTAAGAAAAATATGAAAGAGGAGGAAAACACGAGATGTTTTGAATGTTTTGTCATTTTATATTTCTAAATATTCTATAAAATGAATAAATAACACTCCTTTAAAATAAATAAATTTGCATACCTTTTATCAGAACTACATCCCAGGTTTTTTTTTCTTATGATTTATTTTGCTTGCTATAATTGTTTAAAAATAACATTTCCTTTTCTGAGTGAATGTTGGAATATCTATTTCCTCTGTAACATTCCTAATATTTTTCATTTAAATTCGTTAGTACAAAAGCATTAATCTTAGGTGCCGGAAAAGAATTGAAATTTGACTCGGAGCTGTAAATAATTTCCTTTGTTGCTGAAGTCTTTGTAAGAAAAACTTAAACGAAAAGAAACCTTGCTTTGCTATAATGTGATTTTTCTAAATCCATTCATTTAATGATTTTTCTAAATCCGAACAAAACTGTTAGTAATTTTAAATTAATTTTACCTAGAATTCATAGATTTCATTCTCAGAACGTTACAGTAAGTTCCTGTAAAATAAAGGTGATTATATAAAAACTTGCTTAAATCTCGGAATGGATATCTTACGCACAGAAAACATTTTAGTATATTTAACCCATTGCCTTATAAGGTCGGATGTTCTGAAGAATGTTTTATCGTTTAGGCCTTAAAAAAGGAAAAAAACAGGGCATTTTTGTAATCTAAATTTTATTCATACTTCGTAATTTTTAGGTTGCAAATTAAAATTAAAATTTATACTTTAATGTGAATAAGCGTATAAAATTATTAAAACTTTACAAAGTACTTTTACCTCTATTAAACGCACAAAATAACAGTTACGTCAGTACACCATTGTATTATAGGTATCAAATTATAGCAAAATAGTGGATATTTCCTCAGAATGAAACAAACTTTGCCTATTTTTAATCTGTTTTACTTCATTCTATCTTTTGAACACAATCAGAACTAGCTTTCAGTTCAAAGCTACAGCACTTCGCATAAAAACCTAACAGTTTATAAACTTGCTAAATCTACAGTTATAACAAAACTGCAATTAAAACCGCTTTGCTCTGTATGGAAGTCGGTGGTACCGTCTGAATATAGCTGGGCTCGGCTCGAATCCCGGAGAACATATGGATGTTTGTAAACGTATAGGCCTTTTTGCGACTTGGAGGCACTTAAATTATTATCAAGTAGAATGTCTTTTCCAGAGGTTAGTGGTAAGGTAACGTGGAAGAAGATCCTAGAGTGCTTCCTCCATAAAAACTGGGATGGAGCTGTAAAAAAAAAAACACACCCTGTCATCTAGCAGGAGCCAAAGTCTTCTTGGCTACTGACAGACGCATCCACTTCCTACGATAAATTCATAATTGATGAACCTTATCTAGACTTTGTTCTATGAGAATATTACTTAGAAGTAAAGATTAAAAAAAAGAAATATGGTCTGATGCCATCACCCCTAGCTAAATGTAGTTTAATCCTTAAAATAAAAGCATTTGATGTGAATACTAGAATGAAGATAAAATCTATTCACTCAAGCCATGCCACATTTTACGCTGCACCAATCAAATGACAGTTTTTCTACGTAACTAAAAAATTAAAATGGCAAACACTTCGAAATGATATTCCAAAAAGCTAATCCAAAACTTAGTGATTCATTAGCTTCATCCGTTTAAAAAGGCTTAACATTCTGGCTTAGATTCAATCATTCATCGTCGAACTTTTTAAATTTTGTACCACACTTTATGTACCAATATATAATTTTTATGTATGAAAAGGGATGTATTAACTGTGAACTTTTATTTAAATCTTTCGTGAAAAATTATGCCAAAAATTAATATGATATACCATAGTTTGAGAAACCCTGCTTAATATTTGTTAAACTAATTAAGATTTCAATAATTAAATGAATAACATATGATACGTTTAAGTTTACAGAAAATTTAGTTTGGTGCATAATTATGATTTAAATGCAATTGCATGGTTAATTTACTCGATTTTTCCTTCTTCCGAATACCAGGAATTTGATATATTCGAATAATTTTGAACCATAACAATTTATATATAGAATATTTTAAATTCTATTTTAATGTAGTACAGAAATTAGCGTAGATATACAAAAAATCAGGGGAGTTACGTCTTATGAATCCATTTAATCAAATAAAATTTGAGTAATATCATGTACACATACATATACATTTTCGACTATTAAAATAATGAAGAATCTATATTATATAAGTATGCTTCCACTCGGAAAACAGCCATATTGTCTTTCGAATTTAAAATCAACAAACTCTGCTATTTAAAACAAATGTGTTGTCACTGTCTGAATCAAAATATATTTATCTTCCACGCGGCAGAAGAGCATAAAATATTTAATTTCGCTTTCCAATTTATTCCATTATTAATTACCAAACTAAGCTATTTAAAAGTAATAAATACAGATTCAATTCAATTATTATTAATTACTTGCTGGACTCGTAAACTTACATTAGCTGAATCCATTAAAATTATTGCATATTTTTCCTTTTTTATAATAACTATTTTATAACCCTTTTTTATGAAAACTTTTTTATGATAACTATTTTATAATATAATTATTTATTTATATTTATAAGTGGCTGATTCTACTAAACATTGAATGTTGTATGGTTCCTGCAACGTCAAAAATCCCACAAATGCTTCTTCGATAATCTTTAGGTCTTTAACTTTCTGTGAGATTAACACAATATTCAAGACAAAACTTTCATAGACTAGAAATTTAAACATTGAAACAGTATAATACACTCACAAGTTTATCTCAGATATTCTACGGAAGTTTCATTTTGATTTACCAACGTAATGCAGGGAAAGACGCCTCTTGTCAAATCAAAATCACGATTAATCCGTCGGTTAAAAAAGTTAAAAAAATCACAGGAAAGGGATTTGGTTTGATTTATATGGTGAAGGCAAAGCACGAAAGTGTTATTTGCCTAAGGGAAGGGATGCTTTGAAGAATGGAAAAATAATGAGGAGAAATAACGCACATTGTAATTAACAGAAAAATACTGCTAATAATTTACCTGTATTTTTGAAGAGTTTAATATGGACAGAAATTTCACTTAGTAATAGAAATGAAATCAAAACAAAACGAATTTGCTGCAGATAACAAAATAGTAACGTAATTAAAAATGAAGAAATTGTGTTATAAATGACACTGAATAGCAACATCTCGAAAAAATCATGAACGATGCCGAACAATGCCATTCAAATGTACGAAAAAAAGTTGGTAAGAACTGTCTGTTTTTAGTCCGAAGGGGCAATTTGCGAGAAGGACTACTAATTTCGTTTGGAGATTTTGCCATCGATTCACTATCAGCGTTGTTTCACTTTTCAAATTGTTGCCACCAAATGTTATTACCCTGCATTATATTTAAAGAAATTAAATAACGAAGAATCTGCGATTTCAAAGAGAACAATGGCAACGATGTACAGAAAAAACATTTTTATCTCCAGCTCGCGAGACTGTGTATCGGAAATTCTAAAGATATGCTCATTTCAAAATTATTTTGCCGTGTTGCTCTTGGACTGAATTTTATGGTTTAAATGAGAAGAGCGTGGCATTTAATGAATAAAGGTACACAAAGTTTAAAATGTGCCCGTTTGGACGTACCTTTCCTTTTCTTTCCTTTTATTTATTTATTTATTTTTTTATTTATTTTTATTTTTTATTTTTTATTTTTTTTATTTTTTTTTTTCTCTTTTGTTTGTTTCTTACAAGGATGTACTGTAATCGCGAAAAACTTTCGGGTGCCATATTTCAACAGAAATATTCATTTTATCCGTTCTTAAATCCCTTCCCTGCTAAAAATGCCCCGTAGAAACCCATAAAATTTTTTTACGGGGAATTGGCCTACGGGTACCCGTACAGCTTTGTGGGTACCCGTATGCCAAATCCCCGTAAAAACCCACAGACAGAAACCCGTACAACTGTACGGGTACCCGTAGGCCAAATCCCCGTAAAAACCCATAGAAAGAAACCCGTATGGTTGTATGGGTACCCGTAGGCCAAATCCCCGTAAAAACCCATAGAAAGAAACCCGTACGGTTATACGGGTACCCGTAGGCCAAATCCCCATAAAAACCCATAGAAAGAAACCCGTACGGTTGTACGGGTACCCGTAGGCCAAATACCCATAAAAACCCATAAAAAGAATCCTGTACATTTGTACGGGTACCCATAGGCCGAATACCCGTAAAAACCCATAGAAAGAAACCTGCACGGCTGTATAGGTACATGTAGGCGAAATACCCGTAAAAAACCTGTAAACGGAAACCTGTAAACTGTATGGTTACGAGTAGGCCAAATCTCTGTAGAACTGTAGGCACTATAAACAAGATCCCAGTAAAAACCCATAGCCAAAAATCAAAACTTTATATGCATATCCATTGGCCAAATTTCCATTAAAAAAATGGATATTCCGTAGGTCTATGCCTTGTAAAAACCAGTAAACAAAAGCATGTACACCTATACAGGCACCCATACGCCAAATCCAGTAAAAATCACTACACAAAAATCCACAGACCAATAAAGGTACCTCTTGGAAAAATCGCTGCACAAAACCCATAAACAGAACCAATAGCATTATACCATAGTGGAGTATCCATACATAGAATCGTACATAGAACGGGTATCCATATACAGAATCCCTATAAAAAACAATACACAAAAATAGAACTGTAAATCAAATTTCCATAAAAACATAAACCAGCAGAAGTACATAATTAGCACTGATGAAATGTACAGAACTAAATTGCGGAGAAAGCATGTAAAGTAATTTTAAATAAAACTCAATGCGAATAAATAAAAATTTTAAAATATCTAGAAGCCTTCGAGCCCGTCCTTCTTAATGCACGTCAATATCTATAAACATATTACAAAATATTTGTATAAATTCTCTTTACAAAATTTTAAACTACCTTTATATAATTCTGAAAATAAAATGAATCGAAAGATAATAACTAAAGTCATGATTCACAACCATCGAATGATATATGTACATATATATATGTAAGAAAAATAAAGAATATGCAAAACAACCATCGAATGATATATGTACATATATATATGTAAGAAAAATAAGGAATATGCAAAAGATTAAATTAGCAGCGTAAAATAAATTTTCCTTCTCTATTCTAAAAACAGTAATCTTTCTGCACTGCATCATTTGGAGATTAATTCATGTCATATGACTCTTACATAATTTGATGTTGTAAAAGAAACTAAAACTCAAACAGCCAATAGTAATTTTACAGTATTAATTATCAAAGACGAGTAAAAATGCATCGAGAACCAAAATTAACTCGGTCTGAATTAAGATTTCACCCTTAATGTAACGCATTTGCTTTTTACGCTTTGTATTAGCTGGATTGCAGTCTGTCTGCTCCTTGTTTCTTACTACACATTTATCAAAAATGTTAATTTTTGGAATAGGCATAAATAATGTGCCAACTTGTTTGTGGCTGCAACATATTTGCTGAAAGAAAAGTTGAATTAAATCTACCTCGACTGCCAAATTTCTTATTCATTGTGGATTGGAGTTTCAACATCTCTAAGCCATCAAAATTCTTGCTGTTCATTACGGATTCAGCTGCTTGTATTCGACTACAGAATCTATTACATATATATATAATATCATTTCATTTGATGATTGCGAATCATTACTTTGACTGTATATATATTATTGATTTCATTATAAATATATACATATAGTACTGTACCTCACTGCATATATTTGTATTTCAGTTCTTTAATTGGGAAATTAAACAATTGTATTTAATCACATCAGCTTGTTTGACAATTTGATACCTAATGAGAAATGTATTGCCAAAGGATGGTACTTTCTAGCATCTGCTTAAATTTTAAGTTACCTTCAATGCACTAAACCAAATTAAAAAACAAAACTAGAAGAAACCCAAATTTTCAGGAAGAGAAACATTATTGACAAGCAAGCAGAAAGAATACGGGACTTGCAAATTAGAAACTTAACATAGAGTTCAAATTTAGCATACTTGCTATTCCCTTAAAGCTCGCTTACCAATGATAGTAACACCCTGCAGCTTATTATGACATGCATACACATAGATGTTTTGCGTGGAAGAAAGGATGAATCCAAGAATATAATGTAGTGAAGAAATAATAATATACAAACACTGTGTCGACCCCTTATTACAATACTTTGAATGTTACCTGTATCTCTCAAAAGATAAATGAATCATGAAGATAACATATAATAAACTTAATAGTACCCAAAATACAATAAATTATATTGTAACAAAATGAATTTTAAAAAATTTACAAGTTTCAACAAATACCAATTCTCAACGCACAGTTCGGGAATTAAGAAAATATCTCATAGCGTATAATGTTTTATTCCGTATCTCACTTTTAGTGCTATATAATCTTCCACAGATTTTATATAAATAAAATCTATAACATAATGGGTATTTATAGTATATGTAGTTCTTGATGTAAAAAAGATAAACTTTCGTACTGTAAAAATTCCATCTTGGGAATAAGTATGAATATACTCATATACACATAATTATACTAAATAACTAATTTAATGAAACTAAATTCCTATAGAAAAATGGGGAAAGTGTAGAATCGCCCACTGCTTGGCGTGTTTTTAAGAATTGCACATTCTCGGTATCCACGTACACATCGACCTATTTTCGCTTAAAAAAACATCTCAGAATTGAACAAAAATGCCATTGTGCACTCCTTTGACTTTATTCATGTACACATCAACCTATTTTCACTTTAAAAGTCAAAAGAAAATTGACAAAAATCCAATTCCTTTTACTTTTGTACAAAGTGCCAAATAAATAAGTGGGCGATTCTGCACTTTACCCGAAAAAATATATAAAAATACTATTTACCTATATATATTAATAATTTATTATTACACAAGGTTTTTCATATATCATCTCAAGGGAACATAAATTTAATTAAAGCGATGCATTATTGGAATAAATTTGAGTCAGTGTTTTAGGTGCAAGTTATTTAGATTTCTATTGTAGAAAGAATACTTGAAATAATGTATAGAAATATTATTTTGAACCATAAAAATTCTCAATAGTAAAATTTAAAATACTGAAAAGGTAGCTGTTGTTTTTGACAGTAGATTATATAATATAAAAATACCTCATGCTGAGCATTTTCTGAAATTACAATGCTAAATGAAATTGATATAGTGCAGTATTTAGCAATAATAACTTTTTGTAAACAAATGTGGCTATATTCGCTTAATTGTAATGTCAGTAATTTTAACTGCATTTGTATAAGGCTGTACAGAAGATTTATTTATATGGGTTTTCATCCGCAGAGAACAACCGGATTCCCTGTGGAAATAATTCCGAAAATAATGTTTAAATATTACTCTAACTATATTTGAAAGCAATGCTATGACAGTGCCCTTATAAGACTCATGATCCGAAAAGCTTTGGTTTTAAATGTCTCGTAAAAACTTTCAATTACTTCTGCAAAATTCATACCCACGTAAAAATTACTACACCGAAGTCAATTGATTATACAGCAAAACGTTCCTAAAACAATCAACTCCACAATTCGAGATAATGCGAGTTTCCTGTAGCCTGACAAAACTATGAATGATTTTTAAGTCCTGTTATTTAATTATTGTCCTGACAAATGTGCCATTATCAGAGGTGGTTATTTAAGAAAATAACCATTATATGAGGTTTCAACTAAATGTAATTTTTTTCAAATAAATAACTCACTTTTTATACTCCCAAGACTAGTACATTTAATATTACATAAATCTTATTCACAAATCTATTTCTATTTCAAAAGCAATTTATGAAAAACACATTTAAAATGTTCTTCATCAAACTAATAATAATGAAAATTAAAGTATGCATAAAAATGATTATATGTGTTTTAACAAAATAGCACAAAATATTTAATGTAAAAATGTGGTTCTAGTCTCATAGTTGTAAAGAAAAATAGACCAAAAAGAAAAAACAATGTAAGCTACTATGATCATCTAAATTTTCACATAATTTTAGTAGTGGAAAAAAGATTCCTTAGGCTTGTATGTCTTGTCTACCCCATTCAATAAGTAATAAACACATTAAATACTTCAATGTTTATTTCATTAATAAAACTTACCTTTTTTGCTTGCGAAATATAATTAATACATTTTTTAAAACATAAAAAAACATTCTTTTTGCTTGGCCACATCACATTAGTCGAAAAATTCAAAATTGAATCATGCAAGATCATTTTTAAGTAAGATATGCTCAAATTTATTAGTACATAATATTCAAATGATAAAGCATCTACATGAACAAGCTTTAAAAAAGTATTTCTAAACTTTAATCAAAAAAATAAATTTTCCAAAATACAGTTTCAGTAGAATGCAAAAACTACATTTCTGCATCTGCACACTGAAACAAATTATCAAGTCTGAAATTATCACTTTTCAGTCTTTAAGCACATTGTTTTTCAGGATAAAAGTAAAGATGGAAAATCAATTTCACGCTCAGAAACTCCATTTCACAACTAGTCAGTTATCAGCAACGTTCTCTCAAACATTAGACACGATTACACGTGCATGGCTTTAGTAGTATATTCATAGTCAGTGCTGGTATTTTATTATTTATTACTAATTTCTAAACAGTAAAACATAGTAAAATTTGTAATGCAGTAAATCCTAGTAAATAATATATTGCATTACTACAACCACGAAGAAAATAACACCACCATCACACAATAATAACTAGAGCGGCGCCATATTGCTTGTTTGGGAAACTTCTGAGAATTTTTTTCTTCACGTCAGCGTTAACAGGGAGAAAAGTTTTGCGATTGTGAATGAACTTGTTCGCGTTAAAGAGATGTTGGTTGATACCGGTGTTTATTTGTAATATCAGAAATGTAAGTGCTTATGTGTGTGTATTCAGAGAACCAACTCGTAGCAAAACCCACCTCCCTAAGACGACCGCCTCTGAAAGAAACCAGTATTTCTGAAAACATAAGTATACTTTGGTATTGAATATTGTCTCTGTAAGGCGACCATTCACAAAGAAAATTCTGCAAGTGTGTCTGGTCGCCTTAGAGAGATTCATTCCGTAGATGCAATCTCCCTAAGACGGCCACCTCTAAAAGATAAACGTATCTCTGAGAAACGTGAGTATCTATTGGTATCGAGCATCACCTCTCTAAGGCGACCACTTGCAAAGATGAATTTTTATTTGCGGCTGGTCGCCTTGGAGAGACCTCGTTGTGTGTGGTGTATATGATTACTGTTATTGTTTCCGAAAAAAAAATTAAATAAAAAAAATAGCATATTTAGTAAAAACCCTCTCTAAAACGACCACTTGCATTTACAGGTTACTCTGGTGGTCTTAAAGAGATCATATTTTCATTCTGTTAATTTTATTTTTTACAAGAAGTATATTAACGTCAGATAAAAAAATAGCACAAACCCATATAAACCAACAGAAGATTTATTATTATATTGATACCAGTAAGAAAACCAGCAAAAGCCAATATAAACCTATACAAACCAGTACAAAGTTCTGCTATTGAATGTTGGTTGTATGGGTGTCAATTGATACCAGTAAGAAAAACCCACAGAGATCAATAGAAACCAGTAAAAGTCAATAGAGACCATCAAAAATTCTATAGGTACCAGTAGAAAGTTTTACTGGTTTCTATGGGTCATTTTGAAACCAGTAAACAAAACCCACAGAGACCAACAGAAACCAGTAAAAGTCAATAAAAACCCATAAAATCTTATGGGTACCCATAAAAAGTTTTACTGGTTTCTATGGGGCATTTTTAGTAGGGTTTGGAAGTTTTTTTTGCATGGCATCTGTACATATAAACAAAACAAAGGGCTGTTTGTTCCAAAACGGATTGTAAAATAGATTTAAAATGGGTTCAAAAGGGATTTTTTCATGATGTACGTACGTGTATAGTATGTATGTATTGCGTTGAACTATTTCTTGGAGCCACAGCTCCTGGTAACTTTTTGGAGAGCTCACTACAATATTTCTTCCTATTATTTCATATTTTTTGCAGCATATTGCGCAAAATTTTTAAGACCAAATAGGTCTTACAACACAATACTTATTAGCTTTTCAATTTCAATTTTATGTATAAATATATATATATATCTCGCATAACTCAAAAACGAAGAGCCGCAGAACGTTAAAATTTTGTATACGGGATTGCTATAACATCTAGTGGTGCACCTCCCCTTTTATTGCAATCGGCAGAACAAAACGTATATATACCCACCCCCTTACTCGTCTTAAAAGTCCTTACTTAGCCTTTATTTTTGCAATTGTTGGTCGTAATCATATACTACTTCCACTTTCAGAAGTGTTTTAATGACAAAAATATTTATGTTTTAGCAATGTCAAATTGAAAAATAAATTTAATTTTCAAATAAAAAGACGAAAACTAATCTAAATTAACCATGGTCTCTCGATTCCTATACTTATGTTTGGGAAATTTTTATACTCGTCATGAAAAAATAAAATTGTAAGAAGCTTTATTTCTGTACGACAAAAATTGACCGAGAAATTTAATTTCAAAATTTGCAATTTTTGATGTAATTTTCAACTTGCTTTGAGAGATCGGTTAATTAAGTAAGAATAATTCTGGGAAAGAAATTTAAATGAAGTGCAGCAAAAAGTGTGTATAATTTAGTAGGCCGTACAAGGAAGTCATATAGTGTCCACATAAAATTTTGTTTTGGCAGAGTATTTGAAAAATGAAGAAAATCGATGATTTTATTTTGCAGACGATTTTAACAATGTTTATATATTCTGAATTAGGGACAGTTAAGTTATGTACTTAGGTGGTTAAAAACAACTTTTAAACAATGGAAGGTTAAAAACAACTTTTAAACAATAAACGCTATTATTTCTGTTGCATCCAATACAGTTTTGTTTTCCTCTTTATATTTCCTATATATAATTTTGTTTTACGCTGATGTTTGTGGCTATTGGACAGTAAGATGTGACAGAATGTTGAAAGAACTTTCAACCAGATACAAATATGTTTCATGGAATGATATTGAACAGTACATCATGGAATAATATTGAACTGCACAATAACGCAGTTTATTGTTTAACAACAGACAATATTTTACACTAGTTTTGTAATACATAACTTAGTTAATTTACTCCCTGCGTAATTTAAAGTTGACTTAAAATGAAGGCATATTTAAATATATATGAAATGCATAAGTATTTCACGTCATTTGAAGAGAAAGAAATCTGAATTGTTAGCAGAATTCATTCTTTGGACCAGAAGTAAATCTGAGGTTTGTATTAATTAGCTTACATTTGAACTGTACTTACGAGTTTCTTATCCAGAGATTGATTTATCTAATAGAACTGCCTCGGCAAAAAAAAAAAAAAAAAGAAACTCAGGGAATAAAAATCCATGGGAAATTTATAAGCCCGGATCCCCATTCAGAGAGCTTTTGAACTTTTCGCTTCATGTACTTCATCTAACATTTGAGTTCCCTTAACGGCCATAAGCAGTGGGAGCCAATTCGGTCGTACATGTACCAACCAGCTGTCGTAAAATTTTCTACTCAGGCATATTAATGGATTCTCAAAGAATAAAGAACTAAGAAATAAAAATTTTATTTGGATTCTTTACAGAACGTGAACTAGTTTGAAAAGACCTGTCTTTCTTGTGCTCTGCTGGAGACATTTCGAAATATTTTTCCACAGAATAGAAGCTCATAAACGTTTGGTCCAGGAACAATTGTAGTTTTATGATCAACTGAGACTTTATGGTATTATGATCGAAGAAAACAGATCAATATGTTGTCTTTGATCCATGTTTGAAAAAAAAAGTTATTGATGTGATTGAATATTTTATAAAGGCCTTTTGTAATACTTTTTTGGTACCATATACAGATGAATTTAAAAAATTGAAATTCTTTTGTATGAGAAAAATGTTTTTTCGGAAGTTTCAAAGAGGTAACAAAACGTGCATTCTTTGTTTATGTTTTCATGAGGTGCTCGATTTTATTTATAGTACAGTTAAACTTTGCCTGTATTTGAATATATTTTTACGAAGTAACCTTCGATAACAGTGATAGGTTTACGTATATATATATAGTATATATAGTATATACGGTGCTAGCTTGTGCATATATGTATGTATGTATGAACGTGTGTGCATACATACATACTCACACACACACGCATATATATATATATGTATATATATAAACATATGTGTACCGGCAATGTAGGAAACGCCGGCATTCTATAGAGTTATTTTAGAGAGTTATTTTATAGAATGCCTGGCGTTTTTAGACAAAGTATGAACTTTGAGAATTTTTATATACTTTACCTAGGTATTGTATATAATACCTAGGCATTCAATACAATGACTCATGCTCTTTTGGCAAAGTATAAAAAAGGCCATGATAAGGCGTTAATTTAAAAGACGTTATCATTCCTCAAAAATACAAATTTTATTTTGAAAAAACAATTAAAGACTGCTAAACAATTAAAAATTAAAACACAAACAATTAAAGTTAATAAAGAAACTTTTATTCAAAATACGTAAAAAAATGGTGAGATGATCTCGGTGTACCATAATTAATCCGTATTCTGTATCTGGCTGAGACTTAAAATCAATATTATGTACCTGGCAATAGGAATTAAATTCAGAAAAAATCATAGGTTTTACAACAATGCTCTTTTTAATACCTTTTTGTTTTTTACAGCAGGGCTCGTAAAGGTTCAATATCATTCCATGGAACATATTTTTATCTGTTGAAACTTCTTTCAACATTTTGTGACATCTTACTGTCCAATAGCCAAATGAGTTTCATGAAGTATATGAAAGAACTAAGCGTCCGTTACGTAATAGTACTGATGTCTTATTTGTTCGTTTGTCATCAGGCGCTCTACAAAATGCCTAGGCAATGTGTGGAAATGTTTAATTATCTCATACATTTCCGGCCAGTTTTTGGAATTTTATAAAATGCTCAGGTGTTCCATAGAATGCCGGACTTCCTACTTTATCAGTAACATATATAGTATTTGTTTCTTAGTTACAAATAATTGCCTTAATCTTTTGCACTAATAAATTAAATAATATTATTAATTTTTAACTAACTTTATTTTTATAGAATGGCGAGATTTCATAAATCCTAGCACTACTAATAGAAATTGAAAAAAAAAATCTTTAATGTCTTTATAACTCTCAAAACTAAATGTATCTCATTCTGAAGCTAAATTAATTTTTTAATCCTAAAACAGAGCTACCAAAATTAATTTACTAAACAAATAATGCATACGAAGTTTCCTTTCGGCAAAAACACAAAATTAGCAACGAATGTTCGTGCTATTCTTATGATTTTAAAAAGTTTTGCAGGATCAATATCTGCTGCTTCGTAAACCCACGTTTTAGCTCAATCTTTTCCCTTCTTAACATACCTACAGGTGCAGGAAATTTGCTAGCAGTATGTTAGCTGTCGGTCGCATATTTCCTTCATTGGAACGGCATCGGTATTGGTATGGCAAGGATATGATTTTATCTCAAGAGCAACGAGATCATTTGTCTTGCCTCTCTAAACTTTTCAGACGATCTTAAGAGGATAATTAAGGACATATACAGCGTATAGGATCTCTTTGAGTGCTTCTGTTTGCCTGTGCTCTTTTAATTACTCCGCTATCATGCATGATCGGCTGAAGCAAAACGCGTTTTATCGATTTTGTCCAGAATAAACTGTTCTTTTCTACTCGAATATACTTTATAGAATAACGCTGAATTTACTCCATTTGCTTTCCACACAAATATTGACAGAAGATTATGGTTTTGAAAACTGTTTTAAATTGGCAGAGCAGTATCCGTTCTAATAGACAAAACGACGAAAGAGAGGGAGATTTAAAAATAAAAACAAAAGCTATCGAGATGGTGCTGAAATTTTATTCTAAAATGAATGAAATAGAAATACAAGCTCACAAATACAGATTTTTAAAAAACTATTCTTCACAATAATAAGAAGTCACAAAAAGTAAAAATCTGCAATTTTCTCCAACTTTTCCAGGATACCTTTGTCTCAGGTGTAGCAGAAGATAGCAATACGCCATAAAAAGATTTTTAAAATAAATACTTTTAAAATAAGTTTAAAGCATTTATCAGAAAAGGAACATCTTCTAATTACATTCCTGGTTTGATGTATTGAAAATTTGTATAACTCAGGTTATTTAACTAGAAAATTCTGGTAATATATAAATTTCATATTTTAACTGATTTTAAAAAGCAGAGATTGGACTGATTTAGAATCGCTTTAGTCAGACTAAATAAATTCCTGTCAACGAAATAAGAAATAGTAAATAAGGGACAATTTGTATCTACTTCGCAACACAGCGAGGGAAGAGTCTGCCATTCGATGACATGTTTACTGCTGGGGTTTTATTACCCTTGTTTATGTTCAGCATTCACTCGTAATGAGTTACCCACCGATGATAACCTGACTGGTTTGAAGTTATCTAAATTTACCCTGACACGCATTTAAGAAAATTATAGAATTTAAACGCTGCTTGGGAGAGTCGATCGTTGCAAGAGGCTTTCGTGGCATTCTCGTTCCCCAGTGTAATATAAATAGCATTCTTTTAGCAGATTCTGTCTCAAGAAACCCCTTTCCTTAGACGAATGGCCCTCAAAAGTTTATTTAACGAAAACAGGTTTCGCTTATGTGAACGTAATACTTCCTGAGCAAATAACTTTCAGAATAATTGAGATAATATTTATTATTGCTTCATAATTAATAAATATATATATATATATTGTTTTTTCTTTCTCTGTTTTCTTTTGCGTAAATATATTAGGACAAAATATATAATAATATGTCTACAAACATTTCCAAAAAGACAACGCGATTAAAATATTTCTTGAACGGTCTGTCAGAAAACCATGCATGTAGATTAAAAAATGGATCAAATAAAAAGCAAGCTCCTGATTACAATAATGATGGTCACGTGATCTTCCTCACATTTATATTTTCCTAAGAGTCTAATATAAAAAAAATTCGGTAAGAAAAACATTCTCAGTTCTACAAAAATAAACAATTTTAGAAATTATATAGAAATATTGCTAGGGTCGATTATACAAATAAGTTTCTGGATGCGAATTCCTAAAACATACCTATTACTATTATGATTAATATATCTACATTTCTATTCATCTACGGACATTATGTATCTATTTGTAGAAATGCTAAAATTCGAATTTTTCTAAAACGATATTTTTATCACTTGTTTTTATTAATTAAACAGGTGTGAATCCCAAAATTTTGATAATTTTGCAAATGTCAACTTTGCTCATTACGTAAGCTGCTTAAAATGGTAATTTGAGAAGTTTGTGGAATTTATTTAATTTACTTTACAGTTGTTTTATGTTTAAGCAGCTTTCCTATTACTGTCGCTTTCAGCTCACGCTTTTTCTTGCCAGAATGCAAAATGACAAGGGTACGCGTGTTCAAATCAGGTAGAAAGAAGTTAGCATTTAAAGGAAGTTTTGGGTGAAATCAGAGCATGTTCTGGCTGCTTGAAGGCCACGTTGCTAACTTTTGATTCTCTGGCCATTAGAATTCTGTGGCATTGAGCTATTCTTGCCATTAGGCTTGCTTACACTGACTTCCGGGTCAGAAACAGCTTGCGCAATAGTTAACCTGTGAAGCCTAGGCTATACTTAACTTCCTTACTTTTAGGTTATTCATTACTTTTAGAGTAAATCCAAAAGTGCTGGCTTTTGTAAGCGCGAGTTGGTGCAGACTGTGAACTTTGAGTTAATAAAGGGTTCTTTACACTCTTCTCCTGACTTTCTAGTACTTTAAGGAATTGGTGATAATTCACCAAACAGCCTTCAACGTCGAATACATTTTATAATAGCCAAACATACAAGACGTTTTAGGATAATGATCAGGGCCGGACTTAGACTTGATAAAGCCGTAATCTATTTGAGATATGGGGCCTTTTATAAGTCTATATATTATATGTCAGTGCCAAATATGATTTTCGGATACCTAGAGGGTTTTTAGGGGCCCCCAAGAAAGCGGGACCCTAAGCTCTAGCTTGTGTAGCTTATACGTAAATCCTGCACTAATAACGGTCACTATTCGAGTCATTTCTGCATAAGAAAAGAAAAAAACGTTTTAGTTTTGTAAATTTTTACTAAACGTAATCCCATGACTAAAATGTTATGATCTGAAACTCTACCCTATTCACTTCGTTTCTTAAGGGTGTTGGAACCCAAAAATCTTCAAAACATTGTGATTTCGGATTTTTACATTTTCAAATTCTCTACACTTTTATCTTTCTAAAAATAATATTCTTTAATCTCTATGAAAATTATAACTGTAAAAAATATAGTTTTAATTTGTCATCGAATGCTTTGACCAATCAGGATTTTTACACAAAACGCGTTTTTCTCCAAACGTGATTTTTTTATACTCGATGTACCTTTTCTCGGGAACTACTACTCACAGGTATCTAAAATTTTTATGGCTTATTTATTAGGTCTCCTAATATTTACTGAAGTGATCTTTTTGTGATAAACTATGAAAACATAATTTTAAAAAATTTTTGTGTGAGAAAAGGGTTAAATTTTACTATGTCTAACAAAATATTCTGTAAATTACTCTAAAATTCAAAATATTTCAAAAGCTCATTTCAATATAATCAAATAGGTATCCTTTAATTACACAAAAAATTTTAAGCGTGTAACTACGGCAGATTTTGAGAAAAGGTACATCGCAAATGGCCAATTTAACATTGTCAGTATAGGGGTTGTATTCCCTTAAATCAGAATCATGAGTCCGCGACTAAAGAGCAATCAAGACTACTTATGCAGTGCTTTTGAAAGATTTAGTGTATGCTTTTAAACTGAATATTTTTCATTATCTTAAGAAAGCACTTTCAGGCTTTGAAAGTAGACACTCCTTACCAAAAGTAATCCAATAGTCATCTTAAGTTTTTATTAACTGGCATAAATCGCTCGTAATCCTCATACTAATTAAACTAACTCTTACTTTATACGAAAGTACAACTCCACTACAAGCGATGCATTTATGATATGGTTGAAACAAACTATCAACCCCTCTGCCGAAAAATTAAGATTGCATTGAATTGCATTTGCGTGGTTTATCTTCAGTTTTACAGTTTCCTTCTTTAAACGTCTTAATCTGTCTGTGCATATTGCCTATGTCAACAATATCGCTTCTGTAAACATCGTGTAGCTTACGTGGATACCGACAGAATTTTCTTCTTCTGTTAGAAACTCTGTAATGGCACTTTGTTTATACTTGATATCCATTATTTCTTTGCAATAATGGAATTATTACATGTAACCCAGAGAAAGAGTTACGCCAACAATAGTTTGGATGATCTATGCCAGTTAATGAAAAGGCTAGGCTGCCTGTTGCATTATCTTCGTATTGCGTGATACGAATAAACTTTTATTCGGTAAGTTATTAAAAATATGAACGGCGGAAAAACAACTTTAGAGGTTTTTTTTTTTTTTTTTTTTTTTTTTGTTTTTTGTTAAGTAAATTTTTTGTACAAGTCATTATGCTTTCACTGTTGCAACACAGAAAGTTCGTTTAGGAAAATAACGAATTTAGAACATTTACTAAAAGTTAGACTGAATCAAAAAAATGCAAATGTGATTTACTTGTTTAACCAGCAACTGTTTCCATGTCGTAACAGCAAATTTATTTGCGGGATACATATCGCTGATAAATAAAGGGCAAATAAATAATTTTTACTCTTTCGATACAAACTAATCGTCGCCAAGCAAGGACGAAATTTTATCAGTTATTTGTCAAGCCCTACTATAAACATTTCTTTATAAAAACAATAGCATCGATAGAAAGTTTATAAAAATAATTTTTTGAATCAATGTTTCTGGGTACATTGATAGACCTCATAAATTATAGTACCACTTGACATTATTATCTTTGCCTATCTTTAATTCAATTTCTAATAGAAAACTTGAAATTTGAAGGTTATTGTTTCTCTTCCTTTGTCACTAACTTCTCAAGAGAAATTTCTACTTTACAAATTTTAAATACCTCCATTCCTTAAAACGGAACATAACTTCTAACGGAATACTGAAACTACCACCATCCTGTCTCTTCTTCACGGCTGCTGTTATTTAATGAGTTATCTCAAAACATTTCAGAGGAAACGGTTAGATATTTCTTCCTTTGAGGAAGAAACTTGGCACTGCAGCTTTAATAACGTAATCTATTGACGATAAAGCTTCAGTTTCGAAATCTGAAAGATATTTTCGCAACGGCAAATAGAACTAATTTCAGAATTCTTTAAGACCTTTTCTTTACCGAAAGTATTTCGTTGAGCTGCATTATAAAGGTAAAAGTATGGGGGACACCAGCGATGTACCATAGGTCAACTGGTAATGCCTTCCCATACTAACTCTTTGAAAAAAAAAGGGGGGTGTAATTCAAAGTTTTATAAGAATTTGCATAGACTGAAGCTTTTCAAAAGGTCTAGAGTTTGCCTATTATGGTACATCGTGCAATTCCACAGTACGCCCCGCATCCAGTATTTATTAAAAATAATGGTGTAGGGCATAGGTAGATTACAATATAGTCGGAATACAATTTGAGATTCACAAGATAAATGGACATCTGATTTGTTGCAACGAAAATAGGAGATAAACATAATTAATAAACAAGCAAACGTAATGAGATAATTATAATTAATACTGGCAACACAATGTTAAAATGAATTGTTATAATAATGCTAAAGAGGTGGGTGTCCATGGGTTATTTCAAATATATTGGTTTATCGCAGAGTATTGTAAAGAATTATCATTTCGTCCAGCATATTTTTGTGGCGCAAGTGGTTCGCATTGTAAAGAATTATCATTTAGTCCAGCATATTTTGGGGGCGCAAGTGGTTAACATCTAGCACTAACAAGTGGTAGATCCGTGGTTCGAATCCTGATGAGAGCAGAGAGCTTAACTGAATTTTCATGTTCCTGGTTCAAAACACTTAATAGTCTGTACATCATTACCCATATAAAACAAATTCTGAACTTTATCTCTTTTTAGCATTGTCAGCATTCGGAAATTATAATCACATAAGTTAAAATCATAATAATCACCTCACTCAATAAGCTGACACATACACTCAATATGCTAAACACAATTACGGCTCAAGGTTTTATCACCTGTTACACAAGTTCTCGAACCAGGGGTCGCTTTCACTGTAAGGTAATGCAAATTTATTGAGAATTACAGAAACATTTTATTTTTTATAAATAATTAATTACCCAACATGAATTTGTAATTAAGTCGTGTTCTGGTGACAGCAGCCAAAATAAATATTTGAAAATTAAAGAAAAAAATGTACAGTGGAACCTTGGATCACGAACGCCTCACTTCACGAAGAGTTCGCTTCCAGAAATAATGATCTAAACAAGAAATGTGTCAGATGACGCATGGTGTCTCGAGTTTCGACTTAAGAGCACTCAGGTCAACAGTATTTGATTTTCAGAAATATATGAAGGCAACCAGTTCCACATAATTAACGCTTGGAGACTTCATTTAAACACTTAGAACATCATTTTAATATTTCCATTGCTTGATTCTCATTAACGAAGCCTGGCAGCAGGCGACTTGCAGAACCATTAATTCGACCTGAAAGAAATTATGACTAGATTGGATTGCAGGCAAAGAGTTTGAGCATTTCGACATTTTGGACATGTTTTTTATTATTATTATTTATTTATTTGTGACATTATGCTTCTAGGTAAAACTATGGTCTAGGAAGTTAACAATAAACACACGGTGATCAGGCAGCAACAACAAAAGATGACTGTGAAAGAAATAGCTTCCAAAGAAGAAGAAAAATGATCTTAGTTCTCTGATCGGTGAAATTTGTGCTAAATGAGGTAAGATGCGAAGTTTTCAAATATTATTCTCTTTAAGATAAATCAATAGCAATTTACAGAATAAGCAGTTTCAATGACGATGCCAGGTCTCGCTTTAGAAATATTTTCAAACATAGGCAATAATAAATCACATTGCACAAATTTTGACTGAAACATAAACCCTCCAAGAAAAAGAGGCTCACTGAGTATCAGGCAAAATCTAGTGGGCCTTAGAGACAAAAATCGGTAAAATAAAATGCCTCCTTAAAATCTGGTGGTTTTATGGTAGGAACGTTTTCATTTCATTTCCTACTTATGCGTCCTCTTTTCACAGTTAAGTTAAAGTAAGTTTCCGTCTATTTTATCTGTATATAATTGTTCTTAATTCTTTAAATAATTACTAATTTTCTTCCATTTTGGGTGATGAACTTGCCCATAAAGTAATATTTTAACATTTAAATAAGTAATCACATATAGTCCACAAAGAAAATAATCCATTTTACATTTATTTCAAAGGCAAAAATTGTTTCGGTTTATGAACATTTCGTTTGTGAATGGCATTCGGGAACGAATCAAATTCGTTAACCGAGGTTTTACTTTGTTATAAGTGACATTTAAACTTGATTCATGCAATAGCAAAGCAAAATACAAGTCCTTAACGCAACTGGGCAGTCTTTCCATGCCATTCCATAACCGTGAGTATATACATACATGTGCACTTTCAAATCATGTTCAAAAAGAAACTATTGAGCATAACATAAAGTATATTTCAGGCGTAAATTGTAAGAAATATATACTATACCTAAATCTGTGTTCATATAGTACAAAGGTTTGCAAAAAAACCTATTCTTTGTCTAGATACGTACTATAAGGCATTAAGGCATAACACCTTTTATTAGTTATTATGCTAATTTCGAAAGTTCATAAAAACTATCAACTAGATATATTATAAATTAAACGTATCTTAAACTGTATGAATTATATGTATATTATTTGAAAAAATAAATGTTTAAATTATTAAGAAAAGCATTTATTATTTTGAATTGCTCTTTAAATTTTTTGGTCAAAAAGTTTGATTAAAAAATTAAGAAAAGTTCTCGTTGTTTTCAAGCATTTAAACAAAACCTCTGCAAAACATTTTGTGATTGTTGCTGTATCTCGTAAAGTTTATATGTTAAATTAAAGGCGAAAATTTTTTTAATAATTCTTTGACTTATTAGAATGGTATTTTATCTTTTCTATATTAATAACATTTTTTGGCCTGCAGAACTTTAAGAGAATAGGATTTGATGAAATAAACGTACCAGCCATAAATCCTGTTCATGCATTTCTATTACAACTAGCTCATTTTATATTTACGCCTGCATTATCAACTAATTTTTCTTCTAGACTAACATAATGGAGTACTCTTCTTTTTTTTTACAGAGTAAAATTTGAGAAATTTATTTTTGTATGTTGGAGTGGTTTTAAGGATTTTAGAGTACAAAATGCATATTTTCATAGTCACGACCATTTTACAGGACGTAATTAACGGATTAACGGAAGAGGCACCTTCATTATCGATGCCAGTTCCAAGAATAAAATCACTTTTTCGGATTTTAATTTAGAACAAAAAAAAAAAAAAAAAAAAAAATTCGTGTTCGCTCAAATTCAATCGTACAAACTGAAGAATACGAAATAGAAACAATCGTGTTAGATCAAAATAAAGCAAAGAAAAGCAAACTGATTTTTTTTCTTCCAAACCATATTTAGACAAAATCATATAAAAGTACCCGTATAAATCGAAATCTGGCGTATTTGCATCAAGAAGTTAAACCGGTATCGATAGAAAATTACGTGAAAAAGGTGAATCTGAGCAGGATCGAGCATCAGAGTCTGTACCCGTACACTGCTAAGTCAGCAAGGATGAGAGCAGTCAGGTGCTCTTAAGCCCGTCGCTCCCGAAATATGCTTAGAAATTTATCTCTTGGCAAGTTTATGGAGGGAAAAAGAAAGATGGAAGAACATTGGTAGAAGAGGTAAGGCACTCACCTTCCTGAAGTTGATCTCCGGAGTAATGTAGTCGTTGACAGGGTCGCCGAGCGCCGTCACGACGGAGTCTGTGCAAGTGTTGGTGTTGTCGATGGAGATTTTGATGGAGTCGTGGCGACATAGGGGCGGAACCATCACCTCCGCCCCCGATTCCTCCGTCCCGCTGTTCACGCGTCCGTTGGCAAGGCGGAGGCAGGGTCTCTTGCCCCCCTGTTCCATGACACTCAGGCCCCTGCAATGAAAGAAACTGAATTTACTTGACGACTGATGACTCAACAAAGACCACAGGAATGTGCACCCCCGTGGTATTCCGAAATTACATATTTTCGAGGAAAAACTTCAACAGGATCTTACTATGCTACGTTACCTAAGAAATATTACTGAAAGTGAGTAAATATGTTCTGTTGTTTTCATAGAAGTAGAGATAAACTGACAGGACACATTCCAGAGTTATACTATAAGCAAAGAGTTATACTATACCCCCGAGTTATACTATACGTTATACTATACGTTTGTTATACTATACATTCCAGAGTTATACTATACATTTTGTATTGCAAAAATAACAAAAAACATTTTCCGAAATTATTTAACTCCGTACTTTTTAAATAGTTTTATTATTTAAACCAAATTATTATTAAACCTTATTATTTTTTAACCAGATATGTTTATCTGGTTAAAAATTAAAATTAGATTTGAAATGGAATGTGTTTGGAATGATTGTAAACATATCCTTTCTCAACACAAAATTATCAAGGAAAAAATATTTAACATTTTTAAAAGAGACAGACCATTGAGTCTCCGATAAAATTTCTTTAGACGAATACTTTGCCATATTCAAGCCCAAATCTTTATTGTATGTTAATAAATCTAGCCTGCACAATTTATACCGAGTTCTCAATTAAGAACTTACGTTCGAAATTTTTTCGGCCCTCATTAGCATGTAAAATGTTATCAAACTTAATACTTTTAACATTTTTCCTCATTTCATATTTTACATTCTTTTAAATTGCTATAAATTCAAAATTAATTATCGAAATGCACTGAAAGTCTACGTTTGTTGTTGCTAATATATGCTCCATAGATTATTACATTAATATTAATTGGGCCCACCAGCGGCCGAGCGGTAAAGTCGCTCAACACTGGTAGTTCGGTCCGAGGTTCGAATCTCGCGAACGGGCTGGATGCATGGGTGTTTTCGTGGCTTTCCCCCATGTGTAACGTGTATACGAGCCAGTTTCCCTTAGAAAGTCCTCCCCGAAGGCATCCCTCCCCTTAGGCAGATAGCCCTAGTGTGCTTTGCCATAATTAAATATACCACCACCATTAATATTAATTAAATTACCAAAAGTGTTCTGTAAGTAAATAAAACTATTTAATATTATTTCATATTAAAATTAATAATTTTAATTACATTAAATATTTAAACGCTGTTTAAACTCTAATAACTCAAGAATTAATGAAATGTTTTGAAATCTTTTGAATCTCCTTCAATAATACAAATAAAAAGAAATTTAACCATTAAACTTTTATAGCACTTAGAAATGTTACAAAACATACACGAGAAATTTTACTAATTAAAGGGAAAAATCACATTGGAAACAAAGTATTTAAATTAGAATTAAGTCCCGTTTTTCAGGTACCAGTTAAAATAAGTTACTTAGTTTTAAGCATTACAAAACAGTAAGATATATAAGTTTTAACATCGTTTTTAGTTCAAAAATAATTGTTAGCATTTTTAAAATTAATTAAGTAAGAAAAGTACATATTTTTAAATAACTAAGTATGTATTTTAAATAAACTATTAAAATATATACTTTTAATAATTTATTCTTGTCATTCAGTTTAAATAAAAACGTATACTCTATTGGAATTTAAAAGAAATGAAAAATTCAAGATTCTCGCTCTTGAATTTATTTCTGAATAGTAAAAACAGATTGGCTACAATGAATTTACATATAGGAATAATAAAAAGTAGTTTAAAACTAATTTAGAACTGAAAGCAGCAACAAGGGGTGGTAATAATGCCAAATAAATTAAATAATATGTTTAAAATTCATCCCATATTAAATTCGGAATAAATATACGGAAAAAAAACCAAAACACCAGACGAACATTGGCAAACTGCAAGAAAAAGAGACCGAAACATACCAAAACTATAAACGAAATAAAAAAATTTACTTCTTTTGTTACATCGTCATCAGAGGATTGCTGCAATTAAAGCAACCTCTTTCCGAACCAAGAAAGACACAAATTTTATTTAAAACTTAAAATAATCTCAGAAAAACAATTAAAGAAATATGTATCTTTAATATGTCAGGTCGCAGAATGCAGTGTAAAAATTTGTAAAATTATACCATCAAAAACGTAAACAAGTTTAAAAAATAGGATTATTTTGAGCAGACCGAGTCCACAAAACAAAAATGCAGGCAAATACAAAGGCTGCAGTTAATTGTATCAGTTTATGCATATAAAAATTAAAAACATTTTACCTTCATATGATTTCTAAGTAAAATAAATTTCGGCTTTTAAAAAGCAACTAAATTTAAAAATTCAGCAAACTCATATAATCAGAAAAACTTAATATGTAAAATTTGAAATAAAATAAGATAAAAGTAGCAGAAAATTCTAGGCTGTTATGGAAATAATGACTAATATGTGCAGCATAAACAGGAAGAATATCTAATACGTATAAAAAGAAAAAATTTAAAGTGTAAATTTTTGAAACAAAATTATATAAAATAGCAGAAAATTTAAGCTCTTATGGAAATAAAGAATCTTAATCTACTCCTGTATGAGCTGCTCGAATAAAAAAATACAGGCTCTGCTTCTTGAAAGGCAGAACCCAAACGTATACTTCCATTTATAAAGTCCTCAAAATAAGGCACTGAAGAACCACGTCTCTGCCACTCAAAATAAGGTACATAATTTTCTAAGAATACTTCTCCTTTAAGGTAGAAGAATTCCGAAAACAAAAAAAAAAAAAAAAAAAAAAAAAAAAAAAAAAAACCCTAAATTTTATATAATTTCATAAACATCTCTGTACTTGAATTCTTCATTAAACTGCTGTATAACAGGACACGGACTCTTCCCCACGTATTTCTACGCAAAAAGTATAACAAACTCCGACGTGTGGTACAGGGAACTCCTGATCATTACACTTTCTCATGCTCGTTAACTGAGGATTTCCCATAAAATCCCCACAAACGGATCTCCTGGTATTGCAAAGGTTTCTAATTAAAGATAAATATCAGAATCCTTCCTAAGTTAAAAAAAATACTCAAAGAATCTCTTCCTACATCCTATATCTTTGTCAAGAATAAGTTCCTTATGCTGCATACATTTAATGAACTTTTAAATCCTGTGAACGTATTCTAAGGATTCCATTCATGAACTTTATAAACAGTAATAACCTGCTTCAACATATCATTTCAAGTACTTTTTTTAACAAAATTGTGTTGATTTCTTGTCAAAATTATTTTCTGTATTCCCAATTTTTGCATTCCCCAAATCTCTGAATTCTCAGGTTCTTACTTTCGATGTTGTTTGATGTTACTCTCAAAGGATTTGACTGCGTGAATACTTATTCATTATTAGTGCAGTTCATTATAACATTGAATTCCCAGTACTTATTATATTTATATCATTATGTTTAACAGACTTTTGCTACACCAAAACAAATGTTCTTAATTTGTAAATTTCATATTGTATTATAATCTTTTTATGTCCTAAATCATTATTTTTAATACACACTGGATGCGGGGTGTACGATGTACGGTAACAGGTAAACTCTACCTCCTTTGGAAAGCTTCAGAAGCTCATCTTCTCAAACCCTTATAAAGCTTGCCTTTTTTTAGTGTTAGTTACTATGGGAAGGCATTTACCAGTTGACCCATAGTACCCTCTATACATATACCTGTACCTGTACCTATGGTTTCAGAAAAACAAAAATCCTAGATTTTTAAAACATTCATTAAACTTTATTAATTAAGGTACAAATTGCTTTACCTTTACTAGCAAATTCTTAATAATCGGCAAAATGAATAATTTTTTCTCTCTAAAATTCGGAACTTTAATTTAAAAAGTAAGTATTTGGTTTCACTGGAAAATATGCATTGAGAAATTATCAAAGTTCAATATGTTTTCTAATATATCTGCAAACTTTTATGTAGAAGTATGGAATTTTTTGTTCAAAACTTAATAAACCATAATGAAAATCTTAGTAAGTTGCTCAAAAGTGTATAACAGCAACACCCCCCCCCCGAAAAAAAGAAGAAAAATTATATTTTAGATTCATAGACCTAAAATGCAAGCAACCAAAGATCCGAACCCACCCAGCAAAGATATCAAAACTCTTGCCGTAAAATGTCTATATTTGTGGAACCAATAAGTTTTACTGAGATAGAAACACTGAATTTCAGCCATACCCTTGCTGAAACTCGAACTCCGGATCTTCCATTTGCTAGCCAGATGTGCTACCACTTACACTACGAATCCATACGTTGGGAAATTCCTGATAACTTATTTTGATAAACGTCATATTTGAAGTGTATTTTTGGAATATTATACATGTTTTAAATGTTAACATTTGACTGATTTTCTGTATGATTTTATCTGAAAGTATGTATTTTGTATTACTTTTAAATTTCGATGGAAAGAGAAACAAAAAGGAGTACACGTTTTATGCCTAAAGATCTAAATTGCAAAATTGTAATAATTTCGTCATATATTCGATAGACGACAGCAAAACGAATTGGTTAAATGAATGGTTTGGAACTAAACAATTTCTTTCCATGAAGGCAGTCATCCTTAGGCAATAATCATGCGCACTTAACCATAATTAATAAGCAAACTAACCCGAATGTTGTATTTGAGTTAGCCCAAATTTTGTCTTATCATTAATTCGAAAAAGAGTTATACATTTTGAATGATCTAGTCGGAATTGCTCTAAGCACACAGAACTTTTTTCTGGAAGATGAGTCAATCTATTTATGAATAATGCCTAAATATAAAGTTTAAATGGTGCTCTTCTCTTAAGCTTTTAAGGCTAAACCTAATTTAGTGTGTAGGGTCTACTAACGTTTTTCTAACTTCTAAGTGAGAACTGTAAGAGTAGTAACTGCAAAGGAGAAGGATTTAAAAAAAAAACCTTTATTAACTCTTTAAAATTTACAGTGCGTCAACTCGACGCTAACACACTACCCCTCCTTTGAGCGGTAACTCAAATCACAGAACTAAATTAAAAATTCGAAGATATATACAAGTAGTAGAACTAAGGTAAGAGGGCTCAGATAATTCCTGTTTCTTAAACCCACGTCAAAACTAGCGGCAAAAAGTAAATGCAGTTATGCCACTTAAAAAACCAGCAATAACTCCGGGAATACAAGCTCACGCAACGGAGGTGACGGCAATAGCCTAACTCTGTCTAACTTCCCTACTGAGCCTCAGTTTTTAAATTAAGCAGAATTTTGAATTAAGCAGAAACTATGTAATGATATTTCATAAAACTATTTAATGTTTTTAACTACATATATCAGAAATTAAATGTATTTTTACTTAAATCAATTAGATTAAAAAGTAAAAATATTCTACGTTTTAGAACTATACAACTATTGCTTTTAAATAGTTTAGTTTGTTAATTAATACCAGATACAGTAAATATGAAATAATAATATCGTACGTTTTTCTGTATGACCATAGATTTGAATAAAACGTGAAACAACCCAAAATCGTATCGCGAGACTAATAGCCTTTTGAGGTTAATAATAAAAACAATGTTATGTATTTTTACTCTAATTGCATTATTACGCATTGCAACTTCATCAAAATAAGAAGTTTAAATTCGCTGATGTTTGCATCACTTTGTTGAAATACATTGTAAAAAGGTATCGCGCTTCCTCGTGCGTGCTGTCACAATGTAAATGGCTTGTTCGTAATGTTAATGGTCATTAAGTTTTTTTGAAGGAGGAGAGATGAAAAATGCGCCGTGCTTTCGCTGGGACTCAAACCCTGGACCTCTCGCAAGCGCTACGACTGTGCTTCCAATGACACCACGAAGACATGCGGAAAGGAGTTTAGAAAATTTCTTATAGGTTAGCTCATTTAATTAACGCTGGAGGATTCTTGACTCGAAGCTCAGCAAGGGTACAACTGATTTTCATATTTTTCTGCCTCCGAAACAATAAAATCGCTTTACATTGGTGCGAGAATTAAGAATGTGGTGGACAAATACCCGTATTTGTTAGAGTAACTTACACTATGAGAGCAGGCACAAGGAAATGCAGTATGGATTTCCTTGTGCGCACCCGTATTCGCGTGCGTCTCTTCAGTTGTACATACTGCATTTCCTTGTGCTTGCTCTCATAGTGTAAGTAGCTTTCGTAGTACTGAAAGGCCTGGATTCGAATCATAAAGAGGATATAATTGATTTCTCGCGTTTCCTAGCAATGAAAAAATATAAAATGCCCTCTATTATATTCAAATAAAAAAATTCAAACTGTATTTGCTTCGAAAATTATTATTCTTGCTATATTAAAATACGCACCCTACCTGAACAACAAACAAAACGACTGCATCCATATTAATTCATGAGTTCAGAGTATTGTTTAACTGTAACTGTTTCTCTATGCTGTATCTGTCTAAGGAAACAATACCCAATTCACCAAATCCCTACTGTAATTCAGTCGGGTGCCAATACAGAGACATTAGGATTTTTTTTAATAAGAAAAATCAGCTGTATTGTAGCTGGGATTTGAATCATGGGTCTTCCCGATTTCCCAAACATATGTGCTATCATTTACGCACGACAACCCGCTCGAATAAATAGAATAATTTCTTATACCCTAAACACTATATTATCAGTACTTCGAGTGAGTGATTGATTGCACTGCTGTGATGGCTTCCGACCACAGACATGAACCAAACGGAATTATATACCATCTCGTCGGGGAAAACTCCATAGTTATAATGTTGAATATTATATACTAGTGGTAGTTTCTATGTTTTACAAAATCTTTTCCTGTCCAAAATTACTTCATATCAACCGTAAAAAGGGTATTATTGTTGCTTTGAATTTTTTCGTCGTTTATACTGATATCGTGGGAGAGACTAAAAGCAGCTGGATGAAGATGCAAATGCAGATGTTTTGCTTCTCATAACCCAAGTGGTGATAACTATGACCCCAGAGTGTTGGAGGTTTGACCCATCCTGGTGACCCTCAGGACAACAATCTCCCTTTCAACTATCAGACCTAGTTGTTGCAGGGCTGGTGCTGACGTGGTACGGTAGAACCTGTATATTTGAAGTAGTAGCTGTTGTCTGAATAGAGAGCAGGTATCTTTCTCATGTGAGAAGTAAGTTCACCACCTCAGATTGCCGCTCTGTGTGTGATACCTCTTTCTGTAATGGTTCTATGTCAAATTTTTTGTAGCTTACACGAAAAACCCAATTTATGTGAAGTCATCATTCTCATATTGTTGCTTAGTATTCTAAGTCTTAAGATTCCTGATATGTGGCATCCTGGAAAGTCTGTTGTCGAGTATTAGCCCAAGATATTTTAATAGGGAGAAACATTTTACCAGTATTCTACGGAGTTTAACACTTGGGTTGCGTCTAAGCTGTCTGCTGCTTCCTATGAGTTAAGTTTTAGTTTTCTGTCCCAAACCTGAAGCTTATGTTCTCTGGCACATTGGGAGAATAGATCGAGATAGTACTTAGAGCTCATTTTGAATTTGCTCCTTCCTGTCACAACTAGCATAAAATTGTTCGCATAGGCTATAATTCGAGCATATTCTACGCTCTGCTGATGAAATGCCGAGTTTGCCATTATATTTCACAAGGTCGGCCCTAGCCATGATCCCTGTGGGCGCCCTCTAAAAACATTTTTGACATAAATGCCATTGTCTGATGTTACTTGTACACTTCGACATTGAAGATCCGAGCGAACGATGGTAATAATGGCTGTGGGAACAGGCCATATTCTGCAGCAAATGTGTTATGTCTGGCCACCAATGGGATTCAAAGACTCCCTTGATGTCAATGGCTATTGCCAGTGAATATAAGTCATTATCCTTGTTCTGTTGCATAGTCGTCCTTAAGACTTCTATGGCATGCTCGGTTGGGTTACCTACTTGGAATCCATATTGGTAAGGTGCAGGACATTGGTCCTTTGCAGAAAGAAGTTAAGTCTGGAAAGTAGTCTTTCCAGTACCTTACCGAGTGGACTGGCTTACCGAGTGGACCAGTAGACAGACTGTAAGATGAAGGAACTGCCGGAATTTTGACAGATTTTAGAAATAAGTTTTTTTAAACGTTTTCTCTCTTCAAAAATTGAACTTCGTCGATGACTTTGTATTAGAAAATATGGATTCTGTGCTAGCATATGCACAGATTAACACAAGGTAGGTATTATACTGGATAACTTGATTACTACAAAGCACATAAGAGCTATCTGCCTAAGGGATGGGATGCCTTCGCGGAGGACATTTTATGGAAAACTGGCTCATACTCGCATTACAAATGAGGAAAACTACCAAACCACCAGTGCAGTCAGTCCTTCTCATAACCAAACACCACAGTGAAGGAGCGTTCATGTTAAAATATAATACAAGATGAAAAAAAAATCTGAAATTTTTCAGATTTTAAATTACGTCCAAAGGGGCGTTTTTTTAACGTTTTGAGTGTTACCTTTATTTATTAAATATCATGTTCTTTGCACTTAAACCATAAAATTCAGTTCAAGAGCAATATCGCAAAATAATGTTAAATTAAGCATATCTTTAGAATTTCCGATATACACAGTCTCGCGAGCTGGAGATAAAAGTATTTTTTTTTATATATAACGTTGCCATTTCTCGCTTTTAAAGCATTGAGTTTGTAAATCAAAAATTCGTTAAAGTTTTACAAAATATAAAATCTATAATAAAACAAATTCCAAATTTGGGATTTCAAATGCCCATATTCGCAGTAGGATTTCGTCATTCAAAATTCGATGGCTCTATGTACCATTGTTTTATCACAATGCGAGAAATAGACAATCATTTATGCAGATTTTTCATTATTTAATTTCTTCAAATATAATGCAGGACTCTAACATTTTGTGGCAACAGTTTGAAAAGTGAACCGACGTTTATGAGTCCGACGCAAAATGCCAAAACGAAAGCAATAGTCCTTCGGGACTGAAATCCTTTTGGACTAAAAAACTTAAATATCCCAGTAAACAGCGTTTTATATATGTGCTTTCGTTTTTTATTTGTGTAGAAGATTTTGCTGTACTGTTTATACATTCATTTTGATGCTCATAGTTTTACCTATAGATGTACATGTATTTCGAATTTCAACTTATTAAGATTTATCTACAATGCAAAATGTCGAGCTTGAAAATGGATTGGAGCTCTAATAACTCTAAAATCGGTAGTGATAATTCCAATGCATTTTATTAAAATGGCTCAGTTAAATGGATTTCCTCTGTAGCTGATTTGAAACTGACTGACATGAATAACTGTTAGCACTAATTTCATTTACAGTTTTATGCAAATACAAACTGCTTTTTTTTCGAACTTGTCTAATAAAACTTGTCTTTTCCTCATCTTTATTTTTATAGTTCTAGTTTAAAATGTGTGAAGATAAGTAATGTGTTTCTCCTGTCACATAAGTCACGAAAGTTCCGGCAATTTAGATTTTTGCTTTATATTGCTTAGAGTCGTTTATTAGTATTGCTTTTTATTTCTGTCATTAAGTTGCTTAAAATTCAACGCTGTCTACTAAATTTGTAATGAGCCTCGCTTAAAAAAATACATTCCTTATTAAACAAATCACAAGACCATTCTGAATATTTTCTCTGCGTAAAATAAACGCTGTCTACTTTATGGTACCTTTAAAGAAAAGATTATATCCTCGTTTCTTGCAAGTTCTACCAAGAATCGATGGTAAATGCTTTAATTTTATTTTGGTACTGGAAGGGAAAAGAAGACATGAGACATGTGGCCTCTTGCTGTTCGCAGTAAGAAAATAGTGGACCACAGCTGAGAACTTTGATTGCCTTATTTTGTTTTCTGCGTCAGATCTCTTAGTGTAATCTTTTCTAAATTAGAGTTCCACTGAGCTTTGGAGTTTTATGAGACATAGTTTAGGACTCCTCTAAAAAGTTCTACAAATCTGCGCTTTTTTCGAAGTTAAAAATATTATTATAGCTGGTGTTTATATTCGATGTATGTAAATCTGTACCCTATTTTTAGTCGATCACGAAAGGTGAAGAACATAAAAAGTAAAATACTATAGTTTCACCTATAAATACTATCATTATATACGATTTCTGTCTATCTATCTATAGAAGTTTTTCTCCAAACAGATGTAATGTTTCCGGAGCGAAAAAAAATAGCCTACATACATAGATTGGCGCTGCTTAAGATCGATATGGCGTCTCATCGAAACGCCATAGAATCGATTTCGGTACAAAATCGTTACGTGCATATAACCTATATAATATGCGTATGATAATCACCTTATGAGGTGTTTCTCCTACCTTCTTAGCATGCCTTCGTGGTGTAGTGGTCAGCACGCTCGACGCGTATAGAAGAGGTCCTTGGTTCAAGTCCCGGCGAAGGCATTGTTCCTTTTTCCTCTTTCCTGCTTCGAAATAACCTAATTACTCTATAATGGCGCCCGAACTAAAACACAAAGGTGGTGGATGATGATTCTCCACCACCAGAATTTGGCGATTGGGTCCCCTAATCCCCAGTCGCCCTTTAAAAGGGGAGTATATAAGGTGATCCTCTCGCCTTCTTAGCACGCTTTCGTGGTGTAGTGGTCAGCACACTCGGCGCGTATTCGAGAGGTTCAGGTTCGAGCCCGGCGAAGGCATTGTTCATTTTTCATGTACTCCTGCTTCAAAACACCTAACGACTCTACAACGTTAATGAAAAAAAACATTCCTAATGCCAGCTATTATGTACTTATGGTGCTCGGTGTCAGAATCATTGTTTTCGAGCCATTTGGCATCGCATTTCTCCATTAAATGAAAAATCAAGTGTCATGGTTATGATTTAATTGAAAATCAAATCTTATAATTTTTCTCCTATGGGAAAAGTGAAAAAGGATAAAGTGTGTAGTGTCTTTCCATGGAAAAGTGCAATGTCGGTTTACAAAAATTTGACTTTTGAATTTCAATCAAGAATGTTTATGCTAGCGGTGCTTTTTTTTTTTTCTTTATCAATATAATATTCCAGTCCAATATAATGAATGGATTCCATTTTGGTGTTCAAATTTAGAAGAAATCCGTGACTTAATTTAATTAAAAAACGCTGCCTTAAAGAATCAATTAGAAAAAAATTAGTTGATTATTTAGGACATGACGGATAAAGTTAACATTAAAATTGAGCATTTTGACAAAAACTTCACTGAAAATGTTTTTCCCCTATGGCGAGCCCTCAGCCAACTTCGGCTTGCCACTATTAAGGCCAGAAGTGGTGGTCACGTTATTATGGAGGCACCTAATAGGTGGACCACCTTTGCTTTTTATGAAGGGATGGACCGTTATAGCCAATCCTTCTCCGGGATTCAAACCCGGGCCCTTTGGTATCGCAGTCGGCTCCCCTAATCACTCTACGATTTGGGTGGCTCACCGCAAAGTCTGCAAGGAATCCGGAGACGACTAATTTTATCAGGACTAGTGTTTCTTTTGACTTGCTTTGGAAACATGAATGGTCCTGACTCGGAACAGGGAGCTTACTCAAGCTATGTTCAAGAAATTGTGAAGTAGACAATACAAACAGGAAGGGTATACGAAACCCTTTATTTTCTATCTTTACAGGTATTTCCGGAACTTCGGAATACAGAGACAAACCACTTGTGGTCTGAACGTAAGAATATAAAAACTACTAACTAAAACTCTAACTAAAACTAACTTTGAATTAGTATACAAGTGCCTAGCATTAAGATTGGCCTTTATTTAACAAAGGTCAGTATGTAGTAGGCCGAGCTGATAAAACTACGATACGTTTGCAATTATCAAGAGGACTAAACCTCTGGCCTTGAAGGCAACCAGCAACCGAGTGAAAACTCGTAAAACTACAATGGCAAGCGGCTTGCTTTCCAATAGCTTTCCAAGCGGCTTCCTCTCTCTTGCTTGGCAAAAAGCCACAGCTTAAGTACTTGGCGTTAGCAAAACAATTTGCATAAATAAGTTAAAGCGTTTAATTCTGGCCGAAAGTAGAAAATAAGAAGTGACAGTACAGTTTTAAAATAAAATAAACGTTAGTAAAACTTAGGATCCTTACAATTTTAGTAATGGAATAGTGATTAAACCTTCATGAACTGTTCACGTTTTCAGAACCACAGACTAGTCCTGAGATAGGGCTGGCTTAAATAATGTAGTAGGCTGTAGTGCCTCCCTCACAGTTCTGCTTTCTATTCTTCACTATAGCACTACAGAAGCTTTTAATTCTCGAAGCCTGCGAACGCTCTCACAACAATTCATCATGCTCCAGCATTACTTATCCGCCTTCGGAAGTAAGTAATTTCCGACCTAGGAACATTATTTACAATTAACAGTGGCTGTTACAATTAACAGTTGATTATTGTTGGCTTATTTTAAAACAATTTCATTTGAAAGAACAATTAATATAATTTACAAGGAATCGCTATTAGGAATTCAGTCGCTAAAAGATTTATGTCAAAATTTCAGCTCAGAGAATTTTAACATGTTATAACGCTTATACTTGATATTACTGATTTTAATATTGAAACGTAATATATTTCTTCCACTGCCGATTCGTTGTCATCGAATTTACACACAACAGGTCCCTCTCAACGAACACAATAAAGGATGAACTAGGTCACATGATAGTTGTATCCGAAAAACATCACTCTAATTCTAAATTAAATTAGCAGGTCCCTCTCATCGAACAGAATGAAGAGTGAACTAGGTCACATGAAACTCATATCCGAAAATTTCGCTCATATTGGAAAAATTCGCTCTAAATTAAATATATGAATTTATAAGAAGTTGTTTATTTTTTCTCATATTTCAGCAGTAAAGTAAATTTACATGAAGAAAAGAAGTTTTGATTTCAAATCCCAGTCTGAACATTTAACAAAAAGCTTTAAAAATATTTTAGAAAGATAAATCAGAAAAACATTATTCTCACTCTTTCTCTTTTCAATTTTCACTCATGAAAGACAACACTTCATTTGATAACAAAATCGTTTTCAGATCCAAATAAACTTCTTAAGGGGAAATTAAATTAACCATCATTTATTGCACTTAGCATTTTTTTCAAACCTGTTTCCAACTTAACAAGAGAGATAATAGTGCAATAATCATCCATACAATGTAAAGAAGGCAAAGACATGTTGCAATTAACTGAAAGGGTCTCTCTGCCAAAGAGCACATAAAATGATAACTCATCTTGGAATGCTCAAGACTTTAAAAATAATACTTTTGGAGCCGGATCTCCTCCCGTAGAGATAGCGGGAAATTCTTTACATCCGAGAGACGACATGTGTCAGCTGTTTTAGTTAAATATGAGTCTAATAATTTTCCTGGGGATCCGGATATCCATTTGCCTTAAGATTCTCCTGAAGTGTCTTTAAGAAGATTACCAGCAATTAGTTTAGTTGGTCACGCAGAACTCGTTTCGCCGTCAGCTTGACATCAGTTAATGATTTCGTTTCCATGGTTATCGGGAAAAGATCTCAGTTGAACATCGCATTACCATTCTTATTTATTTTACGAACTTCCAAGGACGTTTAGCGTAAAGGATAATGTGTAGTAAAAAAGCAGAATTTAGGAACACTTCTCATAGAAACAAAATGTTGTTTTTTATGTATAATCCAATAATTTAACAGGTTAATTGCCAAGGATTTTCCTAAAAAATATATATTTGTATGCATACTGTAGTAGGACCGACCGCTTACAATAGCTGGTTACTTTCATATTTTGACTCGCTTTAATGATATCATTAGTAATATTGCCTTTCGCGCTGTTTGTTTTGGATAGTTTCGGAATATCTGTCATGCTTCGAAAACATTTTATTAAAGCATTCATCCATTCTTCAAGTACAGTGTCACACCGAATTCTCCGAACAGGATCGTCTCACTACTTCGGCATTATTTCATAACATAATTTAGTTCAATTATTATGTTAACAATTTCCTGGCTACTGGAAAGTAAAAACGTCAAGGCATATACTGTTTTATGTAACAATTTCATAATACTGTTATAATGTGGGAAGTAGATTAAAATTTTCATGATTTGTCAACTTAATTTTTTATTTTAGTAGAAATTTTTATTTTAGTTTTATGTTAAAATGTTTTCATTTTAGCTGAAAGTGGTGTCCTGTGTGTCCTAAAACAACGCTAAAATTTAAATGGGAGTTGTTTAAAAATGTTCAGTACCAACGGAATTAATACAGGAAGCTTCACTAACTAACGAATCCGAAATTTCTTTAATAATTTAGGTACTGCAACGAAATTTAAATAAATGCACATTCGTTACCTGAGCAATGAAAGGTGTTTTCAGCAGTATGGCGTCTAACTGTTGTGATGCACAATACTGGTCCGCCAATTAGATAGCACACCTCTTTAGTAGATTAGATAGTCTTCTGCACAAACTAGACTCTAGGCAACGGATCAACAACGTGATAAACATAAGCGCCCTTTTACCTCATTTTATGTAGGCAATAAAAAATGCAGTGAAATTAACAGTTATTTAAATGTCTTAAGATTATATATATATATATATATATATATATGTAATAATAAAACTCCATAGTCAAGAATACACTTAAAATTCTAACTGTATGTTCTTTTCATTTTTAATGGAGACGTTCTCTTATTTGAAAGTACGTGGAATTAAATCCACATCCCCGTAGTCAAGTTGTTTTTCCCGCCTTTTCTACACGTACAATTATAGAATGTTCTGGAAATATTTAAAGCGAACTGGAATGGCTGAAGTCATTTCTTGGAAGCTCCGCCTTTCCAGAGGCTATAAAAGGACTCGCAAAGGAATATCGCGCGCTTTTCTTTAATGTAACGATGCAGTAAACTTCATACAAAAAGTTATTAGTAGTTCTTTTTTATTTACTACGGAGATCTGATTTTTTGCAACTGCTATTTCTCCTGAATAATTATAAATGGATCCTTTTTTTTTTAAACTTATCGTCTGATACTTTGAGCTACGACTACATCTATGATACTTCACCAATTTATTTATTCCGGACAAAAGCTGGTACATCATATATACATATGTAATGAAAGAACACCATATTCGATGATATCTAATTTTTAGAATTTTATTTTTCAGGATTAATGCTTAATTATCTCAAATTCCTTACTTATTTTAAAGTAAAAGACAAAATCTGTTATTTAAAAAGCATTACAAAAACATTCTTATATTTTAAAAGAATTACCTTCGTTAGTAAAAATGTTATAAGTTTATATTAGACACTGAAGGTTACAAACAAATAGTTCAAGCACTTTCCTTTATTTACTATAATTCAACGTGAAGCCTTCCGCAAGCAAGATGCTCAAATGCATGCCTCTCTGTGTTTTTAATGTTTCTAACAGCTAGAGCTCTCAAGGTTTTCTATTTTTATGAACATCTGAAAGAGGTGTTGTGTTCATATTGCGAAGAAAATAACATCCTATTAAAATAGAAGGCTGCTATAAATCCAAGTAGAGTAAGATACTTTCATTATCTTCAAAAATATGACGTACTAGGCTTATCAGCGAAGCAAAGCCATTTCAAACATTGTGCATTAAAAATATTTTGTTACTTTATCTGAGGCAATAAATTTTATTTATATGTTAAGCATAATTAATGAAAACCATTTTAATGGGATATTGCGACATGCTGTAGGATTCTCGTTGCGAAATTCTAATTTTTCAATTTCTATGTTATCGTCTGCATCAAAAATATAAATTCGTAAAAGTAATAACATTTTGTAGCATCGTATCGGTTCCATCCGTTTTACATCTATTCGACTCTTTTTGATTTTACTGAATCTATGAGAATTTTTTTAATCTATTGATTTTATCAAGTGGCAATAATGGACGTTATTTTTATTTAAGAACGAGAAGTAATTACTACATTATCTCTGCTCTATGTATTATATTATGGTTACCGCTACTGGCTGCCTTATCGTTGCTTCGGGCTCGAATCCCTGAGAAGGCTTGGATGTTTGTAAGTGCATAGTTTATGTGCAGCTGGGAGGAACCTAAAATACTGACGATCATTAAGTCTTCTTGAGAGATCTAGTGGTAGGGGAAAGAATGGGAGGCCTTGTGATCCGTTTCTACAATGAATTCTCTATCAAAATTGGGATGAAATTTCCCGTTCTGGCAAGTCTAAATCGGTCACTCCATGCTGTGCACCTTAGGCAATGTTCTCGGTCAGGAAATGGCTAAATGATCGATGGGTATTGACTGATGAAAGCATCAAGCTGCAAGTGTCTGGCTAAAATGCGAGGATACATGCTCAATAACAGCAAATTTCTACAGCATCATTTGACAGAGACGCTTTGAACATTTGTGTTAAAGCTACTAGGATTACTAATGAATACAAACTCATCCTGATTGCTGTGGTTCATTTCATTTCAGCATATGACCACAAGATAATCTATTCTAAATCAAGAAGATTCAGTTTTTATTGTAATTCTTGTGCAAAACTTAATGTCTTAATTTCATGTGATCCTTATTCACTGGCAATAAAGTACAACTTTTATATTTCACGTAATTCCAATATGGTGTATTGTCTATGGCACAGGCTATTAAAATCTTCGACAATTCCTCTACATCCATAGTCAACATAAAGATTCAACTATACTCTCATCGGCAGTTAAAGTATGGATCATTTAACTTACTAGCTGGATATTTGCACCATGAAACTTACTCAAGGAAGAATCACTTATTCACAGCAGTATGCGATGAATTTTTACATTCTATTCCACATAGTGAATGGAAAGAGGCACAAGAACCAGTTAACCGAATCAGACAGTGACGAATTATCATTTTAGTTCTGAAGTAGAATTTGTTATATTTTTTTGGAAACAAGAAGCATGTTAAATCCAACTATACCTTCGCTGGTATCCGAACCACAGATTTTTCATTTGTTAGCTGTAGTGTTAACAGCTTACTCCATAAGAATACACACACATGGAGGAATGCGATAATTCATAACGGATTTAATTTGCTTTTGATCATGTTTATGCTTGCGCATATGCCTGAGTCAGGCATCACATAATACAGATATAGGCTTCCTTTCCTCCAAAAAAACTAATGCCTATTACTCAAAAACACTAAATGACAAAAATGAGAATAAAAAATAAAAAAATAACTGATGTCACCTAATAATTTAAAAGTAGTAAAAAAGAAATGCATGCGCAAAAAAAAACACTGAAATGTCAAGTTTTTAAAACTAGAAATGAAACAAGAATTGCAAGCTAGACTCGATTGGAATTAAGGAATTAAAAAAAAATAGGAACTAATTTAACAGAATGAAACAAATTTATAAATATTAGTATAAGAAAATCTATCCTTTACTGCCTTTGTTAATGGCGAATACCTGTAGTTGGCAAAAGCCCTATAATCCTGCAGACAACATTTAGACTTAGTAAGCGCTTGTGACCTGTATGAATTTGATTTAAATCTTTATCATTAAAAGTTTTTTCATCTCTACTGATTATAAATCACAATGTATAATGAAGCTTGTAGAGACATTATGTTCTTTTAAAGCAGGAGTACATGAAAAATGAGCAATGCCCTTGCCGGGACTCAAAACTGGACCTCTCGAACAGGCGCCAGTTGTGCTACCGTTGCACCACGAAGGCACGCAGAAAGGAAGGAGAAACTACCTTATATACGACCTCTTTTAAAGGGCGACTGGTGATTAGAGAAACCTGTCGCCAAATCCTATTGGCGAAGAATCATCATCCACCCCCTTTTAGTTCGGTCGCCACTGTAAAGACATTAAATATTTTTGAAGCAGGAATACATGAAAAATTAACAATGCCCTCGCCGAGACTGGAACCTGAACCTCTCGAATACGGACCAAGTGTGTTACCGTTACACCACGAAGGCATGCATAAAGAAGGGAGAAAATATCTCATAAGCTTTTCCTTCGAATCCTTATTATTGTAATTATGATATAAAAACAAGCTGTTAATATGAGTAGGTAAGCGATCACATAAATTTTACTTTCGGCCAAAAATGCGAAAGCAAATTCAAAACAGTTCACTGAATCACCGAATTAAATGTCAGTGGAGATCGCTTTTAAGTTCCTTAAACTCTCACAAATTAGATATTTAAAGGCATGTTTCCAAGTCCAAAGCGCTCTTACTGATATCTATCTCAGAAAGAGCAGAGTTGGGAACTTGACAACTAGAAACTCGTTATTTAATGAGTCATCGTTTCCTTTTTTCCCAACCAACAAGAAATATTTATCCGTGAAAACTTCTATGTTATATTTTTGGCAGAAACGTAACATTCCAAAAGGGAAATTCCACATATGGATGGAATTATAATGGTAATTTCGTCATATTTTATAGAACTTTTAGTTATTCTGGAGAATTTCGTAACAACTCAGATAGATTAGAGCATGTTCCGGAAATGTTTAACTTAGAATGTACTATATCAATGATATTCAGTGACTGTTTCTTTCTTTCAAGCTGATTAGACTTTTAATCATGACTGCACCCATCCTAATTGTGTAAGCAAAAAGAAAAAACGAAGGCACACTTTGGTGCCGTCATTGGCTGGATTTCCTCTAGTGTGTCACTCTCAAGATTGACTATTAAGTGATGTATTAATCTGATGACTTCTAAAAGAAAATTAGAAAAAAATTCAATGCATCTTTAAGATTTCCTTATAAATATGCAAAATTAATCTCGTGAGAAGTATTTTATTCATTTATCTGTCATTTTCCTACCATCTTCATCACATCAGAAATAGATTGATTGAAAATGATTCTATCTCATCTGCAGGTCTGATCTCATGCATCGGTGAAAAGTCAGCTTCTATAGCACCAATGCCAATTAGAGGCATTTTGCAATGGTTGCGTTATCTAGTGTCAAAATGAAAAGCCATTATAAGCGAAATGTTTGCAGCAGTAAGGCCTTCAAGATCGTTGATTACCAATAACCTGAACCTAGCATTATCTTGTCTCAGCCACTATCGTATTATCATAAAATCTGTTATCGTTTTACATTATTACCGTATTATCTTACACTTATTACATTATCTTGTTATAATTAGCATAATGTATTAGAATTTAGGGGTCTCTATATCGGGGAAAATCTGAAAGCATTCGGGAAGCTGGAACTACCGATACTCGTACTTTGCATGTTTTTATTCGTACTGAATTTTTTTACAAAAACAGGCATACCTTATTTTGATATTCTTAGGCTTCCTTTTTCTCACTTTAGTTTAACCTTCCGCTGGAAGAGAATTCTTTCAATTTATTAATTCGCATTTCACTTTTCTCCATTTTTAGCCCAAAGGAGCTTTAATTCAGAAGGACTATTAATTTCATTTTGGCATTTTACGTCGATTCACTTTTTGCGTTGGTTCACTTTTCAAACTATTGCCACCAAATGTTACAGCCCTGTATTGCATTTAAAGAAATTAAATAATGAAGAATCTGAATAAATGTATGTATGTTTCTCGCATTGTGATAAAACAACGGTACCCAGAGCAATCAAATTTTGAATAACGTAATCCTCCACCGAATATGGGCATCTCGAAGGAATTTGGAATTTGTTTTATTATCGATTTCATATTTTGTCAGACATTAACAAACTCAACGATTTCAAAGCGAGAAATAGCAACACTGTACGGATTAAAAAAAAACATTTTTATCTACAGCGCGCGAGATTGTGTATCGGAAACTTTAAAGATATGCTCATTTTAAAATTATTTTGTGATACTGCTATTGAATTGAATTTTATGGTTCAAGTGCGAAGAACATGATATTTAATAAAGAAAGGTAACACACAAAACGTTAAAAAAACGCCCCTTTTGGGCGTAATGTAAAATCTGAAAGCTTTCAGTTTTTTTTTCGGGGGGTGAATTGGAATGAATATTATTCAGCGTGTTTCACAAATTCATTTAAAAAAATTTTAGTGATTTACATAGAGGCTTTTTAGATAAATGTGCTTGGAGAGCAAAGTGTATGCAATCCACAAGGCATTTTAGTTCAGAGTTTACACTCCAGGTAAGAAAGAATTAAAAAATTAAAATTGGATGAGCAATTCGTTAATATTATATAGATAAATAAAAAGTTTCAAAAAATAGTATTTTAAGTCGTACTGAAAAATAATAGTGATAAATAAATCTTTTTTTATTATTATTGCTATAATAACGAATTAGCCAATACATGATACAGATTGTTTTAAGCATCTGCGACATAAATACCATTCAATGTCTTTAGAAAGTCCTCCATAAAGGTATTCTTCTTTTACAAAGAGAGACTTTTCACGTGATTTTCCATACTATGCTGCAAAGGAAAGCAAGCAAGAAGGATGCGATTTCTAGGCTTTCTGCATATGAACGTCGGTTCCAAATCCTTTTTAGAACTGCACTTGGATTCATTCATGACTAGTACTGGGCCTAAGTTATTTTAGTTTCATTAAGGATGAAGATCTTAAATGCTCTCCTCTGGAAGACTCAATAAGAGGGATGCAACATAGCATATTTGCTTGCATAAAAAACCATATTCGGGAAACCTTCGATAAGCAGTAATTCTACGTATTCAAATTCCAGTAGTTGCTGAAAGTTGCCCATCCAACGTTGTAATAGTTGCATAATAATGATTTCTTGCCAGCAGTGTTAAATAACCGTCTTCAGATGCTATAAATATCCACGGAGGAAGTTGGCTAACACGACGACTAACTGTAAAACCGAACAAATCGAATAGAAGCAGTACAAACAGGTACATAAACTGGCTAACCACGGGTCCTTAGCTTTTCCCTGCCCTATATTTTTATGAATGAAATATACTGAGTTCAGGTACATGTATATATTGGAAAAGGGCTGAATCACACTACTATATATATGATTTTGAACTAATAGCAGATTTTCAGATGAAACGTCATCAAAACTATAACGGCAGAACTTCCCATGCGTATATTCCAGTAGTAATTCTTAGTTTCTTTGTTAAGTTAAAAAATGTTTACACAAGTAAATAATTAATATAAAATTTCTGTACTAGGGAGGGAATGAAAAATCTGTGAGGCAAGGTGAATTCATAAACGAAAAACACGAAGTACCACAAGTCAAAGAGCAAGATGTTGGCAAATACAGCAACTGAAGCTATCGTAATAAACATACATATATAATATAAATCTCAGGTTCATATCAGCAAAGAAAGAATCAAATTAATCATGTGTAACATGCAAAATTGATAATATGTGATATTAATTCCCAGGGACAAATTATAACGATATTATAGGAAATATCGTAATGTTAATGTAGCGATGCTGATAGTCCATAATGGGAATTATTATTAAATAAAATTATATTCAGCAAAGCTTTGAAATGCAAATGCAAAAGCATGCCAAATCTCATAAACGCTCCCAGTATCATGTAGGAAATTCAAAGATTCTAAAAATAACTAGCGTTTTAGCACCAAGCCGAGTTGCCCATAGCTGACGGAGCGGTCTCTTAGAATGCCCGACTAATCAAAGGCTTCTCACTGAACCAAAACGTTAGCGAGTCGATATAATACTTACTTGCCACTGTTGGATTCCAGACATCCCTCCTTGTACTTCTAATTTTACCTATACCTAGCTATTCTTATGTTTAAAATGTGTATTAGATTCTTCAGATTACAATTTTGGAGATTTTTAGTTCTCTGGAGATGTCCAACATTGTTTGATCTGGCTCGTTTCTGCCTACCACTCGCTAGTTTCATGTCTTTCAAACAAGATTAACAGCACGCTTGATCCCTTTTAGACTTGCAGTTGTATGTTTAATATTAGGATATGTGTCAACGCTGAATATGGTTTGTTTACTTGTTTGCTAATTCTGCCCGCAGATACCAGAACACCAACAGGTTTTTGTGTTTAGTAGTATAAAATCGCAGTAATTAAGGGAAACATTCCACTGTTGTCATCTGACTTTCCGCAAATTGTACATAATTTTAAACGATCTTAAAGTAAAGAGAATGCTAATTTTCTAAACAATATTCTTTATTATTTAAATTTCCCATTCTTCAACGAGCATTGTTGCCGTCGTGGCATAAGACTCTTTAACTCCAAATCCATAGATCAAATCTCGCTGTTAGTAGCCAATTGATGTTTATTAGTTCTTTCGAATGCTATTTTACTTTAACAGAAAATTTATTACTGCAAAATATTTTTAAGGAAATAGAAAAGAAACAAAGTGTGTAATATATCTCATCCAAATTCAGATTCAAATTTTGAAACCCTTTTTTCATTATTTTGTTCCATTTAGTTTTATTTTTCTACAGTGTTCATCATATAAGATACTGACATAAGACCTATTGAATACATAATGATCTATTAGACTTTAAAATTTCTTTGGAACACTTTTTTAAAAATTTCAGTTGAAAGACAATTACTTTTAACTTTGTGAAACCATATTCTGTTAATGATTGATACCATTTCATTCAGAATTTTTGTGAATAATAAAAAGCAAAGGGGAAAAAATCGATTTTTTTAAAGGATTTTATCAAAAATATGAGATTGTGAATTTATCTTCACGGCTTTATAAAATAGCTGAGTCTCAAAGTGTTGTCATTCGGTACAGAATAAAATATTTAATTTTTCTTTCAAATTTAATCAATTTGTAATTGATTAACCAACTGAGTGATTTTTAAAGCAATAAATGCGCACATTTTTTCATAATTTAAATGGTTTATTTTATTTTTAATTGTATATCGAAATTATGTAATTTAAACTGCATTTAATTTGTCATGTACACAAGTGATAATTCCCAGTGAGCATTTGCAGTATTATTGTAATTAAATTTTAAATACTTCTAATGCCATATATTACGTGCCTTTATTGCAGAAATACACAGTGGAAGGCGTAAAACTAGAGTAGCAAAGAGCATGTGCGGCCCTAGAGTTAGAAGGTTCAGCTTTAATAGTAGTGCTAATTAAGAAACATATTTACACATTTTCTAAAACTTTCTCGGAAAAAGCTGGGTTAGTAAACATAACCCGTACCTGTCGGCAGCACATGTGTCTTAGTCTATCAACTTTGTGCCAACTTTCGAAATCTAATCCGTTGCCTGTCTCGACAGAGCTGAGGAAATTTCTTGAAGATCTGATTTCGAGTTTCGTCAGACAGTTTATCATGAGCATGTTGTATCTGCTGTCGGCCATTTATTTAGCTAGTTTGTTTGTGAACGGATATGTTGCTCATCTTATTCCGTGCAATACTTCAAGCTCAACATTTCAAGGTTAAAAGTGATCGATTGAAAAAGAAATGGAATATGCATAGCTCGAAGCTGCAAGAGGAATACTTCGTTTTCGGTCTCTGAGTGACGGTTACTAGATATTTATTTTTCAGATCGTAAATGTTTAGAATTTATAATTCCCTTGTTTCGTGTTCATATTACTTTACATGCTATCATAGTTGCATTTAATCATAATTTGCTTCACAAGCTATCATCAGACGTAAGAACTGATGCCATTCCATGCATTCTCTTCATTAATCACTTACATTGCTATTGCATTAAGGTTTATTAATATAAATAACGGAGCAATATTTGGAGAATTTCAACACTTTGGAAAGGTGGTGTTGTTTTGTCTTCGACTTTTTATCGTTGCACATCAAGATCAAAAGCTGTAAAGCTTATGAACTTTCTTTTATCTTTCTTATTATAAAAATATATTTCTCATCATATATGTAAGTAATCAGCGTAATGTAAAGTGAAAATTTGAATAGCATTTTGTAACGAGGATTTTGCTTATACCATTAGAGTAATAAATAAAATATTTTCCTAATATCCTTGCAAAATTTCTAATGCTCCTTCTTGTCCTTTGTTAACATCTGCACCGAAAATAAAATCTATTAGTAATGGTGAAGTTTTGATATATAGTAAATATTGCAATTCTGTCTACATATATCTGCTGCTTTAATGTTTTCAAATAGTAATGTAATGTCTAATATTTTGATATTTTTAGTCGTATAATTTACACTCCTCCCCCCCCCTAAAAAAGAGGGGAAGTGCAAAAACAAATGCAGGAATTTTAACAAAATTAAAAAATTCTGAAAGCTTTCATATTTTATATTTTCCTCAAAGAGGCGTTTTTTTCATTTACATACATACACGTTTCGGGAGCATTAGCGCTAATGTCTTTTTTCGGCCAAAAATACTTAAAAAGCAGATACCTTCAGAATTTCCGATAGACTGTCTCATGCGCTGGAGATAAAAATATTTTATTTATTCTGCACAATGCTGCCATTGAGGGCTTTGAAATCGTTGAGTTTGTTAATCAAAAATTCGTTAAAATTTTACAAAACATGAAATAATTAATAAAATAAATTCCAAATGTGTGCTTCCAGATGCCCATCATCGAGTGGGAGTGTACGTTATTCAAAATGCGATGTCTCTAGGTACCGTTGGTTTTTCACAATGCGAGAAATTAACATACAGAATCTTCATCCTTTAGTTTTTTTTTAAATATAATACAGGACTATAATATTTGGTGGCAACAATTTGAAAGTGATACAACGCTTTTAGTGATTCAACGCAAAATGGCGTTTCGAGACTAATGGCCCCTCTGGTTAACGCCCCTTTGGGCTAATAATTTTATTATTGTTACTTCAGTTTAATTTTATTTAAAAGACAAAATTTAGCTTTCACATTTAGCGACTTTAGATATTATATTTAGTTATTTAAAAAAAGAAATTCTCTCTGAAGGGTTAAATTATAATATAAAAACTTTCTGAATGCGAATTGAATACAAGTTTTCCCACTTGTTTCAAATTAAAATCGTACATTGCGTACTAGTGCAGCTATTTGTAATAAAAATTATTGTTAACTGTTTTTCGCTGTGCATATATCTGATAATAATTCATATAAAAACAAGTAATTCATATATAAATTATAAAATGAGTGCACATAAATCATCCGTACATATATTAATTATAAAATGAGTGCACATAAATCATCCGTACATATATTAATTAATGGCTTTCTAAACCCATGTTTTACGTACGATAGCAAAGGAATGATAATCTGTTTTTGTATATTGCGCGAAAAAAGGGGGACAGTTCTATATCTCCCGTTCTACTGGGCCGATTGACGAAATTCAGCTTGCGTTTCTCATATTTCGAAAGCGCGACTTAAGATATGTATTAAATTTATATATAGCATTGTTCTAAAATAGGTATTTTGACACAAATTCGGACTTTTCCTGAAATAACATGCCAATTTTTTTCCATATTTCGATTCTACGACTCAAATGATGCCACACTGCCAGGTTTTATAAAACTCTTAGGCGTAGTTTTTAAAAACTTAGCTCTGAAAATTTTAGCTCTTCAATGTTAATTGAGTTTGATATATATTTATTAATATCTCTTTTTTTTATTAAACTTATTTAATTATTCCTTTCATATTTCGAAATTTAGGTTCATTCCAAATAAAATTCGCCTATTTTTTATGATTTTTTTTAAAATTTGTATTTTTAAATAATTTTTATAAATTTTTCGATAAATTTTTTTTATAACCTATAACAGTTTGTCATTGTCTTGAAGTAGATGTATTTCTAAGTATGCTTGCAAAAAATTAGAGTTTTTTTTTTAATTTCCTAAGATGTACGTAAATTTACATTTTTGCGCATATTGCAATTTGATGTATTTATTATAAGCAATAGTAACGAAAATGCGGTTTATGCACTTTGGTAAAATTATTCGAAAATGTGAACGATACTTTTTTCCTGTCATGGACAAAGAAAAGAAGGAAATGGAAATAGGCTGCTATAAATTGAGAAGTTCGCCAAGTGAATCATTCTTGGCGCAAACTGAAGAAAATTCGCAATGTAAATTTTTTAATTTGTCGATAAATTTGTCACCAAAAATTACAACATTTAATATCTAGGCATAATTTGAGTCGTAGAGTAGAATAATGGAAAAAATTGGTATGTTATTTCAGAAAAAGTCCGATTTTGTGACACAAAATTACATATATTACATAGGTATTTTATACCTATTTAACACATACCTATATAACATTTATACCTATGTTAGAACAAAGCTATAAATCGCGCTTTCGAGACATTGAAAACGCAATTTGAATTTCGTCAATTGGCCCAGTAGGACGGGAGATATAGAAATGTCGCTTTTTTTTCTGCGCAGAATGCATTTGTTTATTTTCTTCTTTGTATATATTTTTATTCATAATCGTTATAGCTATAATCTTGCTAGCAAAGCAGTTTACTTTACGTCGCATTCTAAAAGCAAACATTTATACTTTAATATGTTTATTTTTGAAAAATAAACATATTAAAGTATAATAAAAATAACTTTGATAGGGCAGAATGATTGATAGCCTGGTCATCGTATGTTAATTGAATTTTTAGTATGCAAATATCTGCCACAATAACTGAAATTTGCATCTAAGCTATATTAGACTTGTTCACTGCATCTTTTACCGGGATAAACATTACTTTCGACAAATATTATCCAAGTTCCTGCAAGATGCAAAGAACAATCGAAAAGCTTGTTGACATTTTCGACAGCGGAATCCGGAATGGTTTTGTTCCGCAAATCCCGGGATCATTCTTTTCCGGGAATTTAATAAACGTTTTTAGGAGAAATACAAGCTCGTCAGGAGGATTAGCTTCATAACATTAGTATCCCGCCTTTTCAAAGGAATGATTTACGCAGTAAATAATTGATCCTTCGACGCCCTTTACGACATACGAATCTTAATTAAAGTTCTGATTTTCCCCCTTCATTTTATCTTTCTCTCTCTCTCTCTCTCTCTTTCCAACGTAATGACTTTATGGCTTTTGGGACAAAAAATGTCGAATCTCGTTTTATGTCGAAATTATGGCGCTTGTTCGAACGCATTTTTTAATCACGGTTGCAGCTATAACATTCCCTGCTCGTTTTCAGTGATTTACGAATTTAAGACTATTATAATTAATGAGATGGAACGAAAAGGCAAATAGTTTAAAAGTAATGATTGTGGGGAAAAAATTTAAATATGCAATATTTGCGTTTGTAGTTCTCCCCTTAAGATTATTTTTATGTGAAAAGTTTTTTCATTATTTAGGACTTACGAAGTGTGAAAGATCAAATGTGTATGAATGATGTTGCAGTCAGGAAATTGCAGTTTTGAATAATCTATCTGACAGTGACTGCAAATTTACTATCTTTCTTTTTTCACTTTTGTTATTTTAAATCGGTAATTCTTTAAGTAAAAATTCCAAGCTCTTTTTGCGTAATTTCTCGTAATGTTGACATATGGGACTTGATTATAAAGACTATAATCTGAAAACCTTATATTACAGACTACCTTGAAAAGTTTCGAAAAAGTTTTAAAAATTTTAAATTTTTAAAAATTTTAAATTTTTAAAAATATAAAAGTCTTAACGTAAGAATTTTAAGTTTTACTAACCTTTATTTTATTTTAAAACTTTGCTGTCCTCTCTTATTTCCCACTTCCGGCCAGAATAAGCGCATTTAGTTTTGGTTTTGCAAACTGTTAGGTATTTAAATTGTGGCTTTTAGCCAAGATAGGGAGAGAGACTTTCGCTACCTTACCTCGCGCGCGCTTTTCAGTCAGTTCCTGTCTTTGAGGCAAGAACATAGTTAGTTCTCTTTGAAGCTTGCAAACGTATCGTAGTTTCTTGCATTCTGCTTACTACATACGTAAAGTTTAAAAGGCCATTACTAATCTTTGTAAATCTTTTAGTACTTATTTAATTTAGTTCTTATTTTTACGTTTCGGACCATAAGAAATCTTTGTATCCCGAAGTACGGGAACGGCTGTAACCTGTGAAGAATAAAGGGTATTTCAACCCCTTACTCAGGGCTCCAGTATGTTTTCAAAAGCAATTAGAAGAAATAGTAGTCCTGATCATAAAATTAAAAAGAAACTGCAATCTTCAGTATGCAGATTTCAGTTAAATACCTGAAACAGTTTTCAGTAAAACATTTACCACTTACCTATTATTTAAGAATTTTACGTTATAAATTAAAGATATAAAACATCAGGTCTTATATTTAAAATGAGCTATGCTATTGAAAACGGCCGAGCTAAATGGTAGAAAACAGTTTTTCTCTACCATTATTTCATCACAGATTAACTCAACCTAGAATCTTGTGCCTTTCTTTAATATAGAAAAAATTAATTTTAAAAACAAAACAGCGAATTTATTTCACAGAGTCACTTGTGCTGCAGACTTGCAACAAATACTACTTCAGATGCCAATACTTTCTATTGTTCGTAGAGAAAAAATCCACGAAATCAAAAATAAATAAAAAAACATCCTGAAAAGTTTTCTTTCCAGATATTAATAATATGTAATTGGAGTAAGCAGATGTTTTAGTTCTAAAATTATTTTTAGTAGTATTTTAGTAGGTAAATTGATAAAACGTCTAGTCACTCCAAATAAGTAATTCAGACACGGTTCATTTTATTCAGGAGACATTAACATTAAAGTTCGGATTCAATCAGTATTTGAATGATTATAAACTTTCCTCAACTACCGGATACTTCGCTAATTAAGAAATTTTGCTAATTAAAATGAAGAATGCCCGAGCCGTTGGTCATAACTGTTTCAGCCTCAATGTGCTCTCAGAGTGCACCATAAAGAGTAATCGAATTACACCGACGGAAAGGAAAACTCCGTATCAGTTTTGATGTGGAATGCGTCCGAAAATAAATCCAAAGATCTCTGATCCCCCTTTCCTTTCCCATATTTTGAGTGCACCAAACCACAAAGACATTTCACATCTACAAACATCCATGCCTTCTCCAGAATTGAACCCATGCCCAACGCTATGACTGCCCTCTTTCTTTCAATCATGCGAACAGGGGAACATGATTATGGACTTCAAAATTATGCTATTTGCTAGCGTCAGTATGTATGAATCCACCATTATATATAATGCATAGTATCAGTACCTAATTGTTTTAATCGCTTGTTTAAAAAGTTCTACATTTGAAAG